>NW_028270187.1:5639181-6863992 GCF_037043375.1 Chiloscyllium plagiosum
CTGAAATGAACCAGTTTATGGTAAGTTCACCAACGAATGCTATATTGTGACAAGCTGTGTCTGAAGTTATGAATTAACAAATGGGATAATAGTATTCAGATACTTGCTGGTGTTTGAGTAGATGGAAATTTATTTGAAATTAATTTCCAGCAGCCATTTTAAAACGATGCTATTTAGTTTATGCACCACATATGAACCTTTAATATATATATATATTATATACATATATATATATATATATATATATATATATATTAAATACGCTCATGGGTTGTATGTGGGTCACTAGCTAAGCCATACTTTCTATCCAACCCCTAAATGTGTAGTTGAGCATGAAATTTAAAGACACGCTCTAATGACACAATTGTAGCATGCACACCTATAAGCCAGAAGGCGTGTGTTCAAGCCCCACTTGCTCCAGATGTGTGCAATCTCTGAGCAAAGTAGGAAATTCATAAGAATTTCAAATCCTCAGGGATAGATAGATTATACAAGGTATGGAGAGCAGATTTCCTTACTGAAAGGATGAAACTGAACCAGATGATTTGATTATCTCCCTCCCCAATAAACAGAGGAAAGCAATCATCGCATGAGACCATAAATACCTGTATACAACATAGAACATAGATCACTACAGAGCAGTAGAGGCCCTTCAGACCTTGATGTTGTGCCGACCTGTGAAACCAATCTGAAGTCCATCTAACCTACACTATTCTATTCTCGATGAAGTGCTTTTGCCCGAAACGTCGATTTTACTGCTCCTTGGATGCTGCCTGAACAGCTGTGCTCTCCAGCACCACTAATCCAGAATCTGGTTTCCAGCATCTGCAGTCATTGTTTTTACCCACGTGTTATCCAATGACCACGTAAATGTCCTTAAAGTTGGTGAGTCTTCTACTGCTGCAGGCAGTGCATTCCGCGTTCCCACTACTCTCTGAGTAAAGAAAGTACCTCTGACATCTGTCATATATCTATAACCCCTCAAGCTGTGTCCCTGGTGATAGGAGATCGACGTTTCGGGCATGAGCCCTTCTTTCAGGCTCATGCCCGAAACGTCGATTCTCCTGCTCCTTGGATGTTGCCTGACCTGCTGCGCTTTTCCAGCAACACATTTTCAGCTCTGATCTCCAGCATCTGCAGTCCTCACTTTCTCCTGGTGATAGTAACGGAACTTAAGATTAACATTTGCCATCAACAAACACCCTCAGTCTTGTTTCTGCAAGCCAATTTCTGATCCAAACTACTAAATCACCTTCAATCCCCTGGCTCCGTACTTTGTGCAATAGATTACCGTGCAGAACCTTATGAAACGCCTTACTGAAGTCCATATCCACCACATCAACCACAACTCTTTGGTCACCTTCTCAAAGAACTCAATAAAGTTTGTGCAATACGACCTACCCTTCAGAAAGCCTTGTTGACTATCCCTAATTAACTTATTCCTGGCTATATGATAATAAATCCTACATCTTATAACGCTTTTCAACACTTTACCTGCAACCAAAGTGAGGCTCACTAGTCTATAATTACCGAGGTTATCTCTACTACCCTTCTTTAACAAGGAAATAACATTTGCTACGCTCCAGTCTTCTGGCACTATTCCTGTAGACAATGCCGACACAAAGATCTAAGCCAAAGGCTCGTCAATCTCCTCCCTGGCTTCTCAGAGAATCCTAGGACAAATCCTATCCGACCCAAGGGATTTCTCTATTTTCACACTTTCCAGAATTGCTAACACCTCATCCTTGTGAACCTCGATCCCATCTAGTTTAGTAGCTTTTATATTAGTATTCTCCTCAAGAGCATTTTATTTTTTTAGTGAGAATATGACGAAAAATATTCATTTAGCACTTCTCCTATCTCCTCTTACTCCATACATCACTTCTCACTATGATCCTTGATTGGCGCTAATCTGATTCTTGTCATTCTTTTATTTCTGATATACCCGTAGAAAGACTTTATCAATGCACTGATATATAACCTTGAGAATTGATCTTCCAACACTAATCTTTCCAGAATAGACAATCCAATAATATCCTACTGCTAACTGGAGATTTTTAAGTTCTGAAACAAGAGCAACAACAACTGGAGGTACTCAGCAAGTCTGGTTTGCTAGTGGGAGGGGGAGGGGAGAAAGGCTGACAAGTAACTCAGTGACAAAACCGAAACAGCGAGCATATTTCTAAAGGACAAAGGCATAATAAATAGTCAGCCTTTGGAAGAGTAAAAGCTGATAGTGTGGGCAATCAGTGACTGAAAATGGGTCGGCTGTGCTGAAGGCATCTGATGTCGTGACTGTCCTGGCGTGTGGGGGCTGGGTAAATGACATGGAAGGAAATGTATCGGAAATTATTAAACTTGATATTAAGTTCAGGATCTCCAAGAAAAGCATTACGTTTTGGTATGGCAAACAAGTGTGGAACTCACACAATTAATGGTAGTTCCTTCCGTTGCTTTGAAGATCAGAGGGACCTAGGAGTACAGGTACATAATTCTTCGAAGCTGGTGTCACATATACATATGCTGGTTTAAAAGGCCTTAGCACGCTTGCCATCATTTCTCACCTCTTTGAGTTTAGTAGCTTTTATATCAGTATTCTCCTCAACAGCATTTTATTCTTTTAGTGAGAATATGACGAAAAATATTCATTTAGCTCTTCTCCTATCTCCTCTTACTCCATACATCACTTATCACTACGTGTTGAGGCTGTACAGAACATTGGTGAGACCTCTTCCAGGGTAGTGTGTCCGTTCTGGATTCCAAGTTACAGGGAGTTTATTACTTGCTGAAGAAGGGTCCGAAGAGTTATGCGAGGATGCTGCCAGGAATGGAAAGCTTGTCCAGTGATTGTTTTTCACTGGAACATAGGAAGTTGAGAGGTGACCTTACAGAAGTTTATAAAATCATGACAGGTACTGATAGGGTTAATGGTCGGCGTCTTGTCCCGAGAATTGGGGATTTCAAGACGAAGGAGCACATTTTTAAGGCGAGACGTGAGAGATTTATAAAAAGAAATGAGGAGCACGTCTTTACACAAAGAATGGTTCACATGTGAAGTGAACTTCCTGAGAAAGTGCTGGATGCGGATACAGTTACAATGTTTGGAAGACGTATCAATGGATACATGACTAAAACAGGTTTGGAGGGTTATGAGCCAGGAGCAGGCAGCTGCAACAAGTTTATATTGGGATTATAATCAGCATAGACTGGTAGGGCCATAGAGTCTGTTTCCATGTTGTCTGTCTGTATGACTCCGTGAGCTGCTGTTTTTCCAGCTTGCTTTGGGCTTCTCTGTAGCACTGCAGCAATCCACTCAGATGTACGTCGGGATGGAACATGGTGGGGTTTTGATGGAAAACGCTACTGGAAGCTTGAGATGAATTTTATGGACAGAATGTATGTGTTCCACAAAACAGTCGACCAATCTGTGTTTCGTTTCCCCAGAGTGGAGAAAACTTGAATGTGAGCAGCAAATAACAGTATAAGCGAAGTGCAGGTAGATCACTGCTGCACCTGGAAGATTTGTCTGGATCCATGGATGGTGAGGACACTTATGAATTCGGATTATTCCGCCTCTATGTCACCTCTCGTCAATATGAGAGCCAGAGTCCTCTCAGAACAAATACCTCTCTTCAGGTTAGAGGTCGGGAACATCAGTGAATGTGGCTGTTTATGAGAGGGGAAAAGGGAATAGGTAAATCCAATAGACAACCCTAATCCCACTTTGCCGTCACAATCTCCAGATCATATGCAATCCCAAGCAGTCTAATCCCAATCTCCCTCTCAGTCCCTGTAAACTTTAATTTTCAAACATGTAATTCCACCCCTACCACCGCTTAATATCTTCCTCATTTCTCGCACCCTTCAATACCTTGCACAAATAAAATACATTCTCCTGTCAACATTCCATGCAATTAAATATAACATTAGGTCTATTCCAATTACCTAATCCATACTCACAGCTTCCATTTACAACCGAAACTATTTGACGCCTCTCTCCACTCAGTTAGAGTCATAGAGCTATAGAGATGTACAGCATGGAAACAGACCCTTCGGTCCAACCCGTCCATGCCGACCAGATATCCCAACCCAATCTAGTCGCACCTGCCAGCACCCTGCCCACATCCCTCCAAACCCTTCCTATTCATGTACCCATCCAAATGCCTTTTAAATGTTGCAATTGTACGAGCTTCCACCACAGCTGGCAGCTCATTCCATACACGTACCATCCTCTAAGTGAAAACGTTGCCCCTTAGGTCTCTTTTATATCTTTCTCCTCTCACACTAAACCTATGCCCTCTCGATCTGGACTCTCCCACCCCAGGGAACTGACTTTGTCTATTTATCCTATTCATGCGCCTCATGATTTTATAAACCTCTATAAGGTCACCCCTCAGCCTCCGATGCTTCAGGGAAAACAACCCCAGTCTGTTAGGTCTCTCCCTATAGCTCAAATCCTCCAAGCCTGGCGACATCCTTGTAAATCTTTTCTTAACCCTTGCAAGTTTCACAACATCTTTCCAATAGGAAGGAGACCAGAACTGCATGCAATATTTCAACAGTGGCCTGTCCAATGTCCTGTATAGCCGCAACATGACCTCCCAACTCCTGTACTCAATGCTCTGATCAATAAAGGAAAGCATACCAAATGCCTTCTTCACTATCCCTATCTACCTGCGACTCCACTTTCAAGGAGCTACGAACCTGCACTCCAAGGTCTCTTTGTTCCACAACACTCACTAGGACCATACAATTAAGTGTATAAGTCCAACTAAGATTTGCTTTCCCAAAATGCAGCACCTCGCATTTATCTGAATTAAACTCCATCTGCCACTTTTCAGCCCATTGGCCCATCTGGTCAAGATCCTGTTGTAATATGAGGTAACTCTCTTCGCTGTCCACTACTTCTCCAATTTTGGTGTCATCTGCAAACTTACTAACTGTACCTCTTATGCTCGCATCCAAATCATTTAGGTAAATGACAAAAAGTAAATGACCCAGCATCGATCCTTGTGGCACTCCACTGGTCACAGGCCTCCAGTCTGAAAAACAACCCTCCACCACCACTCTCTGCCTTCTACCTTTGAGCCAGTTCTCTATCCAAATGGCTAGTTCTCCCTGTATCCATGAGATTTAACCTTGCTAATCAGTCTCCCATGGGAACTTTATTGAACGCCTTACTAAAGTCCATATAGATCGCATCTACTGTTCTGCCATCATCAATCCTTTTTGTTAACTCTTCAAAAAACTCAATCAAGCTTCTGAGACATGATTTCCCACGCAAAAAGCTATGTTGACTATCCGTATTCTGTCTTTGCCTTTCCAAATACATGTACATCCTGTCCCTCAGGATTCCCTCCAACAACTTGCCCACCACCGAGGTCAGGCCCACTGGTCTATAATTCCCCGGCTTGGCTTTAACGCCCTTTTCAAACAGTGGCATACGTTTGCCAACCTCCGGTCTTCCGGCACCTCACCTGTGACTATCGATGATACAAATATCTCAGTAAGAGGCCCAGCAATCACTTCTCTAGCTTCCCACGGAGTTCTCAGGCACACCTGATCAGTTTCTGTGATTTATCCACCTTTACACATTTCAAGATATCCAGTACTTCCTCCTCTGTAATATGGTCATTTTGCAAGGTGTCACCATCTATTTCCCTACAGTCTATATCTTCCATATCCATTTCCACAGTAAATACTGATGCAAAATACTCATTTAGTATCTCCCCCATTTTCTGTGGCTCCACACAAAGTCCGCCTTGCTGATCTCCCTAGTTACCATTTTGTCCTTAATGTATTTGTAAAAACTCCTTGGAGTCTCCTTAATTATATTTGCAAAGCTATCTCATGTCCGCTTTTTGTCTTCCTGATTTCCCTCTTAAGTATACTCCTACTTCCTTTATACTCTTCTAAGGATCCACTCGATCTATCCGGTCCATACCTTACATATGCTTCCTTCTTTTTCTTAACCAAACCCTCAATTTCTTTAGTCAAACAGCATTCCCTATACCTACCAGCCTTTTCTTTCGCCCTGACAGGAAAAAACTTTTGCTGGATTCTCGTTATCTCATTTCTGACGGCTTCTCGTTTTCCAGCCGTCCCTTTACCTGCAAACATCTGCCTCCAATCAGCTTTCGAAATTTCTTGTGTAATACCGTCAAAATTGACCTTTCTCCAATTTAGAACTTTAGCTTTTAGATCTGGTCTATCCTTTTCCATCACTATATTAAAACTAATAGAATTATGGTCGCTGGCGCCAAAGTGTTCCCTCACTGACATCTTAGTCACCTGCCCTACCTTATTTCCCAAGAGTAGGTCAAGTTTTGCACCTTCTCTCGTATGTACATCTACATACTGAATCAGAAAATTGTCTTGTATGCATTTAAAAAATTCCTCTCCATCTAAACCCGTAACACTATGGCAGTCTATGTTTGGAAAGTTAAAATCCCCTACCATACCCCCTCTATTATTCTGACAGTTCGCTGAGATCTCCTTACAAGTTTGTTTCTCAATTTCCCTCTGGCTATTAGGGGACCTATAATACAATACCAATAAGGTGATCATCCCTTTCTTATTGCTTAGTTCCACCCAAATAACTTCACTGGATGTATTTCCGGGAATGTCCTCCCTTGGCACAGCTGTAATGGTATCTCTTATCAAAAATGTCACTCCCCCTCCTCTCTTGCCTCCCTTTCTATCCTTCCTGTAACAGTTATATCCTGGAACATTAAGCTGCCAGCCCTGCCCATCCCTGAACCATGTTTCTGTAATTGCTATGATATCACAGTCCCATGTTCCTAACTGTGCCCTGAGTTCATCTGCCTTCCCTGTTTGGCCCCTTGCATTGAAATAAATGCAGTTTAAGTTACTAGTCCTACCTTGTCCCTGCTTGCCCTGACTATTTGACTCGCTTCTGTTCTCAACTGTACCAGTCTCAGATTTGATCTCTTTCCTCACAGTGAGGCTTCCCCTACCACCTTATTAGTTTAAATCGTCCCGAGCAGTTCTAGCAAATTTCTCTTCCAGTATATTAGTCCCCTTCCAATTTAGGTGCAATCCGTCCTTATTGTACAGGTCACTTCTACCCCCAAAAAAGATTCCAATGATCCATATGCCAGCTCCTCAACCATGCATTCATCTGCTCTATCCTCCTAATTCCTGCCGTCATTAGATATTACTCTCCTTGAGAACCTCCTTTTAAAATCTGTGCCTAACACTCTGTAATCTCCCTTCAGAATCTCAACATTTTCCTTCCGATATCATTGGTTCCAATGTGTGGCAATCACCTCTTGCTGGCCCCACTCCCACATGGATGAAGCAGAGGCAAAATGGAAAACAGGGGAGAAGGATAGCAAAGGGGGAAGAAGAGAGGAAAAAGGTGATGAGAGAGAGGGGAGCGAGACAAAGAGAGACAATCAAGAAATAAAAGGTACAGAACAGTGAAAAAAATATTTTAAAATGATAAATAAAATAAATGAAATAAAATTACGGAGCAGAATGAAAACAGAGGGGTCGAGATGATAATGATCTGAAGTTGTTGAATTCAATGTTGATTCACTTGTTTTCCATTTTGCCTCTGCTTCACCCATCCCCTCCATCCCTCACATATTTTGTCACATAGCACTGGCTTCAGCCTTGGTCATTCACAGTTCCTAATCTCCCTATAATCTCTCTGTGCACCTCTTTATTGCTACCTTTGCTTCTGGAGCCATGACTCACCTTCCCTCAGCCTCGTATAAATACCTCCACATTTCTCCCTTCTTTTATCTTTGACAAAGGGTCAGTTAGACTCGAAACATCAGCTCTTTTCTCTCCTTGCAGCTGTTGCCAGGATAGCAGGAGGTGATCTGTACATTCTGTCGAAAGAACATCAACAGAAAAAGAGCAGAAATATCCATGAAATGAAACATAACCATCATATGGGTACACACACTGTCCTCAAGTATTTCATGGTTTTGGATTCCAGGTCGAAACATAACACAAACCATTTATTGATCTAAAAATAAATATTAACCCTGTCAAACGAAACCTGACTACTTGACTACAGTATATTTTCGCTGTGCGTGTGGTTTCAGCTCATCTAACTACCAAAAGCAAACATGGATTTGGCTGAGAAGGAAGCTTTAATCCTCGTTGGCTGAAGAAGCTTGCAAGGTAACTCGAAACGTGGTGGACAGTGAAGACTGCGACAAAATAAGCCAACCATCCGAGGAATTGCAGATGGAATTTCAAATCACATAAATGTGAGGTGTTGCATTTTGGTTAAATGAACCAAAGCAGGACTCTCACAGTTAATGGGAGACGGGTTAGTTCAGTTGGGGAAACCAAGCCAGCATGGATGAGTTGGACTGAAGGGTCTGTTTCCATGCTCTCTGGCTCTGTGACTCAGGAATCTGCGGAGGGATGTACGTCCACCAAAACCAATCCCATCTGTTTCCGTGTGACTGTTGTAACCCTATTTCCATCTATTTCCGTCGTGGTTCATCCACTTCAACCACAAGTTAGCTCCCAGTGTCCACGTGCCTCCTTCGCAAGAGCACGCTCATGTTAGGAAAGAAAAACACAGACATTTTTCAGAGCAAAGGTTAAACGCAGTGAAAAGTGCCTTTTGCCCGTGAGTGAAGAAAGAGAAATACTTCTCACTGGCACCTGGACATGTTACTGCTGAATTGTCTATTACAGCATGCTTAGAGCACATTAAATCACACTCTTATTGAGGAGTTGCTGTAGATCTGCCTGCTAGTGTTTCTGCTACAATGCTATGCCAAGAGTTCTTCATTTGTCACTGTATCTGAGGAAACACAGATACAGTGACATAGGAGCAGGTGTAGGGCTCTTCAGCTTCGCAAACACACTCCTCCCTGACCTCAAGTTCACCTGGACTATCTCAGACACCTCCCTCCCCTGCCTAAACCTCTCCGTCTCCATGTCCATCAAGCAACTCAAAATAAACATCGACTTCAATCCCACCGACTCACACAGCTACCGAGACTACACCTCCTCCCACACACCCCACTGTAAAAACAGTATCCCTTAATCCCAATTCCTCCACCTCTACCTTATCTGCTCCAAGGAGAATCAATTCCACCTCAGGGCATCCCAGATAGCCTCCGATGTCAAGGACCACAATTACCCCCATGTGGTCAACATTGCCCTCCAGCGCATCTCCTCCCCTTCCCGCACCTCAGTCCTTGAACATTTGCCCGCCAACCACAACAAGGATAGATCTTCTTGTCCTCACCTTCCACACCATTAAGGCCTAGTAACAGCGCAATTTCTGCCACTTACAATCAGACTCCACTACCAGAGATAGAATTCACTCCCCACACCTACCTGGGATCCGAAGAGACCATTCCCCCCATGACTCCTTTGATAGGTCTACACGCCTCATCAACCCAACCTTTCCACCTGGCAAGTTCCTTTATCAACACAAGAGTTGTAAAACTTGTGCCTGCACTCCCCCCTCACCTTCATCCTACGCCCCAAACGATCCTTCCACATCCAGCAGATACTTTCCTGGAGCTCCACACACCTCATCTACTCTGGTGTTCTCGATGTGGTCTCCTCAAGTCGCTTGAAGTTTTACAGAACACCTCTGGGAAGCACGCACCAAACAACCCCACCGACCTCTGGCTGATTGCTCCAGCTCCTCCTCCCACTCTACCAAGGACATGCAAATCCTTGGCCTCCTGTACCGCCAAATCCAAGCCACACGATGACTGGTGGTAGAACGCCTCATCTTCCGCTTTGGGACCCGACGATCATTGGGGCTCAACATTTAATTCACTAGTTTCCTAATGTTCCCCATCTTATCACAGATCCAACAATCCAACTTGGCATCGACGTCTTAAACTGTCTTACCCGTCCATCTTTCTTCCTTACCACCTATATACTCCACCCTCCCTTACAACCTATCACCATCATGCCCTCCACCTGCACCTCCTATCACCTTCCCAGCTACCTAACTACTATCGCCACTCCCATCCCACTATTTGTCTTTCAACACCCTTCTTCCCCTCCCCCCAAACACATCCTTGATGAAGGGCTTATGCTGGAAAAATCGATTCTCCTGCTCCTCGGATTCTGCCTGACCTGCTCTGTTTTACAAGTGCGACTGTTTTCGATTTTGACTTCGAGAATCTGCCGTCCCCACTTTCTCTTTTGTAATTCTTAGCTAAACCTGTCTAATTACCTGATGTAAATAAAAACTAATATTATTTATGGATTGATGTTCCTTGCAAATTTGCCCATTCTAAATTGCCCAGAGGGCTAGTTAGGATGAACGTGCAATGTTTGAGTTTGGAGTCACAGCTAGGGTGCTCTAGATTAAATCCTTCCCCTGAAGGACATTAATAATCCGAGTCAATGGACTGTGAAGTTGTACTGCTGTATTTATAACGGTACTTGGCAGTACAAATTCAATGGACTGAAGGCCCTCTCTCACCATTGGATGAGAAGCTTCGCAGTTTCCTGAATGTGTATGAGAGAGAGGGAAGGAGCAGCATGAAAGATGGCACTGGTGTGGAACAACTACCAGAAAGCACACGCTGTAAACCATCTTCTGGAGACACATTAGAAACTTCAATTGAACTGATTCCCACTTCGATCATTATACTCCTTTTGTGGAGACGTGAACAGTACGTTTTGTTAGATCCTTGCGTTCCCCTGCAGGAAGTTAACAAAAGAACAATTAATTGCCATAATACATATGGAATGCATGGGGAAGTGTAAGCTTATGGGCATCCTGCTAACATTGTGAAAGTATCTTCTGAATGGAGCCCAGGTTCCTGTATACATTTAACTGTTCACACTCGAGAGAATGTCCCGTGACTATATCATAGAACAGGGATTGGCTTGAAATGAAAGTCAAATAAATGAGCAGAAAATAAGCAAATCCAGTGTAGAGCTGGTTATTTTGGGGAAGGAGTCACATGAATTTCCATAAGAATGACCGTCCATTAGATATAGTTGTAGAATTAATCCTTTTAGATAATCGATTCTGCTCTGCCATTCAATCCTAGCTGATTGGGTTTGAGAAACCTTTCTCCTGCCAATTCCTTATAAATCTTAATCCCCAGATCAATCGAAAATTTCTTTATTTCTGTCTTAAATACACTCACTGACTTGGTCTCCATAACTCTCTGCAGCAATGAGTTCCCCAGATTCACCCCCCCCCCCCCCCCACCCCTCGCTCAGGCTGACGATGTTCCTCCTCACTTCCGTTCTCAAGTGTTATCCCCGTAGAAACAGAGAATATACCTCCTAGTGAATGGGTAAATGTACAGCCAGCAGTAAAGCAGGAATTGAGGCGTTTACTAAAGATAGCAGCCTGGTCAAATGCAATTCACAACTGGAGCCATCCACATCAGGAATTTGAGGACAAGTAATGCAAACTAAGCAGTTTTACATCAGCATCCATGAGATCTATTATTTACTTAAGGGATTTTAAAAAAAGACTATGTCTGATATTTGGCAATCTAACCATTTACCCTTGATATTCCCTGAGTATTACTAGTGCTGATTATTCCATTATCCAAAGTAGGGGGATACCTTTAATTGGAACCTGAACGTGACCAGCCATACGTGGCTGTTGTGGTGTACAATTTTAATTAAGTTGAGGAAGGATGCGAATGGTGAATGGGTCACTATTTGACAGTTTGATGTGGGTAAGTATGAGGATGGAAGATTAAAAAGACGACATTCTCTCAACGGTAAGAATGTTCAGAGTGCTTTGGCACAGAGGAATCTGAGCTGAAAATGTGTTGCTGGAAAAGCGCAGCAGGTCAGGCAGCATCCAAGGAGCAGGAGAATCGACGTTTCAGGCATGAGCCCTTCTTCAGGAATCATTGAAGGACACCTCGTACCTTCAATGCATTATCTGGTCCGACATGGCACCTATTGTTAAAGTTCACTTCAGAATGCAACTTTAAAAAAGTTCACTGATTTACATATACAAGAACTCAAACCAACATGGTCATTCTGAAAGATGAGAGACTTAACAAACAATCCAGGTCTTTTTCAATGTATAATTTCAGTTACAACAAACTGTAAACATTTGCTACAAATTCGGTGTCTTACGATCTTTCACTCCACAACCACCTGTCGAAGCAGCAGTTCTTCTAAAGCTAGTGCTTCCAAATAAATCTGTTGGACTATAACCTGGTTGTTGAGTGATTTGTAACTCCAGATTTGCCCCTGAGTTCAAATTTTACCATCTACCACAATGAGGTTTCAATTCACAGCCTCAGACCATTAACCTGGGTGTTCCAGCCCAGCAACGTTAACTCTATACCATTGCATCGATAAATGGTTACAATCATATTCAATACACTTAACATAAACGCTCAGTGCAATCACAAAAAAAAGGTGAAGTTTTATTTCTGAGTCTGACCGTCACTTCTCGATAAGAAGTCCGGTCGAAGGGCCATAGTTCCGCTGATTGGTGACTGAAACCATGATAGATCACAGAATGTTTGGATGGACAGATTAACCCAGCGCCACATTTCCCCTGCTGGATTCTGTTTCTTCCTTGTCATCTCCTTCATGATCACTTAATTACTTTCCTGTGGTTCTCAGGATCTTTTTTCAGGAAGTCGAGTGAATGTTTTGATGACTAGAGTATTGTGTGAAATTCTTAAATCTTTGAGAATGCCTGATGGGCAGCCATAGTTGAATATTGACTCCTAACATATTCGCAGGAGAGGCGACGTCCCAGTAGCATTATCACTTGGCATTTAATCTAGAACGCAAATAATGATCTGAGATCAAATCCTACCATGGCAGACAGCAGGATTTAACTTAAATTAAAGTAAAACCTGGAATTCAGAATTTAATGACGATCATTGTACGAAAATCCTATCTGGTTCACTCATGTCCTTCAGGGAAGGAAATCTGCCATTCTTACCTGGTGTGGCCTACATGTGACTCCAGACTCACAGCAATATGGATGACGCTTAACTCCCCTCCAGGTAATTTATAATGGTCAGTAAAACCTGCCTGGCCGAGCTGGAGATGCCCAAATCCCATGAATGATTGAAACGAAAATCAATTTTTAAAATATAGTTACAAATGACTGGGAAAATTCAACATGTTAGGCAGCATCTGTGGAGAGAAATCAAAGTTATCGTTTCTGGTCCAGAGACCCTTTGTCAGAAGTGATGGTATTGAGGAAAATGTCTGGTACATATGCCGCAAAAAGTATTGGGTGGGGGTGATGGGTAAATGGGAAAGGAGTGAATCATAGGTGGAGTGGGGGCCCAGAAAGAGAGAAAAATGCTTGGGCATACAAAGGAGTGAGTGAAGGTCAGCCCCTGGGAGAATGAATGGCTGCTCATGGGCACTGTCAGTGGCTGACAATGGGTCGTGTCTTAGCAGCCCATGTGATGACAAGGTTTGAAGTGAGAGGTTGAGGTAAGGACATTGGACTAACACATACATTCTGTCGGCAAAAACGACCAGGCTTCCAGTTGCCTGCCATTTCAGTACCTAACTGTTCTAACACGGACAACAATTCCATCTCAGTGTCTTGCTGCAGTGTTCCGGCGAACCTCAGTACATGCTGGAAGATCAGAATAGCTGGAAGAACAGCACAAAGTAAAAGAACAGCACCTCACTTCCTGTTTGGAGACCATGCAGCTGTCCGGACTCAATATCAAGTTCAAACATGTTACCTCCTGAGTACCTTCTCCCTGTGTCCTTATTCCAGTCCCCACATACCATGGTCAGAAGAAGTGTCACTGGACCCAAACGTTAAGTCAGCTTTCTCTCCAAAGGTGTAGACTGACCTGCTGAGTTTCTGCAGCAATCGTGGATTTTGTTTCTGATTACGAGGCATCTTTGTTTCTTTTTCAAATTTTGAAACTATAATCAATCCATCAGTCTGGCTGCCTGAGACGCAAATGGGATGAGAAGCAGAGAGAAAGACAGATAATTGGAGATAGGGACAGGGATATACAGAAAGAAGCAAATCCAGATCAAGGGAGATAGACATAAAGAATAAAAATATCATACTCACCATTCCACAGCTCTCAAAGAACTTTTAAAATCCCTCTCTTCCACTTGGGGTACGGCCTCGTGCTGGCTACTTCAGAGTGATTGATTGTGTGTGAACGTTTGTGGCTGTGTATGTGTTTGTGCGTGTATTTGGAAAGGAGGCTGTGGCGGTACTGGGCATAGAGTGTTAGTGGAGAAAAGATGTTGATAGTTCATATTAAGTGATGTGTGAGAATTAAGGAATGTGAGAATGGCTGAATAATAGTATGTCAAAAAAGTGTGGTGCTGGACATCCAAGGTGCAGGACAGTCAATGTTTCGAGCATAAGCTCTTCCTCAGGAATGATATGTCTCATGTAACGATGCTGTCCTGCAATTTTTCAAAGAGATCGCAAAAGTAGCGATTCAAAAAAGTCTAGGTTTTAAGGGTTTTAGGGCCAATTTGAATACAGCTATCAGATACTGCCTCAGACAAAAGGCTTTCATGTTCTAAAATATTTTTAAAAAGTCACTGGTTCAATGAAAGTGGAGTAGCCAGTTCTCCAAGATCGGTTTCGCCTGGTTTGGTTTAGTTTTAGCAAACAGCCATTCTAAAGTTGCTGGACCAGAGGAAGCAGGTCCATGCTGATTCTCCCAATCTCTGACATCTCTCCTGTGTTTAAGTTTACCCTTTGTGCCAAAGCATCTTTATGGAAAGTGTTACAATAATTTGCAACAGCAACATTAAGTTAGGACAATCTTGTGTTTCAGTTGATAATCTTGTAAATGAAGTCTGTTTTATAGAGTCATAGAGATGTACAGCACCAAATAGACTATTCCGTCCAAGCCGTCCATCCTGACCAGATATCCCAACCAAATTTAGTCCCACCTGACAGCACCATGCCCATATCCCTCCAAACACTTCCTATTCATATAACTATCCAAAATGCCTTTTAAATGTTGCAATTGTACCAGCTTCCACTACTTCTTCTGGCAGCTCATTCCATACACGTACCACGCATTTCGTGAAAAAGTTGCCCCATCAGATTCTTTTATATCTTTCCCCATCACCCTAAACCTATGCCCTCTAGTTCTGGACTCCCCCACCCCAGGGAAAAGACTTTGTCTATTTATCCTATCCATGCCCCTCATAATTTTGTATACCTCTGTAAGGTTACACCTCAGCCTCGACGCTCCAGGGAAAACAGCCCCAGCCTGTTCAAACTCTCCCTATAGCTAAAATCCTCCAATCCTTGTAAATCTTTTCTGAGTCATTTCAAGTTTCACAACATCTTTCCGATAGGAAGGAGACCATAATTGCACGCAATATCCCAACAGTGGTCTAACCAATGTCCTGCACAGCCACAACATGACCTCCCAACTCCTGTACTCCATATTCAAGGTCGCACAGTGGTTAGCACTGCTGCCTCACAGCGCCAAAGACCTGGGCTCAATTCCCGCCTCTGGTGACAGACTGTGTGGAGCTTGCACATTCTACCTGTGTCTGCGTGGGTTTCCTCCGTGAGTTCCGGTTTCCTCCCACAGTCCAAAGATGTGCAGGTCAGGTGAAGTGGCTATGTTAAGTAGCCCGTAGTGTTAGGTGAGTGGGTAAATGTATGGGTGGGTTGCACTTCGGTGGGTCGGTGTGGACTTGTTGGGCCGAAGGACCTGTTTTCACACTGTAAGCAATCTAATCCTAAAGGAAAGCATACTAAATGCCTTCTTCACTGTTCTATCTAGATGCGAGTCCACTTTCAAGGAGCTATGAACCTGCACCCCAAGGTCTCTTTGTTCAGCAACACTCCCTAAGACCTTACCATTAAGTGAATAGTCCTACTAAGATTTGCTTTCCCCAAATGCAGTACCTCGCATTTATAAACTCCACTTGCCACTTCTCAGACCGTGGCCCACCAGATCAAGATCCTGTTGCAATCTGAGGAACCCTTCTTCGCTGTCCACTACACCTCCAATTTTGGTGTTATCTGCAAACCTACTAACTATACCTCTTCTGCTGATATCCAAATCATTTATGCAAATGACAAAAAGTAGTGGACCCAGCATTGATCCTTGTGGCATTTCACTGGTGACAGGCCTCCAGTCTGAAAAACAAACTTCCACCACCATCCTCTGTCTACTACCTTTGAGCCAGATCTGTATCTAAATGGTTAGTTCTCCATTTATTCCGTGAGATCTAACCTTGCTCTCCAGTCTCCCATGGGGAACCTTGTTGAACGCCTTACGTAAGTTCACATAGATCACATTTACCGCTCTGCCCTCATCAATCCGCTTTGTTACTTCTTCAAAAAACTCAATCAAGATTCTGAGACATGATTTCCCACGCACAAACCATATTTACTTTCCGTATTCAGTCCTTTCCTCTCCAAATACATGTACATCCTGTCCCTCAGGATTCCCTCCAACAATTTGCCCACCACCGATGTCAGACTTACTGGTCTATAGCTCCCTACTTAAGCAGAGGCACCATGTTAGCCAACCTCCAGTCTTCCAGCACCTCACCTGTGCCTTTTGATAGTAAATATCTCAGAAAGCGGCCCAGCAATCACTTCCCTAGCTTCCCACAGAGTACTAAGGTCCGCCTGATCAGGTCCTGAGGATTTATCAACCTTTACCCGCTTCAAGATATCCAGCATTTCCTCCGCTGTAATATGGATATTTTCAAGATGTCACCATCTATTTGCCTACATTCTACATCTTCCATGTCTTTTTCCACAGTAAATACTGATGCAAAATACTCGCTTAGTATCTACACCATTTTCTGTGGTTTCACACAAAGGCTGCCTTGCTGATCTTTGAGAGGCCCTATTCTCTCCTTAGTTACCATTTTGTCCTTAATGTATTTGTAAAAACACTTTGGATTCGCCTTAATTCCATTTGCCAATGCTTTTGCCCTCCTGATTTCCCTCTTAAATATACTCCTACTGTCTTTATACACTTCTAAGGATTCAATCAATCTATCCTGTCTACACCTGACATATGCTTCCTTCTTTTTCTTAACCAAATCCTCAATTTCTTTAGTCATCCAGCACTCCCTATATATACCAGCCTTTCATTTCACCCTAACAGGAACATACTTTCTCTGGATTCTGGTTAACTCATTTCTGAAGGCTTCCCATTTTCCAGCCGTCCCTTTACTTGCAAACATTTTCCCCCAATCATCTTTTGAAAGTTCTTGCCTAATATTGTCCTTTCTCCAATTTAGAACTAAGTTTAAAACTAAGTGCTTTGATCAGAAGAATCACTCCTGGAATATCCACAATACACCTGCTTAAAGCAATTAGCAAAGTTAGGGTCTGGGCTGGTTTTTGAAATGTTTTGAGCGAGTCCAATCTGGTTCATAATACTCCTGCCAGACTTGAAAGGACAGACAGTCCCCACTGGAATGGGCGGGGGTTGTTGTGGAGGTGTGTGTGTTGGGGGGGTGGGGGGGGAGTGGACACGATAACATAATATAACAATCTAAAAGAAAGGGAAGGAATGGGTTCACAATTTGAAGGTGTTGAGATCAATATTAAGTCTAAACGGCTGCAAAGTGCCTAGTCTTAAGATGAAATGTTGTTCCTTCAGTTTACACTGTGATTTACTGGACAATGCATCATGCTGAGGACAGACACATGGGCATGAGAAAAGGATGCCGTGTGAAAATGACTGGCTGCAGAAAGATTGGGGTCCTGGTTGTGCACACGCCAGAGATATTCTGTATAGTGGCCACCATGTCTCTGTTTGGTTTCGCCAATCTAGACTTTGCCACATTGGGTGGGCTGAATTCAATGCATAAAATTGGAGTTGGTACAGTTGAAATGCTGCTTCACATGGAAAGATCGTTTAGGTCATAAAATCCTACAGCACAGAGACAGACCATTCAGCGCAAACCTGTCCATGCCAATCAAAATGTCCACCCACTCTAACCCCATTTCCCTGTTCTTCCCTGTACATATCCTCCGCCTCAATCACTTCCAGAACCTAATGCCATCTGCTAGCCGATATTGGACATAGATTATTTAATGAATGGGCAACAGGATGTAGATAAATTCAAAAGAGGAAAGAAGTGAACCATAATCCAAGGTGGGGGATTGATGGAATCACTCCCTCTTTGACTGTTGTTGGCCGTAAATGAATCTTTCACTGCTGCATGATACGATAGTACTGCTACAATCTGCGATTCCGCGTTGTGAACACTAGGGGCTATGACAGTATGCATTGCTGATGTGTGTGTGTGTGTCTGCTGATTCTCACTGTCAGACAAAACTAACTTCTTTATTTCTCAGCAACACACATGAGCGTAAACACTGGAACTTGTGCTGATGGATTTTAATCTTTTTTTCTTCTCTCAGCTGAAGGAAAGAGACAATTGCAACAAGACCATCAAATAATCGTGGATATTCCATAAATGTTGAGATGTTCCCTCTGTCAGGGATAACGTATAACCAATGTTGTACGATATCCTCCACTTTTATTTTATAAAGAAAGGTTTCCAGGCACAGTTCTGTCTATTGCACACTGCTGAGTGAGATGATATTCCAAGAAACACTGATTTCCACTCATCTGAAACTGCAATACAGTTTTGTTTCAGTGCATGTTTTCAGTCCTAACTTTATTGCAATTACAACACCACTTTGACACATCTTGGAAAAAAAACCACTCCAGTGGCTACTAAAAGATGATGCAAAAAGGACGTAGCGTAAACATTCTTACAGAGTTAGTTAGCGTCGTGCACGCGCGTGTGTGGGAAGAGAGAAACTCAGAGAGGCTGCTCACTTCAGGATGTTTCTTTTCTGAGAAGAATTCACACCCTTCCGTTCTTGACACGAGGTCTTATATGCAAATATTAGCTTGATTTCGCCTTCCATTAAAACAGCGGTGTAAGTCACTCGGAAAGTAATTTATATGTGTCTGAGTTCTGACACAAATTTAGTTGGAAGAATTGTCAGATGCAGTAGGATTTTAATGCATTACTTGATCGTCATTTCAGTTCAGTTGTTGTCTAATTAGTGAATTATTTTCCCCCAAGTGTTAAGATTTAACATTTGCGTTTTAATCCCGTTTCTAACTTTTAAACATCTCTGGGGATAATTGCATCCTCAGCATGAAATTCGACAACAAATCCTTTCACTTAATTGATTTTTCTTTCAAAAATGGGTAGGTAAATGGAGGTAAAAAAGGAAGTCATGCATATTAAACCAGAGCTCAGGAGTTACACTGTGAATGAAATGGTGGCATTTTGATTGAACTGTAGTCTATTGTGAAAAATTATGTTAGAAATTTAACCAACAAATATCATGTCTGTCTGTCTATCTATCTATCTATCTATCTATCTATCTATCTATCTATCTATCTATCTATCTATCTATCTATCTATCTATCTATCTATCTATCTATCTATCTATCTATCTATCTATCTATCTATCTATCTATCTATCTATCTATCTATCGATCTTCACATGCATCATTTGTACAGTTAGATTTCACCTTACTTGTAATGTACACAAAATAAACAAAGTTGATAATGTTGCTTTTCCATGCCAAGAGTTAAATTAAAATGTGGTAAAGCTGCCATTTACAGAAACACGATTTGTCAGATTTATTTACTGGAAATGTTTGCTTTGATGAGACATGATTCAATGATTGATAATCTTCAATCCATCCCTGTGACAAAGGACAGCTGGGGTCGAACTTCACACTTTCGGAATGTTGCATGCAATTATGATCTCCCTCCTACAGGAAAGATGTTCTGAAACTTGAAAGAGTTCCGAAAAGATTTACAAGGATGTTACTAGTATTGGAGAGTTTGAACTATAGGGAAAGGCAGAGTAGGCTGGGGTTGTTTTCCCTGAAACGTCAGTGGCTGAGGGGTGACCTTATGGAGGCTAGAAGATTATCAGCGGCATGGACATGGTAAATAAACAAAATCTTTTCCCTGGAGTGGCGGTGGTGAGAGAGAGATGGGGAAGGAGGTGAGGGAGATGGTCCAGAATTAGAAGGCATAGGTTTAGGATGAAAGGAGAAGCATTTAAAAGAGACCTAACAGGCAACTTTTTCACATAAATGTTGGTGTGTATATGGAATGCGATACCAGAGAAAGTGATGGAGGCTGGTAAAATTGAAACATTTCAAAGGCATCTGGATGGGTATGTGAATAGGAAGGGTTAGAGGAATATGGGCTAACCGCTGGCAAATAGGACGTGATTGATTTAGGATATCTGTTGAGCATGTACACATTCGACCGAAGGGTCTGTGGCCATGTTGTACGCCTCTATGATGCTATGATTTTATTTTTATGGCCACTGCATCACTTCAGAGAAAAAAGTATTTGAGCCGACAAGTCTATAAGTTGTGCATTTCAGAGGAGTGTTTCATTGTTCAGGAAGGAAAGTACTTGAGTATATTTTTGAGAGAAAAGAAACAAGAAACACTGCTTCGCCAACAGAGGAACATAAGAACAGGTGTGAGCCACTCAGCCCATTGAACCTGCCATCTCATTGAAGACGACGATGCCTGATTGAGTTCTACAATATATTTTACACACTCTATCCCCATAACCTAGTTAACGATTCGTATTCATAAATCTACAAGCCACGATCTTAACCATACTCAGTGATGGAGTGACCCTAGCCTCCTGCAGGAACAGAATTCGAAAGGATTGCAATCTAACGCGCAAAACAAAGGAAAACCAAACCCCATCTTGATCCGAAATCCCACTTACTTTAAAATCCTGCCTGGTTCTAGACTCGCCCAAACAGCAAATATTCAACTTATAAGTAACATGTCTCTTTAAAAATTGTTCATGTATTTTCAATTATATCGTCACTCATCCTTCCAATCCCTCGAAAATGCAGGCCCAATTTGCCCACTGTCTCTTCATTGGATATTGCCCCATCCCAGGGACAGGTCTGGTGAATCTTCATGGCTCTCTCTCGTCATGGAATTAGCATCTTTCCTGAGATAAGGAGAGCCAAACTGCACATAGACCTGCAGGTACAGCCTAACCAAGTCCGGTGTGTTTGAACAAGACTTCGCTGATCCTGTGCTCAAATTGTCTTGTAATAGCGGTGAACATTCCATTAGCCTTCCTACAAGCCTAATCAGGCATGCGGCAAGGCATCAAAGACTCTTGCAATTACGATGCAACTCTAATCTTGGGTGTCTTTAATTGACATAGATATTTGACAAAATAAAATGGTCGAGTATTTCCATGAGTATGTGTTTGTATATTTTTAAAAGCAATTTGAGGGATGTGGGTGTCACTGGCTGGCCACTATTTATTGCCTGTTCCTGGTTGCCCTTGAGAAAGTGATGGTGAGCCATTATCTTGAAGTGTGTGTGTGTGTGTGTGTGTGAAAGAGAGACAGAGAGAGAGCGAAAGAAAGAAAGTAAGGGAGAGATGGTTTTTAAACGTTGAAGACCCAACTGGACAATGGGATGCTTTGCAATGAGAAATGATACCTTAACAGGATTGTTATGTAAAGGTCCTCTGAGGAAGAGTAACTTGTTAGCATTCTTCATGAAGAGGACGAGCCAAGTAGTTAAACTGGAAGCTGGGATCCTGGAACTAAATAAAGGGACGTATGATGTAAGAGGCATGAATTGGCAAAGATGAAATGTGGAGCCATGCTAAAGTAGTCGATGGTGGATAAGAGATGGCTCATGTTTAAAAATTGTACTCATGCAAGATAGCAGGTGATTATAGTTTCTGTTGGTATGTGGACAACAGAAAGCACATGATGCCCAGTCGGCCTGAATTGCATAAGAGAACTCGTAGAGTGCACACCTGAGCAAATCCACCTGCAGCTGCTTTGGAACAGTTAAATTGATTTTAACCCTTACTGACTAAGGGTACAACTTCGATTCTGGTATCTTATGAAAAAGCAGCTGACTCAGTTACCGCTGATTGAACTAAATGGCTCGGGCCCAAGCTTGATGGTGAAATTGTTTGAGAAAGATTCAACTTGATTGGCTCAGAATTTTCCGATTGGAAAATAGCTGACTGAGTAAAGCCCTAATTAAATATTGACAAGTTTTTCAGTAAACTCATAGAATAGAATCCCTACTGTATGAAAAAAGCCATTTGGCCCATCAAGTCTACTTCAACCTTCCAGAGAGTATCCTACCCATGCTGTAACCCTGCATTTCCCAGGGTTAATCCCACGGCAATTTAGTTTGGCTATTCAAACTAACCTGCACATCCTTGGACTGTGGGAGGAAATCGGAGCAGCGGGAGGGAACCCATGAAGCCATCGGGTGAAAATGCAAACTTCACACAGACTGTTGTCTGAGGATGGAAACAAACCCTGCTCCCTGGTGCAGTGAATCAAAGACGCCAAGAAGGATTTTTTAAATTCTGCGAGGCACGTCTAGAGCCATTAGTCTCATGTGCAAATGCAGAGGCAGATATCAGGAGGCTGGAAAGTGAAGGAGTCATCAAACCTGCCCAGTTTGCGGAATGGGCAGCACTGGTCGTGCCAATTATGAAGCATAATAGTTTGCTTTGCCTTTGTGGGATTTTCAAATAACCAACTGCTTTTCGTCGATGGACGACTACCCTCAAATAAAGGGCAAATATGCAAATCTGGCGGGGCGCTGTTCTTCACGAAGCTGGACATGAGCCATGCATGTCTGCAATTGTAATTGGATACGATTTCCCAGAAGTATGCTGAAATGACTGTCCACAGGCGTTTGTATCATTATATAAGACTGTTTTCTGGGGTATCATCTGAGACTACTGTTTTTATCCGTCAGCCACAGCTCTCTGCTTGGGCAAAGTAAACGGCCCAGATCAGGGATTTTAGACTCAATGAGATCCACCTGGTCCTTTGTCCAATCACGACAATTTCCTAAAGGCGAAAGGCATTTGGTATGTAAGGATAGCTCTATATTATCCATCGTCCAGTGGTCTGGCAGCATGCTTAACAAAATATAGTCAATGTGTGGTGCTGGAAAAGTACAGCAGGAGAGTTGATGTTTCAGGCATACACCCTTCATGATGAATGCCCAAAACGTCGATTCCTCTGCTCCACCAATGCTACCTGACCTGCTGTGTTTTTTTCCAGCACCACACATTGACTATATATTGTTAGGCATGCCACATTTTTAACTCTGGTCTCCTGCATCTGAAGTCCTCACTTTCTCCGTAAAGAAGCAGCTTACAGCTTCACTAGATACCAATCTGTCCTGCTTCCTGTTCGTTTATAGTATGACTCCTATGGAAGTTATTATGGCAGTAATGTAGTTAATTTAGCGTTGTAATGTATGCTCGTGATCAAATTACAGTGTTCCAGTACCGGATAATGGCAGTGCATTGTGATTGGTTTGTTAAATCACTGGGAGCTGAGATAATGCTGAAAGTGATGGTGTTGTAAAGTGAGAGGTAAAGCGTGATGGAGGGAACCAGTATGGTAGACGATGATTAGTTTATAAAGACGAAGCAAGCCAGTAAGTTTAGTTATGCTAATGTTATCTAGTAAGTACGGGACCAATAAATTGTATAAACTGGAGAAGAACAAAGGCATTCTGGACAGTCAGGGAAGACATCATTCAGACTGCCACAGCCTTGATTTTTCAAGATTGAAGTTTAATTTCGTGAAGGATTTTCTGTGTCTCCCGGTAATTTTTAAATAGAACATTGAGTAATTCTTCCACAGCACTCCTCACACAGCTACAGGGACATATCTAATGCAAAGTTGCTAATGATGAGAACTCTCCACCCCAAGTTAAACCTGATTCCTCCCAGACCTGAGGGACAGAGCTAAACGGCATCAAAAACACCCAGTGCTGGGTCCAAGACGTTTCTAAGTGAGAGACACAGTTTACTTTAGGGAAGAAGCTTGCTGTCAAAACCATGGGAATGGCTCTACGTGGGTGTGAGGCATGGTTGACGCGAAGTCCGTCCAGTTGGGTAGAAGATGCAGTTCAGAACGAGCCGAGCCCATGGACCACATGTAAGCAGCAACCTCACAACTGGGGCAGGAGCAAAACATACCCCATCGCCTCAGACCATCCAGCAAGGCTGTCAGAACTAATGGGTTCTCCCCCTCTGCCTAGTGTCGAATAAACCTCTCAGGATGGGATGGACACTGTCGTATCACAGTCTCAACGCCGCTACTGCCAGAGGAAGAGGATGAATTCCTTCCGAGACACTCCAAGTGCAAGGGACTGGCTATGTCCGATATCCAAGGCAGAGGAGGAGGGACAGGACCTGGTTCTAAAACGCCCCAGGGGTTACCATAGCAAAAGGTTCAGGTCTATGTACCAGGACTGAGGGAAGGTGGGATCTAGTGTTTTAAATTAGGTCTGCTAAGTGAACCTCATAGAATGTAAGTTCCCTGATTGGTACTTTTAACCTGGCATGATCAGGGAACCCTGACTGACAAATATAGACAGGGGTGGCAGGGGTTCTTTTCACTGTAGGAGTGGGCGCTGAGCCAGATTGGTCAGTGTGATGTACTATGCATATGTAACTGAAAGGTGACTTGATGATGGGATAGCAACCTCGCGGAGTTATTTCACTATCTTTCTGAGATTCATTCACAAGGAAACCCAAGTCCCTCTGCATTAAATTACTCTGAATTTTCCCTCCATTGAAATAATAAACTCCCTTTGTATTCTCAGAGGAGGTGTTGTTAATGTTGTTTCACTTATTTGCCAATATCCATTGAGGGCCTTTCAACCGAATCTACTGAACAAGGAACTGCAACAGACATGAGTTCTTCCTTTGCCTTCAACTCATACACCAGATGTGAGAAGCAGAGAGGCCTCCAGTCTGTTATGTATCCTGTACGAGTAGCCATCAGTCTGCTCATTCTTTCGTTCAGACACAAAATTTAACTTTGTCCATCCTCCTCTCATTTTCTGACTTACACTGGACATGACATTTACAGAAAGCAAGCTGCTTGCCCCACAGCGGCCTCTGCTCAAAATGGTTCCAGCACTCGTGCTGTTTTCAGTGGCCCCCAGAGAGAGGGTACTGACTGGAACATTGAGTGGAAACAGCAACAAAACAGCGACACAGCTGTACACTCTGTCACTGTAGTTCCTTTTCCTCTTTCAATATCAAACAACAATGCACTTAACTATATGAGAGACTGCCAGTCGGGAAATTAGCATATTCCAAGCAGTTGGTTCTGGAAGGATGGAAGGTTCGTGTGAAGCTACAGCAAGCAATCAGGAAAGCTTGTAGCATGTTATGGTTCATTGTGACGGGAATTGAATGTGAGAGGTGGGAGGGTATGCTTCAGTTACCCAGGGGATTGGTGTTTCCACATCTGCAGTACTATACAGAACTCTTCACGATCCTTCTAATGGATGTAGAAGGTGAGTCACACTCAACAGCTGCGATATCTGTGTTTATAACCAGTAAGTTTAACTCTGTTCTGTCGCATTACCCATGCAGACAGAGCTGTTGAGGTTTTACGGTATTTCCCGCATCTACAATCAGTCATGTTAGCTCTGTACTGCGTCTATTCACAAATGCTGCCAAACCTTTGAGTTTCTCTAGCCCTTTCTGTGTTTATAACCTGTAACATTAACTCTCCTCTTCTCTCTCTCCACGGATGCAACCAGACATGCTGAGTTGTTCCAACCCTTTTTGTTTCAGATTTCCAGCATCCTCCATAGTTTATTCGTTAACGAATACTGCAATACAGATAATCAAATTCCAGATCCCGTGTCAGCAATGATTGTCTGACCGATTATATTTTAAAATAGTCCGTGTGGTAAAATAAAACCAGATGCATCAGTGGCACAGCGTACAGTTGGAAATATCAGATCAATACTTCTAGACTCTGTGTCCAAAAATTGTTACATGCAAATTGTGAAGTCACAATGTTATTTTCTGAATCGTGACTGTGAGCATTCGCAATAGAATTCACAGAAACAGAAGTAAGTGAGAGAGAGAGAGAAAAAACAGAGTTAATGTTACAGATCATAAACATAGAAAGTGATGTTGAAACTCAATAGGTCTCAGTGTAAGCAGACGATAACGAGGGAGAAGGTAGAACCAGTCAAGAAAAAAGGAGGGAACTTGTGTTTGGAGGCAGCATGTGTGGGTATGATCCTAAAAGAGCATTGATATTCACCTAGGAAAAGAAGATGAAAGAGAAAGTGAGATTTGAGTGGAGCATACTAATACGCTACAGCAAGTTGAGATCAAGAAAGAATTGGTGTTGGGAATCTTGAAGAACGTTAAAATGTATATGTCTCAGGGCCCTATGGTATCTATCTACTCCAAGGCCCTATGGGGTCCGCCAGTTTATTGAGAGAGGCAAGAGAGGAAATTTTATGCGGCCTTGCCTAAGACCTTTGTATCCTCGCTAGCCAATGGAGAGGTCCAACGAACTAACAAGTAGCTAATACTGTTCCTTTGTTCAAGAAGGAAAATAGCGATAATGTGGCAAACCACAGACTAGTGACTATCACATCTGTGGTTGGGAAACTATTGGAGAGAATTCCTAGGGATAGGATTTGTGCACATTTGGAAAAGCATGGCCTAACCAGGGACACTCAGTACGGCTTTTTGCAGGGCAGCAAAATCTGATTGAATTTGACAAGGAGATGGCGATTGATGAGGGTAGAGCTGTGGGTGTTATTTACATAGGTCTTAGTAAAACCTTCGACAATGCCCCCCCCCCCGCCCCCTCCCCCCCCCCCCCCCCCCCCCCTTGGCTGGGTCATCCAGAAGATTACGATGCACTGGGTCCACAGTCACTTGGATGCATGGATTCAGAATTGGCTTACCCAAAGAAGACAGAGGGTAATGGTGGAAGGGTCATTTTCAGGCTCTAGCTCCTTGACTAGTGGTGTTCCACTGGGATCTGTATTGGGATCTCTGCTGTTTGTGATTACATAAATGACTTATATCAAAGTGTAGATTAGTGGGTTAGTAAGTTTGCAAATTGTACAAAGATTGGTGGGCTTATGGACAGTGTAGAAAGCAGTCATAGGGTACAGCGGGATCCAGTACAATTGCAGATATTGGCAGAGACATAAAGTGTCATTCATGCAAATGTAAGATGCTACACTTTGCGAGATCAATTTTTAAGGAAGATTATCCAATTAACCATTTAGCACTGATGTACAGAGGATCATGCGGTTCAAGTATATAGCTCACTGAAAGTAGCCATGCACGTAGATAGGATGGTAAAGAAGTCGTATAGCCTTAATTGAATAGGGAATTGAGTACAAGATTTAAGGTGCAATATTGTACCTTCATATGATGGTAGTTGGATTATAGTTTCCATTTCTGTTTGTCTCGTTACAGGAAGGATGTGAAAGATTTGGAAGGATACAGAAGAGGATTACCACGATGTTGCCTCGATTTGAGGGAATGAACTATAATGAGAGACTAGAAAAGCTTGGATTGTTTTCTCTTGAGCGGCAGAGGCTGACAGGAAACCTGATAAAAGTCTGTAAGATTATCCTTTGCATAGATAGGGTTGACATTTGGAATCTTGCTCCCAGAGTTAAAATTTCTGATACTATGGGGCATACATTTAAGGTGAGAGGGACACATTTCAAAGGAGATATGAGGGGCAAGTTGTTTTTACACAGAGAATGATAGAAGTCTGGAACGCACTGCCAGGGGTGATGGTTTAGGCTGGCACAATAAGGACATTTAAGTGAATTTTAGGCAAACATTTTAGAATTCAAGGAATGGAGTGGAATGGATCAAGAGCAAGCAGAAGGATCAGTTTCATTTGGTGTTGTGTTAACATTGGGACAGCAGGCTCTGTTTCTGTGTTGCACAGTTCTATGTTCAATGCTACTTGTTATAATCACTGAAAGTGCTGAAGCAACTCAGACAGAAACAGAGTTAACATTTCAGCCCTTCTACAGAAGTGAGAGTGTTCGGAAAATTGGTGTTTGTGATACTCTCGCGAGAGGAGGGGTGAATGGAAAAAGTGACTGCCGGTGCACAGGACAAGGGGAAAGGGGAATAGAAATATAAAATGGATCGGTTCAAGGTGGGCAATGGAGAGTCGCCGTGTCTTGGTGGGCGGCAGGACTTTCTTTGCTTTCACTTTCCCCAGTGATTTATGTTATAGTCACAGATGTTACTGGTTTAATGGCACAAAGAGCCGTGACAATATATCATCGTCATGATAGCTGCAGTCGTGCATTCAGCTCTGGTGCTGGCTGTTATACTCTGATAAAACTTATTCCACAGGCCTTGCAGGTTTGATGTGGGGTTCTCTCGTTGAGTGAGGATGGGGGTGCTTATCAGAACTATGAATCGGGGAAAGGCTCTTCTCTCTCTCTCTCTCTCTTTCTCTTTCTCTCTCTCTGTGTCTCGGAGATGGTTGTCAGATGATGGATGGCTGCGGTTTCTCTCTGCTCCTGTAAGCAGCAAAGACTCTGCGCAAAGTAACGGGCTCAGGATCCCTTAGTGTTGTGCCTCAACCTGCTACGAAATCGCCAGTGACCCAGGTAACGAAACAGGTCCTTCACCCCAGCTAATCCATCCCAACCAGGTGTCCCAAACTGAACTATGTTCATTTGCCTGCGTTTAGCCCATCCCTGTTCTTAGTCTACACAGATGCTGTCGGACCTGCTGAGTTTCTCCATTACTTTCTGTGTTTATAACCTGCAACATTAACTCTGTTTTTTTCTCTCTCTATCTCTGCACACATGCGGTCAGACCAGCTGAGTTTCTCCAAAACAACTTATTTTTCTGTTCTAATGGGAGCAGTGCTGTCTCAAACTCAGTGCTAGGAAGGACAGAGTACAACGTAGGTTGGCAAGAAGGCGACCTGGACTAAATTCTGAGGAGTGATCACACAAATAAGACCTGCTTTTTTCCAGAATTTAGACGGTTAAGGGGTGAACTGATCGAACGTTTTGACAGGCAAAGGTAGGATGGATAAGGAGAAATTATTTCCACTGTTTGGGAAAAATGGGGAGGGCATCGTTTGAGACTTAGGACAGGACCATGGAGGATAAATGTTCAGAACAAATGTTCACAAAGGGAGGGAGCGATTTGGAACTCTCTTCCACAAACGGCAGTGGTTACTGTATCAGTTGTTAGTTTTCAATCCGAGATGGATCAATGTTTGTTTAGCAACGATATTAAGGAGGTAGGAGTCAAAGGCAGTTATATAGAGCTAGGCAACAGATCAACCATTGAATGGCAAAACAGGCTCGGGAGGCTGATTGGTCTATTGCTGTTCCTGTGAAAGGAACTAATTAAGTGGAAATGCGAGCACAGTATGGAGCGAACAGCTTCCTTTTGCTGTTTCTGAATTTAGCGTCTTCTCTTACAGGTAAATGTGACAGAGGGAAGGCATTGATGTAGCAGGCACCAGGTCACATTGAATTGGAAATTGCTGTGCTACAAAACCGCATCGGAAATGTCGCAGATGTCTGTGCTTCTGATCCTCTGTAAGTGTGTGTTAAAGAGGAACCTTGTTCCGAAAAAAAAACTTGCTCTGTTCCCCCGTCACGCGAGGTTACATTCTGCAGCAGATAACCACACACTTCCATTTCTGTTCCCGGAAAGCCGAAATTGATCATTGTGGCCAACATATCAACCAAGCTTGGCGGAAATCAGGAATGAAAGGAATTAGGTGCTTAGATGATAGCATTTCTCGGCAGAGAGAGGTAGAGAGAAAAGAATGAGCATGTCAGTTCCTTTGTGTAAAACTATTCGGTCTTCTTTGAAAAGAATGCAAGTTACACACACGTGTGCACATTGGTCAAAAAATATCAGGAGAATTTCAGAATTCCGCAAAGGGAAGGACAATCTGCCACAATGTAGGGTCGAGATATCTCACTGAGTAGTGAATGGAAATGCCATTACTATTCATCAATAATAAGAGATTTAGCCTTCAGAGCTGAAGAGTTTCAGAGATGGAGAGAGATTGTTTTTCTGAGTGCAGAGGAGTTTGAAAAGTGGCGGGGGGGGGGGGGGGGGGGACATGATTGAGATATATAAAATTATGAGGCGGATAGAGAGGGTAGACTGGAAAAATCATTTCCCCCTTGATGGTGGGATCAATAATGGCGGTAAGTCGGACGGGGTGCACAGACTGAAGGTAAGGAGCAGGAAATGCAGATGTGGTCTCAGACAAAGACAAGGATGCCAAGACTACGTGACAAATACTGGAAAAATGGGATTAGAGAATACTCAGGTGATTTTCTTTTTTTAACGGCACAGAGTCATTGGGCAGAAAGTTAATTTCCTGTGCTGTAGACCTCTCTAGTTCTGAACCTGGATAAAAGATGGTCGTACATCTCTTATGAAATTAGTTTAAACACAACTGAATTTGTGGAAGTATCTCAAAATTATTTAGAGATGCACCGAGAACAGCCCTGTTGTCGCTGCCGCCTCTTGTTTCTGAGCTAGAAACCTCAGTGTGGAGATCATTGATAGGTCCTGGCTGACTTTTGTAGGTTTCTCAGAATCTCTCCAAGGCAAGAAACGCAAAATCATCTGAAATAGATTTTTTTTTCAATCATCTTCCCAAACATAATTTATTTTTTAAAACCTAAAATTATGGGGTCCTTTACTAGTTTAAGAAGAATGAAATGGGAAACTGAGCAGAGAGAAAACAGGAGGAAAAATGAGAGGACAAATAAAGGACGGAATGGTATAAAGCAAAGTTTGCTGCTATTATGAGACCAGTATGAAAAACCAATGGAGTCATTTTGCAATTCATATAAATTCACATTTCTGCCTCCATTTCAATGGAACTGAACAGTTAACTGTTCCCATTGAGTTATAGAAAAGACATGTGATGTTTCTCTGCTGCTTTTCTACGTATATTGCTTTGACATTATGTTTGCTTTATCGTTTCCAGGACACTGACAGAAATAATGACGTTTGTGTTTCAATCCCCTTCTGTTTTCCAGGGAATCTTATTTTCCGTGGGAGCACCCTAGGTAGGAATAAACTGCAAATTCCTTCATTAATCGATTGGAAACCTGAAGTCGTGCTGTGCATAGCTTTTCAGCGATCTTTCCCAAGCATGCAACAAATGGGATTGTATCCCAGTCTTTCTAGTCCGGACTTGTGATCATTTTGGAAAGGGGAACAGAAGATCAGTGTATTAATTAAATGGAGATAAAATGCAGAGAGCTGCAACAGAAAAGGGATTTGGTGTGGAGGGGATGTTTTTGTTGGAACGTATGCTTGAAACACAGAAAGCTCACGCACAGTTTAATCAGATAGGGAGAGGGAATGCAGATTCTTATTTCAATAGGTTGGAGTATAAGAATAGGGAAATCTTACTGCAACTGTAAATGTTGCTGGGGAAATCACATCTGGAGCACTGCGACAGATTTGCTTCCTTTCTTTGGGGAACGAGAACATTCATTGGAGGCAGTTCAGATAAATTTCACTGTGATGATCTCTGTTATAGAGGGATTGTCCTGTGTGCAAAGCTGAACAGCTCTACTGTATTAGCAGTGTTAATACTGAGATGATGTTTCCCCTCATAGGAGAGTGTCGGACTGGAGGGCAGTCTCAGAATAAAAGGGAACTTGTTGAAGACTGAATGGGGGAGGAATTTCTGCTCTTAGACGGTTGTGAGTCTTGGAACTCCTTGTCACAGAGAGCCGTGAGGGGAGGGGTGGGGAAGGTGGTGGGGGTAGAGTCCTTCTGTATGTTGAAGGCTGAGACAGATAGATCCTTGATCATTCAGGGAATCTAGGGAAGGGGCAGGAATGTGGATGTGAGGAATGTTAGATCAGCCAGAATCTAACTGGATGATGGAGCAGGGTTGACGGACAGAATGGCCTACTTGTATCTGTATGGCATTAAATGTGAGTATGAAGGCAGGGTCAATGATAGATGAACTGACAGATAACACTGATCAGACAATAAATGAAGGTTTTAATGGAATTGATACACAGAATTCATTTTCAAAAATTTGGAAAGTTAAAGGTTAAGTGCCACATTACAGATTCACAAGCAACAATCAAGGTGATGGCCCTGACAGACAATGGCAGTGGGCATTGCTGCAATATACTTGAGAACAACAATGTGGAAAATGGCCGTTACTGCCTCGTTTTTTGACATTCCATTGGGCATTAAATGGAAACTTGCACAGATCAGAACAAGCTATATCAGTTATAATAAATGTTAATGGGCATTAACTTCAGTTCTAGGCTGAATTTCCATAATAAGAGAGCAGCACACTTAGGAATACAGCAGACAAGAAGGAGAGAGAAGGAGGATGAGAGGGGAATTTGGATAGACTAGAGTGGGCAGGTAAATGACGTTTAACATTCAATTCATTCTTGAGAATAGGCATCTCTGAAAAAGTCCAGAATTTATTCTCTCTGACCCTTGTTGTCACCTTGAGAAGGTGGTAGTGAGCAGCCTTCTTGAAACACTGCAGTGTCTGTGCTGCAGGTAGACATAAAATGACCTTAGTTTTGGTGTGTGGTGGGGGGGGGGGGGTTGTGGTGAGTTCCCGGATTTTGACACAGTGGCACTTACGAAACAGCCAAATCATTCCAAGTTGGGATGGTGAATGGCTCGGAAGGGAACATGTAAGGGGTGGTCATTCCGTGTACCTGCTGCCCTTGTCCGACTAAATGGAAATGCTCATGAGTTTGGGAGGTGGTGTTTGAGGATCTATGATGAATTTCTGCATTGCTTGTTATAGATTGCAAATACTGCTGCTACTCGTAAACACAAAGGAGTTTGTCTTTGTGTTGATCACCAGGAGATGGGAGAAATGCCGAGTGAATATTTTGAGTCGGTTTTGCTGTGGAGAATTAATTAAAATCTAAAGAATGCAGAGAAATACACTGATGATTCAAAAACAGTTCACATCACAGAAAAGGAAGTTCGGGAAGTCTTAGAGAATATAAAGCTGGAAAAATCTCCCGAACTTGATTGAATGAATATTGTGGGAAGTAAGGAAGATAATTACGAGACCTCTCCCAGAAATATTAGCCTAACGATGGGTCAGGTGCCTGATGAATGGAATGTGGCGAAGGTTATACGTTTATTTTAGAAAGTTTGCAAGAAGAACCCAGGATCTATAGACTTCTGAGTCTGACTTCGGTTGTGGGTAAGATGTTGGAGATGATTATAAAATATATAATTTGTGATCATTTAGAGAGAGAGGAAAAATGATTAGAGGTACTCAGTATGGTTTTTGTTTGAGAAAAGTCGCCACAATCGAGATTGAGTTTTTTTGAGGAAGGTATCAAAAAGGTTGATGATGTCATTGCAGGAGACGTTGTTTTCTTGGATTTCAGTAATGCCTTTGACAAGTTTCGTCATGATAGACTACTTAATAAAGTTAGATCACATGGGATTCAGCGTGAGCTTTCCAATTAGATGCAGAATCAGCTTTATGGCAGCGATCAGAGTATCATGGTAGACATTTGTTTTTCAGACTGAAGGCCTGTCACCAGTGGTGTTCCACAGCAAATACTGCTGGGTCCTCTTGTTTATCATTTATATAAATGATTTGGTTGAGAATACAGAAGAAATGGTTATTATGTTTTTGGATAACGCTAATCGTTGGCATAGAAGACAGTGAAGAAGGTTTCAAAAGATTACAAAAGGCATCTTGTTCAGGTGGGTCAATGGAATGAAAATGCCAGATGGAGATCACAAATAAAGACTTGGGGCCGCATTGTTCAGGAGAGAGATTTAAAAAGTGAGTAAGAGGCAATTGCTTTACACTGAGAATTCTTCGAGTGTGGAAAGATCTTCCTGAGGAAGTGGTAGTTGCGGGTACAATTATTTTTAAAAGACATTTGGATGGATATGTGAATAGGAAATGTTTCGAGGGATACGGGTCAGGAGCAGGTAGGAGTTACTAGGTTAGTTTGAGGTTATGCATGTCATGGGCATTTTGGAAAAAAGGATCTGTTTCCATTCTGTATGATTGTATACTGAGCATCAGTGATAGAGGGAGTGGATATTTGGACGTGTGCCAAACAAGTAGGGGCTGCTTTGCCCCTAGATTGCATGGAGCTTCTCAAGTATTGATGGATCTGTATCTATTGGCAACTGCAGAGTACTCCAGCACGCTCCTCAGTTGTGCCTTTTCCATGGTGATCAGGCTTTGTGGGGAATCAGGGGTTGAGTTACTTTCTGCAGGATTCTCATCCCTGCTCTTGCAACCACATGGCAAGTCCCCTTGAATTTATAGTCCATACGAATAACCAGGATGTTGACATGGCGGGGTTTCAGTGATGGGAACATTATTAAATGTCAAAGGGCAAGAATTAGTTTGTCTCTAAGAGAAGATAACCATTGCCTGGCAAATTGAGGAACATTTTGCCATGGTTGGGGGAGGTCTGCTGCCAAACACAGAAAAAATATCATTGGGAGTTTTCTTCTTTGATGTTCGCAGGTTGAGTTGAGATTTGATTGAAGTGTTGGCATTGCTGAGAGGTGTTCACATTGTAATCAACCTGCATCTATTAAGGCTAAACATAAAGGGGTAGCATGGTGGCTCACTGGTTAGGCTGCTGCCTCACAGCTCCAGGGATTCGCATTCGATTCCAGCAGCTCCAGGGATTTGCGTTCGATTCCAGCGTTAGGCGACTGTGTGTGGAGCTGGCATATTCTAGAGTAACAGGGTAGATGAATGGGCCTGGGTGGGATACTCTTCAGAACCTGATGTGGACTCGTTGTGCCAAATGGCCTGTTTCTATCCTGTAGGCATTCTTCGATTCCATTATGTTAATCCGTCCACTTAACTCTTCTGAACATTAGATTTACTGATGCCTGTCAGTGAATGGTCCTTTGAAAGTGAAACATAGCAAGATAAATAGTTGGCATCACAGAAACACCGTGGGCGGCACGGTGGCACAATGGTTTGGGCGGCACGGTGGCACAGTGGTTAGCACTGCTGCCTCACAGCGCCAGAGACCTGGGTTCAATTTCCGCCTCAGGCGACTGACTGTGTGGAGTTTGCACATTCTCCGCATGTCTGCGTGGGTTTCCTCCGTGTGCTCCGGTTTCCTTCCACGGTCCAAAAACAATGTGCAGGTTAGTTGAATTGGCCATGCTAAATTGCCCGTAGTGTTAGGTGAAGGGGTAAATGCAGGGGAATGGGTCTGGGTGGGTTGCGCTTCAGTGGGTCGGTATGGACTTGTTAGGCCGAAGGGCCTGTTTCCACACTGTAAGTAATCTAATCTAATCTAAAACAAGACTTCACCGCGTTTACTGCGGTGAGAGATCAATAAATGCAATGATTGGATTCTCAACCTTCCTGCTTTTCTCTCTCTTTCTTTAGCTTTTGTAAAGCCTATGCTTCACGTATACCCCACAAGTGGTTTTGTAAAAGAAGGAGAGAATTTAAAATTGGAATGTGGGAAAGATAAAGCAGGAACTTTTTATTGGTACAAAAATGAAGCGCAATTCAAGAAGACACAGACCAATATTTATGAAATACTCGTGAACAGTAAAACTGGTGGATCTTATTCCTGCAAAAGACATTATCCTTGGTTCATGAGAGCACCTGCTGTAACTGTCATTATTCGTAAGTGGTTTTTTTTCATCATTCCTTCACAGGATGATGGCATCACTGGCTAGGCTAGTATTTATTGCCCGTCCCAGAAGACAGCTAAGGGTCTATCACATTGCTTTGTAATCAAGTTTGACTATGATTTACCTAGAAAACTCGACATGGAAGTGGAGTGTGCATTGATTTGGTGTTCCTGATCTTTCAGACCACTTTCAGCCAAATATGCATCTTTCAACATGAGTCACTTAGGTCAGGTGAGGAATCTGAACTAGGAGTTGGCAATTTCGCATGAGGAGAGGTTGAGTAAGTTAGGTCTGTACTCATGAGAGTTTAGAAAAATGAGAGGCGACCTTATTGAAAATTCTCAGGGGGTCCTAACAGGGGAGATGCAGAGAGAGGTTACTTCCCCTTGTCTGGGAGAGTCTGGGACTAGAGGGGCAGCATCATAAATTGAGGGAGTCGCCCATTAAAGACAAAGATGAGGAGGAATTTATTCTCGCTGTACACAGTGAATCTACGGAATTCATTACCACAAAGGGCTGTCGAAGCTGGGCCGTTCACACCAGCTGCGTCAAACAATCTTCAACTCACCCTCCAAACCTCCTGCCTTTCACTTTAGCATGATGCACCCTCGTGTTATTGAGCCTTTTAACTACAGGGTACAGCTGCTTCCTCTGCCCCCTCTACGTATGCTTTATAATCTTACCCTTCTTTATCAGGTGGCACGGTCACTCAGTAGTAATCACTCCTGCCACAAAGTGCCAGGGACCCGGGTGATTGTCTGATTGGAGTTTGCACATTCTCCCAGTACTGCGAGGGTGCCACGGTTTCCTCCCACAATCCAAAGATGTGCTGGTTAAGTGAATTGGCCATGCTAATTTGCCCATGGTGTTAAGGGATGTGTAGGTTAAGTGCATTAGTCTGGAGTAAATGTCGAGTAATAGGTGTCTAGGTGGGTTACTCTTCACAGGGTCAGTGTGGACGTATTGGCCCGAAGTAAGGTTCCTCTGCTCCAAAGAAAACATCTGAGCTTATCCAGCCTCCCTACATTGCTGAAACGCCCCATTCTCCGCCAGTGCAATCACATCTTTCCGAATGAATGGAAACCGGAACTGCACACAGTGCTCCAGCTGTGGCCTCACCTAAGCCCTGTACAGTATCATAAATCATCTCCCCGCTTTTAGGACCGACACCATTGACTTATCAAGTGCAAGTTGTTGTATTTCAATCTGATTTTGTATCCAGCTTTTGTCACATTTATTTTGCAGTTTCCAAAGAAATGCTAACTCTGGATGCTAAGCATCAACATGCTCTGCGGGATGAGAAGATTGTAATGAACTGCCGGACTCCATTCCAGAACTTGAGAGGACATAAGCGTTTCCAGTGGTATCAGAATAACAAGTTCATAAAAGAAACTGAAGATGGTTCACTCACCATAGGAAGTGCCAAACATTCATATGAAGCATCTTATCGATGTGAATTAGGAATGAGTTATAGAAAGTGGGTTTCGAACAATCTAACTATCACAGTATCAGGTCAGTCATTCCTTCGTTTAGTTTGTGCCAGTGAATGTTTTGATGATTCTATGCTGCATCTGTGCAAACTGCTTTTAACAGGATGCTCCCAGTCATGGAGACTCGAGGACAGGAGCAGGGATGCTTCATCAATGATCTTCCCTCCATCATTAGGTCAGAAGTGGGAATGTTCACTGATTGTGCAATGATCAGTGAATCATGTTCAGCTCCATTCACCTCACAGTTGCTGAAGCAGTTCGTGTTCAAATGCAGCAAGGTCTGGACAATATCCAGGCTTGTTATGACAAGTGGCAAGTAACATCTGTGCCACACACCTGCCAGAAAATGGCCAGCAATAATACCAGACTCTCTAACCATTATCTACTTGATATTCAATGATGTTTACATGGTAGACACCCCATTATCACGATCCTAGGGTTTACCACTGACCAGAATCGAAATTGGTATCACGACATAAACACAACAGCTCCAAGACCAGGTCAGCGGTTGGGAATTCCACAGCAAATACATTACCTCCTGACTTCCTGAAGCCTGTCCAACATCAACAAGGCACAAGTCGGGAGTATGATGGAATATTCCCCACTTGTCTGGATGTGTGCAGTTTCAAGAAAACTCGAGAAGCTGGTCAGTATCCAAATAAGGCGTTTGATAAGGTTCCCCATTGTAGACTAATGGTGAAAGTAAAGTCACATGGTGTGCAGGGTGTTCAGGCTAGGTGGATAAAGAACTGGTTGAGCAAGAGGTGACAGAGAGTAGTAGTTGAAGGAAGTTTCTCGAAATAGAGAAAAGTGACCAGTGGTGTTCCACGGGGTCAGTATAGGGGGGCACTGTTGTTTGTAATATACATAAATGATCTAGAAAAGTGCACTGTTGCTTTGATCAGCAAGTTTGCAGACGACTCAAAGAATGGTGGAGTAGCAGAAAGCATAAGGGACTGTCAGAGAATACAGAAGGGTATAGATAGACTGGAGAGTGGGGCGGAAAAGTGGCAGATGGCTTTCAATCCGGACAAATGTGAGGTGATGCATTTATGCAAGTTTAATTCTAGAGCGAATCATACAATGAACGGAAGAGCCTTGGAAAACGTTGATGGGCGGAGAGATCTGGGAGTTCAGGTCTATTGTACCCTGAAGGTTGCTGCACAGGTGGATAGCGTGGTCAAGAAGGCATATAGTATACTTACTTTCATTAGACGGGGTATTGAGTATAAGAGCTGGCAAGTCATATTAAAATTGTACAAGACATTGGTTCGGTCGCATTTAGAATACCGTGTACATTTTTGGTGGCCACATTGCCAAAAGGATGTGGACGCTTTGGAGAGGGTGCAGAGAAGGTATACGAGGATGTTGCCTGGTCTGGTATGAAGAGAGGCTGATTAGGTTAGGTTTATTTTCACTAGATAAAAGGAGATTTGAGGGGGACCTGATCGAGGTTTACAAAATCATGAAGGCTATGGACAGGGTGGACAGAGATAAGCTTTTTCCCAGGTTGAAGGATTCAATAACGAGAGGTCATGCAGAAATTTAATGAAAATCCTCAGATAGCACTTTCCAAACACACGACCCATTCCATCTAGTAGAACAAGAGCAGCAGATACATGGAAGCACCATCCCCTCCAAGTTTCCCCTCTGAGCCATTCACCATCGTGATTTGTAAATGAATCAATAGTTTGTTCAGTATCACTTTGTGAAAATCATGGAATTCCCTCCCTAAACACACTGTACAGCTCTGTCCAGCACATGGACTGCAGTGAATCAAGAAGGCAGCTCACCACCACCCACTCAAAGAGACTACTAGGTACAAAAGCTGAGATATTAGCCAGTCCGCGATACTCATTTGCCACCATTGAATAAAAAACAATGTTTTGCTGCAATTGTACAGAGTGAGACCATACCCAGTAGTATTATGTGTGCAGTTTGGGTCTCAGTATATAAGGAAGGCTGCAGAGGGAGGACAGCAAAGGGTTCCCAGGTTGCTTCATGTGATGGCAGGACTGACAGGTGAAGAGAGATTGGATTTATTCGGATAATGTTCACTGGAGTTCACAAGAAAGAGGAGGGAATTTCTAAGAAAACTATGCAGTTCTACAAGGAGATATTAATTGATGTTTCGTGTCAATTTTCACTATTGAGAAAGAAATGTAGGCTTGAGAGCTCAAGTAAATCAATACTGGTGTTTTAAAAACAGTTCACATTGCAAAAGAAGAAGTGTTGGAAGTCTTAGAAAACATTAACGTTGATAAATTGCCAGGACCTTATCAAATTGCCAGAATGTTTTGGAACATCATGGAGGAAATTGTGCTTCAAGCAGAAACGTTTCTGTCATCTATAAATATGGTGAAGTAGTGGAGGACTGGAGGGTGGCTCATGTTGTGCAGTTGTTAAAAATAGGCTGTAATGAGAAGCCTTGAAAATATAGACCAGTGAGGCTGTTGGAGATGGTTATGAAAGATAGGATGTACGTGCATTTGGAGAAGCAAGGATTGATTATGAAGAGTCAGCACGGTTTCGTACGAGGAACTTCGAAACTCTCAAACATGATTGAATTTTCTAATGAAGTTATACAAATACAGAGTGACAGACGTTATTTAATTGGAACTTAGTGAAATCTTTAACAAAGTTCCGCATGGTAAACTAATTAGTACAGCGTGTTTTGAGAAGATTTGTAGCTCAGATTGGGGTTCTGGATGTAGGTTTGCTCACTGAGCTGGCAAGTTCAGTTTTAGACGTTTGGTCATCATACTAGGTAACCTCTTCAGTGAGCCTCCGGAAAAAGCCTTCAACTGGAAACTCACTGAAGATGTTACCTCGTATGGCAACGAAACTTCTGGAAATGAACCTTCCAGCTCAGCGAGCAACCCTAATTCCAGTACTAATTAGCACAGTTAGAACACATGGGATTCAGGGTGAGCTTGCCATTTGGATACAAAATTGGTTTAATGGCAGAAAACAGACTAATTAAAGAAGATTCTTTTTCAGATTAGAGACCTGTGGCCAGTAGTGCTCCGCAGGGATTGGGGCTGGATCCACTGTTGTTTTTTGTTTACATAAATGATATGAATGAGAATATTGGAGGTATGGTTAGTAAGTTTGCAAATGACACCAAAACTTGTCGTCTCATGAATGGTGAAAAGGGTTATCGAAGATTACAAAGAAATCTTGATCAATTCCATCAAAAGGGCAGATGAGTGGCATGTGAAGTTTAATTTGGATAAATATGTAATATTGCATTTTTGTAATACGAACAAGGACAAGGTTTGTACAATTAATGATAGGGCCTTGGGTAACGTGATAGAAATGAGAGATACACGGGTTCAGTTACATAATTCTTTGAAATTTGTGTCACATAATGGTTAAGACGATATTTAGCATGCTTTCCTTCATTGGTCAGACGTTTGATAATAGGAGCTGGGATGTCAAATCGAGGTTGGTGAGGTCTCTTCTAGAATATTGATTGCAGCTCTGGTCGCTTTGTTATAGGAAGGATATTGTTAAACCAGAGAGGGTACCGAAAACACTCACCAGAGTGTTGCTGGGAATGGAGGGTTTCATGACATCAAAATAGATAGGAACAATATTTCACTGGAGCGGAGGACATTGATGTCTGACCTTATTGAGATTGATAAAATCATGAGGAGCATAGATCAAGTGAATTACAGGGGTTCTTTGCCGTCGGGTGGGGAGAACAGACTTTAAAAAAGGTCATTAGGTGCAACTTTGTTTTAACACAGAGTGGTTGGTGTGTGTAATGGATTGCCAGAGGAAGTATTGGATACTGGTGAAGTTACAACGTTTGGAAGACATTTGGACAAGTTCACTTCAGGACATCCCAGAAAATCTCCAATTTAACGACTGCAATTCCCCCTCCCACGTGTTCAACAATCCTCTCCAATGCATCTTCTCCAGTTATCACTCATGGAACATAGAACATAGAAAAATACAGCGCAGTACAGGCCCTTTGGCCCTCGATGTTGCGCCGATCCAAGCCCACCTAACCTACACTAGCCCACTATCCTCCATATGCCTATCCAATGGCCGTTTAAATGCCCATTAAGAGGGAGAGTCCATGAACTCACGACTCGCTGAGTGAAGAATCTACTCCTAACATCTGTCCTATACCTACCACCCCTTAATTTAAAGCTATGCCCCCTAGTAATAGCTGACTCCATACGTGGGAAAAGGTTCTCATGGTCAACCCTATCTAAACCCCTAATCATCTTGTACACTTCTATCAAGTCACCCCTAAACCTTATATTCTCCAATGAAAACAGCCCCAAGTGCCTCAGCCTTTCCTCATACGATCTTCCTACCATACCAGGCAACATGCTGGTAAACCTCCTCTGCACCCGTTCCAGTGCCTCCACATCCTTCCTATAGTATGGCGACCAAAACTGCACACAATACTCCAGATACGGCCGCACCAGAGTCTTATACAACTGCAACATGACCTCAGGACTCCGGAACTTAATTCCTCTATCAATAAAAGCCAGTACACCATATGCCTTCTTCACCGCACTATTTACCTGTGTGGCAACTTTCAGAGATCTGTGTACATAGACACCAAGATCCCTCTACCCATCCACACTGCCAAGTATCCGACCATTAGCCTAGTACCCCATCTTTTTGTTACTTTTACCAACGTGAATCACCTCACACTTACTTACATTGAACTACATTTGCCAAATTACTGCCCAGCTTTGCAGTTTATCTATATCCCGCTATGACCTGACACATCCTTCCTCACTGTCATCAACTCCACCGACTTTTGTATCGTCCGCAAACTTGCTCACCCAACCTTCTAGCCCCTCCTCCAGGTCATTTATAAAAATGACAAACAGCAATGGTCCCAAAACAGATCCTTGCGGAACACCGCTAGAAACTGCACTCCAAGATGAACCTTTACCATCAACTACTACCCTCTGTCTTCTTCCAGCCAGCCAATTCCTAATCCAAACCTCCAACTCACCCTCAATGCCATATCTCCGTATTTTTTGCAGTAGCCTACCATGGGGAACCTTATCAAATGCCTTACTAAAATCCATATACCGCTTTACCCTCGTCCACCTCCTTAGTCACCTTCTCAAAGAATTCAATATAGTTTGTGAGGCACGACATGCCCTTCACAAAACCATGCTGACTATCCTTGATCACATTATTCCTATCCAGATGTTCATAAATCCTATCCCTTACAATTCTCTCTAAGACTTTGCCCACAACAGAAGTGAGACTCACCGGCCTAGTTACTAGGGTTATCCCTACTTCCCTTCTTGAACAAGGGAACCACATTTGCTATCCTCCAGTCTTTTGGCACTATTCCTGTAAACAACGAGGACATAAAAATCAAGGCCAATGGCTCTGCAATCTCCTCCCTTGCTTCCCAGAGAATCCTGGGATTCTTTATTAGTGGTGCTGGAAGAGCACAGCAGATCAGGCAGCATCCAAGGAGCTTTGAAATCGACGTTTCGGGCAAAAGAATGCAATCAGACCCAGGGGACTTATCTATTTTCACCCTTTCCAGAATTTCCAAAAGCTCTTCCCTACATAACTCAAAGCCGTCCATTCTAATTAATTGTGACTCAGTATTCACATCGGCAACAATATCCTGTTCCTGAGTGAATACTGACGAAAAGTATTCATTCAGTGTCTCCTCAATCTCTTCAGCCTCCACACGCAACTTCCCACTACTATCCTTCACTGGACCTATTCCTACCCTAATCATTCTTTTATTCCTGACATACCTATAGAAAGCCTTTGGGTTTTCCCTAATCCTACCAACAAAGGAATTTTAATGTCCCCTCCTTGCTGCTCTTAGCTCTCTCTTCAGATTCTTCCTGGCTACCTTATAACTCTCAATCACCCCAATTGAACCTTCACACCTCATCTTTACATAGGCCGCCCTCTTCCCTTTAACAAGGGATTCCAATTCCTTATTAAACCACGGCTCCCTCACACGACCCTTTCCTCCCTGCCTGACAGGTACATACTTATCAAGGACACTCAATAGTTGCTCTTTAACAAGCTCCACATATCAATTGCGCCTTTGCCTTGAAGCCTACTTTTCCAAGCCACGCATCCTAAGTCGTGCCTCACCACATCATAATTTCCCTGCCCCCAGCTATAACTCTTGCCCTGCAGTGCACACCTATCCCTCTCCATCACTAGAGTAAAAGTCATCGAATTGTGGTCACTGTCCCCAGAGTGCTCACCTACCTCCAATTCTAACACCTGGCCTGGTTCGTTACCCAGAACCAAATCCAGTATGGCCTGTCTACATATTGTGTCAGGAAACCTTCCTGCACTGACCCATCTAACGAACTCAAGCTATAGCTTTCCCAGTCAATATCTGGAAAGTTAAAGCCCCCATAAAAACCACCCTATTACTTTCACTCTTCTCCTGAATCATCCTCGCAATCCTTTCTTCTACGTCTCTAGGACGATTAGGAGGCCTGTAGAAAACTCTTAACAGGGCGACCTCACCTTTCCTATTCCTAACCTCAGCCCAAACTACCTCAGATGGCAAGTCTTCATCAATCGTCCTTTCCACCGCTGTAATACTATCTTTGACAAGCAATGCCACACCTCCCCCTTTTTTACCCCCACCACTGACCCTACTAAACATTTAAACCCTGGAACCTGCAAAAGCCAATCCTGTCCCTGTTCTACCCATGTCTCCCTAATAGCCACAACATCGAAATCCCAGGTACCGACCCACGCTGCAAGTTCACCTACCTTATTTTGTATACTGCTTGCATTGATGTATACATACTTCAAGCCACTTTCCTGTTTACAGGCACCATCCTTTGAAATTGATGCCATGTTCCTAACCTCCCTATACTCCAGGTCCTGCACCCTAAAGCTACAGTCTAGGTTCCCATGCCCCTGCAGAGTTATTTTAAACACCCCCCCACCCCCAAAGAGCACTAGCAAACCACCCCGCTAGTAGGCAGCCTGTCTCCCCAATATAGAGGAGGCCACATCGGGTGCAGCAGATGCAATAGATGATGTGTGTGGAGGTGCAGGTGAATTTGTGGTGGATATGGAAGTGTCCCTTGGGGCTATGGAGGGAAGCAAGGGGGGAGGTGTGGGCGCAAGTTTTGCATTTCTTGCGGTTGCAGGGGAAGGTGGCAGAAATGACGGCGGATGATACGCTGTACATGGTGGGGTGGCAGGTGAGGACCAGTGGGGTTCTGTCCTGGTGGCAGTTGGAGGGGCGGGCCTCAAGGCGGAGGAGCGGGAAGTGGAAGAGATGTGGTGGAGGGCATCGTCGACCATGTCTGGGAGCAAATTGCGGTCCTTGAAGAAGGAGGCCATCTGGGTTGTACGGTTTTGGAACTGGTCCTCCTGGGAGCAGATGCGGCGGAGACGAAGGAATTGGGAATATGCGATGGCATTTTTACAGGGGGCAGGGTGGGAGGAGGTGTAGTCTACGTAGCTGTGGGAGTCGGTCGGTTTATAGTAAATGTCCGTGTCGATACGGTCACCTGAGATAGAAATGGAAAGGTCTTGGAAGGGGAGGGAGGAGTCTGAGACGGTCCAGGTGAATTTGAGGTCGGGGTGGAAGGTGTTGGTAAAGTGGATGAACTGTTCAACCTCCTCGTGGGAGCACGAGGCAGCGCCGATACAGTCATCGATGTAACGGAGGAAAAGGTGGGGGGTGGTGCCAGTGTAGCTGCGGATGATAGACTGTTCCACATATCCTACGAAGAGGCAGGCATAGCTTGGGGCCCATGCGGGTGCCCATGGCTACTCCTTTGAATTGGAGGAAGTGGGAGGATTGGAAAGAGAAGTTGTTCAAGGTGAGGACCAGTTCAGTCAGTCGAAGGAGGGTGTCAGTGGAAGGTTACTGGTTGGTACGGCGGGAAAGGAAGAAGTGGAGGGCTTTGAGTCCTTCGTGATGGGGGATGGAGGTGTACAGGGACTGAATGTCCATGGTAAAGATAAGGCGTTGGGGACCGGGGAAACGAAAATCATGGAGGAAGTGGAGGGCGTGGGTGGTGTTCCAAACATAGGTGGGGAGTTCTTGGACTAAGGGGGACAGAACCGTGTCGAGGTATGCAGAGATGAGTTCGGTGGGGCAGGAGCAGGCTGAGACAATGGGTCGGCCGGGGCAGTCAGGTTTGTGGATCTTGGGCAGAAGGTAAAAACGGGCCTTGCGGGGTTGTGGGACTATGAGGTTGGAGGCGGTGGATGGGAGATCCCCCGAGGTGATGAGGTTATGGATGGTTTGCAAGATGATGGTTTGGTGGTGGGAGGTGGGGTCATGGTCAAGGGGGCAGTTGGAGGAGGTGTCCGCGAGCTGGCGTTTAGCCTCAGCGGTGTCCCCCCAGACATGGTCGACGATGCCCTCCACCGCATCTCTTCCACTTCCCGCTCCTCCGCCCTTGAGCCCCGCCCCTCCAACCGCCACCAGGACAGAACCCCACTGGTCCTCACCTGCCACCCCACCAGATCATCCGCCGTCATTTCTGCCACATCCAAACGGACCCCACCACCAGGGATATAGTTCCCTCCCCTCCCTTATCAGCATTCCGAAAAGAGCACCCCCTCCGTAACTCCCTCGTCAGGTCCACACCTCCCACCAACCCAACCTCCACTCCCGGCACCTTCCCCTGCAACTGCAAGAAATGCAAAACTTGCGCCCACACCTCCTTCCTTACTTCCCTCCAAGGCCCCAAGGGACTCTAGCATATCCACCACAAATACACCTGCACCTCCACACACATCATCTATTGCATCCGCTGCACCCGATGTGGCCTCCTCTATATTGGGGAGACAGTCCGCCTACTTGCGGAGCGGTTCAGAGAACACCTCTGGGACACCCGGACCAACCAACCCAACTACCCCGTGGCTCAACACTTCAACTCCCCCTCCCACTCCACCAAGGACATGCAGGTCCTTGGACTCCTCCATCGCCAGACCATAGCAACACGACAGTTGGAGGAAGAGTGCCTCACCTTCCGCCTAGGAACCCTCCAACTACAAGGGATGAACTCAGATTTTTCCAGTTTCCTCATTTCCCCTCCCCCACCTTGTCTCAGTCAAATCCCTCGAACTCAGCACCGCCTTCCTAACCTGCAATCTTCTTCCTGACCTCTCCGCCCCCACCCCACTCTGGCCTATCACCCTCACCTTGACCTCCTTCCACCTATCGCATTTCCAACGCCCCTCCCCCAAGTCCCTCCTCCCTACCTTTTATCTTAGCCTGCTGGGCACACTTTCCTCATTCCTGAAGAAGGGCTTATGCCCAAAACGTCGATTCTCCTGTTCCTTGGATGCTGCCTGACCTGCTGCGCTTTTCCAGCAACACATTTTCAACACCCATATAAGGCAACACCCAACACCCATACAGCTCCATAAATGTGACCTACATGATGCAAGTGGGTATGTGGATATGAGTGTTTAGTATTGATGTATACCTGTCAGTTCCTGCTTGGTGAATGTGTGAGTGTAGTTATCAAACTGTAACATTCATTATATGGTCAATATATTTACATATTCACACTGCAAAGACTGGCAGGGTCCAATTGATAACTATTGAATCATAAAAATAATACAGTACAGAGGGGGCTATTCATCCCATCTTCTCCATGCCAACCCAAAGACCCCAGATACCCTTGTATTATTTACCATCACTATTGCCTACAGCATACTTTAATTTTATGTCTGAGAGTGTCATATGATATCAGTAAGAACTGTCAGTCCTGTGTCCACATATCTGTGCTTTCTAATCTGCCTCATTCTCTGTCCTGCCTTATACACTTACAACATTTTAAAAATGTTGTGTCAATTTTCATGTTGTACTTGTATATCGTCTTCTCCGCGTCTCGACTCGCATTTGACTTCAGCTGACACAGGAAACTGTTCTGACCGATAGTATTTGACACTGCACGAATGGCAAGGGGGCTGAATGGCCTCCTGCTGTTCTGATTTCTTATGGTCCTAAAATTCCTTCCTGGACACGGGGCCCTAAACTGTACTCAAATCTGAATGTGAGTTGAAAGCAGATTAATGATATTTATTTATTTATTTATTCACACTAGATTGTCGAAAATATCGGGGATAGGTTGACTGGAATGATACTTGTAAATTATTCCCGAAACAATGTGGAATTGAATGTTTTCGGAACAGTTTCCAGTGTAATGAAAGCCTGTGCTGAGCTGTAATGATGCAACTCTGCTTTCAATCTTAGATGGAAATGTGGCTTTCCATGTTGTCCCAGTTTTACCTTTGGAAGGAGAGACAATGAAACTGAACTGTCGGTACAAATACAATAGTCAGTCGGAGAGAAAATTTGCCTTTTATAGAAAAGGCAAGATGATTCATTCACTGAGGTCTACAAATGGTGAATCTGCGTACAACATTAAAATAAACAGCGTTGCTGACAGTGGATTGTACAGCTGTAAAATTTCCTGGCACACATCACGGTCTGTTGATGTTCACGTTCAAGGTACATACCTGATGTTACATTCTGTGGGAGGCAATGGTTATATTTCTCTGGGTTGTGGATTTAAACATCGGAGACATTCTGAATTATGCAGTACAGAAGAGTCTCTTCGCCCCCTACTACCAAAGGAAAACTAAATCTAAACTAACCCCACTTTTCAGCAGTAGGTCCCTCGGCCTTAAATGTTATGACATTTTAATTTGTCGTCCAAGTACCTTTTGAGGATTGTGAGGTGTCCCTCTTCAACTACCCTCCCAGCCAGTGCATTTCAAACCTCTACCACCTTCTGGGTGAAACAATCCTTAAATTCCCCCTTTGCTTTTCACTTTAAAAGTATGCCCCCTTGTTATTGACCTTTACCAAGGGAACAGCTGCTGCCGATTCACCCATTCATGCTCCTCATAACTTTACACGTAAACCTGTATGATGTTCGCCCTCCGCAACCTTCTGCGCCCCAGAGAAAACAATCCAAGCTTATTCCCTGTCTCGATACCAACAGCCCTCCCCCTTAAAGAGAAGCCATTCTCTCCATCTCTAATTTCAATCTGCCTCACCCCTTTATCCTGAAACGATAACTTCTCGTTCTAGACTGTCCTACATTAGGAAACATCCTTTCCCTGTCTCATTTGTCAATCCCCCTCCCTTTAATGGTTTATGAGCAATGGGAAAGGTAGTAAAGTCACCATAGTCCCTCTCTCTCATTAGCGAGTTACGAGACTGGGTGGTGGTTTAATTTGAGGGTTATCACACATATGAGGAGAGATGAGATGGAAAGCACTTCATGGTGATCTAGGAGGAATTGTACCCACGCTGCAGTCTGCATCAGTCTGCATCACAAACCGACTGTTAAGCCGTCTGAACTAGCCAGAAACAGCCACATTACCTCCTCTCATCCTTATAAAGTTTGACTAAGCTGCTCATTCTCTCCTCATAATACAAGCCTTAGATTCTGGTGGGATCTAGGGAAACTGCAAGCAGTTCACGTGGCCCCTGATTAGGGTTGTGATACATCATCGCCAAATAGAGTCAGCGAGGCATCCACCCTTCACCCCAACTCATCCAAGCTGAAAAGGCTTCCTAAACTACACGAGTCCCATTTACCTGTGTTTGGTGCGTATCCTTCTAAACGGTTCCTCGTCATTTACCTGTTCAAATGTCTTTTAAATGTTGTTATTGTACCAGCCTCCTCCACTTCCTCTGGCAGCTCAGTCCTTACACACACCACCAACTTTTTAAAAAGGATCCCCCTCAGCTTCTTTTTAAATTGTTCTCCTCTCACTTAACACTATGCCATCAAGTTTTGAAGTCTCCTACCCTGGGGAAAAGACCTTAGTTATTCACCTTATCTATTCTGCTCATAATTTTAAAATCTCCATGAGGTCACCCTCAGCCTCCTGTGCTCCGGAGAAATAAGTTCCGACCTAACCAAACTTTACTTGTAACTCTGACCGTCCAGTTTCTTTCAAATCATTGCAAATATTTTTCGCACATTTTCCAGTTCTATAATATGGTACATCTTTCATCGTGAAATCATCTCTCTCTCATGTGCCGCATATTAAGAAATGTGCAGTGCCAATTAAGGAGGTGTTGAAAAGGTTAAAAGACGTTGATCTGTAGGGGAAATAAAAATTGTGGCTGCTCTCTGTTTAATTGAGGCAAAGATCGTGATTTGGTTTGAGGCCAGTATTTTACATCATAACGAGTATGGTCTGAGGAAAACGATGGGGAATCTGTCCTCAGTTGAGGAGGGTGAGCGAGTTAGACCACAAACGTTCAAGGTGGATTGACTAGCATAGCAAAGGAGATACAAATAATTTCGAAAGACTGACTATTATGGTTCAGATTATGAAGTCAAAACTTTAATGTTTTATTTATGAAGGAATTGTCGAAAAATTCATAAGAAAGGAGACATTGGAGTTGAGTCATCAGATGGCTGCAGATTCCAGCCACGCATCAGAGATATGATGGCATGGTGGAGTTACCAATGGGCTATTAATGCAGACACCCAAGGAATGTTCTTGGGATCTGTGTTGAAATCCCGCTGTGGAAGTTGACTTTGCAAGGGTGTAAAAACGATTTGTGGAGGATTTCCGTGATATATGTAGGCTGGGACCTTTTTTTCCAGGAAGCTCAGGAGTCTGAGGAGTGACATTATACAGGTTTATAAAATTGGCAGAGGCATAGATAACGTGAATAGCCAAGGTATTCACGTTAGGAAAAGCGTTTGGATTAGGAGAGTTCAAAACTGCAAGGCATAGATTTAAAGCGAGAGGGGAAAGATTTAAAAGGTCCTAAGGGGGTAACGTTTTAGCACAACGTGGTGTGTATATGAAAATGTTGCCAGACAAAGTAATGGAAACAGGCACAATTGCAACATTAAAAAAGAAGTTTGGATACGTACATAGAAAGGAAAGATTAAGAGGGAGTGGGGGAAATAGTAGCAAATGTGATTGGATCGGCTTAGGAAACCTAGTCAGCATGGATGAGTTAGGCAGAAGGGCCTGTTTCCATTCTGTATGACTCTATGAATCGAAGAATCTATTGGAATCAAAATAGAATTTGAAATCTGGAACGCAAGAGAGAGATACAGTTTTGCCCTCTCCTCTGGCTTTTGACACTAAATTCTCACATTTTTCGCCCGGTGTCACTGTTGTGCCTTTCACTCTGTGATGATAACAGTTAATTGATGAGCCCTCATTGTGTGTTACATTCCAGAACGCTTTGCTAAGCCCGTGCTGAGTGTGGGGCCGACGGCTGAAGTATTCGAGGGGTTCCCGATTACACTGACGTGCATTGTTCGGGCGGCAAGGCCCTCCGTCCAGCTTCACTATTCATTTTACAGAGACAACGCTGCCCTGGAGGCCGTGCATCATCATGGTGCCGTGTACACCATCAATGCAGCCACTGCAAACCTTTCCGGGAATTATGCATGTGAAGTGATCGAGACAGTTTACAGTCTGAGGAAGAGGAGCAACAGCATTCACATTTCTGTTAAACGTAACTATCTGTCAGTATTATAGAGTCCCCAGCACAAATTAGAGGCTTATCGAACCATTGAGTCAGAAACAGCCATCTCACTATTCTCTAATCCCTATTTCCCCAACACGTGGCATAGTAGACTTGTCTATGTGAGTACAAATCTCAATACTCTTCAATGTGATGAGGGTTTCTGCCTCTCCCACCCTTACCGGCAGTGAGTTTCAGATCCTTTGAGTGAAAATATATTTCCTCACCTCTCCTCTAAACTTCCTACCCCTAACCTTCAATCTATCTTCTACTCCACCGTGATTGATCCCGTGAAGGGGTAAAAGTTTCTTCCTGTCGACACTATTTATGCCCCCTCATCAATTTATACATCTCAATCATGGCATCTACCGTCGTCTGAATCTCCCCTGCTCTGACGAAAACCCTGATCTGTCCAATTTATTTCCATCACTGAAACTCTCCAGCCCCCAAGGTAACATCCTGGTAAATCCCCCTCTGCACCCTCTCCCAGTTCTATCCCATCCTTCCTAGAATGTGGATTCCAGAACAAGGTGCAGTACTCTCACTGTTGTAGCACGAATTCATTCCAAAAACAACCAAATCTGACGTCGAGCTGACACGATGAAAACAACGTTGACTGGCCTTGAAGGATTGTTAGGAATCTCCCTCACTGACACCGTCTCGGGACTTTCTTCCTCTCGTTTTGATTGCTGAGCTTTGCCAAGTCCAGAATATCTACAGGCTGAAATCGCGATATATTGGAGACCCAGAGAAAAACAGGATCCCTACTCTCTGCGTGAAAACATTTTGTCCTCATCTCACTCGGTGCCCATGTCCAATAGACTGTGACTCCCTAGTTCTGTACTCCCCCCTACCATCCTCACCATCACTACAACCACCAATTCGCAATTCATCGTGAGCATCTTTCCTGTGTTTACCCTCCCTTCTTCTGTTCAACGTTTATGGGTTTATTTGCGTTTCTGATCTCATTCATCACTACTCCAGTGAGTATTCTCATAATAGATGCAGTCTTTCTTCATCCGTGAGTCCGGCCACCCCAGGAATCAATCAGAAAAACTTTCACTGCCCTCCCTCTATAGTGAGTACATCATTCCTCCGATAAGGAGACCTCAAACTGCACACATAATGCTCCCGGCATGGTCTCATGGAATGGAAACTTGGACTAATGTGAGGTGGTGCATTTTGGGAACTCAATTGCAAGAGGAAAGTATGCATTAAATGGCAGGATCCTTGGGAGCATTGTTATACAGAGGGAGCTTGGGGTGCAAGTCCATAGTTTCCTGAAGGGGACAACGTAAATGGATGAGATGGTAAAGAAAGCGCATGGCATGCTTGCCTTCACTGGTCAGGGCGTTGAGTATACAAATTGGCAAGTCATCTTGCAGCTGTATGAGACATTATTCCATTACATTTGCAGACTGTGTGCAGCCCTCGTCCCCAAATAATTGGAAGGATGTGCAGGCTTTGGAGAGGGTGCAAAGGAGGTTTACCAGATTGTCAGCAAACCAGCCGTCAATTTCTCGTCCATAAAATTTACTTAACGTCGCCCCCTTGATATTTATGAATACCAGACAGAAACAGGCCCATATTCTGATATCTGTGGAATAACACCTAACGGGACACAAACCCATGACGAAACTGATATGTATCTATTATTATAACCTAGCGCCAAGGATGAGTTTCAAAATGATCAATTGGTCTTCACGTTTCCCTGGGTCTCACGCTTTATCTAAATCTTACTATTTTCTTGATTTCAAGTTCAGCTTTTGGATTATCCCCCTCTGCATTTCTCCGTATGTGTTGGGCTTGGCTTGCATTAACGAAGAGCAAGGCTTATTGTTATGGACCAGGCTCGACTCTTTCAAACCATTTCAAGAATGTAGCCCAGACCCTAACATTGCTAGTTATTTTAAGCAGGTGTAAGGTATATATTCCAGGAGGGATGCAGTTGTTCAAACCAGGTAGTTTTAAATAAAATAGAATTTATTTAAAGGAATACCGAGAGAAACACAGATAAAAGAGAACTGAACACTGAATAACTTAACCTGTCCAAAATCCCAATAGATCAACCCAACTTAATGATGCTGTTCCAAATACTTGCACCTTCTCCATAAACACCCCTTGGGACAAAAGATAAAATGAAACACAGGTTCTTTCAGGAGAGATGTCATAGAGAGGGTATTAGCATGGAGCTGCTTCTTTGGGTCCAGTAGCTTTCAAACTACCTGACTGCTTTTAATGTAATAAGACAGCACCAGATTATAGTCGAACAGACTTTTTGGGAAATCCTAGCTGTCAGATCGCTTCTCCTTCATCAGGCAACTGGGAGCAGGATAATAATACACTGAATTTGTAGCAAAAGATAACAGTGTCATGCAACTGATATCGTGTATTGAACATAACTAGATTGCTGTGAAGTCTTTCCTCTTTTAGAATTGGTTGCAGGTTTCTCCTGTCTCATCTGTCAATCTGCTATTTGCATCCTATGATTAAAATTAAACATTATAAAGTTACCACCATCCCACGCTATCATGTGTGAGGGGGATAGCTTGTGGATTAATTTGAGGATCACCACAGCTCAGGCAAGGGGAGAGATTGGGAATGAGAATCCTTCATGGTCACTCCAACTGGTGCAATAATTGAGCCACACTGTTGGCATCACTGTGTGTCCATCCAATCGAGCTAACCAATAAACAGTGATGCATTTTTCTCTCATCCTTCTAACCTCTGAACAACCTCGACAGTCTCTCATCATAAAACAACCTTAATTTCTGTGGAATCTGTTACAATCTGTAAATATTACCCATGTCAATGGTTGTGACACATCATCGCCAAATAGAGTCAGGTCAGGCAGCATGGAAATAGGCCCTTTGTCCTCACTTGTCCATGCTGACCAGATTTCCCAACGTGAACTTGTCCTATTTGCCTATGTTTGGCCTATATCCCCCTAAACCTCTCCTATCTATGTAGCTGTCCATATATCTTTTAACTGTCGTAATTTTTCCGGCATCTACTACTTCCTCTGGAAGCTTGTTCACCCCCCATCACCTCCCCCAACCCCCCCCCCCCCCCCCCCCACCCACAACACACACACAGACACACGCACAGGCACACAAGCCCTCTATGTGAAAAGGTTGCCCATCAGGTCATTTTTACATCTTTCCCCACTAACATTAAACTTATGTCCTTAAAGTTTTGGACTCCCCACCGCGGGGAAAAGACTGGCTATTCACCCTACCCATGCTATTCATGATTTTATAGCCTCTAGTTCCGACACTCTGAGGAAAAACTTCCCAGACTATCCAGCCTCTCCGTATAACTCAGCACACAGAGTCTTTGAAACATCTCTGCAAATCTGTTTTCGCACATTTGCCATTAAATGCTGCAACTCTTCATGTCATAATGTACTCACAATGCCCTTTCTCTCTTGCTTCGTAATTTAAGAACTGTGCAGAAGAAATTGTGGTGGTGCTGAAAAGGTTCCCAAGACACTGTTGATCTGTCGGATAATAAAGAAAAACGTGGTTCTCTCTTTTTAGCTGAGGTACAGTTCGAGAAGTAATGGGACAAGTAGTGTGGGCCGAGGGCAATGGGGATGGCATTGTCCTCATTCAAGGACAGTGAGTAAACCAGACCACAAACGTTCAAGATGGATTGCAGCAAAGGACATATAAAGACTTTTAATTTTGTGGTTTAGATCATTAATTCAAATTCTGAGTCTTGGACATGATCGAAACTTTCATAATAAATTAGAAGATTATAAAATGACACATCATAAGGCTGCAGACTCAAACCACAGACCAGCCGTGTGATGGCTTAGTGGTGTTACCAGTAGCCTATTAATCCAGTGAGGCAGGGAGTGATTTGGGTTCAGATGTCGTCATGGCAGATTGTGGAATTTGACTTTAAAAGGGTAAAAATAAGGTTTACAAAGCTGTAGACGAAAATGGAGAGTTTGAGACATATGGATAACACCTGGGGTGAAGGAGGCTGAGGGCTGACTTTATAGTGGTTTACAAAATCACAAGGGCATAAATAAGGTGAACAACAAAGTTCTTCTCCATAGAGAAGGGGAGTTTAAAACTAGAGGGCATAAGGTTAAGGTGAGCCAAAGGATCTGTTGTGTGATAGCATGACCAAAGAATAAAAATCTGGAATTTAAAGGGCTACTAATAATCGGTCAATCCCTATATGTGTTGCTAATGTCCTTCTGGGAGGGAAATTTGCCGTTCCTGACACGGTCTGGCTTCCATGTGACTCCTGTTCCCCACATCCATGCGGCTGACCATTAACTGCGCTCTGGCGATCGGTAAGCTGTCCAGCAATTGCTATGAATGATTAACACAAGGCAACCATTAATAGACAGCTGTGGACATGTGGGATTAATATGATGGGCCGAAGGCATGAAATCTGTGATTTTCTGTTTCTATATGGAAGCTAAGATATTACACGGAATAGCCGATAAATGTAGAGCTGGAAAACGCATAGCAGGTCAAGCAGCATTAGAGGAGCAGGGGAGTCGAAGTTTCAGGCCAGGATCTTCATCAGTTCTGCGGTTGGGGAAGTTGGCTGAGTAATAATTAGAAGGAGGGGTGTCAGGTTGGGGAGGAAGGTAGGTGGGATGGCGAAACGTAGATGCACGTTGGAGGTGATTGTGATGAGTCACTGGACCCAGGGTGGACATGACATTGGGGGAGTGGGAGGGTGAGTTGAAATGGCAGGGAGCCGGAAGGTGGGGGTGATTGGAGCGTAGAGACCACAGATATTCCCTGAACAAGTCCCCGAGTTGTTGTTCAGTATCTGTGTAGAGGAAACCACATTGGGAGCAATGGATGTAATAAATCAGGTTAGAAGAAATGAAGATAAACCTCTGTCAGATTTAGAATGATTCTTTGGGGCCTTAGACAAAAGTAAGACGAGCCATGTGAGAGCAGATTTCCTACCTCCTGTAGACACAGGGAAAGATGCCAATATGGAAGAGAGATTGGTTGGGAGTGTCAACCTCATGAAGGAGTAGAAAATTGAATGGTCCCTTTGGAAAGTGGATGGGGTGGGAAGGGAAATATTGCATTGGTGAAGGGGTCTGACTATAGGTGGAGGAATTGGCAGAAGATGATGCGCTGGATTTGCAGATAGGGGTGTGAGGGCCAGGTGGACTCTTTCCTTGCTGTGGTTGGGGAGTGGTGTTTCCGGGCCAGAGGTGTGGAAAATGGTGGAGATGTGGTTGAGGACATTGTGGATCACGGGGTATAGAAAACTATGGTCGTCAGAGTAGGAGGCCATCTGGGATGTTGTGGAATGGAATTGTTCACCCCGGGAGCAGATACGGCTGAAGCAAAGGAATTGGGAGTAAGGGATCACTTGTTGACAGGGGAGTTGGGTGGGAGGAGGCGTAGTTAAGATAGCTGTGTGAGTCAGTGGATTTGAAACAGATGCTAGTGTTGAATTGTTTGTTGGAGATGGAGGTGAAAAGGTCCTGGAAGCTGGGGGGGGGGGGGGGGTATCTGAGATAGTCCAGGTGAATTTGATGTCATGGTTGAAGGTGTGTGTGAAGGAGATGAACTGGAATAACCTTGTTGTTACAATGTTCCCACCAGCTATGCTTATTGCCACACACTACCAGTCTGCTTCTCAAAAAGTAAATCAATACCTAAGTTAATAGTTAGTTTTATACAGCCATAGAAACACATGGAAACCAAACCCTCGGTCCAACTCATCCATGACAATTAAGTTTCCTAAACTGACCTTGTCCAATTTGCTTGCTTGTGGCCAATATCCCTCCAATTTTTTCCGTTTCACATACCTTACCAAATGTTGTTTAGATGTTGTCATTGTACCCATTTCCACTGACAGCTCGACCAATGCTTGGGAAGAAGTGACCCCTGAGGTCAGTTTTAAATCTTTGCCCTCTCATCTTCAACCTATGCCATTTGCTTTCAGATTGTCCGACCCTGGGAAAGTGACTATTCTCGTTAGCTAGACCTCTCATGATTTTATAAACGTTGATGGCCACCTCTCTGTAGCAATGCTAGAGCCATTTCAGCCTCTCCCTATAGCTCAAACCCCTTTTTGTTTTTCTGTATCCTAGGCTGGGTGTGAGGCAAATGCCAAATGTATCCCCTCCTTATGTCTCTGTATGACTTTGTCTAATGGTCTTTCTTTCTTTGTCTCTGTGAACTTGAGTTGGAAAGGTTTTGAGGGTGATAGGCCAAATGTGGCAAATGGGAGTAGATCAGCATGGGAGATCCCGTCCACATGGACAAGTTGGGCACAAGAGTGTGTTTAGATTTTTAGATTAGATTACTTACAGTGTGGAAACAGGCCCTTCAGCCCAACAAGTCCACACCGACCTGCCGAAGTGCAACCCACCCAGACCCATTCCCGTATATTTACCCCTGTCCCTAACACGACGAGCAATTTAGCATGGTCAATTCACCTAACCTGCACATTTTTGGACTGTGGGAGGAAACCGGAGCAGCCGGAGGAAACCCACGCAGACACGGGGAGAATGTGCAAACTCCACACAGTCAGTCACCTGAGGCGGGAATTAAACCCGGGTCTCTGGCGCTGTGAGGCAGCAGTGCTAACCACTGTGCCACCGTGCCATACATGCTATATGTCTCCACCATTCTATGGCACTAGTAGCATCAAAACGGAGTTTGAAATTTGGGAAGTAAGAGAAAGATAAAGTTTTGCCCTCTCCCATGTACTTTGTCAGTAAATGTTCACATTCTTCATTGCGTGTCACCATAGTGCCTTCTTTTCTCTGATAACAGTTGCTTGATAAGTCCCAATTACATATTCTATTCCAGAACGATTTGCCAAGCCCGTGCTGAGGGTGGAGCCAGCTGAAGTATTCGAGGGGCTCCAGTTCACGCTGACGTGCACTGTCCTGGTGGCATGGCCCTCACTCCAGCTTCACTACTGGTTTTACAGAGACAGCGCAGCACTGCAGACTGCACCTGATCATGGAAGCGTGTACACCATTAACTCAGCGGCTGCAAACGTTTCTGGGAATTACGCCTGTGAAGCGATCAATACGGTTTACGGACTGATGAAGAGGAGCAACAGCATTCACATTTCTGTTAAACGTAACTATCTATCATTATTGCAGAGTCCGAAGAACATATTAAATACCCTTCGACCCATCAAGTCAGAAACAGCCACCTCACTATTCTCTAAGCCCCATTTCCCCAGCACGTTGCCCCATAACCTTGCATTGTGAAGTCATATCTAAACACTCTTCAATGTGATGAAGGTTTTGGCGTCTTCCAACCTTACAGGCAGTAAGGTCCAGAGCCTCTGAGTGAAAATGCTTTCTCTCACATTTCCTCTAAAAACTCCTGACCCGTACTTTCTATCTATACTCCCTCCCTCGGTCATTGATCCCTCCACGAAATGCATGACGTTTCTTCCTGTTTACCCTATCTACACGCCTCATCATGTTATAAATCTCAATCATGACCCCCATCCTCGTCTCAATGCCCTCTGCTCTAAGGAAACAAAAACACTTTCTCCAGTCTCTCGCCATCACTGAAACTCTCCAGCCCCAAGGGCAATATCCTGGTAAATTTGCCTCCACATCTTCTCTCTGTGCTGTGCTGTCCCTCCTAGAATGTGGATTCCAGAACCGAGTGCAATACTCTCGCTGAGGTTGTATTTATTCACTCCAAATTCTATCGCAATCGTCACCAAATCTGACCTCCAGCTGACACTATGTTAACAGCCTTGATTGGCCTTGAAGGATTATTAGGAATCTCATGCACTAACCCCGTCTCAGGATTTTCTTGCTCTCATTCTGATCACCGAGTTTCCCCAAGCCCAGGCACTCCACAGGTTGAAACAGAAACATGTCCTTTTGCTTTCCAGAAGCGTTCACCATCCCGATGTTGACCGTGCATCCTGAGGGGCAGCTGTTTGATGGCCAACGGGTTAAACTGGTGTGCTGGATTGAAGAGTATCCCTCCCAAGCTTCCTTGTGGTACAGCTTTTACAGAAATGAGGTCCCTCTCCAGTCTCCGTCAGACCACAGGGATTACATCTCTGAATCAGCTCATCCGACAGACTCGGGTACTTACCATTGTGAAGTCACAGACGGGAAGGTGTGGAAACGCAGTAATCAGCTCTATTTGTCCATCAGGCGTAAGTATAATTTATTATCGTCCGTTTTTTAACTGTTAAAGACTCAGAATAGAGACAATTTATCATCACACCCCATATCTCACAGACATATATTGGAGAGCTAGAGACAAAGAGCACAACGTATTGGGTGAGATGGGGAGATATGTCGTCATACAGAGACTGAGGAGCCTGTGGGATTCACTGCCTAGTAAATTATTGGAACATGTATATGGCAACAGACCATTCGATCCTTGGAGCTTGATATGCCCATGCACTAGGATTGTGGCTGCTCTTCCAACTCAGTTCCTTGGCCACTTGCATTCTATTCACCTCCTTCTTGAAACAGCATTCAATTTTCTGGCTCCGACCATTCTCTGTGGCAGAGAATTCCACAGCCTCCCACTCCCTGGGTGAAGGCATTCGTCCCCATTTCAGTCCAACTCCATCTCTTTTAGACTGCGACCGCTGGATGTCTCTCGATTATCAATAACAGTTTTTCTGCGCTTACCACTTCTAATTAGTAAGTTTGCACATGACATTTGGTGGAGTTGCGGGACAGTGCGCAACCTGAAAGTTGAGCACAGGAATTGTATATGGATTTTAATCCAGTGTATTATGAGTTGATTCATTTTTTTGGTAGGTGAAATGCATGAGAAAAATATACAGTAAATGGCAGGACTCTTGGGAGCATTGATATAGAGTGGGATCTTGCAGTGCAGGTTCATAGTTCCCTGAAAGTGGCAACCCAAGTGGATAACGTCGTAAAGAAGTCATATGGCATGCTTGTCATCAGTCAGGGCAATGAGTGTAAATGTTGGCAAGTCATATTGCAGCTGTATAAAACTTTAGTTCTGTCTCATTTGAAGGATATACTGTAACAAAGATGTGGAGCCTTCTGAGATGGTGCAAAACAAGTGTACGTGGATGATGCCTGGATTGGAATAAGTGAGCTATGAGAATAGGTTGGACAAACTTGAGTTGTCTCCAGCAGAGGATTGGACGCTGTAAGGGTACTTGTATGACGTATATAATATTATGAGAGGCATGGACAGAGTGAACAGTCAGAGTCTCTCTCCCCGGAAATATCAAATACTAGTGTGGGGAGCACAGCTTTGAGGTGAAAGGAGGAGTGTTTAAAGGCGATTTGCGAGGAGAGGTTACCTCAGAGTACAAAAGGATCTTGATCAAATGGGCCAATGGGCTGAGGCGTGGCAGGTGGAGTGTAATTTAGATAAGTGTGAAGTGCTGTATTTTAGAAAGGCAAATAAAGGCAAGACTTATACAATTATTGGTAAGGTCCTGGGGAGTGCTGCTAAATAAAGAGACCTTGGAGTCCAGATTCACAGTTTCATGAAAGTGGAGTTTGGATGCAGATAGATTGGATAATGAAGAATCTAATTAGTATCCTTTCCTTTACTGGTTGGAGCATTGGGTATAGGAGTTGGGAGGTCATGTTGCGGATGTACAGCGCATAGGTTAGGCCGCTTCTGGAATATTGTGAGCAAATCTGGTTTCCCTCCAAAAGGAAGGATGTTATGAACCTTGAAAGAGTTTTGGAAAAAAATACAAGGATATAAGGTTGGGGGAGTTGAGCAATAGGGAGAGACTGAATATGCTGGTGCTGTTTTCCCTGGAATATTAGAGGCTGAGAGGTGACCTTATAGAGCTTTATAAAATCTTGAGGAGCATGGAAATGATAAGTAGGTAAAGTCTTTTCCCTTGGGTGGGCGCGTCCAATACTTGACAGGTAGGTTTAGAGTGAGAGGGGAATAGATTAAAAGGATCTAAGGGGTAACAGTTTCACACAAAGGATGGAGCATCTATGGAAGGAGCTGTCAGAGGAAGTGGGGGAGGCCAGTAAGCTTACAACATTTAAAAGGCATCTGGTTGGGTGTATGAATTGGAAGGGTTTAGAGATATAAGGGTCAACTGCTGGCAAATGGGATGAGATTAATTTATGATATCTTGTCAGCACGGGCGAGTTGGACTGAAGGTGCGCTATATCTCTATGACTCTATGATTCTACACAGAGTGTGATAGGTGCCTGGCACACACTGCCAGAACAGTTGGTAGAAACAAATGTGATAGCAATGTTTACGAGGCATTTAGACAGACACTTGAATATGTAGGGAGTACAGAGATGAGGACCACATGTAGTCAGATGGAATTCGTACAGAATGACATCCAAATCATGCGTACACACGATGGGCTGAAGGGCCTGTCCCTGTGCTGTACTATTCTATGTCCTAAAAATTCAGAGAATCGGCTCAAATCCCACCATACCATATGGGAGAATCTGAATTCAATTCCAAAGGCTGATTGCAGCCCAACAACCATCGAATGTCCTCTGTGCAATTTGGGATGAGCAATAAATACTCGAGTACCCAGTGACACCCACATCCAAAGAATGAACAAAAACAAAAGGATATGCATTTTTGTGTGACTGTGGTGATGTTTATAGTTGAGTTTGCAATTAATTCCGCCAAATGCAATGATCAATGATTACAGGAATTCCAGTGTCAAAACCGGAACTAATAATTCAACCCGGAAAGGATCTGATCGAAGGAGACCCAGGATCCTTAATCTGTTCAGTCTCCAATGGTTCTCTGCCGATTTATTACCAATTCTACAACAGCTCAAGTGTGGAACTGTACAGGGAGCTTTCCAACAGCACTGAGCTTGTTTACAACATCGGGCCTATCAGCAGGAGGGACGAAGGGCATTACCATTGTTCAGTGAGAAATGAAGTGACAGGCCCTCAACACAGTGAAGACATAGAGATCGCAGTGATAGGTAAGTTCACAAGGACTCTCTCCCAAAGAGTAACTAAACCATCAGCTCGGGAAAACTGCTGCTGAGACCAACTCAAAGCTGGTGCTTCGTTTTTGAACGCCATACCTTTGACTAAAGCAACACAGAGACTGAGAGAGGGCTGGAGATCAGAGTGAAAAGGTAAGGAGCTGGAAAAGCACAGCTGGTTAGGCAGCATCCGTGCAGCAGGAGAGTCGATGTTTCGGGCATAAAAACTTCATCAGGAATGCGATGAAGAGTTTATACTCGAAACGTCAACTATACATATTCCAGCATCATACTTTCTGAAACAACAGCGGCACATCAGAATCATAGAGCCCTACAGTAACAAAACAGGCCCTTCTGCTGAAATTGGTCCATGCCGACCAAAATGTCCACCCCAATGTCCCTGCACTTGGTCCATATCCTTCTGAACCACTCCTATCCAAGTACTTGTCCAAATGACTTTTAAGTGTTGCCACTCCACTGGCAGCTCATTCCATATGCGTTACACCCGATGTGTAAAAGAGTTGTTCTTCAGGTTTCCCTTTTAATCTTTCCTGTCGAAACTTAAACTGTTGCCCTCTAGTCCTCGACTCCACAACGTAGGAAAACAGACTGAGTTAATTCACCCCAACCAAGATCTTACACACTTTTTTGTGATATCAACTCAGTCTCCTACACTTGAAATGAAAAAGAGCTAAGCTTATCCAGCCTCTCCCTGAAACTCAGAGTGTTGAATCCTTGCAATATCCTTGTACATTTCTTCGGTATTCTCTCCAGTTTAATGCCATCCATCCGTTGCATTAGTTTTTTGAATCTATCGAATTCCGTAACTCTCTTTTAAAACCATTGTGTCAAACTGGTTCCAACAGTGGGTCTGAATCAATGGGTAAACTCCATGCTTTTTGTCACGGTGTGTTTTCTCCTCAGTTCCTGTCAGAGATGCTGTGCTAATTTTCTTCATTAACGGGACTGAGATACAATCTGGGGACCGCCTTGTTCTCCATTGTCGGGTGAGGGAAGGCACAGAGCCCCAGTTCGTTTGGTACCGTGACAACATGTCGCTAAGAAACGGCAGTGCAAGCTACCAAGTGACTGCCGACGGTGGTGAGATGGTTATTCATTCATTCCAGAGAGATGATGTCGGAAGGTATCACTGTGCAGCAATCAACAAAGGAGCCAACCACACCATTTTTAATGTGACCAGCGACTACATCGAATTCACGCTACGAGGTAACATTGACATTCAGATTGAACATAGACAGACCACAGAGAAAGACCATTGGCTCCATCCAGTCTGTGCTAATCAGAAACTGTTAACCATCTCAGTTGGGGAGGTGATAGCTGGGTGGTATTAACATAGGTTATTGATCCCGAATAGTGTTGGGTTTTGTTCCTGGTGGAATTTGAATGCAATAAAAAACTGGAATTTAATGCCTCATGGAGAGGGCAGTGTGCAGATTAGATTTACCAGGATGTTCGCTGGATTTTAGCGAGGAACAGTGGGAGGCTGGATAATCTTGGAATCCTTTCTATGGAACAGGAAATGCTGAGGGGGAACCCAATAGATATAGAGCCATAGAGTCATAGAGACGTACGGCATGGAAACAGACCCTTCAGTCCAACCCGTCCATGCTAACCAGATATCCTAACCCAATCTAATCCCACCTGCCAGCACCCGGCCAAATCCCTCCAAATCCTTCCTTATTCATATACCCCTCCAAATGCCTTCTAAATGTTGCAATCGTACAAGCCTCCACCACGTCCTCTGGTTGCTCATTCCGCACATGTACCACCCTCTGTGTGAATACGTTGTCCCTTAGGTCTCTTTTATATCTTTCCCCTCTCACCCTCAACCTTTGACGCTCCAGGGAAAACAGCCCCAGCCTGTTCAGCCTCTCCCAATCGCTCAAATCCCCCATCGCTGGCAACATTCTTGTAAATCTTTTCTGAACCCTTTCAAGTTTCACAACAGCCTTCCGATAGGAAGGAGGCCAGAGTTGCACGCACTATTCCAACAGTGGCCTAACCAATGTCCTGTACAGCCACAACATAACGGGGAAGGGACTGGGGAAAAAGGAAACAGGTGTTCCCCTAGTAAAAGGGTCAGTAACCATGTTAAGGATGGAAACGTCATTTAAATTGAAGGACGGGAGGTTTGAAGGGAGATTTGAGGATTGTTTCACCCAAAGGGTGTTGGGGGTTAGAACATACTGCCGAGCAGGAATCTCCCAACCTTCACAAAGTACTTGGGTCGGCACTTGAAATGTCATAACATTGAAGGCTGTGGAGGGTTAGTGTGGGAAAGTGGGGTTCGTATGGGAATGTGGGGTTGGTGTAGGTAGCTCAGTGGGGCAAATTCTGCCACACTCTGAGACTCTCGATACCTCTATGCTGGCAGGGAGTTACATATCTGTAGGTGTTGGTCAGTCTGATATTAACTGTGTACCTCTTGCAGGGGTGATGTGATAAAAATTCCTGGTGAATTTGTTAACGTGAGCTGAATATTCTTGTTGGATTCCAGCTCAGGGTTATTCCAAGGAAATCATGGCGTCGCTCCTCCCAGTTCTGCTGTTGGTTGGCCTGATTGTGTTGTGGTACTACATCCACTGGAGGGACACAGGTCTGTAACATCCCATGGGAATGGGACTTGTTCCACATCCTCACACCATGACAGTGCTACCCCCCCCCCCCCCCCCCACCCCCCAACACAATGTAACCTTTCAGCTGAATGGGAGAGCCGGGGGAAGGAGGTGAAGGTCGGGATCTGGAGTAGGTCGTGTTCCTGACAGTCGGGAGGGAGAGTGCTCATAACGCTAGCCTGCTGGTCGGGTAACTGTGACCCACCACACCCCACCACTCTATGTCAAAGCACCTCAGAGAAGAGGAGAGATGTAAGACCATGAGAGTCGGGAACAGGATGAGCACATTCAGCACCTCAAGATCTTGTTCTGTCATTTAGGGCAATGCATCTGGATCAACTTCACTTTAATGCCTCACTCTCTTTAAACTATGACTCGTTAAAACATTGTCTATATATTCCTTAAATTTATTCAGTATCCACTGGGCAGGCTGACCTAATCCTACCCGTAAATTGAACCCTAGCCGAAGCTTAACCCTAAACTTAAACCTAGCTCAACCTTAATTCTTACCCTAAACCTAACCATAGACTCAATCCCATCCTTAACGCAAACTCAGACCTTAAACTTAATCGTAATTCAATCATAACCTTAACCCTAACTCTAACTTTGGCCCTAACGAAACAGCTAATGCTAATCCGAAAATTAACCCTAGCCCTGGCCCTAACCCTAAACCTAACCTGCCTCTAACCCTTATCTTAATCCAAACCATACACCTCACCATAACTCTAACCTTAAACGAAATACCCTAACACTAACCTTAACCGTTATCAGAATCCTACCCCTCACACTAGCCCTACCCATCACCCTAAACTTATACAGCTGCTATATGTTAAGCTGTTTAATGCATTAAGACAGGCTTGACAATTATCATCTATTGATTTGTATGTTCCCTGTTTCTGACTGAGATAACACTTTGGCAGCTCCTGTCTGTGACAGTACAGAGCTACTGTAAATGATGCTGAGAATATTCTCTCTTTCCCTGCAGGCAATTCGTCAACTGTGTCACAGCCCAGGAAGTAAGTGACTGAAACTACAGTTTTTATATTTGCCATTGTTTATCCCGATTCCTCTCAATCAGGGAGAGACGACAGAAGCGAAGAAGTCATAGAGGGAGCTTGGATATGACTGCATCCTTTTAACCTAGGTCTTATAGACAAACCAGGATACTATTCTCCAGTAAGGTCCCAGACAACTTCTATTCATTATCGGGAATGATTCTGTCACTGGCTAGGACAGCATTTGTTGTCAATCACTAAGTGCCCCAGAGAGCAGTAATATTTAACCAGGATATGGAGTCGCATGTAGGCCCAGCCCAGGTAAGGACGGCGGATCACCTTCCCCAAAGGATAAGAGTGAAAACAAGATAGAGAACTGGGCAGCTCCTTGAGGGTGAGAACACTCCATGTTTGGATGGAAACCAGAGACATGGGACCAGGGAATACCAGGTCTCACTGAGTTTTTTTTTAATTTTGTTTGATAGCTTTGCCGTTTTCTTAAATTTGAACATGGTTTTGAAAGCATTGTGTTCGAAATGACGACTTCCTTTCCTTCTCCTTTCAACTGTAACTAGATCCCAACCTTCTGGTGAAGGGGCAGCAGCCAGCAATCTGGAGTATGCAGTAGTTGGATCAGCACACACTGCTGGTGAGTGTCATTGTAACGATATGATTAAAGAGCCCCACACAGTCAGAGTGTACTGTAACCTGGTAGAAATTCTGGATAAATTCTGGACGGGCTCGAATAGGGCTGATTTCCTTAGAGCTGCGGTGGCTGAAGTGTTATGCAGTAAGTAGTTAACAGGAGTAGGCCATTCAGCTCTTTTTGCGTGCCCCGCCTTTCATTGCGATCATGGCTAACCATCCAACTCAAATTCTGGTTCCTATAGCAACTAGGAATAGGCTATTTGGCCCTTCTCGCCTGCTCTGCCCATTTGATAGAATCGTGGCTGAACATCCAACTTAGTCCCTGCTTCCCCGCTTTCAATGCCCAAAATTTCAATCCATATAACCTCCAAAAATGCGAACTGCTTCATGTTTGTGATGTGCAAAATGATAAGGAGCTTAGAAAAGATAACAGGAAGAAACGTTTCCTTCTCGATGGAAGGTTCAAAGGGGGTCATGAAAAGAAAAGAACAAAAGAAAAGTACAGGACAGGAACAGGCCCTTCGGCCCTCCAAGCCTGTGCTGATCATGTCCGAACCAAACTAAAAAAAGTACCTCATGCCTTTATTTGGTCTCTACCCCACTATTTCCTCCCTGTTCATGTGGCCACCCGCAGGCCTGTTAAACATGCCTGCTTCCACGGTCATTTCTGGCAATGCTTTTCGGGCTCTAACCATTTACTATGTGAAAAACTTCCTCGCACAATTCCCTTAAACCTTTCCCCCTCTCACCTTGAAATGTGCCCCCTTGTAAGTTGAAACATCAACCCTGGAAAAAGCCTCTCACTATCTTCCCTATATATGCCTCTCATAATGTCGTAGATCTCTATCTGGTCTCCTTTCAAAAGCTGTCTTTCCAGTGAAAACAATCCAAGTCGATTTAACCTTTCCTCTTGGCCAATGTCCTTGAGAGCTGGCAACATCCTAGTGAAAATTCTCTGCACTCTTTCTAATGCTTCCACATCATCTGGTAGGTATCTTATATTCCCAATTCCTCCACCTGGACTGTATATGCTCCCAGGAAGACCAAGTTCCACCACAGAACAAACCAGATGACCTCCTTCTTGAAATACCGTAATTTCCTTCCCACGTGTTTGAGGAAGCCCTCCAATGCATCTCATCCACGTCCTGCACCTCTGCCTTCAAAGCCCACCCGTCCAACCACAACAAGGACAAAACCCCCCGGTCCTCACCATCCACCCTACCAAGCTCTGCATAAACCACACCATCCGCTGACATTTCTGGCACCTCGAAATGGACACCACCACCAGGGATATATTTCCCTCCCCACCCCTTTCCACTTTCCACAAAGAGCGTTCCCTCCGTGACTACTTGGTAAGTTCTACGCCCAACAACAACCCACCTTCCCCTCCTGGCACCTTCCCTTGCCACCGCAGGAATTGCAAAACCTGGGCCCACACCTCCCCTCTCACATCCATCCAAGGCCCCAAAGTAGCCGTCCACATCCTTCAAAGTTTCACCTGCACATTTGCCAATGTCATTTACTGTACCAATTGCACATGATGCGGTCTCCTTTACATTGGGGAGACTGGATGCCTTCTTGCAGAGCGCTTTAGGAAACATCTCCGAGACACCTGCACCAACCAACCCCACCAGGGTGTTTGCTGAACGTTTCAACTCCCCGTCCTACACTGCCGAGGACATGCAGGTCCTGGTTTTCCTCCACCGCCACTCCCTCACCACCTGTCGCCTGGAGTAAGAACACCTTGTCTTCCACCTCGGAGCACTTCAACCCCAGGGCAGTAATGTGGACTTCACCAGTTTCCACATTTGCCCTCTCCCCACCTTCCCCCAGTTCCAACCTGCCAGCTCAGCACCATTCTCATGACCTACCCTACCTGCCAATCTTCTTTCCCACCTATCCGCTGCACCCTCCTCTCCGACTTATCACCTTCATCCCGACCTCTATACACCTATTATACTCTTAGTTACCTTCTCCCCAGCTTCACCCCGCTCCATTTATCTTTCCACCCCGGAGGGTCCCTGCCACATTCCTGATGCAGGGCTTTTGCCCAGAACGTCGATTTTCCTGCTCCTCGAATGCTGCCTGATATGCTGTGCTTTTCCAGCACCACTCTAATCTTGACTCTGATCTCCAGCATCTGCCGTCCTCACTTTCGCCTGGCTAACAAAAACAATCCACAATACTCCAAATGTGGCCTGAGCAAATAATAATGAAGAGGAGCACGTTTCCTGTACAGCAGTCTTTAGAGAGGTCTTGGCTAACTTAATGATTTCTAATGAAATGTCTCTGTATACATATTTATCTATCGATCTATCTAGATAAGATCATAGGGACGTGAGATATGGGAGCAGAATTAGGCAATTCAGCCTATCAAGGCACCTCCTCCCCCTTAATCGGGTCTGATATATTCCTCAACCTGACTCTCCTCCTTTCTCACTATTAACCTTCATCCCCCTTCCTAATCAAGCTCCTATCTATCTCAGTCTAAAATGTATTTGCCTAACAATCTCTCTTACCTACGTATCTATCTACTCTATTTGATCTATAGATCATTTAGCCCTTTATAGCGAAGCTGTCAGATTCATGTGTGTTTCTTGTGACACTTTATTTCTTTGTAGGAAACTCCACTGCGGATTTGGTTTATTCAGAGGTCACCATCAAAAAGAGTACAGAGCCTGGTAAAGATCTCTTCTCTTCAATACTACGAATGTATGAGATGGGATTGGGGGAGATCAGTGGGGGTGAGATTACTGAAGCTCCAACAATAGCACAATCCCAGTGGCTGAGAAAGTGGAAGCTCCAGCCAATCAGAAACAATCTCCAATCTGATCCACTCTGTCCCTTTCTTCTCCTGTCGATAGGGTAAAGGCAAAGAATTCAGAGTTGGGTTAAATGTTGTCAGCGACCCAAAACAAATTCACATAGCAGTTAGAGAGGGATGTGTATGTTGGTGGGTGGGTTATGATAGTAGTTGCGTCAGAATCACCTTTTGCACATGTATATACATTCTGTGCATGAGAATGGTAGTGGGGCATGTACTTTATTCTTCACTGAGGCAATTATGGATCATTTTCGCTTAAAGCTAACAACTGCAGATATTGCAAATCTGATACAAATTCAGATATTTCTGAAGAAACACAACAGGTCTGGCAGCGTCTGTGGAGAGAAAGAGAGAGAAACAGAGTTAGCTTTTCAGAATATAAACCCAGAAAGTGCTGGAGAAACTCAGCAGATCTGGCAGCATCTGTGGAGAGACAGAAAGCAAATCCTTTTTTGTCACATAATGCTCAGATTGATGTGTGTTTCTTGTTACACTTTATTTCTTTGTAGAAAACACCACTGCGGGTTTGGTTTATTCAGAGGTCGCCATCAAAAAGGGAACAGAGCCTGGTAAAGATCTCTTCTCTTCAATACTATGAATGTATGAGATGGGATTGGGGGAGATCAGTGGGGGTGAGATTACTGAAGCTCCAACAATAGCACAATCCCAGTGGCTGAGAAAGTGGAAGCTCCAGCCAATCAGAAACAATCTCCAATCTGATCTGCTCTGTCCCTTTCTTCTTCTGTCAATGGCGTAAAGGCAAAGAATTCAGAGATCATTTAAATGTTGTCAGCGACCCAAAACAAATTCAAAGAGCAATTAGAGATGGATGTAGTTGTGTATGTTGGTGGGTGGGTTATGATAGTAGTTGCGTCAGAATCACTTTTTGCACATTTATATACATTCTGTGTATGAGAATGGCAGTGGGATATGTACTTTATTCTTCACTGAGGCAATTATAGATCATTTTCATATAAAGCTAACAACTGCAGATACTGTAAATCTCAAACAAATTCAGACATTTCTGGAGAAACTCAGCAGGTCTGGCAGCGTTTGTGGAGAGAAAGAGAGAGAAACAGATTTAGTTTTGCAGCATATAAACCCAGAAAATGCTAGAGCAACTCAGCATCTGTGGAGAGACAGAAAGCAAGTCCTGTTTTTGTCACATAATGCTTAAAGCCGATTGGCTAAATATTGTCACTCACCAATTTGAGATGACAGAGAAAATAAAAGCACCGCCCATTATATTGTTGCTCAAAGAATTGAACTTACAATTATCATGCAGATGCTTCTCAACACCCATAAACTAATTTTCAACTGGAATTGGTCTTATCTATAATGAGATCTGTCTCTCATTTCAGTCACCGTGTCAGGGGATGAGCTGTAAATGTCATTTTCGTCCACGCCATTATCCTGTTTTCTCATTAGACAGCGAAAGACAGAGGGGGGGGGGGGGGGGGGCGGAGAGAGGAGTGGGAGGATTGTCAAATTAATTTGCCGGTCATCATGCATCATGAGAGAGGAGAGGTTTAGAAGGAGAGTTCCTCAGGGTAATTTCAGCTGGTGTTAGAATTGTAACCATGCTGTTGGCAAATGCATTGCAAACTCCAGCCATCCAACCAGGTGAACTACACTGAACTAGCAACATACAGGAGTTAAAACCAAAATGTATGCAACCTGAATAGTCGTTTCTGAACAACTGGGCATGTGACACAAAGGCTGATGAGATTAAGATGGCCTGTTCAAGATGTTGCACTGACCCGCATCCTAATAACTGATAAACCGTCTTATTTATCAGAAAAACCAATTGTACGATTTTAACAGAGCTGAATTTTCTAAATGCGATATTTTGCAGTGTCGGGATTGATTGAGAAATTCGGAATCCAATTAGAAAGCGTTGCACTGATTCTTTTTTCTTTTTTTCAAAGTTGACAAAAGCAGAGATATGATTTCAACAGATGCAGCTCTGTATTTAGTATTGATCAGCCTTCGATGGGTCCAGATCAGTTTCATCTTGTTGTATTTTATTTCCAGGGAAGAGTATTGTTTTTTCCACCGATGGTAAGAAGGTATGTTACATTTTAAGTCTAAATAGACCACGGCTATTGCCACAGAAAGTACGGTAGATTTATACCTTGCATCCACAATGTAAAACATCAACTGCTGATTATTATCAGACTAATTGAAGCATACGTCATAGAAAGTAGGGGCAGGAGTAGGCCATTCAGCCTTTGCAGACTACTCTCCCCATTCAATAGAATGATCCAACTTAGTCTCCTGTTCCCCCATTTTCTCTATTTAGTCCTTAAAAACTCTATCCAACTCCTTCCTAAACAACATCCTGTGTTCTGGCCCTGACTGCTTTTTGTGGCAGAAAACTCCACAGGCTCTCCACTCTCTGGGTGAAGACATTACTCCCAAACTTAGTACTACTCTGTCTCCTTTAGACTGTAATCCCCAGGTTCTGTACTCACTCCTGTTCATCGGGAACACACTTCCTGTGTTCACCATGTTTAGTCCTGTTACAATTCTATTAGATTCGCCGTCATGCTTCTGAACTCCTGTGAATATAATCCTAACTAATCCAGTGTCTCTCCATCCGTCAGTCCTGCCATCCCAGGAATCACATTGGGAAATCTTCCCTGCAGACCCCCACCCCCCCCCCCTCCTCCCCATAGACAGAACGTCCTTCCTCAGATAAGAAGACCCAGTAGCTGCACACACAGTACTACAGGATGTGGTCTCACCCGGTGCAAGTTCAGCGAGACATCACTGCTCCTGGTCTCGAATCCTCTCACTCTGAAGGCCAGCCTGCTGCTTCTGCGATGTTCACTTGCAGTGACTGGTGTATCAGGGGCACCCAGCCTTGTTACACTTCACCCTTTCCCAATCCATCACTATTCAGATAATTCACCATCCTGTTTTTGCTCTCAATTTGATCATCTCACGCTTATCCACAATATTCTGCAGCTGTCGTTCATTGGTCCACTCATTCAACTTGTCCAAATCACACTGACGCATCTCTGCATCCTCTTTCTCTGCTCCCCCTCCCTCCCAAGTTTGTATGTGCTTTTAAACACATGGAAAATAACCGGCAACGCTTTCTCAATGGAGTAAATTTCTCAATGTTTCGCATTCCACTTCCAATGCCCAGAGACAAGTGAGTTTCAAAGTTGGGGCAATATTGGTGTTGATGTTCCAGTTCCCTTTCGTACAGTATTAAAACATCACTGATATTGACGTTAAGTACTTGCCAGGCCGTTGTCATTTGGACCCAATTGGTAGCAGCAGTGTGTACCATCTAAAAGATGCACTGTAGGAAGTCAGCAAAGATCCTCAGAAAGCACCTTTCAAATCCGCAGCCAATTCCACTTAGAAGGACAAAGGTAGCAGACGGGAACACCAACCCTAGTGAGCTACTCAACATCCTTTGGAAATACATCAGCCGTTCCTTCAGGGTTGCTGGGTCTAAATGCAGAAATTCCCTCCCTACGTGAATTGTGAGTTAACCTTCAGAAGGTGGGAGTACAGTAGCTCAGGAGAGCAACTGGAGACAGGGCAACAAATTCTGGGCCCAGTCGCGATGCCGTCCCATAAGTAAATGGAAACAAAATCAAACCAGCTCCGTCTACTCTATTCCAAAGAAAGCAAGCTGAGCTTATCTAACCTCTTTTCATCACTGAAATGCTCCATCCCAGACAACATCCTGGTGAATCTCCTCTGCATCCCCTCCAGTGTATCACATCCTTATGATAGTGCAGACGTTGGCCTCACCAAAGTCCTGTCCCACTCCCACATCACCTTCCAGCTTCTATCTCTACATAGCACACCACAGCAGCATGTGGGACTTGAACTCTGCCCGCCTGGCTCAGAGATTGGGACAGTGTCACTTTGCCAAGATTTCTAACTTGCAAGCCCTGAACCGCCTTATGGTGACTCCCATCTTCCTCTGAGACTCACTGCTACCTGTAACCCAACTGACCTCTCCTTCCCCTTCAGCTTCTTGCTCCCACTAGATTCCAATTTCCTTCCAATATCATTCCATTGCAGGATTCAAAGACTGACCCTGATGAATCTTGTATCACATACGCCAAACTGGACCTCAGCAAGCCCTCGCAGGAAGATGACGGAGAGGATGGAAACGTTTACATGAACATTCCGCGGAAGTAATAAACAAGAAGTCAGATGGAGTGGGGGTGTTCATTCGGTTCTATACACCGGTTGATAAAGCGGTACAATGTAATTCCTGTGTACAGATAACAAACTTCTTAACTTTATGATGGACACCATTTTTCGCAATGCATTTTGACTCCACTTATTTTCTTCTGGGGAAGCTCCTTTCACGTCAGTGTGACCATTAATCAATTCTGTACACCACTGGGTTTTGAATTTACTAAACTCTTTTGGCTGCTAGTTGTCTTTGGATATTTAATACCTGCATCTCCTTCGCTCTCATGTACATATCTGAGGATTAAGCTTTTCATTTGGTTGACGTTTAAGGGGAAGAATACGTCTGGCCCCTTCAATGAATGGACGATCAGGAATCTGTCCCATACTGACTAGAACAGAACTTCGAACAGAAATTGTCAGACAGTTCTGACAGGAGGGAGATACTAAAACAGAAACCAGGCAGTTTTAATAGTTACTTTTCAGGGAGAATATTTCCTGTGACATGGGGCTCGAACTTGCAAATTTTTGCCCCACGGACAGAACGGGCACTGAGCTGCAAGCCATTGAAGATCGGGACGGAGGAAGCATGGCTGATTGGGAATCTCCATGGAGGAGAGATCTCTCAACAATCCAAAACCCCTGCCGGATGCTTTGATCTGGCTTTCTGAGATTCCAAACACTGTTGTGCGAATTTGTGGGATTTCTCTCGCTGCAGATGTTCTGGAAACGCCATGTTGACGGAGGTGGGGTTATCACACACCTCCAGAGCAACAGACTTGAACTTTGAATGAGGAAGCAATGGCCTGGTGGTGTTATCTGTGGACTGTCAATCCAGAGACCCCAGTAATAATCTGCGGACTAGGGTTTGAATACCAGCATGGTAGATATTGGATTTTGAACTCAAAAAAAATTCTGGACTTAAGAGACTGATTGTCATAGTGAATCGATTGTCAGTAAAACCCATCTGGTTCATTAATGTCCTTTAGCGAACAGAATTGCCATTCTTACCTCTTCAGGCCTACTTGTGACACCAGGTCTACAACAATGCGGTTGATTCTTAAATTCCCTCTGGCATTTAGAGATGCAAAATAAATGCTGATCTATCCAGTGATGCCCTCATCCCGTGAATAAAAGAAAAGTTGACCTCTCAGTTCAGAGGTAGGGACACTGCCACGGCACCACATAAGGGCTCGGTCTGATGTTAATACAGGCTTTGTTGAAGATGTTAATATTTTAATACCGTCCTCGTAATGATCTGAAAACTGCTCTCCATCAGAAAAGGAGCAGATCTGATTGCAAACTGATAAACACCATCAGGGGCAATGACAGTGTGAAAGTGGAAGGTTCTGGTCAATAGGTCCCATGTGTCTTTCAACAGAACAGCAGGGCTATGTCGATGAATTGTTGAGCATTAGACCGAGCAAAGACTCGGGCTATCAGTTTTTAAACATCACGGCCCTTCGTTCATGCAAAGGATGTAAGGCATTGCTGGCAAGGACAGTATGCATGCCGCTAATTACAGCATCATAGAGTCATATAGCAAAGAAACAGAAACTTCAGCCCAACTCATCCATGCTGACCAGGCTTCCGAAATGGAACCATCCCTACTTGCGTGCATTTGACCCGCATTTCTCGAAACCTTTCCTATCCATGTGCCCGTCAAATTCTTTTAAAATATTGTAACTGTATCCACTTCCCGTGGCTGCTTGTTCCGTATATGCACCAAACGCAGCGTGGTAAATTGCCCCGAAGGTCTGTTTTAAATCTCTCCAATGTCATCTAAAATCTATGCCCTCATTTCCACTTTCCAACCCTGGCATGAAGACCTTGGCTATTCATCTTATGCATGCCCCTTATGACTGTATAAACCTCTATGGGGCCCACCCCTCAGACTCTGACCCTCCAGAGAAAAAATCTTCTCAGGCTATCCAGCCTCCCCTTATTATTCAAACCCATGAGCCTTGATAACATCCTTGTAAACTTTTCCTGCACCCTTTCCAATTTAATAACAGTAGGGTGAGGAGAATTGTATGCAATACTCCAAATATGTCCTGCTCAATGTCTTGAACAGCCGTAACATGACATCCCAACTCCAGTCCTCAATTCTCTTTTCCCAATCCATCACCATTCAGATAATAATCCATCTTCCTGTCCTTGCTCCCAAATTAGCTAACCTCACGCCGACACTAAACTGCATCTGTCTTGGTGGCCTTTGCTTTTGTACAGAATAATTCCGTTTTCAGTGATGAACAAAATTACAGTACATAACATATTGGGAGATTTTCTTTATTAAATAAAGATAAGCTGGTGCAACTCTATTAATGCGATATGAGATGATTATCAGAGAATGAAAACTAAAAGAATTGTGAATGCGGTAAATCAGAAATAAAAACAGCAATTGCTTGAAAAGCTCAGCAGGTCTGGTCGCATCTGTGGAGAGAAACCAGAATTAATGTTTCAGATCAAGTGACCTTTCTACAAAGCCATGTGGACTTAAGGGGGATAGAATATGGATAGTTTGGGGAGAAAGGAAATGAGGGGAGGGGAATAGAGTGGGGGGCATGGAAAACACGAAACTGGCATAGAGTTGGGCAGGCAGAGGAAACAGGGGAAGGGAGTAGAGTGGGGGCCGGGGAAACAGGGAGGAGGATAGAGTGGGAGTGTTAGGGGAAACGAGAACTGGGTAGACTGGGGACAGTGGAAACAGTGGAGCAGAATAGAGTGGGGGACAGGGGAAAGGGGGAGGGTGTAGAGTGGGGGAGGGGGGAGCAGGGGAGGGAAATAAAGTGGGGACCAGGAGTAATATGGGAAGGGGGTACGGCAAACAGGGGAGGGGGCTAGAGTGGGGTGCACGGGAAATAGGAAAGGGGGATAATCAATCCCCCTTCCCCCACTTCATCGCTTTCCACCCCATATCCTCTCAATCTCCCGCAACTCTATTCTCCTCCCCATTTCTCCTCAATGATCCCTCCTCTGAACCTTGCCTCTTCCAACCTATCACCCTTTCGCATTTCCTCTCCTCCCCATCTCTATCACCTTCCCATTTCTGTTGAGCCCCGCTCTACCCATTCCTGTTTCCCTTACACCCCAATCTATCCTCTAATTATGGGCAGCACGGTGGCTCAATGGTTAGCACTGCTGCCTCGCAGCGCCAGGGATCCAAATTCCATCTTTTTCAATGGGGGGGCTAGAGGGGAGCAGGATGAAAGGGGCTATTCCTGCTCCTATTTTTGATGTGTCTATAATTTGTTGCGGCCAGGTGATGTAACGTTACACAGAAACAACATTTCTGTTCCCCATCACCTTGGCGTTGTAACTGTGATGGAGAGAATATGGGAATTATGTTGCGTAGCCTCATACACCACAGACTAGTTAGCGTGCACACACTCACAACACCCACCATGTTAACCCGCGACTGGGAAGCACTTTGGTGACATTACCCACGGTCATTTCCACACCGAGCTTCCTCACATCACACAGGAGGCAAAAGTCAGGACTGCAGATGCTGGAAACCAGAGTTTAGATCAGAGTGGTGCTGGAAAAGCACAACAGGTCAGGCAGCATCCGAGATGCAAGAAAATCGAAGTTTCGGGCAAAAGCCTTCTTGCTGTGCTTTTCCAGCACCACTCTAATCTAAACTCATATGACACATTGCCTTTCGAGTTCAACTTGACCCAACTGTCAGTCACATGTTTCACAGAAGGCCAGTTGCTGTCAGCGGAGGAGCTGATGAATTGAAGCAGAGATCGAGCAGTCAAGATTGAACTGTCACTCAAAACTGTCCAGCACAGAGGCAATGGGCTGAAGGTCCTCCTTCTATGCTTTCCCTTCTCCATGACTCCAAAGGCCGAATCCTGAGTAACCACGAGAATGTGGTCATCAATTCAACTCAATTCATATTAAATAAGATCACAATCTTTTACATTCGCTCATGTGACGTGGGCATCATTGACTGGGTTACCGTTAATTGCCCCCATTCTTAATTTTCCGAGAGGATAGTTAAGAGTCAATGGCACGGAGTTGTAGAAGTCTACAGCGCAAACAATAGCCTATCAGCACTTCACATATGTGCTGGTCAAAAGTAAGCACCTCATTGTTGTCTAATCCCATTTCCCCAGCACTTGGCATATAGCCTTGCCATCACAAGTGCACACCTATATCCTTCTACAAGATGATGATGGTTTCGTCAAGGTGGGAGGGGAGAGATACAAAAGAGTCCAGTGGTGCAATTTTTTCACACAAAGGGTGGTGAGTGTCTGGAATAGGCTGTCCGTAGTAGTGATGAAATGTAGTTTTGTCATTTCAAACACAAGCACATAGGACTAGATTAAATTGTAAAAACTAGGCGCCACTGGCATCTTGGCCCAGATGGACTGTTCCATGCTTTAGAACTGCATAACACTTTGTCTCTACTCTCTCACACACTCTGTCTCTCTCTCTCTCTATCTCTTTCTCTCTCTCTCTCTCACACACACACACACACATTCACACACACATACACTTTCCCACACACAATCTCGCTCTCACAATGTTTCAAATACACCCACTCTCTGTCTCACATTCACACACTGTCTCTCACACACATTCTCTCTCACACACACGCACACAAACTCTGTCTCTCTCACACACACAATCTCACACACTTGTTCCTCTCTCTCACACTTTTCCTCTCACCATCACACGCGTACACACACACACTTATTCTCATCAAATCTCTCTCTGTTTCTGTCTCACGCAAACTGTCTCATGCAGACACATTCTGTCTCACACACACACTCTCACACAGACACACACATTGTCTCACACATATTCTCTATCTTTCACACTCACACTCTCTCTCGCACACACACGCTCTCTCACACACACTCTCTCATACTCAATTTCGCTCACACACAGTCTGAAACAGACTCTCTCACTCTGTCTCACACATACTCTCTCACACACACGCACTCTGTCTCACACGCCCTCTCTCACACACTGTGTTACTCAGTCTCTCTCTCACACACATTTTGTCTCACACACTCTCTCTTATACACTCTCTCACACACATTCTCTCACACTCGCTCTCTCACACGCACACTGTCTCACACACACACTCTCTCTCACTTACACATACTATCTCTAACCCACTATTTTTCCCTATCACACACACAGTCTCTCCCTCTCTGTCGCGCACACTCTCTCACCCATAAACACACACTGTCTCGCACACAAACTCTTTCCCACCCACACAACACGCTGTCTCTCTCATACACATACACTCACCCATTCTTTCCTCCCACAAAGTCTCCCTCTCACCCTTACACGCACATACACACGCTTACTCTCATCAACTCTCTCTTCCAGTCTCACCTACACTCTCACACAGACACACTCAGTCTCACACACTCTCTCACGCATATACATACTCTGCCACACACACTCTCTCTCAAACACACACAGTCTCACACACAATCTCACACCCACCCACCCACACACAGACCCTCTGTCAGAAGTCTGTGCTCTTTCTCACTCCACTCTTTCTCACACACCCTCTCTCATACACTTGCTATTCATTCACAAAGCCATTCCATGACTTTTATCAGAAACAGCCCAATTGGACATACAACCACTGGAAATGAGGGTGAAAATTGACTTGCTGTGCAGTAAACAGTTAAACTTTCCAAGTACAGAAAACAGAGGGGTATAGTAGCAGCCAATGGATAAGTTGCAAAGAGAGTGTGGTGAACAGATTACCAAAATTTTTAACAAGTCAACAGAAAATCTGCATAAAATCTGCCCACTGGAGATCCCAAATCATACAGTGATAATATACAATGCTGTATGATGTTGTGGTACATGAGAAACACCTTCAAAAACACCAGCTGCACTTAGCAAATGTACAGAGATTCTTTGAAGTCCTCAAGCAGTTGAGAAAAGTTTTTCTTACGATTCTGGTGTTGCTTAGATTCCAGAGGTTGAAGCAACTTCTGACAAAGTTCAAACACACTCCCATGGAGAATTTCCTTTTCAATGGGATCGGGAAGTCATTGCCAGTGAATAACAAACAAAGGCATCAACGTTCAGCAGGTTATAGGGAAAGCAAGCAGCCATTATTTCAAAGGGAATGGAGAATAAACGTTCGGATATTTTGCTTAAAGATGATGCAAGGCACCAGTCAGACCACAGCTTGGAGACTGAATAGTTTTGGGGATTCCTATCGGAAAGACAGATTGGGCATTGAAGGCAGTCCATAGAAATTTTACTCAGCTGATCCCGGGTATGGACGGACTGTCTGACGATGAGAAGTTGGGTAGATTGAGCCTGTCCTCATTGGAGTTTAGAAGAATGAGAGGTGACCTTATTGATAATTTTTAGAAGTATTTGACAGGGGAGATGTGGAGAGAAGTTGTTTCCCCTTGTGGGGGAGAACATGGGACCAGAGGGACATCATCTACGAACAAGGGAGTGGTCGCTCATTGAAAACAGAGATAAAGGGGAATTTCTTCTTTCAGAAGGAATTGAATCTGTGGAATTCTTTACCACAGAGGGCTGTCAAGGCTGGGTCTTTCAGGATAGTCAAGGCTGAGCTAGAGAGATTTTTAATCAGAAAGGGAATCGAGCGGAAAGGTAGCAAAGTGGAGTTGAGGATGATCAGATCAGTTAAAATGTCTTTGAATGGCAGAACAGACTCGATGGGCTGAATGGCTTACTCCTAGTCCTATAGTTGTATGGACCCCATTCTGATAAGGTGTAGTTACATAATCCTGTGTTTCCATTCTGACAGAGGAATGCAAAGTTAATTTGACATGTGTTTCAGCCCCCCCCCCCCCCCCCCCCCCCTTTCTTCTTTGCTTGAACTGCAGCGGACACACTTTCACCAGGAGCGGGGCCACTGTCGTCTGATACAAAGAATACACTTTGTCAGGTTCCAAAAGCAACATAGTGCAGGATTCTGGAGATCTGAAACCAACGCAGAGAGCACTGGAGAAACTCAGCAGAACTGGAGGCATCGCTGGAGAGAGAGAGGGAACGAGAGAGAGAGAGAGATAAAACAAAGTTATATCATAGGTTATAAACACAACATGGTGCAGAAACCCAGCAGGTCTGGCAACATCTGTGCAGAGAGAGAGAGAGAGTATCATTTAAGAGTGTGTTGACTCCACTTCAATCCTTTTGCCTTGCTAGCAAGTGCTTCTGTCAGATAAGGAGCTCGCTGTGTCAACTGATGAGGCTTAGTTCCCCTTTCTTTGTGTATCAGTTGCAGGCAGTCCATTAGATTTGTCTCTGGGTGGTTAGCATCATTTCCTGTTCCCTCTAGCCCAAGGTCATCCCACAGACGCCGCTAGAATTTCCCTGTGACCCCACAGCTGATGATTCAGAGCTGCAGACCAAAGTACAGAAGCCAGATCCTGATCTCCCCCTTTAGATTGTCTCCCTGGTTACTAGAGTGGGAGGAGTGGGGCTCAATCCCTGCAGGGTTATGTACCCTTTGGAAAGGCTGAGCAGACGTCAGACATGTTTGTTTGGCTTTCTGATGGGAGAGAAAGGGAGGGAAAACTGGAGGCAATTCACTCTCTTCGATGAATCGATTGGAGAGATTGATCCTGGTGACAACTCCTCCAATGAATGAACTAGCAATGCCTGAGATGCTACAGGATGGACGTTATTAAACTGGAAAGGGTGCAATAAAGATTGACAAGGACTGGAGAGTTTGAGTTGTAGGTTGAGGCTGGATAGGCTGGGACTTCTTAACACTGGAGTTTATGAGGCTGAGGGATAACCTTATAAAAGTTTCTAAGATCAGGAGGGACATGGATAGGGTGAATATCCAAAGTCTTTACCCCAGGCGACGGAAGTCCAAAGCGAGAGAGCATTGGTTTAAGGTGAGATGGGAAAAATTTAAAAGGGTTCTGAGAAGTACCTTTTTTTTCTCACAAATGGCGGTGCATTTTTGGAATGAATTGCCAGAGAAAGTGATAGCATTATCTAAAATTATAACATTTAAAAGAAATTTGTACTGGATTATATTGGATTCGATTAGACAGGTTGAACAGGATAGGGCCCAATCGCAAGCAAACGGGTCTAGTTCAGTTTGGGAAACCTGGTCAGCATGGACTAGTTGTGCCTAGGAAAAAGGGTCTGTTTCCGTGCTATATGACTGTACGTTTGCTGAGTTCCCTTTACTCGCCATAGTTAAAGGAAGAAAATTATGAGAAAAGAGGAAGGTGGGGAGAAATCAGTTTGCAACCGATTCAGGGAGATGGATAGTCGCAGGTTTCAAGTATCCGGCGCTGGTAGATGGACAGAGTTGCCTCATTCCCTGCTCAATGAAGTCACAAACCCATTTACTTCGTTTATCAGGAAGTCCGGAGGAGAAATTATTTGCGTCCCTGAAGGATTTACCCTCCCAGAGAGAGAGAGGTCGACATTATGTTTGGATTCCATTCGATGATGCATTGCAAGGTGTTTTGCCTGCTTGTTTTCTGTATGAAGTTGTTACAGGTTTACATCTAAATGAAACATTGTGTGTGCTTGTCTCTAGGATTAATGAGATGCCAATGCCAGGAGGAGCTAAAATAATTCAGATTGTTTTGTGTGTTCGAGCTTGAGGTTAAAATGTTTTTAAGAGAGCAGAGTAGGGTGAGACACATAGAGAGAGAGGGCAGGATTGAGGGAGAGAGAGATGAGGGTAGAATTGAGGGCAGAAAAGGGTAGAGGCAGAATTGAGAGGGAGAAAGGGATGGTGACAGGACTGAGAAGAGAGAGAGGAGAGGGCACTTCCATGTTCTGGCCCTGAATGTTTTCTGTGGCAGAGAACTCTACAGGTTCCCGACTATCTGGGTGAATACTTTTCTCCCCATCTCAGTCCTACCCTGTCTCCTTTAGACTGTGACACCCCCCCCTCCCCCTGTTCTGTTCATCCCCACCCGTGATTGGGAACATTCTTTAGTGTTGGTAGGTACAGTCTGGATGCGTCGAAGGGCTTCTCCTTTCATGTCAGAGTCTATTGTAATAAAGTGTACATTCTTTATCACGTACTGTCACCCGATTTCTATATTGCCTTGATCAAAAACTAGAGGGCATCAGTTTAGTTTCAGAGAACGAAAGGTTAAAAGGTACCTGAGGGGGAACTTTTTCAAAGAGAGGGTGGTGCATATAAGGAACAAGCTACTGGGGGAATTGGTAGAGACATATACAATTACAACATTTAAAACCTATTTGGACAAGAACATGGATTGGAATGGTTTAGAGGGCCAAAATGCAGGCAGGTGGGACTACTTTAATTTGGGAAACCTGGTTGGCATGGGCAAGATGGGCCGAAGAGCCTCTTCTTGTACTGGATGATCCTATGACACTATTATAAGATGCCCTGAGCTCTCCATCCGATCAGGTTGAACAGACGTCTCCATTCAATGAAGCTCTGTCCCCGTGACCCTTCCCTATCACTTCTGCGTTAAAATTTCCCACTTCCTCTTCTATTCTCCATTGTAAAGTACTCCCTGGTTTCTATTCTGACGTTCTGAACTCAGCTTTCCATTTGGAAATCAGTCTGTTGCGTCCCTGAAATGCAATGCATCATTTTCTCGCGGGCTGCGGTGCTTCTAACGCAAACGTACAAACTCAGGATAAAAACCAACGGTGCACCCCTTTGACAAACATAAATGCTGCCCCCAAACCCGTGGCTGCAGAATTTCAAACAGCAGGTTGCTCTTCAACCAAATGACATATGATCGCACAGGTATGTGCATCATCTCACAGAGTTTACAATCGAAAATGAGAACCTTTGTAGAACTGATGGTAAATTCTCTCTCTTTTCTTTTAACAGTAAGAAGAGTTTCTGAATGTACACGGTACATTGAAAAGTTACATTGCACCATTTACACACAAAGGAAGGGAGAGGATTTTTCCTGTCGCCAACAAACAACTGTGAAGGCTGGGTCAGACGTTAGTTTTCTGAGAGAAATTACCTTCACTAAGGTAGGGGCGAAAGGCATTCTATGGATTTAGGCCACATATCAACCATTGAGTGGCAGATCACACGTGAAGGTTGGCGCGTTGACTTGTTTGTTAACATTGCTGTCTCACAGCTCCAGGGACCCGGGTTCAATCACATCCTCGGATGATGGTCTGTGTGGGATTTGTACATTCTCTCCGTGTCTGAATGGGTGCTTCTGTTTCCTTCCAAAAGCTAAAGATGTGCAGATTATCACCTGATGAAGGAGCATCGCTCTGAAAGCTAATGTGCTTCCAATTAAACGTGTTGGACCTGGTATTGTGTGATATTTAAGTTTGTACACTCCAGTCCAACGCCAGCATCTCCAAATCAGGTTAGGTGGATTAGCCATGGGAAATTGCCCATTGTGTTCAGAGATGTGTAGGTTAGCTGGATTAACCATAGTAAGTGCAGGGTTATAGGGGTAGGGTGGGGAGATTGGTGTGGGCATGATGCCATTCAGAAGGTTGGTGTGAAGTTGGTGGGTTGAATGGCTTGCTTCTACATTTTAGGGATTGTGTGTCCCTCCGAATCCTCAGTGTTGGGGATTGATTGTATTTGCTATTGGCATTGTCCCTCAGTTCTCACATCGCGTGGAAATTCTCCACTGTTATAAAGGCTACAAAAAGCTGGTCATTTCGACCTCATGGGAACCTGCTCACCCAATACACACAATGGCAGCTAATTCCATCTCTGTCTCAACTCCATTTTCTTGCCCTCGCTTCCTTTAACCTGTCACTGATTAAAAATCTATATCCTCCTTCAGTTTATTCTGTGTTTCAGTATACCCCACTCACTCTGGGTTGGGGTATATTCCCATAGATTCACGACTCCCTTTGACAGAAGCCAATCTCTATTCTCACTGTCCTAACCCCTGCTCCTGAAACGATAACCTCTCGTTCTAGATTGTCACACATGAGGAAGCATCCTCTCTCCATTTCCTTTGTCAACCCCTCTTTAGCATCCTATATCTTCCAGTTAGATCTCCCCTCATTTCTCTAAACTTAAGAGAGTATCGGCCTAAACTGCTCAATCATTTTTCATAAGATAAATCTTTGCGATAAATCAGTATCTTCGGCTTCAGTGATGTTGGGTTTGGGTGTGAGTTAAGACTATTTGAGTTGTAATTACCCCCTTTTCCAGTTCAGCTCCTATTCCTGCCTCAGACAGAGGATGGAGTTTATTGGAGCTTTGAAAGCTGCTTTGTAATAAGTTGGAACGCCAACAGCGAGGATTCAGTTCCCACACCAACTGACGTTACCGTGAAAGACTCTCCTTCTCAACCTCTCCCGTCTCCTGAGGACTGGTGACCGTCTGGTTAAACCACTACTCAGTCATCTCTCTTTAATGGGAGAACAGCCCAATGATCTGATAAGACTGTGGTGAATTTGCCATGATCTGGAACTGAGCAATGTTCTAATGACACGTTCCTTTTCAAACATTCAAAATCAACAGAAATCTGTATTCTGTATCAGCTGTTACTGCGAACGTGAATCTCATTGACCTTGACACCAACAACCACCACTCCCCCCCTCCCCCCCACCGCTGCCTTTTCCTTAAGTAGATTACAGACACTTTGGGAAGTTGGGAATCTTTGCCAATACTCACTTGGCAATACTGCTCGTAGAGAATGAATCAATTCTGTTTGAGATTTCTTGTCTCATATTAAACAGGACAAGAAAGCAGACATGCCAAATTTCAACGTTTTAGCAGGTCAGTGAGGAGACAGAGAGAGAGGCAGAGAGAGTGAGAGGAACAGAATTAACGTTACAGCTTATATACAAAGAAATTACTGGGGGAAACTCAGCAGGTCCACCATCATCCATGGAGAGAGAAACAGAGTTAACGTTATAGGTTGTAAACACAAAAAGTACTTGATGAACTCAGTAGGTCTGATAGTATCTGTGGAGACAGAGAGAAACAGCGTTAACATGTCGAGTCCTGCAACTATTTATCAGGGTTGACCTTTAACTGACCTTTCAAATGGCCGAGAAAGCAAGTCCGTTATTTCCATTGCTATGAAGTATCAAAAAAGTACCTAAACCAGACGGATTACATGGTCTCAAACTAGAAACCAGAAAAGACAATGGCAGAAACAGCCCTGTCGAACCTGCAGAGACCTCCTCACTACCATCTGGGGGCGAGTGACAAAACTGGGAGAGTCATCGTTGTACTCACTGAATCATAACTTGCAGACAATGTCCCAGAAACCACCATCGCCATACCTGGATATGTCCTCTCCCATAGCAAGACACATCCTGCACAGTGAGATACAGTGCAGAGGGAGTTACCCTGTGAGTCATCAACATTGACTCCGGACAATATGAGTTCTTATGGTTTCAGATCAAACATAGAACATAGAACATAGAAGAATACAGCGCAGTACAGGCCCTTCGGCCCTCGATGTTGCGCCGATCCAAGCCCACCTAACCTACACTAGCCCACTATCCTCCATATGCCTATCCAATGCCCGCTTAAATGCCCATAATGAGGGAGAGTCCACCACTGCTACTGGCAGGGCATTCCATGAACTCACGGCTCGCTGAGTAAAGAACCTACCCCTAACATCTGTCCTATACCTACCTCCCCCCCCCCTTAATTTAAAGCTATGCTCCCTTGTAATAGCTGACTCCATACGTGGAAAAAGATTCTCACTGTCGACCCTATCTAAACGCCTAATCATCTTGTACACCTCTATCAAGTCACCCCTAAACCTTCTTTTCTCCAATGAAAATGTCCTTCCTCAACTGATGAACCGGCATTCCTTCATTTTGAATGAAAACTAGACGAAACACTAAGGACGACAAGGGCACAAATCTAACCTGGGTGGGGGATTTCAGTGTCCACCACTAACAGTGGCTCGGCAGCAGCACTACTATTCGAGCTGGTCGGGTCTTAAAGAACATAGCTGCTAGCCAGGGTCTGCAGCATGTTGAGTGGGAATCAACATAAGGGAAAAACAACCTGACTTCACCCTTAACAACTTGCCAGCTGCAGATGCATCTGCCCATGACCATATCTCTAACAGTGACCCCTACACAATCTTTGTGGAGATGGAGTCCCACTGAAGATCATTTCTGCTAATGGGACACGGGCGTCGCTGGCTGGACCCATCATGTATTGTCACTGACCCTAGTTGCCCACTTGAGAAGGTGATGCTGAGCAGCCTTCTTTAACCACCACAGTCGACATGCTGCAGATAGACCCACAATGCCCTGAGGGAAGGAATTCCATGATTTTGACCCAGCAACACTGAAGGAGCAGCTGCTGTATTTCCCAGTCAGGATGGTGAGTGGTTCAGAGTGGAATTTGCAGGGACTGCTGTTCTCATGTATCTGTATACTGTGTCCTTCTGGATGGAGGTGGCTATGGGTTTGGAAGATGCTGTCTTAAAATCTTTGGTGAATTTCTGCAGTACACCTTGTCAATGTTGCTAGTGAGTGTCAGTGGAGGGGGAAATGGATGTTCATGGATGTGGTGCGGGAACTGCTTTTTCCCTGGATGGTGTCGAGCTTCTCGAGTGTTGTTCGAGCTGCATCCATCCAGGCAAGTAAGGAGTATGCCCTCTCCTGGCTCTTGAATTGTGCCTTGTTAATGGTGATCAGGATTTGAGGAGGAGAAACATTGATTAATCGACCAACTGCAAATTTTGCATTGGGCAGAGAAACCAAAGGCATGAACTGTAATGAAGAGGGAAAGCCTTCAATTAAAGTTTTACTCATTAGAAATGCATGTTATTATTGTTCTGCAGGCCTATTCGCAGACGCTGTCAAATCTAATTCTAGGGATAGTGTCATCTAAGAAGAGGAGTGGTTAACTCTGAACTGTCAATGCAACAACAGATTTATAAAGGCTACCTGATATAAGAACAACTTTTACAAGGTTATATCGTATGACTTCAGTGGAAGTAAAACTGAAGGCTTGTACCTGTGCCAAAATTGGGAACCTTTTTTCACCAAGTGAACCTCTGGAAGTGGTGACCATTGGTATGTAAATGTTGAGTGATCATATACGTACTCTGTGTCGAACCACATTCCTTTTTGCAGAGAGACCACACAATATATCGTACTGCACGCTGTTCCATTCATCATGTTCCAAGGGGCGCAGCGAGGCATTGTGGCTTTCCATCCCACTTCCCAAGGAAAGGAATTCTCAGGCTCTCCGGATTTTAATGTTGACCATCAGGACCAGAATAAATCGTAGCAGGAGTAGACTGTTCAGCCTCTCGATTCTGCTCACTTTCCAGTCAGTTGCACGACTGATCTTTGACCTGGTTTCACGACTCCTTGCTCCAAGAGCTTTACCTATTTTGCTGACTAGGCTGGGCATCATCATAAATTGGACCACATCTCACCTTGGGCCTCAAACTAAACTAGGCCACATCCCAAAATAGACCTCATCCTAAACTGGGCAACATCCTAAACTGGGCCTCACACTAAATTGGGTGACATCCCAAACTGAGCATCAGCCTAAACCGAGCCACATGTCAAACTAAATCTCATCTTACACTGTGCATCATCCTAAATTGCTGTTCATTCTCAACTGTGCTGCATACTAAACTGGGAAACATTCTAAACGTGGCTGTTTCCTACACAATGACACATCCTAAACTAGGCCACACCCTACACAGTGACATTATGCAGATTTGGAAACATCCTGCACTGGGCCTTGTTGCAAACTGGCTTCATCCTAAGCTAGGCCACATCCCAAACTAGGTCTGATCCTACACTAGGCCCCATTCTAAACTGAGAAACATCATACACTGGGTGCCATTGTAAACTGGGAAACACGCTAAAGTGAGCCTCATCCTAAACTGGGCCGCATCCTATACTGGGTCTCACCTTACACTGCGCCTCACACTACACCATACCTCACACTACACTGAGCTCACATCCTACACTGGGCCTCATCCTGCGTTGGGTCATGTCCTTTCTATGCTACACTGTGTCACATTATGTCCTTTACAGGGCGGCATCATACGCTCTGTCACATCTGAAACATTGATGAGGACCCAGCTGATTATGAAAACAGTGTCAAACCAGCCTCACCATCCCCCACAGTTTGGTCACTCTTCCCACTTACAATAGAAAGGGGGATGTCCTATTGAACGAGCCAATTTCACTTCAAAATTAATTCAGCTTTTCATTTACTTTAGTGAGTGTATCATAGAGTCTGGTCAGATACAGTACAGAAGGCATCCTTCAGCCCATCTGCTCTGCACTGATTTATTTACAATATTCCCACTATCCGGCACTCGGCCAATAATCTTGAATTTTATAACATTGCAAGTGGATGATGAGGAGCATTTTAAAGATTGAGAGGTTTCCCGAATCATTCACCCTCTCACGTAGTGCCATCCAAATTTTCCTACCTCTGTGTGAAACCATCCTCAAATCCCTCTCTAAACCTCCTGTCTTTCGTTTTAAAACGATGCCTTCCAGTACTTGTTATTGACCCTTCGAGTTAGCAAAATAGCTGCTTCCTCTACCCCGCCCCCCAGACATGTTACTCTTAATCTTACACACCTCTAAAAGATCGCTCCTTAGGCTACTCTGTTCCAAAGTAAACAACTTGAGCTCATTCAGCCTTTCTTCATCGCTGAAATGCTCTAAATCAGATAGCATCCTGGGGAATCTCGTCTGGACTCTCTCCTGTCCAATCACATCCTTCCTATTGTGTGGGGACTGGAACTGCACACAGTGCTTCAGCTGTGGCCTCACCAAAGTCCCATCCCACTCTACCTAGCTCTTATAATCTTCACTGACAACGGCAAATGTCCCCTATGCCTTCTTAACCGTCCTATTAAACTGTCCTGCCACCTCCAGAGATCTGTGGACAAACGCCTCAAGATCCCTGTGCTTCCAAGTGTCCTACTAATCACTGAGTACGCCCTTATCTCATCTCTTCTTCCAAAGCGCTTCACTTAACCAGTGTTCAACTCCATCTGTCATTGATCTGCCCATCTGACTGATCCACTTGTAACCTCACACCTTCTCCCTCACTGTAAATTACCCAGCCAGTCTTCAGAACATCTGTATTATCACTTGCATTGTATTATAATTGATGAATAAGTTGTTGCCTTGATATTCCATCCCATTACAATTTTTAGGTGTTTTGGGGTTATAGGTAATGCTAGCTAGGCCGACAACTATTGCCCATCGCTAATTGTCCAGAGGAAAACAATGTTGCTGTGGGTCTGGAGTCACATGTAGGTCAGATTGAGAACTGTTGGCAGATATCCTGCCCTAAAGGACATTAGTGAACCAGGTATTTTTTCCCCTGAATTTACAGGCATCATTAGACTCTGAATTCAAGATTTTTATTATTTGGTTCCAAATTCCACTTTCTGCTATGGCGGGATTTGAACCCGGTTCACTGGATTAACAATTATCACCTCCCACTATGTAAAGCATTCTCGGATCCGAATTTGATGATAACTTCTTGAAGTTCTGATCATCCTGAGATTATCCAATCGTGTTGATATTCTGGTGTGCCATCCAATGGGATCGTGGCTGATCAAACATTCCTTATGTCCCATTTCCTGCTCTTTCTCGTGATTCCCCGACTGATCAAGAATCTATCTGTCTCAGCCTTCAATTTGCACAAGGACTCTGTCCCCACTCAGCTCTCGATGGCAAGGAGTTCCAAAGACTCTCAACTCTCTGAGAGAAGAAATTCGCCCTCATCTCACTTTCCAATCAATGCCCCTTTATTCAGACACTGTGCCCTTTGGCCCTAGACTCTGCCATGAGGGGGAAACATCCCCTGTTACACCCCTATAGTTTCACTGAAATTACCTTTCATTCTTCTATACTTCGGCGAGTCGAATACCAACCTGTTTAGCCTTTGGTCTATAAGGCAATTTGTCCTTACCAGAGGTCATCCCAGTAAACTTTATCTGAACTGTCTCCAATGCAATAATATCATTCCTCAAACAAGGGGATTCAAACTGCTCCCAGTGCTCCAAGTGCATCACCTTGTGAAGTTACAGTAAGACTTCCCTAAGTGCTAACAAGGCTTGTCAGATCGTATAAGTTATGTTTTCGTCTTTAAGCTTCGAGCGTGGCATGGACTGTGCAAGTCCATTCAAGGACCCTGCTGCTTGGTGAAACATCTGCTCTGAAGTGCTTCAAGTATTTCTGGGCATCTGAAAGACATTACGCTTACCTTTGGTATCGAAACAATTCCTTAATTGAAGGAGAACATGAACTAGAATACACGATACCAAGGGTGAGATTTTCAGAAGGAGCAACTTATCGATGTGAGCAGAAACTTGGTTTCAGGAAATGAATCTCACACAATGTGAGCGTTGTTGTAAAAGGTAGGTTATCCCTTTTGACTTACTCTGACTTGTGCTATATGGCTCACAGGCAAAGATGTCAATTTGCTTTAAAAACCATCGTCAGCAATTGTCCGAAGAGATTTTCAAACATGCGATAAAAATTTCATAAAGACATCAGATGGCAAATCCGAAGATGGGACAAAGGACTCAAAACGCTAATTCTGTTCCTCTCTCCACAGATGCTGCCAGATCTTCTGAGTATCTCTGACACATTCTGTGTTTATAACCTGTAACGTTAACTCTGCTTCTCCCTCTCACTCCACAGATGCTTTCAGACCTGCTGAGTTTCTACAGCACTTCTTGTGTTTTGTCTCAGATCTCTAGCGTTCATTGTGTTTATACCTCTGAGTGTTTTTGTTCTGATGTAGGTCTCTGCTCTGAGTAAATTTGCAAGCTGACCCCAACATGGAAGTATTCATTGCAGAAGGCTTTAAGCTCACCTGCTTGTTTGAAACCTTTCAGGATGATCATCCCCTGTTTTACATATTTTACAAAAACGGGAATCTCTTAATGTTCCTTCAGAGAAGAGCAGTTTTACAACAGAGGAAGCAACACTGCACCATTCAGGGACTTACAAATGGGAAGACACGACTCACGAAAATAATCTGAGGAAAAAGAGCAACATAATTCCCATCTCAATCAAACGTAAACTGCATCTCCATTTAATTCATGCATTCTCCTGCCATTCAGTCCGTTGCAAATGTAAGAGTTAGTCAGCTCATCCTGTCAATTTTAGCTTTTGTGCTTCAGAGTATACACTCTCTTACTTGCTATTGAATTTGTGAAACACATATTTATTCCGGTCTTCAGTCCCGATCTATGTCTCTTCTGTTTCTCCCTGTGTCTCTGTGACACTCTCTGTCTCGATCTAATTTTCTCAGTGTCTCTGTAACTCTCTGTCTCTCTCTGACTGTATGATGGGAGTACTGTTTGTTGCTGAACACAACAGCAGTTCCTGCCTTAGAAAAGAGCCTAACAGTTTGGTTCAATTGCAGGCATCCCTGTGTCAGTCCCAGAGCTGAGTGCCCACCCTGGAAACGAGGTAGTGGAGTGATATAGCACTGCATTCAACTGATCCGTGACTAGCGGTTTGACCCCAATTCAACATATTTTCTGCAAGGATGCCGAGGAGTTATACTGGGAATTCTCCAACCACAGCAGAACCGTACACACAATCATCAACATTAGCAAAAGCCAAGAGGGTAATTATCACTGCACTGTTTCTAACCAGGAGTAACAACCTCTCCTGAACAGCAAATTCCTCGCCGTTTCGGTGATCGATGAGTTTCTAAGCAACTCTGTACAAATCCACATTATCGGAGCAATGTGATAACAGTGGAGGAGCGTGCAGAGGCATGTTGCCTTGGGGGCTGAAGAGTTTCATTGATGGAGACAGATTGGACAGACTGCGGTTTTCCTGACAGCAGAGGAGATTGAGAGTGCGGGGGCACGATTGAATTGCGTGAAATAATGTGGGGTGTATATAGGTAGACAAGAATATACTTCTTCCCCTTTGATGGAGGGATTAATGACCGGGGGAGGAGTATAGATTGAAGGTAAGGGGCAGGAGGTTTAGAGGGGGATGCGAGGGAAAACATTTTCACCAAGAGGGTGGTGCGCAACCTGGAACTCACTGCTTGGGTGAGGCAGAAACCCTCATTATGTTGAAGAAGGGTTGAGATGAGTACTTGTGATTCGATCAACGGCTACTAGGCATCTCACTTTGCCCTTTCCTGGAAAAAATACGGCTAGAATCGGGTGAATAGCCAAGGTCTTTTCCCCAGAGCAGGAGAGTCCAAACCTACAGAGCATTGCTTTAAGGCAATGATTAAGGGGAATGATTTAAAAGGGACCTGAGGGATAACTTTTTCACACAGGAAGTGATCTGTATATGGAATGAGCTGCCAACGGAAATGCTAGAGGCGGGTACAATTACAACCGTTAAAAGATGTTTGGAAAGATACATGGACAGGAAACGTTTAGAGGGATATGGGCCAAACGCAGGCATTTGGTTCAGTTTGTGACGACTGGTCAGAATTGTCACATTGTGCTCAAGGGCCTTTTTACATGCTGTAGGACTATTTGACTTTAAGTACTGGGAAAATCAGACGAGAGAATAGACAGATGGTTGTTTATGACTGGCATTGACTCAATGGGCTGAAGTGTCTGCTTCTGTGCTGCATGACCCATTGGAAGCTGATGGTAACCCCAAAGATGTTGATAGTGGGATGGGGGTGGAGACATTGCTCCTAACCCCCAGGATGCAGGAGGTCAGTGACAGTTACCCCCAGGATGTTGATAGTGCGGTGGGAATGGCGTCCGTGATGGTAGCCCCCAGGATGTTGATATTGGAGTGGAGATGTGGACAGAAACAGTCACACTTCAGAACGTTTAAGAGGGCGATGGCTGAATGATATAACATTTGGCCAGCCACAGTTAAGACAAACCTTTCGAAGCCTAGATTTTACAAGAAATGGAGGTAACTATCAGAAAAATGACAAATGGAACTTCCAAACCTTTCTTGCCTCTTTGTCTTGTTTTCTTGCAGTTCCTGTTGCTGGGGTTTTCCTCACTCCCAGAGCCAATAAAATGAAGGTTCTGATTGGGAGTCGTCTCGTTCTCGAGTGTGTATTGAGCCGAAATACTGGACCCTACTTTCAATGGTACTTTCAACAGAATGCCAGCGGGAATTACAAGTCTAGCTCAGACATGAGAGTGCTGGGCATTCAATCGCTCCATTCCCAGCACCAATACCAATACCAACGTGTTGCAATCTATGGTGTCCCAGTCTAACGATATTTAATGTGACCAGTCATTCGGAAGACATCACAGAACCAGGTAATTCATTCTTCATTTGCGATCCATGCTCCTTCTTCACTCTGGTCCACATGTCCGCCTGAAGACTTGACATGAACACTCTGAAAAATTGCTGGAGAGACTCAGCACGTCTGACAGCATCTGGGAAGAGAGAGAGAAGCAGAGTTAAGATAACAGGTTATAAAACAAAGTGGTGGAGAACATCAGGAGGTCTGGCAGCATCTGTGAAGAGAGAGATACAGAGAGAGAGAGATAGATAACTGATAGATGGAGCTTTAACCTAAGAGTTATCATGCCTCAGACAAGGGGAGAGTTGGAGAAGGACAGTCCTTCATGATAACCTCTGCCAGTGAGAGATGTTACTCTACTTTCCAAACCAGCCATACAGCTAACTGAGCTAGCCCAACACACAACACTAAGCAGAGAGCAGAAAAGAAATGAATTTTAGTGAGCGAAAATGTATTGAATGGAGAATATTATACTACGATGATCAGTAGAAACGTGGGAAATACGTATTTTAATCTGTCATTTATTTGACACCTTTTTTTGAAGGCAACAGAAGCTGAATTTAGAAATACGTTTGAAGAAGGTAGTTGGCTTTCTGTTACCAAGCCTCGTTTTGTTCAGTTCTGGACACCTTCCTTATGGAAGGATGTTCAAATACTGGAGAGAGTATGGAAGAGATTTAGATTAGATTCCCTCCAGTGCAGAAACAGGCCCTTCGGCCCAACAAGTCCACACCACCCTTCCGAAGAGCAACCCACCCAGACACTTTCCCCTACCCTACATATAACCCTGACTAATGCACCTAATACTATGGGCAATTCAGTTTGGACAATTCACATGGCCTGCACATCTTTAGATTGTGGGAAGAAACCCTCGCTGACACAAGGAGAATGTGGAAACTGCACATAAACAATTGCCCAAGGCGGGGTCCCTGGCGTTGTGATGTCGCAGACTGACAACAGAACTGAGGGGTTTTAGATATAGGCAGAGCTTAGAGAGACCTTATTGAGGTGTTGAAAGTCATGAACAAGTCTGATAGGGAAAAGAAAGATTTTCTGTTTCCCACTGTTGGCTTACTAACAGGTGACTAATGGGTCAGAATTTCAATATTTTCATTGAGATAATTAGATGAGGAGAAACTTTACTGTTTACTGTTGGATTGCTGGGTTTGGAATGTGCTGCCTGGGAGAGTGGTGGAGACGGGTGCCACAGGCGGTTTCAAAAATGAGCTGGATGTAAATTTGAAAGGGTTGATGCTAGAGGGCTATGGAGATAGGGCTAGCTGAGACTAGCTGTTAGCTTTGTCAGATGCTGGTGCAGACACGAACGGCCTCCTTCTGTACGTAAAATTCTATGATTCTATGAAGATAGAAGTTCAGAGCCACATTCCAGATAATTCCAGGAGATAATCCCTTGGGACCTTCACTCAGAGATTTCGTTGGCCGGGATTTTCATTGGTGACAGCAGCAAATTGTTGTTGCAAGTATGATTCGAACTTGGTTTGGTATTAATCCGGAAATATTTCATTCCAAGTGAGGCGATGGGAATTCGAGCTGAGGGTGTGAGTGACAATAGACCTGCAGGAAATTTCAATATGCAGAGACTGAGTCAAGTTGACTGAATGGTGAATGCGAATCTGTGAGCTGACAATTGAACACCGTCACATATTGGTCAGTGTTCATGCTGGTATTCGTCTGATTGGGAGCATCAACAAAAAATAACTCTCTTTCTGTAAGCGATCGAGCGAAGTTTGGGTTGTTTCCTTCACAAAAGCGAACGTTGATGGGGAGCGGGATATGATAGAGGTGTATTAAATGGGTAGTGTTGTCCAGTAGACAGACCTAGGGGTTCAGGTACATAATTCTCTGGAATTGTGTCACAGGGAGACAGGGTATTTGGGAAGGAGTTTAGCACGCTTTCCTTCATTGCTCAAACTATTGAATATTGGAGTTGGTACGTCATATTGAAGTAGGACAGGACATCGATGAGCCACTATTAGAGTACCATGTACAGTTCTGTTTGCCTTATTCCAGGAAAGATATTATTAAGCTGGGGAGGGTACAGAAAAGATTTACCAGGAAAGTTTGAATCAAAAGGAGAAGCTGGGTAGTTTGCGACATTTTCCACTTCAGTGTAGGAGGTTGTGGTGTGACCTTATACAGTTTTGTAAAATCACGATGTGCACAAATAGGGTGAATGGCATGTGGGGGGACTTCAAGAACAGAGGACATCTTTTTCATGTGAGAGGAGAATCTATTCTTTTAAAAATGACATGAGGGGCAACTTTTTTATTAAATGGAGGGTGGTTCACATGTGGAATGTACTTCCAGATGAAGTGGTGTTACAGAAAGAGTTACAACATTTAAAAGACGCTTGAGTAAGAGAGATATGGGTCAAGTGCAAGCAAGTGGGGCAACTATAGTTCGAGACTATGGGTTTATTTCCTTTCTGTATGACCTAATGACTCCATTAGGAGGGACATGGATGGGGGACAGGAAACAGCTATTCCCCCTTATCCACAGAGTCAGTCGCAAGGAGGAGGCATCATTTTAAAGTGGAGCATAAGAGGTTTCGAAATGGGATTTGATGATTCTTTCACACAGAGGATGGCAGGGATCTGCAACGTCTGAAAATAAAATATTTGGACTTTCAGTTTGTATTTCAAATCAAGAATTGCTCCGGCGTGTGCAAATGCCACTTTGCAACTGCAGGGGGTTCAATGATTTATTAATGTAGAATATTCGTATAAAGAAACAGAAGGAGGTCATACAGCCCCTTTAGCCTGATCCAGCATTCAATGGCTGATCTGTTATTTGACTGTATAAACCTGTCTTTGGGCGCACACTGAGAATTATTATTAAATAGCAGAAATTCAAAGGCTTTCTATATAGCTGAGGGAGGCTGTGTGCGATGGATATGGCTCAAATTGTGATTTGTAGGATAGACCCTGGGCTCCATCTGAGGACGACAGAACAATATTGATTCATCGTGATTTCATAGTATCTCAGTTACAAGCCAGGAGTGTGAGGGAATATTCCCATTTTTCTGGATGGCCGTAGCCCCAACAACATTTGAGAAGCTCAATACCATCCAGGGAAAAAGCAGGACTGGTTACTGACACGACATCCACAAGCATACACTTCCTCCACAACCAATGCTGAGTAGCAGCAGTGTGTACCACCTACAAGATGCACTGCAAACATTCACCAAACAACATCTTCCAAACTCACAATCATTTTCATTTCGAAGAATAAGGACTGGAGATATATGGGACAACCACCCTCTGCAAGTTCACCATCGAGTCACTCAGTGCCTTGCATTTGAAACATAACACCGCTCCTACAGTGTCATTGGATCAAATTCTTCGAAACGACATTGTGGGTTACCTACAGCACGAAGATTGCAGCAGTTCAAGAAGGCAGTTCACTACCACCTTCTCAAGGGGGCAATTAGGGGTGAGTTGGTGAGAACTGCTGGGCCCAGCCAGCAGTACCTGCATACCATGAGTGAATAATAATTTTAAAAATTGTAAATTTCCCGAGACCCTCCGCCTTCACTATGTGAGCTTGTTCTGGTAGGGTAGGCGTGAACTTTAGGACAAACGTATGTGCAAAATACCCTTCAATATTATTGAGTCATCTGGCCCATGAACCGCTATATAAAAAAAGGTCAATATATAGCCAAGAGCTTCGGTTTATTTTCTTGCTGGGTTGGCTCTTTGACTTCAATTATCACCCTGTATTCAATTTTGAGGCGTTGTTTTAATATTCTGTTCACTCACCCTTTGGTTCACTTTGAACATAGAACATAGAACACAGAACAATACAGTGCAGAACAGGCCCTTCACCCTCGACGTTGTGCTGACCTGCGATCTAATCTTAGTCCATCCCCCTACACGATCCCATCATCATCCTTGTGCAACGCCCCTGGTGCTCACCTTCCACCCTACCAACCTTCTCATAAACCAAATCATCCGCCGACATTTCCGCCACCTCCAAACAGACCCTACCACCAGGGATATATTTCCCTCCCCACCCCTTTCCACTTCCGCAAAGAGCGTTCCCTCCGTGACTACCTGGTCAGATCCACGCCCCCCTACAACCCACCCTCCCATCCTGGCACTTTCCCCTGCCAGCGCAGGAACTGTAAAACCTGCGCCCACACCTCCTCCCTCACCTCTATCCAAGGCCCTAAAGGAGCCTTCCACATCCATCAAAGTTTTACTTGCACATCCACTAATATCATTTATTGTATCCGTTGCTCCCGATGTGGTCTCCTCTACATTGGGGAGACTGGGCGCCTCCTAGCAGAGCGCTTTAGGGAACATCTCCGAGACACCCGCAGCAATCAACCACACCGCCCCGTGGCCCAACATTTCAACTCCCCCTCCCACTCTGCCGAGGACATGGAGGTCCTGGGCCTCCTTCACCGCCGCTCCCTCACTACCAGAGGAAGCCTGGAGGAAGAACGCCTCATCTTCCTCCTTGGAACACTTCAACCCCAGGGTATCAATGTGGACTTCAACAGTTTCCTCATTTCCCCTTTCCCCACCTCACCCTAGTTCTAAACATGCAGATCAGCACTTTCCCCATGACTTGTCCGGTCTTGTCCTACCTGCCTATCTCCTTTTCCACCTATCCAATCCACCCTCTCCTCCCTGACCTATCACTTTCATCCCTTCCCCCACTCACCCATTGTACTCTATGCTACTTTCTCCCCACCCCCTATCCTCCTCTAGCTTATCTCTCCACGCTCCAGGCTCACTGCCTTTATTCCTGATGAAGGGCTTTTGCCCGAAACGTCGATTTCAAAGCTCCTTGGATGCTGCCTGAACTGCTGTGCTCTTCCAGCAGCACTAATCCAGAACCTGGTTTCCAGCATCTGCAGTCATTGTTTTTACCTTATCCAAGGGTTGTTTAATTGTTCCTAATGTGGCTGAGGTAACTACATTGACAGGCATGGCATTCCACACTCTTACCACTCTCTGAATAGAGAACCTGCCTCTGAATCTGTCTTAAATCTATCACGCCTCAATTTGTACCTATGCTGTATGAACTGACGTCACCATGTCTGGAAAAAGACTTTCACTGTCTACCCTATCCAATCCTCTGATCAACTTGTATGTCTCAATCAAATTCCTTCTTAATGTTCCTATCCCCAATGATAACAGAACCAAGTGTCTCAGCCTTTACTCATAAGAACTTCCCTCCAGACCAGGCAACATCCTGGTAAATCATCCTTTCTGTAATGGGACAACGAGAACGCGACACAATATTCCAAGTGCGACCAACCAGCATTTTGTATACTTGCAGCATGATATTGCGCCTCCAGACCTCAATCCCTCTACCAATAAAACCTAACACACCGTGTGCCTTCTTAACTGCACTATCAGCTTGGGTAGCAACTTTCAGGGATCTATGTACATGGACTTCAAGATCCCTCTCCACATCCAAACCACCAAGAATCTTTTCATTGACCCAGTATTCTTCCTTTCTGTTATTCTACCCAAAGTGAATCACCTCACGTTTATCTGGCATTTCCAGTGCGAGCAGCAGCGAAGGTAAGACCGTTTGGTTTTAAAAGTGCTTACCGGTAGCGGGCAGCGGTGTTTTTTTTTCTCTTTCACTCTCTCTCTACACAGAAAGAGCGGGAGCACCAGGGGGAAGTGACGACGACCAGAGGGGCAGCCGGGAAGGAAAGCGGTGAGTATTTATACTCACCCTTCGAAGCCGTCGGTCATTTCCAGTGCGAGCAGCAGCGAAGGTAAGACCGTTTGGTTTTAAAAGTGCTTACCGGTAGCGGGCAGCGGTGTTTTTTTTTCTCTTTCACTCTCTCTTCACAGAAAGAGCGGGAGCACCAGGGGGAAGTGACGACGACCAGAGGGGCAGCCGAGACCCGGAAGCAGTTAGTGTAAGCTTACCTGGGTAGGTTTTTTCCCCCTTTAAAAGCGCGAAGGAGTTGGAGTTGGATGAACTTCGGATCATTCGGGAGGCAGAGGGGGTCATAGATCAGAGTTATAGGGAAGTAGTAACTCCAAAGATGGCAGATAGATGGGTGACAGTGAGGGGGACTGGAGGAAGCAGCCAGTGCAGGGACCCCCTGCGGCCGTTCCCCTCAAGAACAAGTATACCGTTTTGGATACTTGTGGGGGGGTGACTTACCAGGGGTAAGTAACGGGGCTCAGGTCTCTGGCACGGAGCCTGTCCCCGTTACTCAGAAGGGAAGGGTGAAGAAGAGCAGAGCAGTAGTAATTGGGGAGTCGATAGTTAGGGGCACAGATAGGCGGTTTTGTGGGAACGAGAGAGACTCACGTTTGGTATGTTGCCTCCCAGGTGCAAGGGTACGTGATGTCTCTGATCGTGTTTTCCGGGTCCTGGAGGGGGAGGGTGAGCAGCCCGAAGTCGTGGTCCATATTGGCACCAACGACATAGGTAGGAGGAGTGCCGAGGATGTTAGACAGGCTTTCAGGGAGCTAGGTTGGAAGCTCAGAGTTAGAACGAACAGAGTTGTTGTCTCTGGTTTGTTACCCGTGCCACGTGATAGAGATTCGAGGAATAGGGAAAGAGAACACTTAAATGCGTGGCTACAGGGATGGTGCAGGAGGGAGGGATTCCGGTTTTTGGATAACTGCGGTTCTTTCTGGGGACGGTGGGACCTCTATAAACAGGATGGTCTACACCTGAACCTGAGGGGCACCAGTATCCTTGGGGGGAGGTTTGCTAGTGCTCTTGGTGGGGGTTTAAACTAACTCTGCAGGGGCATGGGAACCCAGATTGTAGCTTCAGGGTGCAGGGCCTGGAGTGTAGGGAGGTTAGGAACATGGCATCAATTTCCAAGGAGGGTGTCTGTAAACAGGAAAGTGGCTTGAAGTGTGTATACTTCAATGCAAGAAGTATACGAAATAAGGTAGGTGAACTTGCAGTGTGGGTTGGTACCTGGGACTTCGATGTTGTGGCTATTACGGAGACATGGCTAGAACAGGGACAGGATTGGCTGTTGCAGGTTCCAGGATTTAAATGTTTTAGTAGGGTCAGAGTGGGGGTAAAAGAGGGGGAGGTGTGGCATTGCTTGTCAAAGATAGTATTACAGTGGTGGAAAGGACGATGGATGAGGACTTGCCATCTGAGGTAGTTTGGACTGAGGTTAGGAATAGGAAAGGTGAGGTCACCCTGTTAGGAGTCTTTTACAGGCCTCCTAATAGTCCTAGAATCATTGAAGAAAGGATAGGCAAGGTGATTCAGGAGATGAGTGACAGTAATAGGGTGGTTGTTATGGGGGACTTTAACTTTCCTGATATTGATTGGGAAAGCTATAGCTCAAGTTCGTTAGATGGGTCAGTGTTTGTTCAATGTGTGCAGGAGAGTTTCCTGACACAATATGTAGACAGGCCAACAAGAGGTGAGGCCATACTGGATTTGGTTCTGGGTAACGAACCAGGCCAGGTGTTAGAATTAGAGGTAGGTGAGCACTTTGGGGATAGTGACCATAATTCGGTGATTTTTACTCTCGTGATGGAGAGGGATAAGTGTGTACTACAGGGCAAGAGTTATAGCTGGGGTCAGGGAAATTATAATGCGGTGAGGCATGACTTAGGATGTGTGGCTTGGAAAAGTAGACTCCAAGGCAAGAGTGTAAATGATATGTGGAGCTTGTTCAAGGAGCAACTATTGAGTGTCCTTGATAATTATGTACCTGTCAGGCAGGGAGGAAAGGGTCGTGCGAGGGAGCCGTGGTTTAATAAGGAATTGGAATCCCTTGTTAAATGGAAGAGGGCAGCCTATCTCAAGATGAGACGTGAAGGTTCAATTGGGGCGATTGAGCGTTATAGGGTAGCCAGGAAGGACCTGAAGAGAGAGCTAAGAGCAGCAAGGAGGGGACATGAAAGGTCCTTAGTCGGTAGGATTAGGGAAAACCCTAAGGCTTTCTATAGGTATGTTAGGAATAAAAGAATGACTAGGGTAGGAATAGGTCCAGTCAAGGATAGTAGTGGGAAGTTGCGTGTGGAGGCGGAAGAGATTGGGGAGACACTGAATGAATACTATTCTTCAGTATTTACTCAGGAACAGGGCATTGTCGTCGATGTGAATACTGAGTCACAAATAAGTAGACTGGATGGCTTTGAGGTATGTAGAGAAGAGGTGTTGGAAATCCTGGAAAAGGTGAAAAAAGATAAGTCCCCTGGGCCTGATGGCATTTATCCTAGGATTCTCTGGGAAGCAAGGGAGGAGATTTCAGAGCCATTGGCCTTGATTTTTATGTCCTCTTTGTCTACAGGAGTAGTGCCAGAAGACTGGAGGATAGCAAATGTGGTTCCCTTGTTCAAAAAGGGGAGTAGGGATAACCCTAGTAACTATAGGCCGGTGAGTCTCACTTCTGTTGTGGGCAAAGTCTTAGAGAGAATTGTAAGGGATAGGATTTATGCACATCTGGATAGGAATAATGTGATCAAGGATAGTCAGCATGGTTTTGTGAAGGGCAGGTCGTGCCTCACAAACCTTATTGAATTCTTTGAAAAGGTGACGAAGGAGGTTGATGAGGGGAAAGCGGTAGATGTGGTATATATGGATTTTAGTAAGGCGTTTGATAAGGTTCCCCATGGTAGGCTACTGCAGAAAATACGGAGATATGGCATTGAGGGTGAGTTGGAGGTTTGGATTAGGAATTGGCTGGATGGAAGAAGACAGAGGGTAGTAGTTGATGGCAAAGTTTCTTCATGGAGTGCCGTCACTAGCGGTGTTCCGCAAGGATCTGTTTTGGGACCATTGCTGTTTGTCATTTTTATAAATGACCTGGAAGAGGGGTTAGAAGGTTGGGTGAGCAAGTTTGTGGATGATACGAAAGTCGGAGGAGTTGTTGACAGTGAGGAAGGATGTGGCAGGTTACAGCAGGATATAGAGAAGCTGCAGAGCTGGGCAGAAAGGTGGCAAATGGAATTCAATGTAGCTAAGTGTGAGGTGATTCACTTTGGGAAGAATAACAAAAAGATGGGGTACTGGGCTAATGGTCGCATACTTGGTAGTGTGGATGAGCAGAGGGATCTTGGTGTCCATGTACACAGATCTCTGAAAGTTGCCACCCAGGTAAATAGTGCGGTGAGGAAGGCATATGGCGTACTGGCTTTTATTGGTAGAGGAATTGAGTTCCGGAGTCCTGAGGTCATGATGCAGTTGTATAAGACTCTGGTGCGGCCGCATCTGGAATATTGTGTGCAGTTTTGGTCGCCATACTATAGGAAGGATGTGGAGGCACTGGAACGGGTGCAGAGGAGGTTTACCAGGATGTTGCCTGGTATGGAAGGAAGATCGTATGAGGAAAGACTGAGACACTTGGGGCTGTTTTCATTAGAGAAAAGAAGGTTTAGGGGTGACTTGATTGAGGTGTACAAGATGATTAGGGGGTTAGATAGGGTTGACAGTGTGAACCTTTTCCCGCGTATGGAGTCGGGTATTACAAGGGGGCATAGCTTTAAATTAAGGGGGGGTAGATATAGGACTGAAGTTAGGGGTAGGTTCTTCACTCAGCGAGTCGTAAGTTCATGGAATGCCCTGCCAGTAGCAGTGGTGGACTCTCCCTCTTTATGGGCATTTAAGCGGGCATTGGATAGGTATATGGAGGATAGTGGGTTAGTATAGGTTAGGTGGGTTTGGATCGGCGCAACATCGAGGGCCAAAGGGCCTGTACTGCGCTGTATTCTTCTATGTTCTATGTTCTATCTGCATTGATCTCTATTTACCACCTCAGCCCAGTTCTACTGTTTATCCAAATCCCCATGCAACCTGTAACATTCTTACACATTGTCCACTACTCCGCCAACTTTAGTACCATCGGCAAACTTACTAACCCATCTATCTTTGCCTGCATTCAAGTCATTTATAAAAATGACAAACAGCAGTGGTCCCAAAACAGATCCTTGTGGCACACCAATAGTACCTGCACTCTAGACTGAATATTTTCTATCAGCCACCACTTGCTGCTTTCTTACAGAAAGCCAGTTCCTAACCAAACTGCTAAATCACCTTTAATTCCATGCCTCTGCATTTTCTACAACTGCCTTCCCCGTGGAATCTTCTCAAAGGTTTTACTGAAGTCCATGTACACCACGTCAACTACTCTACCCTCATCCACATGCTTGTTTACCTTCTCAAAAAGCTCTGATGAAACAATGTTCACTATCTGCAAACAAATTGTAGCTTGCTAGATTATTATAAATTAGAGTCTCATCAGATAAATCCCGATTGGCACAAGGGGCATGCCTACTTTCCGATTTTTCTAAAATTGATAACACCTCCTCCTTACTAACCTCGATCATTTCTAGTCTAATATCCTGTACCTCATTCTTTTCCACAATATTCTCCTTTGCTTATTGTTTCTCGATTTACAGATGACTCAGAAATGGATGGCAGCATTTTTGGCACAGTTGAAGTGGGGATTTTTTCTGGTTTATTTCAACCCACTAGCCAGTTTTAAACATCGCCGGTGTTTCCCTTGCTTATAGCATGGAGTGAAGATCTGCCCAAGTTTTTCAAAACGTTTTACATCATTCACATTTATTAACAACAGATAATGTTTGAAATGCATCTAAATCTTTGTCATAATCCAATTATGTCAACGAAATTGACAGCATGGCGATATGTGTTAGAAGAGGTAATGTTACATTGATGGCTAATTGCTTTATCATTCATCTTGTTTTGAGGGAACGCTTAAAGATTTGACCCCGAAACAACAACCTTTTTGTTACCCCAATACAACAGCTTAATATCTGAGAGTGGCCCCTTCTAGCCTTTGCCGTCGTGACAAAAGCCATTCGCTCTTGGTCTAGTATCAATCACATGGGGGACATTGCCATTTCATTGTTCGGAGTGTTTCTTAAATGACACAAAAGTATATAGAAGGACAATACATGTTGAGGAAGAGGGGAGGCTGCAGAAGGAATTGGACAGGCTAGGAGAATGGGGGAAGTGGGAGATAATGTACTTCAGTGGGGAGAAGAGAGAAGGAGAATGTTTACTAAATGGGGAAGGGTTTCAGAAATCTGAAGCACAAAGGGACTTGGGTGTCTGAGTTCAAGTGTCTGTTCAGGTTAACAGGCAGGTTCAGTTGGCAGTTATGAAGGCACATGTAATGTTAGCATTCATTTCGAGAACGTTACAATACAAGAGCAGAGATGTACTGTTGAGGCTGCATAAGGCTCTGATAAGAGCACATTTGGAACATTGTGAGTTTTAGGCAGCATGTTTAAGGAAGGATGAGCTGAACCTGGAAGAAGTTCAGAGGGGTTTTGCAAGCAAGATCCCAGGAATGAAGATCTTGTCACAAGAGAAAAGGTTGATAACTCTGTATCTAGAGTCGATGGATTTCAGAAGAATGAGGGAGAATCTGATTGAAACTTGGAGAATTCTGAGATATAGTGCACATGGAGAAGATGTTTTCACGAGGATGAGAGACTAGGAATCGAGGGCATAGTCTCAGAATGAAAGGATGATCCTTTGAACTGAGATGAGGAGGAACTTCTTCAGCTAAAGGGTGGGGAATCTGTGGGACTCATTATCACAGAGGGCTGTCGTTAAATGTAATTAAGGCAGAGACGATAGGTTCCTGATCAGTAAGGGGTCAGGTTTTTCAGGTAGAAAGCTAAAGAATGTGGTTAAATCATATCAGCTATGATGAAATGGTGGAGAGGACTTGATGGACTGAATGACTGGTGTATCTTATGGCCTTGGTTAATAAGTGACTAATAGCCTGTAATGCTTGTCCCCTCAGATTCAGGACTTTCTGAGCATGTTCTATGAGCTATCCACAATAAAATGTGTTCTGACAGCTGGATGACCAATACAACATACGGGCTAGGAGACCTCGGGAGCCTGCAACCGCACCACTCCCACCCCACCACTCATTCTATACAGCTGTGGCTTAGCTCATCCCTGCCTCAATTCCACTTTCTGGCTCCCCTCTCTTTAACTACTCACTGATTAACAATCTATCTGTTTCCCCCCTCGTCCCCCTCAATTTACTCAGTATCCTGTCATGGCCCACACACGGGGGCGGGCTGGGGAGGGGTTGTCGTGAATTAACACAGATTCACAACCCTTTTCCCTTAGAAAGAAGTCATTCCTCCCCATCTTTGTTATCATTCTGTCCCATCACCTTCTCTTGAAACGATGACCGTTTCGTTCTACATGAGGAAACATCCTCTCTCCATTTCCTCTGTCAATACCATCCCCTCTAGTATCTGGAATCCATCACTTAGGTATCCACTCATTTTTCTGAACTTCAGAGGGTATCGGAGTAACTTCTCAATCTCTCTTCTGAAGGCAAACCTCCTATCTCTGAACATGAAAGTCACTTTCCGTTTTGACAGTATATAGATAGAATACACAATCTAAAGTGAGTTAGTCACAGTGTTGGAGAGGTCTACAGACCAGAAAAAGGCCTGTTGGTCTATCGAGTCTGTGCTGGTCAGAAAAATCCACCTCACTATTCTCTAATTCCTTTGCCACAGCACTTGGCCCATTATCTTGTCGTCATGAGTGCACATCTAAATCCTCCTTCAATGTGCTGAGGGTTTCTGCCTCTCCAACTCTTACAGGCAGTGAGTTCCAGATTGCACAACATACTCTGGGTGAACAAGAATTTCCTCACATCCCTGGAAACCTCTTGGCCTTTACCTTCAATCTATGTTCCTCTCCCACTTATTGATCCCTCGATCAAGAGGGGAAGGTTTCTTCCTGTCTACCCTATCTATATGTCTCATCATTTTATACATTTCTCTCTTTTAATCTACTCTGCTATAAGGACAGCCAGCGCAGTCAATCCGATCTCTCTCCATAACTGAAACTCTCCAACCCCCAAAGCAATATGCTGGTAAATCTCTCTGTGCACCCTCTCCCAGTTCATTGAGATATGTACCATTGGTAAAATGTCTTTTATTTACAGCTCACTCTGATAGTGCATAAGTTATTTTCCAGTGAAAAAGAGGGCAGTTAATTTTTAATCGGCAAAGTTATGTTTTTAGCAGGCAGTTGATGTAAAGTCATCACTGTCTCATTAGAGAGAGGGAGAGAGAGGCGTGGGGGAGAAAGAGAGAGAAAAAGCAGCAATTGTTTTATGTTTAACCTGGGGGGGTCACCACATCTAAGGCACAGGGAATGATCATTCAGAGCAATCTCAAACAGAGCAGCAATTGAACCATATGCTGTCAGTGTCACTATACATTGTAAGCCAACTCTAGAATCACTGAACTAACCAACCCCGACATGGCCAGAGGCAAAAACATTGGGCACCACAATGGCTCATTGATTAGCATTGCTCCCTCACAGCGCCAAGGACTCACGTAAAATTCCAGCCTCGGGTGACTTTGTGGAGTTTGCATGCTCTCTCCTCTGCGTGGGTTTCCTCCACTGCTCCAATTTCCTCCTGAAGTCCAAAGATGTGCAGATTTGGTGGATTAGGCCATGCTAAGTTGTCCATATTGTGAGGGTTGTGCGGGTGAGGAGGGTTAACCATGGGAAATGCAGTGTACAGGAATAGAGTAGAGCCAGAGGATCTGGTCTGATGCTACTCAGAGGATCAGTGTGGACTCGACGGGCCGAAAGGGATGCTTCCACGCTGAAGGATTCTATGATGTGCAAGTTAGGAAGATTGGACAAGGTTAATGCAGAGTTATGGGGATCGGAACATGGTCCTGGTCGGGATCTGGGTGGGATCCTGTTCAAAAGATGTGGCGCAGAAAAGATGGGTGAATGGCCCCTTTCCACACCGGATGGGTTCTGTACAGGACTGTACAGGACTGGAACAAGCCAAAAACTGACATCAGTGTTTAGCTCAGTGGTGTGTGACAATTTATTCTGATCTCAATTTTGAAGAGATTCACTTTCCGTTTCTGAAATAATGTGGAAGCAAAATCCTATGTTTATCTCTCCCCAGGGTATACCCTGAAGACGTGAATTTGAATCTTGCCGTGGCAGGTGTGGATTTGGAATTCGATTTTAAACAAAAACAGATCTGAAGTTAAGATTACAATAATGTCTGTTGTCAGGAACAAAGAAACATCTCGTTCAAAACTGAAGACTGAGGTGAGGAGGAGTTTCTTCTCTCAGAGTGTTGTGTGTCGTTGGAACGCATTGCAACAGAGCTGTGTGTGGCCACAGGGAACAGGTTTAAGACTGGGATAGAAGATTCTTCATCAGTTAGGGAATTGAGGGTTACGGGTTAACTGCAGGAAAGTGAGCATGATGAATGGGGCATCAGCCACGATGTTATTGAATGACTGAACAGGCTCGAGGGGCCGAATGGCCTTCCCATGATCCTGTCTGTGATGGTCCTTAAGGGAATGAAATTTGCCGCCCTTACCCAGTCTGCTTAGCATGTGTTACCTAACCCTTTGCAAACTCCTCACTGCCTTCTGGCTGAACAAGTCAAGGGCTTTTCGGAATTGCATGCACTTGGTAGAGATGGCGACATCCTGTTCAGAGTACAGAGAAATAACATTTGTCAGGGTGAGTATTTGGTTTGTTCCAGTCCCGTGCTTTGCTAAGGGAAATTGGTCTGTATAGTAACTGCAGATATTAACAGCTCCTCCTATACACTCTGATTGACTTACAAGTAAAGTTTGTTATTCTCATCTATTTGCATAGTCATGCAGTGCGAAAACATGCCCTTCGGTCCAACTTTTCCATGCTGACCACGTTTCCCAAACTCACCTCGAACCATTCGGCTGCATTTGGCCAATATCTCTTTAAACCTTTCCTATCCACATACCTTTCCAAATATCATTTAAATGTTGTAATTGTACCTGCCTCTAAAACTTCCCTTGGCAGCTCATTTCATGTATACATTGCCATCTGTGTGATAATGTTGTCTCTCAGGTCTCTTTTTGTTCCTTCCTCTCTTACCTTAAACCTGTGCCCACGAGCTCTGGGCTCCGCGACCCTGGGGAAAAGACTTTATCTCTGCCCCATGTGATTTAATAAACCTCTGTAAGGTTACTTCTCAGCCTCCGATGTTCCAGGGGAGAAAATATCCCAGATTATGCAACTTTCCCTTATAACTTCAACCCTCCAGTCTTGGTAACATCTTTGTAAATCTTTTTTGTACCCTTTCTAGCTTAACAACATCCTTTCCGCAGCAGACTAACCAGAACTTACACAGTAATCTAAAAGTGGCCTCACCAACATCCTGTGCAGCTGTACGATGATGCCCCAACTCCAGTCGTCAATGCTTTGCCTAATGAAAGTAAGTATGCCAAACACATTCTTCACCACCGTGTCTCGCTGCAAAGCCACATTTAAGGAAATATGAATGTGCACCCCGAAGTCTCTTTGTTCGGCAACACTCCCAGAGTTGTAATATTAACTACGTAAGTCCTGCATAACTCTACACATTCGTCTAAATTAAACTTCATGATCAAATTTCCATTGTACTTTTAAATAACTTTTTTCTCTGTCCACTATGCCACCAATTTTGGCCCTGTTCCTATTTACTACGCTTCTGTGTTGACCTGTTTTCAGGCTGACCAGCGGAGCAGCAACCATTCTGTATCACATACATAAGTTTGAAGCACGCAGATACAGGAGGAGTTGAGGAACCAGGTCAAGAAAAAGAGGGAAATGTTTATGTGAACCTTGCGCGGGCATCGGGAAACAGCACAGAAGAGCACCTTCAAGGGTGCTCAGTAGCAATCCTACCTTCCGACAAACAAGGAGGACAAGGAAAAGAAGGCATAGCAACATCACATTCTGTGGCCGACATATTGGCTAGGCTTTGTCTCAATTCAGAGTTGAAAAATGTGGTGCTGGAAAAACACAGCAGGCCAGGCAGCATCCGAGGAGCAGGAGAATCGACGTTTCGGGCATAAGCCCTTCTTCAGGAATCAATTCACTCAGCAAATTTGAGTTTCAAAGATCTACTTGTCTTGGGATACCATTTGAATAATTGTCTCTCCCACAACTCTCAGTGGATCAATTTATCCCGCTGTAGGACGATGTAACTTTTAATGGCAGATATTTGAGATTTTGTGGTGCCCATTCCTAACTTGAGCGTCCATTTGATCTCCTGGTCAATGGCACAAGGCAGATGAGCCAGTGAATTGAATGTACTCTAGATTTTTTTCTAAAATTATGGTGAGCTGCAATTAATTCAAGACAAGATCATTCTGCAGCCGGACCTTCATTGCCCTCAAACTTCATAACTTTCAATCCATATCCAGCTCTCTTTTCATACCTCACATGGAATGTACCTTCACCATGATCCCAAGGTGCATATTCCAAATACTACCAACTCTCTGAGTAAACAAATTCCTCCTAATCTTGTTGACGATCTTGAAATTATGACCTCTAGTTTCTGACATACCAACTCGTGGAAATAAAATATTCTTCTTTCCCCTTCCAAATTCTTCATAGTGTTGAATACCTCCTATAAGGTCCTGATCATAATCTTCTCTGCTCCAAGAAGAATAAGTCTGATGCCACTAATCTTTCCTTCTATGTAAAATTCTTCATGCCTGCTATCATTCACGTAAATCTCCAATGAACCCTCTCCAGAGCTTGAAGATCCTTCCTTAAATAAATTGCCTAGAACTGAATGAAAATGTGGTCTGACTAATGATTTGTAGAGGGTGTAGCATCTCTTCCTTGGTTTTATACTCAATGCCTCTATTTATAACTATAAGAAATATTTGAGCCATCATCAAAACGGTTTCCTTGTCACTTTCACAGAATGATACATGAGAAGCCCCACGTCCCTCTGATCCACCACTCCCTTCAAGTTGGATCATGGAACCTGCATTGTTGTCGTGTGCTACTATTGCAAATGTAATACCTCACATTTCTCTGCATTGGAATTCATCTGCCAAGTTTCTGCCCATTTGGCCAAATTGTCAATCTCCCTGTGAAATTACTCAGCATCTTCCTCACAATTCACTCTTTTCCCTGGATTAGTATCAATTGCAAATTTAGAGACTATATCATCTACATCTAACTCCTGATCATTTATATAACCAATGCAGTTATCAATTTGTACTTGTCAGTTTCTTCTATGTGGATGTAACTATTAACCTTCAACTGTCAGTTTTGGCTGTGTGAATACCCAAATATAGTTATAAATATGCACTTGTCAGTTTCTCCTACGATAATGTGTCAGTGTATTTACCAGTATGTTCCTGCTCTGTGATTCGAGAGTGTCAATATTAATCTGTACTTGTCAATGTGAATCTGTGAGTGCAGTTACCAATCTCTGCCTCTCAGTCTCTGTTTTGTCAATATTTGAATTTACTTATCGATTTCTACCTGTCAGTTACTGTTTGGTGAATGTGAACAGTGCAGGTATCAATATCTGCACTGTGAAATTCTGCTCTGTGAATATGAGAGTGTCGTTATCAGACTGTACTTTGTGCTCTGTGAAACTGGGCGTGTAGTTATCATTCTGTTCCTGTCAGTTTTAGCGTTGTGAATGAAAGTATAGTTATTAATCTGTCCTAGACAGTTACTGTAATGAGAATGTGTGACTTAAATTAACAGAAACAGACAGATGGCGATGGACAGACAATTATTTGCATCTCAGTAACTGGGTCGTCATCATTTGTTTGTCTGTTTTTGCAACATGAGTCAGTGTGTAGTTATCAGTCTGTACTTGTCAGTTTCTACACTTGTATATCAAAGAGGTAGCCAGGAATATTCTCTGTCTGTGTGTTGCATTCTGTGATTTTTGTTATGATGGTACTCAGACTGATTCTTAATCTCTTACGCATTTTGTGATTTCTGAGTTGACTGTCAGTCTTTGCTGGTGGGTAGGGGGAGAGGCGATCAGGTTAACTGCTTTATTTTGAGAACCATTCTAAATTATAATCATGCATTTCCTGTTTGTGTAGACTGTCTGAGATCTGTGGTATTACTGACCACTGAGTTTCATTTTGTATACAGACATTTTTTTGTGAAAGATAGGCTTATTCTGCATGTCAGAAGATTCTTGCATTTTTATACTAATATGCAACACAATTTCATGTCATCTCCTTTCTCACAAAAAATCAGTCCAATTGATATGGTCAATCGCAGAAGCATACTATTCAGCCCAATCTATCTGTGCTGGGATATTCTATTATCCATCAGTTCTACAGTAATTGTTCGTAATATAACATAGAACATAAAATTTTACAGCGCAGTACAGGCCGTTCGGTTCCCGATGTTGCACCGAACTGTGAAATTAGTCTGATGCCCAACAAACTTACACCATTCCATTATGCTACATAGGTATGTCCAAAGCCCATTTAAATGCCCTTATCGTCGGCCAGTCTATCACAGTTGTAGGCAGGCCATTCCACGCCCCTACTCCTCCCTGAGTAAAGAAACTTCCCCTAATATCTCTCCTAAATCTATCACCCCTCAATGTAAAGCTATGTCCCCTCGCATTACCCTCTGAGGAAAAATATTCTCAATGTCCACCATATCTAACCCTCTGATTATCCTATACATCTCTATTAAGTCACCTCTCAACCTTCGTCTCTCCTTCGAAAAAAGACTCAGTTCTCTCAGCCTTTCATTGTAAGAATTACCTTCCATACTAGGCAACATCCTAGTAAATCTCCTCTGAACCCTTTCCAAAGTTTCCACATCCTTTCCATAATGCAGTGACCAGAATAACATGCAATACTCCAGGCGCGGCCTGAGCAGTGTCTTCTACAGCTGAAGCATGATCTCGTGACTCGGAAACTCAATCCCTCTATCAAGAAACGCCAACACACCATGTGCCTTCTTAACAACCTTATCAATTTTCAGGGATTAATGCACCTGGACACGGAGATCTCTCCGTAAACAATTTTACCATTAGTCCAGGACTCTGCAATCCTGTTACTTTTTCCAAAGAGAAGTACCTCACAATTTTCCACATTGAATTCCAATTACCCCTTCTCAGCCCAGCTCTGCATCTTACCTATGGCCCTCTGTAATTCACAACATCCTTCAGCACTGTCCACAACTCTGCCTACCTGCAAATTTACTAATCCATCCTTCTACTCCCACGTGCAGATCATTTATAAAACTGAAAAACAGCAGTGTCCCCAAAACAGATCCTTGCGACACCACTGGTAACTGAACACCAGGGTGAATATTTCCTATCAACCACCACTCTGTCTGCTTTCAGCTAGTCAATTTCTGATCCAAACCACTAAATCACCTTAAATGCCAAAACTCCTTATTTTATGTAATAGCCTCCAGCGTGGAAACTTATCAAACGCCTTACTGAAGTCCATATGCACCACTTCAACTGTCTTACCTCCATCCACTTGTTTTGTCACCGTCTCAAAGAAATGTGAACTTCATCCACTAATTGTCAGTGTCTATATGGAAAGGTCAATTTGACATCAATTCTGTTGTCATCTGACTTTAAATAAGTTTGGACCCAGTTTTGAAGAAGTTTCTCTATGTTCCCTTATGTTCGGTTGTGGTTTCGTATTTGAGTGTTACACTTGTATAAAGGGATTGTATAAAGGGATATAAAGGGATTTTTAGGTCTACACAGGACACTAATAATTTAACCTCCTCAGCGGTGATCAGTGGTTTTGAGAGTCAATTCATCTCTGAAGATAATTGAGAGGGCAAATTTTATTCTTTTCCTTTCAGCATCCAGTGGCTGAGTGAGAGTGAGTTTGTTGTTGTCTGCCAGTCTGTATCTCAGTTCACATCTCCTGTAGTGAATGGGAAGCAGCAGAAGTTCTTTAATTGTTAGTGCCTGTAGGAATCATGTGCAAGTGAAAACGTAACACACTGCAACAGCAAGGACTTTGTGTTGTTCTTCAGAGACAAGGTAGGAAATACAATGGGCCTTTATATCTTGTGTTGGTGTTCAGATTGCCATCAGTTTTTGTTTCAGTGCTTAGTGATACATTTTTCTGAATACTGCTGAAGTAACAATTAGTGCAAACTGAATCTATTTGCAACTAAGTGAAAGGGCAATCAACAATTCAACTGCATTAGAACTCACTGACCACAATGCTCCTTGTATAGAAAATGCAACTGGTTAATTCGTTTCTATTGTCTGATGTAGACAGGGCATTACCCTGCTCTGTAGTGTGATGATGCATTGTTAGCCGTACTCTTGTATTGCGCTGTAGTAGGGAGGAGAAAAGCAACAAGGACTTTTATTTACTGTGATGCAGTGCAGAGTATTTACCCTGTCAAATTCAATTTATTGAACAATCAGCACTATTCAACGCTGCCTGAACACAAAATATGCAGTCTTACAAAGCTACTAATTTTGCCTTTTTTCGCCTTTCTCCACTGCATTGAAGGGTCGTTATTAAATTTCATTGATGCATTGTGAAAGTTGCAAGCAGATTTCTAAATTTTTTTGGAGTGCATCATAGGGAGTATCAGGAGGAATATGGGGCTTTTTGTAGAAAATTAAACCTAATTTTAAAGGGTACACAATTATCTAAAAACAATTCTTGTTGGATTGAAAAAGATAATACCAAGTCTACTCCTGTAACATGAAGAAATGCAGAATGATGTGGAGATAAAGGTGGGGATGGCATCCCCTCTGCCACCACAATATATTTATGCAAGTGGAATCCTAACTGAATAGGTTGAGACTTTTTAGCTGGTTGTTTTTGCTTGGTGCATATTCAAAAGTTGTGATTCTGTGCTGTCGGCCTTTCTGCCAACGAATCTCTGAGTAGAAATTATTTTGATTGTAACATTTTCTGTTACTTGCAATGTCTATGGAGCTGCATGATTGTTTTAAAATATTACAACACAGTACAGGCCCTCCGGCCCTCGATGTTGCACCGACCTGTGAAACCAATCTGAAGCCCATCTAACGAACACCATTCTATTATCATCCATATGTTTATTCAATGAACAGTTAAATTCTCTTAAAGTTGGCGAGACTACTACTGTTGCAATGTTAAACATTTAGATTGTGTCAGGATGGTGAATGCTTTTGAAACTCATTGTAAGTCAGAGTGTGTTTATATACGAACATACACATTAAATATTCTTTCTATGTCAGACTTTGACACCGATGTATATTTGTAATTCATACTATTTAATTGTTGTGTCTATGTATGTGACAAAAGATTAATTCTGTCCCTCCCAGTTCCTGACTGCTGAACAGTTTCCTTCAATATCTGTACTCAATATCTACTTCCCTTACTCTTGTTCAAACTGACAGCATAATTTATTTGTTGACCTTCATTGTAACATTATATTTATCTTTATTAAATGCAGATGATATAAAGAATGGTGGAGTTGTAGGTCGTGTGGCGGATTCTCAAAGGATAAAGCGGGATATAGGTCAGTTGCAGAAATGGGCGGAGAAAAGGCAGATAGAGTTTAATCCGGGAAATGGTAAGGTGCTGGACTTTGGAAGATCAAATATTAAGAAAAGTAAACAGTTACTGGCAGGACTCTGAACATCACTGATCTATAGAAGCGCCTTGGGATCCAAATCCAAAGCTCCCTCAAAGTGGCTGTGCAAGTAGTTAGAGTGGTACAGAGAAGAACGCTTATGGCATGTATGCCCTTATTGATTAGGGAATTGAGTACAAGAGTCAGGATGTCGTATTGAAACTTTCTAAGTCTTTGGTTAGGTCATAATTGGATTACTGTGTCCAATTCTGGACGGATTCTGGAAGGATATGGAAATTTCGGAGAGGTTTACCAGGACGCTGCCTGGATTAGAGTGTATGAGATATAAAGAGATCTTAGGAAAACTCAGGTTGCTTTCTCCTGAGCAGCGTAGGCTGAAGGGAGACTTGATAGAAGCCTGTAAAATTTTGAGATGCATCTCGAGTTGATGATCAGATTTTTTTATCCCCAGATTTGAAATGTCTAATACTATGGGGCATGCATTTAAGGTGAGGGGGGAAAGTTCAAAGGAGACAGGAGGGGCAAGTTGTTTTTGCACAAGAGTGTGGTAGGTCTCTGGAACACACTGCCAGGAGTGGTGATGGAGGCATACGATAAGGGTATTTAAGGGACTTGTAGGTAAGCAAGTCGATATGTAAGAAATGAAGGGATATGGGCGAATGTCAGGCAAAAGGGATTAATTTTATGTTCCGCACAGCATGATGAGTAGAAGTCCCCATTCCTGTGCTGTACTCTTCTATGCAGAGAAGGTTCATAGAATCCCTACCGTGTAGAAACCATACAGATGACAAACCCATCTTCCGAAGAATAACCTACCCAGAACCATTCTCCTCTCCTACTACTTTACATTTCCCCATGACTTATGCACCTAACATACATACGCCTGAACATTATGAGCAATTCAGCATGACCAATTCAGTCTAACCTGTATATCTTTGGACTGTGGGAGGAAACCCACATTGACACCAACAGAATGTGAAAACTCTACACAGGCAGTCGCCCGAGGCTGGTATCGAACCCGGGTCCCTGGTTTTATAAGGTAGCATTGGAAATTACTGAGCCACCTCGTGCCACCCATTTTAACAAGGCATCCAATGTTCTATGTTTAGCTTTAATGCAGTTCCCAAGTGTATATTTTGGATGAGTATTCATTCAAATTTGCAGGAACTGGATGGCATGTTTTGAGAAAATAGGTTTAAATATAAAATGTTATTTCCTTGGTGGTGTTTGACTCTTGATTTGAACATATCTCTCTGGATATTGAAATCAATGGATCTGTGACTCAATCCGCTCTGTGAATATGGAGAAAATTGTCTTCATTCTGACAGTGGTAACATACCTGCTGTTTGTTAGATACAGCTAGTCACAATTGGCTCTGTACCGAGGGAATATTACATTGTCTTGGTCCTTCAAGTATTTGCCTGGAGAAAGACAGATGAGGCATCCCCTGTAAATCAACATCAGCTCTGATTGGCAACATCAATGTAACATTCTGTTCCTCATTATTAAGCTTTTTTTTATTTAAAGCCAGAAAATTAAACAGAGCCCCACGGGTTTGATTCCACTCCTGCCCTGAGCTGTTCCTTGTCCATTTTCTTCCTCATATTCTAATACCAATTGAGTAAGCCTAATCAAGTGTGTACGTGGATATATCCGTTTAGTTATTGATTTATACCTGTTAGTTCCTGCTTAGGGAATGTGTGAGCATAGTTACCAAAAGTATAGAGATAAATATACATTGAACATAGAAACGTACAGCACAGTACAGACCCTTTGGCCCACGATGTTGTGCCGAGATTAAATCCTAATATAAAATATAGTAACTTAACCTATGCACCCCTCAACTAATTGCTATCCATGTGCAAGTCCAGCAGTCGCTTAAACGTCCCCAATGACTCTGCTTACACCAGAACACCTAGCAACGCTTTCCATGCATTCATACTCTCTGCATAAAAAAACCTACCTCTGACGTCTCCTTTATACCTTCCCCCTAATATCTTCAAACTTTGACTCCTCGTACCAGTCAATCCTGCCCTGGGGAAAACTCTCTGGCTATTGACTCTATCTATTCCACTAATTATTTTGTACACCTCGATCAGGTCTCCTGTCTTCCTTCTTCTCTCCAGAGAGAAACGTCCGAGCTTATTCACCCTTTCTTCATAAGGCAAGACCTCCAGTCCAGGTAGCATCCTGATAAACCTTCTTTTCACCCTCTCCAAAAGCTCTGTATCTTTCCTATAGTAGGCCGACCAGAACTGGACACAATATTCCAAGTGTGGTCTCACCACGGACTTGTAGAGCTGCAACAAAACCTCAAAGTGCTTAAACTCGATCCCCCTGTTAATGAAAGCCAAAACACCAAAAACGTTTTAAATATAAATATATTAATGTATTCGCATAGTAGAGACTGGCAGTGGCCCATCGATAATTATTGAAGCACAAAAATAAACCGCACGGGGTTGGGGTCTGCATTTAGCCCATTTTGTCCATGCCGGTCAAAGTCAGTCAGATGCCTTTTCTCATCCTATCTTCCTGCCACAGCTCATATCCTTGCAGTTTGCAGCGCTTGAGGTGCAGTTCCAGGGAATGTTTGTCTAAAGACGTTTAGGATCTCTGCTTGCACCATCAAATCAGGCAGCAAATTCCAGAGATCCACCACTCCGCATAAAAAAGTTTTCCTCACATATCATCTAATCCTTCAGCCACTTTGCTTGAATCTATTATCCCTGATGTCTGATCTCGCTGTCAAAGGAAACACATTCCTCCCTTTTATTCTAATCTCTCCCTCTCACTAGCTAGTTCAAAACCGCACAGCACCAAATTATAGTCCAATAGGTTTATTTGAAATTGCTAGCTTTCGGATTTCTGCACCTTCATCATTTAGTATGCACTATTTAGTATTCCTTAATCATGGTACCTGTGTTCCCTGGAACACAACGGCAGCCTTTCCTGATAGCTACAGATCTTCAGTAAATCACCTGTGCACTCTCTCCACAGTAAATAAGTCCTTCCTGAGATGTGGTGACCGACAGCACACAGTACTCCTGTTGTTGCCTCACCAGTACCTTATACAATTCCGTTGTTATTTCCATACTTTTTGTATTTCATCCCTCTGTCAAAGAAGGTGAGCATTCCATGTACCTTCTTTACAAACCCATCTATCTGACTCTCTTTCTTTCTTTCACTGTTTTCAAATCCTGCCTCATCTCCTTCTCTTTATCCCTCTCTCTCACTCTCTCAGTTCTGTCTCCATCTGTCTTTCTCTCTTTCTGTCTCTCAACGCTCTTTCAGTCCTGGCCTCATATCTCTCTCCATCAATCCTTCTCGCATCTCTCTTTGCTCTCTCTCTCGCCCTCAATCTTGCCCCATCTTTCGCTTTTTTTCTCCCCAATCCTACCTCATCTCTATCCCTATCCCTCAACCCTGTCCCATATCTCTCTTTATCTCTCTCTCACCCTCAATACTACCCAATCTTTCTCCCTCCCCCTCAATCATGCCACCATCTCTTTTTCTCAATCTTGCCCATCTCTCTCCCTCCCTCAATCCTGGCCCCAGATCTCTCTCTCCATCAATCCTGCCCCATTTACGTTTTTTCACCTGAATCCTCCCCCACCACTCTTCCTCAATCCTGCCCCATCTCTCTCTCTCCATCAATCCTGCCCAATTTACGTTTTTTCACCGGAATCCTACCCCACCTCTCTCCCTCAAATTTATCCCCATCTGTCTCCCTCTCCCTCAATCCTGCACCCATCTCACTACCTCAAACCTGCCCCATCTCTCCCTCAATCCTGCCCCATCTCTCTCCACCAATCTTGTCCCATCTCTCTCCCTCAATCCTGCACCCTATCCCTCTCTCCTTCAACCCGGCCCCATTTATGTCTTTTCCCCTGAATCCTCCCCCCACCTCTCTCCCTCAAATCCTACCCCACTTCTCTCCCTCAAATTTATCCCCATCTCTCTCCCTCTCCCTCAATCCTGCACCCATCTCACAACCTCAAATCTGCCCCATCTCTCCCTCAATCCTGCTCCCATCTCTCTCCCTCAATCCTGCCCCATCTCTCTCCACCAATCTTGTCCCATCTTTCTCTCTCAATCCTGTCCCCATCTATCTTTCCTTCTCTCCATCCATCTCTTCCTCAATCCTGCTTCCATCTCTCTCCCTCAATCCTGAACCCATCTCCCTCCCTCAATCCTGTCCGCATCTCTCTCCCTCAATTTTGCACCCATCTCCCTCCCTCAATCCTGCCCCGTCTCTCCCAATTCTGCCCCCATCTCTCTCCCACAATCCTGCCACATCTCTCTCACTCTTTCACTCCCTCAATCACACCCCCAATTCTCCCCCTCTCCCTCAGTCCTGTCCCCATCTCTCTCTCCAGCTCTCCCCCTCAATCCTGCCATTTACCCCTTTCTCTCTCTCAATCGACCCTCCTGCTTTCATAAATTTTAATTGCATGTTCAGACACAAATTCATTAGAATTATTTTAGCCGCTCCTAACAGAATGGCTCTGACATCTCATTTCCTTGTCATTGATCTGAAAGACAAATGCACACAATATTTCGTTTAGATATAAATCTATAACAAACATTTAAAGTAAACGAGAAGGCAAAATCAATATGTATCATCGTGCGGAATTCAAATGTTAAATCGACCTCTCTCTCTCCGGGAGAGTATATACTGGGAGGGCAATTAATTTCTCCACTGACCTTCCTAAAAAACCAAATAAATGGTGTTTCTGGTGTAACTGAGCAGGGAAAGATCCCACTCGCTCCATTTCCAAGTAAATGCGTGCAATCTGAGACGATTCATCTCCCTGAGTGCATCGCAAGCTGGTTTCTCCCCACCTCCCCCTTTTCCACAATTTCACCCATTAACTGCAGCAAACATATAGTCATACAACACAGAAACAGGCCCTTTGGCCGACGTCATCGTGCTGACTAGGTTTCTCAAACTGAACGAGTCTGATTTGCCTGCGATTGGTCCATATCCTGCTAAACCTTTCCTATCCATGTACCTGTTCTAACGACCTTTAAATGTTACAATTGTACATAACATTACTACTTCCTCTGTTGGCTTGCTCCATACATGCAACGCCCTTTGTGTGAAAAAAAGAATTCCCTTCACTCCCTTGCAAATCTTATTCCCCTCAACTTAAATCATTGCCCTCCAGTTTTTACTCTGGAGAAAAGACATTGGCTATTTTCCCTATCCATACTCCTCACGACCTTATAAATCTTTAGAAGGTCACCCCTCAGCCTCCAATGCTCCAGGGAAAGAAGTCCCAGCCAATCCAGCCTCTCCCTATAACTCAAACCTTTCACTCCCGGTAACATACTTTTCAATTTTTTCTGCACCCTTACGAGTTTAGCAAAATCACTCCCGTAGCATATCAGACATTTCTATTTCGTCCATTACAGGACTTCTCAGCAGGATCATCCTCTCCTATCGATTCTTCAAATGGGGAGTAGATTGCCATCAGTTTTCCCTCCCCTTTCTCTCTTATCAATTAGCCAGAAAAACATGACCGACCTGTGCACAGCCTTTTCAAAGAGCACAATGCCCTTGAGGGATTGACCCCAACAACCCTTCCCACCCCAGGAACCAGGGAGGCAATCTAAGGGAAGATCAGGGTCTGCCTTCTGCAGATCGTTCTGCAGCTCTGCAGGGTTAAAGGGAAACTGTAGCTGTATCTGTGGGGCAACCTTGGTTTAGGGACAGCAGGAAATGATACTAACCACGCAGAGACCAGTTTAATGGACTGCCTGAAAATGAAACAGAAATAAAAAGGAACTAACTTTTATCAGTTGACACACCGAGCTCCTTATCTGACAGAAGCACTTGCCATCAAGGCAAGAGGACAGATGTGGAGATAAGACGTTCAAAATGTTAACTCTGTTTCTCTCTCAGTTCACAGACACTTGTGGATCTGCTGAATTTCTACATCGTTTTCTGCAACATTAACGGTCTCTGCTGCACACACACACTCTCTCTTTCTCTCTCTCTCTCTCTCTTTCTGCAAAGATGCTGCCAGCCACGCTGAGTTTCTGCAGCACTTTCTGTGTTTATAGACTGTAACTTTAAATCTGTCTTTTTATCTCTCTCTCGCCATCTCTCGCTCTCCATATTGCCAAACCTTCTGAGGTTCTCCAGCGCTCTCTGTGTTGAGTTCGGATCTTCAGAGTCCTGCACGATTTTGCCTTTGGGGCCTGATAAAATGGATTCTTTGTGTCAGATGCCAATGGCCCACTCCTGGTGCAAGTGTGTTTGCTGCTGTTCAAGTGAAGAGGAAAATCGGGGGCTGACACAATTCAAAACAATGTTGCACCACTCAGTCAGAAAGGAAACACAAGATTATGTTTCGAAGTCTTGTGGGAAAAGAGTCCACATAACTGTAGGACTAAAAGTAGACCATTCAGCCCATCACGTCTGCTCTGCCTTTCAAAGAGATTGTGGCTGATCTGATCATCCTCAACTCCACTTTGCTACCTTTCCCCCATAACCGACGATTCTGTTACCTGAATAAAAGTCTCTCTGTCTCAGGTTTGAATATACTGAAGGACTCAGACTTAACAGCCCTCTGTGGTAAAGAATTCCACAGAGTCACTCCCATTGGAAAAAAGAAATTCCTCACCTCCATCATCACTGAGCGCCCTCCCCTCCCCAATTCTTTTGGGACCGTGTCCCTCTAATCTCGCACAAGTGGAAACATCCTCTCTACATCTCCCCTGTCAAATTCTTCTAAGAATCTTCAGCAAGGTCAAGTCTCATTCTTCTAATTTGCAATGAGGTCAGGCCCACAACTAGCCAACCTTTCCCTCGTCAGACAGTCCCTCCATATCCGGGATCAACTTAGTGCACCTTCTCTGGACTGCCTCCAAACCCCAGTCAATCGATTAGGTAAGGATCCCAAACCTATTCACAGTCGTCCAGCTGTGGTCTGACCAGTGCCTTGCATAGTTTTTTAAGCAAAACGTCCAAATTTTTATCCACCATTCCCTTTGAAATAAAGGATGTTCCGTATGAACTGCTGAACCTTGATGCTATTTTTGTGATGCACGGACAATGACTTCCCAATCCTTCTGAGAAGGCAACTCTCCATGGGAGTGTATTTCAACTTTCTCAAAAGTTGCTTCAGCCTCTTGAATCCAAGGAACATCTGGATCGGAAGATTTAGATTTCTCAACTATTTGAGGACTTCAGAGTATCTCCATACCTTTGCGAAGTGCAGTTCGTGTTTTTGAAGGGGTCCCTCATGTACCACTACATCCGACAGATTGCACAATGTCATGGTGTGATTTCATACCCGCAATGGGCAGATCTTATGTGAATCCTACTCGGTTGGCAATATGTACTGCCTAGGGAACAAGACAATCTAGTTCGTACCCCTCTGTAAAATTAGCTTTCACTACAAATCTGCATCATTTGTCCGCTCTTTCTGTGCCTAATCTAACCAGCCTGGATTCAATTCTCTTTTTCTAGTTGTGTTTAAAACAAACATTTGCGTTCGCCCTTTTATTGACATTTTCCTTTGGAAAAAAGGTCATCTGTTTGCCATGCTCTCTTTGCAAATTATCCATTTGGCTGTTACTTTAGCCCTCTGTATTCAGTACTTGGACAACTTAATTGTAACTGAAAAGCACGTCAATTTTTCACAGAATTCCCAAGTTTCCGTTTATTTTCAGGGCGATATCTTCAGCTGGTTCATTTCAGATAAAAGGTAGGCGATAGCCTCGTGAATGTACAGGACGTGTGTGAGAGATAAAGTAAGTATCTCTCACACACAGGAGTGTGTGTGAGAGTGAGTATGTGTATATGAAAGAGTGTGTGAGTGAGAGAGTGTTTGTGAGAGACTATGTATGTGTGTGTGTGTGTGTGTGTGTGAGGGAGTGTGAGACCGAGTGTGTGTGTGTATGAGAGAGTGCGTTTGAGAAAGGCAGTGCGTGTGAGAACGAGTGTGGATGTGCGAGAGTGCATGAGAGAGAGAGTGTGAGAGACGGAGTGTGTGAGAGAGTAGAGACAGAGAGTCATAGATGTCGAGAGCATGAAACAGGCCCTCTGTACCCACTTTCCCTTGCCGCCCAGTTTTCATGATTTAAACTAATTCCATTTGCTTGTGTTTGGTCCATATCCTTCCATACCTATCCCATCCATGTACTTGCGTAAATGTTTCTGACATGATAAAACTGTACTCGCTTCCACCACTCCCTCAGGCACCCTGTTCCAGACACTTGCCATGCTCTGCATGAAAAAATGCACCATGGAATCTTTGTATCTCTCCCCTCTCACCTTTAAAGTAAAGAACTCTAGTTTTAGATGACCCTTTTTAGATCGGCGGCAGAGTGGCACAGAGATTAGCACTGCAACAGAGACCTGGGTTCAATTCCCGCCTCAGGAGACTGACTGTGTGGAGTTTGCACGTTCTCCCCGTGTCTGCGTGGGTTTCCTCCGGGTGCTCCGGTTTCCTCCCACAGTCCAAAGATGTGCAGGTAAGATGAATTGGCCATGCTAAATTGCCCGTAGTGTTAGGTAAGGAGTAAATGTAGGGGTATGGGTGGGTTGCGCTTCGGCGGGTCGGTGTGGACTTGTTGGGCCGAAGGGCCAGTTTCCTGTAATCTAATCTAAAACCCTGCCATGAGGAAAAGCTGCCAGCTATCCAGCATGTCTATGTCTTGCGTGGTTTTGTAGACCTCTATAAGGTCATCCCCCAGTCTCCTACACTTCGGGGAATGAAATCCCAGCCTATCAAACCTCCCCTGGTAACTCAATTCCCTGCACTCTTTCTAGGTTAATGATACCCTTTCTATTTCAGAAAACCCGAATTGCACGCAGTACTCCAAATGTGGCCTCAAAAAATGACCTGCACAGCTGCAACAAGACATCCCAGCTCCGATATTCAGTGTTCTGCCCAATGAAAATAAGCATACTGAGAACCTTCTTCACCACCCTGCCTATCTGTGACTGTATTTTTAAGGAGATATGAAACTGTACCCCTCGATCGCTTTGTTCTCTAACACGTTCCAATTAGCTGTGCCGGTCCTGTGCTGCTTCGCCTTACCAAAATGCAACACCTTACGTTTACCTAAACTCCACATGTCATTCCTCAGCCAACAGGTCCAATTGATCAATATCTCGCTGTATGTCCAAGTAATCTTCATGGTCCACTATAGCAACAACTCTGTGTGTTAGAGAGAGAGAGTGCGACAGAGAGAATGCGCGCCAGAGAGAATTTGTGTGTGAGAGATTGTGAGTGAGAGAGAGTATGTTTGAGAGAGTGTGAGAGTGAGTGCATGACAGACTGTGTGAGAGAGATTTTGTGAGAGAGAACATGAAAGTGAGACAGAGTGAGAGAATGTGTGAGAGACAATGTGAGAGAATATGTACATGTGTGCAAGAAAAAAAGTGCCTGATTGAAGGTAAGAGGCAGAGGGTTAGGAGGAGAATGTGCGGAAAAATCTTTTCGCCGAGAGGGTGGTGGAGTATCTGGAACTCATTGCCTGTAAGGATGGGAGAGGCAGAAACAGTGAAGAAGGATCGTAGATGTGCACTTCTGATGCCAAGGCTCTGGGCCAAGTGCTGGGGAAATGGGATTAGAATAATATGAGCTGGCTTTTCTTGAACAGCGCAGCCTCAATGGGCCTAATGGACCTTTTCTGTGCTATAGACGTCTACAACTCCCATTCTTTGATTCTTAACTGCCCTCATGGGCAATTAAGGGTCGGGAAGATAAGCGCTAACCCTGTCAATGATGCCCAAATATGAAGGAATGTGAAAAATGGTCATGTTCTTTTAACATTAAGCAGGTAGAGTTGAATCCCCATATTGTCTGGATTGCTACGGATTTGACCTATGAAGTGATGGAGATAGGAGAGCACAGAGGGAGTACCTTCGCCTATTGCCACTGTGCCATACAGATGTGAGTGACAATTTAGTCTTGACTGATTGATCTCTGCTTCAATCCATCTGTGTAAGCTCCACCTTGACAGTAACTGGCAAGACAGACAGGCTAAGCTGAATTCTAAAGGCACCGTATGATGTGAGGCAGTTTGGTGTGAAATGATGGTGGGTAACATCATCTATGCCGTCCCCAGCCATCAGTTAATCCGTCGGTGTTGAGGTGTGTGCACGCTAACCAGTCTTTGATGCATGAAGTTATACAACTGAAATCCCAACTGCTCTCCATCAGAGCCAAAGTGTTGGTTGCTGGAAGAACTCTGGATCAGAGTTGATGATCGGGAATCTGAGCTTCAAACACTGCGGCGCATCCGGGAGGGGAGGAGTTACCTGGACACTTTGTTTCAGGAGGCAGTCACATCTGGGAGATTAAGTAATTCACATCCAGTTAGCGATCAGGGACATCAGAGTGTGACTGTAAGTGAGGCAGGTAGGGGGAACCTGAGTTCAGGAGTGCAGGAGCCTCAGCCCTTGACCTTGTCCAACAGGTATGAGATTCTTGCTCCCTGTACGGATGAGGAAAAGGGCTCTGGACAGGATGAGCCAGCTGACCACGGCACCATGGTCCAGAAGGCCATTCAAGAGGGGGGAGCTAATAGACAAGTAGTTGTTATAGGGGATTCTATAATTAGGGGGACAGATAGTATCCTTTGCAAGCCGGATCGGGAGACTCGCATGGTGTGTTGCCTACCCGGTGCCAGGGTTCCGGACATCTCTGACTGGCTTGAAAGGATATTGGAGCGAGAGGGGGAGGATCCAGTTTTTTGTGGTCCACGTTGGGACTAACAACATAGGCAAAGCTAGGGTGGACACCTGTTTGGGGATTATCGAGCACTAGGAAGGAAATTGAAGTACAGGTTCTCAAGGGTCATAATCTCCGGATTACTGCCCGAGCCACGTGCCAATTGGCATAGGGATAAGAAAATTAGGGAAGTAAACACGTGGCTAAGGGATTGGTGTGGGAAAGAGGGATTCCACTTCATGGGGCATTGGCATCAGTTTTGGAACCGGGGGGATCTGTACCGTTGGGATGGTCTCCACCTGAACCGATCAGGTACCAATGTTCAAGCGAAGAGGATAAATAGGGTGGTCAGTAGGACTTTAAACTTCTGAGTTGGGGGGAAGGGAAAGTGAAAGCAACAGCGAGTATGGAGTTAAATGGAAAGATAAGCGGCAGGATAGCATATGTGCAGGCAGATTTAAACTTGAGACAGACTGGGAATGCAGCAAAAAGGAAGGATAACTTAGGACATCTTATGACTTCCAATATCTCTAATGATAAGAAAGTTAGCATTAAGGCACTTTACCTGAATGCTCGTAGCATTCATAACAAAGCAGACGAACTAATGGCACAGATCATCGTGAATGATTATGAGGCATCTCAGAGACGTGGTTACAGGGGGGTCAGTACTGGCAGTTAAACATACAAGGGTTTTCAACTTATCGAAAAGACAGGGAGGTGGGCAGAGGGGGCGGGGTTGCCTTGTCAGTTAAGAACAAAATTAAATCTATTGTGCTGAATGACATAGCGTCGGATGATGTGGAGTCTGTGTGGGTGGAATTGAGGAACCACAAAGGCAAAAAAACCATAGTGGGAGTTATGTACAGACCTGCTAACAGTGGTCAGGACCAGGGGCGCAACATGCACCGGGAAATAGAGAAGGCATGTCAGAAAGGCAAGGTCACAGTGATCATGGGAGACTTCAACACGCAGGTGGACTGGGTAAATAATGTTGCCAGTGGATCCAAAGGAAGGGAATTCATGGAATGCTTACAGGATGGCTTTTTGGAACAGCTTGTCATGGAGCCCACAAGGGAGCAGGCTATTCTGGACCTAGTGCTATGTAATGAACCAGACTTTATAAAAAAAAATCTTAAAGTAAGGGAACACTAAGGAAGCAGCGACCATAATATGGTAGAGTTCAGTATGCAGTTTGAAAGAGAGAAGGCAAAATCGGATGTAATGGTGTTACAGTTAAATAAAGGTAATTAGGAGGGCATGAGAGAGGAACTGACGAAAATAGACTGGAAGCAGAGCCTAGCAGGGAAGACAGTAGAGCAAATATGGCAGGAGTTTGTGGGTAAAATTGAGCACACTGTAGAGAGGTTCATCCCCAAGAAGAGAAAGATTATCCGGGGAGGGATTAGACAGCCATGGCTGACAAAGGAAGTCAGGAAATCTATGAAAGAAAAAGAGAGAGCCTATAAAGTGGTCATGAGCACTGGGAAATCAGAAGATTGGGAAGGCTACAAAAATAAACAGAGGATAACAAAGAGAGAAATAAGGAAGGAGAGGATCAAAGATGAGGGTAGGCTAGCCAGTAATATTAGAAATGATTGTAAAACTTTCTTTCAATACATAAGAAACAAACGACGGGCAAGCGTAGACATTGGGCCACTTCAAACTGATGCTGGAAGCCTAGTGATGGGAGATAAGGAAATAGCAAGAGAACTTAATAAGTACTTTGCGTCAGTCTTCACAGTGGAAGACATGAGTAATATCCCAACAATTAAAGGGAGCCAGGGGGCTGAGTTGAGTATGGTTGCCATTACAAAAGAGAAAGTGCTAGAAAAGCTAAAAGGTCTTAAAATTGATAAATCTCCTGGCCCTGATGGGTTACATCCTAGAGTTCTGAGGGAGGTGGCTAAGGAAATACCGGAGTATTTCAAAAGTCACTGGAGTCAGGGAAAGTCCCGGATGATTGGAAGATCACTGTTGTAACACCCTTGTTCAAGAAAGGATCAGGACAAAAGATGGAAAATTATAGGCCAATTAGCCTAACCTCGGTTGTTGGTAAAATTCTAGAATCCATCATTAAGGATGAGGTTTCTAAATTCTTGGAAGAGCAGGGTCGGATTAGAACAAGTCAACATGGATTTAGTAAGGGGAGGTCGTGCCTGACAAAACTGTTGGAGTTCTTTGAAGAGGTGACAAGTAGGTTAGACTGGGGAAACCCAGTGGATGTGGTCTACCTAGACTTCCAAAAGGCCTTTGAAACGGTGCCACATGGGAGGCTGCTGAGCAAGGTGAGGGCCCATGGTGTTCGAGGTGAGCTACTAGTATGGATTGAGGATTGGCTGTCTGACAGAAGGCAGAGAGTTGGGATAAAAGGTTCTTTTTCGGAATGGCAGCCGGTGACAAGTGGTGTCCCGCAGGGTTCAGTGTTGGGGCCGCAGCTGTTCACGTTATATATTAATGATCTGGATGAAGGGATTGGGGGCATCCTAGCGAAGTTTGCTGATGATACGAAGTTAGGTGGACAGGCAGGTAGTACTGAGGAAGTGGGGAGGCTGCAGAAGGATCTAGACAGTTTGGAGGAGTGGTCTAGGAAATGGCTGATGGAATTCAATGTGAGCAAATGCGAGGTCTTGCACTTTGGAAAAAAGAATAGAAACATGGACTACTTTCAAAACGGTGAGAAAATTTGTAAAGCCAAAGTACAGAGGGATCTAGTTGAGGATTCTCTAAATGTAAACATGCAGGTTGAGTCCGTGATTAAGAAAGCGAATGCAATGTTGTCAATTATCTCAAGAGGGTTGGAATATAAAAGCACTGTTGTGCTACTGAGAACTTATAAAGCTCTGGTTAGGCCCCATTTGGAGTACTGTGTCCAGTTTTGGTCCCCACACCTCAGGAAGGACATACTGGCACTGGAACGTGTCCAGCGGAGATTCACACGGATGATCCCTGGAATGACAGGTCTAACATATGAGGAACGGCTGAGGATACTGGGATTGTATTCGTTGGAGTTTAGAAGATTAAGGGGAGATCTAATAGAAACTTACAAGATAATACATGGCTTGGAGGGTGGACGCTAGGAAATTGTTTCCATTAGGCGAGGAGACTAGGACCCGTGGACACAGCCTTAGAATTAGAGGGGGTAAATTCAGAACAGAAATGCGGAGACATTTCTTCAACAAGAGAGTGGTGGGCCTGTGGAATTCATTGCTGCAGAGTGCAGTGGAGGGTGGGACGCTAAATGTCTTCAAGGCAGAAATTGATAAATTCTTGATGTCACAAGGAATTAAGGGCTACGGGGAGAATGCGGGTAAGTGGAGTTGAAATGCCCATCAGCCATGATTGAACGGTGGAGTGGACTCGATGGCCTTAATTCCGCTCCTATGTCTTATGGTCTTATGGTCTTTTAGCCACAAAGCTGAGGTGACAGGGAACAGGAATATTGTTTCGTTGTATGGTTACCTCATTTGGAGGCAACAAATTACAGACACATCACAAATCGGAGTAGGAATGGCCCTTCCAGTCTGCTTCCCCTCCATTCAACAGGATTATGCCAACTCAGTCCATGTTCTTTGATCCATTCCCTTTGATCCATTTAGCTCCAAGAACACGATGGGCTTAAAGGCTATCATTGTGTAATTCTATGATTCTATCTTTGTCTGTCAGTTCATAAGAAGGGTCACTGGACTGAAATATTTTCTCTCTCCCCCTCCACAGATGCTGCCTGAGTTTCTTCAGCACATTCTGTTTTTGTTTGATCTCTATTCAACTTATTCCTGAACAACATCCTTTGGTTTGGCCTCGACCCCTTTCCGTGGCAGAGAATTCCTCTGTCTCGTGTACTCTCTCTCTCTCACATGCATGCACTCTCTCAGACACGCTCTCGCTGTGACAATAATATCCCTCCACAGATTCGTTTAACGGCACACACACACACCTCTGACACACTCTATCCCACACACACCATTTTCCTTCAATCCCCCAAACTCTACCCATTCCTCCCATTTCCTATTAATGTCCCCGTTTCTCTTCCTTCCCACTCAATCTCCATATTTTACTTCAATCTCCCCAGCCCTTCTGTTTTTCCCTTAAGTCTTCCCAATTGTATCCACCTTCCCCAACTTAATCCCACTGTTTCCCCTCAAACTCTCCCACACTCAATACGCCTGCTTCCCCACAATCTTTCCTAAACTCTATCCCAATTATCCTCATTTAACATAGAACATAGAACATAGAAGAATACAGCGCAGTACAGGCCCTTCGGCCCTCGATGTTGCACCGATCCAAGCCCACCTAACCTACACTAACCCACTATCCTCCATATGCCTATCCAATGCCCGCTTAAATGCCCATAATGAGGGACAGTCCACCACTGCTACTGGCAGGGCATTCCATGAACTCACGACTCGCTGAGTAAAGAACCTACCCCTAACATCTGTCCTATTCCTACCCCCCCTTAATTTAAAGCTATGCCCCCTTGTAATAGCTGACTCCATACGTGGAAAAAGATTCTCACTGTCGACCCTATCTAAACCCCTAATCATCTTGTACACCTCTATCAAGTCACCCCTAAACCTTCTTTTCTCCAATGAAAACAACCCCAAGTGCCTCAGCCTTTCCTCATACGATCTTTCTACCATACCAGGCAACATCCTGGTAAACCTCCTCTGCACCGTTCCATGACCTCCACATCCTTCCTATAGTATGGCGACTAAAACTGCACACAATACTCCAGATGCGGCTGCACCAGAGTCTTATACAACTGCAACATGACCTCAGTACTCCGGAACTCAATTCCTCTACCAATAAAAGCCAGTACGCCATATGCCTTCTTCACCGCACTATTTACCTGGGTGGCAACTTTCAAAGATCTGTGTACATGGACACCAAGATCCCTCTGCTCATCTACACTACCAAGTATGCGACCATTAGCCCAGTACCCCATCTTTTTCTTCTTTCTTCTCCACTCCTTTCTAACCCCTTCCCTATTTCTCCTCAACCCCCTACTCTCTCCTCTTTCTCCCCATTTCCCTTCTTGCCCACTCGATCCACTCCCCATGACTCAATCTGTCTTCCCTGGTTACCCTCAATCTGTCCCTGCTCTAACCCCCTCACTCATTTATCTTAATCCCACCCCTTTCTATTAGCCACCTTCTATTCCCCTTTCCATGTTTCTCCTCAATCACGCCCAGAATCTATCCCCTCATTTCCCGTCAATCACCCCACCTTCTGTGCCCCCTACAGTTTATCTTCAATCACCCATCTCACTCTAACCCCTTTCCACCTTTCTTAGCAATCACCCTCCCACTCTACACTCCTCTCCCCTTTTATTGTCAATCGCCCCTATCTAACCCCCGACCCCGTTTGTCTCAATCTCAATATTCTGTTCCCCTCCCCCGTTTTCCCTCAATCAGTCATTCTATCCCAATCCCCCCGTTTCCCCTCAAGTAAACTCTCATTCCATTCCTGTCTCCTACCTCTATTGCATCCCTTTTGCGCTCAATCACCCGCCATTCTATTCCTCACCACCCTATCCCCCACAATGGCACTCCCAACTCTCTCACCCTCCATTTCACATCAACCACCCCATATTCTATCCTGCTCTGTAGTTTCCCTTAAATCCCACCCCACACTCACCCTTTCCCACTTCCCCTCAATCACCGTCCCACTCTATCACCCTCTCCAAGTTTCCTCTCAATCACCCCAATTTCTGTCCCCTTCCCCGTTTCTGTCAATCACTCCCTTCTTGCCCCTTTCCTGTTTTCCCTCAATCTCAATCGCACCCGCCCCCGCTCTAACCCACTCCATTCTCCCCAATCATCAGCATTCAAACCTCTTGCCCCATTTCCCCACAATCAGCACCCATTCTATACCCCTCCCCCAATTTCCCCTCAAGCAACCTCCATTCTTCCCCACACCCCAGTTCCCCTCAATTACCCCATTCCAATTCCCTCCCCATTTCCCCTTCATTTACCACACTCTATTCTCCCACCGTTTCCCCTGATTGCCCTGCCCCCGTTTCCCATCAATCAAACCCCATCTCTATGCATCTCCCAGATTGCCCTCAAGCACCTCACATTATATTCCCCTCCCCCATTTCCCATTAATCACCTTGCACTCGATTCCACACCCCCGGTTTCCCCCACTCTATGCCCGTCTACATTTTTCCAGTCAGTCATCCCCATTGCTTTCTCCTCCCCCGTTTCATGGCAATCACATCCAATTCTATCCTGCTCCCCTGTTTCCCCTCAATATTCGTCCATTATATCCACCTCTTCCCGTTTCTGCTCATTCAGCCCCCCATTCTATTCTTCTTCCCCAGTTTCCCCTCAATCACGCTCATTGTTCTCCACTCCCCTTAACCCTCAATCACCACTATTCTATCACCTTTCCTGTTTCTGCCCAATCACCCCCAATTTATCCCCTCCTTCTATATCCCATCCATCACCTCCCATTCTATCCCCTCCACCTGTTTCCCTTCAATCATTCCCATTCTATCTCCCTTGCCTTGTTTCTGCTCAATCAACCTCCATTCTATTCCCGTCGCCACATCCCCTCAATTACCCCCATTCTATCACACTGCCCCGTTTGTGCTCAATCGCCCAAAATCTCGACCCCTCCCCACTTTTCCCAGCAGTCAAACCTCATTCTATCCCCCTCCCCGTTTTCCCTCAATTGCAGCCATTCTATCCCTCACCCCCATTTCTCCTCAATCGCTCCCACTCTATTCCCCTCGTGTCATTTCTGCGCAGTCACATCCCCATTCTCTTTCGCTCCCTGTTTCCTCTCAATCACCCCCATTCTATTCCCCAAACTCGTTTCAGCTCAATCATTCTCCATTCTCTCCCCCCACCCCATTTCAGCTCAATCATCCCACTATATCCCTTTTCCAGTTTCCTCTCAATCATCCCCCATTCAATTTCCTTCTCACAATTGCTCTCAATCACTTCGTAGCCTATCCTCCTTGCCCCATTTCCTGTCAATCGTCCCCCATTCCTTTGCCATCCTCCCATTCCCTTTCAATCACCCCCACATGATACTCAACTCCGTCCATTTTCCCTTCATCTTTGCCATACTCTATCTCCCTCCCCCCACTCTATAGCATCCTGTTTCACCTCTATCACCCCATTCTATCCTGCATGTTTCCCTCAATAGCACCTACATTCTATCCTTTCCTCGTTTTCCCTCAATCTCCCCATATTCTACCTCTCTCCCCCATTTCCCCTCAATCTTCACCCTACACTATCCCAACCCCTTTCCCTTTACCTGTTCTATCTTAATCACGCCCCATTTCTATCAACCCACCGGCTATTCCCCTCCCCGTTTGATCTCAATGAGGCCCCCACTCTCCCTCCATTTTCCATCTATCACCATTATTCTATTCCCCTTCCCCAGTTTACCTTCAATCACACCAACCCCTTTCCACACTTCCCCTCAAACACCCTTCCACTCTAACCCCCTCTCCTCTTCCTTTCAATCATCTCCCTTTCTATCCCCGTCCCTATTTCCCATAGTCACCCATTGTATTCCCATCCCCGTTTCCCCTCAATCACCCCATTCCATCCCAATCTCCCTATTTCCTATCAATCACATCCCCATTCTATTCCCCTCCTCCCACTCTATCCACCCCGTTTATGCTCAATCACCTCCTATTATGTCCCCCTCCCCGTTTCCTCTCAATCTCCCCCCATTTTGTCCCGCTGCTCCATTTCTGCAGAATCATGTCTGATTCTATCCTCCTCCCCCATTTCCCATCAATCATCCCCCATTCTACCCCTTCCCATGTTTGCCCCCAATCACTCCCAATTCTATTCCACTCCTCCAGTTTCCACTGAATCACCCCCATTCTCTCCACCTTTCACTGTTCTCCCTCAACTACCCCCATCCTATCCCCTTGACTCGTTTCCCTTCAATTAATCCCACGCTATCTGCCTCCCGCCAGTTCCTCTCAATCACTCCCCCTTTCTATCACACTCCTCTATTCCCCTCTCCTGTTTCCCTTCAAAGACACCCTATTCTATCTCCCTAAATTTTCCGTCAATCACCCCAAATTCAGTCCCCCACCGCCTGTTTCCCTTCAATCACCCACTCTACTCTAACCCCTTACCCCACTTCCACGCAATCACCCTCCTATTCTATCCCCTCTCTCCTTTTCCTCTCAATTACGCTCACTCCAGACCTCCGCCGCTTCGCCCAATCAACACGCACTCTGTTCCACCTCTGTCACCCGACTCTATCACCCTCGACCTGTTTCTGCTCAATCACCCCCCATTCTATTCTCATCCCGTTTCTTCTCAGCACCCCCATTCGATCCCTCTCACCCCGTTTCCCCTCAATCACCCTGCATTTTATCACCCTCCCCGTTTCCCCACAATCAACCCGATCCTCTCCCTCTCGCCCTGTTTGTGCTCAGTCACCCCCTACTCTATTCCGCTCTCCGATTTTCCGTCCAATACTCCCCATTCTATCCCACTTCCCCATTTCCCCTCAATCACCCACAATCTATCCTGCACCCCCGTTTCCCCTCAATTAACCCCAATCTCAACTCTCTCTCCCCCACTGTAGTCCCCTCTCGCGCTTCCACTGAATTACCCCCCATTCTATCCCTCTCCCATTTTTCCCTCAATCATTCCCCACTCTAATCAATTCCCAACGTTTCCCATAAATCAAAGCTCATTCTATCAACTTCCCCTGTTTCCCTTCAATCACCCCTACTCTATGCCCCTCGCCCAGTTTCCACTCCCCGTTCTCTCCCCCTCCCAATTTCCTCTAAATCACGCCCCATTCTATCCAGCTCCCTATTTCCTCTCAATCACTCCTCATTCTATCCCTTTGCCCCGTTTCCACTCAATCACCCCATTCATTCCCGCTCCCATGTTTTCTCACAATCACACTCTAGTCTATGACCCTCGCACTATCACCCGCCAATCAGCCCCCATTTTAACCCAATCCCCATTTCCCTTCCATCACCTCCATTCCATCACCATCCACCATTCCTTTCAATCACACCAACATTGTATCCCCCAACCTCCATTTTAGAACATAGAACATTACAGTGCAGTACAGGCTCTTCGGCCCTCGATGTCATACCATTTCCAAAGCCCATCCCACCTACACTATTCCATGTACGCCCATATGCCTGGCCAATGACGACTTAAATGCACTTAAACTTGACGAATCTACTACCGTTGCAAGCAAAGCATTCCATACCCTTACTACTCTCTGAGTAAAGAAACTACCTCTGACATCTGTCTTATACCTATCTCCCCTCACTTTAAAAGTTGTGTCCCCTCGTGTTTGTCGTCCCCATATTTGGAAAAAGGCTCTCCCTGTCCACCCTCTCTAACCCTCTGATTATCTTGTATGTCTCTATTATGTCACCTCTCAACCTTCTTCTCTTTAACGAGAACAGCTTCAAGGCCCTCAGTCTTTCCTCGTAAGACATTCCTTCCATACCAGGCAACATCCTAGTAAATCTCCTCTGCACCCTTTCCAAAGCTTCCACATCCTTCTTATAATGCGATTACCAGAACTGTACACAATACTCCAAGGAGGCCGTACCAGAGCTTTGTACAGCTGCAGCATGACCTCCTGGTTCCGGAACTCAATCCCTCTATTAATAATGGCCAAAACACTGTATGCCTTCTTAACAACCCTGCCAATCTGGGTGGCAACTTTCAGGGCTTTGTGTGCATGGACACCGAGATCTCTCTGCTTATTTGCACTCCCAAGAATCTTACCATTAGCCCAGTACTTTGCATTCCGATTACTCCGACCAAAGTGTATCACCTCACACTTGTCCACATTCAACTCCATTTGCCACCTCTCAGCCCAGCTCTGCATCCTATTTATGTCTCTCTGCAACCTACTACATCCTTCATCACTATCCACAACTGCACCAACCTTAGTGTCGTCCCCACATTCACTAACCCACCCTTCTAAGCCCTCATCTAGGTCATTTAAAAAAATGATGAACAGTAGTGGACCCAACACCGACCCTTGCGGTATGCCGCTAATAACTGGACACCAAGATGGACATGTTCCATCAACTACAACCCTCTGTTTCCTTTCAGCAAGCCAATTACTGATCCAAACTGCTATGTCTCCCACAATCCCATTCCTCAGCATTTTGTATAATAGCCTACTGTGGGGAACTTTATCGAACGCCTTGCTGAAATCCATATACACCACATCAACCGGTTTACTCTCATCTACCTGTTTGGTCACTTTGTCAAAAATCTCAAAAAGATTCGTTAGGCACGACCTACCCTTCACAAAACCGTGCTGACTGTCCCTGATTGGATTATTCTTTTCTAGATGGTTATAAATCCAACACTTTACCAACAACTGAAGTGAGACTCACTGGTCTGTAATTACCAGGGTTGTCTCCACTATCCTTTTTGAACAAGGGAACCACATTTGCTATCCTCCAGTCCTCAGGCACTGTTCCTGTAGACAATGATGATGTGAAGATCAATGCCAAAGGCTCGGCAATCTCTTCCCTTGCTTCCCAGAGCATCCTAGGATAGATCCCATCCACCCCAGGGGAACTTGTCTATTTTCACACTCTGCAGTATTTCTAATACCTCTTCCTTGTGAAACTCAATCTCTTCTAGTCTAGATGCAAGTATCTCTGTATCTTCCTCGCCAACATTTTCATTTTTTTACAGTGAACACTGTCGAAAAATATTTATTTAGTGCTTCCCCTATCTCCTCTGACTCCACACACAACTTCCCACTATTATCCTTGATGAACCCTGATTTAACTCTCGTCATTCTTTTATTCCTATGGAAAACCTTAGGGTTAACCCTGATCCTATCCGCCAACAACTTCTCATGTCTCCTCCTGGCTCTTCTGAGCTCTCGTTTAGATCTTTCCTGACTTCCTTGTAACCCACAAGGGCCCTAACTGAGTTTTCACATTTTGTTCTAACATAAGCCTTCTTCTTCTTCTTGACCAGGGATTCCACTTCCCTAGTAAACCATGGCTCACGCGTTCTATATCTTCCTCCCTGCCTGACAGGTATATACTTATCTAGGACACACAGGAGCTTTTCCTTGAATAAGCTCCACATTTTTAATGTGCTCATCCCCTGCAGTTTCTTTCCCCATTCTATGCTTCCTAAATCTTTCCTAATTGCATTGTAATTTCCCTTCCCCCAGCTGTAACTCCTGCTCGGTGGAGTACACCTATCCCTTTCCATCGCTAAAGTAAATCTGACAGAATTGTGATCGCTGTCTCCAAAGTGCTCACCTACTTCCAAATCTAACACCTGGCCAGGCTCGTTACCCAGTACTAAATCTAAAGTGACTTCGCCCCTTGTAGGCCTGTCTACATTTTTGTCAGGAAGCCCTCCTGCATACACTGGACAAAAACTGACCCACCCATAGTGTTCATATTGTAGTGACCCAGTCAATAGTTGGATGGCTGAAGTCCCCCAGGACAACTACCCTGCCTGTTTCACTCCTATCGAGAATCCTCTTTGCTATCCTTTCCACTACATCTCTGGGACTATTCGAAGGCCTATAGAAAACTCCCAGCATGGCGACTTCTCCTTTCCTGTTTCTAACCTCAGCCCATACTACCTCAGTTAACGAGTCCACAAACATCTTTTCTACACATGTAATATTGTTCCTGATCAACAATGTCACACCTCCCCCTCTTTTACCATCTTCTCTGTTCTTACTGAAACATCTGAATCCCGGAACCTGCAACAACCATTCCTGTCCCTGCTCTATCCATGTCTCCGTAATTGCCACAACATCGAAGTCCCAGGTACCAACCCACGCTGCCAGTTCACCCACTTTATTTCGGATGCTCCTCGCCTTGACGTACACACACTTCAAACCAGGTTCTTGCTTGCCAGTGTCAGATACTTGATTTTGGAACTCTCTACTCTCATTCTCTTCTGTACCTGTCCTACAATTTTGGTTCCCATCCCCCTGCTGTATTAGTTTAAATCCACCTTAATAGCATTAGCGAGGATATCGGTACCCCTCTGGTTTAGATGAAGACCATCCTGCTTGTAGAGGTCCCACCTATCCCAGAAATAGCTCCAATTATCCACAAACCCGAAACCCTCCCTCCTGCACCATCCCTGTAGCCACGTGTTCAAATCCTTTCTCTCCCTATTCCTCACCTCACTAGCACGTGGCACGGGCAGCAAACCAGAGAAAACAATTCTGTTTGTCCTAGCTCTAATTTTCCATTAATCTTTAACTTACTCTAACCTCTTACCCACTCTATCTCACCACATTTCCCCTCAATCGCCCCCATTCTATCTCCTTCCCTCGATTCCCATCAATCACACCCACATTCTGTTCTCCCGTTTTCCCTCAATCTCCTCATATTCTATTGCTCACCCAATTTACTCTCAATCTTCACCACAATGCGTACCCTTTACACCCACTCTATCCCACACCATTTCCCCTCGATCACCCCCACTTTATCCACCTCGCCTGTTTCCCCTCAGTCACCCCGTTCTATCCCCTTCCCAACGTTTTCTATCAATCACTACTCAGTCTATTGCCCTCCCACTGTTTTCGCTCAATCACCACCCAATCTATGCCCCTCCCCTGTTTGCCCTCATTCACCCCACATTATATTCCCCTCACCCCGTTTCCCCTCAATCAACCCCATCTCTATTCCCCTCAACCTGCTTCCACACAATAAGCTTTCATTCTATCCAACTCCCCAATCCTTTCAATTAGTCATTCCGCCCCCTTCCTTGCTTCCCCTCAATCACTCACCATTCTAACCCACTCCCCCGTTTCCCCTCAATGATCCACATTCGATCCCTTTCAACTGATTTCCCTCAATCACCCCCAAACTGTTCCCCCCTCCCACACACACACTCTCTCTCTCCCACCCACACACTGAGCCGCCATGTTGCCCAATGTAAGGGCATCGTTAACTTAAATGATCAATACTGAAAAACGCTGATGAGCTTCTATGTACACTGGACATGAGGTATACAAGATAATGAGAGGCATAGATAGAGTCAATAGCCAGAGACTATTTCCCAGGGCAGAAATGACTAACACGAGGGGTCATAGTTTTAAGCTGGTTGGAGGAAAGTATAGAGGGGATGTCAGAGGCGGGTTCTTTACACAGAGAGTTGTGAGAGCATGGAATGCGTTGCCAGCAGCAGTTGTGGAAGCAAGGTCATTGGGGACATTTAAGAGACTACTGAACATGCATATGGTCACAGTAATTTTGAGGGTGCATACATGAGGATCAGTGGTCGGCACAACATCGTGGGCTGAAGGGCCTGTTCTGTCCTTCACTGTTCTATGTTCTATGTTCTTGGTGGTGTGAGTGAAAGTGCGTGTGTGTGTGAGAGTGTGTGTGTGTGGGAGAGAGAGGGTGTGCGTGAGAGAGAGAGTGTGTGCCCAGGTTTGATCCCAGCCTCGGGCAACTATTAGTGTGGAGTTTGCTAATTCCCCCTGTGTTTGCGTGGGTTTTCTCTGCGTGCTCCACTTTCCTCCTGCTGTCACAAAGGTGTGCAGGTTAGGTGAATTGGCCATGTTAAATTACCCATAGTCTTCAGGGATGTGTAGCCTAGGTGCATTAGTTAGGGGAATGGGTCTGGGTGGGATACTGTTCAGAGGGTCGGTGTGGACTTGTTGGGCCAAATGGCCAGATTCCATACTGTAGGGATTCTGATTCTATTCCAGGCAAAATGCAGGAATGTTGCACTAACTATGTGTTCCAACAGGTGAGTGCCTAAATTTGCCAGATCATGACGTCATAGAGTTATAAAGCATGCAAAGAGTCATGTAGATGCTTTTAAAACTGTACACTCACGCAGTACATTGTCCGTATTGTTTGACCTTCGGGATTTACGTAAAACTGGACACCTTGAAGGGGAAGCTACTACTTAAAAAAAAGAATCTCACGAGGATCCGACTCTCCACAGGTATCATCCCAGCTGTCTGACGTAATAAATGTTGCCCAGCACGAAACTCTATATTATGTTTTGGCAAAATTCTGAAACAAGTCCAACTCATGTTACGTGTGTAGACATTGGAACAGTACTTACCAGTCATTAGCGATTTTGTCATTATTTAAATGGTGAATGTAGAGAATATGCCAACTCTTCCATTGTGGGATCAGGATGCATAACAATACTCACAGAAATGTCCCTAAAATTGTGAGAACATTTGCATGTAGCAGGAATGGGCATTAATAGCATTTATATCCTCCGAGCTGAGTCTGTATCTGCATATACTTACTGTTATAAACCAGAACAAACTCTCTCAAAATTTATAACAATGTCGTCTAAACACCAACGCATCTTGGTTTCAAAAGCAAATGTAAGGTATTGTGTTCTGGATGCAACTGGATTATTCAAACTACCAGACTTGAAGCAAAACACACTTTATTCACGCACTATAGTTAAAGTAGATTCAAATTATATCCCAAATTTGCTTCTTCGATTCTCTCTTATTCAGAATTACACGTTACATTTCTGACTGATGCTTTCATTGCATTAAAAATAATTCCACCGTCAGATTGATGCAAAAATAACGGAAGGATTGATGGGAAAACTCACTGTTTGTTCTCTCGTGATTCAAAAAATGCAACGTGATTCGCAGTGAAACTGAGAAAATTCAGACAGACAGGACTGATGAACACAGGGACATGGAGAAGTACAAGCAAGCAAGGTTAGGGAGAATCCCAGGATATTGTACAAGTACATCAACCGAAACAGAATAACTGGGGAATAATTATGGCCCTTTGGAAATCAAGGGGGCAATCTATGTGTGTAGCTGGAGTACATTGATATATTGTTACATGAGTGCTTTACATTTGTTTTACTTGAAAGAAAGAGGTTGCATGCACAGAATTCGAGAAGGTGGACTGTGATGCTCTTGAACAGATTGATATAAAATATGAGCAAATATTGGAAGTTTTGGCTGGTACAAAATTGGAAAAATACCGAAGTCCGAATAAGTTGCATCTTAGGCTGCTGTTGGAGACCAGAGAGGAAAGGCCCTGATTGAAATGTTTTAAAGGAATCTGTCCCCAAGGGAGATGCCAGAGGACTGGAGATCAGCTTACGTGGTGCCATTTTGCAGGAAACTATAGACCAGAGAGTATCAGATCAGTGTTATGGAAATCATTGGAGAAAATAGGGACGGCGAAAATTCATCCCCATGTCGAGGGACAATGTTTGATCAGGGATCATCAGCATGATTCTATCAAAGAGAAAGCATGCCGAATGAATTTGATTGATTATTTTTAAGGAGCGAATGTATGTAGTTTTTCAACAAGGCGTTTTAGGAAGCCCCACAGGGGAAACTGATAAAAGAAATAAAACCTCGGGGTATGAAAGGTGACTTAGCAAGTTATGTCCAAAATTGTCTTAGTAGCAGGAGACAGAGGGTGGTGGTAGAAGGCTGTTTGCGTGACTGGAGATGTAGCAGCAGTGTACCACACGAATCAGTAGTAAGTAAGCTAAGTGATAAGTAAGCTTTGTGTTTCACACAAAGATTGATCGGATGATTGGTAGTGAGGAGAAAGGTCTTATGCTACAGGAAGATATTAACAAGGCAAGTGTCCCCATTGTAGGCTCATTCAGAAATTAAGGAGGAACGGGATATAGGGACATTTAGCTGTCTGGATACAGCATTAGCTCGTCCATAGAAGATACAGCGCGATGGTAGGTGGACAGTTTCAGCCTGGAACTCGTTGACCAGTGGTGTTTTGCAGGGATCTGTTCTAGGACCTCTGCTCTTTGTGATCTTTATAAATGATTTGGATAAGTGGAAGGTTGTGTTAGTAAATTTGCCGGTGGCGTGAAGTTTGAGGGAGTTGTGGATGATATTGCAACGGGACATTGACACGATACAGAGCGGCAGATGAATTTTAATCTGGAAAAGTGTGAAGTGATTCATTTTGGAAGGTCGAATTTGAAAGCAGAAAACATGGTTAAATGTAGGATTCTTCACAGTGTTGAGGAGCAGAAGGATCTTGGGGTCCACATCCGTAGATTAGATTCTCTACAATATGGAAAAAGGCCCTACGGCCTAAAGAGTCCACACCGACCCTCGGAAGAGAAACACACTCAGACCCATTCCCCTACCCTGCATTTACACTGACTAATGCACCTAACACTATGTGAAGTTAGCATGGTTGATTCACCTGATCTGCACATCTTTGGGTTATAGGAGGAAACCGGAGCACCCGGAGGAAACCCATGTACGAGCAGAGAGAATGTGCAAACTCCACACAGATAGTCGCTCGAGGCAGGAATCGAACCCGGTCCCTGGTGCTGTGAGGCAGTAGTGTTAATCACGAAACCACCGTGCCACCCTCAAAGATCCGTCAAAGTTGCCACCCAAGTTTTTGGACTGTTAAGAAGGCGTTAAGTTGGCTTTCATGAGCAGTGGGGAATATGTTTAAGGATTGCAAGGTTATGCTGAAGCTCTATACACTGAAGGGATAGAGATAGAGCAGGACTACGGAGTAGTAATGAGGATCAGACAGCATTGAATGGGAAGCAAAAAATGATGGATCAAAGAGACGACTGCAATTCCTACTTATATTTTTCCGATGGTCGATCACATTAAGGGATCCGTATGTTGTGTGGAAAACGTACATTGATGAGATGTTTTGTCATGAACTGGAAATGTGAAGGTTCAATGGACTGAATGGCCTACGCCTTTACCGATGTCACTGTGCAGTCTGTGGAAAAGCTCGGTAAACGTTGCCATGATCTCTCAGGTGTCAGAAAGTAGGCCTCTGCACGGTCGACAGGACTGCGTTTCCGATTCCCTTTGCTGATACCAAAGCTGTTGCTGCGTGTTCTATGTGGTTTGACCCTTGAAGACCTCGGAGCGGTTTGATGCAATTGCTTGGCCGTTTCAGAGACCATTGAAGAGTTTATCACATGTCGGTGTGCCTGGCGTCATTTTTAGGCCAGAACAGAAAAGCACGGGACACTTGCTTCCGGAAAGTACATTGGGGAAGAAAATTGGTGTTTAGAATCGACATTGGCATCAGGACATTTTTACTGACAAAAGATTTTACAGCTCGATATTTTATTAATTATTTTTAACTTCCACCAGTTGCCAGAGCATTAGCCTGATCTTGAATAGTAATCCAGTGCCATTTTCACAACAACACCATCTTCAGATGAGACGTATCATAGATAGAGCAAGTTATTTCTGTGCTGCTTGACAGCAGTTGTCAAAAACATCTTCCATAAATTTGACTATTGTAATGGGACTGAGGGTGTGGTAATTGGTCCGATAGTAATTATCAGGGGACTGGACACCTCTGTGTACTTTTCCAACTTGTCAGTTAAATGTCAGGCTTGGAGCTGAAATGAAACAGCTTCACCAGGGACACGGTTTGTTGTACAGCACAAGTCTTGAATCCTACCGCAGAAATAGTGTCAGAGCCCTTTGTCTTTGTTATATCTGTTGTGTTCAGCGGTTTCTTGATGTCATTTGCAGAAAACCAAATTGGTTGAAGACAGGCATCTGTAATCCTGTGGGCATCTTGACGAGAGTGAGATGGATCACCCAATCAAATCTTCTGGATGAGAATGATGCAGATACTACACCCTTGAAGAGAATGTGAAAACCTTCTGTTTTGCTCCCCGACCACGAGTAAGAACTGTGTAGTGTCAGCAGTGCTAGTCATACGTAGGTTAAGAACCACTGATTAGGATGGGGATATTTGTGGAGTCCTCTCCTCCAGTGTGTTGTTCAATAGTTCGTCACCAATTATGACTGGTTGTGGCAGACCTGAAAAACTTCGATCTGATCTTTTGGTTTTTGGATCATTTTGTCTTCTCTATCAGATATTGCACCTGCTCTTTGGAATGTAAGCAGCCAAGTGTGGTAGCTTTAACGGATTGTCATCAGGTTTAGGTACATATGGTTCTGACCCTGGCACATTCACCAACACTCGTAACTGAACCATAGATCAGCTTGATGGTAATGGTAGAATAAGGGATTATCCTGAGCAAAACGTCAAAGATTATGGCTGAATATAATTCTGCTTCTGCTGCTGCTGTGGTCGGTAGCATCACATCAGTGTTCAGGTTTGAGCTGAAATGTCTGCAATGCAATTCTGCTGCCTGACCCTCATTTCATACCTAGACCAATTCTCCCATCACCCATGTATTCAGTGACCTACTCTGGTTTCTGATGTGGTAACACACCGACTTTAATGTTCTCATTCTGCTGAGCGTCACTCCATGGTGAAAATAATCCAGTTTGCAACATTCCTCAAAACCCTTTAACCTATTCATCTCAATCTTTTCCTTTAGTCTGTCGTTGTCCGTGTTGAAAGTAAATGTGTTTCCCTGTCTTGTTTGCCCTGACCATGATTAAGAGCTCTGTAGTGTCAGTGATGCCAGTCTTATGCAGTTTCAGAATGAATGAATTTGTGCACCTTGTGCTATCATTCACTTCCTGGTCTATGGCGCTTCCTGGTGTTGGAGAAGGCAGCTAAGCAGCTTTGACACGTATCATTGAAACTTGTTCAAAACGGAAACTACTGGAGAAAATAAGCAGGCCTGGCAGCGTATGTTGAGTGAAAGCGGAGTTAACTTGTCGAGTCCTGTGACCCTTCTTCAAATCTCTCAGTTTCTCCAGCAACTTTTGTTTTTGGTACAAATTTCCAGTATCCACAGTTGTTTATGTTACTGAAAATTTTTCCTTCCCTATTTATCTCTGGAGAGACTCAGCAGGTCTGGCAGCATTTGTGGAGTCAGAAAACAGACTTAACATTTCAAATCCAGCGTGGCACTTCTTCAAAACTGATAAAGATTGAAAATGGGTTATGTAATCCTATCATAGAAATGAAGGAAGGGTAACGGGAAATAGAGGGTTTGGAGGCCCAGTGCAAAAGACAAATTGGCTTTAATTGCGGTGAAAGAGAAACAGATGCATGTAAATTAGAGAGTAAATAGAGGAAATGTGAATGGGTAGTATTGAGTGCAAAAGAAACAAGCTACAAACAACACAATGTCATCGGAAGACTCTTGGGAAGATATACGAATAAGAGAGTACAGGCATAATGGGGTCCGGTTGTGAAGTTATAGAATTGAATATTATGTCCTACAGGCTGTAACGTAACAAAACGTAAAGGGAAGTGTTACTCGAGATTGAATTGTGCTTCATTTGAATGTTGCAGCAGCCCAGGATCGAAATGTTAGCATGACAGCAATGTAGGTTACTGAAATCGGAAGCACTGAAAAGTTTACAGAATGGAAGTGTTCCTCAAAGCAGTCTGTTTGCTCCCGCCAATGTAAAGGAGACGACAGTGTGAGCATCAATGATAGGACACTGGATTGAAAGTGCAAGTGAAATGTTGTTTCACCTCGAAGGTGTATTTCGGGTCGCTAAACAATGAAAAACATTCAAATACCTGGCGTTATTTCTTCTTCGATATAGAATATATCACTGCACATTTGGACCTCCGCAGCAACAGCTTTAATCGTGTTTTCTTGAGTTCTTTTAGTCTATTTACTCAGAAGCTGTCCCCCACACCTTAACAACAGCAGCGGAGCTAGGCAATAGTTTGTTTGACACATATGCAACTGTCCACTTTGAACTGATTTCCCACTTGCTCGTCTGCTCCTTGCAATAACATTTGTAAATTTAACTCTTCTTATGCGATAGTTGAATCACATAATTTTCAATATACTCCACAACTTCCTTGCTTTTATGCACTATACCTCTATTTTGAAACCCAAAGATCCATTAAGACTTCTTAATAACAGTTTCAACTTGCCTCGTCACCATAACGTCCTGTTTTCTGCGTCCGTCTCCACTTAAACTAGGGATGTTATACTCGGCAGCTCTCTGGGACCCTCCTTGACTCCAGTGATTCCTGAAAGATCACTATCAATGCCGCCACAATTTCCTCTTCCACCACCTTAGAACTAAGTCTATCTGCTTAGGGCTGATTTATGTACCTTCACACCTTTCAGCTTCCCCAGCACCGCCTCCTGATTGGTGGTAACTACATTCATCTCTGTCCCCTGACGTTTTTGAAATTCTGGGAGGTGTCTCCCATTGGGCAGAGTGAGAAAAAGTAACTAGTCAACTCCTTTGGCATTTCTTTGTTCCGTATAAGCACCCCAGCCTCATTTTCCAGCAGTTTAATGTTTGGTGTTGCTTCCCTCTCCTCCCTGTCATTTATCAAAAATCCTCTTGCAAGTTTCTATTATTTTATTAACAAGCTTACCGTCTTATGTCATCTTCTGTTCCCTATTGTTTTTGGAGTGATCTTCTGCTGGTATTTGAAGGCTTTATAGTACTCTGGATTCCCAATAACCTTCACCACATTGTTTGCTTTCTCTTTTGTTTTTATGTTGTCCCTGATTTCCCGTGTTTTGTCGGGAAATCAGGGACAACATAGAAGACACAGTTATTTTGTCTTCTCCTGAGTATAATTCTTCTTCCTTGGAAAGAATTTCAGCTGTGCTTCTCAATTAACACCAGAAACTCGTAACATTGATGCTTCATTGTCTTCCCTGCTAAACTTGCCTTCCAATTACCATTTCAGGCATAAACGCTTCCGTAGGAATGTCAGGGGGTGGGGTTGGGGGAAGAGGGCAGATAGATAAATAAGGGCTTGGGGAGAAAGGTAGATTGGAAGGCGAAAGATGGATGCAGATGGGTGGTGATGGTGATGGGTCGTAGCCGAAGGTGAAGTAGAGAGAAGGGAAGGACTGTGGACAGGTAACACAGTTCAAGAGGATGGTACCAAGTTGAAAGGTTGGGTTTGGGATTGGGTGGAAGGAGGAAAGATAAGGAAACTGGTGAAATCGATGTTAATGCCTTATGGTTGGAGGATCTCAAGGCGCAAGATGACGGGTTCTTCCTCCAGGCGTTGGAAGGCTAGAATTTGGTGGTGGAGGAGGAACAGGACTTGCATGTCCTTGGCGGAGGGGGAGGGGGAGTTGATGTGGTCGGCTACAGGGCAGTGGGTTTATTTTGTGCGTGTGATGCAGAGATGTTCCATTAAACATTCAGCGAGTTGTTGTCCTGTGTCCCCAACGTAGCGGTGATCACATTGTCTCCAACGGTCAGAGTAGGTGAGGTGTTTGGATGTGAAGGGAAATTTCTGCCAGATGTGGAAGAATCAAATGATGGCCCTCGATGGAGATGAGGAGAGAGGTGTAAGCGCAGGTTTTACACCTCTTGCAGTGGCAACAGATGGTGCTGGGGGTGAATGGTGTTTTGGTTGGGAGTGTGGACCTAATGAGAGAGCCATAGAGGGAATGGTCTGTGCAGAATGCTAAAAGGAGAGGGATGGGAAATGTGTCTCTGGTAGTGGGGTCTGACTGTATCTGGCAGAAATGGTGGAGGACAATACGATGTATCTGGAGATTAATGGGGTAGAAGGTGAGGACAAAGGGGATCTAACCTTGTTGCGGTTAGAGGGGTGGAGTTCATGGTCAAAGCTGAGGGCAGTGGAGATGTTTTGGAGGGCATTGTTGAATACTTGCATTAAGAAATTGTAGTCCTTGAAATAGAAGGCCATCTGTGACACCCTGGATTGGAATTGCTCCTCCTGGAGGAGATGCGGCTGAGGTGGACTATTTGGGAGTGAGGAATAGTGTTTTTAAAAGATTTTGGAGGTGGGAATTAGTTTGGCAGAAGGTGTAGTGCAGTTAGCTGTGGGAGTTGTTGGATTTGAATTAGATATCCGTGTTGAATGGGTCCCTGAAAATGAAGACAGAATGGTCCAGAAAAGGGTCGGAGATGTCCAAGATGATCCAGGTGAACTTGAGGCCACAGTGGAAGATGTTCGTGATTTTTATGAACTGTTCAACATCCTCAGATGGATGAAGAACGCCTCATTTTTGCCTTGGAACACTCCAACAACACGGCATCAATGTCGCTTTCACCAATTTCCTCACCTCTCCGAACCCTACCTCATGCCAAATCCACCCTTCCAACTCTGCACTGCCCTCTTGACTTGTCCTGCCTGTCCATCTTCCTCCCCAACTATCCGCTCCATCCTCCCCTCTGACCTATCACCATTATCCCCCACTGCATCTACCTATCGCCTTCCCAGCTACCTTTGTTCCAGACCTACACCGCCACCTATTTATCTCCCACTTACCTTCTCTCCCAACCCCACATTCCTGATGAAAGTTTTATGCCCGAAACGTCGATTCTCCACTACTGAGACGCTGCCTGACCTGCTGTGCCTTTCCAGCCCCACATCTTTCGCCTCTGATGCTCACCATCTGCAATCCTCGCTTTTTCCCCTTCCAAATTACTCTGGCCAGTTCCTCCCTCATGTTCATGTAGTTCCGTTACTCAATTATAATTGTGTCTCGTCCAAACGTTAGCAATAGATGCAACTGAAAGAGGAAAGTTTCAGAGATGGTTCACGGAGAATAATTGGAGGATTTAATAATTAGATGTAAAGAGAGAACGAGAGAGCAAGAAAATATAGGTGAGAAAACTCATAAAATAGCCAAATCTAGATGATCAAGAGAAATAAATGTACTTTCCTATTTGCTTTGGCAATTTTCATGTCCTGTGATTTTTTTTATAGTGTATACCACATAGTAACATGTTCAAATGCTGGATCTGATGACAGAAATTTTATCTCCAATAATATGACCCACAATAGTTTTTGACAGAACTCAGCCAGCCATTATATTTATTTCCCAGTATGAAGTGCATTAATTGAAATAAAATGGGATACGAGAAGTTTGTAACTCACCTCGTGCTAAAAATGAGAGACTAAAATAGGGAATCCCTGAAAGCAGACATTAAACAGTGTATGTTAATCATTTTCCTCCATTCTATTTGAAATTATCGTTTTCTTTATGCTGTCACTCGCCATTACTCATTTCAATATGTTCTGTTTCTTTCTCGATATTTTACTTTTTTTTCTGTCTATCAAGAAAATATTGGTGACTGGGGCTATCACTTTACTACCTTCCAGTCTCCACAGCCACTGTCTACGATTCATTTCTGTTTCTTACTGATGGCGAGTACAAAGTTTAAACACAACAAAGAAAACAATTGTAACTATACCGTTTACTTTTGGGGTAAGGGCAGAAAATCTGAAGAAAGAAAAGGCATATATGTGTGCAATTAGATGTTTGCAGTTTTGGAAACACATCATTGATCTGCATTGTTTTCAAGTAAGAATGTTGCCTTATTAAAGCAGTGAGAGGGAAGTTCAGAAAACAAATCCTCACTTCCTGTGTGTGTTCAGTGCAGTTGTGACCAGAGATATTTTATTTTAGATTGGCAGTTGTTGTGGTGGAGGAATTTCCAGTGTAACAACCTCTATATTAGATCCTATGAACGCAGTTACTTAGATCACTGTATGTGGATAACACAGCAAAATAATAGAGCCTGTGAAGAGAAAGCATCACCTTTTGCATTTACCTCTAACATTGTTCAAGTAATTGGAGATGGGCGATAAGACCAAATCAGGTGATGTCAACATCCCAACCAAACCAAGTATAGTGGATATATTAGAAGTGTTGTATTGAAAGTGGTTTACTCGAGCTGTTTGTTCAATTTCTTTGATTGATGTCAGTCTCCATGGATCAGAACTGTGTGATTGGACGGTTTCCCTCTTTTCTTCATAACGGGCTTCCTTTAATGTGTTATCCCACTGTATCAGCGGCAGTATCATCCTCAAAATGATTGGGATGAGCAACTCCAGAGGGAGGGAAAGGTTGGAATTTGAGAAGTTTAGACTGGAATGTTCCAACAATGGATCAGAATCTGAGAACAATGGACTGGAATGTTACAAAAATAGACAGGAGTTTATCCTATGATCATCAGTATCTTTCTAAGACTTGAGCATCGTTTACATTGCGAATACAATGTGTTCTGATGATTATTCACGCAGGTTACTACCTCATCCTTGCTATTGATGGTGCCCCCTGTTAAGTCTATCTCTGTCGATTTATTAATTCTGTAAAACATTCTGCATGCCATCCCTAATCCAGTCGTCTCTATTTGACAAAGCTGCAAACTGTTGCATTCACGTTCAATCAAAAACTCCATTCGTAGTCCATGAATTTCTTACCAACCCTGTGTAACCCTCTTATATGTCTCAGTTAAGTCACCTCTCAACCTTGTTCTCTCGAACGAAAACAGCCTTTCTTCACAAGACCTTCCCTCCATACCAGGCAACATCCTAGTAAATATCAGTCGTTGGCTGATAGGATTTGGGAAATCCATAAGGCTTACTACAACTATATCAGGAATAAAAGAATGACTGGAGTAGGATCACAGCCAATCAAGAATAGTAGTGGGAAGTTGTGCATGGAGTCAAAGGAGATAGGATAAATTTTAAATACATATTTTTCTTGAGTAGTAACACTACAAATTGTCGAGAAGAATTATGAGATAGAGGCTACTAGTCTAGATGGGATTGAGGTTCACAGGGAGGAGGTGGTAGCAATTTTGCAAAGTATAAAAATGGGTAAGTCCCCAGGCTGGATGGAATTTATCCTAGATTTCTCTGAGAAGGCAGGGAAGAGATTGCTGAGCCTTTGGCTTTGATCTTTATGTTGTCATTGTCTGGAATAGTGCCAGATGTCTGAATCTTTTCACTGACGTCAGGGAATCCAGAACTAGAGGCATAGGTTTAGGATAAGAGGGGAAAGATATAAAAGAGACCTAAGGGGCAACTTGTTCACACAGAGGGTGGTACGTGTATGGAATGAGCTGGCAGAGGAAGTGGTGGAGGCTGGTACAATTGCATCATTTAAAAGGCATTTGGATGGGTATATGAATAGGAAGGGTTTGGAGGATATAGGCCGGGTGGGACTAGATTGGGTTGGGATATCTGGTCGGCATGGACGGGTTGGACCGAAGGGTCTGTTTCCATGCTGTACATCTCTATGACTGTATGACTGCATTTATGATCCTCAAATGCCACTGGCTATTAGTGGCCTATAATATACTTCTATCTGTGTGACTGCTGCTTTTGAAAGTACTTCCATGATAGACCCCTCCTTACTAGAGTATCTGTCTCCATAACTAATAATGTGACGCCACCTCTGCATTTGTACTCTCCTCTGCCGTGGCTGGTGACCCCGTATGCTGGAGTGTAAACTTTCCAGGGGCATCATTTCATCAAGCAGTTCCCTGTGTCAATCTATGCTCGACCAATCTGTTTTAGCTCTGCTATTTTTTTCCATCCATCCCTGTCCTTGACGCTTGAGACATGACACTACTGAACTCCCTTTGCCTTGGTTCATTTTCCAATTTAAGTTGTGCTTCTATTGAGCTAATTCCGTTTGAACTCTGCTGAAAGAAGTGAAACTCCTCATAGCAGCACATGTCCCACCTGTCCTACATGTGGGTTTTCTGGTGTGTGTGGAGAGATCCCATCTTCGCCAGAAATGATGCATGTGATTCAGAATCAAAACAATCCCAATTCTTGGGCCAGTCGTCCATCTGTTGTATCCTCCTGTTTCTGTGCTCATTATCCGATAGCATTGTGCATAAGCTTGAGATTATAACCTACAAAATCTTACTTATTGATATTGTAGCTACTCGTACTGGTTATACAAGGCCTTCTCCCTATTACGAGCTATGTCACTAATACTAATGCGCGCCATGGCCTCTGCCTTATTACTGTTTCTCTTCAGGATGCAATGAAACCAGCCAGTAGCATCGGGGAGACAACCTTGGAAACACGTCAGCGGCTATGAAAGCGCCGACCTACTCCTTTAACTGATGAATCACGTATCACCACTGTTTCATCTGTCTTGTTTTCTCCCTCCAGTAAAACCAGCCATTTTTGGATGCCTGAAGAAAAGTTCTCTCAAGATGTGCCAACTCCCTCCTAAATTCCAGACAGAAAACCAACTTGTGAGTGGAGCCACAAGAGCCTTCTGCACTGTATGCCTGGTGATTAGCCTTTTTTATTTGTTCATTTTGTATGAAGTGGGGGTCACTGGCTGGCAAGCATTTATTGTCCATCCCTCGTTATCCATGAGAAGGTGGTGGTGAGCTACCTTCTTAAACTGCTGCAGTCCACCTGCAGAAGATTATCCCAACAATGCTATTAGAGTGAGAGAATTCCAGGATTTTGTCCCAGTGACAGTAAAGGAACGTTGATATGTTTGCAACTCAGAATGGTGAGTGACTTGAAGGGAAAGTTGAAGGTGGTGGTGTTTGGAAATGTTTGCTACTCTTATCCTTGGAAGTGGAAGTGGCCGTGTGTTTGGAAGGTGCTGTCTGAGGATGTTAGGTGAATTTCTGCAGTGCATCTTGTCGATAATTTCTACTGCTTATACTGAGTGCTGGATTTGGAGGGAGTGGCTTCTAACGGATGCAGTGCCAATCAAGGAGGCTGCTTTTTCCTGGCTGGTTTCAAGCTTCTTGAATGGTGTTGGGGGTGCACTCATCCAGGCAAGTGGGAAGTGTGACATCACACTCCTGATGTGTGCCTTGCAGATGGTGTAAAGGTTGAGGAGTCTGGAGGTGAGTTAGGCCGCAGTATTCATTGCCTCTGATCTGGTCTTCCAGCCACTGCGTTAATGTAGTGAGTCCAGTTGAGTTTCTGATCAATGATAACTCCAGGATGTTCGGAATGGGGGGATACATTGATGGCAACTCTATTGAATGTCAAGAGGCTATATTTGGTGAAAGTTCTTCCTGCTAGTTGTCAATCCAAGTCTTGATATTGTCCAGATCTTGTTGCATTTGGACATGGACTTTTTCAGTGTCTGAGGAGTCTCGAATGGTGTGGAGCATTATGCAATCATGAATGAGCATTCCCACTTCTGACCTTAAAATGGATGGAAGGTCATTTATGACGCAGCTGATGGTTGGGCCGAGGACCCTAACCTAAGGAACCCCAGCAGACTGACCTTCAACAAGCATGACAATCGTCTGATGTGGCAGGTATGACTCTAAACACTGGGAAGTTTGCCTCATGATAACCATTCTTTCCAGTTTTGCTAGGCTTCATTGGTGGGCCACTGGGTTGAATGCAGCCTGGATGCCAAGGGGCGTCACTCCCAAATCACCTGTGGTCGTCAGTTCTTTCATCCATGTTTGGACCAAGTCTGTAAAGAGAAATGGAAAGAAAAAGTTTCATACTTTCCTTGAGTCAAGAGTTGAGTCACTTCTTGAGTGTGGGATTAATTTGAGAACTTGATTGATAACTGTGGGCCCAGAGACCTATCGATAACTGCTTAGGCGTCGTGCAGCTTCATATAGAAATTTACAGCATTTCTCAGTGTCCTGCGAATGCCTGTTAACCAGCAACTGTTAGCATGCTGTATATGTGTTACTTTAACGTTGTATCTGTCGTGTCCTTATTTACACGTTTTGCATTAACTCAACATCTGTCCATTCAGACTCTGGTCCTCTGTGTACTAGTCAATTAGGGTTACTTCAAGACAGGTTTTATTCTGCATCCATCAAGCACTGATGTAAGCAGTAAAATGTTACGCTATTTGCCAGCCACTTAGGAATATTCCTGCAAACTGTACCCCGAGGATAGGTGAGTTCAGCAGAGGCTGAGGATCAGAGAGCTTATGCCTGAAACGTCTAGATGAAGGGCTTATGCCCGATACATTGATTCTCCTGCTCCTCGGATGCTGCCGGACCTGCTGTACTTTTCCAGCATCACACTCTCAACATCAACCTGTGCCCGTCTGTTTCTGGGATGTAAAGCATTTTTGTAAACCCTATTTCACAATCTTTACATATTAGTATATTATTGGACTGTAACTCAAACCTTCTGAAATGTAACTTGTTTTACTCTGAAGGTGTCATCCATTGACATAAGAATGTGTTTCATGTAGTACCTACAATTTTGAATGTACCAGACACCACTTTGGACAGACACAGGTAGGACTCACTTCCCTCCACTCCCATACCCTATAAATATCAGCTTCTGTACATAGACAGTCACCCAAGGCTGGAATCGAACCTGGGACCCTGGTGCTGTGCGGCAGTAATGCAAACCACTGCGCCACCATGCCACCCCAATAGCAGGGGTGAGATCGCCACTGAGAATATGCCCAACCATTTTATACTTACAATTAGAACCTATATATCAATCTGCAACTTGCAGATTCTGCCACGTGAATATGAGTACAATTGGCACTCTCTCCCTGTCAGTTTCTGCGATGTGCATACTTGAGTGAAGTTATCTGCCTGTACCTATTGGTTTCCAGTTTCTGAATATGCGAATAGAGGTATTACTCTCTCCCAGTAAGATTCTCGTATATACATACTTGAGTGAAGATATGACCCCATACCTGTTGGTTTCTGCTATGTGAATATGACCGTTTTTGCTCTGTGAATGTGATTGTTTAATTCTCAATCTGTCCATGTCAGTTTCAGCATTATTAAAATTTGAACATTATTGTCAATATCGACCTGGCATCTTCTGCCAAGTGTTGAAACATTATTGCTGGAACAGCACAGCAGGTCAGGCAGCATCCAGGGAACAGGAGATTCGACGTTTCGGGCACAGGCCCTTCTTCAGGAATGAGCAGAGAGTGTTCAGCAGGAGAAGATAAAAGGTAGGGAGGAGGGACTTGGAGGAGGGGCGTTGGAAATGTGATAGCTGGAAAGAGGTCAAGGTGAGGGTGATAGGTCGGAGTAGGATGGAGGCGGAGAGGTCAAGAAGAAGACTGCAGGTCAGGAAGGCGGTGCCGGGCTGGAGGGATTCGGCTGAGACAAGGTGGGGGGAGGAGGGATGAAGAAACTGGTGAAGTCCAAGTTCATCCCCTGTGGTTGGAGGGTTCTCAGTCGGAAGATAAGACGCTCCTCCTCCGACCGTCGCGTTGTTGTGGTTTGGCGGTGGATGAGTCCAATGACCTGCATATCCTCGGTGGAGTGGGAGGGGGAGTTGAAATGCTGTGCTACAGGGTGGTTGGGTTGGTTCGTCCGGGTGGCCCAGAGGTGCTCTCTGAATCGCTCCGCAAGTAGGCGGCCTGTCTCCCCAATATAGAGGAGGCCACACCGGCTGCAGCGGATGCAGTAGATGATGTGGGTGGAGGTGCAGGTGAATCTGTGGCGGATATGGAAGTTTCCTTTGGGGCCTTGGAGAGAAGTGAGGGGGGAGGTGTGGGCGCAAGTGTTGCACCTCCTACGGTTGCAAGGGAAGGTGCCGGGAGTGGAGGTTGGGTCGGTGGGGGGTGTGGATCTGACAAGGGAGTCGCGGAGGGAGTGGTCTCTACGGAAAGCTGATAGGGGAGGGGAGGGAAATATATCCTTGGTGCTGGGGTCTGTTTGGAGGTGGCGGAAGTGACGGCGGATGATGCGCTGTACATGGAGATTGGTGGGGTGGTAGGTGAGGACCAGTGGGGTTCTGTCCTGGTGGCGGTTGGAGGGGCGGGGCTCAAGGGCGGAGGAGCGGGAAGTGGAGGAGATGCGATGGAGGGCATCGTCGACCACGTCGGGGGGGAAATTGCGGTCCTTGAAGAAGGAGGCCATCTGTGTTGTACGTATTTTGAACTGGTCCTCCTGGGAGCAGATGCGGCGGAGACGAAGGAATTGGGAGAATGGGATGGCGTTTTTACAGGGGGCAGGATGGGAGGAGGTGTAGTCCAGGTAGCTGTGGGAGTCGGTTGGTTTGTAGTAGATGTCCGTGTTGATTCGGTCGCCTGAGATAGAAACAGAAAGGTCTAGGAAGGGGAGGGAGGAGTCCGAGACTGTCCAGGTGAATTTGAGGTCGGGGTGGAAGGTGTTAGTGTAGTGGATGAACTGTTCAACCTCCTCGTGGGAGCACGAGGTAGCGCCGATACAGTCATCAATGTAGCGAAGGAAAAGATGGGGGGTGGGGCCAGTGTAGTTGCGGAAGATGGATTGTTCCACATACCCTACGAAGAGGCAGGCATAGCTGGGGCCCATGCGGGTGCCCATGGCTACTCCTTTTGTTTGGAGAAAGTGGGAGGATTGGAAAGAAAAGTTGTTCAGGGTGAGGACCAGTTCGGTCAGTCGAAGGAGGGTGTCGGTGGGTGGTAGGGCGGGAATGGAAGAAGCGGAGTGCTTTGAGTCCTTCGTGATGGGGGATGGAGGTGTACAGGGACTGGATGTCCATGGTGAAGATGAGGCGTTGGGGACCGGGGAAGCGGAAATCCTGGAGGAGGTGGAGGGCGTGGGTGGTGTCACGAACGTAGGTGGGGAGTTCTTGGACTAATGGGGACAGGACCATGTCGAGGTATGCCGAGATGAGTTCGGTTGGGCAGGAGCAGGCTGAGACGATGGGTCGTCCGGGGCAGTCAGGTTTGTGGATTTTGGGCAGGAGGTAGAAACGGGCGGTGCGGGGTTGTGGGAATATGAGGTTGGAGGCGGTGGATGGGAGGTCCCCTGAGGTGATGAGGTTATGGATGGTCTGGGAGATGATGGTTTGGTGGTGGGGGGTGGAGTCATGGTCAAGGGAACGGTAGGAGGAGGTAGCTGCGAGCTGGCGTTTGGCCTCAGCGGTGTAAAGGTCAGTGCGCCAAACTACTACTGCGCCTCCCTTGTCAGCTGGTTTGATGGTGAGGTTGGGGTTGGAACGGAGGGAGTGGAGGGCTGCGCGTTCCGAGGGTGAGAGGTTGGAGTGGTGAAGCACTCCGCTTCTTCCTTTCCCGCCGTACCACCCAGTACCCTTCCACCGACACCCTCCTTCGACTGACCGAACTGGTCCTCACCCTGAACAACTTTTCTTTCCAATCCTCCCACTTTCTCCAAACAAAAGGAGTAGCCATGGGCACCCGCATGGGCCCCAGCTATGCCTGCCTCTTCGTAGGGTATGTGGAACAATCCATCTTCCGCAACTACACTGGCCCCACCCCCCATCTTTTCCTTCGCTACATTGATGACTGTATCGGCGCTACCTCGTGCTCCCACGAGGAGGTTGAACAGTTCATCCACTACACTAACACCTTCCACCCCGACCTCAAATTCACCTGGACAGTCTCGGACTCCTCCCTCCCCTTCCGAGACCTTTCTGTTTCTATCTCAGGCGACCGAATCAACACGGACATCTACTACAAACCAACCGACTCCCACAGCTACCTGGACTACACCTCCTCCCATCCTGCCCCCTGTAAAAACGCCATCCCATTCTCCCAATTCCTTTGTCTCCGCCGCATCTGCTCCCAGGAGGACCAGTTCAAAATATGTACAACACAGATGGCCTCCTTCTTCAAGGACCGCAATTTCCCCCCCGACGTGGTCGACGGTGCCCTCCACCGCATCTCCTCCTTCGTGGGCGGCACGGTGGCACAGTGGTTAGCACTGCTGCCTCACAGCGCCCGAGACCCGGGTTCAATTCCCGCCTCAGGCGACTGACTGTGTGGAGTTTGCACGTTCTCCCCGTGTCTGCGTGGGTTTCCTCCGGGTGCTCCGGTTTCCTCCCACATCACAAAGATGTGCAGGGTCAGGTGAATTGGCCATACTAAATTGCCCGTAGTGTTAGGTAAGGGGTAAATGTAGGGGTATGGGTGGGTTTCGCTTCGGCGGGTCGGTGTGGACTTGTTGGGCCGAAGGGCCTGTTTCCACACTGTAATCTAATCTAATCTAATCTAATCACTTCCCGCTCCTCCGCCCTTGAGCCCCGCCCCTCCAACCGCCACCAAGACAGAACCCCACTGGTCCTCACCTACCACCCCACCAATCTCCATGTACAGCGCATCATCCGCCGTCACTTCCGCCACCTCCAAACGGACCCCACCACCAAGGATATATTTCCCTCCCCTCCCCTATCAGCTTTCCGTAGAGACCACTCCCTCCGCGACTCCCTTGTCAGATCCACACCCCCCACCGACCCAACCTCCACTCCCGGCACCTTCCCTTGCAACCGCAGGAGGTGCAACACTTGCGCCCACACCTCCCCCCTCACTTCTCTCCAAGGCCCCAAAGGAAACTTCCATATCCGCCACAGATTCACCTGCACCTCCACCCACATCATCTACTGCATCCGCTGCAGCCGGTGTGGCCTCCTCTATATTGGGGAAACAGGCCGCCTACTTGCGGAGCGATTCAGAGAGCACCTCTGGGCCACCCGGACGAACCAACCCAACCACCCTGTAGCACAGCATTTCAACTCCCCCTCCCACTCCACCGAGGATATGCAGGTCATTGGACTCATCCACTGCCAAACCACAACAACGCGACGGTCGGAGGAGGAGCGTCTTATCTTCCGACTGGGAACCCTCCAACCACAGGGGATGAACTTGGACTTCACCAGTTTCTTCATCCCTCCTCCCCCCACCTTGTCTCAGCCGAATCCCTCCAGCCCGGCACCGCCTTCCTGACCTGCAGTCTTCTTCTTGACCTCTCCGCCTCCATCCTACTCCGACCTATCACCCTCACCTTGACCTCTTTCCACCTATCACATTTCCAACGCCCCTCCTCCAAGTCCCTCCTCCCTACCTTTTATCTTCTCCTGCTGAACACTCTCTGCTCATTCCTGAAGAAGGGCCTGTGCCCGAAACGTCGAATCTCCTGTTCCCTGGATGCTGCCTGACCTGCTGTGCTGTTCCAGCAATAAAGTTTCAACTTTGATCTCCAGCATCTGCAGACCTCACTTTCTCCTCTTCTGCCAAGTGAACATGTGGGGGTCTGTATTGAAATGTACCTTTTGCTTTCTGCGGCATGAATGCATGAGTGTGGCTGTCAATCTTTCCCTGTCAGTTTCTGCTCTGTGAATGTATGGTTTAGTTATCCATCTGTACTGATGAAGGGCTTTTAGCCAAAACCTCAATTCTTCTGTTTCTTGGATGCTTCCTGACCTGCTGTGCTTTTCCAGTATCACACTCCTGACTCTAATCTCCAGCATCTGCAGTCCTCACTTTCGCCTATCTATCTGTACCTGTCAGTTTCTTGTCACATGAACATGTAAGTGTTGTCATTAAGGTGTCCCTGTAAGTTATTGCAATTCAAGCGTGTGACTGTTGTTATAAATCGCAGTTTCTGCTGCGCGAATGTGAGTTTAGTTGTCACTCTGTATCTGTCAATTTCTGCTAGGTGTAAAAGTGCGAGTGACAATATATGGCTGTCAGACTTTGTTCTGTGAGTAGTTATCAAACTGTACCTGTCAGTTCATGTTCTGTGAAATGGGAGTGTTATCAACTTGTTCCTAACAGTTTCTGCATTGTGAATATAGGAGTGCACTTATTAATCTTTCTAGGACAGTTACTATTATGTAAAAGTGAGTGTGCATTTAACAATCAGTGGTCTACTTGTCAGTTTCCGACATCTGAATGTAATTTTAGCTCTCATAACGTACCGGTCAGTTTGATTTTATCTCTGTGAATGAGAGTGTCACCTTCAGCCTCTACCTGATAGCAGTTGAGTTTGGTTATTGATCTGTAATGCCACTTTCTGATAGGTGAACATTTGAGCACAGTTATTCATCCGTACACGATACTTTCTGATATCTGAATACGAAAGTGTAGTTGTCAACCCACTCCTGCTGGTATGTGCAATGAAAATAAGAGAGTGTGTGTCACTCTCTGTCATGTGAACATCTGAGTGTCATGAATCTATCCATGGGCAGTGTCCGCAAAAGGTTTTCTGTGTATGTGCGTGTGTGTGTGAGAGAGAGATAGAGAGAGACTGCCCTGTCAATATGTGTGTTGTCATCAATGTCTTTTTGCCTGTTTCTGCGAAGTGAACGAGTGAACAAAGGTATCAATGCATGCTTGTCAGTTTCTATTTGGTAAAGGGATGTATCTCTTTGGCAGCCACTAAAATTCTCAGTGAGGGTGTGATTCGTTATGAGGGTGACTTTAGGCTGATCTGTTTCAGTTCGTGAGTGCACATTTTGGACAAGAATTCAGACTTTCCAGTTTCAAAATTGTGCAAATGTCAATGAGATGTGAATGGTAAATTTGTTCAAACTGGACATATGTGCATTGTGAATTGTGAGAACAAAACAAACTGATATTTTCTCAGTTGTTTGAACATCTCTCTCTCTCTCAAACTGAGCTCAACGAAGAGCTGACCCAATCTGCTCTGACTGTGGAAAGGAAGTTCTTCGCTCTGACAGCAGTAACATACCTGCTGTTTATCGAAGCAGCTGGTCACACTTGGCTCTGTACCGAGGGAATATTACATTGTCTTGGTCCTTCAAGTATTTGCCTGGAGAAAGACAGAAGAGATACCTCCTGTAAAGCACCATCAGCCAAGTTTGACCATCTTTAACTGATCAATGCAACATTCTGTTAATAATCATTAGGATATTGTATTTCAAGCCAGGAATTCAAACAGAACAACATGTCTGATTCTACTTTTGCTCCATGTCTGGTGATTTTTCTTTTTGTTAATTCAATACCAATTGAGTGAGATCCAGAAACTAACCAATAATTGTACATCTCCATGAATGGGACTATCCAATGCAAGTAAGGCTGTGAATAGGAGTTTAGTCATTGAACTATGCATGTCAATTCCTACTTTGTGAATAACAACCACACACTCACATTCTGTCCCTCTCAGCCTTGCTTAAATTACTTATGCATTCAAATAGCAGTGACTCACAGCGACAGATTGATATAGAACTATAGAGCCATTGAAATGACATTGCACATAAGAGGGCCATTTGGCCTATCTTGTCCATTCCAACCCAAACACACCAGATGGCCATTTAATCCCATCTTCCTGCTAACAGCCCATAACCCTGCAGCTGAGAGCACTGCCTATTTCTGCAGTCTGAACTTATTTCTCAATTTGTTCCTGCCAGTCTCTGTTTCATGGATATGTAAATATAGCTATCAATTTGGACCTATCAATTTTTTTCTGTATGAATACTTGAATGGTGTTATCCATCTCTACTTGTAAATGTCAAAATACAGTTATAAATATATGTATTTGTCAGTCTCTACAATGTGAATGCGAGAGTTATTGAGCAGACTATCCCTGTCAGTTTCTGCTCTGTTAATCTGAGAGTGTCAGTAATAACCTGTCCCTGTCAGTTTCTGGTTTGTTGATCAATGCATTCGCCTATCAACAAATACCTGTCAGTTTCAGTCAATGTGAATGTGAGAGTGCTGTTATCAATCTGTGCCTGTCAGATTCTGATATGTGAATGTGACTGTCATTTTCAGTCTTTGCCTGTCAATTCTGTCATGTGAACAAGAGATTGTCAATCAATGTGTTGCTGTCAGATGCTGCAATGAGAATGTGTGACTGTAGTTATCAATCTGTCCACGTCAACTTCTGCTATGAACATACGTGTGTAGTTATCAATCTGTACCTATCAGTATCTGCTCTGTGTCTATAGGTGTATTTATCAATCTATTGCTGTCTGTCTTTGCAATGTGAAAGGGAATTGATCAATCTTTCCTCATTAGTTTCTGTTCTCTAAATCAGACTGTTTAGTTATCAATCAGTAACTGTTAGTGTTTGGCTCTGTGAATGTATAAATGCATTTATCATTCAGCAAACTATCAGATTCTGCTTTGAGTTTTTCTGAGAGTATAGTTTTGATTTGTTCCTGTCATCCATAACTGTCAGTTTTTTCTGGCTGAATGTGTGTGTGAAATTGTCAGTCTATCCATGACCAATTCTGCTGTTTGAATATGAGAAATTCAGAAGCAACGCTTCCTGTCAGTCTCTGCAATGTGAATATGTGAGTGTATTTATCAATATTTTCCTGTCTTGGTGAGACAGTGTTGTGATCAATACATTCTGCCCTATGAATATTTGAGTTTCTTTACCAAATTATACGTCAGGAAATTTTCTCTCCATATACGGAGGTTTAGCAGTCAGTTTTGTCAATGTGAATATGTGAGCACGGGTTTGAATCTGTTTCTGCCAAGTCAATATGAGAGTGCAGTTTTCAATCTCTACCTGTCAGATTCTGTGTGAAATTGAGTGTACTTATCAAACTGTATCTGAGAGTTTATGTTAAGTGAAAGTGGAAGTGTTGTTATTAAATTGTACCTGTGATTTTCTGTTATGTGACTAGAAGAGTGTAATTTTCAATCGGTCCCTGTCAGTGTCTCCTCCATATATCCGAGGAAGTAATTAAATTATACCAGGCAGATTTTGCTATGTGACTGAGAGTGTACATCTCAACCAATATCTGACAGTATGAGCTATGAGAATGAGAGTGTTGCTATCAGTCTGTACCTTTCAGTTTCTGTTATTTCAACAAGTGAGTTTAGTTATCAATCTGTACCTGTGATTTTCTGTTATGTGACTAGAAGAGTGTAATTTCCAATCTGTCCCTGTCAGTGTCTCCTCCATATATCCGGGGAAGTAATTAAATTATACCAGGCAGATTTTGATATGTGACTGAGAGTGTACATCTCAACCAATATCTGACAGTATGAGCTATGAGAATGAGAGTGTTGCTATCAGTTTAGTTGCTATCAGTGAGTGTTGCTATCAGTGAGTTTAGTTATCAATCTGTACCTGTGATTTTCTGTTATGTGACTAGAAGAGTGTAATTTCCAATCGGTCCCTGTCAGTGTCTCCTCCATATATCCGAGGAAGTAATTAAATTATACCAGGCAGATTTTGCTACGTGACTGAGAGTGTACATCTCAACCAATATCTGACAGTATGAGCTATGAGAATGAGAGTGTTGCTATCAGTCTGTACCTTTCAGTTTCTGTTATTTCAACAAGTGAGTTTAGTTATCAATCTGTACCAGTCAGTTTCTGCTTGGTGAATATGTGAGTGCATATATCAATCATTCCTTGTCAGTATCTGTGTTGTGAATATGTGAATGAGGTTATCAATTTGTAATTCTGTCAGTTTTCAACACGTGCATACGGAAATACATCTGTCAGATTCTGCTCTATGAATATGGTACAATTATTAATCTGTCTTTGCTTTGTGAACATCCAAATATAGTCATCAAAATGGAGATGACAGTTTCCACTCTGCAAATGTGCATGTGTATTTCCCAACGTATCCTTGTGAGTTTCTGCTGTCTGTCTATGAACATGTAGCTGTAAGTTTCTGGTTTGGCAATGTCCGAATGCCTTTATCAAAATGTATGTCAGTTTCTGTAATGTGAATGTGTTAGTCCAGTTATCAATTTATGACTGCAACATTCTGCTCTGTGAACATGTAAGTGGTGGTTATCATCGTACCTGTTAGTTTCTGCTACATGAATAAATGAGGGTAGTTGTCAACCTGTCAGTTTGTGCTGTGAATGTGTCAGTGTAGTTATCAGTCTGCATCCGTCAATTTCTGCGAGGTCAATGAGAGAGTGTAGTTCCCAATATGTACCTGTGAGATTCTCCTCTGTTATTTTTGAGTATCATTATCAAACTGTACATGACAGTGTGTTTTTCCCTCTGTGAAATTGAAAATGTAGTAATAAGTCTTTACCTGTAAGGTTATGCTATGGGAAAGTTCTTGTCAGTTTCCGCTAATGTGAGTGTAGTTATTCATCCGTGCCTATCCATTTCAGCTATTTGAATGTATGAGTGCAAGTATCAATCTGTGTGTCTCAGTTACTGCTATGTCAATAAGCAAGTTTAGTTTTTGATCTATACCTGTCAGTTTTAGATATGTGAATGTATGAATGCAGTTATTAATATATCCCTGAAGGTTTCTGCTTATAAAAATGCAAATATATTCATTAAATCATACCTGTCATTTTCTGCAATATGAATGTGAAAACGTAGTTATCAATCTGTAACTATCAGTTTCTGTTCTGTGAACATACAAGTGTTGTAATCAATCTGTACCAGTCAGTTTCTGCAGTATGAATATTCTTGTATAATGCGGCACATTGTACAGCACAGTGGCTCAGTGGTTGGCTCTGTTGCCTCACAGCGCCAGGACCTAGATTTGATTCCAGACTCGGGTGACTGTCTACGTGGAGTTTGCACATTCTCCCGGTGTCTGTGTGGGTTTCCTCTGGGTGCCCCGGTTTCCTCCCACAGTCCAAAGAAGAGGTTAGGTGAATTGGCCATGCTAAATTGTCCACAGTGTTCAAGGATGTGTGGGTTAAGTGCATTAGTCAGGGGTAAATGTAGAGTGATAAGCGAATGGCTCTGGTTGAGATAATCTTAAGAGGGTCGGTGTGGACTTGCCAGGCTGATGGTCCTGTTTCAAAACTGTATGGATTCTAATTCTAACCAAAAGACTATACCTGAAAGTTTCTGCTAGATGAGTTATTAATAACTAATCAATTTATATTTAATCTCTCCCAATCAGTTTCTGATTTGATAATGTATGAATGCATTTATCAATCTGAATCTGCCATTCTTTGTAATATGAAAATGTGAGTACTGTTACTATTCTATGCCTGGAGACATAGGAGTGGAGGCTAGGAAACTTGGGGAATTAAATATTGACATCGTGAAAACAGTCCACATGCCAAAAGAGGAGGTGCTAGAGACGTTAAAAAAAACATAAATTGGTCTCAAACTCTTGGACCGGATCAAGTATATCCCATGATGTTGTAGGAAGCTATATTAATAATTCGAATAAATGATATTGTTTTTTCATATTGATATTGTGTGCTCAGTAATGATTCACTACTTGTCACATATGGCTGCTGAAATTATGTAAAAACATGATGTCATTGTTTATCTGGTTTGTGAAATTTAAAATGGCCTTTTACAATGTAAACTGGATTTAGTACACCAATTGCCTACTTTAGACAACCAGTCAGCTTCAAAAATGCTGTGAATGGTAGTGGCCTATGACTCATATTAATTGAAACTGGAAAAATGTCTATGGAGAATGCAGAGAAAAAAGAAATTTGTCTTTCCGCAGTTGTGTCTAACTGTCCATTTCTTTGGATATATCTCTGGAAATTGAGCTTGTTAGAAACAAATTTAATAAAATTTAGATGAGACCACCAAAACTGGAAACAAGACAATTTATTCTACGATCTTGCAAGAAAATGCATCAAATGCAGAAGCAATTGAGCTAACTAGAACTTAGGTTAGTGTACAATTATACCCTATGAGTTGAGTGAGGTCATCTCTCCAGACTCCTAATTACCCAATCTCTTACTGTACCAGACCACTGCCCAGCTGCGTTCCACCCTTATTACTTCCCCCTTCCCCAGGTTGGCAACCTCCCTCTCTGTAAGTGCTGACACACACATTATTTTGTTGACAATACATCAAGATCTGGTTTAACATCTTGTATCAATTCGGCTGGTACATTCCAAACTCGGACATTTCATTAACTTGTATCATTTTGTATAGCCCAAGCATTTCGGTTATCTCAGCTTATTGCTGAAAACATAATTTTTAAAAAGAACTTATTTGTTATAATAATTACACATCAAAGTTAGTATTTAATTAACCACAATTATACACTGAAAAGTAGAGATACTCTTCCCTAAATACCTGCAGAGTTAATAGTTCTCTTGCTGTACCCCTTTTCTGTATGCTTTTTCTATATCTGCAAAAACAACACTTTTCCCCATTTCTAACAAGCTCAAACTAAGTCTCATTCAATCTGCTCTGTGCCTGTGGAAAGGATGTTCTCTGTTTTGACAGAGTTAACATACCTTCTGTTTGTTAGAAGCAGATGGTCACACTTAGTCATATTTCCTCAGTACAAAACTTTGTCTTCGTCATTCAAATATTTGCTTGGCGGAACACAGAAGATTTTTCACCTCTAAATCAATATAAGCCACGTTAGGCAAGATTAAACTGATCAGTGTGGCAGTCAGTTAATAATCATTTGGGTATTTTTAAACCTAGCAATTCAAACAGAATCAGGTTTCAATTCTACTCTTTCCCTGAGTTGCACACGTCTCCTTTCTTTTAATTTCAACTTTGTGACAATTGGGTGAGATCCAGAACTAGCATCTGCACACCTCCAAGAATGGGAATTCCTGAAGCAGCTGCAATGCTGACATACACCAACAGCAAGGTGCCAATACACTAAGTGTTGAAGGAAAGAACAAGGGACGCTATGTGTAATGTTTTACTCGAAACTTCAAGTCTGTTCACTCTAATACGTATCCTTTATAAGATTGTCACAAAATTATGGTCTGTACTTCCATTCTTCACTGCCCAACATCAACAGCATGAAACAGAAGCCAAACATTTAATTTCCTCAGTGTTTAGGGGATTAAAAACCCCAAGAATGTCCCACAGCAGCTTCTTCCCGCTCTGCCTCCCTCAGCAGGCCCACACACAGCCCGAGAAAGGCCTCTCTCTTCCCCCCAGCCCGCTCACTCCAAGTTCCGGGACCAGTTCCTGCTCCGCTCGGCCTCTTACAAACAGCCCCCGGTTCTCCCTGAACTCACCCCGAATCAATCCCGGTCTCGGAGCCCCCTCTGTGTCCCAGGCTCCCATCCCGATGTGCTGCTGGAAGGAGCCTGCTGTTCCCTCGCTTCCCTGGGCGCTGATCTCTCCATTGCGGTCTGTTTCAAACAAACCTCTTGCACTCACTGAGTAAATGCTCCTCAATGGTAGCGCTGGGGGAGGGCCTCACGCATGCGCTCCTCTACTCAGGAAACAGTCAGCTTTGGGAAGGGGCAGCATCGCGCATGCGCTGCTTCAGGATGCAGGAACAAATCATTCGCATTAAACCCCAGTGCTAACCCCAGACCCAGTATTGGGGATTAGGGTCAAAGCACAAATATTACTTCCAAAACAAAGGAAGAGACTAAATAAGCATGGATTGTTTTCTCTCGAGCAGAGAAGCATAAATGAGGGCTCATGATTTTGGTGTAAAATGTTATGAGGCGTATGGACAGGGTGAATAAAGAGAAGCTGTTTCCCGTGTTTGAAGATCAATCACAAGTGGTGATTGGGTAAGGATATGGTAAGGGTAAGGACTCTCACTATGATGCAGTGTAAGGGGTAAAGATATAGAGGCTATTGTGGGTGCAGTGTTTTTCTGTGCTGTATCTGTGTCAGCTGTTGCTCTGCGTATCTCAGAGTGTAGTTATTAAACGGTACATGTCAGTCTCTGGTTTATTACTGCATTATCATACGCCACATGTCAAAGCTTTTGTACTGTATATGTGAGAATCTAGTTATCAACCTGCAACTTTCATACAGCCTTTCATACACTCTGATCAGATACCCGAGACTGACCAAATCTCATTTGCTAGCATTTGGCACATTTCCCTTTATATCCTTCCTGTTCATTTACCCATCCAGGTTACTTTTAAATGTTGTAATTGTTCCCAATCTTCATCACTTCCTCTGAAAGCTCATTCCATATGGACATCACCCCCTGCATGAAAGGTTGTCCCTTAGGTCATTTTAAATCTTTGCCCTCTCACCTTAAACCTATTCCCTCTATGCTCCACCACTCGAGGAGAAAGACCTTGGCTTTTCATTCTATCGATGCCCCTCATGATTTTATAAGCAGCTGTAAAAATCACCCTCAGCTTCCGATCCTCCACAGAAGAAAAAGCCCCAGCCTATTCAGCCTCTCCTGATAGTTCAAACCCTCTCGTCCTGATAATATCTCTGTCAATATTTTTGTACCCTCTTAAGATGAACAACATTTTTCCTATAGCCGCGTGACCAGAATTGTATGCAGTCCGCTAAAAGTACCCTAACCAATGTCCTGTGCAGCCCTAACATGATATCCCAGCTGCTAAACTCAATATGCTTACCAAAGAAGGCAAGCATGCCAAACTCCTTTTTTTCACACACTCCACTTTCAAGCAGCTATTCATATGCACCTGTATGTCTTATTATTTGGCAAAACTCGCCAGGCTCCTACCATTAACTGTGTAAGTCCTGCCCTATTTTGAGCAATGAGAATATATGTGCAACTACCATTCATTCTCTCCCTGTCAGCCTCTGCAATGTGAATATGTGAGAGCAGTTTAGTCAGTTTCTGCTGTGTGACTGTGAGAGTGAAGTCCTTAATCTGTACGAACCACTTTCTACTCTTGCGTGCCAATTTGGCTTAACTCTCTGGCAGCCACTAATATTCTCCGTGACTGCGGTTTATTCCGTGAGAGAAGGAATGAGATGTTTAATTAACATATCGGGATGGTTTTGAAATGTGAAATAAAGAGATTAATTGCAGATTGCAGTTCTTGGCGCTTGGTTTTGTTTCTGCTGGTTCGTCAGGTCCAGAGAAAAAAAGGTAGAAAGAAACAGATGCGGTTCGGCAAATGAATGAGCGAGAGAGATTGTCTTAAGTATACATTTGTAACCTAATTAACAGGTATTGGTGGATTCTCCTCTAAACAACGTCCTCCTTCTTATACAGCATTCTTTTATGCAAAACATACTCCGTTACTTGTGAATCGGCGGGCTTTTCAAATTGGAAAGAAAGCTGATTATGATTTGGCGCTGGCTTCGAGAGAAGAGAACGTGCCCTCTCTTCTCTGCCTCTTGAGAACATATTAGGTACCAGTGAATTTTTTTTTTCTATTTGCTGCTATTTGCTCAAGTTACTCTCTATTTGATTATTCCGGGAGCTACAAGCCCCGGTTGGGGTGTGAGCCCTGAGTTTCATTATTGGGAAACAAAATAAATTCCCCTTTTCTTACAGATCCACGGGTAGATACATTACACACTGATTTCTCAACTTACAAAACTCCGCGGGATTCTGTTGGGTTGCAGAATGTTGTAAATGGGGCTTTCTGCTTCGGTTAGAAGCTTTCAAAATGAGAACAGTTGCCGGACTGGAATAGTTAATGTGGAGCTTTTGTAATAAGGGAGTACGATATTAAAATAATACCTAAAGGCGGTGTTCGTTATTAATGCACTCATGGCGAAGAACGTTCATGTAATCCTGACAGGGCTGATTGAGGGCATTCGGCCCATCGAGTCTGAACCTCCCCTCCAAAGAGCATCTCGGATCCTTCAAACAGCTCATGTGTTCACTTCTCCTAAAGAGAGACTGCGTGAACAGTACTTTTATAATCTAAAAGCAAATTAACGATGAAGTAGAAAGCATTTTTTCTATAAAACTCCCTTCTCTCATCTACATCTCGGCGGGATGTCCAAATCTGAAGGAAAACGGTTGATGATTTCCCGCCTGCCTTCTCAGCAATGATCATATAGTAGTCATGATTTGGAGATGCCGGTGTTGGACTGGGGTGTACAAAGTTAAAAAATCACACAACACCAGAATATAGTCCAACAGGTTTAATTGGAAGCACTAGCTTTCGGAGCGCCACTCCTTCATGACAACCACCTGATGAAGGGGCTTCGCTCCGAAAGTTAGTGCTTCCAATTAAACCTGTTGGACTACAACCTGGTGTTGTGTGATTTTTAACAATGATCATATAGTTACAGCTGGTGGGAACGCCAAGGGAGATAATTAGGAGAGAGGGGATTTAATCCGGAACACTCCACTACCTTCATATATGATGTACAAATTACATTGCAGTATGTATTCTTTTCACTGCCGCTGAATGGGAATAACTCCCCGGCTATGCATTACTCACTGGTGTTTAATATGCTCGCTTTCTCTCGGAATAAAAAGACTGACTCGAAAAATTGACTCACTGGTGAATCAATGATTTTGAAGATGCAAATTAGGAAAGGGAATAAGGTATGATCGTTTGGAATATATTTTTGTAATGGCAAAAACAAATCACCGAATAAGAATTCACACATTCTCCTCTGGCATTTTGGCGGGCTTTTCAATTCGAAATAAAAGCGGCTGATCTCTTGGCGCCAAATGTTCTCCCGCGCCTTCTCCACAAGCACAAGCCATGTTTACCACCACGATAAACAATGAGGCGAGAGGGCTTTTGTTGGGGGAATTCCTAATTGTGTAGTAAAATTACAAATCTCTAATATCGTATTATAATAAATTCCGCGATCACCGAAGACCTCGGTCGCTGTATCTTCATTGTCGCTGACTGACTCCAAATCAATACTTTACTCAATCCCTATTTACTTCATAGTTTTATAATTACAATATTAATGTGCCACATCGCTTCCCGCTCTCTCTGGATAGTTTAGTGGCTCTGAAAAGAGCCGTTGTGTTTCTCTCTCTCTCCCGGGGTGAATGTGCAGGGCCGGCCAGGCTCCGTTTAGGCGCGCTCCCCGCGGATCCGGCGGGCCAGCTGGATGTCTTTGGGCATGATGGTGACCCGCTTGGCGTGGATGGCACACAGGTTGGTGTCCTCAAACAGTCCCACCAGGTAAGCCTCGCTGGCCTCCTGCAGGGCCATCACCGCCGAGCTCTGGAAGCGCAGGTCGGTCTTGAAGTCCTGAGCGATCTCTCGCACCAGGCGCTGGAAGGGCAGTTTGCGGATCAGCAGCTCGGTGGATTTCTGGTAGCGGCGGATCTCCCGCAGAGCCACCGTGCCGGGCCTGTAGCGATGAGGCTTCTTCACGCCGCCCGTGGCCGGAGCGCTCTTGCGGGCCGCTTTGGTCGCCAGCTGCTTGCGGGGAGCTTTCCCTCCGGTGGATTTGCGCGCTGTCTGCTTGGTTCGGGCCATTCTCTTCAACTCTCTGTAACACACACAGGCTGCTGCTGTCAATGCTGAGGTTGCTGCGGTGCTGCCTGTTTAAGGGAACGGAGAGCCCGCCCTAGAGCTGGGATTGGATACAGCCCTGTCCCTCAGCCCACAGAGAAACAGAAAAGGCAGGAAAAGAATTGTTGGAGGCTGATTGGGTAACGTGAAATGACAGTTGGTCAGTTTCAAAATGCCCGCCGAATTTACCCTCACAAACACTGAAATTAAATTAAATATTCAAACACAAAGCACCATCCGTCTGCAACGAAGATAAAATGTAATATTTTATAGTAATTATTTAAAACCTAGTTAGCTGTCAGCGCGGACAGGAGGCGGGATCATTGCCTGATCTGTCTGTAACAGGCGGGAGGAAAGGCGGGGTTTAAAACAACCGAATTTGTACCGACCGTGAATCAATCTAAACAACCCCGCCAATTTAAACATCTCAAAATCAGTGTACACCGATAAAAGGACAGAATCTCACTTTATGTTTTTTTTATTACCGCCTGTGTGATACCTTCCCAATTCTCAGGTCTCCAATTTCGTAAACCATGTTTATTTGATTTATTCAGATCAATGAATATCTAGGGTCGGTCTGTGCTCGGCGCCGGGAAACATTTGATCCGGGCTCAGCTCTTTCCTGAGAGATGTGGGTGGCTCTGATAAGAGCCTTTGGGTTCAGATGGTTATATATTACACTGACTGGTTCATTTCTTTGCTGCTGTCTTGGTCACTTTCGCTTTGGGCTTGGCCTTGCCTTTAGTCGGTTTGCTGAGGGATTTAGGGGCTTTAGGGCCCTTGGTCTTTTTCACCTTCTTCACGGGAGTCCGTTTCTTTGGCGCTGCTTTGCTCACCGCTTTCTTTGGCGGTGCCGGCTTCTTGCCGCTCGCTTTCTTGGCTGGGGATTTCTTGACTGTCGCCTTCTTGGCTGGGGATTTCTTGGCTGTCGCTTTCTTGGCCTGGGATTTCTTTGCTGTCACCTTCTTGGCCGGGGATTTCTTCACGGCCGGTTTCTTGGCGGCCGCTGATGTTCCCGCCTTCTTTCCCGCTTTTGCCTTGACCGGATTCTTTGGGAGTTTGAAGGAGCCGGAGACGCCATGGCCCTTGACCAGAACAAGGGAGCCGTTCGTCAGGCACCTCCTGATACTCATCTTGATCTGTGCGTTTCGCTTTCCCACATCGATCCCGCTTCTCTCCAGCCCCTTCTTTACAGCGGACAGAGACGTCCCTTTGCGATCCTTGATATCTCCGACAACCTTCAGAATCAGCTCTCCCAACCCAGGACCGGGTGTTTTTTTCCTGGGAGCCGCCGCCTTCTTCTTGGGAGCCTTGGCTTTGGTGGGAGCGGATGCTGGAGGAGCCGTTTCGGCGGCTGCACTGTCGCTCATGTTGAGAACTCTGCGCTGAATCTCTCTCTGGATCAGTCTGAACTGGGTCAGCAATGAAGCTGCTGGGGGCGGCACTGAGCAACTTCAAGGCAGCGAGCGGACGGCGCAGGGACAATCCGCCGTCAGCTCCCTGCTCCTGCTGCCTCTCTGTGTTTCTCTAACGGCCTAAACTCTCCGATTCCTCTGAAATTCCGCATCTCCAGTGAACCAGGCTCGATCGCTCCTCACCCTGACACGGCAAGCTTTACGGCCGAAAAGTTTTCACTCGAATTGACGGCTCCGTTGTCGAGTTAAACGCGTTTTGCTGCAGCACTGATGGCGCTCTCTGAGCTGAACGGTGACATTGTCGCTACTTTTAGACCGAAATCTTGAAACTTACAAATATATTGATTTGAATTCTACCTTTGGGGTTTAGAAGGGGAACAGAGGGATAACCTGAATTGTAAATATTTTTGAGTTACGTAAGAGAGACTTGGAAATATCATAATATTCGCGGACACACAAACACAATTACGTTAATCTCACCGTCCGCCCTTTTCCGACAGTCTCTCTGACACAATATTCACATTCACACAGTCACACGCCAGAAATATCACCAAATGTAAGTGTGGAAGGATAGAATGTCTCCTTTCAGCCTTTGCTGCGGTGTCCAGGGAGTTAGTTGTAGTTTTTCTCCTCAGTAACTGTTATACTCTCATCAGCTCCACTGTTTACATCCTCAAAGATGGCCAGTCGGTTTGTCAAGCTTAGAAGACAGAACAGTGTGCACTGGAACAGGCCCTTCATGTTCATGCTGTCTCTAGCAGATCCTGAATACTGCTTTGTCAATTGATTTGTCAATTGAAGCTTTCATTTTGATTTTTCCCTGCAGGCTGACTGGTCTATACTTCACAATTTTATACCTACTTCCCTTTTCCATTGGATTGCTTACACTAGCTAGCCCCAATCTGTGTAAATTATTGCAGAGTTTATAGAATATTGGAACATGACCACCACTGCATCCAGGCAAAAGTGAGGAATGCAGATGCTGGAAACCAGAGTTTAGATCAGAGTAGTACTGGAAAAGCAGAGCAGGTCAGGCAGCATCCGAGGAACAGGAAAATCGATGTTTCGGACAAAAGCCCTTCACCAGGAATCACCACTGCATCCAGTACTACTCAGTTCACTACATTAAATACTCTGGGACATAGATGATCAAGACCTGGTTTTCCCAATCTTCGATCCTACCCACTGTCCCAACATCATTTCCCAAATAATACTGATTTGGTTCAGTTTTTCCCTCTCAGTAAACTCCCCAACATTACTACTGTGTTAGTTGTTTGAACATTTGTGAATACAGAACAACATTATGTTAGAGATTTTTGAGATGTTTTTATTCCCCATTTTAAACTCCGCTTTTTAATGTTGTAAGTGACAACATTACAACCTTTTTCTCCCTTTACACATTTATTTTTGCTTCAACTGTTTTTTTTTTCTTTCATGGCTTCTGCAACATTACTGTTTTCTTCATTTGCTCTTTGTTAGTCAAATCCCTTTTCCCTGCCATTGGCAGAATTTAGATCTGTTTGCAGCCTTCACATCTTTCACTATATATCTTCCCAAATTTTAAGCCTTTTCTTTGGACCAAAAATTAGCTTGAATAGCCGTTTCAAGTTTCACAACATCCATTCCATAGGAGAGAAACCAGAATTGCACATAATATTCCAAAAGTGGCATAACCAATGTTCTGTACACTCACAATGTGTTCTCCTAAGTTACATGCTCAAAGCTCTGACCAGTAAGGGAAAACATATAAATGTCTTCTTTACTATCCATCTAACTATAACTCTACTTTCAAGTAACAATGAATCCGCATTCCAACGTCTCTTAGTTCAGCAACACTCCACAGGACCTTAATATTAAGTGTGTAAGTCCTGCCCTGATTTGCCTTTGCAAATTATTACACCTCATATTGATTTAAATTGAACTCAATATGCCACTCCTGGGTCCAATCGCCCAACTGTATTCTGAGGTAGCCTTCTTTGCAGGCCACTACACCTCCAATTTTTGTGTAATCTGCAAACCATTAACAATAGGTGCAACTTCACATCCAAATCATTCATAATAATGTGGACGTGCAGGTGCTGGAGTAGGGTGTGCAATGTTAAGAATGACACAACACCAGGTTATAGTCCAACAGGTTTATTTGGAAGTACAAGCATTCAGAGCGTCGACACCTGACGGAGGAGCAGCACTCTGAAAGCTTGTACTTCCAAATAAACCTGTTGAGACTATAATCCGGTGTTGTCATATTTATAAATAAAAATCATTTATATAAATGATGAAAAGCAGTGGACCCAGCAGTGATTCTTGCAGCACATCACTTGTCACAGGCCTCCAGTCTGAAAAGCATCCCTCCACCACCACCCTCTGTCTTCTACCTTCGAACAAGTTCTGTATCCAAATGGCGAGTTCTCCCTGCATTCTGTGTGATCTAATCTTACTAATCAATTTCCCATGGGGAAAGTACCTTGTCAAATGTCTTACTAAAGGCCATTTAGATCACATCCACCACTTTGCCCTCATCAGTCTTCTTCCTTACCAATTCAAAAAAACTTAGTTGAGTTAGTGATACATGACTTCCCACGCAGAAAGCCATGTTGACTACCCCTAAAATAATCCTGGCCTTTCAAAAAGATGTAAATCCTGTCTCTCAGAATCGCCTCAACTGTGTGCCTACTGTCGATGTTACGCTCACTGTTCAGTAGTTCCTGGTTTTGCCTTACCACCATTCTTAAACAGTGGTACCACATTGGCCAACCTCCAGTCGTTTTGCACCTCAACTGTGAATATCTCAGCAAGGGGCCCAACAATCACTTCCCCAGCTTATCACGTGTTCCATGATGCACTTGATCAGGTGCTCGTGCTTTATGTTTAAAAACATCCAGCAGCACCTCCTCTGTATTATGAACATTTTTCAAGATGTCACCATCTATTTCCCACATTCTACATCTTCCATTTCCTTCTCCTCAGTAAGCACTTTTGCTTAGTATCTCCCACATTTCCTGTTGTTCCACACAGGCTGCCCTGCTAATCTTTGCTGGGCCCTTTTGTCCTTCATGTATTCATAAAATCTGTTTAAATTCTCCTTCACAATATTTGCCAAGGATAACTTATGTCTCATTTTTGCCCTCCTGATTTCCATCTTAAGTTTTTCCCTATTACCTTTATACTCTTTGAAGGATTCAGTCAACCTCTACTGTATTTAACTAATATATGCTTCCTTCTCATTCGGACCAAAACCTCAACTTCTTTTCTCATCCAGCATTTCCTACACTTACCAGTCATGCCTTTCATTCTAACAGGAACATACTGTCTCTGGACCCTCGTTTCCTCATTGTTGAAGGCTTCCCATTTTCCAGCCATCCCTTTGCCTGTGAACATCTGACCTCAGTCAACTTTTGAAGGTTCTTGCATAATACTCACAAAATTGGCCTTCCTCCAAATTAGAAATGTAACATTGAGATCTGGTATATCCTTTTCAATAACAGTACTAAATAATGGTCACTGGCCCCAAAATGCTCCCCCACTGACATATAATTATATCCCAAGTGTAGGTCAAGTTTTGCACCTTGGCTAGAATCAGGAAATGTTCTTGTGCACACTTAATGAATTCCTCTCTGTTGAAACCATTAACAAAATGGCAGTCCCAATCTATGTTTGGAATGTTAAAATCCCTCACCATAACCACACCAGTATTCCTGCAGATCTAAGATCTCCTTACAAATTTATTTCTCAATTTCCTCATGAATGTTGGGGTGTCTACAGGTCCAATGCCAATAAGATGATGAAACCCTTTCTTATTTCTCAGTTTCACCCAAGTAATTCCCAGGAAAATCCTCCCTAAGTATACCTGTAAACTTATCTCTTACCAAACACGTCACTCCCCATTTTCTCTTACTGCCCGCCTCCCCCAATCCTTTGATTCCTGGAACATTAGGCTGCACTTGTGTCCATCCCCGAACCATGTCTCTGTAATTGCTATGATATCCCACTTTCCTAACCATGTCCTGAGATCATCCTTCTTCCCTGTTAGGCCTCTTGTATTGAAATAAACACAGTTTAATTGATGAATCCGAAGTCATCCTCTGCTCCTGCCTGCCCTGACTGTTTGACTTGCCAACTATACCAGTCTCAGATCGATCTCTTTCCTCACTATTTCCCTGGTTCCCGCCCCCACACCTTACTAGTTTAATCCCTCCCCAATAGCCCCAGGAAATGTCCCTGCCAGTATATTAGACCCCTTCCAATTCAGCTGCAATCCATCCTTTTTATACAAGTCACGTCTTCCCCAAGACGTGATTCCAATGATCCAAAAATGTGAACCCTTCTCCCCTGCACCAGCCCCTGAGTTGGGCATTATCCTACTCCTACCCTCACTCGCTCAGAGCAGTGGGAGTAATTTACATATTACTACTGGAGAGGACCTCCTTTCTAAATTCTTGCCTCTTCCTTTTTCTTCCTTCGGAATCTAATCCTTTCCCCTTCCTATGTAGTTAGTTCCAGTGTTCACTCTGGCTGGTCCCTCTCGCTTTTGTGAATATTGTGCATTCTCTCCAAGATATCATTGATCCTGGCACCAGGGAGGCAACACACTATTCTGATTTCTCGCTGTCGGCCGAAGAGACGTCTGCCTGACAAAATGATTCGAGTTTTGTAATTTGTAAAAGGAGGACCTTCCAAATCGCGACTTCCATCTAAACGAATTAGGGCAGCTGATATTGGGGAACAATGCCTTGATATCGGACAAGTTCCCCTCCAAGGCAGTCACCATGCTGACTTGGAAATAAAACCGCTTTCTTTCACTGTCATTGGATCAAGGCCCTGGAACTCCTTATTCATGGCATTGTGGGCAGCACATGGACAACAGCTGTTCCAGAAGGTGGCTCAACACCCCCTTCTCAAAGGGATGGAGAATAAATGCTAGGCTCAGCCAGCGACATCCACGTTCCAGGAGTGAATAAACAAAAACAGCTGGGGTCTCTCGTTGTGGCAGGTTTCTGTCTGCAGCATACCTGACACTAAAATCTGTCACCCACGACAAACTAAATCGAGTCCCAGAGATGTTATTGCACACCTGGTCTGACTTTTGCATGGGCTTCCTGACCCAGAAATAAGCTCTGACACTGTGATACAAGACTCTCTCCATCAGTTATTTTCTGCCTTCATAAGAATGGTCCACTAATTCCATCTCTCTGTATGATACTTTGGGCAAGGAATTAATATTTGTGGTTGAGGGTCACCAGGATTAAATACCACAGTTAACATTCGATCTGACCATATGTTGTCAAATGGGGAAGCACAGGGGATGGGCCGAGTGGCCGCCAGTTTCTCCGCCCCCTGATCAGATTGTGAGAGATTCTGGATCAGTGGTGCTGGAAGAGCACAGCAATTCAGGCAGCATCCGACGAGCAGCAAAATCGACGTTTCGGGCAACAACATCTCTGGGACTCGATTTAGTTTGTCCTGGATGACAGATTTTAGTGTCAGGTATGCTGCAGACAGAAAAGCGAAGGGCTTTTGCCCGAAACGTCGATTTTGCTGCTCGTCGGATTCTGCCTGAATTGCTGTGCTCTTCCAGCACCACTAATCCAGAATCTGGTTTCCAGCATCTGCAGTCATTGTCTTTACCAGATTGTGAGAGAGCCGGAGGGAGGAGTTATTAACATGACCCGGGAATGAGCACCATTGGAGCTTCATAAAGGGACAATGTCCCAGCTTGAAACCTTCTCTGCCCTTCCCCCTACAGTCCCAGTTCCTTTGGTCAAACTGGGAGGAAAGGGAATTAGGGAAATGACCAAATGGTGTTTGTTTCTGGGAAGCATTCGAAAAAGCAGCACATGCGCGATGATTGTTCCTGTCCAGAGCAGCGCATGCGTGAGGCCCTCCCCCAGCGCTGCCATTGAGGAGCATTTACTCAGTGAGTGCAAGAGGTTTGTTTGAAACAGACCGCAATGGAGAGATCAGCGCCCAGGGAAGCGAGGGAACAGCAGGCTCCTTCCAGCAGCACATCGGGATGGGAGCCTGGGACACCGAGGGGGCTCCGAGACCGGGATTGATTCGGGGTGAGTTCAGGGAGAACCGGGGGCTGTTTGTAAGAAGCCGAGCGGAGCAGGAACTGGTCCCGGAACTTGGAGTGAGCGGGCTGGGGGGAAGAGAGAGGCCTTTCTCGGGCTGTGTGTGGGCCTGCTGAGGGAGGCAGAGCGGGAAGAAGCTGCTGTGGGACATTCTTGGGGTTTACAATCCTCTGAACACTGTTGGGAATTCATTGTTTGGCTTCTGTTTCATGCTGTTTGTTGCGAATAGACTTTGAAATAAAGGACAGTAGAATCAAATGCGATAATCCTGTGAAGGGTAAATATAGCTGGCACTGGATAAATGTCTCCAAGTATGTGAAATCGGGCCCAGTATTTGTTTTTCAACAGTTAGTGTATTGGGAGCTGGACATTGAACTGTGGAATCATTACATTTGTGCAGCTATGCACATGTTGGTTAGTTTATTTTTATCTCAGTAAAATGTTTTAGAATTTGGGAAACAGAAACAACTGGAAGGAGCTCAGGGCTCGAGTGGTACCAGGATCTGCACTGTTCACCTCACCCTGTTCAAAAACAAAGAATTATAATGATCATGACCTGAATATTGCATTGATCATTTGATATCTTCCTACTCAGCTGCTAGTGATGTACAGGAGCTCTCTCTTTTGTCTTTCTCCAGGCAAATATTTGATGGATCAATCCAAGGGTGACCAGCTGCTTCTCACACCCAGCAGGTATTTACCACCGTCAGAGAGGAGAATGTCCTTTCCACTGTCTGAATGGATTGAGTCAGATGCGCATTGAGCTCCATTTCCAGAAGTAATCTAAGAGTTAAACACAACTGACGATATATAAATCGATATTATTTTGCCCTGTTCTCAGTGCTTAGCACCTCAGTGATAGCTAATTCCATTATTCAAAGCTAATTATCATTCATAAGATGAGAAGCAGGTTAGACTGTATGCATTTATGAGCTGCATTAAATTCTTATGTAGATTTTTAAAGTTACAATCAATTAGAACAAACCGTTCATGGTGTTACATGGCTATAACAAATATATATAAATATGAAGTGTATATTTGAGTGCAGATATAGAAGCAATGTTGGACAACTGAGCAGGACAAAATTATTCTTTTGATAAACAGTTGTCCTGTACAAAGACAATAATCAAACAATGTAAATTTCAAATGAAGATCTTGGTCAAGCCTGATCTACAGAGGATGCTTAATGCTCATTCACATACGTACATACACATCTGTGCCTGTCTCTGTCTCTCTCATTCTCACTCTCAGCCTGGTGTTGATGAAAACACACTTTATGCACCCTCCCATTCTGGTTGAGGGCCTGAGTAATGCAGAAGCATTTCAAGACTTTTTAAATGTATGAAACATTGATTGATAAGACATTAAACCCACCTCATAAAGTGTATCAGATCAAAACATGCAGAACTGGAATCACATAAAGACATATAGACCACTCTTCAAGGTGATACAGATTGGCAGCACAACAGAAAACTCACTCACACTCAGCCAGTTAATGGTAAAAGGGGAAAAAAATGCAATTTCGGCCCACAACTACTTCCAGCTATGGACGGTCATAAATTGACTGACCTAATTATTAATCGCTTCAGAAGATGTTAGTATTAGTTACATTATTGCAGTGCCCAGCAGCAACTGCCAAAGACTACTGCACACAAAATGTAGAAAGAAAACTGAGATTAAATACAATAAAATTCAGATTCCTGGCAAAGATAAGTATTGAAACAACATTAATCCCTCAATCACACAGGTTTATCAAATATTATTGGGGTTTATCCTACACCCTGCTGAAATAAACACCACTGAACATAGAAAGAAAATGGCATCCATATACTCAACTTGTCACTGTTGCACACAGAGCAAAACTGGCACGATAGGTATTCAAAGGCCGATAACTGCAGAACTAATCTCAAATTGGCATTTACACCGAGACACTGGCAGTGAGTGAATGAAAATTAGAATCCCAACAATTAGTGGAAACTCGTATGGAGAACAGAATAAGAATAGAATGTCCCAGTGCAGACACAACAGGCTGAATGGTTGTACCAATTCTGTGATTGTGTCATTAATCACAAAATGCATAAGGGATTAAGGCCCAATTTCAACACCCTAAACACTATGATCACAGATTGAATCACCGTCAAAGATTTCTTTTTTCTAATTCATTCATGGGATGGGGGCATTTATTGCCCATCCCTAACTACCCACACAGCCACATTGATGTGGGTGTGGAGTCACATGCAGGCCAGACAAGGGAAGGATGGCAGTTCATGGACATTACTTGAACCAGATGAATTTTTCTGGCAATCAACAATAGATTCATGGACATCATTAGACTCTTAGAATATTATTGGCTGCCAGAGAATTGAGCAACTTTGGTATATAACAGTTGAAAGTGACTGGAACTCATTGAGAACTTCAGTCTCACAGTCACACAGCAGAAACTGGCATGTATAGATCAATTCCTAAATTCATACATGGACAGCAGAAAGTGACATGTATACTTCAAGTCCTAAACTCTCATATGGACACAACCAAAACTGACAGGCATCGATTGATGTCTGCTCTCACATATTCACATTGCAGCAAATACAAGGGAGAGAACAATAATCATGCACACACACACGACAGGTATGTCGTATGATAACTAGACTAACACATTTGCATAGCAAAACCTGACAGGTACAATATGATAAATGAATTTGCACATTTATAAACAAGAAATAGATGCAAATTAATAACTGCACTCTCAGATGCACAGCGCAGAATCTGACAGGGACAGGTTGGTTAATAACTCACAGATGCAGGTGGCAGTAAATTCCAGAGAAAGATTGATAACTACACTCTCATATTCATAAAGCAGAAACTGACTGGAATAGATTGATTTTGCTCCCAATTTCAAATCACATAAATTGACATGTACACTTTGATAACGACACTCATATATTCACAGAGAAGAAACTGACAGGCAGAGATTGATAACAAAACAAACATTAGTGGAAAATTCACAGGTCTGGCAGCATTTCAGGTCTAGTAACCAGTCTTCAGAACTGATGGTGGCAAAGATAATGCACACAATGTGGTCTCCTCAATGTTGTGGCAACTGAGTGTAGATTGGGTGTCCACTGTGCAGAGAACATAAATTCTGTCCAGACAAAAAGACCCTGAGCTTCCAGTTGTCTGCCACTTCAACACACCACCCAGTTCCCTGGCCAAGATCTCTGTCTCAGGCTCGCTTCAGTGCTCCAGTGAAGCTCAGTGCAAGCTGGAAGAAGGGCACCTCATTTTCTGCTTGGGATCTCAACAGCCTTCTGCACTCAATATGGAGTTCATCAGCCAAAGGGCTTGAACTCTCCCATGTCATTACCCAAAACCCCATATATCCAGCCTTGTTAACATAAAGTCTGCAATTATACACCACCAATTGTTAGCCACTAACAGGCCCTATTAATAGGCTATTCACCCACTTAGTCTGGCAGTTATGCACTCCTTTGTCTGTCCTACTGTTCTTCTCTTTCTTTGGACTCTATCTCCATATGTCTTTTACTCGTCACCCTTCCACCCATCCTATCTTCTGTATAAAAACTAATATTTTCCTAGCTACCACCAGAAAATACAGATGTTTGAATACACCACCCAACAAACTCAAGAACAGCTTCTCTGCTGTTATCAGACTTTTGAATGGGCTGCTCACATTTTAGGGCGTAAGTGGGTACTGTAGATGCTGGAGATTAGTCGAGATTAGAGTGGTGCTGGAAAAGAACAGCAGGTCAGGCAGTATCCAAGGAGCAGGAAAATCAACGTTTCGGACATTCCTGATGAAAGGCTTTTGCCTGAAACGTCATTTTTCCTGCTGCTCGGATATTGCTTGATCAGCTGTGCTTTTCCAGCACCAATCTAATCTCGCACAAATTTTAACGTTAATCTCTCTCTCTTTGAACCTTTAATACTGTATTGCAGATTCTGTTGTATTACCCTGATGCATTTTGCATGATATTATCTGCCTGTAAAGTGCACAAAGCAATACTTTCCATTGTATCTCAGAGCGTGTTACAATAATAAATCAGATCAAATCAAATCTACACTCTCAGAGAGCAGAATCTGAGAGGTACAGGTTGATAACTACAGTCACACAAACTGACAGGAAAAGATGAATAAATACACTCAAACACTGACATTACAGAGCCTGACAGGGAAAGATTGATAACTAAACTCTCTCATTCACAAAGCAGAAACTGATAGCGACAGGTGAAAACTCAGCTCTCACATTCACATGGTAGAAACTAGAAGGATTGACAATTACACAAACATATTCACCAGGCAGAAACTGACAGCTACACGTTGACAACTATATTTATGTATTCACACAGCAGAGTCTGAAAGATACAGATTGACAGTTACACTCACTTTGACAAAGAAGAAAATGACAGGTAGAGAATGATAACTGTACTCCCACATTCACATCACTGAAACAGACAGCTACAGTTTGATTAATACACCCACATTCAAGTTTATTCTATGTGAATGTATGAGTGTAGTTATCAGTCTGTCCCTGTTTGTCTCTGTGATGAGAAAATGTAAATATATTTACCAGAGAGTGACAGGGATAGATTGATAACTGCATTCACATGCATATTTACAGTTTGATAATTGCACTCAGATATTCACAGAGCAGCATTTAACAGGTACATCTTGATAATTGTCCTCACACATTCACTGAGCAGGAACTGACAGCTATGGATAGATAAGGAAACTTTCATATCCAGGAACGCACTTGCATTAAATTATCACATTTGTAGAGGTGCTGGTTAGTATCTGGTTCTCAGTGAATTGGTATAGATTTTCTTCATACAGTCACCAAAAAGCAGGTCAGGCCAAAAATAGAATCAGCCCTGTGGTCCTGTTGGAATTGCTGTCTTGAAGGAAAAACAGCCTAATGATTATTAAATTATTACATTGACTTAATGTTGATTTACAAACGATGTCTCTTCTGTCTTCCTCCAGGTAATTACTTGAAGGACCAAGACAGTGTAATATGTCCTTAGTACAAAGCCAAGTGTGACCAATTCCTTCTAACAAACAGCAGGTATGTTACCATAGTCAGACCGAATAACATCCTTTCCAAAGTTACAGAGCAGATTGAATTAGACACACATTGATTCAATTTCCAGAGATAAATTTTCAAATCAAGAGTCAAATATCATGGAGGAATTATATTTTTTTTACCATTACAGTGACCCTCCTGATTTTATAAACCTCTTTCAGGTCACCTCTCAGCCTCCAACACTCCATGGCAAACAGGCCCAGCCTCTTCAGCCTCTCCCTTTCACTCAAACACTCCAACCCTGGCAACAATCAGGTAAATCTTTTCTGAATGTTTCAACTTTCACAACATCCTTCCAATAGGAAGGAGACCAGAATTGCACACAATATTCCAAAAGAGGCTCAACCAATTATCTGTACAGCTGCAACATTATCCTTTTTCATTATCCTATCGACCGGCTACTCCACTTTCAAGGAACTATGAACGTGCGCTCCATGGTCTCTTTGTTCAGCAATACTCCCCGGGACCTTACCATTAAGTGTCTAGCCCCTGCCTTGATGTGCCTTTCCAAAATGAAGCATCTCAAATTTATCTGAATTAAACTCCATTTGCCACTGGTTAGCCCAGAGGCCCATCTGATCATGATCCTGTTGTAACCCTTCTTTGCTGTCCACTACATCGCCAATTTTTGTGTCATCTGCAAACCTTTTATGTTCACATTCAAATCATTTATAAAAATAAGGAAAAGCAGTGAACCCAGCACCGATCCTTGTGGCACACAACTGATCCCAAGTCTCCAGTCTGAAAGGTAGCCCTCCACAACCACCTTCTATCTTCCATGTTCAAGTCAATTCTGTGTCCAAATTGCTAGTTCACCCCCCTGATTTTCATGTGATCTAACTTTGCTAACCAGTCTACAATGAGGAAACTTGTCAAACATCTTACTGAAGGCCATATTGATCACATACACTACTCTACCCTCGTCAATCTTCGAGTCAAAGAGATGTACAGCACAGAAGCAGACCCTTCGGTCTAACTCATCCAAGCCAACCAGGTATCCCAACCCAAACTAGTCCCACCTGCCAGCACCTGGCCCATATCCCTCCAAACCCTTGCTGTTCATATTTGCATTCAGACGCTTTTTAAAAGTTGCAATTGTACTAGCCTCCACCACATCCTCTGGCAGCTCATTCCATACACGTACCACGGTCTGTGTGGAAACCTTGCCACTTAGGTTTCTTTTATATATTTTCCATCTCACCCTAAACCTATGGCCACTAGTTCTGGACTCCCCCACCCCAGGGAACATAACTTGTCTATTTATCCTAACCATGTCCCTCATAATTTTATAAACCTCTATAAGGTCACCCCTCAGTCTCTGATGCTGCAGCGAAAACAGCCCCAGCCTATTCAACTTCTCCCTGTAACTCAAATCCTCCAACCATGGCAACATCCTTGTAAATCCTTCATCAACCCTTTGAAGTTTCACAACATCCTTCTGATAGGAAGGAGACCAGAATTGTATGTAATATTCCAACAGCGGTCTAAGCAATGTCCTGTATGTCCAGCGGTCTAAGCAACATGTACTCAATACTCTGACCAATAAAGGAAAGCATATCGGACGCCTACTTCAATATCCCATCTAGCTGTGACCCTACTTTCAAGGAACTATGCTTGTGCACTCCGAAGTCTCTTTGTTCAACAACACTCCCTAGGACCTTGCATTAAGTGTATAAGTCCTACTAAGATTTGCTTTCCCAAAACACAGCACCTCGCATTCATCTGAATTAAACTCCATCTGCCACTCCTCAGACCATTGGCCCATCTGATCAAGATCCTGTTGGTAATCTGAGGTAACCTTCTTCCCTGTCCACTACACTTCCAATTTTGGTGTCTTACCTCCATTACCCACATCCAAATCATTTATGTAAATGATGAAAAGTAGTGGACTCAGCACTGATCCTTGTGGCACTCCACTGGTCCAATGCCTCCAGTCTTAAAAACAACCGTCCACTACTGTCCTCTGTCTTCTACCTTTGAGCCAGTTCTGTATCCAAAATGGCTAGTTCTCCCAGTATTCCATGAGATCTAACCTTGCTAACCAGTCTTCCATGGGGAAATCCTCTTTGTTACTTCAAAAAACTCAATGGAGTTTGTGAGTCATGGTTTCCCACGCACAAAATGATGTTCACTGTCCAGAATCAGTCCTTGCCTTTCAAAATGCATGTAAATTCTGTCCCTCAGGATTCCCTCCACCATCTTGCCCAACACAGATGGCAGGCTTACCAGCCTAAAGGTCCCTGACTTTTCCTTGGCACCTTTCTTAAATAGTGGCACCACGTTAGCCAAACTTTAGTTTTCCTGCGTCTCACCTGTAACTATCAATGATAAAAATATCTTGGCAAGGGACACAGCAATCACTTCCGTATCCTCCCACAGTTCTAGGGTACGCCTGATCAGGTCCTGGAGATTTATCCACTTTTGTGCATTTTAAGACATCCAGGACTACTTTGTGGGTAATATTGACATCTTTTAGGATGGCACCATCTATTTCCCCACATTCTGTAATCTCCATGTGCTTCTCCACATTAAACAGTGAAGCAAAATACTCATTTAGTATCTCCCCCATTTTCTGTGGCTCCACACAAAGGCCTTCTTGCTGATCTTTGAGGGACCCTAATCTCTCCCTCGTTACACTTCTGTCTTTAAATGTATTCATAAAATCCCTTGGAATTCTCCTGAACCCTATTTGCCAAAGCTAACTCATGTCCCCTTTTTGCCCTCCTGATTTCCCTCTTAAGTATACTCCTACTGCCTTTTCCTCTTCTAAGGACTCACTCGATCTCTGCTATCTATACCTGACATTTGCTTCCTTCTTTCTCTGGACCAAATCCTCAATTTCTCCATCATCCAGCATTCCCTAAACGTTCTGGACTTGCTGTTCACCCTAACAGGAACAGACTGTCTCTGGACTCTTATTATCTCATTTTGAAGGTTTCCCATTTTCCAGCCGTCCCTTTACCTGTGAACATCTGCCCCTAATCCGCTTTTGGAAGTTCTTACCTAATATTGTCAAGCCATCGACATTTACACCATTTTTCAAGAGGTTTAGACTGAATTCTTATCTGAAATATATGCCCAAGAAGGCATTAAATTTACATTTAATGTGACTTTTTTAGAGTTAAAGTCAAGATGGAAAAGAACATCCAACAGTAGCATCATTTCAAAAAGCATATATAACATGGATGTTAAGTACAGAGATAGAAGGAAACCAGACAAAAGTCACCAATGTACAGGATGCAACAGTGTTATTAAGTTTATTAGTGATTGGGCAGGCAGAGTTAACCCTTTAATGAATAATTGTCACAAATAGTGACATGACCATTAAATAATGTGAATGCCAAACACCCATTGTGCCCCAAAGCCTGACAAATAAAACTACGGATGCTAGAGTCTGGAAACAAAAGGAGAAATTGCTGGGAAAAAAACTCAGTGTGTCTGGCAGCATGTGTGAAGAGAAAGCAGAGTTAATGTTTTCGGACCAGTAACTGTTATTCAGAACTGAGCTTCTCCAGGAATTTCTGTTTTTATTCCTGACAATATAGAATAATTACTGCAGGCACACACATCAGACACATACACACACACAGCAACTGACTTAATTCAGAATTAGTTCAAAATACAAACACCATGACTGCAGAGCAGTACTAACAGTTAAGGAGTTCCATATGTATTCCAGGCAACAGGAAATGATCCAATCGAGATGAATATCACTCTCACATGGAGTCATTGTGGTCTGCAGCAGTCAGAGACATCCAGCTAACAATTCTACTCCCACTCAGACAGCATTCCATTTCCATCAATGTATCATGGTGGCAGAGGAGCTGCCATTCCCACCTTTATCATAACATCATTCTCCATTTCTCCAACTTGCAGGAACAGATTTTTATGACTCTGTCTTCATCAAAAAGGCTTCTTGTGCCATTGTTTCGTAGTAACTTTCATTTTCTACAATGAAATTCCTATGAAGTCTGATATATTACACAAGAACACTCAATACCTTTTTCTCAAATACTCAATGTGATCACATAATCGTAATTTGAAACAATGGAGTAGGAAAGATTTAGTGAGATAATAGAACATAGAACATGACAGCGCAGTATACTATTTCATTTAAATGTCATACAGTTGGTGAGTCTACTAAAGTTCCAGGCAGAACGTTCCATGCCTCAACTACTCTGAGTAAAGAAACTACCTCTGACATCTGTCTTATATTTATCGTCCCTCAATTTAAAGTGATATCCACTGGTGCTAGCCATCACCATCGGAGGAGTAAGGCTCTCACTGCCCACACTATCTAACCCTCTGATTATTTTGTGTGTCTCTATGAAGTCACTTCTCAACCTTCTTCTCTCTAATGAAGCCTCATGTCCCTCAGCCTTTCTTCATAAGGCATTCCCTCCAGACCAGGCAACGGCCCAGTAAATCACCTATGAACCCTTTCCAAAGCTTCCACATCCTTACTGTGATGTGGGGACAAGCACTGGATGCAATTTTCCAAGTGTGGCCACACCAGAGTTTTGTAGAGCTGCAGCATGACCTCATGGTTCCAAAACTCAATCCCTCTCCCAATAAAAGCTAACCACCGTATGCCTTCTTAACAACCCTATCAACCTGGGTGGCAGCTTTCAAGGATCTATGTACATGTACACAGAGATCTCTCTGCTCATCTACACTACCAAGAACATTACCATTAGACCAGTACTCCTTCCAAAGTGAATCATCTCACACTTTTCCACATTAAACTCCATTTGCCACCTCTCAGCCCAACTCTGCAGCTTATCTATGTACTTGTGTAACCTGCAACATCCTTCAGCATTGTCCGCAACTCCACTGACGTTAGTATCATCCACAAATTTGCAAATCCATCTTTCTACACCCTCACCCAAAACAGATCCTTGCGGTACACCACTAGTAACTGAACTCCAGGAATGAACATTTCCCATCAGCTACCAACCTCTGTCTTCTTTCAGCTCACCAATTTCTGAACCAAACCGCTAAATCACCCTCAATCCCGTGCCTCCATATTTTGTGCAATAGCCTACAGTTGGGAACCTTACTGAAAACATCTAATCAAACACTTTACTGAAATCCATATACACCACATCAACTGCTTTACCCTCTTCCACCTGTTTGGTCACCTTCTCAAAGAACTCAATAAGATTTGTGAAGCATGACCTACCCTTCACAAACCATATTGACTATTTCTAATCAACTTATTCCTATTGAGATGATTATAAATCCTGTCTATTCTAGCCTTTTCCAACATTTTACCTGCAACCGAAGAAAGGCTCACTGATCTGTAATTACCAGGGTGGACTCTATTCCCCTTCTTGAACAAACGGACAACATTTGCTATCTTCCGGTCTTCTGGCAATATTCCTGTAGACAATGACGACATAAAGATCAAAGCCCAAGGCTCTGCAATCTCCTCCCTGGCTTCCCAGAGAATCCTAGAATAAATCCCATCTGGCCCAGGGGGTTATCTATTTACACACTTTCCAGAATTGCTAAATGTCCTCCTTGTGAACCTATCTCCCATCTAGTCTAGTAGCCTGTAACTCAGTATTCTCGTCGACAACATTGTCTTTTTCCAGTGTGAATACCGATTTTAAAAAGTATTCATTTTGCACTTCTCCTATCTCCTAGGACTCCATGCACAACTTCCCACTCCTGTCCATGATTGACCCGAATCTAATTCTAGTCATTCTTTTGTTCCTGATATAGCTATAGAAAGCTTTAGGATTTTCTTTGATCCTGTCTGCCAAAGACTTCTCTTGTCCCCTCCTGGCTCCTTTTAGTTCTCTCTTTAGGTCATTCCTGGCTAGCTTGTAACTCTGAGCGCCCTAACTGTGCCTTCACATCTCATCGTAACATAAGCTTTCTTCCTCCTGACAAGAGATCAACTTCCTTAGTAAACCACGGCTCCCTCACTCATCCACTTCCTCCCTGCCTGACAGGTACATACTAATCAAGGACACGCAGTAGCTGTTCCTTGAATAAGCTCCACATTTCAATTGTGCCTATCCCCTGCAGTTTCCTTTCCCATCCTATTCATCATAAATCTCACCTAATTGCATCATAATTGTCTTTTCCCCCAGTTATAAATCTTGCCCTGCAGTGCATACCTATCCCTTTCCTTCACTAAAGTAAACATAACTGAATTGTGGTCACTCTCACCAAAGTGCTCACCTACCTCCAAATCTAACATCTGGCCGGGTTCATTACCCAGTACCAAAATCCATTGTGGCCTGTCTACATACTGTGTCAGGAAACCGTTTTGCACACATTGGACAAAAAACTGATCCATCTGAAGTACTCAAATTATAGTATTTCCATTCAATATTTTGAATGTTAAAGTCCTCCATAACAACTACCCTGTTACACTCACTCCTATCCAGAATCATCTTTACAAGCCTTTCCTCTACATTTCTGGAACTATTCTGAGGCCTATAGAAAACTCCTAACAGGGTGACCTCTCCTCTCCTGTTTCTAACCTCAGCCCAGACGAGTCCTCAAACATCCTTTCTGCCACCATAATACTGTCCTTGACTAACAATGCCACACCTCCCCCTCTTCTACTATCTTCTTTGTTCTTATGGAAACATAAAAATCCCAGAATCTATGACAACCATTCCTGTCCTTGCTCGATCCATGTCTCCAAAATGGCAAACCCATGCTTCAAGTTCACCCACCTTATTCCGGATGCTCCTGATGTTGAAGTAGACACACTTCAAACCACCTTCGTGCTTGCCAGTGCACACATGCAACATTGAAGCGATATTTCTGACCTGACTATGCTCAACCCCTGGACACAGTAACCACAATTTAGGTTCCCATCCCCTTACTGAATTCATTTAAACCCTCCCGAGGAGCATTAGCAAACTTCCCCCAGGATATTCGTACTACTTTGCTTCAGGTATAGACCACCATGTTTGTAGAAGTCTCACCTTCCCAATTATCCGGGTATCCGAAATGCTCCCTCCCACACGATCCCTTTCATCACGTGTTCAACTCCTCTCTTTCTTTCTTTCTCTCTCTCTCTCTCTCTCTCTCTCTCTGCACTTCCCCCTCCCACCCAAGATCTGAGACATCTTGAACCCTTGCACCTGGGAGGCAACACGCCAACCATGAGTCTCTCTTGTTCCCACAGAACTTCCTAACTATGGAGAACCCAATGACGAATGCACTTTTTCACCATCACCCCTAAGCAACGGAGACAGACTCTGTGCCAGAGACCCACTGATAAGTTCTCTTCCCCACACATACCCCCCCCCACCCCCCAGCCCATCAACAGTATCCAAAACAGTATATTTGTTATTAAGGGGAATGGCCACAGGGGCTCCCTGCACTGTCTGCTGGTTCCCTTTCAGTCCCTCGACTGTAACCCATTGGCCATTTTTCTTGTACCTAAGGTGTGACTATGTCTTGGTAACTCCCCACAAGATAACGCAGATTACTAAAGCTGCTCATTTTGCTTTTTACGAGAAGAATTCAAAAGTTTCATTCTTCAAAAAATTTAGTTTGATTCTTCCAATTTCCACCACTGCATGAGAGAAAATCATTACTTCCTCCTCCTCTCTGTAGAGCCACACAAGTGTCCCAATGATGGTGAGTACCATCACAATACAGTGCAGGGTAATTAACACCTACCTTTACTTCAACAGTCTTCAAGTAATTATATCACTGTGCACTGACAAAAGAAATACTCATTCTGACCTTGATCATGTAGGTCGATGGGCCAAGAAGTGACAGATACAGATACATTTAGATACATGTGAGGTGTTAGATTTTGATTAAGACAAACCAGGGCAGGACTTATACACTTAATGGTGGGGCCTTGGCAAGTGTTGCTGAACAAAGAGACCGAGGGTTGCAGCTTGAACCCTTGCACCTGGGAGATTTTCTTGAAAGTAGAGCCACAGGTAGACAGGACGGTGAAGAAAGCGTTTGGCAAGCTTTCCTTCATACGTCAGAACATTTCGTGTCGGAGTTGGGATGTCATCTGGTGGCTGTACAGGACATTAAGTGATGCCATTTTTATGAGATTGCATCACCCTTCTCCAGGAAGGATGTTGTTAAACTTTAGATGCTGCAGAAAAGAGTTACAAGGATGTTATAGCGATATTGAGTCATACAGCATCGAAACAGACCCTTCAGCCTACCATGTCCATGATGTCCAACAAACACCAAAAACTGCATTCATCCTATTTATCTGCACTTGGCCAAGAGCTGACTATGCCCTGGTTTCATTAGGTCATATCCTGATGCTGCTTAAATGCTGTGAGAGTATTCCATCACACTCTCAGGCAGCATATTACAAACTTTACCCACCAGCTAGGTCAAAATATTTTTCTCAGATATCCCCTAAACTGCTTTCCCCACAACTTCAACTTTTACCCTCTGGTCTTAGGCACATCTACTAACAGGAGAAAGATTCTCACAATCTACTCTGTCTGCATCTTGCATAATTTCGTATATCTCAGTCAGATCCTCCCTCAATGTCCTCTGCTCCAAGGAAACCAAACCCAGCTCATACGGTCTCCCCTTTTAACGGAGACTTTCCAACCCACTGCATCCTCTCCAGTCAATCCCATCCTTCTAATTGTGTGGCAATCAGAACTGCACACAGTATTTGATCTGTTTTATAAATGTGGAATAAGACTTCCTTGCTCTTATATTTGACAGCTCCGGGAAGCATTCTGTATGCTGCCTTCAGCAGCCTGTCTGCCTGTGCTGACCACTTCTGTGATCTATAGACTTGTACACCAAGGTACCTTTGTTCCTCAGTATTCCCTCGGGACCAATCCTTCATTGTGTAATTCTTTCCCTTATTAGAACTCCCAAAATACATTACCTCACATTTATCAGGATTAAATTCCATCTGTCATTGCAATGTCCAAAGTCCTCATACTGTAGCCTGAGACCATCCCCCTCACTGTCAACAACACCACCAACTTTCATGTCATAGAGCAAAGAACAATACAGCACAGGACAGGCCCTTTGCACACTAAGACTGCACTGAAACATTTAATACTTCCACATGAAAAAGTCATCTGCAGGCATACTAATTATACATTCACATCCAATTGTTAATATGTACATAACAAGCAGCAAGGGTCCCAGCACTGATCCCTGTGGGACACCACTGGTCACAGGCTTCCAATCACAAACACAACCTTCCACCATCATATTTTGCATCCTGTCTGCAAGCTCATTTCAGATCCAGTTTGCTTAAGACTCCAAGAGCCAATCTTGGACCAGTCTTTTATATGGGACTTTGTCAAAGGCTGTCGGGGTGGCCTGTACCAGGCCAGATAGAGTAGCCCATGTCTGTTGACACAAACTGGTGTATAAGTGTAAAGTAGAATTAAACAGCAGGTTGTGAAACAGAATGGCAGGCAGAATCTAAGCTTTACAGCGCACTCACACAATAAGGTAAAATGATACCATTGATCAAGCCACTCCAAGGACCCAGCCTGTTCCAATTTGAAACAGTTCTGACAAGCAGACCGAAGGTCCGGTAAATGAGTAACTCCAGCCACATTAAATGAAAGGGTAATTGTCCCAGTTACTGAACAGACACCAGGTGCTAGTTACAGCCCATTAATGCCCAAAACAGCTAAAGGTATCTTAAAGTATGTAGTTTCTTGAAATAAGTTGGAATATTAAGAATTAGGTTCTCGTAAAGAGACGTAGCATCATCTCGGTAGTTTCCAGCATGAAAAATAGGTGCATAATACTAAAGCATAAAGGGGAAAAGAAGCATTTAAACCTGGAAGTGAAGGTTAGTTACTTTAGGTAATGACTTCTCTTATGCCCCGATCACAATAGATTGCTCACAGCCCATTAATCACAAAGTGCTAACAGTTGGGGCAAATAAATTACTTCACACTTTGTAACTAACTTTTTATAATAAAAATTAAAATTACAAGTCTATGGCAAGTAAGTCAAAACAAACTGTCCTTTGTTTTGTCTTCATATATTCCCCACTGTCCTAATTATATCAGAGGAGCAATTGAACTTGATAAAATGGAATACATTGAATAACAACATTCACGCTGTCCTGAGAGACAAGCTAGCCTGAGAGAAACCTGAAGGTGTATCGCACATAACTTTGGAATAAGAATGAATAGGATGCATAGAAAGATCACAAAGCCAAGAGATTACAATGTCCGCTAAACTCTGAGAGGTCAGGGGATCCTGGGGCAGTCCATAGAAATGCCCATCATTGATTAGGTATCTCATTGAATAGGATATGCAAAGTAAGAGAGAGGAACATCGTAATAAAGTTGTATGTGATTGTTATCAGAAAGTTTATTAAAAATATTGCTTTTTATTGTAAAATCAGAGTGTGTCACAGACCTCTGTTCTGAGGCTAGTCTCGGAGGACTGTCTTTTGTCCTCTCGGAGGCCGCCTGCCAGCACTAACCTCCTACCACTTGCCTGAATACTGCCTGCCTGCTGAGTCTTTCATCCCCGGTTGGGGGTTATGCTCCGACAAAGGCCTGACTGAAGTGCATGTAAACCACATCAACTGCTCTACTCTCATCAGTATGCTTCATTGCCAGGATTGGGGGTTTTGAGTTATAGCGAAAGGCTGAACAGGCTGTTGCTTTGTTCCCTGGACTGTCGGAGAATGAGGTGTGACCTTTGTACAGGTTGTGAAAATCATGATAGACATGATAGGGTGATAGCCAAGGTCTTTTTCCGAGTGTGAGTGCGTGCAAAAATAGAGGGTACAGGTTTAATTTGAGGAGAAAGGATTTAAAAAGGGGTTAGTTTATCACATAGAGGGTGTTGCTTGTATGGAATGAGCTACCAGAGGAAGTGGAGATGGTAGGTACAATTACAACCTTTTATAGGCACCTGGATATGTACAAGAATAGGAACAGTTTAGAGGGATATGCACCAAGTGCTGGCAAATGGGACTAGCCATGATGTTGAGGTGCCAGCATTGCGCTGGGGTGGACAATGTTACAAATCACACAACACCAGTTTCTCAGACAACAGGTTTATTTGAAAGCACTAACTTTCAGTGCACTGCTCCTTCATCGCTCTAAAAGGTAGTGCTCCCACATAAACCTGGTGTACTATAACCTGGTGTCGTGAGATCTTAATTTAAATGGGACTAGGTCATATCAGGATCTCTGGTCAGCAACAACAGCTTGGACCAAAGGATCTGTTTCTGTGCTGTAAAACTGTGTGACTCTCTGATGGCCACACCTTGATTATTCCCAGTTAGACTCCGCACTATCAGAGTTGCAAAAGTCCATTGCTTTTACCTCCTTGACTCTGAAGAACAGCACAGAACCAGCACATTGTATTCAGGTTTCACTTGTCTGTGAATCCTACAGATACAGTCAAAGAAAATAAGATCTTTCCCATTCACTTCAGGAAACATGAACTGAAAACTCTCTCCTTTGCTAACCGGCTGTTCACTTGACAGCAAACATTTAAACTGCTCAGTAACACAATGCAGGAAGATTGAAGCAGGATTAATCGAGTGTGGGCATCCTTCCTGTATCATAACAACTGTTTCTTTCAAAAATCTTTGACACAGTGGCTCAGTAGTTAGCACTGTTGCCTCACAGCATCAGAGTCCCGGGTTCGATTGCAACTTCGGGTGACTATCTGTGTGGAGTTTGCACATTCTCCCTGTGTCTGTGTGGGTTTCCTCCGGGTGCTCCGGTTTCCTCCCACAGTCCAAAGATGTGCAGGTCAGGTGAATTGCCCATGCTTAAGTTGTCAATTAGGTGCATAGTTCAGAGGGAAACGATGTTTGGGTGGGTTACTCTTCGGAGGGTCGGTGTGGACCTGTTGGGCTGAAGGGCCTGTTTCCACACTGTAGGTTATCTAATCTAAATATCAATGCATGTACACAACAGCACGCGTAGTCAACATTAAATGTTAGTTGAAAAATGTGATGCTGGAAAAACACATCAGGCCAGGCAGCATCCGAGGAGCAGGAGAATCGACGTTTCGGGCATAAGCCCTTTAGGAATCCTGAAGAAGGGCTTTTGCCTGAAACGTCCATTCTCCTGCTCCTCGGATGCTGCCTGGCCTGATGTGTTTTTCCAGCATCACATTTTTCAACTCTGGTCTTCAGCACCTGCAGTCCTCACTTTCTCCTAATTAAATGTTAGTTTCCAAGTTCCTCACTAGTCAATATGGCTCTCATCTGTTCACAGTATGTCACATCTGAGCAGAGTTTTGAAGGACAATAAGCTGTATTCACAGGCCTATTGAATAGCACAGACTGACAGGTAGAGAATACTTCCCAAATACACAAACCGTATAAGTAAATGGAAGAAACAAGATGAGTTCTGCACTCACAGAACTTACCATCGAATAAAAGTTGTGGAAATTATCCAAACTGCTTTAGAGTGTGAGAGACTGACAATAGTCTAAAAAGTCTCATTTTCATTTACAGTACATAGAATTTCTCCAGTATAGATAGAGGTCATTCAGCCCATCGGCCTGCAACAACTCGCCAAAGCACATCCCACCCAGATATAGACCCCACCCTACCCCCATAACCACATCTTTACCATAGTTAACCCACCTAGTCTGAGCATTGCTGAATATTGCAGGGCAATTTACAATGACTAATCCAGCTAACTTGCACATGTTTGGACTGTGAAAGGAAACTAGAGCACCAAGAGGGAACTGTTATGAAGATGTAGGTGTACTGTACCTTTAAGAAAGTTATCAGCCAGTAGAACTATCGGACATCACCAAGTGTTCCGAAAAAAGACAAAGTAACATTTAGTCAAAGAACCCAAGTAGCTGTTTGCCTGGAGACAAAAACATTTGAATTCAACCAAATGTTTGAATCCCGAAAATATCAAATTCCAATCCAGTCTGAATTGAGTATATTAACAATCTTAAAAGCCAATGATACATGTGAAGCTCTGGAGGTATAAGACTGGGTAAAATTGAACAGTTAGGAGGCGAATTGCCAAGCCACCAGCATGTAAAAAGCCTGCCTGAAAATTAGCTCTCTGAAAGGTACCTTTATCGATCAGTGACCTGTGAAGCACAATCTTCAAGAAGAACAAAAGACAACCCGAATACAGAAAAGTACCAAAAGCTGACTGGTTTTGAGATAAACTGTTTTGTTTTGTAAATCTTAATCAGGAGTTCTCTCGGACGAGTATTATAGAAGATAGGTTAGAGGAAGGAGTTGTAAATACTTGTTAGTTAATCACTCTGTTATATTTTAATAAATAAAGCTGTTAATCTTTATTTTAACTGGTTCTAGGCCTGTCACATTTTCAGATTACTGCATGGGATAAATCTTTTCAGTGTTGCTGGTTTTAAATTAGCAAAGGGGTTTACCCCATGTCGTATCAAAACCAATGCAGACACGGGGAACATGTCTGTGTGCAATTTGCACAATGAGCCAAGACTGGAATTGAAACTGGGTCCCTGGCACCAGTGTGCCACCATGTTACCCTGACATGGATGGCAATAGATAAAATCTTATTCATGTTGAGCAACAGAGACTTGAAGTAAAAACTGCTCCTGCAGTTTCTGGCAAGTGTCATGTTAAACAGAGCCAAATATTATAAGTATACTCATTTACTCACAGCACACACACTGAAAGATACTTTCAAATGCACTCATCCATTTAGTTGAAACTGTCAGGTACAGATTGAAAACTGCACTCAAACATTCACATTGGAGAAACTGACAGGTATGGATTTAAAACAAAGTTCTCCTTTTCTTTAGAAAAACATTTTGATAACACTCATTCTCAGAGCTGATAAAAATGTCACTGACTTCTCATTTTTCTTATTGCCTTCTGCATTAGAACATAGAACATAGAACAATACAGCACAGAACAGGCCCTTCGGCCCACGATGTTGTGCCGAACTTCTAACCTAGATTAAATACCCATCCATGTACCTATCCAAATGCCGCTTAAAGGTCGCCAATGATTCCGACTCTACCACTCCCACGGGCAGCGCATTCCATGCCCCCACCACTCTCTGCGTAAAGAACCCACCCCTGACATCTCCCCTATACCTTCCACCCTTCACCTTAAATTTATGTCCCCTTGTAACACTCTGTTGTACCCGGGGAAAAAGTTTCTGACTGTCTACTCTATCTATTCCTCTGATCATCTTATAAACCTCTATTAAGTCACCCCTCATCCTTCGCCGTTCCAACGAGAAAAGGCCGAGAACTCTCAACCTATCCTCGTACGACTTCCTCTCCATTCCAGGCAACATCCTGGTAAATCTTCTCTGCACCCTCTCCAAAGCTTCCACATCTTTCCTAAAGTGAGGCGACCAGAACTGCACACAGTACTCCAACTGTGGCCGAACCAAAGTCCTGTACAGCTGCAACATCACTTCACGACTCTTGAATTCAATCCCTCTGCTAATGAACGATAATACTCCATAGGCCTTCTTACAAACTCTATCCACCTGAGTGGCAACCTTCAAAGATCTATGTACATAGACCCCAAGATCCCTCTGTTCCTCCACCTGACTAAGAACCCTACCATTAACCCTGTATTCCGCATTCTTATTTATTCTTCCAAAATGGACAACCTCACACTTGGCAGGGTTGAACTCCATCTGCCACTCCTCAGCCCAGCTCTGCATCATATCCAAGTCCCTCTGCAGCCGACAACAGCCCTCCTCACTGTCCACAACTCCACCTATCTTCGTATCATCTGCAAATTTACTGACCCACCCTTCGACTCCCTCATCTAAGTCATTAATAAAAATTACAAACAGCAGAGGACCCAGAACTGATCCCTGCGGAACTCCACTTGTAACTGGGCTCCAGGCTGAATATTTACCATCTACCACCACTCTCTGACTTGGACCGGTTAGCCAGTTTTCTATCCAATTGGCCAAATTTCCCTCTATCCCATGCCTCCTGACTTTCCGCATAAGCCTACCATGGGGAACCTTATCAAATGCCTTACTAAAATCCATGTACACTACATCCACTGCTCTAGCCTCATCCACATGCTTGGTCACCTCCTCGAAGAATTCAATAAGACTTGTAAGGCAAGACCTACCCTTCACAAATCCGTGCTGGCTGTCCCTAATCAAGCAGTGTCTTTCCAGACACTCATAAATCCTATCCCTCAGTACCCTTTCCATTACTTTGCCTACCACAGAAGTAAGACTAACAGGCCTGTAATTCCCGGGGTTTTCCCTATTCCCTTTTTTGAACAGGGGCACAACATTCGCTACTCTCCAGTCCCCTGGTACCACCCCCGTTGCCAGTGAAGACGAGAAGATCATTGCCAACGGTACTGCAATTTCCTCTTGCTTCCCACATAATCCTAGGATATATCCCGTCAGGCCCGGGGGACTTGTCTATCCTCAAGTTGTTCAAAATGTCCAACACATCTTCCTTCCTAATAGGTATCTCTTCTAGTTTACCAGTCCATTTCACACTCTCCTCTTCTACAATACGGTCCCTCTCGTTCGTAAATACTGAAGAGAAGTACTTGTTCAAGACCTCTCCTATCTCTTCCGACTCAATACACAGTCTCCCACTACTGTCCTTCTCAGGTTTCTCACATATGCATAAAATGCCTTGGGGTTATCCTTGATCCTATCCGCCAACGATTTTTCATGCCCTCTCTTAGCTCTCCTAATCCCTTTCTTCAGGTCCCTTCTGGCTATCCTGTATCCCTCCACTGCTCTGTCTGAACCCTGTTTCCTTAACCTTATGTAAGCCTCCTTCTTCCTCTTTACCAGACTTTCAACCTCTCTCGTCAACCAAGGCTCCCTCACACGACCATTTCTGTCCTGCCTGATAGGTACATACATATCATGGACACGTCGTATCTGCTCTTTGAAAAAGTTCCACATTTCCACCACATCCTTCCCTGACAGCCTATGCTCCCAACGTATGCTCCTCAAATCCTGCCTTACAGCATCGTAATTTCCCTTCCCCCAATTATAAAATCTACCTTGTTGTGCGCACCTACCTCTCTCCATAACCAAGGTGAAAGTCACAGAATTGTGGTCACCATCACCAAAATGTTCACCCACTAACAAGCCCACCACTTGTCCCGGTTCATTACCGAGTACCAAATCCAATATGGCCTCCCCTCTGGTTGGACAATTTACATACTGCGTTAGAAAAGCTTCCTGGACACACTGCACAAACACCACCCCATCCAATCTACTTGATCTAAAGGGCTTCCAATCAATATTTGGGAAGTTGAAGTCACCCATGACTACGACCCTGTGGCTTCTGCACCTTTCCAAAATCTGTTTCCCAATCTGTTTCTCCACATCTCTGCTGCTATTGGGGGGCCTATAGTAAACACCCAACAAGGTGACTGCACCTTTCCTATTTCTGACTTCAGCCCATACTACCTCCAGAGGCAGATCCCCCTCAAACTTCCTTTCTGCAGCCGTTATACCATTTCTAATTAGCAATGCCACCCCCCCTCCTTTTTTCCCAACCTCCCTAATCTTACTGAAACACCTGTAACCAGGAACCTCCAACAGCCATTCCTGTCCCTCATCTATCCACGTTTCCGTGATGGCCACAACATCGTAGTCCCAGGTACCGATCCACACCTTAAGTTCACCCACCTTATTTCTGATACTCCTTGCGTTGAAGTATATGCACTTGAGCCCATCTCTGTGTCCGCAAGTAGTCCCTGTCAGTGCTACCTTCTCCACAGCCTCCCTACAGTCTTGGGCATCCTGACACACAGCTAGCTTACTTGCTGGACTACAAGTCCGGATCCCGTCCCCCTGCCAAATTAGTTTAAACCCCCCCGAAGAGTGCTAGCAAACCTACCCCCCAGGATATTGGTGCCCTTCTGGTTCAGGTGCAACCCGTCCTGTTTGTACAGGTCCCACCTTCCCCAGAATACAGTCCAATTGTCCAAATACCTGAAGCCCTCCCTCCTACACCAGCCTTGCAGCCACGTGTTCAACTGCACTCTCTCCCTATTCTTTGCCTCACTGTCACGTGGCACCGGCAACAACCCAGAGATGACGACTCTGTCTGTCCTAGCTTTTAGCTTCCAGCCTAACTCCTTGAGCTCTAGAACACACCCACTCAAATACTAATCACTTACCTTCCCGCCCAGCTATGCGCTCCAACCTCACTTCCGCTGCTCCCACTCAAATGACCGTTGGTGATTAAAGGGTGAGTATTTATACTCACAGTTCTCCTTCCCGGCTGCCCCTCTGTTTGCCGTCACTTCCTCTGCTGCTCCCGCTCTTTTTGTGAAAGAGAGAAAAAAAAAACACCGCTGCCCGCTACAGGTAAGTAATTTTGAAACAAACTGTCTTACCTTAGCTGTAGTCTCCCGGGTTCGCCTTTACTCGGCCGCTGCTCCCACTCAAGACATTTAAACTGGCACAAGCTTGAAAGAAATTAATAACTAGTGTATATACCCTGCAATTGCTTGACAAATGGAAGGAATCACTCAGCTTTCACTTTATCTCTAACTTACTGTGTGCTCGCAGATCACATACTGACAGATTCAATTGTGACATAACAGGGATGGAGTAAAAAAAATCATTTGATCTGAAAGTTAGAAATATTGAGATATTTGCTGTCTCACATGCCAGTGATTGACAGGAACTGAGTAAAAACAAGATTAGAAACAACAAACTGGCAGTAACAGAATGAAATACGGAGTCAGTTGCAAAACAATGAATTGTTAGGATACAATGCAGCTATCCACTGGTGAGAAACTGACATGAACAGTGTGACATCAGCAGTAACATTGTTATTGCCAGTTTCTGCAATGTACAAGATATTGTCCCTTACCAAATGCTGCAGTTATAAATACAAACTTACTGTCAATGCGCAGAAGCTGATATTCAAAGGATATGGGTGTGGAGGGGAGGGAGTCCTGCCTGAGACTGTCCAAAGTGGTGTTTGGTCACACTCAAAATTGTAGATACTAAATGAGAAACATTCTTATGTTAATGACTGACACCTCCAGAGTAAAAACAACAGATTACACTTTCGAAGGTTTGAGTTACGGTCCAGTAACATACTGACATGTAAAGACTGTGAAATAGGGTAAACAAAAATGCTTTACCTCCCAGAAATGGATAGACACGGATTGGAGGAACATTTCCAAGTGGCAGGCAAATGGTGTAAAGTGTTACCGCTTACATCAGTGTTTGGTGGACACAGAATAAACCTGTCTTGAAGTAACACTAATTGACTGTTACACAGAGGACCAGAGCCTCAATGGACAGGTGTTGAATTCATGCTGAATGTCTAAATAAGGATTTGATAGATACAAAGTTAAAGAGACACATATATAACATGCTAACGGTTGCTGGTTAACAGGCATTCGTATGAGACTGAGAAATGTTCTCAATCCCTGCGTGAAAGTTCAATACTCTTAAATAAAAACTGCAGCAACGTGGTTCTGATACACTGTAGTTACTTGCAAAGCACACAGTTACAGATCGGTCTCTGGGCCCACAGTTCGCAATCAAGTTCTCAGAAATATATTAATCCCACAGTAAAGACAGAGATTTTCAACCCGTGACTCAAGAAAAGTTTTAAATAGGGACTTCCTTTCATCTCTCTCCAACTCCATGCAGTTGAGAACGAGTTCCATCAACTCCAAACCTAGAAAACACTAGAAAATTCTTAGAATCCCTACAGTGTAGAATTAGGCACTTCGGCCCAACAAGTCCACACTGACCCTCCGAAGAATAATCTACCCAGACCCATTCCCCATTATTCTGCATTTACCCCTGATTGATGCACCCAACCGACACATCCCGGAACATTACGGGTAGTTAGCATAGCCAATCACCTCCATGCACGTCTTTGAATTGTGAGAGAAAAACTGAGCACCCGGAGGAAACCCACTCAGACACGGGGAGAATGTGCAAATTCCACACAGTCAGTCGCCCAAAACTGGAATCGAAGCAGGGTCCCTGGCGGGTGAGGCAGCAGTGCTAACCACTGAGAATGGCGGGAAGCTGTGTTAATTCCAGCGCAGACAGAGGACCAGAAACAGACATGCGGAACTAGAAACACACCCTTCCACTCCCACATCATCACAACAAGGAACAAAAGGAAACTGAGCCAATACCACAGTCACTTTCTGTGTCACAGACATGAAACAAAGCTCCCTCAGTCAGACTGACAGGAACAGAATCACCATCCACTGCACATTTCGTTGCAGATTCTGACAGATCCACATTGGTTCCCAGTTTACCCAATCACAGAAACTGAGTGTTTGGGAATGATTCCTTGTAAACTACCCGATCAGGAACCAGGCTTTCCCCCATCCCTCATTAGCATTGATGACGTCGTCAGGCTATAAAAAGGGAGCTCCGAGCCCACTTTCCCTTATTCTGTGTCTGCAAGTGAGCGGTGCTATGGCTGATGAGAAGAAAGCACAGCAAGCCTCCAAGAAGGGCGCGAAGAAAATCATCAAGAAGGCGCCAGCGAAGGGCGGCAAGAAGAGGAGGCGGACCAGGAAAGAAAGTTACTCCATCTACATCTACAAAGTGATGAAGCAGGTTCACCCCGACACCGGCATCTCCTCCAAGGCCATGAGCATCATGAACTCGTTCGTCAACGATATTTTCGAGCGCATCGCGGGGGAGGCTTCCCGCCTGGCCCATTACAACAAGCGCAGCACCATCAGCTCCCGGGAGATCCAGACCGCCGTGCGGCTGCTGCTGCCCGGGGAGCTGGCCAAGCACGCCGTGTCGGAGGGTACAAAGGCGGTGACCAAGTACACCAGCTCCAAGTGAAGGACCGCATTGCACTGAAACATACACATCCACAACCCAAAGGCTCTTCTAAGAGCCACCTGCAACTTCCCAGTGAGAGCTGAATCTTTTTTTTAAGATTGGTTAATTTTAGTTTACATGTGATTCTTCACAAGATAATTTTATTTCGAGTGCTATATTTGTTTATATAAGAGCTTTGCAAATTAATGAGATATGGCGGGGGGAAGATAGCAGAAACAACCTCTTCTCTGTCTGTAGAGAGTGGGCCGATTAAACGTCAGTGAGTCATTTTTTTATCTTGTTTATTTAACGTTGGTAAAAGCCCTGGTAGAATGTCAATACTTATTTTCACACCTTGCAAACAACCACCTAATGAAGGAGTAGCGCTCCGAAAGCTAGTGCTTCCAAATCAGCCTGTTGGACTATAACCTGGTGTTATGTGATTTTTAACTTGGCAAACAATACATACTTGTCCACATCTTTCATCGCATGCATTTTACCATCTGATTTTATAAAATATTTGCAATGCGCGGGTATAATCTGATTTTTCAAAATACAAAAACTTTCTGCTGTCGGTGAGAGGTTTTCAAAGGGAACCGAGAGAACACCAAAACAGCTGCCGGATTGAAATGTGATGATTTTGCTGAATCTGAGAGCGAGAGCAATAAGGGAGGACAGCTTTAAAATATCGTCTAAACACCGTGTTCGCCATCGATACTGAGCCGGAAGAATGTTGTGTGCTGCTGTATCAGCATGCCGGGGTGCTACTGATATGTGAAGTGAGAAGTCAAGTGCGGACTGCAGTGTTTGGCTTGTATCGTTTCAGCTTCTTAAGGCTTAGAAAATTACCCACTCAAGATCAGAAATGGACGGATGCAGGTTGGCAAATGAGGGAGAGACAGATCGAGTGAAATATACATTTTTAAACTGAAAGTAAATTAAGACAAGACTATTTTATAAAAACTTCCTCCGATTTTTGTACTTCATTTTTCAATATAAAACACACTCCTTTGTTTGTAAATTGGCGGGCTTTTCAAATTGGAGAAAAGCGGTTGATAATTTAGCACCGGTACTTTCCGCCCTCCTCTCCGTGCCCTCCCCGGATTGGGGAATGAGGCAGATATCTGTTTGGGAATTGGAACAACATTAGGCGGGGCTGAACAATGGGACCAATCAGAAACGGCCGCCCCACCATTCCTCCCGAAGGTATAAGAGACCGCAATGTGGGCGGAGTGCAGCATTCTCTCTAAAAGTGGTGGTGAAAATGTCTGGAAGAGGAAAGGGCAGTGGGAAAGCTCGCTCCAAGGCGAAGTCTCGGTCGTCCCGGGCTGGCCTGCAGTTCCCGGTGGGCCGTGTTCACAGGCTCCTGAGAAAGGGTAACTATGCTGAGCGTGTGGGTGCCGGAGCGCCGGTCTATCTGGCTGCGGTGCTGGAGTATCTGACGGCTGAAATCCTGGAGCTGGCCGGTAACGCGGCCCGGGACAACAAGAAGACCCGCATCATCCCCAGGCACCTGCAGCTGGCCGTGCGCAACGACGAGGAGCTCAACAAGCTGCTGGGAGGGGTGACCATCGCTCAGGGCGGGGTGCTGCCTAATATCCAGGCAGTGCTGCTGCCCAAGAAAACCGCCGCCGCTGGATCTGCTAAAAAGTGAAGAGAGTATTCTTGAATCTGACAACCCAAAGGCTCTTTTAAGAGCCACTCACAGCATCTGTAAAAGGAGCTACACTGTCATCTCTGTCAGGTTTATTTTACTTTTAACGTGGATAAACTTGAACTTTGAACCTGAGATCGGTCAATTACTATCGCCTTGTTGTTGAATACTTGTGGTTTGGAGATACTGATGTTGGACTGGGGTGTATAAAATTAAAAATCAGGTTTATTTGTATGCACTAGTTTTCATCACGTGTTTGTAGAATGTAAGATCGTAAGGTTCCGTGATTTAGACACTGTCCCCATGACTTGTCCTACCTGCCTATCTTCTTTTCCACCTATCCACTCCACCCTCTCCTCCCTAACCTAACACCTTCATCCCCTCCCCCACTCACCTATTGTACTCCATGCTACTTTCTCCCCACCCCCACCCTCCTCTTGCTTATCTCTCCACGCTTCAGGCTCTCTACCTTTATTCCTGATGAAGGGCTTTTGCCCGAAACGTCGATTTCGCTGCTCCTTGGGTGCTGCCTGACCTGCTGTGCTCTTCCAGCACCACTAATCCGTGATTTAGATGTTTCAGTAAGATCAAAGAAATTGGCAAAAGAGATGGGGAGTGTGGCATTGTTCGTCAAGGACAGTATTACGGCAGAAGAAATGACATTTGAGGATTCGTCAATTGAGGTAGTATGGGTTGGGATTAGAAACAGGAATGGAAAGGTCACACTGGGCGTTATCTATAGGCCTCTCATTCGTTCAAGAGATTTAAAGGAAAGGATAGTAAAGATGATTCTTAATAACAGCAACAGTGACAGTAGTTGTTATGGAGGACTTCAATTTCCCAAATATTGACTGGGAATACTATCGTTCAAGTACTTTAGATGGGTTAGTTTTTGTCCTTTGTGTGCAAAAGGGTCTTCTGCCACAGTATGTAGACAGGTCAACAGCGGACAAAACCACATTGGATTTGGTACTGGGTAATGAACCTGGCCAGGTGTTAGATTTGGATGTAGCTGAGCACTTTTTTTGGTAATGATCACAATTCGGTTATGTTTAGCGATGGAATACGTATACACCGGAGGGCAAGAGCTACAGCTGGGGGGAAGCCACTTACAATGTGATTAGACAAGATTTAGTATGCATAGCATGGGGAAGGAAACTGCAAGGGATAGGCACAATAGAAATGTGGAGCTTCTTCAAGGAACAGCTACTCTGTGTCCTTGATAAGTATGTAACTGTCAGGCAGGGATGAAATTGTCGAGTCCATCAACCTTGGTTTACTAAGGAAGTTGAACTGCTTGTCAAGAGGAAGAAGGCAGCTTATGTTCGATGAGAAGTGAAGGCTCAGTTAGGGCAATTGAGTGTTACAAGGTAACGAGGAAAGAACTAAAAAGAGAGCTAAGACGAGTGAGGAGGGGGCCTGAGAAGTTGTTGGTGGGTAGGATCAGGGAAAGCCCTAAAGACTTGTATAGGCATATAAGGGATAAAAGAATCACGAGTCAGTTTAGGGCCAATCAAGAACAGTAGTAGGAGTTGTGTGTGGAGTCAGAGGAAATAAGGGAAACACTAAATAATCATTTTTTCGTCAGTATTCACACTGGAAAATGACAATTTTGTCAAGGAGAATGCTGAGAAACATTTGCAAGACGAGTTTCATAAGGAGGAGGTACTAGAAATTTTGAAAAGTGTGAAAATACATAAATGCCTTGGGCCAGATGGGATTCATCGTAGGATTCTCTTGGAAGCCACGGAGGAGATTGCCGAGAGTTTGACTTTGATCTTTGTCATCATTGTCTACAATAATAGCACCAGAAGACTGGAGATAGCAAATGGGGTTCCCTTGTTCAAGAAGGAGAGTAGAGTAGACACCACCCTGGTAATTACATACCAGTGACCCTTAGTTTGGTTGTCAGCAAAGTGTTGGTAAAGGCTAGAAGAGATAGGACTTTTAATTATCTTTAAAGGAATATGTTGGTTAGGGATAGTCAACACGGTTTTGTGAAGGTAAGTTGTGCCTCACAAACCTTATTGAGTTCCTTGAGAAGGTGACCATATGGGTGGATGAGGGGAAAGCCGTTGATGTGTATGTGGCTTTTGATAAGGTATTTTCTAAGGTTACCAATGGTAGGCTAGTGCGGAGGCATAGGATTTAGGGCAATTTAGTGGTTTCAATCAGAAATTGGCTAGCTGAAAGACAACAGAGGATGGTGGTTGATGGGAAATGTTCAAGATCCTGTTTGTAATCTGAGGGTAACCTTCTTCGCTGCTCACTACACCTCCAATTTTATTTTCATCTGCAAACTCACTTACTGTACCTCTTATGCTCGCATCCAAATCATTTATGTAAATGACAAAAAGTAGAGGACCCAGCACATATCCTTGTGGCACTCCACTGGTCACAAGCCTCCAGTCTGAAAAACAACCTTCCACCGTCACCCTCTGTCTTCTGTCTTTGAGCCAGTTCTTTATTCAAATGGCTAGTTCTCCCTGTATTCAGTGATATCTAACTTTGCTAATCATTCTCCCATGGGGAACCTTGTTGAACACCTTACTGAAGTCCATACTACTGCTCTGCCCTCATCAATCCTCTTTGTTACTTCCTCAAAAAACTCAATCAAATTTGTGAGACATGATTTCCCATGCACAAAGCCACGTTGACTATCCCTAATCAGTCCTTGCCTTCCCAAGTACATGTCCATCCTGTCTCTCAGGATTCCCTCCAACAACTTGCCTACCACCAACATCAGGCTCACTGGCCTATAGGACACTGGCTTGTCCTTACCACCCTTGTTAAACAGTGGTACCACGTGAGCCAACCTCCAGTCTTCTGGCACGTCACCTGTGACTATCGATGATACAAATTTCTCAGTAAGAGGCCCCAGCAATCATTTCTCTGGCTTCCCACCGAGTTCTAGGATACACCTGATCAGGTCCTGGACATTTATCCACCTTTACCCATTACAAGACATCCAGCACTTCCTCCTCTGTAATGTAGACATTTTGCAAGATGTCACCATCTATTTCCCTACCTTTTCCACACTAAATACCGATGCAAAATACTAATTTAGTATCACCTCCATTTTCTGCGTCTCCACACAATGGCTGAGAAGTGGTTGGCAGATGGAATTTAATTCAGATAAATGTGAGGTGCTGCATTTTGGGAAAGCAAATGTTAGCAGGACTTATACACTTCATGGTAAGGTCCTAGGGAGTGTTGCTGAACAAAGAGACCTTGGAATGCAGGGTCATAGCTCCTTGAAAATGGAGTTGCAGGTGGAAAGGACAGTGAAGAAGGCGTTTGATATGTTTTCCTTTATTGGTCAGAATATTGAGTACAGGAGTTTTGAGGTCATGTTGCAGTTGTACAGGACATTGGTTCGGGCACTGTTGGAATATTGTGTGCAAGTCTGGTCCCCTTCCTATCGAAAAAATGCTGTGAAAATTGAAAGGGTTCAGAAAAGATTTACAAGAAGTTGCCAGGATTGGAGGATTTGAGCTATACGCAGAGGCTGAACAGGCTGGGGCTGTTTTCCCTGGAGAGTCGGAGGCTGAGAGGTGATCTTATAGAGGTTCACAAAATCATGAGGGGCATGGATAGGGTAAATAGTCAAAGCCTCTTTCCTGGGGTCGGAGAGTCCAGAACTAGAGGGCATAGGTTTAGGGTGAGAGGGGAAAGATATAAAAGGGACCAAAGGGGCAACGTTTTCATACAGAGAGTGGTAAGTGTATGGAATGAGCTGCCAGAGGAAGTTATGGAGGCTGGTACAATTGCAGCATTTAACAGGCATTTGGATGGGTCTACGAAGGCCAGTGTGCTTCCAATTAAACCCGTTCGACTATAACCTGGTGTTGTACAACTTTTAACCTTTTTACAGCCTTTTTTACAGCCTTTTTCATCATTCCTGATGAAGTGTTTATGCCCAAAACGTCAACTCTCTTGCTCCTCAGATCCTGCCTGACCTTCAGTGCTTTTCCAGAACTACACTTTTTGACTTTGACCTGCAGTCCTCATTTTCTCCACATCCAAATGTAATATCATTTAAACAATGCAGCTAATTTCTACCCTTTTTTTCCCGCAGCAAAGGCTATAACTTCACATTGTAAAATTGCAATTGCCATGTGTTTGCCAATTGAGACACAGACCTGGACCAACTTCCCTAGAGTCTGTCCCCTACCTGGATTCCCTTTCCTTTCAGTTCCTGCAAGTTCACAATTGAATCCCAGAATGATAAAAAGAAATGGAAAAAGGGGTTGAGAAAAGAGAGTGCGGTATTCACAGGTGTTTGCACAAAGGAAGGAAGTTGCAGTCCGGTGTGAGCCTCAATCTTAATTGACAGAGAGGAGCAGCAAGGACAAGTGGAGCAAACAAAAGCAAGACAAGTGGTATATTAACAAGAGTAATTGAGTTCAGAAGTGGGGATGTCTTCCTGTAGTTAGGACGTCATTGAATATATTCAAAGCTGTATTCATCTGATTTTTGAACAACAAAGAATCGATGCTTCAGTTAGAGTCACTCAGCACAGAAACAGACCTTTCAGTCCAACGTGTCCATGCTGACTATTGTCTCAGACCAAATTAGTCCCACGTACCAGTGTTCTGCGGCTCCTGGTGAACTTCTGCATTCATGCACTACAGGTTATCTCTGATTGGCAGGAGGATTAGACTCCTTCTGATACTCCATTGGTCCATGGAGGGAAGGTCGCTTGATGTTTCAGTGGAGAATGAGGAGCATGCGTCGGATTTCACTGACACCGGTGAATATGCACAATATGTGATTGAAGACGCTGGTGTTATCGACAGTTTTTAAATGTCCAAATGCCAATAGCAGAAAAAAAATGGCTGAACCCAAAATCCAACCCCCCTACAGAGAGTCAATATTTTATTCCTTTGCATATTATCTGCCTGTTTAACTTTTGTACGTCTTTTTCCCCAGGGTAGAGGAGGTCCAAAACTGGAGGGGCATTGGTTGAGAGTGAAAGGGGAAAAAAATTAAAAGGAACCTAAGGGGTGACGTTTTCACACAGAGGGTGGTACGTTTTTGGACTGAGCTGCCAGTAGAATTGGTGGAGGCTTTCAACATTTAAAAGGCATCTGGATGGATATATGAATAAGAACGGTTGAGAGGGATACGGGCCAAATGTAGGCAAATGGGACTAAATTAATTTAAGAAAGCTGATCGGCACGGAACGAAATGTTGGTTTCCATTCTCCTCAACCCTCTGACACTGTTTCAACATATCAAGAACCACTTTCACAAGACTAAGAATAGACCATTCACCCCTTCCAGCCTGTCCTCAACTGTGTGGCCTAAGGGCATATTTCAAAGCAAGTTTCAGAAAGATGTCTGCAGCTTTCCAAAATAATTGAACACGCTTTCAGACTTTAGAAATGTTTCTGAAGATATCTTAGATTTTCTCAGTTTGAAGTATCAGCAACCTCTCATGCACCCCTGTCTCCCAGGTAGAGTCATTACCTTCCTCTCGCTCTCTCTTTCTTTCTCTCTTTCTCTCTCTCTCTCTCTCTCTCGCTCTCTCTCTCTCTCTCTTTTCTTAGAAGGGCTTGATGCACCAATAAAAGAAGCCTTGAGGCATGAGAAAGGGGAGACGACGGTTATGGGATAAGGGAGAGGGAATGGACGGAGGTGGAGGTTGGGGGGTGGGAGAGAAAGACTTGGGGGACAGAGGGTGGTGGGGAAGAGAAACCTGGGGGGACAGAGGGTGGTGGGGAAGAGAAACACTGGGGAGACAGAGGGTGGTGGGGAAAAGAAAGACTGGCGGTGGGAAAGAGAATGACGGGCAGAGAGAATTGGTGTTTGCAGAGTGTGAGGAGAGAGAGAATAGGGGAGGGCAAAGGGTGGGGGGAAGAGAGAGAAAATGGACAGGAGGACACAGGAGGGGGGCAAAGAGAAAGACTGGGAAGACAGATGGTAGGGGAAGAAAATGGGCAGCAGAGAGAGAGAATGTGGGCAAAGAATTGGGGGGTACAGAGTGTAAGGAGAGAGAGAGAATGGACAGAGGGTGGGGGGAGAGACAGCACAAATTGCATCTTCCCCAGGACTGGTGTCAGTGTCCCATGAACTGGTATCCACTCCTCCCACAGCAGACGTGGGGCAATCATTTCTCAATATAGCATCATATAATCTATGCAGGCCATTTGGCCCATCAAATTCACAGCCACCTTCTGAACAGCATCCCATCAATACCCTAAATGCTTACCCTACAGCCCTGCAATTTCCTATGGCAAATCCACCCTAAATCTGCTCATCCCTGGGCACTTCAACACAGCCAATCCACCCTACACTGCACATCTTTGAACTGTGGGAGGAAACCAGAGCATCCAGAGGTAACCTGTGCAGACACAGTGGATAGAACATGCCAAAGTGAACACAGACAGGTGCCTCAGGGTGGAATCAAACTCAGGTCCCTGGCACTGTCAGGCAGCAGTGATAACCGCTGAGCCACCGTGCCGCCCAGAGCTTTGAGGCTCTGCTTTGTCTTTTCAGCTCCTAACTTCTCATGTGCCCTCAGCAGAGGATACCTCCTCCTCACATTGTTGGACGATACCACAGGAACCTCCTTTTTCCATTTTTCAAGCACTGAGCTCATGGATTCCTGAATCTTGTGCCAGAAAGATACTGATGCCATCTGGCCTCCTGCTGCCAACTGCAGAGAACAGAGACAATCCCTGTCACTATTCTGCCCCTGAACAGCATCTCCCCCTGCCCAACACTGTTCTTACTCCCACCAACAGCCAGTTACCTCTTTCACCCTGCAATTCTCTCTCAGATCTCCTCTACCTGCCTGACTCATACTCACACCCTCCTGATCCTATCCACTGACCCAATCAAAAGGCTCTGTGCAGTGGGAAATGGCCATCTCCCAGAATAAATGGTCCAGTTAACTTTCCCCATTTCTCCCCAAAGTGCCTGCAGCCTGACTTCCAGTTCCATCTCTCTGAGCTGAAGGTCCTCCTGCATGTGCTTGTAGCATCCAGAGCCTCCCACCTTCTGCAAATTGAAAGACATGCCCCACCCTGCCCTCTCCACTGTGTTATGTAACTGCTTAATCATTTGTAGTGCCTGAGCAGAGGCTGATAGCCAAATTCAGAACCCATGAGGATGGCTTCAGCTGGGACCTTGGGTTCATGTCACATCACAGATGACCTCACTACACTATACACTTTCTCACACACACACTCACGCAGATCCTCTCTCATACACATGCTCTGTCTCAGATAGACACACACATACACCACCCACACCCACACACAGGTTTACACTCCATCATGCACACACTAGACTAAGCATGCACGGACGCAAACATACTCACTCTCGCACCCACATTCTCTTTTTCTCTCTCTCTCACATGCATGCACACACACATGAAAGTCGATGGGATGAATTTGCATTTACTGAGTTGTATTTTGCTCAAAACGTAAAAATCTGCAGGCAGTCAACGCATGCAGTCAGTCCATGTAATATTTTTTAAATTCCTACTTTTGAAGTAGAACCAGTCTGACTCAAGATTGGGATTCACACGGACTGAAACCTGACACCTTTAATGCATTGTCCGAGCTGAGATGGAACTTTTAAAAAAATAAAACCTTAAGTTACGTTGAGAATGTGACTTGTAGGAAGTTCTGGGGATTACATATTAATGAACCAAAACCTGCAACCCATTCTAAAAGATGAAAGACTTAACAGCAATCTAGGTTTGTTCAATATATCATTTCAGTTGCATGAAACTATAATCTTTTGCTGTAAATTCTGTGTCTTATAATCCTGCTTCACAGCTACCCGATGAAGAGTCAGTGCTCCGAAAGCTAGTGCTCCCAAATAAACCTGTTGGACTATAACCTGGTTGTGTTGTGTGATTTTTAACTTTATCCACCCTAGCCCAACACAAGCTCCTCCACTTTATTTCTCGTGAACACAGCCCAAACCTTCAAGTGCTGCCAGTAAACTTTACAATGCTGATGAAACAATGCTGTATCCGCATTCCTGAAACAATTACAATTTCTAACGATACTAGCTACTCATTCACTGCTCCTTCTGATACTCGACATTGGAAACTTGCTGCTGGAGACTGAAAGAAATGAGCAGCTTTAAAAGGAATACCTATTAGATCCCAGAGATTTCAATGTCTGAGTATGACGGGAAGTTCAGGTAACCTTTATTGTGACCCAATTTTGTTCCTGCTTCAGATCTCCCCAGCAAAAAGGTGTACAAAAAGTAGCTTTAATTTTTAAACAGCTCAAGATCAAAGTGCACACACTCCCCACCCCTTTATGATTTGTCAGCTCAGCAATGTCAACCTATACACTGTATCCAAGTAAGTTTCTCCCCCTCTCCTTTTCTTGGGGTGGCGGATGGGAGGGTGCAGTCAAGAGTCTACCACACTGCTGTGGGTCTGGAGTCACGCATAGGCTAGACCGAGTAAAGAATGCAGCTGGGATGACTGAGTGAATCCAATCCGCAATCACAGTTTCCTTCCCTTAAAAGGGAATGAGTGAATTAGATGTTTTTTCTTCTCCAAAATTGTTTTCATCATTCGATTCAGAACTGCAGATTTCTGCCCAAATTCCAACTCTACCATCTTGCGCTGTGGGATTTTAACTCGGAAATTCCCAGAGCTGGGTCGACTGTCTAGCCAATGTACGGCACGAGGCCGTTACTCCTTCAATCCCTCTGTGATAGCACGTGAACTCACTGGTGCGTCCGCAGGTTGGAGGAGTGGATAAAGCCCTTCCCACTTAGAGCAGGTGAGCGGGCTGTCCCTGGTGTGGACCCGCTGGTGGGTCAGTAGGCCGCAATAATTGATGGATCCCTTTCTGCACTCAGACAGGTGAAAGGCCTCGCCCCAGTATGGACCCGCTGGTGTATCCGCAGGTTGCCCACCTGACTGAATCCTTTCCCACACATGGAACAGGTGAATGGCCTTTCTCCGGTGTGGACCTGCTGGTGGGTCAGCAGGGTGAAAGAATCAATTAATCCCTTCCCACACTGAGAGCCGGTGAATGGCCTCTCCCAAGTATGGACCCGCTGATGGGTCATCAGCTTACTCGAGTAAGTGAACCCCTTCCCGCACTCAGGGCAGCTGAAGGGCTTCTCCCGGATTGGAATGACTGGTGTGCCAGCAGGCCGGAGGAGTTGCTGAAGGTCTTTCCGCACTCGGGACAGCTGAAGGGCTTCTCCCCGGAGTGGACTGACTGGTGGGCCAGCAGGCTGGAGGAGCGGTTAAAGCTCTTACCGCACTCTGGGCAGGAGAATGGCCTCTCCCTGGTGTGGAGCTCCTGGTGCCTCATCAGGTTGGAGTAGCGGGTAAAGTCCTTCCCGCACTTGGAGCAGGAGAATGGCCTCTCCCCGTTGTGGACCCGCTGATGCTTCAGCAGGGCGGAGGAATCGGTGAAGGCCTTCCCACATTCGGGACAGCTAAAGGGCCTCTCCCCGGTGTGGACCCGCCAGTGGGGCAGCAGGTGGGAGGAGCGGGTAAATCCCTTCTCACACTCAGGGCAAGAGAATGGCCTTTCTCCGTTGTGGACCCGTCGGTGAGCCCAGAGGGTAGACGCATGTGAAAAGCCCTTCCCACACTCGGGGCCTTTCCCCGGTGTGACTGTGTCGATGACTTTCCAGGGTAGACGGGACACGAAAGCCTTTCCCGCAGTCTCCACACTTCCATGGTTTCCCCACGGGCCGGGATTCCTCAGGTTTCTCCATGGCTGAAGCTTCAGCTGTACACAAACTCGTGTACAGCCCCTTCCCTCCTTGAATTCCACTTTCCAGGCTGTATAAAAGTTTCAGGTTTCACACTCAGTGTGCTGCAACACTGGGCTCTCTCATCCCACTGATGCTGAAAACTTACTGAAACAGGAACCAAAAAAGCTTTGCTCCATCTCGCAGGATCATAGTCTTAAATCGTTGCAATACCGATGGGTTGGAGTAACTTGCAGACATTGAAGTGAAAGTGAGAACTGCAGACGCTGGAGAGAGAGAGTCCAAAAGTGCGTTTCTGGAAAAGCACAGCAGTTCAGGCAGCATCCACAGAGGAGGGGAGTCATAAGCCTTTCATCTGTTCATTTTGAAACATCCACCTTTAGATCTTCAAATACTCTGTAAGAAGAGATTACAAAACTCATCACTATCAGTTCAAAGTAGAAATTTAGAAAAAGCAATTCCAATTTCTCTGGAACATTCTTTTCTTTTGTTATTCTGAAACATTGAAAGCACCATCCCACGCTCTCTTTCTCCCGCTCTGTTCTCACTCCACTCTAAATAATTCTCCTGAAGGTGCTGATTCAGCATCTTACAGGGGCAGAAAAGCAAAAATGTCAAGACTGGTATCTCTTTGAATTTTAGATAACTCCACCTGAAAAGTAAATATCTTTCACAACATTGGGATACTGCTGAGATTGAGCAGGCTTGATTTTGGGAGGCAAAAACAAGTGTGTAAATTCAGGATTAACCTGCAATGCAGATTCTTGAGAAACAACTGTACACGAAATAGTTAACATCCCCGGGAAGGGGTTTGGGGTGGGTGAATAAGACATCAATGCATTGACACTAACACCAGGGAGAAACTGAACATACAAATGTGCCAAACGTTAGTGGCAAGCCAAAGTGGCAAACCTAATCTAGTCCCATTGGCCCACATCCCTCTAAATCATTCCTTTTCATATACCTATCCAGATGCCTATTAAATGTCATAATTGTACTAGCATCCACGACTTCCTCTGGCAGCTGATTCTTCACATAGACCACCCTCTGAACGAAAATGTTGCCCCGAGGTCACTTTTAAAACTCCCACCCCGGCCATCACCCTCAACGTATTATCCTCTACTTCTGGACTCCACCACCAGGATGGAGGATTTGAGCTACAGGGAGAGGCTGAATAGCTGGGGCTGTTTTCCCTGGAAAGTTGAAGGCTGAGGGGTGACCTCATAGGCGTTTATAAAATCATGAGGGTCATGGATAGGATAAGTAGACAAAGTATTTTTCCCTGAGGTGTAAAAGTCCAAAACTCGAGAGCATAGGTTTATGGTGAGCGGGGAATGATATAAAAGGGACCTAAGGGTCAACATTTTCACACAGAGAGTGATGAATGTGTGGAATGAGCTGCCAGAGGAAGTGCTGGAGGCTGGTACAATTGCAACATTTTAAAAGGCATTTGGATGGGTACATGAATCGGAAAGGTTTAGAGGGATAAGGGTCAAGTGCTGGCAAATGGGACTAGATTAGGTTGGGATAACTGTTCAGCATGGACTAGTAGGACTGAAGGATCTGTTTACATGCTGTACATCTCTATGACTCTAAATGTCTCTCCTGTCACCCCCCAGCCTTCGGTGCACTAGGGAAAATAACCTCAACATATTCACCACCAGAACCTCAAACCGTGGAGACATCCTTGTATATATTTTCTGAACTCTTTCAAGTTACACAACATCCTGTCCGGGAGCAATGGGAGAGCGAAGGTGACGTGAGACCAGGAGGGTGCAGGGAATGTCAGGACACTGTTTAAATTCTTACTTTCGGAGCCCGCAGCCTTTTTCCTGTTCGGGAGCAGAAGGAGACAGAGCAAAGGTGACGTGGAGACCAGGAGAGTGCCGGGAAGGTAAGGACTTAGTATGTATTTTGGGCAGCGGCTGAACCCGAGATACTCCACGTGTCGTATCTCCCTTCCGCACCACCCACCCTCCGCTAACCAGAAGAAAAAACACTCTGTAAGGTAGGATTTTATTTTCTCTTTCTTTTATTTCATATATTTAAGTGCATTGTTTGGTTTTAGTTAGTTGATTTAAAGCTAAGGCTTACAATGGCAGGGGACCTCAGACCCGTGGCATGTGCCTCTTGCTTGATGTGGGAGCTCAGGCAAGTGGCTGATGTTCTTGACTCTTGCAAGAAGTGTGTCTAGCTGTAGCCTTTATTTGACCGCATGATGGCTCTGAAGCTGCGGATGGACTCATTGTGGAGCATCCACGACGCTGAGGAGATCATGGATAGCACGTTTAGTGAACTGGTCACACGGCAGGTTAGAATTGCTGAGGGAGACAGTGAATGGGTGACCAAAAGGCAGAAAAAGAGGAGGAAGGCAGTGCAGGTGTACCCTGCGGTCATCTCTCTCCAAAACAGGTGTACCGTTTTGGATACTGTTGAGGGAGATGGCTCACCAGGGGAGGGCAGCAGTTGCCAAGATCATGGCACGTGGCGAGGAAAAGACACATAAGGCCATAGTATTAGGGGATGCAATTGTAAGGGGAGTAGATTGGCGGTTCTATGACCGAAAATGGGACTCCTGGATAGTACTTTGCCTCCCAGGTGCTCGGGTCAGGGACGTCACCGATCGGCTGCAGAGCATTCTAAAAGGGGGGGGGGGGGTGAATAGCCAGTTGTTTTGGTGCGTACAGGCACCAACAATCTAAGTAAAAAACGAGATGAGGTCCTGAATGCAGAATTCAGGGAGGTAAGAGAGAAGTTAAAAAGGAGGACCACAAAAGTAGTGATCTCGGATTACTACCAGTGCCACTGTTAGCCAGCGTAGAAATGAAAGAATAGGCAGGATGAACACGTGGCTTGGGGGATGGTGTAGGATGGAAGGGTTTAGATTTGGGACTGGTTCAGGGGAAGGTGGGACTACTACAAATTGGACGGTCGACATCTAAACCAGACTGGAACCACTGCCGTTGGGGAAGATTTTGCTACTGTGGTTGAGGAGGTTTTAAACTAATGTGTCAGGGAGCAGGGAACCAGAAGAGAAGACAGCGAGGTAGAAACTGGAACTGTAAGGATCATGGAGATAGCATGAATTAGGGGAAGAGTAGGCAGAGAGCAGATGAACGCAAAATAACTTGTGGCCTGAAGTACATGTACTTCAATGCAAGGAGTACAGTGGAAAAGGCAGATGAACTTAGGGCTTGGATTGGTACCTGGGAGTATGGTATTATTGCAATCAGAGATTTGTTTGAGGGAAGGGCATAATTGGCAACTAAATGCTCCAGGATATAGATGCATCAGACAGGACAGGGAGGGAAGTGAAAAGGTGTGTGTTGGGGGGGGGGGGGGTGTCGCGAGAGGAGTTACATTGCTGGTGAGGGATGATATCACGGCTATGCTAAAGGAGGACACTATGGGGGACTTGGGTAGTGAGGCATTGTGGGTGGAGCTGAGAAATAATAAGGTTGCAGTTACATTGTTGGGCCTCCCAGCAGTTAGCGTGAGGTAGAAGAACAAATAGGTAAATAGATTATAGAAAGATGTAAAGGCAACAGGGTGGTGGTGATGGGAGATTTTTCCCCACATTGACTGGGATACACTTTGTGTCAGAAGTCTGAATGGGGCAGAATTTTTAAGAAGCATCCAGGAGAGTTTTCTAGAGCAATATGTCAATAGTCCGACGAGGGAAGGGGCCATTTTGGACCTGGTGTTGTGGAATGAGCCAAGCCAGGTGGGAGAAGTTACGTTGGGGGGTTTCTTTGGGAATAGTGACCACAATTCTGTAAGTTTTATAATACTCGTAGACAAATATGAGAGTGGGCAAGGCCAATTACATCAAAATTAGGCAGGAGCTGGGAAATGGGGATTGGACACAGCTAATTGAACGGAATTCCACATTTGATATATGGTAGGCTTTCAAAGATAGGTGAAAGATAGTGCAGGATAGGCATGTCCCGTTGAAAATAAAAGATAGGAAAGGCAAGATTCGTGAACTGTGGATGACAGGAGAAATCGTATGACTAGCCAAGAGGAAAAGGGAAGCATAAATAAAGTCCAAGCAGCTAAGAACAGAACGGGCCCTGGAGGAATATCGGGAGAGTAGGACCTGTCTTAAACGAGGAACCAAGCAGGCTAAAAGGGGTCATGAAATAGCTATAGTGAGCAGAATTAAGGAGAATCCCAAAGTCTTAAATTCTTATATAAGAAGCAAGTGGGTACTAGGGAAAGGATTTGTCCACTAAAGGATAATGAAGGAAGACTGTGTGTCCAACCTGCGAGAATGGGTGAAATTCTGAATGATTACTTTGCATCAGTGTTCACCGATGAGGGGGACATGATGAATGTTGAGATTAGAGACAGAAGTTTGCTTACTCTGGATCACATTGACATAAATAAGGAAGATTTGATGGGTAGGCTAGAGGTTTTTAAGTTGGACGAATCCCCAGGACCGCATTGGATCTATCCCAGGTTGCTGAGGATGGCGAGAGAGTAAATAGCTGGGGCACTGACAGCTATCTTTGTCGCATCTTTAAACACAAGTAAGGTGCCAGAAGACTGGAGGGTTGCTCGTATTGTCCCCTACACAAGAAGGGATATTGCAGGTAACGACAGACCAATGAACCTGACGTCAGTGGTGGGAAAGTTGCTGGAGAAGCCACTGAAGGATAAAGCCTATTTATATTTAGAAAAGAATGGGCTTATCAGTGATAGGCAACATGGTTTTGTGCGGGTCAGATTGTGCCTTACCAACTTAATAGAGTTCTTTGAGGAAGTGACCAAGTTGATACCTGAAGTGCTATATATGTCATATGCATTGACTTTAGTAAGGCATTTGATGAACGAATAGAGAAAGTGAAATCACGTGGCGTGCAGGGTGTTCTAGCTAAGTGGATAAAGAACTGGCTCAGCAACAGGAGACAGAGAGTTGTAGTTGAAGGGATTTTCTCGAAATGGAGAAAGATGACCAGTGGTATTCCAAAGGGATCAGTGCTTGGATCACTGTTTTTTTTTTGTGAGACACAAATGATCTGGAAGTGGGAACCGTTGGTATGATCAGCAAGTTTGCAGATGACATGAAGATTGGTGAAGTAGCAGAAAGCATAGGGGATTGTCAAAGAATACAGGAGAATATAGATAGACTAGAGAGTTGGGTGGAGAAGTGGCAGATGGAGTTCAATCCAGGTAAATGTGAGGTGATGCATTTTGGGAAGTCTAATTCTCGAGCAAATAATACAGTAATTGGAAGAGCCTTGGGAAAAGTTATGACCAGAGAGATCTGGGAGTTCAGCTCCATTGTACCCTGAATATTGCTGTACAGGTGGGTAGAGTGGTCAAGAAGGCATATGGTATGCTTGCCTTCATCGTACAGGGTATTGAGTATAAGACCTGGCAGGTTATGTTAAAATTGTACACGACATTGGTTCGGCCGCATTTAGAATGCTGTGCAAATTTCTGGTTGCCACATTACGAAAAGGATGTGGGCGCCTTGGAGAGGGTGCAGAGAAGGTTTACAAAGATGTTGCCTGATATGGAAGATGCCAGCTATGAAGAGAGGTTGAGTAGGTTAGGTTTGTTTTCATTAGAAAAAAAGAGATTGAGGGGGGAACCTGATTGAGGTTGACAAAATCATGAAGGGTATAGGCAGGGTAGACATAGATAGCTTTCAAGGTAAGAGGGGAAATGTTTAAGTGGGATACACGCAGCTAGAACTTTACACAGAGGGTGGTAGATGCCTGCAACGCGTTGCCAGCAGAGTTAGTGGAGGCAGGCATGGTAGATTAATTTAAGATGCTTTTGGACAGATGCATAAGTAGGTGGGGAACGAGGGATACTTAGGCATTGGGCGATTGGTTTAGACAGTGGATTTGGATCGACCCAGGCTCGCAGGGTCGAAGGGCATGTTGCTGGGATGTAAATTTTCTTTGTTCTTTATCCTTCCAATGGTGGGTGGCGAGGGGGTGGCGGGGGGGGGGGGGGCAGTGTGACACACAATTGTGCACAATATTCCAAGAGTGGCCTAACCAATGTCCTCCACAGCCTCGACATAACCCTCCTTCTCCTATACTCAGAGGATTGGGAAAGTACTCAAAACTTAGAAAAGATAACCGGGAAAGAATGGAGGGACAAACCGTAATTTTGAGGGTCAGATTGGAAGCATCAACGCGTCGGGGCGGGGGTTGGGGATGGGGGAAGAAAGCAGAATGTGGTGGAGACAAGGCCGAGGAAGAACAGAGGATGCAAAACCGTTGCAGCCAGCTTGAAGATGCAATGAGGGATATTGCATGCACTTTTAACTGTTGGGTTTAATTGTGGGGACCCTGTTAATTTTAAAAGTAAAGGCAGAATTCCCAATTTCTGTCCTTCCGTCCCTCCGCATTCGGTAATTAACACACATACCTGAGTTTGCAAAGTCTGCTCTCTCTGGGATCACTCCAGTTGCTACAAGTGAAGAGATTGCCCCCTTCTCTCTCTCTGCCTCCGAGGTCGAGGATTTGCCCAGAGGAGGGAAATTCACTCTGAAACTGACAAAGCCACTTCGCGTTGTGACGTCATAATGGGCCGATGGTCAGGGCGAGGTCAACGGCAGAACCCGCACTACACCTGCTCCGGACGGACGGCCGGCTGGTCTGCACTGCGCCTGCGTTGGCCCTGCACTGTAACAGGAGGAGCGAGCAGTTTGCAAAAACCCCTTCCTTTCAGAGAAATCCTACAATGTGGAAGCAGGTCACTCGGCCCAACGAGTGCACACCCAGACGCACTCCCCTTCCCCTCTGCATTTATCTCTGACTAATGTACCTAACCTACACAACCCGAGACACTTATCGGTAATTTAGCATGGCAAACCCCAATACCTCGCACATGTGTTATTTCATACAACCAATATATCATAACCAGCACAACCTTGGGCACTATGGGTAATTTAGCATGGCCAATTCACCCTAACCTGCACATTCTGGTCAGTATTGATAGTTTCAGAGAGTAGAGTCAATTAAGAAAACGTCTGTTGTAGCATAGAACTTTGTTTCATTGTAGCTGCTTCTCTAGGTCCTCAGCGGTAATATTAAATCAAACTGAAATAAAACCTGAGCTGAGAGAACGGGCCTTTCCACTTTCATTGTACAACTATTTTAAAAAAAAAGGCTTCCCCTGAGTGTCTCTTCACTATTTTGGCACCACTGCCTTTTCAAACCCTTTTGAAAAAACAAAACAAGGACAACATAACAGGTTTCACACTGTAAGTAATCTAATCTAATGTAATAACACTGTTAAAGGGGCAGACTTGTCCCAATAGCATGGAGTCTGGGTTGTTGTTGAGACAGATGTCTTGAAGTTTATTAACAACACTTAATATTGCAAGCCCTCAGGCTGAGACACAGTGTGAGTTCTGTGCTTATTAAATGCATCACAAGAGTATAACATGACATGAGGATGACTGCATGATCACATATTGCACTGTGACTACTGAGGTGAAGGAAAACCCTTTGCAGTGGAATGTCATACATTGTGAGGTGATCCACCTGCCCGAAATGTGCATGTTCTTTCTGAGTCATGCAATGCTACAAGAGACTTCATCATCGTATCTTCAAAACGGAAGGAGACAGAATGCAAGTTTTAATCTTTCAAAATATCCGATGTTCTTCAATGGCCACAGCAGACTGCAGAATATTCCTCTCTTATGGAAGCAGGAATACAAAAGGCAGGAATGCATAGGCTGCTGGGTTTAACATCAGTCACGGTGGTGGGGGGGGGAGGAGGGGGGCGGGAATGGTAGGCCACTCCTGAGTACTACGTGCAGTTTTAGTCTCCTCACTTAAGAAAGCATGCACTGAAACTGGAGGCTGTGCAGAGGACGTTCATTAGTTGATTCCAGGGTTGAGATAGTTGGCTTATGAAGACAGTCCGAGTAAACAGTGATTATATTAATTGGAATTTAGAGGAATGATTTAGGATCTTATGGAAACATATAAATTTATGAAGGGAATAGATAAGACAGGCATAGAGAGGATTTTGCCACTGGTAGGTGAAACTGGGACAAAAGGGCATAGCCTCAAAATTAGGAGGAGCAAGTTTAGGACAGAAGTGTGAAAGAACCTCTTTACCCAGAGGGTTGTGAATCTGGAATTCCTTGCCCAGTGAAGTACTTGAGGCTTCCTCAGTAAATGCGATTAAAGCTAAGATAGATAAGTTTTTAAACAATGACGGAATTAAGGGTTATCGTGAGAGGATTCGTAAGTGGAGCTGAGGCCATGAAAGGATCAGCCACAATACTGAATGGTGGAATTGGCTCGAAGGACCAGACTGCCCATTTCTGCTCCTAGCTCTTATGGAACAGAGGAACCCCTTCTATTCCAGAAGTCTTTCGGCATGGTGCCACATTGATAGTCATCATTTCAAATAAGAGCTCATCTTGTTCAGGTCATTTAACAGTGTGGATTGAACATTGTTGAATGAACAGGAAAGAAAGTCGTCAAAACGTTTAGGGTTGTCAAGAGGTGATGAATGGAATACAATGCAAGGGCTTCAGGTTTTTTCCAATGTCTGTTCACAGTTTTGATGAAGGAAGCATGTGCAAAGGTTTTTAATTTAGTGATGGCCCAAAATTAGGTAGGAAACCGAAGTACAAACAGGGCAAAATGAATACATGAAGTGTTATTGACAGGTCAAGCAGGTTGGGAACATGCTAGTTAGGGGTTTAATGTCCAACTTAGCAGAAGCAATGGAAAAGCAGCACGGAGAGAGGCTGCAAAATCTCAGAAGTACAGAAGGATTCGGGCACATGATAAAGTTAGCACAAAAAGCACCCACAACGGATTAAGGCAGAAAATAAAATACTGTCGTTTGTGGTAAGGGAGTGGAACATAAAGTCAGGATGTTTTTCTCCATTTGTCAGTGGTTTTGGGGAGACCACCAGACTTGGTCTCTTCACTTAAGAAAGGATGTAAATACATCCAAAGTGGTTCAGACCTGATCTGCTCAATTTACAATTGGGGGCAAGGAGATGCCGAATTGGCTTTGCATCGGTTAGAGCTTAGAAGAATCAAATGATCTGATAGAGGTTTACAACATCCCGAGAGGACTTAATGTGAATGTGTGAATTCCTTTGTGCCAGAGCCTAGAAATCAATGGACACAGTTAACAAATAGGTGTCCTCTCATTCAAGGTAGGAGAGTTGTTTTTTTCACAGGAGTTCCCAAGACTTTGAAACTCACTTCTTCAGCGAGCAGCATTGTGGTTAGCACTGCTATCTCCCAGCATCAGCGACGCTGGTTCGGTTTCAGCCTCAGGCGACTGTCAGGGTGGTGTTTGTGCATTTTGCTCCCCCGTGTCTGCGTGGGTTTTCTCCGGGAGAGGCGGGGGGGGGGGGAGCTCTGGCTTTTTCTCATACTCCAAAAAATGTGCGGGTTAGGATGGATTGGCTGTCAGTAATGTAGAGTTACTGGAATGGAATACCGGGGTGGGGCGGTCAGTCTGTGTCATCTCGATGGGCTAAATGGCCTGCTTGCACACAAGAGGGATTCTAGAACTGCCTGGAATCTGTAACTGACCGGATGACACGTGTGCGCTTTCTTCTCACATTGTTTTTATTCAAGCTTGCAGAGTCATTTCCACAAGATGGCAACAAACTCCCCAAATAATAAAATATATCAGTTTTATATCCAGTTGTGTAAATTGAAGAACAGTTTACATATACCAATCAATATTATACACGTGTTTAAGGTTACCAATATTCAATTACAATTAATGGATTTGGATATTTCATTTGTCTTACCTGATTATATTCAACCAACTACAGCATCTAGACACTAGTCTAATTACAGCATTCAATGTCTACAGAGTACTTTTTTAATATCATGTACACTGACTTGTGACCTCCTCATTGTTATCGAAGTTCCTTATTTGTCTCACATCATCAATGTTTTGCTTTGTCGCATGTCTTCCTGGCTTTTTTGCAGTTAGCACCTTATATTCTGACCTGGTCAACATTTTACCCTCCAAATCTATACTGAGAATTTAATGAGAAACATCAGCGTGTGGTGAGTGTATGGAACTCACTACCTTAGTGAGTGGTCGGGGTGAAAAACATTATAATCAAGGGGAAGCAAGCCAACACGAACGAGTGTCACTGTCACCGGATTCACAACACAGTGAAATTAAAACATACAATATCCCTCAAAATGTCTCAACTATTCCGAACCAGACTTGATGAAGAACAGATATTGCACACAAAAGTTGTAATTTGAACAAAAATTAACAATTGTAAATACTGCAAATTTGCTAGGGCAAGGTTAAACAAGATAACTGAATTAATAGCAACGGGTTCAGCATATTGATCATGTCCCCCACTGTCTCATAGACAGAGACTTAAGGCGCAAATTAAAAGAGAAAATTTAAAAAAAGTACCCATGCAATGAAACAGTTTCCAACAATGGTTTGCCAACCCTTTTGGCAATTCTTGGACGATGAGTTATTTATAGGCACATAACTCTATATCAAACTCCGAAGTCATTGCTGAATGTGAACGGACGCCACGAAGTATTCACCTATTTCTTACAACTTGGGACTCATTCCCAGAAAGAGACAATAATTATTTAACTGGATAGAAAAAATACTAGAGTGAAACAGCGATTGCCAAAGCTTCCAAAATCAGCAGCCGGTCAGCAGCAATTTTCCTCTCTTTGTTTAAAAAGCGAATCAACAGTCTCTGTGGCTGGCTGCTTAAAAACAATCCTCTCTCGACTGACTAACTCAACAAAGTGGAGGTGGGTACTGCAGATTTTGGAGGTTAGAGTGCTGCTGGAAAAGCACAACTGGTCAGGCAGCATCTAAGGTGTATGAAAATCAACATTTTGGGCAAAAGCCCAACAAATAATCAGCTGCCACCCTGGACAAGGCAAAACACATTGAGCACATTGAAATCTTGGCGGATAGGTTCTTGATTGTGGATTCAATGTTACAAGGAGAAAGCAGGAGAGTGGGGTTGAGAAATTATCAGCTATGATTGAATGGTGGTATGGTCATAGAGTCAGGGAGATGTTTAGCACAGAAACAAACCTTTTGGTCCAACTCACCCATCCCAACCAGATACCCTAACCTAATCTAGTTCCGTTTGCCAGCAATTAGACCACATCCCTCCCAACTCTTCCTATTCATATGCCTTTTAAACATTATAATTATACCAGCATACACCACTTCCTCTGGCAGTTCATTCCATACACGCACCACTATTTGCGTGAAAATGTTGCGCCCTAAATCCCTTTTACATCTCATTCCTCTCACCAGACGCCTATGCTCCCTAGTTCTGGAAGCCCCCTACCATTGTCTATTTGCCCTATCCATGCCCCTCATGATTTTATAAACCTCCATAAGGTCAACCCTCAGCTTCTGACGCTCCAGTGAAAAAAAAGCCCCAACCTATTCAACATCTCCCTCTAGCTCAAACCCTGCAATCCCCAGCAACATCGTGGAAAATCTTGGTTGATAGAGAAGTCAACGTTTCGAGTGGAACACTTCTTCAGTCCTGAAAAAGGGTCAATACAGGAAACTCTGACTTCTCCACCAGCTGGTGCTGCCTGGCTTGCTGTGTTCTCCCAGCCTCGCACCTGCCTACTTTGGATTCCAACATCTGGAGCTTTCTTTTTGTCTCCAACGACTGGCAGAGCAGACTCGATGGGCCGAATGTCCTAACTTCTGCTCTGCTGGTCTTGTGGTCTCAAGTTTCTGCAGATCGTTTCAGTGGGGACGTGCAGCCTGGGGGCAACGAGCAGCAGCGCCAACTGGAAGCAAAGTGCATAGAACAATAGAATCCTGACAATGTGCAAACAGGCCCTTCGGCCCAACAAGTCCACACTGCCCCTCCGAAAATTAACCTACCCAGACGCGTTCTCCTACCCTATTACCCTACCTTTATCCATAAATGATGCATCACACGTGCACATCCCTGAACAATGCGGGCAATTTAGCTTCGCCAGTTCACCCTAACCTATACATCTTTGGACTGTGGGAGGAAACCAGTGCACTCAAAGGAAAGCCACGCAAACAATAGAGGGAGAACATGCAAACTCCACACAGACATTCAGTCCGAAGGTGGAATCGAGCTGTGTCCCTGAAGCTGTGAGACAGCAGTGCCAGCCGCTGAGTCACTGTGCCACCCCTGAGCACCGTGGCTTCCTACAGAAAACAAAACAAGATGCCCGCCAACTCTCTGACTGCACTCACTGTCAGAATGGGCAGAAGTTTCAATCCTGGGAGAGACCCACAGCAGCGACACCGGTGGAGTCTGATTGTTGGGATCACTGGTTGCCGCTGTGGGTGCCTCCGGACGTTGCAGGGCAACGTTAACATGTGCCCGTACTCGAGGCAGGTGAACAACCTCTTACCAACATGGACCCGCCAATGAATCATCAGGTGATAGGAGTGGGTTAACCCTCCCCATACTCGGGACAGCTGAAGGACCTCTCCCCAATGTGGAGTCACCGGTGGATCAGCAAGTGGGAAGAGAGAGTGAAGCCCATCCCGCGCTTGGGGCACAAGAACAGACTCTCCCCCTTATGCACACACCAGTGCATCTGGAGGTGTAAGCCCTGAGTGAAGCCGTTCCTGCATCTGGAGCAGGAGAAATGGATTTCCCTTGTGGTCCATCAGGTGGGAGGAGTGGTTCAGACTATTGCCGCAAATAGAGTGGGTGAACGGCCAGTCACAAGTGTGGACCCGCCAGTGGGAAGATTGGGTAAAGCCCTTCCTGCACATGGGACAGGTTGACCGCCAATCCCAGTGTGGACCTGCTGGTGGGACAGCAGGCAGGAGGCTTGGGTAAAACCCTTCCTGCACACGGGGCATGTGGACCGCCAGTCCTTGGTGTGGACCCGCCAGTGGGAAACCGGGTGGGAGGCTTGGGAAAGCTCTTCCCACACTCGGTGCAGGAGAACAGTCTCTCCCCAGTGTGATTGCACCCATAAGTCTCCAAGGCAAACGTGGCACGCACGTTGCTCCACTTCCACGGTTAGTCCACGTGGTGGCATTCCTCGGGTTTCTCCATGGCAGTAGCTGCAGCTGCGTGTGCAGGCCCTGCCCGCCGTGAATTCATGTTTCTAGGCCATATGAATGTTTCAGGCTCCACACTCAGTGCGCTGCAACGTTAGACTTTCTCATCCAGTCGTACTGATGCTGAAAACAGAAGGTGTAAGGATGGCAGCTGGCCTTGATGATAGAACATTCATGAGCCAGAATTGTGGTTCATAGTAATTGGTGATAGCTTTTTTTCGTGTTTCAGAGGGGAACAACAAATCTTTTTACTTGAATGTAAGCCCCCATGGCTACTATGTAACGTTTTAAACGTTTGTCTTTACATTTGTAGCCGGGAAAACTTTATAACAAGTTACAGTAAAATGACAACAGGCCACCTCTTCATGTCAAATAAAATAACAACTGATCGTTATTTGTTTTTCATGCGGACTTCACGCCTTTAAGTTATTCTAATGCGCACACCTTTTCCTCTATCTTGATGCGTCATGTCCATTTCCTCGTGCCAGTTGAACTTTTATTTCCCCTGGAAACTGTGTGATAATATTCAATCATGTGGACCATCCTATCAAACCAGGAGCATACATAACATTTTGTGTAACATAGAGGAATGTTTAATGGGAACAGGCATCAGCCATAATCCATTATTTTACACTTTTGTACCTTTCTTCCTACACTTCATTTTATGAAATGTTTCGAACGTGGTCTTTTTCTGGGAAGCTGTTTTTGTTTTCAAAACTAAAGTTGCTCTGCTTTGATGACTAATTGGAGCAATTACTCTTTTATCGGTCAAGTTCAATGCTCTATGTTCTCAGTGTGGCCATGCTGCTATGTTAACAATTTTACGTTGTCTTTTTTTTAGAGGGATCGTAAACGCATAGATTCTGAAATGCCCGGTGATATCTAGTTGAAGAAGCCTTTCAGTTTTAAAACAAACAATGAATGTTGAGTCGTCAGTTCTCCAAGCTCAGCTTTTCCCTGGTTTGGATTGCTTTGATTTTTCTTTAGCAATCTGAGTGTTCAGAACTGTTGGTCACTTGTTAGCTTTGAATCCAAAAGAAACTGCTACACGGAAGAAGGTGTTCCATGCTGAACCGCTCTGACATCTCACTCTCCTGTAATACCCTGTGTTTGGTTTAACCTTTCTTGCCAAGGGGTGCTTATGGGGATTGTTGCAGGAATTTGGAACAACATCAATAAATTGGTGGTCTGTTGAGTTTTTAAATAATTTAGTTAGTCTGTGTCTTTCGGTAAATGTGCAAATAAATTCTGATTCACTTAATACTATGTGGTTTGGCCAGCTGCATCACTCCTCGAACATCTTATCTACACCTGCTTAAAACGACGAGCAAAGTTAGGGCCTAAGCTGCCTTCTTGAAATGTTTTGACATGTTCTGGCCTGATCCATGACATGAGTGAGTGAAATGGCTCATGTCTTTTCCTGAACAGGCTTCTATTCCAACTGAGTATTTCTGAACAACAATTTACAACAGTGTCCTGTGACGTCTTGATCAGTAATTAAACTGAGAACCTATAATTTCACGAAACAATGGGGAAGAAAAACAACAAACAATAAGTGAACCAAGAAAACAAATTGTTTAATAATCTGAATTCGCTCTTACTGTCAGGGCCAAAACGTACTGACGGTAGCAAGCAGATTCCGGATTTTCTTGTTGTCTCCCAAAAGGTGTTTCCTTGAAAGCAATTAAACTCAACGCCCAATATTCTTTTCTGCGAATTCAACAAATTGTTTTGTCTGAAGTACAAGAAATTAACGCAGTGCAATGTTATGCAAGTATTTGCTTTCCAACCTTTGTTCGAAAGAATAGTGTAGTTATTCGATCAGCATTTGTGGAATAAATGATTTGAATATTATTGGAGACTGTGGCAGGGAAGGATGTACCATTCGCTGATAAACTGGTGTGACACTATTACTTTATAGGCAATGATAATCGAGGAAGAAAGAATGAGAAGTTGCCGCGAGGACATTGCACTTTTCACAGCTATAGGTGCTACATGCATCTTTGCTATTAATGAGTCAGTTTTGAAATTATATCGTTGTTATAATGCTGGAAACCGTGACAATGAGTTTGCAGACAAAGAAGACAAAATCCATGTTGTTGATTGGATATTCTGATTTTACCCTGGTTATTGAGGATCAGTATCAACATTGTACCAAACGGACCTTTCCTTGGAGGTGAAGAAGAAGTATAGGTCATGAATTAACATTTCATCGAGATGGTCGACAAAGCAGTGGGAGTTAGGAATGCAAAACTCGATTGCACCTTCTTGCATGTAAAAATCAATGGCAAGGACAACAAAAAAAAATCCCGGAAATGCATGAGAGAATCATATTTAGTTTAAAAATACAACATTCTGCTGGCTTTCGACTTTGGATTTTTATTGAATTCAAATTTCACTACTTTTCATGATGGCATTTAGCCACATGCCAGTACAGTATCATCAAGTCAAGGTTTTGCATTAATTGCTCAGTGACATCATAACTTCTTGGCAGCTGTGTAGTGCCACTTCTGTGTGTCTTCATCGAAATTTCACGTCACATAGCGGGAATGGAGCTCTGTTCATGGACATCCTTGAATGAGTGCACATGCAGTGTTTCGGGATGTCAACACAGACCGCCTTTCATTGATCAGTTATGGATTATGCTCAAACCACCTAACTCGGCAGGAAGGCCCTTATGTCAATAATTTTCTATTGAACAAATGCTAGTTGAACCAATGGGGCTACTTCTTATTTATATTTTATAAATAATAATGAAGCATATCTGATGTCATGGAATGGTCTATGGGCCTCCATCGTGAATGTATGTGCGACTTTTTAAAAGTCAAATATAACTTTTCAAAACAATAAAATTAAATTGTCAGCAACTTTATAAATATGTTTGATTCAATTAGAATCATTCATGTTAAAAAAAATTGACATTAAGTATATATTTCCATGAACTGCAGAGTTCACATTTCTGAAGAAATGCACGGATAACCAAAGAGCCTTATGTCTGCTATTTACTCCTATCCTTGCAGCGATTGGTGTTCGAGGTAAATCAAAGCAGTTAGGCACTGTTTGAGGTAATCACAGTTTTACTGACTCACTGCTGCATATCTTCGTTTCATTTTATAGCGACAGCTTATCTTTTAAAAGAAAAGCAATCACGTACTCGTCTTTAAGTTGACATACTTCCTACTTTTACTGTATCAGTTTTTACTGCTTTAAATGTGCAGGTTTCCAGTTTAAATTTTTTCTTCTTAGTGTTACATGTTCGCCCTTTGCCAGCATGACGTCAACTCTTCTGTACACGGTTTCTTCACATAACTAAGTTGTTTACATTAATGGTATTATCTGCTCTTGTCTCATCGCATTGCATTCCACAAATTGCACAACTGCTTATGTCAGCATATTTTTTTTATTGTTTTATTGTTTATTGCCCATTTAGAATGAGGAATTTGTCACTCGGTATCAACGTGAAAGTGAAGATGCACTGTTAATTACGCGTAAATGGATGTTTTGAAAGTAGCTCCCTATTTGAAATTATTGAATTCATATGTTGTTCCATGAAATTTAAAGTATAATCTTAAAAGCGACATTATCATGCTTAGCGGCAGTGTTTCTGCTTCTCGTCAGTAGATGAGGAAATTACCCTCTACGATTCAGACCTCAAATTCTGCCCCCTGCTGTGGTTCAACTCTGCAGGTTCAACCTGGTTTTACCAGGATATTGCCTGGTATAGTAGGGAAATCATATGAGGAAAGGCTGAGGCAATTGGGGTTGTTTTCATTGGAGAAAAGAAGGTTTAGGGGTGACTTGATAGAGGTGTACAAGATGATTAGTGGTTTAGATAGGGTTGACCGTGAGAACCTTTTTCCACGTATGGAGTCAGCTATTACGCGGGGGCATAGTTTCAAATTAAGGGGTGGTAGGTATAGGACAGATGTTAGGGGTAGGTTCTTAACTCAGTGAGTCGTGAGTTCATGGAATGCCCTGCCAGTAGCTGTTAGGGACTCTCCCTCTTCATGGGCATTTAAGCGGGCATTGGATAGGCATATGGAGGATAGTGGGCTAGTGTAGGTTAGGTGGGCTTGGATCGGCGCAACATCGAGGGCCAAAGGGCCTCTACTGCGCTGTATTTTTGTATGTTCTATGTAGTACGTGACTTCCCAACTGTGCTCCAGGAATAATCATGGAGACGTAACAATCGTAACAGCCACATTTCACATAAAGCTAACGACCCGTTCGTCTTTGTCTGCTTGAATACATTTTCGGGGGGAGAAGTTAACGTTTCGGGTATAATCCTTCTTCGGAATGGTTCTGAAGAAGGGTTTCAACCGAACGCCGACTTCTACACCGCCGGATGCTGCCTGGCCTGCAGTGTTCTTCCAGCCTCCTGCATTCCAAAATCTTCAGATTTTTTAAAACAAATCTCTGAATGCATTTTTGAACGGGTTCATTGCCACATGTTCGTAAGTGAAAAAGTTTGCCTTCCGGACTAGGAGCAGGGTGTTTCAGTCTCGTTTATTTTTTGTTTAATTTCTACAAATATTTGGCATATTCATCATTCTTATTAAGTTTCATGTCACAAATTCAGATCGGTATGTCAAGGATTAATGAACAGGCACAGTGTCAGCAAAGAAACCGCATAGGCTAGGAAAGTGATGGTTTTCGAATGTGTATTGGAGATTGATCTTAAGAAAACTACATAAAATCTGATTGTCTTTTGAATAGGTAGATTTTTATTTGCTATCCCAAACAGTCGTCCTCCTGACCTCCCATCTCCATCACACCAATCCCTAATAAAGCAAGCGGGTACACTTTCCCTCTTTTTCTGTATGCTCACCCTTTTCACTCTGTGTGTGTATGTTACAGCTAATACGGCGGCCATTGCGGTTCTGTCTCAAGGAAGATGCGGTCTCTCGAGATGTGTCACTCGGTCCCTGATGTCGTTGGCAGAATCCGATCTTCTTGTCATTTTTGCCGCCGTGATATTAAACAGGATTTGTGGTATTTACTTCCCAGTCAGTTTCCTTTCTATTACACCGTTATGCGGTTTCAGTGCTATGTTAAACATTGTCGCACTAGGCAGCTCCACCTGGCTAACAGTGGCTTTCACTTTTGATCGATTTATAGCTATTTGTTGCCAGAAGATGAAAGAAAACTGCGGCATATGTAATTGGAGTGGTTTTCATAGTGTGCTGTTTTATATGTTCTTTCCTGTATATCATATATGAACATAATTAACAGTACACCCTGGATTTGCAGCATTAAAATAATATTTTATACGTCATCAGCTTGGGTAGCATATGACCTGATTCTTCATACTTTAACGCCTTGCCTCGCATTCACGCTGATTCTGCTGCTCAATGCTCGGACTGTCAGACACATTTAAGTGGTCAGTCAAGCTCGCAGGAGACTACCGATCCAGAGCAATGGAGGTAACTGTGACCTTGAGATGGAGAACCGCAGAAAGTCTATTGTTTTACTCTTCGCCATCTTAGGGAACTTCATACTCCCATGGATTTGGGTTCTCATAACTTTCCTGTACGTCAGGACTGCGAGAGTCAGTTATTATTCCGGAAACAATTCCAACGAATTAAACTTTATTCTGGAAGAAATCGGAAGCATGTTTCAGCTTTTGAGTTCTTGTATCAACCCACTTTTTATGCTGGAACTCAGAGTAAATTCAGGGCAGACTTGAAGAGTGCCCTCAAATAGCTAAAGAGACTGATGTTAAACTTCAGCAAAAAACTGAAGGTATTCCCTTCTTAATAGAACTTGCTCATGCATCATCTCAGTGGTCCGATTCTCTATTTTTAGTGGGGACCTGTTACGTTAGGGTCATGAGTTTTTGGATATCCATTGAAATGTAGTATCAGATAACAAATGTCAGTGCCATTAAGCCCGTCCGGTCTATTTTGTGGTTCATTTGTATCATGTTTGATTTGTTTCTAAAAAATATTCTGCCATTGGAATTCAACATTGCTTCAAACTCATACGCAATTTTAAAAAAAATGTCAATCTTGTATTTCGAAATTCACTCTGACCATCACAGATATTGCGCCACCTCCAGTTACTCAATGCATTCATGCTATGGTTTATGCTATGGCCAATCTCACACTGTCTCATTCCCATTCTCTACTTTTCACTGTTTGATTAACTCTCTCCCTCGCTCCCTGTCTCTCTCTCTCACACACACAGCCACACACATGTTGTCCCCAGTTTCTCGACCTGATTATTGAAACTTTTGGTTCTACTTCACATTATGTTTCTCTCAGAAGTTTGTTTTACGTATCTGATTTACCGTTTCAGACAGATGGAACATCGTAAACACAAGAGGGGATAGGAAAGCAACAGAAGGATATGCGTCAAGTGCTGGGAAATGGGGTTAGTGTGGGCAGAGATTGTGGATGGCATGGACCAGTTTGGGCCAACAGGCTTGTCTCCGTGCTATAGGACCCTATGGCCAGAATCAAATTCAGTTTCCAACTGCGATGTAATACAGGAGTAAATTGCCGTTATGTTTTCAACTACTTCCGTTCGGGTCTGTGAAGCTGACATTGGGAGAAAAAACGATAAACCAGAATAGAAGGAAATTGACCCATCCTGTTGTGAATTGGGTAATGTCGGAAAATCTCAGTGTTTGCTCTCTCTCTGCCCTATCGAATCCTTCAAATGCGTTTAAAACGCCTTATGTACAACAAAATTAATCAAACGTCCACTGAAAAAAATGTTTCAGTGAATATAGATATGAAATTAAAATCTAACTATGGAGTAAATTAATGTTAACAAATCGCTGACAGATACGTCTCTGAATTTATTGTGTACATCATCCCGAGAGATTGCAGTGTTATAAGAAGACCTGCTAAGTGAGGAAATTACAATATAGGACACAGAATCTGTACCTTGTTCCTGTTGGCACATTGAAGTGAGAATAGAATGATAGGGAGGTTCATTGTTGGTTTAAGAGTTGCTGAGAACTGTATGGTTATAATGTTGTGGTATTGCTGTCAATTCATGGTCAGACACAACCTTTTCAAAGGAATGCATTGCATCTCCGGAGGACTTGTGGGGATGTTCACTGCTGCACCTGGGGATTCTTTATCGATTGTAGAATTTGGGTTGGACCGAAGCATATGGAAGTGGAGAAAAGGAATAGAATACAATAAAGTAGTTCTGGCTTGAAAAGAGAAGTAAGAACACTGAAGAAAATCAAGAAAACTTATTTAGCAGTCAACCCTGCAAACTGACAGATTCATGCAGCTGAACACCAAGGACAAATAGGCATGGTGGAAACTAATCTCGTCACAATACTGTAACAGTTTCTTATAAGTTGTGAGAACGTCTCAATTAATGCTCAGAGCGACATAAGCCTTTCATGTTCGGAAATGTGTGGTGAAAAAAATCATCAGTTTACTGTACTCATCAGAGAAAATATTTTAGTGTCAGGACTAAATATATTTGAGGGTGGAGGAAGAGTGAATTGTTTTGGGTAACATATAGAAATGTGATCTCAAAGATCATGTTACATTTGTGCGTTTTGAGCTCTGATACGGGTGTGTTTATTTGCCTGCGAGTGAGTGATCGTGAAGATGCTGCCTCTTTAAAAAAAGGCTATGTTGTTCTTGTTTTTGTTTCAAGAGGAGTCATAAAGCAGAGTTGCAGATTTATCTGGGAATCGTTACTTTGAATATTGGCAGGGAAGTGGCCACTTCTCCAAGTTCAGTTACTTCGAGTGTTTGAATTTACATTATACCAGGGAGGTGTTTACACGATGTTGCAGAGATTGCAAAAGTTTTATCAGTTGCAAAACAGTCGGTTGGGTTTTCAAATAAGTTATTCTAAATTCTCTTCTAATTTGTTTATAGTACTATCTATTCTCTATCATGCGAATAGATAGCATTATAAAACGACAGGAACGCTAAAATGTAAGTTGTATTATTGAATGTATCGGCAGTCAAGTAAATGAGGCTAAACAGCGATGAAAAGAAGAAAATACAAAAGTTAACTAGAAGATACGGGAACAGGAAATAGGATATTGTTATGGTTCTGTTCGCCGAGTTGGGAATTTGTGTTGCAGACGTTTCGTCCCCTGTCTAGGTGACATCCTCAGTGCTTGAGAACCTCCTGTGAAGCGCTTCTGTGATATTTCCTCCGGCATTTATAGTGATTTGTATATATCACTATAAATTACTATAAATGCCGGAGGAAACACCACAGAAGCGCTTCACAAGAGGCTCCCAAGCACTGAGGATGTCACCTAGACAGAGGACGAAACGTCTGCAACACAAATTCCCAGCTCGGCGAACAGAACCACAACATCGAGCACCCGAGCTACAAATCTTCTCCCAAACGAGGAAATAGGATATTTGAAAACAAACAAATGCATAAAATGTCTGGCACGGACATCATAAGCTGGATAATTAAGAACTGGCAGTGTCATATTAAGGATAAATCAGTTAGCATGCACAGTCTTAAAGTCAAATGCTGTAGGTTCTTGTGGTGCACTGGCAGTGTCTTTTTCGCAGTACCAGGACAGCCTGGGTTCCGGTCCCATCAGATCCTGAAGTGGGATATTATAACTGAATACATCAGTGAGAAATATGTTTGAAGATATAATACTTCAATGACGGCTTTCTGTCCGGAAATGCCAAGATTTACGCTTTTCAACTCTGTGTTCACTTTCACCAAGTCATTTTAAAGACTCTGGCGTCACGGTGCAGTATCATCTTGGTGATTAAGTTAGACATTTCTGCACCCTCTTATGCTGCTCCAAACAGCTATTTCTCCATAATTGCAGAAATGAGTGATACTCCAAGTTGTTCATCATCTCTGATCTTTTCATATGGTAATCGCAAATGCCCTTGTCAAAAAAAACAGCAGAAAAAATGTTGCTCTAAAGGTCTCGAAACAATTTCCAATTCACCAGTTAGAAATTGATTGCATGCACTGCAAATATTTATCTGGGGCATAGACCTCAGGCAGAAATACTTCGTTGACTTAGACTAATGGCATCGAGAATGAATTAGCACACTACTGGAACTCTGAATTGGTGACATTGTCTTAACCAGATATGTGGTGTATCGTGATGGACCAGGAGCAACATGTTTTGAGTATGTTGTCCAGCGCTCATTAATATCAAATAGTTCCCTGAGCCTACAATTTGGATACACTTGCAGTTTTTCTTTCATTTTTAGTCAAGTTATTGTTCCACACGCGTCTTATCGGAGTCTTAATAAGAAATCTTTTGCAATTGGTGTGCTGTTTCCAGAATCAATTTGCCGCTGATTCGGAAGACTTTGTACATAAAAAGCTGCCAATAATTTCCAGATGCATTATTAATTCTGATAGATGGCGGGATAGAAACATTCAGTGTCCTGACAATAGCATCTGTCTGTTTGCGATAGTAACGTATTGGAACCTTCATAAATACTTTCTTTGAGTGTAGGAAAGGCATTTTGTTTGTTTGATGTGTTTAGCTATTCCATCAATAGCATTTGCCCTGCCCATTGCAAGCGTTGGAGTTTATCAATTGCTTTATGAAGATTACCCACTGTGGGGTTTATAAGCAGCAAATAGCTACTCCGTGGGACAAGAGATTTTTTTCACTTTTTAACTCAAGATTGAACCTGATTTCCTGAGAATGTAGTTTTGGAATGAGTGTCTCTCAGTATTTTCTATTTCGCTCGATGCTGTACTTAATAATGCCTGACAGAATCTTAAAAATCGAGTTGAAGAACATTTTCTTGCTTTGGAATCATATTTGATGTTGCATCATAAGTAAGATTGCTGCTTTGAAAGGACAAAAATAAAGCTTGCACTTTCAACTTGTTGCAACAGGTCATGATTAGAAATGCATTCAATGGTGTGCTGGAATTAAGTATGAATTGGAGGTCCTGGTTTTGGTCTGGGATGTGCAAAGTTAAAAACTACACAACACCAGGTTATAGTCCAACAGCTTTATCTGGAAGCACTAGTTTCTGGAGTGCTGCTCCTTCATCATTTGATAGTGGGTTTGCTCCACAACTTTCTGATGAAGGAGCAACACTCCAGAAGCTAGTGCTTCCAGATAAACCTGTTAGACTATAACCTGGTGTTGTGTGATTTTTTTTTAACTTAGGTTAAAGTATAGAGACTGCTGTTCAGCAAGACACATCCGTGGTGCGGTTGCTGACTAGATCCAACTGACGCCTGTATGTAAAAGTTGTAGGGACGCTTCGTGGCATGCTCTTATAAGAAATAATGTGTCTTTAAATTAAGTTTGAAATTTCTTTAAGTTGTCACACCATAGATAAAGGGCCGATAGGATTTGTGCTCCAGAACCTGACCCTCTCCCAGAAAACTGTTCCATCTACCTGACAATATGGGAAATTGTCCAAGTATGTCCTACACATAAAACCGGATAATTAACGGCTCAGCATCTTCTCTCGATCATCAGTGAAATGATGAAAGTTGTCATAAACAACGCTATCAAGTAGCACCTGCTCAGCAATACCCTGCTCTGTTTGGGTTCCGCCAGGGCCACTCAGCTTCTGGCACCATTACAGACTTGGTCCAAACATGGACGAAAGAACTGACGACCACAGGTGATATGAGAGTGACATCCTGGCATCCAGGCCGCACTCAACCCAATGGCCCATCAATTCAGCCTAGCAAAACTGGAAAGAATGGTTATCATGAGGCACATTCTCAGTGTTTAGAGTCATACCTGCCACATCAGACAATTGTCACGTTTGTTGGAGGTCAGTCAAGTCAGTTCCTCTGCAAGAGTTTCTCAGATTAGGTTCCTCGGTCCAACCATCAGCTGCGTCATCAGTGACCTTCCATCCATTTTAAGGTCAGAAGTGGGGATGCTCACTGATGATTGCACAATGCTCCACACCATTCACGACTCCTCAGACACTGAAAAAGTCCGTGTCCAAATGGAACAAGAATTGGACATGATCAAGGCCTGGATTGACAACTGGCAACTAGCATTTGCACCAAAGATAGCCCATCAATGAATCCCCAATCCCGAACATCCTGGAGTGATCATTGATCAGAAACTCAACTGGACTCACGACATAAACGTAGTGGCTACAAGACCAGATCAGAGGCTATGAATACTGCGGCCTAACTCACCTCCAGACTCCTCAACGCCTTTATACCATCTGCAAGGCACACGTCAGGAGTGTGATGTCACACTTCCCACTTGCCTGGATGAGTGCACCCCCAACAACATTAAGGAAGCTTGAAACCAGCCAGGACAAAGCAGCTTCCTTGATTGGCACTGCATCAGGAAGTGGCCACTCCCTCCAAATCCAGTACTCAGTATAAGCAGTAGAAATTATCGACAAGATGCACTGCAGAAATTCACCTAACATCCTCAGATAGCACCTTCAAAACACACGGCCACTTCCACTTCCAAGGATAAGGGCAGCAAACATTTCCGAACACCAACACTTTAAAATTTTCCTTCAAGTCACTCACCATTCTGAGTTGCAAACATGTCAATGTCCCTTTACAGTCACTGCGACAAAATCCTGGAATTCCCTCCCTCTAATGGCATAGTTGGGATAATCTTCTGCAGGTGGACTACAGCAGTTTAAGAAGGTAGCTCACCACCACCTTCTCATGGGTAACGAGGGACGGGCAATAAATGCTTGCCAGGCAGTGAACCCCACATCATACAAAGTGAATAAATAAAAAAGGCTAATCACCAGGCATACAGTGCAGAAGGCTCCTGTGGCTCCACTCACAAGCCGGTTTTCTGTCTGGAATTTAGGAGGGTTTGGCATATCTAGAAAATGCAGAGAGGACTTTCCTTCTGGCATCCAAAACGGGCTGGTCGTACTGGAGGAAGGAAACAAGAAAGATGGAACAGTGGTGATAAGTGATTCATCAGTTAAAGGAGTAGGTCAGCGCTTCTGTGTTTCCAATTTAGTGTGTTGTCCCCCTGATGCTGCTGACTGGTTGTATTGCATCCTGAAGAGAAACAATAATAACGCAGAGGCCATGGCACGCATTAGTGACATAGCTAGTAATAGGGATAAGGCCTTGTATAACCAGTACGGGTAGCTACAATATCAATAAGTAAGATTCTGAAGGTTATAGTCTCAAGATCATACACAATCCCATGGGCTAATGAGCACAGAAATAGGAGGATACAGCAGATGGACGACTGGCCCAAGAATTGGGAGCGTTTTGATTCTAGATCACATGCATCATTTCTGGGGAAGGTGGGTTCTCTCCACGCAGACTAGAAAACTCGAATCAGAATGTGATCAGTTAACAGGTAGGACATGTGCTGTTGCGAGGAGTTTCACGTGTTTCAACAGAGTTCAAACTGAATTACCTCAATAGAAGCACAACATAAATTAGTAAATGAACCAAGGCAAAGCCATTTCAGCTGTGTCATGTCTCAAGCGTCAACGACGTGTATGGATGGCAGAAATATTAGAGCTAAAACAGACTGGTTGAGCATAGATTGACACAGAGAACTGCTTGATGAAATGACGCCCCAGACAAGTTTACACTCCAGCATACAGGGTCACCAGCCAAGGCAGAGGAGAGTACAAACACAGAGCTGGCGTCGCATTATTAGTTATCGATCCAGATACTGCACTAAGGAGGGGTCTATCATTGAAGTACTGTCAAAAGCGGCAGTCACACGGGTAGGAGTATATTATAGGCTCCTAGTCAGTGGCATTTGAGGATCATAAATGTTGCCAATTTATAATAGTTTTAAATTCCAAACTTCGGTAATTAAATCGGAAATTATTCTTTTTCCCCCAATATTAATTACGATCATAACAGTAGAAAGGGTTTAGTGAGGCCAGCTGTACTGAAATGTACATATGACCGCGTTTTGTGCAGATGGTCCTACAAGGAACAATACAGTTTGGACATCAATTTGGGGAATGGAGCTGTGCAGATGTTCGACGTGACAGTAAGGGAAAACGTTATTGATAGTGATCACAACACTATGGTATGGATAAAGGAGATGATTTTCGTAACAGAAATAAAGAGGGTTAACGGGCGGGAAGAGGAAACAATTCAATGCAAAGTTCAGCGTTCTGATCCCCCTATTCAAAACGATGTTCGCAGTTTTTCAATCGATATGCATGTGTTAGCTGGACAAACGTTATTCACCTCCAACCATTCTGAATGGGCATTCACAACAATCAGGGATATCCATCTCTAAAAATGCCCGGCATATTTGACGTGTAACTGAGTCCAAGGGTTTGCCTGGCCGTTCCCACGATGGTGGAGGTATTGCTGGCGGTAGGTTTTATCTTTGTTTTCACTCTGGGCACTGCACCACTGTAATGGAAAATAAACATTTATTGTGAAATCTATAAAAGCATAGGGAAACAAAGAAGTGAGGGCCGGACTTTGCAAAGCATTGCGGACAGATAGAAAAAAATGTAACGTTAAACCGACCTAACAGCAAGACTTACAAGGCCAGTAAGCTACCATATCAACAGTCAAGGAATGAGAAAAACACCTCCATGTACGGAAAGGAACTCGAATGTTCCAGACTCCTGGTCTTGAGGTGTTGATAAGGTGAAGTGAATTATGGTATAAAGGGAATATGTCAAAGCTATCAGGCGTCTTTCAGAGGTTAAAAATAAACTTTTTCTTGGCGCTTGCTAGCGTTTCAGTTAAATCGATTTAATTTTCATGACAGCCACCAACGCAGCAATGTCGATATTCAATACTGACCACCAGACGTAACGTCTTGCCAACAACTTCACCTTGGAAACCCATGGATGCTGCTGCTGGAGTTCAGCCAGTTTCTGCCGAGGATATTTTCTCAGGAGATTCACTCTTGCTCCCCATAGCAATATGCGGTCCTGCACGCTGATGTGACATTGCTGGGTCCCAAAAGTTTCAGTTGCAGTTGTGATGGCCCGATTGTTTCTCCCACTAACTCCAGCTGTTTTAGTTTTGGCAGGGCTTTTTTTTTAATGTGTGTGTGTACACATTCGGATATGGTCAGTGGCGAGTGGACGAATGGACCGAAAGTTTAAAAATATAATGGCCTCTTCCAGGGAGGTGGCACTGACGCTGTATCTGACAGTATAAGGCAGCTCAAGACACTCACAGCAACCAGTTGGCTCCTGGAGGGTCCTGCAACTTGTAATTCTAGGCACTGAGAATAAAGGCCAACAGCTGAATTCGACCAGAAGCTATGGGCGACACAGCTTTGTCTTCTTTACCTCGCACATCAGAAGTTTGTGGTCTGTTGTTATGCCAAGTTTAAGTCCGTAAACATATTGTTGGAAATTTATTACACCAAAGATGACAGCCAAACCTTTTCTATCTCAGCATATTTGAAATTAGCATCAGCCAAACCCAGGTAGCATATGCTGTTGGGTGATCCTCCCCATTGGGACACCTTCAGAATTCCTCACCATCATGCTTACTCCTCCACACACTCCCACGTTTTCGCGTTCAAAACCGCACACATTCCTCACCGTCATTCTCACCTCCACACATACTCGCCCACCATCACGCTCATTCTTCCACAAACTCCCCTGCTGTCACCTCACACTCCCACACATTTCCACACCATGACGCTCACTCGCCCACACATTCATGCAGCATCACAATCACACACCCACACACTCCCCCACCGTCATGGTCACTCGCCAGCACACTGTCCCACCGTCATCCTCACTCACCCATACATTCCCACATCATCACGCTCACTGTTCCCCACACATCCCCAAACTCCCGTGCACACTGCCCCACTGTCATCCTCACCCTCATGGACTCCCCCACTGTCACCCTCACTCACCCCCCCCCCACACACACACACACACACACACACCACCAGCGCCATGGTCACTTCCCCACACAGTCACCCACCGTAATGCTGACTCCCCTGCACATTCACCCACCATCATGCTCACTTCCCCGCACATTTATCCAAAGTCAAGCATACTTCCCCTACCTGCCTACCCATCAACCTCTCTCCCCTCACTTTAGCCAACTGTCATGTTCGGTATGGATTGAGAGAGAACAAGGGTGTTAAGATTACATGTGCCAAGGCCAGGTCCCAATGGATGGAGCGGATTTGAAAACAAGGACAGAGTGACTTAAAAGGAAATCCTGATCTCCGCTCCAAACCCCTCCCCTTCCCAGAGAACCAGAACTTGGAGCTGAATCTAGAACATAGAACATTAATGTGAATTACAGTCCTTCGGCCCTCGATGTCATGGCCATCTGTGAAACCATTCTGAACCCAATCTAACCTAAATTATTTCATTTTCATAAATCTGTTTATCAAACGTCTACTTAAATGCACTGAAAGTTGACTTCTACTGTTATAGACAGCACATTTCACGCCCCTACTACTCTATGAGTCTGCTTGTCTCCAGCTTAGATGCATCAACAGGAAGACAAACAACAATGTAATTCACTTTTGATTGACCATTTTTATTGTTCACAATTGAAGTGATAAATAAATTCAGTGGGATGGTGCCTTTTTTCACTGTCCCTTGACTTTAGAGAAACATTAAATGTGTCCCTGTTGCCTCCTGTGTGATAAGGTTGCATAAACCAGCATTACTCTCTCACTGTTTCAATAGCCACAGGCTGCCTCATTGCTGAAACAATGAACTGAAATGAGAAAAGCATGGATGGATTGATTAATGAGTGAATTTGATTGCTTGATGAATTTTGGTAAAGGGATACTTCAGTACATTCTTCAGCTGCTTTCTGAACTTTGTTTGGGTCACAGCATAAATTGCGGTGTTTGTGCAGCAACTGAGGAGCTGCAGCGTGAATCCCAATTTCCGCATAAAAGGATGGAGATACACAGACCGATAGCCAATCCACTTCATCTGTATCCATATAGAATATACCATTAACGTTGACCATAACAGTATGAAATTGGCCGAGATCACAAACAGTAAAATGATTGACATTCTTCGATTTCTCATTTCTGTGTCACACTGAACACCCTCGTTGGTGGGAGCCCGGAGTCTCCTGCGTGCTCTGCTGGTCACTAAAATGTGTCTGACCGTGAAAACATTGAGCAGCAGAATCAGGAGAAATGGGAGTGCTGGGTTTAGAACGTGGTGGAGGAACCTGATTGCGGCCCAGGCACGAGATTCAAGAACACCAATTCTTCCCTCACAAAACCAGGGGGAGTTCCACATCCCATATCGATCTGAGACCATGAAAAACCAGAAAATATTCTTTAAACAGCTCAGCACAGTTAGTGTTCCCAGAACCACAGCCACTGTTCTCTCACTGCAATATTTCCTTTTCAGCTTGTGGCAACCAATGGCCACAAATCTATCAAAGGTGAAAGCGACGGTGAACCAGACTGAACAGTCAGTGGCTGCATAAAGCAGAACAGCGTGAATATTACACAATGGGATGGACTCCAGGAAATAAAACTGTTCCTTATAAACAATGGGAATGTGTCTCAATATCAGGTCGAGTATAATGACCTGCATATCCGCCACTGCCATGGCCACTAGGTAACGTCTGACACATGGAGACAATCCACAATCTTTATAAAGCAAGACGTAGATCGTCATTACATTAACTGTGAGGAAGGAAAACAAACAAATTATGCATCAGCCTGGGGTCAAAATTCCCAGTTTGATGGAGGGCAGAGAAAGATTTTCAAACATGCCACTGTATTCAACGATGTACTGAAATAATTGGAGTTGAAATAACAAGTGGCATTTTCTGTGTTATTTCGAAAAATGTGATATAAGACAAAATCTACCCTCCCTCCCCAAACACACAGACAAATATGCTGAGAATAAATAGTTTCCAGAAAATTCCCATGCACTCAATCACTCAAGCATAGACACAGGTCACTTCTTTACAGTTCCTAAGACAGAGGTTGAAAACATTGCCGCCCTGAAGGATTCACTCCCAGCTCCTTGAACTCAAACAGAGTTTAGAACTTTCTGTCTTTTAGTCTAACTTGTATGTGACCCTCTATCACAAAGAAAGCTAAATACAGGGAAACTGTATCCACACCTTTAATTGCCTGAGGTGGCTTCAGAAGAGTGCCTTCTTCTCCCTGGAACGGGCTCTCACCCCTTGAGGATCCTATCCTTTGTTCACTTCACAGACGTCCAGCTTTTCACAAATATTATCAGTTAGAGAAAGGTCCAAGAAATGTCGGATATAGAATGTTCTATGGAATGCTGCTTGCAGAATGTTCTGGGAAATGTCATTTCTCGAATATTTTCGGGTATGTCAGTTATTGGATTCTCCAGGCAATTTGGCTATAGCATGTTCGAGGTAATAACGGGTAATAATGCTCCAGTAAATGTCTGTTGTACAATGTTCCACGGAATTCGGGGTATACAATGTTCTGGGGAATGTCCGGTACAGAATGTTCCATGGAATGTTGGGGATACAATGTTCTGGTGACTGTCAGGTATAAAATGTTCTGCAGAAAGTCGACTATGGAATATGATAGAGTCATAAAGACCCACAGCACAAAGGCCCGTCGGCCCATAACTTGTGGTGATTCTCACTCTGACTCACGATGGGAATCTCTCTCTAAAACCAATTCAACTGGCACTTTGTACACAAAAACAATAAGATGAAGACAATATCTCAAATTATTTGATGTAGGATCCTCTTTTACGAACATACAGATGTCATCCTTTACTCTGAGATCTCCCCCACCTCCTTTTCAGTTTTGTATCACACACCCAGCTGTAAAATGTTCTGGTTCTTCAGTTTTCAATATCGATCACCCATGTCACTCTAATGTCATTATAACATTACCAATTACCTCGATGAATGCACTGAATTCCTCTATCTGTTTTGAGAATACAAAGGACATTCAGATGGAGTTTAGTTCATTCAGTTTTTAAACCATTATTACTGATGTATTATCACCTATATTCCTCAATTTGACTGGTCAAGAAGCAGTCTGACAACGTCATACTCACATCATCAGTCCTGATGAGTAATGTTTCATGGAGCTCCATCACGCTCTCGGGGTATATCCTGTCCTACCAGCAGGACAGACCCACCGGTGGTGGAGACGCCATAGTATATTTTCAGGAAAGGCGTTCCACTGGAATTCCCCAATTTTATGAACCGGGAAATCTCATGGCAACAGATCAAAGATGGTGAAGAAAATGTCCTGATGGTGGACATCTCCTGCCCTCCACACACACTCGGTGATAAATCGGTTCCTCTCGATGTTGAAACAATTTGCAAGAAGCAAGAATGCAGAAAGTACTCCGGGTGTGATACTTCAAAGTCCATCCACAGGCCCACCACTGACTGAGAAGGGGAGGTGTCAAATACACTGCAGCCAAACTGTGGGAAATGATGGTTTAACCAACTAGAAGGAAGCATTCTCACCAAACTTCTCAGTGATGTATCTGTCACTAACAGCATCTGCAGGAGCACCCAGCATACAGGCCTCGTGGAGGGAAAGTCTCAGCTTCATACTGAAGATAGTGAAAATTGTATTACATTGAACTACCTCCTGCTTAGTTGGTCACACTTATAAAGGACTGAGCAACTAAAAACTGGACATCCATGAACAACAATCTTCAATGAAGATTATTACTTCTGATCTTCTGTTGGCGAGAGACATAGGTGAAGCAGCTGAAGATGTTTGTATTGATGAAGATACCCTGATGATCACCTGCAGAATAACCGGTACTGAAAAGATTTAGTTGTAAGGATGCTAATTGGAAAACAGTTTATCGGATGAATGTCCTATTCCTTCACACAATGCAACATCCTGATGATATCATGGTTCCATTCATCTTCACAGATAGGTGTTAAAGTCTTTTCTGAAGTGGTGAGTTGCTTCCATTCTCCCATTGTGCCTGTCTGTATGTTCTGATCATTGTGGGGCTTTTGTTGCTGGGTTGTGAAACTGTCCTGAAGGCTTTGAGATCTCTGTCATGTCCATGGGAGCTTGAAAGCATGTTCCATTGTCTGACCCAGTACGTGAGCTGCTCGGGAATTCTGGGTGCCCTGGTACAATTTGGCCAATTTGCCTTTGTGGGCCTATCGTGGGATAGCAAAGCTTTTCCCACAATTCCCTTTTTTGTGCTTAGGGGAGGGACGAGAAGGTGACAATGTATCCAGAGTCGGGGAGATTGTCAGGTGGGGGGTGGGTGCTCCGTATCGGACAGCTAGCTCTTAGCGTCCGAGTCTGGCCCAGCAGAGGCTATCCCGGTGCAGGGATCTGTGCTGGCTGAGTGGTGAGGGGGGCAGAGGATTGCACATAGGTGTTAGTAGCACAGGCAGATGGCCATGGCTAGCACTATAAGGCGGGTAATGATAGCAATGAGGCCTGTCCCCCATGACCCCAGATGGCGATGGCCAGCAAAAAAGAGCATACCTTTAAATTGTGGGTGACAGGTATAGGAGGGATATACGAGGTAGATTATTTTCTCAGGGAGTAATAACGTCGTGGAAGAGCCGGCCTGGACACGTCAACGTTGAGGACATTTATCTGTTAATTAGAAAAATATATGAGTGGTAAAGGAATAGTGTAGGTTAGATGGGCTTTAGAGTGATTTCACAGATCGGCAAAACTTTGAGGGCCGAAGCACCTGTACTGTGCTGTAAGGTTCTATGTTCCATGGTTTTGTTCAACCACATTGTTGGACGACCATAGATTTGACGTTTGGAGTAGCAGAAACGTCAACGGTTTCGATGAGGAGCCGTCGTCGTCTTTGCTGCTCCTCCAATGCTCTCTGACCTGCTCTGCCTTCCAGCTCCACTATTTATTGACTCTGACTTTCAGCATCTGAAGTTCTTCCCATCTCCAGTAGCCGTAAAGTTTCTTTACCAAAGGCCATGTGCGAATCGGCCTCAGTAAAATAATTCCTGATGCTTTATGACTGCCACGAGGGAAATAAAGTTTCATTCCAATTTTTGTCATTCGAATTTAAGTTCTGTCATTGCCTGCATTAGAATTTGAGGCTATGCCTTTTGAGTCACAACCTGTTTCACTGAATTACCCGTCCAGAGACATTATTACTCTGATATAGAGATCATGTTATGAAGTAACTGTAGAAAAAAGAATAAGTTTGTGATAAAAAAAGAGATGTCTCTGGAAGAATGGTTAGAAGACAACTGGAGATGTAAAAAGTGAAATTTACAAAGGGTCGATGATGATTAATTCAGCAACAGCACTGAGGCAGAGCTGGATAAAATGTAGACTTGAGGTTCTGAACAGACTTGTTCCTTCTTATATGTTTGTGACTCAGGAGTTTGAAATTCTTGGAAAGGAAATAGAGTTTGTGACTAAAAGTGAAGTTAATATTTTGTGTCTTTGCCGGATGGTGGAATGCCAAATATCCGTTCCCTCACCCACCTCCTCCGGTCATGTAGGAGGACCGGTATGACACGTGTGGAGATTTTAAAACATCAATGTCCCACCAGCGAGCAAGGAGCAATGTTCAGTGAAGGGCAGTTCTCACTTTAAACTGTCTGCCAAATCCGTTTCTAACTGGTACAATTTAAATGCCGTGGTCCTAAAGCCATTTCCCTGTTGTGATGAGTCAGTACGAATGGAATCCCCGTGGTCTTGGTGGGCAGGAGGGTGGGCCCACAATACGTCGTCTCGACCACCTCCCAGGAAGGACTCATGTAGCCACCCTGCTACACCTCCTCCTGTCGACAGTTCCGACACTGAAACTACTCTGTGATATTTACTGTTGTCCCCATTTGTCCTAACATCGTCAATAATCTTTGCTATATATGTCCAGGTCCCTCTTTACCCCGTCTATAAACGTACAGGCTATTGTATGTTGTCTGTCAAGCAAGCAGAGGGACATTAAGGGGATCAGAATGACTGGATATCGAGAGTGCGTTTACTTCAACGCAAAATGTATACCAGGTAAGACAGGTAAACCAAGGGCACAGATTACTGCATGAAATATGATGTTATTGCTGTTACGGAGACTTAGTTAATTAGGGATAGGACTGGCAGCTGGGACGAAAACACGAACAACAAGTATACGGGTGAATTGCATTGCTGATTAGGAATCACTTCAAAACATTTTTAAGGGAGGACACTTCGCAGGGATTTTACAGTGATGCATTATGGGTGTATCTCAGGAATACGAAGGTTGAAGTCATAATGTTGGGACTTTTCTGTCGAACTCCCAAAGGTCCATGGGAGATAGAGGGGCAGATATCTAGATAGATACGGGTCAGGTGTGAACAAAGCAGTTGAGTTATGATAGGTGATTTCAACGTTCCTATTATTGACTGGGATTCTCTCGGAGACAGGGACTCAGATTGAGAGCAATTTGTTAGATATGTCCAGGAGGTCTTTTTTGGACAGTACGTTGAAAATCCAAACAGCGAGGAGGCAACACTAGACGTGATATTAGGGAATGAGCCAGGACGGTTGATCATTGTTTCAGGAGGAGAGCATTTTTGGCTCAGTGACTATATTTCTAATGATTTTGAGTGATCATGGACGGCGTGGCCGTCGTGTGAGGGTGTTTACATGGGCAAGTGTAAATTACACCCACTTTAGATTGGAACTTGGGAATGTGGATTGGGAGAAGTCATTTGAGGGTACATCTACATCTGGCATGTGGGATGTTTTTGAAGACCAGTTCACTAAAGTGCAGGATAATAACGTCTCTGCAAAATTGAAGAATAGGAATAGGATTCAGGAACTGTGGATAACAAGGGAAATTGTAATCTTAGTCCAAAGGAAAGGGGAAGCATATGATAGGTCGAGAAAGCTACAAACTGAGGAAGTTCTTGAGGAGTATAGAGAAATTAGGAAGGAACTTAAATGTGGAATTAGGAAGACTAAAAGGGGCCATGAAATGTCTTTGTCAGACAGGGTCAAAGAGAATCTTAGGGTTTTAATACATTATTAGAAGAAAGGGCGTAGCAAGGAAAGAATAGGCCCACTTAAGGACAAAGGAGGGAACTTGTGCTTGGAGCCACGGGAATTGGGATAAATCCTTAATGAGTATTTTGTATCAGTATTCATTAAGGAGAATGACATGACTCATGTTAAGGTCAGGGATGACTGAACACTTTAGGGAATGTCAATATAGTGAAGGAAGAAGTTTTGGTATCCTTAATTGTATTAAGATAGACAGGTCCCCAGGACAAGGTAAGATCTATCCCAGGTTACTGCATGAGGCAAGGGAAGAAATAGTTGGGGCAATATCAGTATTTTTCACATCCTTATTGATTACAGATAAGGTTCAAGTGCATTGGAGATTAACCAACGTTGTTTTCTTCGTTAAGAAAAGGAAGCAGAGATAATCTAGAAAATTATAGTCCGGCAATCCTGACGTCTGTGATGGGGAAGCTCTTGGTGTAGATACAGAGGGACAAGGTACATGCACATTTGGAAAAAAATGGATTTGTTAGTGACAGGCCGCATGGTTTTGTCTCACAAACCTACCGAATGTTTGAAGAGGTGACAAGGATTATTAATGAGGGCAAGCCTGCAAGTGTGGTCAACTACGGACTTTATGTATAGCTTTAAATTTTGCAACTGGACGAGCCTCCAAGACTTCTTCTGGCAGCTCATTCCATACACAAACCACACTCACTGCGAAATGGTCTCTATTCACTATATCCTCCCGCTCATGATTTTAAAAACCACTACAAAGACATAAAACTTTAGATATGTTAGTGTGGGTTCTTCATATTGCACCATATAAGATCTTCAGAAGAGTCTATTAATAACAGACATGATGGACCTTTCCATGGTTATGGGAGACCAGAACTAAGAAAACAATTTTAAGAAAACAATGTTTTCCTTTTAACACAGACATTACGAAGTCAGGAACTTTTTGTGCAAAATTTAGGAGAACACACATAAGCATATTTTCAAATTATAAATTGCTCCAACATCGAGGAGGGAACCAGGATGGAGTCATACAATCCAAATACTTTTCAAGGATACCTCACATTGTCCAGTTTTGGATCGGATTAAATTATTGCATGTTTCAGCTAAGAAAAGGAGAAAATATAAACTGCCTGAAAATGAACAGCATGTTCCTCACTCTATTTAATTGTTTCTCCTGACAACAGCATATGCGAGGTGAAAACCCAACACTCAAATGCGTGGCTACAGGGATGGTGCAGGAGGGAGGGATTCCGGTATCTGGATAACTGGGGTTCATTCTGGCGAAGGTGGGACCTCTATAAACAGGATGGTCTCCACCTGAACCTGAGGGGCACCAGTATCCTTGGGGGGAGGTTTGCTGGTGTTCTTGGGCGAGGTTTAAACTAACTCTGCAGGGCATGGGAACCTAGACTGTAGTTTTAGGGTGCAGGACCTGGAGTGTAGGGAGGTTAGGAACATGACATCAATCTCAGAGGAGGGTGCCTGTAAACAGGGAATTGGCTTGAAATGTGTATACTTCAATGCAAGAAGTATACGAAATAAGGTAGGTGAACTTGCAGCGTGGGTTGATACCTGGGATTTCGATGTTGTGGCTATTACGGAGACATGGGTAGAACAGGGACAGAATTGGCTGTTGCAGGTTCCAGGGTTTAAATGTTTTAGTAGGGTCAGAGGTGGTGGTAAAGGAGGGGGAGGTGTGTCATTGCTTGTCAAAGATAGTATTGCAGCGGTGGAGAGGACGATGGATGAAGACTCGCCATCTGAGGTAGTTTGGGCTGTGGTTAGAAATAGGAACGGTGAGGTCACCCTGTTAGGAGTTTTCTACAGGCCTCCTGGTAGTCCTAGAGACGTAGAAGAAAGGATTGCGAGGATGATTCAGGAGAAGAGTGAAAGTAATAGGGTGATTGTTATGGGGAACTTTAACTTTCCAGATATTGACTGGGAAAGCTATAGCTCGAGTTCTTTAGATAGGTCGGTGTTTGTCCAATGTGTGCCGGAGGGTTTCCTGACACAATATGTAGACAGGCCAACAAGAGGTGAGGCCATACTGGATTTGGTTCTGGGTAACGAACCAGGCCAGGTGTTAGAATTGGAGGTAGGTGAGCACTTTGGGGACAGTGACCACAATTCGGTGACTTTTACTCTAGTGATGGAGAGGGATAAGTGTGCACTGCAGGGCAAGAGTTACAGCTGGGGGCAGGGAAATTATGATGCGGTGAGGCAAGACTTCGGATGCGTGGCTTGGAAAAGTAGGCTTCAAGGGAAGGGCGCAATTGATATGTGGAGCTTGTTCAAGCAGCAACTATTGAGTGTCCTTGATAAGTACGTACCTGTCAGGCAGGGAGGAAAGGGTCGTGTGAGGGAGCCGTGGTTTAATAAGGAATTGGAATCCCTTGTTAAAGGGAAGAGGGTGGCCTATGTAAAGATGAGGCGTGAAGGTTCAATTAGTGCGATTGAGAGTTATAAGGTAGCCAGGAAGGATCTGAAGATAGAGCTAAGAGCAGCAAGGAGGGGACATGAAAAGTCTTTAGTTGGTAGGATTAGGGAAAACCCAAAGGCTTTCTCTTTGTATGTCAGGAATAAAAGAATGACTCGGGTAGGAATAGGTCCAGTGAAGGATAGTAGTGGGAAGTTGCGTGTGGAGGCTGAAGAGATTGGGGAGACAGTGAATGAATACTTTTCGTCAGTATTCACTCAGGAACGGGACATTGTTGCCGTTGTGAATACTGAGTCACAATTAATTAGAATGGACGGCATTGAGGTATGTAGGGAAGAGGTGTTGGAAATTCTGGAAAGAGTGAAAATAGATAAGTCCCCTGGGCCTGATGGCATTTATCCTAGGATTCTCTGGGAAGCAAGGGAGGAGATTGCAGAGCCATTGGCCTTGATTTTTATGTCCTCGTTGTCTACAGGAGTAGTGACAGAAGACTGGAGGCTCGCAAATGTGGTTCCCTTGTTCAAGAAGGGGAGTAGGGATAACCCTAGTAACTATAGGCTGGTGATTCTCACTTCTGTTGTGGGCAAAGTCTTAGAGAGAATTGTAAGGGATAGGATTTATGAACATCTGGATAGGAATAATGTGATCAATGAAAGTCAGCATGGTTTTGTGAAGGGCAGGTCGTGCCTCACAAACCTTATTGAATTCTTTGAGAAGGTGACTAAGGAGGTGGACGAGGGTAAAGCGGTAGATGTGGTATATATGGATTTTAGTAAGGCGTTTGATAAGGTTCCCCATAGTAGGCTACTGCAACAAATACGGAGATATGTCATTGAGGGTGAGTTGGAGGTTTGGATTAGGAATTGGCTGGCTGGAAGAAGACAGAGGGTAGTAGTTGATGGTAAATGTTCATCTTGGAGTGCAGTTACTAGCGGTGTTCCACAAGGATCTGTTTTGGGACCATTGCTGTTTGTCATTTTTATAAATGACCTGGAGGAGGGGCTAGAAGGTTGGGTGAGCAAGTTTGCGGATGATATGAAAGTCGGTGGAGTTGTTGACCGTGAGGAAGGATGTGTCAGGTTACAGCGGGATATAAATAAGCTGCAGAGCTGGGCAGAAAGGTGGCAAATGAAGTTCAATGTAGGTAAGTGTGAGGTGATTCACTTTGGTAAGAGTAACAAAAAGATGGGGTTCTGGGCTAATGGTCGGATACTCGGTAGTGTGGATGAGCAGAGGGATCTTGGTGTCCATGTGCATAGATCTCTGAAAGTTGCCACCCAGGTAAATAGTGCGGTGAAGAAGGCATATGGTGTGCTGTCTTTTGTTGGTAGAGAAATTGAGTTCCGGAGTCCTGAGGTCATGTTGCAGTTGTATAAGACTCTGGTGCGGCCGCATCTGGAGTATTGCGTGCAGTTTTGGTCACCATACTATAGGAAGGATGTGGAGGCACTGGAACGGGTGCAGAGGAGGTTTACCAGGATGTTGCCTGGTATGGTAGGACGATCGTATGAGGAAAGGCTGAGGCGCTTGGGGCTGTTTTCATTAGAGAAAAGAAGGTTTTGGGGTGACTTGATAGAGGTGTACAAGATGATTAGGGGTTTCGATAGGGTTGACCATGAGAACCTTTTTCCACGTATGGAGTCAGCTATTACGAGGGGGCATAGTTTTAAATTAAGGGGTGGTAGGTATAGGACAGGTGTTAGGGGTAGCTTCTTTACTCAGCGAGTCATGAGTTCATGGAATGCCCTGCCAATAGCAGTGGTGGACTCTCCCTCTTTATGGGCATTTAAACGGGCATTGGATAGGCATATGGAGGATAGTGGACTAGTGTAGGTTAGGTGGGCTTGGATCGGCGCAACATCGAGGGCCAAAGGGCCTGTACTGCGCTGTATTTTTCTAGGTTCTATGTTCTATGTTCGATCTTTACCACGCGTGGAGGATTCCTGTGGACGATTCATTTGAATGCCCCCACTTCCTTCAGCTAAATCTAACTGTTCCAAGAAAAAAAACCATTGTCAACAGTTTGTGTGAGCAGAATAACCTTAGTGGTGAAATAGCATTTGTAACAATCTCATTTTTCATTTTTGCCATGAGTTTAACTATCATTTGGACAGCGATCTTTGCAGAGTTTACTTTTCTTTGTTTACCTTCAGACTCCGTGTCTCTGTGCGTGACCTTGTGTGTGCATCTGTGCCACTTTGTGTGAGTCTGTGCGTGCATCTGTATGCATGAACTTGTGTGTGACTCTGTGTATGTATGTGTTTGTGTGACTCGATGTATGTCAGTGTGGGACTCTGTGTGTGCGTGTGTTTCTGACTGCGTGAGTGTGTGTTTAATTCAGTGGGTATGTCTCTGCGTCACTTCAAATGTGTCTCTGTGTGCTTGATTGTGCGTCTGCATACGTATTTTATGTGATTTATTGCGTGTGTCTGTGTGCATAAATGTGTATGTGTCTGTGTGTAACTGTGTGTGTCTCTGTGCGTGTGTTTCAGTGCAATCACTCTATTGCCTAATATTTATGGAAGCTTGTCTGTTCATTCAGCTGTAGAGACAGAACCAATGTGTTCACATCACGAGACAGAGAAGGCCTGTGTCATTTTGTGAATACATGAGAGAACAGCACTCGAACACATCATGGATATGTCACTGACTCCTTTTCGGGAAGTTCCAGAATGAAACGAGTTCCCATCATGGACTTTGTCAGCACAGCCCTGTCAATATTTAGACTTGAGTGATGAGCAGAAATGTAATTTCGAAGAACTATTGGGAAAAAAGTGTTAAGATATGGAATTCATGGTAAGACAAGAATAGGTTCTCTACTTAATGCGGGCTTGGAGCACCCACTGAAAAGTGGCGAAGTAGTGACATGAGTATTGGAGAAACTCTCAGCCTCATGAATGAAGTTTGTCCTTGGTAACGATATAGCGTTGTCACAGGTATACGGGTTCCTGTTTTAAAAATTCAGTGGAAAACCAGGAAACTCTGGTATGACAGGAAGTATCTCCCAGTAATTTTCCTGATGGTGTGATATCAAGATCACAAATCTACTCGTTGAAGCAGGAGGGCAAATTAAAGTGTACAGGAAAGGAAGCTGACGTACAATTATCAGAAACCATATGAGATCAAATGGTTGAGAAAAAAAAGTTGCAGAGCACCTTGTTAATTTTAGTTCCGAGTCCATTTAGTTAAGAGTATTTGTCAAATTATAGGGAGCGATTAAATCGAGTGAGGGTGCTGGTATTAAAAGTAGCACAGCACATGATGAAACAGGAAGAATACAAAAAAAAATTGCAACTTTGCAAATAGAGATAAAAATGCTTGTGTTACTTCCAGTGATAGGCGAACCATGAAAAAATAATTAAGAGGGACTTTGCAAGTCGAAAGTAGATTAAATGAGGTGAATTATTTGATAAGAGCAGCAGATAGAAAAAAGTCACACACAGTGTATCATGGAAATATGTTCAAAAGTTACTTAGACAGGGAAGGAAAGCAACAGGAGAATGTGTTATTAGCTATAGAATAGAGCAAAGAACCACGTTCAGATGATTCTTAGTTGGACACTCCTCAATTTAAAGTGGACAATGAGGAAGTTCTCAAAAATTGGATAAATTATTGAATTACCTTCCATAGGAAAATCGAAATGAGCTAAAAGGGTTATAACTATTGCATCGGGAGGTATTTGGAATAAGCTAGGAAATACCAGTCTAATTATGCATGATGCAGATATCAGTAATGGTTTTCCAGTTAGCAATATCCTTATATACATGACCTACTAAAGGGCACCGGTACAAAAAGAGTTTGAACACATGTTCCATCACGATAAAATGGAAGCGTGTTACAGTGATTAAAGCTCACTGGTCGTAATGGTGACAAAACTACTTTGTACCCAACTGTAAATTGTGGACTATCACAAATTCAACGCACTTACAAAGTCTGATTCATACCCGATTCCATGTTTGAAGACTGTATTGAGAAGGTGTAGCAAGGAACCTCTATTTATAAGTTGGACTTACTCCAAAGCTACCAGCATTTATCTTTATCTGAAAGAGTGAACACATGTTTGGCTTTTGTGGACCGAATGGAATACCAATTTAAACTCGTGCAATTTGGTATGGGGGAAAATGTGCCAGCTACATCATTCCAGACTACACAATTGTGTGATGTACATCGATGACCTGGTAAGGTTTGCAACATTTATCAGAATTATTTGATTGACTACGCCAGGCATGCTTGGTATTAAACCTAGCAAAGAGTGAATTTGCCAAAGCGCATGTCATAGTCCTACACCACGTATTGGTCATAAACATATGGCTCAATGGAATGTGAAAAAAGGTTATGGGGGAGGGGGTCCACATACAGTTGATAAAGAGAGCATTGCAACGATTCCTGAGATTAAATCGGCTTCATTGCAAGTTCCTATCGAATTTTAGCAGTATGACTGCTTCATTGACTGACTTACGTAGGAAGTGCAGAAAATTTCAGGGGACGGCCGACTGTCAGAAGGCATTCGACACTGCGAAAGCTGTGTAATCCACTGGTCTAATGTTAGCCATATCAAATTATGCAAAACCATTCAAGGAGGCCATAGTTGAGAGTTGTGTGATTATCGATGCTGTACTCATTAGGGAAGAAAACAACAAGATCGAAAGACTCACCTGATACTTCTCCAGAAAATTGAATATTCATGAATATTCCAGAAGTGGGAAGGAAACATTAGGCTTGAATTTGGCGTAGCACCATAGCAGCATTTATATTGGCAGTAAGGTTTCTGAAATAATAGTATGTGCTCATCATAGCCCATTAAAGTTCTTGGAGAAAGTTCCAGGCTGTTTCGATGGAACTTATTATTGCAGCCTTTAAATTTGAAAATTGTACTTGTGGCAGGACAATAAAATATAACTGCTGACGCACTATTGAGAGTGATGAAGAAAGAGGGAGGCGTTTGGTGGCAGGAATAAACAGATTGAAATAGAATGTAGTAGTGAATGTTTGCACGCTTTGAGGCAAAGAAATAAGTACGTAGTTTAGCAAACGCATCGACTAAGACGGGGGATTGAAAAGCGAGGTTTTCCCTACATATTGATGATTCATTTTCATAAGGTGACGGATTTGATGATGTTGTCATTTTGAAAAGGGCATTTTGTCTTGGGTTTAACTGAAGAGAGATTGAAAACAGAGGTGTAGACTATCTACTTGAAGTAAACAACTTGAAAGGTCTTCCCGCTATTTTTGAAGTTGCAACAATTGAAGCAACCTGAATGGGTGTGCTGGCTCTCACGGATCCATATTTCTGGGTTGTGTTTATTTTTTTCAGTAACATCAGAAGTCTTTGTGGACTCAAAAGGGTTGGACCCATTTTAGCTAAGTGTTTCGTCCTCCCAGATTGGCAAACTACACGTGAAAATTTGTGAGAGAATTTAACTTTTTGCCAAAGAATGGTTTTGGAATGTTGCTATGTTGGTACAGTTAATTCGTAGTAGGTACTGCATGGTTTGTTCTGTTATTGTTTTTCAATGGATAAGTTATTCTAAATATTCTCTTTCCTTTGCTTGTATTTTAACTATAGTGTTTAAATAAATTATGTTTTGCTTAATGTCGAAATGTTGGACCAGTCACATCACATTGGGAACACGCACTTCACATCTACATTTAAAATAAGTTTTAAAAATTCTGTGATACCTTCTAAAATATTTTGGGGGGTCCAGTCCCTAAAACTGAGCGATAAAAAGTAGTGTGAAAACTATTTGGATTGAAGACAAATTATTTGAATCCATTATGAAGCAAATAATAACAAGATATTTGCAAAGACAAACCGCAATCGATCAGAGTCACCATGGTTTTATAAAGGATGAATCATGTTTGAAGTATTTGTTCGTGTCCATTAAAGATGCTACATGCCAAGTGAATAATGGGGGTCCTGCGGTCCTGCAGAAGTAATACATCTGGACTTCAAGACAAAATTGAATAATGTGCTGCACAAAAGATTCATCCACAATATGGGGTTAGAAGTAATTGATCAGCTTAGATAGAGGATTGGTGAGCCAACAAAATGCAGCAAGATGGAATAGTTAGGCCGTTTTATGGTTAGCAACATATGAGTGACACAGAGTTTCAAGCCCCAAGTATTTGCAATGTATTGCATTACATGGATGAGGGGATAGAAAATACTGCGGCCTAAACGTCAGATGACAGTAAAATAACTGGCAAAATCTATATCAATGATGTGGAGTGGTGGAACAGATGTATTGTAACTAATTTGGCGACGATTCTAAGTTAAGCAAGAATTTAAGTTAGGAAAAGAAGGTGCTGAACATGCAAATGGGCATAGTCAGGTAAAGTAATAGAACATAGAACACAGAACATAGAACATACAGTGCAGTACAGGGTATTCGGCCCTCGATGTCGTGCTGACCTGAGAAACAAACCTGACCCCCATCTAACACTACGATTCCGTTATCATCCCTATTTTTATCCAGTGACCACTGAAATGACTTTAATGCTTTTGTCCACTACTGTTGCAGGTACGATATTCCACGCCCTCTGAGTAAAGAACCTACCTCTGACATCTGGCCTATATGTACCATACCACAACTTAGAACTATTTTCCTTCACGCTAGCCATCACGATCAGGGGAAATTGGCTCTCACTACGCACACCTTTGAGTCCTCTGACTATCTTGGATGCATCTGTTAAGTCAGCTCTTAAACGTATTCTCTCCAACGAAAACAGCCTCTGATCTCTCAACAATTCCTCATATGACCTTCCTTCCATATTAGGCAACATCCTGGTAAATCTCCTCTGCACCCTTTCCAATGTTTCCATATTCTTCCCATAAAGCAGCGACGAGAATTGTACACGATGCTCTATGTGTGGCTGCAACAGAGTTTTGTACAGCTGCAGCATGACCTCATAGCTCCGAAACTCAATCCCTCTACTAATAACAGTTAACACATCGCATGCCTTCTTAACAACCCTACCAACCTGAGTACCAACTTTCAGAGATAGATGCAAATGGACACGTGATCACCATGCTCAACCACACTACCAAGAAGCTTACCATTAGCTCAAAACTCTGTATTCCTGTTATTCCTTCCAAAGTGAATCACCTCACACTTTCCAGCATTAAACTCCATTTGCCACCTCTCCGTGCTTCTCCATTTGCCCACTCTGCAGCTTATTTATGTCCCTGTGTAACTTGCACTGTCGTTCGGCACTGTCCACCACTCCACCGAATTTTGCATCATCTGCAATTTTACTAACACAAGCTCCATGCCCTCATCCAGGTCATTTGTAAAAATGACCAACAGTAGTTGCCCCACAAATCATCTTTGGGGTACACCACTGGTAACTGAACTCCAGGATGAGCATTTTTTATCAACCGCCCACTAGCTGTCTTCTTACAGCAAGTTAATTTCTGATCCAAACGACTAAATCACCCTAAATATCATGTCTCCGTATTTTCTACAATAGCCTAAAGCGGGGAATCTTATCAAGCGCTTTCCAGAAATCCATATTTACCACATAAAATCGTTTACCTCATCCATCATTTTGGTCACCTTTGCAAATAAATCAATGAGATTTGTAAGGCACAACCTGCCCTTCGCAAAACCGTGTTGGTTCTCCCTATTCAAATTATTCATTTCTAGATCATTTTAAATCCTATCTCTTATAATCCTTTCCAAAACGTTGCTCACAACAAAAGTAAAGCTCACTGGTTTGTAATTACCAATGTTGCCTTTATTCCCCATTTGAACATTTGCTTTCCTCCACTCTTCTGGCACTGTTTCTGAAGAACATGACGACATAATGATGAAAGCTAAAGGCTCTGCAATCTCCTCACTAGCTTCCTACGTAATCATAGAATAAATCGCATCTAGCCCAGGTGACTTATCTATTTCCGCTCTTTCCAGAATTGCTAACACCCCCTCCTTATGAACCTCCTTCCTGTCTGGTCTAGTAGCCTGAATCTCAGTATACTCCTCGACAACATTGTCATTTTTCCTGTGTGAATACTGACGAAAAATATTCAGTTAGTGCCTCGCCTACCTCTTCAGAAGTCAATGGGTAATAGTTTGGCAGGTAGAATATAACATAAATATAACATATAACCTGTCAATTTCTCTCAGAAAGAAATGAAGGCAGTATGTTACTGAAATTGAGACACATTGCGTTTACCAGAGGGTTCACTCTGTATCGTTAAGATATCAGAAGTGTTGCTTCGCCTCCGTGATGGTCTGCTCCCTGATGTTCATTGCGGCCCATTGTCCTCAAAACACATGCAATGTGTTGTTGTGGTTGGTTGGTGGTAGACAGTGCTGAGGGGGAGGGTGTATCAAGTCGATGGTCTTTATCCGAGGGGCCATGTTTATTCTCCGTAGAGACCCGAAGACGTTGGGACTGGCTGACTGCTTCTAAACGAAGAGACTTTGGCTGCTGCCAGGATAGTGGACATTCATTAATAACACGAACACATGCTTGTTCTTTTCCTTTTGCCACAAGCTATTTCAATGTATATAAGTCATCTTTAGCTCCAAATCAAAATTGATACAATAATAAATATAAATAATGAATAATCAGTAAGAGTTCCAACACAATGACCTTTCACATCATTTCACTCTGAATAATTTCTCCAGCACTGTTCCCTACTCATATTAGTCTCCTTCAATGCTTCCTTCCCTATATAGACTTATCTCCCTAGCATTTCTGGGAAATTATCTGTGTATTCTTCTATTAAGGCAGCAATAAGGTAGTTGTCGAACTGCTCTGTCATTTCCTAGTATCATTATCAGTTGAACTTATTTCAGACTGTTATAACGAAAAGGCTTGAAAAATGTTTCATCTTTTTTTCTTTCAGGCCTCTAGAAGATCCTGTACTCAAACTTCTTTGTTCCTTCCATATTTACTTCTCGTACTTCATTTTCACCCTCTTATACAACATCTTGGACCTTCTTTATTCAATTCTGTCCTGCTCCTAAGTTTCACGCATGCTACTTCCTCAAGTATCTTTATATGGCTTCTCTATGAAGCTAATACCATAATCAATTTCTTTTGTTCGTCATGGTTGGGCCAATATCCATTTTGGGCTATTTGTTCCAAAACAAATGTAACGCTGTTGCAATGTATACATGCATTCCTTAAATACCAACCATTGCCCATCCAATGTTGAGCATGCTAATGAAGTTATGTAGTCTATTTCAGCCAACGCACATGTTTGTGGTTTCCTTTTCTTTAGATTTAGATCATGTTTTTGGATCGAAACACATACGTTTCTATCCCAATGAACAATGATGTCGCATTATGTCACCCTTCCCTAAGCACGTCTCACAACGAGATTTTTAATTAACCCCTCACCATGACTGAAAACCAAATCTAAGATAATCTTTCTTGGTCTAAAACCCAACTTGTGGACACTCCAGAAATTGATTTTCACGGTATTATTAATTATGTGGTTTGCCAGTCTCTATGTAAATTGAAATGATGAGCACTGTACCATCCTAGTTGTATGCATCTCTAATTTCGTGTTATCTCCTACATCATTAGTACTGTTTGGAGACCAAAAAGAACTTCAATGATAGTATTTTGTCCCTGTCACTTCTTATTCGCACGCAGACAGATTCCAATGCAGATTTTTACACCATTGCATCAATTCCAACTTTATAGCACTCCAGGCCCCTCTCTGAAAAATTGTATACATCTTGATATGCTTGTTTTATCAGCCTTTGTTTGCTTTCTACTTTCCTATCTTTCATTTCCATCCGTGTTTCCCTGAATCCGGTCTCCCAGCTTTGGTTCCCATTTCCTTTCCACTCTGGTGTAAATCGTCCCCCACAGTCTGTCCCAGTGTCCCTGCAAGCATGTTGGTACTGTTGCTGCTGTGGTGCAAACTATGTGGATTGTACACATCCTAACTTCCCCTGAGTCATTCCCAGTCCCGAAAAATCGAAATCCCTACCTCTATTTAATCCCTCTAAGCAAACATGCAGCTTGTCTATTCTATTCCTTGGCTCAGTGATCAGGTATTTGCCGCTGGAATGAATGGCCTCTTTCCACGTGAAAAATTAAGTTCTCTTTTTTTTTGTCCTTCATGGTCTGCCGTGTGCGGCAACAACTGAAGGAATCGGAAGTCAATGAATTTTAGCAAGGCCTTCGACAAGGCTCTTCATGACAGACTGGCTAAAATGGTTTGATCACATGGAATGCATGGAAAACTACCTATTTCGCTGGAAGGTAGGAAATAGAGGGTGGCAGTGGGTCTTGCTTTTCGGACAGGAGGCCTTTGACCAGCGGTGGTGGATTCCGTGTTTTGTTTTGTTAGTTATAGAAATGATTTTAATGAGAATACAGGAAGAAAGGTTATAAAGTTTACAGGTGACACCAAAATTGGTGGAGTTCGGACAGGGAATAATGTTATCACAGAGTACAATGGGACCTTGATCAGATGGGCCAAATAGTGACAGTTTAATTCAGAAGAATGTGAGGTGTCACACTTCGAAAAACGTAAATCAGGGCAGAACTTATACGTTTAATGGTTAAATCATGGAAAGTTTTGCCAAACAAAGAGATCTTAGAGTGCAAGTTTATAGTTCCTTGGAGTTGGACAGGTTGTCCAGTAAACAGGGTAATGTAGCAGTCATTTGATATGCTTGACTTTATTGGTTAGGACAATGAATATAAAAGTTAGGAAGTCATGTTGCGTCTGGACAGGGCAATGTTTGAGGCACTTTTGTGTAATTTTGTTCTCCTGCCAAAAAAGGAAGTTGTGAAACTTGATAGGGTTCAGAAAAGATTATAAGGATATTGCCAGGTTCGGAGGGTGTGAGCTAAATGGAGACACTGAACCAGCTGGGGCGATTTTCACTGGAACGTCGGAGGCTGATGGGTAACTTTATAGAGGTTTTTAAAATCATGATGGGCATGGATAGGGCAAAGAGATAGGGCGTGGCACAAGTTAATGGGCACAAGTTAAAGGGGAAAAATTTGAATAAGAAGCCCTAATTCTGTGAAAGAGTCACTCGAGATAAAGCATTAATTCATAACTCTCTTCACAGATGCTGCTTGACCTGCTGAGCTTTCCCAGAAATTTTGTTTTTTGTTTCTGAATCACAGCATCCTCAATTCTTTCGGTTTTTATTAATGGATTGACAGCTTCTTCAGTACCTCTACATCTCAACATCACGGGAAATTATTGAACCACACACCTTCTGGAATCACTCTAAACCGGGAATACAAGGATAGGTCCGACCGCTCCCTTCAGAGGGAGAAAACATTGTACTTAATCATCCATCAAATATATCTTCCATCAACGAGTGGGCGACATTCTGGGAGTTGAAGAATTGTCACCCACTCCTGACTAGCAAGGTCTGGATCATAGAAGCTGAATGAAACTGTGATCCTAACAGCCACTGGCAGCACCGACCTCCACATGGTGTGAAGCTGCAGGCCGTGACACCGCTCCGTGACCAGTTCCTTGTTTTTTTTTCAGGGACCTTCGCACTCTGCTCCTGCGTTAAGTGCAGCTTGGAAAGCTGTTCTTGGAAAGCCTGGGGTGGTAATGGCAGATCGCTTTCCCTACCTGCATTCACTCCCTGGTTTCAGAGATTCCACTCTCTGCAGCTTCTGCTGCATTTCTTGATCGTGGTACAGACCCAGATTAGATTAGATAACTTACAGTGTGGAAACAGGCCTCAAAAGTCTACACCGACCCGCCGAAACGTAACCCACCCAGACCCATTCCCCTACATTACGGGCAATTTAGCATGGCCAATTCACCTGACCTGCAAATTTTTGGAATGTGGGAGGAAACCGGAGCAGACACGGGGAGAATGTGCAAACTCCACACAGAGTCGCCTGAGGCAGAACCCGGGTCTCTGGCACTATGAGGCAGCAGTGCTAACCACTGTGCCACCGTGCCTCACGTAAATGTTGTACCTACAGTCCCCATGCTCCATCCCGAGTTGGGAACCATATACTCCACTCGCCCAAGATGTCTCCGTCATTCACAGCACAACCTTCAGCAAACCATCCACAACACCTCCACTAAACCTTTTAAAAACAGGAGTCAGTCAGAAGCCTCTCAGCTTCAAGCTAGATGTCTGGTTGTTTACAATAATACCCAAGGGTCTTTGATGTTGTACTGACCACACGATCAGCTGAGAGGGACAAACACAGACATTCAGTAAGGCGGCACAGACCAAGTTTCGAAGATGTTAACCAAATCTTTTGAAACCCCCTATCCAACTTGGAGCACCATTTGTGACACGTCAGAATTTGAACAGCCTGACACGAAGCATTTCATGATTTCTGAGCTTCGCAGTGCCAGCATTCGATATACTAGAAACTGAAGAACCAAGGCCAGGGACAGACACAGAGTGACAGGAGATTCACATTTAAGATTCATTTAATTAGCTGAGACATGGTGTGTACATATGGACAAAAGGGAAGGGGTGTGGGACTACTTGGAGCATTCAATCACAAGAAGGAGAAGATCAACAAAGATATTGGCAGATTAGCTGAAATGGTTGGTTTGACCAAATTCTGAAGTTACGTCGCAGAAACAGCCCAAACATATGAACCGTGGACAAAATGACAGTCCAGCCTGGGGAAATATGCAAATTTTGCTCGTGTATTATTCAAAAAAATTGGACGACCTGGCGAGCAAGAGTACAATTGTTAACCTTTGCTAGTTTGTTAGAACTATACTTGCAGTAGATAACTGTCTCAATCGGCGAAATTTGTAGACTATGAAATGGGTGACAGTAAATGGTGATCCCACAACATTTTGTCTCTATTTCATCAGTAAAAGGCAAGGAGCGGTGCGTGTCTCTCACAGTGTGTGTGGGGGTGGGGGCGGGGGGGATGTGGGGTGGTGGGGGAGAGAGTGACAGAGAGACTGTAAAGAGAAAGGTGGAGAGAGAAGGAGAGGGAGAGATTTGGGAAATGGAGCATGACGGTGGTTTACGTGGAAATCGGTGTTTGAGAGGGAATACACATGAGGAAATCAACTTAAAGCTGAACAACCAGCAGAGGCTTGGGAATAGACAAAGCGAAATTGAAGGAGCTTTCATGGATAGATGTGATGTGGTGCTGAGAACATTAAAGTGAATGCATTGCCAGACTCAATAATAATATATGTGAGTGCACAGAGAAATGATAGATGGATGGGATTTGGTTTTGAGTTAGAATACGAGTCATGGAGCATTCAATCAGATTTGCTTCTGCACTTTTGAAGCTGGGGGTGTCAGAAGCAGATTACTGACAACATTAGGACTGCATTTCATAGCTCAATATTCAAATAGCAGATGGGATAAGCCACTGAAGTACATTCTGGAGGTGTCGGTCGTTAAAATTAGGAATGGTCATGTAATTGTGCCAGAAATCATTTCATGCCCAAAGGGATCACCACAGCTGTGATTCGTCTGTTTCAACCTCAGATATTGGCTGAATGAGATTGAGTCAGATGAAGGAAATAGAGATCACAACCAGTGATCTCCATGCTCACAAAATTTAAATAATAAGGGAAGTGATCAAACAATCGTGGTTAACAGCGGAAACTGAATAGGACAACAGAAAGTCTCGCAAGGGACACGGAGAGAGCTAACCCTGCCGCCCTAGAACATCTAGAACAATAACAGCAACAAGGATTGTAGAGTTATGATAATAACCATACTGCAGTTAAATATTGATTGTAGAAGTACTTTCTGGACAGTGAGACTTACCAGGGACACCAACGATAGCCAGGATCGGATAGTATAAATAATGAATAACCGTAAGTGTGTAATAGATCCGCGATGCTAATGACAGCCGGTCATAATACGTCACAATCATCCAAACAGCCCCAGAAAACTTCCTGTTCATTGTTATAACATTCCCGTCTGACGTTCTCAGATTCTGGTCCATTGTTGTAACATTCCAGTCTAGTTTTCTCAGATTATGATGTCTCCTCCCCCTCTGTCTGGAGCTGCTGATCCCTGTTAGTGCTGTCTGTGATGGTCCTGCTCATACAATTTTGATAACACATTGAACGGAGCTCAGTTATCATTAATAGATGGAACCCCCCTCCCCCCCCCCCCCCGCCCCCAATTGGATAAGTCGAATCCATGGAGACAGAAATTAATCACAGTCACAAAACAAACAGGTTCAGTTAACCCCTTCCTTACAACACTCCCTATAAAAGGGAAAATCTACTCAGTCTGGATAGAATGTATGAGGGTTGCTGAGGGATGAGTATATATATCTTTCAATCTTTTTAATTTTTCTTCCTTGATGTGGGAGAAAACTGTACGTACGTATGTGTCCCACCCTGTTCATATTCGAAGACAGGAATGAAATGTCAGACCAGCTACATAAAATGGCTTTGGGAAAATTTTCAGAGATCACAAACTAGGGGTAACAACTTTTATTGCTAATCACTTTGGTTAATGTTGCTTCTTATTTTAAAAACATCAAATCATCATTGAGAGCATTAAGGTTGCTACTCAGCAATACTGGTGGAGTAATTTTGTCCCCATTTCAGTATCAGAGAGGGATAGTATGAGTCCATTCAACCCACACTAACCTATTACCACTTGAAGAGGTAGAAAACTTGAATGTTGGCACATTTTGCAAAGGAAGTCATTCAAAACTTTGGGAATTGTTACTGCAGTTGCACACGTTATTACTGAGAGGACACTTGGAGTATATTGCATTGATTGTGCGAATGTAACTGAGAAGGGAGTGACCTCCGTATGATAGAGTTTACCGGCTGCTCATAATGCATGGACTGCTGTGTCATTTAATGGCTCAGTCCGGTTACAGAGGGAGACCAGAGTTCCTCAAACCTATTACAGAGGGACAGCAGGAGACCATTCAGCCTCTGGAGACTATTACAGAGGGACAGGAGTCGTCCATTCTGCCTCTTGAGCATCTTATGTAGGGAAAAGAGGAGGTATTTCAGCCTCTCGAGCCTGTTACACAGGAACAGGATGAGGCCATTCAGCTTCTCGGATTTGCCATACAAAAGCACAACTAGTCAGTTTGTTGTTCAACTGCAGCGAGGGAAACAAAAAATACTAATATATCATTCAGATTTTGAGACTAGTTTACAGAAACAAGAGAAAGGATTTCAATCAAGAGAAGCTGTAACGGAAGTGACGAGGCCATTCAGTCCCTCAGTCCGATTGCACAGGAGCAGCAGCAGACGAGACAACTATTGGAGCCTGTTACTCAGGAGCAAGAGGAGGATATCTGCTTTCGCAAATCTCGTACACAGGAACAGGAGGCAGTCATTCAATTTCTCGAGAGTGGGAGACAGGAAAATCTGGAGTCTAGTGATCCCCCAGGATCCTGTAACCCAGGAGCAGGAGGGGGTGACTCACTCCCCACCAGTATAGTATATTTGGAGAGAAGGGCAACGGGCTTGTTACAAACAGAAATGTATGTTACAATTGCATGAGCGGGCCATTCAATCCTGATTTCCCATTCAATAACATCATGGCTAACCTAATTTTGACTCCTCATTCCAATTTACAGAGATTCCCCTCTCTGCAGCCTCTGCTCCATTTGCTGGTCATGTTGCCAACTTAGATGCTTTATCTGCAGTTACCATTATTGACTCACAGAGAATGGGAAACGTAATTTTCTGGTCTTATAACGAAGAATGGTACAGCACAGGAACATATTCTATGGTCCTCCAAACCGACGCCAATCTATCTAAAGCTGCCAACTACTTTCTAATTATCTGTATCCCTTTGCTGCCAGTCCACTCATGAATCTGTCTCGATATATCTTAAAAGACGTTATCAATTCCGCCCATGTCACCTCCACTGGCAGCGCATTCGAGGCACTCACAAATCTCTGCGTGGAGAACTTTCCACGTATATCTGCACTAAACTTTTCGCCTCTCAATTTGAACTCGGGACTTAGAGAAAGGGAATCCCCCACTCCGGAAAATATTTCTTGCTATCTACCCTGTTACACTCTCTTGAGTTTGTCGGCCCTAATCGTTGCACCCACCTCCTTTTTTCCAACGAAAATAATCGTAATCTAATCATAACTATCGCACCTTTCCTCCCACCCCCCACCTCCCAAACAATACAAGGCAACATTCAGGCGAAATTCCTCTCTGCACTCTCTCCAAAACATCCACATGCTTTTGGTAATTTGGCAACCCCCAGAACTATATGCAGCATTCCAAATGTGGCCAAACCAAAACCTTACTCAACTGCAACCTGACCAGCCAACTGTTGTATTCATTATGCCTTCTTGTCACGAGACTGCCATTCGTTGCTATATTCAGGGAATAATGGACCCGAATCCCGAGATATCTCTGTACATTAATTTTCCCAGGACTTTTCCATTTACTACAGAGTTGCCTCTGAAATTGCATCTTCCAAACTGCATCACCTAGCATTTGCTTGGATTGAACTGCATCTGCTTTTTCTCTGCCCAATTCTCCAATTTATCTATAATCAGCTGTATTCTCTGACAGTTCCTTATGACACTATCTGATACTCCACCACTTTTAGTGTCTGCAAACTTCCTAATGAGGCAACCTACACATTCCTCCAAATCATTTATGCACATAACAAACAAGACGGTCTCAGCATGGATCCCTGTAGGACACCATTGGTCACAGGTCTCCATTTCGAGAAGCTCCCTTCCATTACTACTCTCTGACACTTGTTGCCGAACCAGTTCTCAATCCATCTAACTAGAACACCCTGTACCTCATGCGACTTCACTTTCTTCATCAGCCTTCCATGGTGAACATTATGAAACGCCGCCCTAAAGTCCACGTATCGGACAGTTACATCCCTTCCCTCATTAATCAACTTTGTCACCTCTTCATAGTAATCTATTGGGTTTTTAGGGCATGACCTTTCCTGCAACAAAACCATGCTGTCTATCAAAGGTAAGCCCATCTTCTTCCAAATAGGTACATACTCTATCCCACAGTATCTTCTCCAATAGCTTCCCTTCCCCTGATGTTAGGTCTGTGATTACCTGGATTATCCCTATTACCGTTCTTAAACAAGGGGAAATATTAGCAATTCTCCTGTCCTCTGGGACCTCCCCGGTTTTCAAGGATGTTGCAAAGATATCTGTTAAACCCTCAGCTATTACCTCTCTTCTTTCAATCAGTATCCTGGGACAGATCCTATTCTGACCTGGGGACTTGTCCACTTTAATGCCTTTTTGAATACACAACACTTCATTCCTCCTTATGTCAACTTTACCTCGAGTAAAGACAGATCTATACATGACCTCAACTCTGCCATGCCCCTATCCTCGAGGGAATACTGATGCAGAGTACTAATTATCAATTTCACCCATTTTCTCTTATTCTACTCATGTCTTTCCTCCTTTTTCCTTGAGTGGGCCAACCCTTTCCGGAGTTACCCTCTTGCTCCTTAAATTTTAATTAAAGGCTTTGGGGTTTTTCCTTCACCTTGCTCACTAAGGATATCTCATGTATGTTCGTACCAGCTTTAAGACAATCTCCAGGAAACCGTCCCCAACGTTTCCAATACTTTCCAAATCCAGAATGAATTCAAACGCCACTCAACTCCAAGTTAAAGCCCTTGCCTGAATTATTAACAGTCGTGTGGATTACTCATGTTCCTGAACACATGGTCAGCAGGGAATGGCTAACTCTGGCGTTCAGTGTTCAGGCACAGAACAAGTTTCAAAGGCGTGTCTCTTAGCTGCTGAAAACCCCATCCCCAACATGCAGCACACCAGGGCACTGGGAAGTAATCAAAAGCGTGAGCCTTTTTTTCTTATCGCTTCTAAGCTCCTTAACAATGGAACCCAATTCTCCAGGGAAAGATGCAGAACAATTATTCACATTACATCTGGGCAGCTATATAATGGACAACAAGTTGCAGAAACATCATTATAAACAAAGGTTTGGGACTAGTTGAAGGAGACACGCTTTAGAGTTGCCAATCACAATAATGAAAACATAAAATAAAACCATTGCCAGAACAGCTGAAATGCGTAGTTGTATCACATTCTTAACCCACCTCACAAATCTAGCCCAGACACCATAAATCCAGATGAAATATATGCTCAGCATGGATAAATTTGCGAGTGTAGTGTACTGCTCAATGCAACCTTGCAAGCTTTCCAGAGGGGAACAATGTACAAACCAGATCTGTACATTGATAGGTAAACCTGGAGCAGTTGTCTTCCCAGCATGTACACCAGTGTACACGACCACAGTGCACTGCTCAGTAACACTGTGTTAGATTGCTGTCCAGAGTGTAAAACGTGCAGCCCATGCTGGAAGATACCGGATGTGCAGCTCCCATTCATTTAGAGCTCAATTGTGCCATGGAAATGGCTGCTGTGGGTATGAATATCACTGTTAGAGAGAGAGGTCAAAGGGATCAGTTTAAATACCCACAAATGGGAGGGATGTTTGATATCGGTAGACGGGGGAGCCTGAGAGACAGTACTATGGAAAGATATGTCCACAGGTTTCAGAATGTTGAAGTGAAGACATTTCTATAACATCTTGAGGTATAGACCAGCTCCCAGGAATGATGGAAGAATGGGATATTGGTGTGAATTCAGGTAGAGTTGTAGAATTATACTGCGTAGAAACAGATCCATTGGTCCAATTCGTTCATGCTGACCAGACATGATAAATTAATCTGGTTCAATGCGGCAACATTTGCACAATAAACCTCTAAACACTTCCTATTCATGTATCCATCAGGATGGCTTATAAATGTTGTAATTATACTATCCTCCACCACTACCTCTGTCAGTTCGCTCCATAGAGACACCTCAGGCGACTGACTGTGTGGAGTTTGCACATTCTCCCCGGGTCCACGTGGGTTTCCTCTGGGTGCTTCCGTTTCCTCCCACAGTCCAAAAATGTGCAGGTTAGGTGAATTGGCCATGCTAAATTGCCCGTAGTGTTAGGGGCAGGGGTAAATGTAGGGGAATGGGTCTGGCCCGTTTGCGCTTCGGCGGGTTGGTGTTGACTTGTTGGGCCTAAGGGCCTGTTTCCACACTGTAAGTAATCTAACCTAATTATAATCTTAGGTCCATTTTATATCATTCCCCTCTCGTTCTAAATGTAGGTCCATTGATTCTGATCTCCCCTACCCGGGGAGCCATAGCCTCTTCAGCTTCCCCCATCGGTCAAACCCTTCAATCCGAGCAACATGCTTATAAATCTTTTCTGACCCCTTCTAAGTTTCACAACATCCTTCTTATAGCATGGACACTGGAACTGAAAGCAGTATTCCAAAAGTGACTTAACCAATGTCGTATACCGCCACACCATGACACCCAACGCCTCTCCTCAACGCACTGACCAAAAAAGGTAGACAAACGAAAAGCTTTCTTCACTATCCTGTATACCTGAGACTCCATTTTTCAGGAATTATGAAACTGCACTCCATGGTATATTTATTCAGTCAATATCCAGGATCTTCCCATTAAGTGTACAAGTTCTGCTGTGATATGCTTTTCGAAAATGCAGCATCTTACATTTATCCACATTAAACTGCCTCAGCCACACCTCAGTCTATTGGTCTATCTGATCAAGATTCCGTTGTAGGCTGTGGTAGCGTTTTTCCCTGTTCACTACGCCTTCAATTTTGCCATCATCTGCCAACTCATTAACCATCTGCTTAATATCCAAATCATTTCCATAAAGGACGAAAAGCAGTGGACCCAGCTTTGATCCTTGTGATACGCCACTGGTCACAGGTCTCTAGTCTGAAATGCAAACCTCCAGCACCCAGACTCCTGTCTTCAGACTAATTTCGTATCGAAGTGGGTAATTCTCCTCGTATTCCTTACGATTTAACTTTTTTTTCACCTGTCTATCATGCATTATTTTGTCAAACACCTTACTGAAGTTCATAAAGACAATATCCACCATTCTGCCTTCAATAATCCTCTTCGTCCCTTCTTCAAACAATTCGGTCAATTCAGTGACACACGATCTCCTGCGCTCAAAGCCGTTATGACGATCACTTAATGGCCCTTGCCACTCAAAATACATCAAAATACCCCTTCAACAACATGCACACTACAGATGAGAGGATCACTGGTTTTTGCTTCCCTGGAATTTTCTCTATCACCTTTCCTAAATAATGCTATCACGTGCCACTGGCCAACTCCAGTCTTCATGCACCTCATCTCTGACTATAGATGGTACAAAGATGATCTCTCAGCAAGGATAACCTACCTCGTCTGTAGGTTCCCAAAAATGCTTGCGGGTATACCTGATCAGGTCTGATGGATTTATCCATTTCTTAAGCTTTAAATGTCCAGTGCAGCATACTCTGCAATATGGACATTTTTACGGATATCGCTATTTATTTCCACAAGTTCTCTTCTATATTCCTGTCCACAGTAAACACTGTTTAGTATGGCACTAATCTCCAGTGGTTCCATACATAGGTGGCCTTGATGATTTTTGATGGGTCCTATACTCTCCCCAGTTACTCTTTTGTCCTTAATGTACTTGCATAATCCCTTTAGATTCTCCTTAACTCTATTTCCCAAAGCTATCTCATATCCCCATTTTCTCGCCTGATACTCCTTTTAAAATTCCCTCTGACCTACTGCCCTGCGAGGGATTCACAGGATCCATGCTGTCTACAACTGACAAATACTTTTTTTTCTTATTTTTGATCGGAACCTCAACTTCCCTCTTTACCTGCGAATATCTGCCCCAATCAACTTTTGAAAGTAGTTGTCCAATGACATTGGAGTTGTCCATCCTCCAATTTGGAAGTTTATTTTTTTTAGGTGCAGTTTACCTTTTTCCATTTCTATTTTTCAACAATTTAAATTCTGATCGCCCGACTCCCAAATTGCTCCCACGCTCACGCCTTTATCCCTTGCTCTGCCTTTTTTCGAAAATGTCAACTTATCGACTTTTCCTATGGATCAGAATTTGCTCTGCAGATTTGTGGGGAGTGGGGTCAGCACAGTCTTCGACTGCACTGAATCTAACAATAATTTGTCTCATTTTAATTTTCATTGAATATGACTGGGGGTCGTCTGCACGACGCTAAGTTAGTTTTTGCTGTTATTGTTTCAAACTCACCTCATTAACTACCTACCCGAACCTATGGTGGCCGTCTCATTTAATGCTAGCTCCATTTACCCATCAATTATGGCTGGAGGTACTGGCCATCGCATGGATACTCCTGGATATTCCATGATCCCTGGCACTGGTGCCATGTTCAAAACAACAATGGGCATATTGCCGAGCTTTCTGAGTTGGAAACTGCTCTGTGCAGTTTGTCCTGAGTCTGTCAAATAAGGGGCAATTGCACTACATTTTGTCGACAGTGGCAGAGAGATCCTGGTGAATGAGCTGGTACAGAGGGAAACCATTCTCTTCCCAGAAGGGTCTACACCACCAGACCCATCGAGCATGGTCTGAGTTCACCACCCAGAACAGTGTAGTATCTGCAGTCTGAAAAAAATGCCCCGCAATACAGGACAAGCATCGATAACCTTCCCCGCTGTATCAGGATAAGTTTCACTGTGTTCCTCAGATGCTGCCTGACCTACTGTGCTTTTCCAGCACGACTCTGTCTTCATGTTGGTCCGACAGAGTGCTTAGTGCCGTGACTGCATGTGAGTTTGTGAATTACATTCGTGAATATCAAGTCGTTAATTCCGGTGAGCTGCTGCTCTCTGAGTGTGGCTGTCGATGACCCCCTAGTGGTCAGAGCGGTCTTGTCAGTTCCAATTTTTTTTAAATGTATGGGAGAGCAGCCAGTGGGTGGAGGTGGTGTGGGGGGGCGTGGAGGGTGTCGTTTCTTGTCTTCTTGGTGTTGCTTGTCCACAAAGCACCTATTGAGGAATCTGTGGGGGTATCCGTTTTAGCAAAGGCAGGTATTCTTCCTCTCCTCGCAGTTCTGGTTTGCTGCGGTGTGTTGCTCTCTTCAACAGGGTCCTAATCCAGCTCCTCTGGCGGGTGGTCGTGCTGTTGTTGTAGTAATTTTGGATCTGATCGCTGTGTGTGTCATATGTGCATTTCTGTTGTGTATTCACCATTCTGTGTCCTTGTAACAATGACATCTCGCAATGGGAGTTGGTTGTTCTCCTCCTTTGTAATAAATTTGATTCCAGTGAAAATGCTGTTTATCTTCTGGGGTGTGTCCTCGATTTCAGTTGTTTTGATTATCATAAAGATGTCGTCCACACACCTGGCCAATAGATTGGATTTGATCTGCAGGACGGCTGTCTGTTCGGAATTTTGCATTCCTGCTTCAGCTATGAGCCCCATAGGTGTCCCAGTGACTTGCACATGTACCTGGCTGTTGAAGATGAAACGCATGGTCAGACACAGTTTTAATGTGGTGCCTTTATTGATGGTCTTATAGTCGGTTTGTCTGTTCTTGTTGTTCAAGAGTTTAGCTATGGTTCTTTAGCTAAAGTTATGTAAATTGGTAAAAAGTGCCATAATGGCGAAGGAGACCATAATCTCACATTTGTCAATTTTCCTGTTTCGATGTTTCCAGAAATTCCTGTGATTAGTATATGGAGGGCGTGGCTCCATTAATGAGGAACCTTCGTTGTAGTTCCTTGGCATGTATGTGCGAAGGCATTCTTAGTAGGGACAGAATGGATCTGAGGGGGGGGGGGTGTCAGGTTTATGTATCTTTGCGAGCCCGTAGAATTGCAGGGTGTTCGTACCTTATGGTTTCAAATTTTGTAAGTTCTTTTTTGTTGTGATTCCATTCCATGGCAAGTTCTGTCCTGTGTTATTTCTGTTAGCTACTACTGCTGTCGGGTCTGATTCGCTCCGTTGGTATGCGTGGTATCTGCGAACAGTTTCTCAGCCTTTGGGATGTCACGTGCTCTGTCTATTACCAGTGTCATTCGGCCCTTGTCAGCTGGTGCTATTACTATGTTTGTGTTCTTTCTCAGTCTTTCAAGGGATTTTCTCTCCTTTGTATTCAAAGTGTTCGTTTATCTTCTTGTTGTCACCGCGGGTGCCATGGTTTGTCTGAGGAGGTGCTGCATTTCATCTTTCACTCCGTTTGTTTTCAATGTGCATTCTGGTGCTGCTAAGAAGGTGGTCTTTGTTGCGTCCCTGTAATTGTAATTGCGTCCTCTCACTAGTACGGCTTTCTCGGTGTCTGATAGTTGTCCCTTTAGTATGTTTCTCACACAAGTGTCTGTTAGTTTGTTTTCTTTGGTTTGTGTTAGATTGGTTACTTTTTCATATCGTGTGGTTCTTTTCTTATATCTGCTTCTGTACTCTCCAATAGTGATGGCCTGTTGGAACTTCGCAGTCCACTACTGATTAGTTAAATTTATTATTAATTACCTTTGGCACATAAATTTATCATTGCTATCTGAGAAATCTGTTGTGGGCATCTGTTATCATGACTTGTATCATCCTGCAGCCATTTTGTCTGGCTGTCTCTTGAGCTTGTAGGTTGGTGATTGTTGTTTTATAATTGATATTGAGTGGTAATATCTGGTCTCTTAAGCATCCGTGAAGAAAGCAGAGATTCTTGTTGGTTGCGCTAAGGTGGTTGGCATCGCTTTCCCATTTTCTTGCTTGTTTGAGTGTATCTCGCTTGCAGATGTTTAAGGTCATCAACAACGAGTTAATGATTGTCTGCGTTCGCCTCCATCTCTCTGTGTGTGACGGGTCTGACAGTCTCTGTGATGTTTGAAATAATACAACACCCGGCTGGCCTGCACATTCTACTGCATCAACAGCGGTGGAGTGTGTCAACCATCAGGGCTTGTGTCTGGGAGGGAGAGAGGGAGGGAAGCAGTTCATAGCAACATCCAAATGACAATGCGCGCGCCCGCACACACACAGACACAGGGAGGATTGCAATTTGACTGAAGCCCGCTCAGAGTGGAGCTTGGTCATGTCGAGAAAATGCAGCTCGATCTGCAATGTGGAAATGATTTCTTCTTGACTATTCGTGATAAAGAATATACAAACAGCATTTCCACTGCAACTTTATCCAAGCGACGCTGAGTGAATGATTTTTCTAAGATGAGATGAATTGCATTGCAGTGTTCTTTATCTTGCAATGTTGTGCAATGTACACTTAGATATTATAAGTGTGAAAGTATTGATAAGTCTTGAAATAGACATGACAGTGGTGGTGATATCTCAGGAACAATATCGCTAGGTCTACGGAAAATGCTCTGTACTCCCAAAGACATCTTTTTATGAACAACGAAACAGACGTGCAATCAGAAAGATTTACCATATTTGACATATATTTAAAAAGAAAGAAATCTGCCTATTGTGCTGTGTTGTGTGGTGGCCAGAAAAGGGAGGCGTTGCACGATTTGAAACACAACAGGAACCGAAAGGGGGATCAAAGGTGGCGATCGGTTTTGATCCCAAATTTAATGAATTTAGACCAAAAACAATAGAGACTGCATTTCACAAAGCTGCAGAAAGAGATACTCACACACGGATGTACGTATACCAACAGACACAATGCATACGGATGTGGTTACTTACAAACGGACATCCAACTGTTGCCTGCATTTCAGTTTTTGATTTTCCTTCTTTCCTCCTCTTCTAAAAACTACCTAATAAAGAGTGGTCATCAAAGGAAGTGGATTTGAGGGGGTTTCGAGCGGTGGTGACGTCATCAAAGACAGCATGGCTACAGAATAGCTAGTCCGGTGAAGACTGGCTTGGGACTCTCACTTCTGTGTGAAGCGGGACCTTGGTGGAAGGCGTGGGTTGCTGTAACCCCGAGTGGACCACTCATGACAACAGTGTAACCCAGAGTGTGTCTCTGACAGTGACGTGGCCTGGGTTGGTCTAGCACAGCGTGAGCCCCTAACAGCGATATGGTTTGGGCTACTGTAGACTGGGTTGGGGACCTTACATGGACATGGTGGGAGTTGGTTTAGCCTGCAGTGGGATTGTGATAGTGGTATGCTGTTGGCTTATGGAGCGGCGAGAGGGCCGCTGGCAGCGTTATGGAATGGGCTGGTGTGAGCCTGGAATGAATCTTTGGCTTCAGTGTGGCATGGGAAGCTGGATACTGGAGTTGGCCCCTGAGTGTGACATGGCATGGGCTACTGTAACCCAGAGTGGGCCGCTGGCAATTACATTGTGTGGGCTGGTGCTGCCCAGAATGGGCCCCTGAGAGCGTCACAGTGTGGGCTGGAGTTGCTCAGTGTGAGAGCCAACAGTGACATGGTGCTAGCTGGTGCTGCCCAGAGTAGAACCGTGAAAGCGACATGGTGTGGGCGTGTGAACCCAGAAAGGGCCAGTGACAGTAACATGATATTGGCTGGTGCAGCCCAAAGTGGGCCACTGACAGTGATAGGGTGTGGGCTCGTGTAGCAAAGAATGAACCCATGAGGGCGATTTCATGTGGTCTGCTGTCATCAAGAGTGGGGCTTGGGCAGTGACTTGGTGTGTGGAGTGGTAAAGCTCGGAGTGGACACTTGACAGCAACATGGAGTGGGCTAGTGTAGCCCGGAGTGAGCTTCTGACAGCGACATGGGGTGGGCTGGTGCACCATACAGGGGAACCCTGACAGCAATATGGCGTGAGCTAGTGTAGTACAGAGAATGCCTCTGTCAGAGGCATAGCGTGGGCTCGTGCAGCCTGGAGGGTCCCACTGAAAGTGACGTGGTTTGTGCTATTGTAGTTTGGAGGAGGATCTGAAGAGTGACATGGTGTTAGCTGGTACAGTCCAGAGTGGGACCCTAAGAGTGACACGGTGTGGGCTGGTCTCACCTAGAATGTGCCCCTGACAGCGACATGGTATTGGCTGGTGCAGCCCAGAATTGGCCGCTGGCTTTTGTACGCTGTGAGCAGGTGTAATCTGGAGTCGGCCCATTAGCGTGAGAGGGGAGACCTGACAGTGACATGTTGTGCTCTGGTGCAGCTTGGAGTGAGCCACTGACAGTGACATGGCGTGGGCTGATGTAGCACAGGGTAGGCCTCGTTCAGTGACAGAACATGATGGGGGAATGGGAACACACTTTAAGTGTGAGGGAGGGAGGAGAGAACATGTCAATCAGAATGTAGTGGGAATGGAGAGAGGTGAGAGAAAGAGAGAGAGACCAATAATAAGTATACTATTTTCGATATTGGTGAGACGGGGGCAATTTACCTGGATTAAGCAAAGGAGTACAGGTCTCCGGCACTCAGCTTGTTCCTGTTGCTCAGAAGGGAAAGGGGAGAGTAGTACAGCATTAGACACTGGGGACTCCATAGTTGGGGGGCAGATAGGAGATTCTGTGGAAACGAGAGAGACTCGTGTTTGGAGTGTTGCCTCTCAGGTGGCAGGGTCTGTGATGTCTCTCATCATGTTTTAGGGGTCCTTAAGATGGGGGAGGGGAGCAGCCAAATGTCGTTATACACATAGGCACCAACAATATAGAAAGTAAAGGGATGGGTTGTAATGCAAAATGCAACGAGCTAGTGTGGAACCTTAGAGCTGGAATAAACATAGTTGTTATCTCTATTTTGTTACCCGTGCCATGTGCTATGGAGGAGAACAATAGCGAGAGAGCATTTGAACACGCGGCTCCAGGGATAATGCAGGAGGGAGGGAAGCGAATGCCTAGACAATTGGGGCTCATTCTAGAGCATCTGGGAGCTTTACTAACGGAATAGTCTACACCTGAACTAGAGTGGTAATAATATCCTGGGGGAAATGTGCTAATGCTCTTTGGTAGGGGTTAACCTAACTCAGCAGGGTGAATGAGAACCAGAATTGTAGCTCCAGTGTACTGTAGGTTGATTAATGAGGTCATGAATAAGGCTTCAAGATCGCAGGAATTCACGGGCAGGAAGGTGGCTTGAAGTGTATTTACTTCAATGCCAGGAGCATCCGGAATTAGGTGGGTGAACTTGCATCATGGGTTGATAAATGGGACTTCAATGTTGTGGCCATTTTCGAGACAAGGATGGAGCAGAGACAGAAATGGTTGCTGCTGATTCCGGAATTTAGATGTTTCGGTAAGAACAGGGAAGATTTTACAACAGAAGGAGATGCGGCATTGTTAGTCAAAGACTAGAATAGGCAGAAAGTAAATTTGATGATGACTCATCCACTGAGGTAATATGGGCTGAAATTCGAAACAGGAATGTAGGGGTCACCTTGATGCAAGTTTCTTATAAGCCTCCGAAAAGTTCCAGAGACGTAGAGAAAAGGATTGCAAAGATAATACTGGATAGAAGCAAAAGTAACAGGGTAGATGTTATTGGAGTCTTTAACTTTCCAAATATTGACTGAAACGTCATATAGTCCGAGAGCTTTAGATAGCCAATGTGGGTTGAATGGTTTCCTGACACAGAATATAGATAGACCAACAAGAAGCGAGGCCACATTGCACTTTTTACTGGGTGATGAACCAAGCCAGAATTTAGATTTGGATAGAGGAGCACAATTGGATTAAGTTTACATTGGAGATGGAAATGTATGGCCACAAACCGCAGAACAAAAGTTATAGCTGCAAGAAAATAAAATATGATGCCATTAGGCAAGATTTACGATGCATATGATGGGAAAGAGAGCTGCAGGGCAAAAGCACAATTGAAATGTGAAGTTTGCTAAACCATGACATACTGCATCTCCCTGATAAGTATGTACCTGAAACCCAGGGAGGAATTAGTCGAGCTCTTGTCATGTTGAAGAAATGGGCTTTCATAAAGATGAGGCATAAAGGCTCAGTTGGGACGCTTGAGTGTTTCAAGTTAGCCAGAAAGGACCGAAACAGAGAGCTAAAAAACACCCAAAAGCGAACATGAGAATCTTTGGCAGGAAGGATCAAGGAAACGCTTAAGTGTTCTATAGGTCTGTCAGGAATAAAAGAGTGCCTAGAGAATGATAAGGACCAAACAAGGACAGTCGTGGGAAGTTGTGTGTGGAGTCCGAACAGATAGGTGAGGCGCAAAATGAATATTTTTCATCACTATTCCCATAGGAAAAAGACAATGCTATCGAGGAGAACGCTGATATCTCGGCAAATAGACGAGATGGGAATGAGGCTAATCAGGAAGACGTGTTAGAAATTGTGGGAAGTTTGAAACGATGTAGAACGCCTGGGACGAATGTGATTTATCCTAGGATTCTCATGAAGCTAGGGAGGAGATTGCAGAGCATTTGGCTTTCATCTTTATGTTTTAATTGTTGACAGGAAAAGTGTCAGAAGACTGCAGGACAGACAATGTCCCCTTGATCAAAAAGGGGAGTAGAGACAACTCTGGTCATTATAGAGCAGTGAGCCTTACTTTGGTTGTGGGTAAATTGTTGGAAATGATCGTAAGAGATAAAATTTATAATCTTGTCAGAAGAAATAATTTCATTAGGGATAGTCAACACAGTTTTGTGAAGGGTAGTCCACTCCTCACAAACCTCATTGAGTTCCTTGACTTGGTGACAAAACAGGTTGATGAGCGTAAAGCAGTTGATATGGTGTATATGGATTTCAATCAGCCATTTTATTAGGTTCCCCACGGTAGGCTATTGCAGCCAATATGAGGGCAGGGGATTGAGGGTAATGTAGCTGTTTGGATCAGAAGTTGGTTAGCTGAAAGGAGACAGAAGCTGGTGGTTGATAAGAAATGTTCATCCTGGAGTTTATTTAATATTGGTGTACCACAAGGATCTCTTTTGGGACCACTGCTGTTTGTCATTATTATAAATGACCTGGATGAGTGCGTAGAAGGATGGCTTAGTAAATTTGCGAATGACAGTAAGGTTGGTAGAGTTGTGGATAGTGCTGAAGGATGTTGCAGGTTTCAGAGGGACGAAGACAAGCTGCAGAGTTGGGCTGAGAGGTGGGAAATGGTGGGTAATACGGAGAAGTGCAAGGTGATTCACTTTGAAGGACCAGCAAGAATAAAGATGTCCATGTATGTAGATCCGTGAAAGTTGCCACGCAGGTTGATAGGGTTGTTAAGAAGCCACACGGGCTGGCCAGTTTTAGTGTAAGAGGTATTGAGTTTCGGAGACACAAGGTCATCTTGCAGTAGTGTAAAACTCTTCTGCGACCGCGCTTGAAGTATTGCATACTGTTTGGTCACCAAATTTTCGGAAACATATGGAAGCTTTGGAGAGGTTTCAGAGGAGGTTTACCACCATGTCACCTGGTAAGGAGGGATGGCTGAGGGACTTGAGGCCATTCTCGTTAGAGAGAAGAAGGTTGACAGGTGGCTTATTGAGACAAAAAAGGTAATCAGAGAGTTAGGTAGGGTGGACAGTGAGAGCTTTTTTCCTCCAATGGTGATGGCTAGCACGAGAGGACATAACTTCAAATTGAGGGGTGACAGATGTCAGACTTAGTTTATATACTCAGAAAGTAGTAAGGGCTGGAATGCACTGCCTGCAACTGTAGTAGACTCGCAAAGATTAAGGGTATTTCAATGGTCATTGGATAGATATATAGATGAAAATGGCATAGTGTAGGATAGATGGGCTTCAGATTGGTTCCACAGGTCGGCATAACATCGGGGGCCAAAGGGCCTGTACGGCACTGTAATGTTCCATGTTCTACTATGACTCGTCTGGGAAACATTAACTGCATCATTGTGCAGTCCAAGCCAGTAAAAATGTTTTTATGTTTTAATTTGTGTTTTCCTCACTCCGAAATGACCCTCAAGTGGTAGCTCGTGCACAACTCACAACACATCCTTTCTGTCCCTCACAGGGAATACAATAAAATGAACTTTTACTCATTTCTTAGAACATAGAATATAGAACAATACAGCACAGAACAGGCCCTTCGGCCCACGATGTTGTGCCGATCATTTGTCCTAGCTTAAGCACCCATCCATGTACCTATCCAATTGCCACTTAAAGGTCACCAAAGATTCTGACTCTACCACTCCCACAGGCAGCGCATTCCATGCCCCCACCACTCTCTGGGTAAAGAACCCACCCCTGAAATCTCCCCTATACCTTCCACCCTTCACCTTAAATTTATGTCCCCTTGTAACACTCTGTTATCCCCGGGGAAAAAGTTTCTGACTGTCTACTCTATCTCTTCCTCTGATCATCTTATAAACCTCGATCAAGTCACCCCTCATCCTTCGCCGTTCCAATGAGAAAAGGCCTAGCATTCTCAACCTATACGAGGACGACCTGTTCTCCATTCCAGGCAACATCCTGGTAAATCTTCTCTGCACCCTCTCCAAAGCTTCCACGTCTTTCCTAAAGTGAGGCGACCAGAACTGCACACAGTACTCCAAATGTGACCTAACCAAAGTCCTGTACAGTTGCAACATCACTTCACGACTCTTGAATTCAATCCCTCCGCTAATGAACGCTAATACACCATAGGCCTTCTTACAAGCTCTATCCACCTGAGTGGCAACTTTCAAAGACCTATGAACATAGACCCCAAGATCCCTCTGTTCCTCCACCTCACTAAGAACCCTACCGTTAACCCTGTATTCCGCATTCTTATTTGTCTTTCCAAAATGGACAACCTCACACTTGGCAGGGTTGAACTCCATCTGCCACTCCTCAGCCCAGCACTGCATCATATCCAAGTCCCTTTGCAGCCGACAAGAGCCCTCCTCACTATCCACAACTCCACCAATCTTCGTATCATCTGCAAATTTACTGACCCACCCTTCGACTCCCTCATCCAAGTCATTAATAAAAATTACGAACAGCAGAGGACCCAGAACTGATCCCTGCGGAACTCCACTTGTAACTGGGCTCCAGGCTGATTATTTACCATCTACCAGCACTCTCTGACTTCGACCGGTTAGCCAGTTTTTCGATCCAATTGGCCACATTTCCCTCTATCCCATGCCTCCTGACTTTCCGCATAAGCCTACCATGGGAACCTTATCAAATGCCTTACTAAAATCCATGTACACGACATCCACTGCTCTACCCTCATCCACATGTTTGGTCACCTCCTCAAAGAATTCAATCAGACTTGTAAGGCAAGACCTACCCTTCACAAATCCGTGCTGGCTGCCCCAATCAAGCAGTGCCTTTCCAGATACTCATAAATCCTATCCCTCAGTACCCTTTCCATTACTTTACCTACCACCGAAGTAAGACTAACTGGCCTGTAATTCCCGGGGTTATCCCTATTCCCTTTTTTGAACGGGGCACAACATTCGCCACTCTCCAGTCCCCTGGTACCACCCCCGTTGACAGTGAAGATGAAAAGATCATTGCCAAAGGTACTGCAATTTCCTCTCTTGCTTCCCACATAATCCTCGGATATATCCCATCGGGCCCGGGGGACTTGTCTATCCTCAAGTTGTTCAAAATGTCCAACACATCTTCCTTCCTAACATGTATCTCCTCTAGCTTACCAGTCCGTTTCACACTCTCCTCTTCAACAATACGGTTCCTCTCATTCTTAAATACTGAAGAAAAGTACTCATTCAAGACCTCTCCTATCTCTCCCGACTCAATACACAGTCTCCCACTACTGTCCTTGATCGGACCTACCCTCGTTCTCGTCATTCTCATGTTTCTCACATACGCATAAAATGCCTTTGGGTTATCCTTGATCCTATCCGCCAGAGATTTTTCATGCCCTCTCTTGGCTCTCCTAATCCCTTTCTTCAGCTCCCTTCTGGCTATCCTGTATCCCTCCACTGCTCTGTCTGAACCCTGTTTCCTCAACCTTATGTAAGCCTCCTTCTTCCTCTTTACAAGACATTCAACCTCCCTCGTCAACCAAGGTTCCTCACACGACCATTTCTTTCCTGACTGACCGATACATACATATCAAGGACACGTCGTATCTGTTCCTTGAAAAAGTTCCACATTTCCACGACATTCTTCCCCGACATGCTATGCTCCCAACTTATGCTTCTCAGATCCTGTCTTACAGCATCGTAATTCCCCTTCCCCCAATTGTAAAACCTACCCTGTTGCACGCACCTATCTCTCTCCATAACCAAGGTGAAAGTCACAGAATTGTGGTCACCATCACCAAACTGTTCACCCACTAACAAGCCCATCACTTGTCCCAGTTCATTACCGAGTACCAAATCCAATATGGCCTCCCCTCTGGTCGGACAATCTACATACTGTGTTAGAAAAGCTTCCTGGACACACTGAACAAACACCGCCCCTTCAATTTACTTGATCTAAAGAGCTTCCAATCAATATTTGGGAAGTTGAAATCGCCCATGACTACTACCCTGTGGCTTTGCACCTTTCCAAAATCTGTTTCCCAATCTGTTTCTCCACATCTCTGCTGCTATTGGGGGGCCTATAGTAAACATCCAACAAGGTGACTGCACCTTTCCTATTTCTGACTTCAGCCCATACTACCTCTAAAGGCAGATCCCCCTCGAACTGCCTTTCTGCAGCTGTTATACCATTTCTAATTAGCAACGCCACCCCCCCCCCTCCTTTTTTACCACCCTCCCTAATCTTACTGAAACATCTGTAACCAGGAACCTCCAACAACCATTCCTGTCCCTCTTCTATCCACGTTTCCGTGATGGCCACAACATCGTAGTCCCAGAAGTTCACCGACCTTATTTCTGATACTCCTTGCGTTGAAGTATACGCACTTGAACCCATCTCTGTGTCCGCTTTCTCTTATCTGCCTGAATATGTGATTGCGTCCATTTTCTCATTTAGACATCAATTTTAAGGCAATAATATTCAGGAATACATTTGGAGTCCTTCTCTGTACATGCCATTTGATACAACTGTTTTCACTTTTCATGGTGCTGCTGTACGTCAAATTATTCATCTGAGCTAAAGATGTCAACTATTTGTTTCTGCTTTCTCTCAGCCGTCTGGTCAAGCAGGGTCTCTGCTAATTTCATATCAACTTTCGTATCTGTACTCTTTGATCTCTCATGTTTCAACTGGTGACTTTGTGACCTCATTACCACACAGTCACGAAAAATCCAAGGATGTATGTCCTGCAATTGTTCAGTTGCCTGAGCTTTCATTCGTGTTTCAAGTTCCGTCGCTAGCACTCCTACTGGTTAAATGGCTAGACTGTTAGCAAGGACAAATTGTATTCCTGAAGCTGACAGTTTGTCCAGTACTCCTACCACTACTTCCCCACTCTTGTCTGAACTCTAACCGCACATAATATATTTGAGCACCTTTGTCTCACCGTGAATTCCCATTACCAGTACCTTTTCTGGCAATAGTTCTTCAGACGTACATGTCTCCTCATCTTTCAGCATCACAGACTGAGAGGATCCTGTGTCTCTTATTATTATAATCTCTTTACCTGCTGCTCCTGGCCTGTACAAATAAACTTTAACTTCGCAAGTATGTATTTTTAAGAAGGTCCTCCTTAATCAACCTCGATCAGCTTGTACATTTTGGTGCAACTTTGTAGCCTCCACTGTGCTTTCTGCTACTGTTCCTTATACATGCACTTAAGATGGCTTTCTTCACCTCCTCATACCCCGCAGTGATAGTGATTTGAGAACCTCACCAGTTCTACCTACAAGTTTTGATTGGATCAACAAAACCCACATGGTCACTGGCCACTGCATTTGCTTCGCCACTTTTTCAAAGGAGATGAAAAAAACTTCCACATCTTACTCACCAAACTTAGGCAATTCTTGAATATTTTTAAACAGTTTCGCAACAGGTGGTTAATGGAAATGTTCATTTTGGCGTTGAGTTACCAATGATGTGTCGCACGGATCTGCTTTGGCCACTGCTGTTTGTCATTATCATAAATGACATGGACGAGGGCATTGATGGATGGATGAGTAAATTTGCAGATGACACTAAAATCGGTGGAGTTGTGTCCAATGCAGAAGGATGTTGCAGATTACAGAAGGGCTGCATAGCTGGACTAAGAGGTAGTAAATGCAGTTTGAAGTGGAGAAGTGTGAGGTAATGAACTTTTGAAGAAGTAACAGGAATAGAGTGTACTAGACTAATGTTAACATTCTTGGCAGTGTGTATGAGCAGAGAGATCTCAGTGTCCATTGGAATAGATCCCTTAAAGATGCAACCCAGGTTGATAGGATTGTTAAGAAGGTATGTGGTGTGTTAGCTTTTATTGTTAAAGCGATTGAATTTTGGAGCCATGCGGATATCTTGCAGCTGTACAAAACTCTAGTTCTGCCACATTTGGAGTATTGCATACACTTCTGTTCACCACATTATGTGAAGATGTGGACGCTTTGGAAGGGGTGCAGAGGAGATTTAACAGGATGTTGTCTGGTATGGAGGAAAGATCTTTGAGGAGAAGTTGAGGGACTTGAAGCTGTCTTCGTTAGAGAGAAGCAAGTAAAAAAGGTGACTCAATAAAAACATTCAAGATGATCAGAGGATTACGTAGGGTCAACAGTGAAAGACTTTTTCCTCGGATGATGATGGCTAGCACGAGGGGACAGAGCTTTAAATTGACGTGATAGATATAGGGCAAATTTTAGATTTAGTTCCTTTACTCAGATCGTAGTAAGGGCGTGGAATGCCTTGCCTGCAACAATAATTGCCTTGCCAACTTTAAGTGCATTTCAATGGTTACTGGATAAATATATGGAAATAATGGAATAGTGCAGGTTAGATGGACTTCAGATTGGGTTCACAGTTTGGCACAATTCCAAAGGGTCTGTATTGCGTTGTATTGTTCTATGTTCTACATACACGACACGTCGGTTCGTCGCATTGCCTCGAGGTTGGCAAAAACAATAAATTCAAACTCAGTTGGGTTTTCGCATCCTGAGACATAACTTAAACTACTGGTTAATTTCGAATTGTTGTGTAAAAAGCATCCAACGCCCAGGTATCATTTTCAAAGCCAAACACTACAAATTTCAATTCTCCAGTACACTCAGAGACTGCTTGCTAGATACATGAGAGGTGCTTGGAAACAATCAGTGCAAAACAGCATTCACTTTCATAACACTATCACCACATAGAATCGTAGAATAGAGAAGATGCCCATCGCGTCTGCACTGCCAAGCACTGATCCAACTGTTTTATAAAGTTTCTGAGGTTACCTGCCTCAACCTCCCTCCAAGGTAGTGCATTCTAGATGCATACCACCCTCTGTACAAAAAAAGATGCATACCACCAATTCTCTCTTAACGTCTTGCCTTTTAGTTTACAAGTATGTCCCCTTGTTCTTGATCCTCTAAATAAGGGAAACAGCTGCTGTATACTCAACTTCTCTATACGCGCTCTTATACACCTCCACGAGGTTCTCCCTCAAACTTCCTTGGTCAAACGAAAAGACCAAGCAAGACACCTCCCTTCATAGTTTGAGGTCTTCCTTGTTTTGACACTTCTGAATTGCATTGTCTCACATTCATCGGTGTTAAATTTCATTAGCAATTGATCCTTCTATCAGAACCATCTGTCAAAATCCTCTCGTAACTTGATGCTTTCCTCCTCACTGTGAACCAACGAGCTAACCTTTGTATCATACACAACACTATTTATATTCTTATCATGAGCCTCAGGTTCATGAGCCATTAGCACAAATACTGGGAAAAGTGGGATCTACAGAAAGGGGATTGTCTCCATCTGAACTGCAATGGGACAGGTGTTCTTGCCAACTCAAAAACTGGATAAGTAGCCAGGATTTTAAACTGAATTGTGGGGCAAGGGATACCATTTTAAAAAAAAGGTGGGCGGCACGGTGGCACAGTGGTTAGCACTGCTGCCTCACAGCGCCAGAGACCTGGGTTCAATTCCCGACTCAGGCGACTGACTGTGTGGAGTTTGCACGTTCTCACTGTGTCGGCGTGGGTTTCCTCCGGGTGCTCCGGTTTCCTCCCACAGTCCAAAGATGTGCAGGTCAGGTGAATTGGCCATGCTAAATTGCCCGTAGTGTTAGGTAAGGGGTAAATGTTGGGGTGGGTTGTGCTTCGGCGGGGCGATGTGGACTTGTTGGGCCGAAGGGCCTGTTTACACACTGTAAGTAATGTAATCATCCCAGACATTCTCACCATCATCATTTATGAATATCACAATCAAACCATGTTCTTCCTATTCTCCAGATGTTATTCACCAAAGATGAATTGATCAGTCCAATCTTAACTTTTTTCCTTATTTTAGTGAATTTATAGAATGATGCAGTTGAGGGTTTTTTTTATAGAAGAGCCAAAAGTAACATTTGGGATATGGGGCAGAATTTACCTTTCATACTCTGCCCTCTGCATGTTTTATTCATAAGGCTTGTACGTCATTAATGGTGGACTCGATTGTGACACGTTGTACTGAACATTTCATGTGGACCTGAAACACGCTGTTTGTAACATTTTCATTTGCAGGTTAGGCACAGATTCATTCATTAGCTTTGTTTGAAAGTGCAAGAGTGATGAGGATAAAGATTCAATTAAATTCAAAATTATAGACACTCTATAAAGGATCAAATCATATTTTCATCTCTACCTTAAATTGGAAGTTTGCAATTGGGACAAGCACTTACTGTTCCTTATATTGTAAAAGAAAGTTTGAAACAAAAACGAGGCAATGCACTACAGGAGCAAAGCATGTCATCTTCACTTGAGTTGATACAGAAAAGCAGAATGAATGGACAATGTTAACAAGAATAAAGTGTAAGAAAAACAGATCAGAAATCTTTTCTTAATTTTTTGTTTCACCGCTGATCAATTTCTCTTCTCCAAATACACATTTTTCCATGTCACTGATATGTCATCTCCCACACTTCCTCTTTCCTACTTTTTCCTTCCACTCCTACTTCCCTTGACATGCCCCTTCCGCTGTTACATCCCCGTCCACTGACCAACAATTCACACTCCACTTCTGTCACACCACTTCCCGTTTACTCACACATTCCCGACTATCCCTTTCCCTTTTTGCTCTCCAGGTGTTTGACGGAAGCTGCTGCTTTCTCTATTGCTATAGGCATCACTGAATGATGAGGCTTGAACAAGCATTGTCCAATAGGAAGAGCGAATAGCGTGTTTACCGCTGTCTGATGCACCATGAACGGGATGATATATTCCCCAAAGTACATTACGGAGCTTCTTTCTATCCCTGTGTCACAGCGCTTAACTAAACAGCCTCATCACAAATATAACAAACGCCTCATAACAAAATTGGAGGTGCTTGCATCAATTTTCTTTTAAACATAATGAGTCAGTGAGCACATTGTTCAAACAAACAATGTTCTTGTCTTCTGCTCTTTGTCATTTTAGCTGATGCCCCATTGTCAACTGAGTTGAGATCAGAGTTACTTCCCTTGCCATTAATGTCGTACATGACTGAGTATGGTATCAAGGATACTGAACAAAATTTTGATCAATATTAATCTTCAACTGATATAAATTAGAATAAAAACGACTTTCTCTAACAGCAAACATTAAACCAGCAGGATCACCAATCCCTGCTCATTGTCTTCCATAACACTCTCCATCCCGATTAATTTGCTGTTCCTTCACTGTTATTTGCGAAAACATTTCGAATTCCATTACAAACAGCTCTGTGTGTACTTGCACTAATTCAACAGAATAGGGTCGAGAATGCAATAATCCAGTGGTAATGGGGATGACAAGTAAACTCTGCCCCTGCTAGTGCTTTCCAAAACCCATGGAAGATTATGCCCTGTTAAAAATGCCAATAGACTTTATGTTTTCATAGTTTGGTCTAAAGTCTGAAAAAGATAAGGCCTTGCTAGTTGCACGTAACCTCATCGACCTCAGCAGCATGATATGACATTAAAGTAACAAGCCTCAGAATTTTTATTCATTTACTTTCACAGGATTGATCGTGCAATGCCAACGCCACTGAGTTCAATATTTCCATGGCAAGTTATCACAATACAACATGTCATCGATATTAGGGACATTTCATACAGGACACTTTATGATTTTTCATTTAATGCCCTTAACCAAATTCTTGTGGATCCATCTGCAATGGTCGCTCCGATGTTCGAGATTCAGGTCAAATAATGTTTTACAGACCAGAAAGTGAAGGGAATTGGAGAAACTCAGCAGGTCTGACAGCATTGGAGGAATTAACTTTTTGGAGTCCAGTATTCCTTTTTTACACAACACGTTCACATCAGTCTCGATACGTTACCACTATTTCACTCTACAGATGTTTCCAATCTGATGCATATCACACTGAGCTGCCTTAACGACTTTACGTTTGAATGAAATTTCGAGTTGGTACTCTGATTACACAATATGTAGCACCATTTGAGACTCCACAGGCACAAAGAAATCTCTGGCCTAACACTGTAAAAGATCAGCCACATGGAACACATTTTATGTAACAGAACATCTCAACATCCTTCAGGAGAGTTTGCAAAATAAACATTGGGCACCGACACATTGAATGGTATTCCCTTGAATGCCGAAAATTTGGATTGCAGGGCAAGCTTTGAACAAATATTAAAATGGAGAGAGGCAGACTGGTTGAGGGATGGAATATCAGAAATTCCTGCTCAGGCAAGGCCATAGTGGAATAATGAGAGTCTGTGATGCTAAAGAGGGCAGAATGAGTGGAACACAGGTATCTCAGAGTGAGGGAGTGCAGGTAACAGAGGCAGGGAGCAACGGAGTCCAAGGTGCAGATATCACAGAGAGTTACAGACTGATCAAGAGGGATTTTTGCTTTTTTTATCTGGAGAAAATTTCCTATTCATAGAAGCAGTAGCTTAGTGGGATTATCAGCAGACTATTAAACCAGAGACCCAGGTAATGTTCGGAGGATCTGGTTATGAATTCCATATGACAGAAGATGCAATTTGACTTTGGAATTTGATGGCGGCATTACCTTACACTGAAAGACTGAAGAGACTCAGCTTGTATACCCTTGAGTTTAGAAGACTGAGAGGGGATCTGATTGAGACATATAAGATTATGAAAGGATTGGACACTCTGGCAGCAGGAAACATGTTTCCGCTGATGGGTGAGTGCCGAACCAGAGGACACAGCTTAAAAATAAGGGGTAGACCAATTAAGACAGAGATGAGGAGAAACTTCTTCACCCAGAGAGTGGTGGCTGTGTGGAATGCTCTGCCCCAGAGAGCATTGGAGGCCCAGTCTCTCGATTCATTTAAGAAAGAGTTGGATCGAGCTCTCAAAAATAGTGGAATCAAGGGTTATGGAGGTAAGGCAGGAAGAGGATACTGATTAGGAATGATCAGCCATGATCATATTGAATGGCGGTGCAGGCTCGAAGGACTGAATGGCCTGCCCCTGCACCTATTGTCTATTGTCTATTGACTTAAATGAAAATCTGGAATTAAAAGACTAACTATGACCTGTTTGATTGTGACAGGGACCTATCTGATGACAGCAAGAACTGTTAACAATATCAGTCAATGGGAGGCGGTTGGATGCTCGGCAATTGAGTGGGAAAATGGTCAAGAGTCGAGTGGTTGGTACTCATGGACACGAGGAGCTCCCAGGGTAGGAGAAAGTTGACTATTCAGGACTCAGACAAGGTGGAACCTCAGAGACAGTTTCAGGGAAAGGAGGGACATGGAAGAGACACCTGCTCAGATTATCTCAATTTGAATGACAAAGAAGCTCAATGAGCTCCTTACTACAAGTTCGAGGAGAGAGAAAGGTGAACTTTTCAAAAGGAACTGCGAAGGACACTAGAAAGTGTTAGTAAGCTGGGTGTTTACCTCAAATTTGATATAATTGACTTTTTGTCCCATTATAAACATCTGAAACCAAGCTAGAATTTCCACAAGGTCAATTGAGGAAGACTACAATGAATCAAATTGGATGCTGGATATGATTAACAGCAAATTCCAACTCCTTCAGTGATGGAAGTTACACAGGCAGTTATGTAGTTAACGTGGTGTTGTAATGCATACCCAGTATCATATAACAGGCCTCCAGTAACAGATAATGATAGTGCGTTGTGACAGGTTAGCCGAGTCACTGGTACATGAGCTCATGCTGAAGATGATGAGATGGTAATGTGATAGGTTAAGTGTAATGGAGGGAACCGGTGTGGCAGACGGTGATTAGAAAGATAAAGCAAGCCAGCATGACGGGCTATGCTAATGTTATCCAATAAGCGCTGGAAGAACAACTGTATAAGTTGCAGGAGAACAAAGAGCCTGTGGGCAGCCAGGGAAGACACTTAGCTGGCTCCCACAGCTTTGATTTTGCAAGATTAAAGTTTAATTTAGTGAAGGATTTTCTGTGTCTCCTGGTAATTCTTTATAAAACATTGAGTGATTCTTCCACAACACAGTCAGAGGGAGATCACTTCAATGAGTACTTACAAGTTAGAAATAGGTTTTATATAGTGTGTTTAACATAAAGTGCATTTATTTCACTGTCATCCCGAACAGTTATCCATTCAACTGAGCTGGAGTTCATTAACTTCAGTGGAAACCTGTCCCAGTGGATATCATTTTGTTATCAATTACAAAACTAATTAAGTTCTTTGACATAGCTCCATATCAGGTGGGACTTGAAACAAAATCTTCTGGCTGAGACTATAAAGCAGGGAGATGTCCACAGTAAAAACCAGGCACTGTCATTTCTCATGAATACGCTGGTGTTTCAGCAGACTGGATTTCACAATGTATCTCTTCCCACAGTCTGTGCCTCTACCTTCTGAGAGATCGCTGTTGTTTTAACACGTTGGATTTATGAGAAAACCTTTCCCATTGTGTGAGCAGGTGAATGGTCACTCCCCAGTGTGGATCCGTTGGTGTTTAATGAGGTTGGACGATGGCTTGCACCCACACCCACAGTGAGAGCACATGGTCTCTCGTCACTGTGAGCATGTTGTTGGGATATCAATGCCCCAGAGTTTTTAAAACACCTCCCACATTCTGAGCATTTCAAAGATCTGTTCTCTGTGTGAAGTTGCTGGGGTTTCAGCAAGGTGGATGATCGAGTGAACCCTTTCCCATCCTTGGAACAGATGAATGACCTTTCTCCGCTGTGGCTGTATTTATACTGTGACAGGGCAGATGATCTGCTGAAGATTTGGGACGAGAAGGGATTCCCGTACTTCTCGTACGTCCCCGACCACCAAGGTAATACTTAAAGGTCCCTTTTCTTACCTTGGTCTGTGCACAAGAGATACCTGGTTGAATCCGCGCGTCCGTATCCCGTGGCAATACCTGGCAACCACTACCGTTGCCTATCCCGGTCACTTGCCTGACCGAACTTCCTGCCCCATGTTTGTGCACCTTGTCCCGCAGCAATTCCCCGGATAGATCCACCTGGCAACAGTGACAACTGCTACCTACCCTGGTTGATCGGGTTCGCATAACCCGGTCGCCCAGAAGCCCGGTTCCCCGGATATATCCAACAGGCAGCCACCCGGATACATCCACCTGGCAACGGTAACAACCGCTACCTACCCTGGTTGATGTGTTCGCCTAACCCGGTCGCCCAGAACCCCAGTTCCCCGGATACCCGGATACATCTGACTGGCAGCAACTGCCGCTGCCGGCCTCCCGGATATATCCACCTGGCAATAGTATCTACGGCTACCCACCCTGGCTGACCGGATTCGCCTATTCCAGTTGCCAGCACCCCGGGTCCCCGGATATATCAGACTGGCAGCAACTACTCCTGCCGACCCCGGTCGCCCAGAATAATCTTTTAAGACTTTCTTACCCAGGTCTTGTGCACACAAGAGTCACCCGACCGAACCTGTCGCGTCTGCCCATCTTGTTTCCAGGGTCTCTCAGTCCGGATCACGCTCGCCCAAAGCCGCCGCGGCAACAAGGGGAAACTAGAGATCGCCGAAATCAGCGAGGTGCACCTTCTCCGTTTCTCCAAAAATGCCGAGTGACCAGAGCTTGGGATCCCAGAACGAGCCCCCAAATCTGTTAGAAACAAATTTAATAAAATTTAGACGAGACCACCTAAACTGGAAACAAGACAATTTATTCTACGATCTTGCAAGAAAGGGCATCAAATGCAGAAACAATTGAGCAAATTAGAACTCAGGTTAGTGTACAGTTATACCCTATGAGCTGAGTGAGGTCATCCCTCCAGACTCCTAATTACCCAATCTCTCTTACTGTACCATACCACTGCCCAGCTGCGCTCCACCCTTATTACTTCCCCCTTCCCCAGGTTGGCAACCTTCCTCTCTGTAAGTGCTGACACACACATTATTTTTTCGACAGTACATCAAGATCTGGTTTAACATCTTGTATCAATTCTGCTGGTACACTCCATTTCTGCTGGTACATTCCATCCTCGGACATTTCATTAACTTGTATCATTTTGTATAGCCCAAGCATTTCCGTTGTCTCAGCTTTTTGCTGAAAACATAATTTTTAAAAAGAACTTATTTGCTATAATAATTAATATTTATTTAACCACAATTATACACTGAAAAGTAGAGATACTCTTCCCTAAATACCTGCAGAGTTAATAGTTCTCTTGCTGTACCCCTTTTCTGTATGTTTTTTCTATATCTGCAAAAACAACACTTTTCCCCATTTCTAACAAGCTCAAACTAAGTCTCATTCAATCTGTTCTGTGCCTGTGGAAAGGATGTTCTCTGTTTTGACAGGGTTAACATACCTTCTGTTTGTTAGAAGCAGCTGGTCACACTTAGTTTTGTACTGAGGAAATATGACTTTGTCTTCGTCATTTAAATATTTGCTTGGCGGAACACAGAAGATTTTTCACCTCTAAATCAATATAAGCCACGTTAGGCAAGATTAAACAGATCAGTGTGGCAGACAGTTAATAATCATTTGGGTATTTTTAAACCTGGCAATTCAAACAGAACCAGGTTTCAATTCTACTCTTTCCCCGAGTTGCACACGTCTCCTTTTCTTTTAATTGCAACTTTCTGACAATTCGGTGAGATCCAGAACTAACATCTGCACACCTCCAAGAATGGGAATTCCCGAAGCAGCTGCTATGCTGACATACACCAACAGCAAGCTGCCAATACACTAAGTGTTGATGGAAAGAACAAGGGACGCTATGTCTAATGTTTTACTCGAAACGTCAAGTCTGTTCACTCTAATACGTATCCTTTATAAGATTGTCACAAAATTATGGTCTGTACTTCCATTCTTCACTGCCCAACATCAACAAACAGCATGAAACAGAAGCCAAACATTTAATTCCCTCAGTGTTTAGGGGATTGCAAACCCCAAGAATGTCCCACAGCAGCTTCTTCCCGCTCTGTCTCCCTCAGCAGGCCCCCACACAGCCCGAGAAAGGCCTCTCTGTTCCCCCCAGCCCGCTCACTCCAAGTTCCGGGACCAGTTCCTGCTCCGCTCGGCCTCTTACAAATAGCCCCCGGTTCTCCCTGAACTCACCCCGAATCAATCCCGGTCTCGGAGCCCCCTCTGTGTCCCAGGCTCCCATCCCGATGTGCTCTGGAAGGAGCCTGCTGTTCCCTCGCTTCCCTGGGCGCTGATCTCTCCATTGCGGTCTGTTTCAAACAAACCTCTTGCACTCACTGAGTAAATGCTCCTCAATGGCAGCGCTGGGGGAGGAGCAGTCAGCTATGGGGAAGGGGCAGCATCGCGCATGCGCTGCTTCAGGATGCAGGAATAAATCATTCGCATTAAATCGACAGTGATAGCAGCTGTGCTAAACCCCAGACCCAGTATTGGGGATTAGGGTCAAAGCACAAATATTACTTCCAAAACAAAAGAAGAGACTAAATAAGCGTGGATTGTTTTCTCTCGAGCTGGGAAGCATAAATGAGGGCTCATGATTTTGGTGTAAAATGTTATGAGGCGTATGGACAGGGTGAATAAAGAGAAGCTGTTTCCCGTGTTTGAAGATCAATCACAAGTGGTGATTGGGTTAGGATATGGTAAGGGTAAGGACTCTCACTATGATGGAGTGTAAGGGGTAAAGATATAGAGGCTATTGTGGGTGCAGACTCGATGACTGAAGTGTTTTTCTGTGCTGTATGAATATATCTGTGTCAGCTGTTGCTCTGCGTATCTCAGAGTATAGTTATTAATCTGTACATGTCAGTCTCTGGTTTATTACTGCATTTATCATACGCCACATGTCAAAGCTTTTGTACTGTGTATGTGAGAATCTAGTTATCAACCTACAACTTTCATACAGCCTTTCATACACTCTGATCAGATACCCGAGACTGACCAAATCTCATTTGTTAGCATTTGACACATTTCCCTTTATATCCTTCCTGTTCATTTACCCATCCAGGTTACTTTTAAATGTTGTAATTGTTCCCAACCTTCATCAAATCCTCTGGAAGCTCATTCCATATGGACATCACCCCCTGCATGAAAGGTTGTCCCTTAGGTCATTTCAAATCTTTGCCCTCTCACCTTAAACCTATGCCCTCTATGCTCCACCACTCGAGGAGAAAGACCTTGGCTTTTCATTCTATCGATGCCCCTCATGATTTTATAAGCAGCTGTAAAAATCACCCTCAGCTTCCGATCCTCCACAGAAGAAAAAGCCCCAGCCTATTCAGCCTCTCCTGATAGTTCAAACCCTCTAGTCCTGGTAACATCTCTGTCAATATTTTTTGCACCCTCTTAAGATTAACAACATTTTTCCTATAGCCGCGTGACCAGAATTGTATGCAGTCCGCTAAAACTACCCTAACCAATGTCCTGTGCAGCCCTAACATGATATCCCAGCTCCTAAACTCGATATGCTTACTAAAGAAGGCAAGCATGCCAAACTCCTTTTTTCCACAATCTGTTATACCTGCCACTCCACTTTCAACCAGCAATTCATATGCACCTGTAGGTCTTATTGTTTGGCAACACTCGCCAGGCTCCTACCATTAACTGTGTAAGTCCTGCCCTATTTTGAGCAATGAGAATATATGTGTAACTATCATTCACTCCCTGTCAGCCTCTGCAATGTGAATATGTGAGAGCAGCTTCGTCAGTTTCTGCTGTGTGACTGTGAGAGTGAAGTCCTTAATCTGTACGAACCACTTTCTACTCTTGCGTACCAATTTGGCTTAATTCTCTGGCAGCCACTAATATTCTCCGTGACTGCGGTTTATTCCGTGAGAGAAGGAATGAGATGTTTAATTAACATATAGGGATGGTTTTGAAATGTGAAATAAAGAGATTAATTGCAGATTGCAGTTCTTGGCGCTTGGTTTTGTTTCTGCCAGTTCGTCAGGTCCAGAAAAAAAAGGTAGAAAGAAACAGATGGGATTCGGCAAATGAATGAGCGAAAGAGATTGTCTGAAGTATACATTTGTAACCTAATTAACAGGTATTGGTGGATTCTCCTCTGAACAACGTCCTCATTCTTATACAGCATTCTTTTATGCAAAACATACTCCGTTACTTGTGAATCGGCGGGCTTTTCAAATTGGAAAGAAAGCTGGTTAGCATTTGGCGCTGGCTTCGAGAGAAGAGAACGTGCCCTCTCTTCTCTGCCTCTTGGGAACATATTAAACACCAGTGAATCTATTTTTCAGTTTACTGCTATTTGCTCAAGTTACTCTCTATTTGATTATTCCGGGAGCTACAAGCCCCAGTTGGCGTGTAAGCCCTGAGTTTCATCATTGGGAAACAAAATAAGTTCCCTTTCTCTTACAGACCCACGTGTAGATACATTACACACTGATTTCTCAACTTACAAAACTCCGCGGAATTCTGTTGGGTTGCAGAATGTTGTAAATGGGGCTTTCTGCTTCTGTTAGAAGCTTTCAAAATGAACCGAGATCAAACCAGAACAGTGGCCGGACTGGAATAGTTAATGTGGAGCTTTTGCAACAAGGGAGTACGATATTAAAATAATATCTAAAGGCGGTGTTCGTTATTAATGCGCTCCTGGCGAAGAACGTTCATGTAATCCTGACAGGGCTGAATGAGGGCATTCGGCCCATCGAGTCTGAACCTCCCCTCCAAAGAGCATCTCGGATCCTTCAAACAGCCTATGGGCTCACTTCTCCTAAAGAGAGACTGTGTGAACTGTACTTTTATAATCTAAAAGCAAATTAACGATGAATTACGAAAGCATTATTTTCTATAAAACTCCCTTCTCTCATCTCCATCTCGGCGGGATGCCCAAATCTGAACGAAAACGGATGATGATTTCCCGCCTGCCTTCTCAGCAATGATCAGATAGTAGTCATGATTCGGAGATGCCTGTGTTGGACTGGGGTGTACAAAGTTAAAAATCACACAACACCAAGTTATACTCCAACAGGTTTAATTGAAAGCAGTAGCTTTCGGAGCGCTGCTCCTTCATGGCAACCACGTGATGAAGGGGCTTCGCTTTGAAAGTTAGTGCTTCCAATTAAACCTGTTGGACTACAACCTGGTGTTGTGTGATTTTTAACAATGATCATATAGTTACAGCTGGTGGGAACGCCAAGGGAGATAATTAGGAGAGAGGGTCTTTAATCCGGAATACTCCACTACCTTCGTAGATGATGTACAAATTTCATTGCAATATGTATTCTTTTCACTGCCGCTGAATGGGAATAACTCCCCGGCTATGCATTACTCACTGATGTTTAACATGCTCGCTTTCTCTCTCGGAATAAAAAAGACTGTGTCGAAAAATTGACTCACTGGTGAGTCAATGTTTTTGAAGATGCAAATTAGGAAAGGGAGTAAGGTATGATCGTTTGGAATATATTTTTGTAATGGCAAAAACAAATCACCGAATAAGAATTCACACATTCTCCTCTGGCATTTTGGCGGGCTTTTCAATTCGAAATAAAAGCGGCCGATCTCTTGGCGCCAAATCTTCTCTCGCACCTTCTGCACAGCAAGCCATGTTAACATCACGATAAACAATGAGGAGAGAGGGCTTTTGTTGGGGGAATTCCTAATTATGTAGTAAAATTACAAATCTCTAATATCGTATTATAATAAATTCTGCGATCACCAAAGACCTCGGTCGCTGTATTTTCATTGTCGCTGACTGACTCCAAATCAATACTTTACTCAATCCCCATTTACTTGTTCCTTTCATAATAACAATACTAATGCAACCCATCGTTTCCTGCTCTCTCTGGATGGTTTAGTGGCTCTGAAAAGAGCCGTTGTGTTTCTCTCTCTCTCTCGGGGTGCATGTGCCGGGCCGGCCAGGCTCCGTTTAGGCTCCCCGCGGATCCGGCGGGCCAGCTGGATATCTTTGGGCATGATGGTGACCCGCTTGGCGTGGATGGCGCACAGGTTGGTGTCCTCAAACAACCCCACCAGGTAAGCCTCGCTGGCCTCCTGCAGGGCCATCACCGCCGAGCTCTGGAAGCGCAGGTCGGTCTTGAAGTCCTGAGCGATCTCTCGCACCAAGCGCTAGAAGGGCAGTTTGCGGATCAGCAGCTCGGTGGATTTCTGGTAGCGGCGGATCTCCCGCAGAGCCACCGTGCCGGGCCTGTAGCGATGAGGCTTCTTCACTCCGCCCGTGGCCGGAGCGCTCTTGCGGGCCGCTTTGGTCGCCAGCTGTTTGCGGGGAGCTTTCCCTCCGGTGGATTTGCGCGCTGTCTGCTTGGTCCTGGCCATTCTCTCCAACTCTCTGTAACACACACACAGGCTGCTGCTGTCAATGCTGAGGCTGCGGCGGTGCTGCCTGTTTTCGGGAATAGAGAGCCCGCCCTAGAGCTGGGATTGGATACAGCCCTGTCCCTCAGCCCACAGAGAAACAGCTCCGGAAGGCACAGAAAAGGCAGGAAAAGAATTGTTGGAATCTGATTGGGTAACGTGAAATGACAGTTGGTCAGTTTGAAAATTCCCGCCGAATTCACCCTCACAAAACTTGAGATTAAATTAACCATTAAAACGCAAAACATCACCCGTCTGCAACGAAGATAAAAAGTAATATTTTATAGTAATTATTTAAAACCGAGTTAGCTGTCAGCGCGGACAGGAGGCGGAATCATTGCCTGATCTGTCTGTAACAGGCAGGAGGAAAGGCGGGGTTTAAAACAGCCCAGGCAAACTGAACAACCGAACTTGTACCGGCCGTGAATCAATCTAAATAACCCCGCCGATTTAAGCATCTTAACATCAGTGTACACCGATAAAAGGACAGATCACTTTCGCTTTGGCCTTGCCTTTAGCCGGTTTGCTGAGGGGTTTGGGGGTTTTAGGGCCCTTGGCCTTTTTCACCTTCTTCACGGGAGTCCGTTTCTTTGGCGCTGTTTTGCTCACCACTTTCTTTGGCGGTGCCGTCTTCTTGCCACTCGCTTTCTTGGCTGGGGATTTCTTGACTGTCGCTTTCTTGGCCGGGGATTTCTTCGCTGTCGCCTTCTTGGCCGGTGATTTCTTCACGGCCGGTTTTTTGGCGGCCGCTGATGTTCCCGCCTTCTTTCCCGCTTTTGCCTTGACTGGATTCTTTGGGAGTTTGAAGGAGCCGGAGACGCCATGGCCCTTGACCAGAACAAGGGAGCCGTTCGCCAGGCACCTCCTGATACTCATCTTGATCTGTGCCTTTCGCTTCTCTCGATCCCGCTTCTCTCCAGCCCCTTCTTTACAGCGGACAGAGAACCCCCTTTGCGATCCTTCATATCCCCGACAACCTTCAGAATCAGCTCTCCCAACCCGGGACCGGGTGTTTTTTTCCTGGGAGCCGCTGCCTTCTTCTTGGGAGCCTTGGCTTTGGTGGGAGCGGATGCTGGAGGAGCCGTTTCGGCGGCTGCACTGTCGCTCATGTTGAGAACTCTGCGCTGAATCTCTCTCTGGGTCGGTCTGAACTGGGTCAGCAATGAAGCTGCTGGGGGCGGCACTGAGCAACTTCAAGGCAGCGAGCGGACGGCGCAGGGACAACCCGCCGTCAGCTCCCTGCTCTTGCTGCCTCTCTGTGTTTCTCTAACGGCCTAAACTCTCCGATTGCTCTGAAATTCCGCATCTCCAGAGAGCCAGGCTCGATCGCTCCTCACCCTGACACTGGAAGGTTTACGGCCGAAAATTTTTCACTCGAATTGACGGCTCCGTTGTCGAGTTAAACGCACTTTGCTGCTGCACTGATCGCGGTTTCTGAGCTGAACGGTGACATTGTCGCTACTTTTAGACCGAAATCTTGAAACTTACAAATATATTGATTTGAATTCTACCTTTGGGGTTTAGAAGGGGAGCAGAGGGATAACCTGAATTGTAAATATTTTTGAGTTATGTAAGAGAGACTTGGAAATATCATAATATTCGCGGACACACAAACACAGTTACGTTAAACTCACCGTCCGCCCTTTTCCGACAGTCTCTCTGACACAATATTCACACTCACACAGTCACACGCCAGAAATATCACCAAATGTAAGTGTGGAAGGATAGAATTTCAGTCTTTGCTCCGGTATCCAGGGAGTTACTTGTAGTTTTTCTCCTCAGTAACTGTTATACTCTCATCAGCTCTATTGTTTACATCCTCAAAGATGGCCAGTCGGTTTGTCAAGCTTAGAAGACAGAAGTGTGCACTGGAATAGGCCCTTCATGTTCATGCTATCTCGAGCAGATCCTGAATACTGTTTTGTCAAATGCTTCACAATTGAAGCTTTCATTTTGATTTTTCTCTGCAGGCTGACTGGTCTATACTTCACAATTTTATACCTACCTCCCTTTTCCATTGGATTGCTTACACTAGCTCGCCCCCAATCTGTGTAAATTATTGCAGAGTTTATAGAATATTGGAACATGACCACCACCGCATCCAGGCAAAAGTGAGGAATGCAGATGCTGGAAACCAGAGTTTAGATCAGAGTAGTGCTGGAAAAGCAGAGCAGGTCAGGAAGCATCCGAGGAGCAGGAAAATCGATGTTTCGGACAAAAGCCCTTCACCAGGAATCACCACTGCATCCAGTACAACTCAGCCCATTACATTAAATACTCTGTGACGTAGATGATCAAGACCTGGTTTTCCCAACCTTCAATCCTACCCACTGTCCCAACATCATTTCTCAAATAATACTGATTTGGTTCAGTTTTTCCCTCTCAGTAAACTCCCCATTACTACTGTATTAGTTGTTGAACAGTTGAACATTTGTGAACAGAGAACAACATTATGTTAGAGATTTTTGAGACGTTTTTGTTCCCCATTTTAAACTCTGCTTTTTAATGTTGTAAGTGACAACATTACAACCTTTTTCTCCCTTTACACATTTATTTTTGCTTCAACAGTTATTTTTTCTTTCATGGCTTCTGCAACATTACTGTTTTCTTCATTTGCTCTTTGTTAGTCAAATCCCTTTTCCCTGCCATTGGCTGAATTTAGATCTGTTTGCAGCCTTCACATCTTTCACTACATATCTTCCCAAATTTTAAGCCTTTCCTTTGAACCAAAAATTATCTTGAATAGCCGTTTCAAGTTTCACAACATCCTTTCCATAGGAGAGAAACCAGAATTGCACATAATATTCCAAAAGTGGCTTAACCAATGTTCTGTACACTCACAATGTATTCATACTCAAAGCTGTGACCAGTAAGGGAAAACATATAAATGCCTTTTTTACTATCCATCTAACTATAACTCTACTTTCAAGTAACAATGAATCTGCATTCCAACGTCTCTTAGTTCAGCAACACTCCACAGGACCTTAATATTAAGTGTGTAAGTCCTGCCCTGATTTGCCTTTGCAAATTGTTGCACCTCATATTGATTTAAATTGAACTCAATATGCCACTCCTGGGTCCAATCGCCCAACTGATAGAGGTCCTGCTGTATTCTGAGGTAGCCTTCTTTGCAGCCCACTACACCTCCAATTTTTGTGGAATCTGCAAACCTATTAACAATAGGTGCAACTTCACATCCAAATCATTCATAATAATGTGGAGGTGCTAGTGTTGGACCGAGGTGTGCAAAGTTAAAAATGACACAACACCAGGTTATAGTCCAACAGGTTTATTTGGAAGTACAAGCATTCAGAGCATCGACACCTGACGGAGGAGCAGCACTCTGAAAGCTTGTACTTCCAAATAAACCTGTTGGGACGATAACCTGGTGTTGTCATTTTTTAACTAAAATCATTTATATAAATGATGAAAAGCAGTGGACCCAGCAGTGATTCTTGTAGCACATCACTTGTCACAGGCCTCCAGTCTGAAAAGCATCCCTCCACCACCACCCTCTGTCTTCTACCTTCAAACAAGTTCTGTATCCAAATGGTGAGTTCTCCCTGCATTCCATGTGATCGAATCTTGCTAATCAATTTCCCATGGGGAAAGTACCTTGTCAAATGTCTTACTGAAGGCCATTTAGATCACATCCACTACTGTGCCTTTATCAGTCTTCTTCCTTACCAATTCAAAAAAACTTAGTTGAGTTAGTGATACATGACTTCCCACGCAGAAAGCCATGTTGACTACCCCTAAAATAATCCTGGCCTTTCAAAAAGATGTAAATCCTGTCTCTCAGAATCGTCTCAACTGTGTGCCTACTGTTGATGTTACGCTCACTGTTCAGTAGTTCCCTGGTTTTGCCTTACCACCATTCTTAAACAGTGGCACCACGTTGGCCAACCTCCAGTCTTTTTGCACCTCAACTGTGAGTATTGATGGTACAAATATCTCAGCAAGGGGCCCAACAATCACTTCCCTAGCTTATCACGTGTTCTATGATACACTTGATCAGGTGCTCGTGCTTTATATAACTTTTATGTTTAAAAACATCCAGCAGCACCTCCTCTGTATTATGAACATTTTTCAAGATGTCACCATCTATTTCCCACATTCTACATCTTCCATTTCCTTCTCCTCAGTAAGCACTTTTGCTTAGTATCTCCCACATTTCCTGTTGTTCCACACATAGGCTGCCCTGCTAATCTTTGCTGGGCCCTTTTGTCCTTCATGTATTCATAAAATCTGTTTAAATTCTCCTTTACAATATTTGCCAAGATAACTTATGTCTCATTTTTGCCCTCCTGATTTCCATCTTAAGTTTTTCCCTATTGCCTTTATACTCTTTGAAGGATTCAGTCAACCTCTACTGTATTTAACTAATATATGCTTCCTTCTCATTCGGACCAAAACCTCAACTTCTTTTCTCACCCAGCATTTCCTACACTTACCAGTCATGCCTTTCATTCTAACAGGAACATACTGTCTCTGGACCCTCGTTTCCTCATTGTTGAAGGCTTCCCATTTTCCAGCCATCCCGTTGCCTGTGAATATCTGCCCTCAGTCAACTTTTGAAGGTTTTTTTAGATTAGATTACTTACAGTGTGGAAACAGGCCCTTCGGCCCAACAAGTCCACACCGACCCGTTGAAGCGCAACCCACCCAGACCCATTCCCCTACATTTACCCCTTCATCTAACACTACGGGCAATTTAACTTGGCCAATTCACCTAACCTGCACATTTTTGGACTGTGGGAGGAAACCGGAGCACCCGGAGGAAACTCACGCAGACACAGGGAGAACGTGCAAACTCCACACAGAGAGTCACCTGAGGCGGGAATTGAACCCGGGTCTCTGGCGCTGTGAGGCAGCAGTGCTAACCACTGTGTCACCGTGCCGCCCACTAAGGTTCTTGCATTATACTCTCAAAATTGGCCTTCTTCCAAATTAGAAATGTAACATTGAGATCTGGTATATCCTTTTCAACAACAGTACTAAATAATGGTCACTGGCCCCAAAATGCTCCCCCACTGACATATAATTATATCCCAAGTGTAGGTCAAGTTTTGCACCTTGGCTAGAATCAGGAAATGTTCTTGTGCACACTTAAGGAATTCCTCTTTGTTGAAACCATTAACAAAATGGCAGTCCCAATCTATGTTTGGAATGTTAAAATCCATCACCATAACCACACCAGTATTCTTGCAGATCTAAGATCTCCTTACAAATGTATTTCTCAATTTCCTCATGACTTTTGGAGTGTCTACAGGTCCAATCCCAATAAGATGATCAAACCCTTTCTTATTTCTCAGTTTCACCCAAGTAATTCCCAGGAAAATCCTCCCTAAGTATATCTGTAAACGTATCTCTTAGCAAACACGTCACTCCCCATTTTCTCTTACTGCCCGCCTCCCCCAATCCTTTGATTCCTGGAACATTAAGCTGCAGTTGTGTCCATCCCCGAACCATGTCTCTGTAATTGCTATGATATCCCATTTTCCTAACCATTTCCTGGGATCATCCTTCTTCCCTGTTAGGCCTCTTGTATTGCAATAAACACAGTTTTATTGATGAATCCGAAGTCATTCTCTGCTATGTTCCTGCCTGCCCTGACTGTTTGACTTGTCAACTATACCAGTCTCAGATCGATCCCTTTCCTCACTATCTCCCTGGTTCCTGCCCCCACACCTTACTAGTTTAATCCGTCCCCAATAGCTCCAGGAAATGTCCCTGCCAGTATATTAGACCCCTTCCAATTCAGCTTTTTATACAAGTCACGTCTTCCCCAGAAGTGATTCCAATGATCCAAAAATGTGAACCCTTCTCCCCTGCACCAGCTCCTGAGTTGGGCATTACCTTACTCTATCATCCTACTCTCCTACCCTCACTCGCTCGGAGCAGTGGGAGTAATCTACTTATTACTACCAGAGAGGACCTCCTTTCTAAATTCTTGCCTCTTCCTTTTTCTTCCTTTGGAATCTAATCCTTTCCCCTTCCTATGTAATTAGTTCCAGTGTTTACTCTGGCTGGTCCCTCTCGCTTTTGTGAATATCGTGCACTCTCTCCAAGATATCCTTGATCCTGGCACCAAGGAGGCAACACACTATTCTGATTTCTCGCTGTCGGCCGGAGAGACGTCTGTCTGACAAAGAGATTCGAGTTTTGTAATTTGTAAAAGGAGGACCTTCCAAATCGCGACTACTTCCATCTAAACGAATTAGGGAAGCTTATGTAGGGGAACAACGCCTTGATATCGGACAAGTTCCCCTCCAAGGCAGTCACCATGCTGATTTGGAAAAAAAACCGCTTTCTTTCACTGTCACTGGATCAAGATCCTGGAATTCCCTGTTCATGGCATTGTGGGCAGCACATGGACAACAGCTGTTCCAGAAGGTGGCTCACCACCGCCTTCTCAAAGGGATGGAGAATAAATGATAGGCTCAGACAGCGACATCCACGTTCCAGGAGTGAATAAACAAAAACAGCTGGGGTCTCTCATTGTGGCATACAATACATTACAAGGTTTCTGTCTGCAGCATACATGACACTAAAATCTGTCATCCACGATAAACTAAATCGAGTGCCACCTGGTCTGACTTTTGCACAGGCCTCTTGACCCAGAAATAAGATCTGACACTGTGATTCAAGACTCTCTCCATCAGTTATTTTCTGCCTTCATAAGAATGGTCCACTTATTCCATCTCTCTATATGATACTTTGGGCAAGGAATTAATATTTGTGGTTGAGGGTCACCAGGATTAAATACCACAGTTAACATTCGATCTGACCATATGTTGTCGAATGGGGGAGCACTGGGGATGGGTTGAGTGGTCGCCAGTTTCTCTGCCCCCTGATCAGGTTGTGAGAGAGCCGGAGGGAGGAGTTATTAACATGACCCGGGAATGAGCACCATTAGAACATAGAACATAGAACAATACAGCACAGAACAGGCCCTTCGGCCCACGATGTTGTGCCGAATCTCTAACCTAGATTAAGTACCCATCCATGTACCTATCCAAATGCCGCTTAAAGGTCGCCAATGATTCCGACTCTACCACTCCCACGGGCAGCGCGTTCCATGCCCCCACCACTCTCTGGGCAAAGAATCCACCCCTGACATCTCCCCTATACCTTCCACCCTTCACCTTAAATTTATGTCCCCTTGTAACACTCTGTTGTACCCGGGGAAAAAAGTTTCTGACTGTCTACTCTATCTATTCCTCTGATCATCTTATAAACCTCTATCAAGTCACCCCTCATCCTTGGCCGTTCCAACGAGAAAAGGCCGAGAACTCTCAAACTATCCTCGTACGACTTCCTCTCCATTCGAGGCAACATCCTGGTAAATCTTCTCTGCACCCTCTCCAAAGCTTCCACATCTTTCCTAAAGTGAGGCGACCAGAACTGCACACAGTACTCCAACTGTGGCCTAACCAAAGTCCTGTACAGCTGCAACATCACTTCACGACTCTTGAATTCAATCCCTCTGCTAATGAACGATAATACTCCATAGGCCTTCTTACAAACTCTATCCACCTGAGTGGCAACCTTCAAAGATCTATGTACATAGACCCCTCTGTTCCTCCACCTGACTTAGAACCCTACCATTAACCCTGTATTCCGCATTCTTATTTGTTCTTCCAAAATGGACAACCTCACACTTGGCAGGTATGAACTCCATCTGCCACTCCTCAGCCCAGCTCTGCATCATATCTAAGTCCCTCTGCAGCCGACAACAGCCCTCCTCACTGTCCACAACTCCACCTATCTTCGTATCATCTGCAAATTTACTGACACACCCTTCGACTCCCTCATCTAAGTCATTAATAAAAATTACAAACAGCAGAGGATCCAGAACTGATCCCTGCGGAACTCCACTTGTAACTGGGCTCCAGGCTGAATATTTACCATCTACCACCACTCTCTGCCTTCGACCGGTTAGCCAGTTTTCTATCCAATTGGCCAAATTTCCCTCTATCCCATGCCTCCTGACTTTCCGCATAAGCCTACCATGGGGAACCTTATCAAATGCCTTACTAAAATCCATGTACACTACATCCACTGCTCTACCCTCATCCACATGCTTGGTCACCTCCTCGAAGAATTCAGTAAGACTTGTAAGGCAAGACCTACCCTTCACAAATCCGTGCTGGAGCTTCATAACGGGAGAATGTCCCAGCTTGAAACGTTCTCTGCCCTTTCCCCCACCGCCCCAGTTCCTTTGGTCAAACTGGGAGAAAAGGGAATTAAGGAAATGACCAATTGATGTTTGTTTCTGGGTGGCATTCGAAAAAGCAGCACATGCGCAATGACTGTTCCTGACCAGAGGAGCGCATGCGTGAGGCCCTCCCCCAGCGCTGCCATTGAGGAGCATTTACTCAGTGAGTGCAAGAGGTTTGTTTGAAACAGACCGCAATGGAGAGATCAGCGCCCAGGGAAGCGAGGGAACAGCAGGCTCCTTCCAGCAGCACATCGGGATGGGAGCCTGGGACACAGAGGGGGCTCCGAGACCGGGATTGATTCGGGGTGAGTTCAGGGAGAACCGGGGGCTGTTTGTAAGAGGCCGAGCGGAGCAGGAACTGGTCCCGGAACTTGGAGTGAGCGGGCTGGGGGGAAGAGAGAGGCCTTTCTTGGGCTGTGTGGAGCCCTGCTGAGGGAGACAGAGCGGGAAGAACCTGCTGTGGGACAGTCTTGTGGGATTTAATCCCCTAAACACTGATGGGAATTCATTGTTTGGCTTCTATTTCACGCTGGAAATGTGTTGCTGGAAAAGCGCAGCAGGTCAGGCAGCATCCAGGGAACAGGAGAATCGACGTTTCAGGCATAAGCCCTTCTTCAGGAAACTTCAGATTCCTGAAGAAGGGCTTATGCCCGAAACGTCGATTCTCCTGTTCCCTGGATGCTGCATGACCTGCTGCGCTTTTCCAGCAACACATTTCCAGCTCTGATCTCCAGCATCTGCAGACCTCACTTTCTCCTTCTATTTCACGCTGTTTGTTGCGAATAGACATTTAAATAAAGGACAGTAGAATCAGATGTGATAATCCTGTGAAGGGTAAATATAGCAGGCACCGGATAAATGTCTCCAACTATGTGAAATCGTTCCCAGTATTTGTTTTTCAACAGTTAGCACATCAGTGATAGCTTGACTTTGAACTGTGGAATCATTACATCTGTGGAGCTGTGCACATGTTGCTTAGTTTATTTTTATCTCAGTAAAATGTTTTGGAAATCGAGAAACAGAAAAAGATTGGAAGGAGCTCAAGGCTCGAGTGGAACCAGGATCAGCTCTGTTCACCTCACCCTGTTCAAAAACAAAAAATTATAATGATCATGACCTGAATTGATTATTTGATGTCTTCCTACTCAGCTGCTAGTGATGTACCGGAGCTCTCTCTTTTGTCTTTCTCCAGGCAAATATTTGATGGATCAATCCAAGGGTGACCAGCTGCTTCTCACACCCAGCAGGTATGTTACCACTGTCAGAGAGGAGAAGGTCCTTTCCTCTGTCTGAATGGATTGAGTCAGATGCACATTGAGCTCCATTTCCAGAAGTATACATTCAATCTAAGAGTTAAACACAACTGACGATATATAAATCGATAATATTTTGCCCTGTTCTCAGTGCTTAGCACCTCAGTGATAGCTAATTCCATTATTCAAAGCTAATTATCATTCATAAGATGAGAAGCAGGTTAGACTGTATGCTTATAATAAATATGTATTTATGAGCTGCATTAAATTCTTATGTAGATTTGGCATTTTTAAAGTTACAATCAATTAGAACAAACCGTTCATGGTGTTACATGGCTATAACAAATATATATAAATATGAAGTGTATATTTGAGTGCAGATATAGTAGCAATGTTGGACAACTGAGCAGGACAAAATTATTCTTTTGATAAACAGTTGTCCTGTACAAAGACAATAATCAAACAATGTAAATTTCAAATGAAGCTCTTGTCAAGCCTGATCGACAGAGGATGCTTAATGCTCATTCACATATGTACATACACATCTGTGCCTGTCTCTGTCTTTCTCATTCTCACTCTCAGCCTGGTGTTGATGAAAACACACTTTATGCACCTTTCCATTCTGGTTGAGGGCCTGAGTAATGCAGAAGCATTTCCAGATTTTTTAAATGTATGAAACACTGATTGATAAGACATTAAACCCACCTCATAAAGTGTATCAGATCAAAACATGCAGAACTGGAATCACATAAAGACATATAGACCACTCTTCAAGGTGATACAGATTGGCAGCACAACAGAAAACTCACTCACACTCAGCCAGTTAATGGTAAAAGGGGAAAAAAATGCAATTTCGGCCCACAACTACTTCCAGCTATGGACGGTCATAAATTGACTGACCTAATTATTAATCGCTTCAGAAGATGTTAGTATTAGTTACATTATTGCAGTGCCCAGCAGCAACTGCCAAAGGCTACTGCACACAAAATGTAAAAAGAAAACTGAGATTAAATACAATAAAATTCAGATTCTTGGCAAAGATAAGTATTGAAACAACATTAATCCCTCAATCACACAGGTTTATCAAATATTATTGGGGTTTATCCTACACCCTGCTGAAATAAACACCACTGAACAAAGAAAGAGAATGGCATCCGTATACGCAACTTGTCACTGTTGCACACAGAGCAAAACTGGCACGATAGGTATTCAAAGGCCGATAACTGCAGAACTAATCTCAAATTGGCATTTACACCGAGACATTGGCAGTGAGTGAATGAAGATTAGAATCCCAACAATTCGTGGAAACTCGTATGGAGAACAGATAAAGAATAGAATGTCCCAGTGCAGACACAACAGGCTGAATGGTTGTGTCATAAATCACAAAATGCATAAGGGATTAAGGCCCAATTTCAACACCCTAAACACTATCATCACAGATTGAATCACCGTCAAAGATTTTCTTTTTTCTAATTCATTCATGGGATGGGGGCATTTATTGCCCATCCCTAACTACCCATGCAGCTACATTGATGTGGGTGTGGAGTCACATGCAGGCCAGACAAGGGAAGGATGGCAGTTTCCTTCATGGACATTACTTGAACCAGATGTGTTTTTCTGGCAATCAACAATAGATTCATGGACATCATTAGACTCTTAGAATATTATTGGCTGCCAGAGAATTGAGCAATTTTGGTATATAACAGTTGAAAGTGACTGGAACTCATTGAGAACTTAAGTCTCACAGTCACACAGCAGAAACTGGCATGTATAGATCAATTCCTAAATTCATACATGGACAGCAGAAAGTGACATGTATACTTCAAATCCTAAACTCTCGTATGGACACAACCAAAACTGACAGGCATCGATTGATGTCTGCTCTCACATATTCACATTGCAGCAAATACAATGGAGAGAACAATAATCATGCACACACACACGACAGGTATGTCGTATGATAACTAGACTAACACATTCGCATAGCAAAACCTGACAGGTACAATATGATAAATGAATTTACACATTTATAAACAAGAAATTGATAGATGCAAATTAATAACTGCACTCTCAGATGCACAGAGCAGAATCTGACAGGGACAGGTTGGTTAATAACTCACACATGCAGGTGGCAGTAAATTCCAGAGAAAGATTGATAACTACACTCTCATATTCATAAAGCAAAAACTGACAGGAATAGATTGATTATTCTCCCAATTTCAAATCACATAAATTGACATGTACACTTTGATAACGACTCTCACATATTCACAGAGAAGAAACTGACAGGCAGAGATTGATAACAAAACAAACATTAGTGGAAAATTCACAGGTCTGGCAGCATTTCAGTCTAGTAACCAGTCTTCAGAACTGATGGTGGCAAAGATAATGCACACAATGTGGTCTCCTCAATGTTGGGGAAACTGAGTAGATTGGGTGTCCACTGTGCAGAGTACCTACATTCTGTCCAGACAAAATGTTCCCTCGCCAAGATCTCTGTCTCAGGCTTGCTGCAGTCTCCAGTGAAGCTCAGTGCAAGCTGGAAGAAGGGCACCTCAACAGCCTTCTGGACTCAATATGGAGTTCATCAGCCAAAGGGCTTGAACTCTCCCATGTCATTACCCAAAACCCCATATATCCAGCCTTATTAACATAAAATCTGCAATTATACACCACCAATTGTTAGCCACGAACAGGCCCTATTATTAATAGGCTATTCACCCACTTAGTCTGGCAGTTATCCACTCCTTTGTCTGTCCTACTGTTCTTCTCTTTCTTTGGACTCTATCTCGATCTATCTTTTACTCGTCAGCCTTCCACCCATCCTATCTTCTGTATAAAAACTAATATTTTCCTAGCTGCCCCCAGAAAATACAGATGTTTGAAAACACCACCCAACAAACTCAAGAACAGCTTCTCTGCTGTTATCAGACATTTGAATGGGCTGCTCAAATTTTAGGGCGTAAGTGGGTACTGTAGATGCTGGAGATTAGTCGAGATTAGAGTGGTGCTGGAAAAGAACAGCAGGTCAGGCAGTATCCAAGGAGCAGGAAAATTCGGACATTCCTGATGAAAGGTTTTTGCCTGAAACATCGTTTTTCCTGCTGCTCGGATACTGCTTGATCTGCTGTGCTTTTCCAGCACCAATCTAATCTCGCTCAAATTTTAATGTTAAGCTCTCTCTCTCTCTTTGCAGCTTTTATACTGTATTGCAGATTCTGTTGTATTACCCTGATGCATTTTGTGTGATATTATCTGCTTGTAAAGTGCACAAAGCAATACTTTCCATTGTATCTCAGTGCATGTTACAATAATAAATCAGATCAAATCAAATGGATAACTACACTCAGAGCAGAATCTGAGAGGTACAGGTTGATAACTACAGTCACACAAACTGACAGGAAAAGATGAATAAATACACTCAAACACTGACATTACAGAGCCTGACAGGGAAAGATTGATAACTAAACTCTCACATTCACAAAGCAGAAACTGATAGCGACAGGTGAAAACTCAGCTCTCACATTCATATAGTAGAAACTGGAAGGATTGACACAAACATATTCACCAGGCAGAAACTGACAGCTACACATTGACAACTATATTTATGTATTCACACAGCAGAGTCTGAAAGATACAGATTGACAGTTACACTCACTTTGACAAAGAAGAAAATGACAGGTAGAGAATGATAACTGTACTCCCACATTCACATCGCTGACACTGACAACTACAGTTTGATTAATACACCCACATTCACAGAGCAGAAGCTGATGGCTACTGATCAATAACTGTATTCACATATTGACAGGATAGAAACTGACAGGGACAGATTGGTATTTACATTGTCATATCGACATAGTAGAAACAGATTTACAATGACACTCTGGTGTCAAATAGCAAAACCTGACAGATACTGTTTGATAATTGCTCTCCCATATTGATACAGCTTAAACTAACAGTTAGAGATGAATATCCACATTCTCACAGAATAAACTGATGGGTACAAATTGATGACTGCATTTCATATTCATACAGCAGAAACTGACAGGTAGAGACTAATATCGAAACTCGCATTCTCATAGCTGAAACTGACAGGTATACTGTCAGACACACAGCAGAAACTGTTAGGGATAGATTGGTAAAGCAAACACGCACATTTGCAGGGCAGAAACAGACAGGTATATATAGATAACTAAACTCGCATATCCACATCGGAGAAACACATCGGGACTGATACTATTTATTAAAAATGTATGAAATGTACTTATGAACCAGTCCCTGGCAGTTTCCTCTATGTGGATACACAAGTTCAGTTATCAATCTGCCCGTGTAAATTTATTCTATGTGAATGTATGAGTGTAGTTATCAGTCTGTCCCTGTTTGTCTCTGTGATGAGAAAATGTAAATATATTTACCAGAGAGTGACAGGGATAGATTGATAACTGCATTCACATGCATATTTACAGTTTGATAATTGCACTCAGATATTCACAGAGCAGCATTTAACAGGTACATCTTGATAATTGTCCTCACACATTCACTGAGCAGGAACTGACAGCTATGGATAAATAAGGAATCTTTCATATCCAGGAACGCACTTGCATTAAATTATCACATTTGTAGAGGTGCTGGTTGGTATCTGGTTCTCAGTGAATTGGTATAGATTTTCTTCATACAGTCACCAAAAAGCAGGTCAGGCCAAGAATAGAATCAGCCCTGTGGTCCTGTTGGAATTGTTGTCTTGAAGGAAAAACAGCCTAATGATTATTAAATTATTACATTGACTTAATGTTGATTTACAAACGATGTCTCTTCTGTCTTCCTCCAGGTAATTACTTGAAGGACCAAGACAGTGTAATATGTCCTTAGTACAAAGCCAAGTGTGATCAGTTCCTTCTAACAAACAGCAGGTATGTTACCACAGTCAGATTGAATAACATTCTTTCCATAGTTACAGAGCAGATTGAATTAGACACACATTGATTCAATTTCCAGAGAGAAATTTTCAAATCAAGAGTCAAATATCATGGAGGAATTACATTTTTTTTTCCATTACAGTGACCCTCCTGATTTTATAAACCTCTATAAGGTCACCTCTCAGCCTCCAACACTCCATGGCAAACAGGCCCAGCCTCTTCAGCCTCTCCCTTTCACTCAAACACTCCAACCCTGGCAACAATCAGGTAAATCTTTTCTGAATGTTTCAAGTTTCACAACATCCATCCAATAGGAAGGAGACCAGAATTGCACACAATATTCCAAAAGTGGCTCAACCAATTACCTGCACAGCTGTAACGTTCTTCTTCATTATCCTATCGACCGGCGACTCCACTTTCAAGGAACTATGAACGTGCACTCCATGGTCTCTTTGTTCAGCAATACTCCCCGGGACCTTACCATTCAGTGTATAACCCCTGCTTTGATGTGCCTTTCCAAAGTGAAGCGCCTCAAACTTATCTGAATTAAACTCCATCTGCCACTGGTCAGCCCAGTGGCCCATCTGATCATGATCCTGTTGTAATCTGAGAGAACCTTCTTTGCTGTCCACTACATCGCCAATTTTTGTGTCATCTGCAAACCTTTATGTTCACATTCAAATCATTTATAAAAATAAGGAAAAGCAGTGAACCCAGCACCGATCCTTGTGGCACACAGCTGATCACAATCTCCAGTCTGAAAGGTAGCCCTCCACAACCACCTTCTATCTTCCATGTTCAAGTGAATTCTGTGTCCAAATTGCTAGTTCACCCCCCTGATTTTCATGTGATCTAACTTTGCTAACCAGTCTACAATGAGGAAACTTGTCAAACATCTTACTGAAGTCCATATTGATCACATACACTACTCTACCCTCATCAATCTTCGAGTCAAAGAGATGTACTGCACAGAAACAGACCCTTCGGTCCAAATCATCCAAGCCAACCAGATATCCCAACCCAAACTAGTCCCACCTGCCAGCACTCGGCCCATATCCCTCCAAACCCTTGCTGTTCATATATGCATTCAGACGCTTTTTAAAAGTTGCAGTTGTACTAGCCTCCACCACATCCTCTGGCAGCTCATTCCATACATGTACCATACATGTGGAAACCTTGCCACTTAGGTTTCTTTTATATATTTTCCATCTCATCCTAAACCTATGGCCACTACTTCTGGACTCCCCCACCCCAGGGAACATAACTTGTCTATTTATTCTATCCATGTCCCTCATAATTTTATAAACCTCTACAAGGTCACCCCTCAGTCTCTGATCTCCAGGGAAAACAGCCCCAGCCTATTCAACTTCTCCCTGTAACTCAAATCCTCCAACCATGGCAATATCCATGTAAATCCTTCATGAACCCTTTGAAGTTTCACAACATCCTTCTGATAGGAAGGAAACCAGAATTGTATGCAATATTCCAACAGCGGTCTAACCAATGTCCTGTATAGCTGCAACATGTACTCAATTCTCTGACCAATAAAGAAAAGCATATCGAACGCCTTCTTCAATATCCCATCTAGCTGTGACCCTACTTTCAAGGAACTATGCATGTGCACTCCGAAGTCTCTTTGTTCAACAACACTCCCTAGGACCTTACCATTAAGTGTATCAGTCCTACTAAGATTTGCTTTCCCAAAACACAGCACCTCGCATTTATCTGAATTAAACTCCATCTGCCACTCCTCAGCCATTGGCCCATCTGATCAAATCCTGTTGGTAATCTGAGGTAACCTTCTTCGCTGTCCACTACACTTCCAATTTTGGTGTCTTACCTCCATTACCCACATCCAAATCACTTATGAAAATGATGAAAAGTAGTGGACCCAGCACCGATCCTTGTTTCACTCCACTGGTCCAATGCCTCCAGTCTTAAAAAACCCCGAAGAAGGGCTGATGGCCGAAACGTCGATTCTCCTGTTCCCTGGATGCTGCCTGACCTGCTGCGTTTTTCCAGCAACACATTTTCAGCTCTGATCTCCAGCATCTGCAGACCTCACTTTCTCCCCTCAAAACAACCCTCCACTAAGGTCCTCTGTCTTTTACCTTTGAGCCAGTTCTGTATCTAAAATGGCTCGTTCTCCCAGTATTCCATGAGATCTAACCTTGCTAACCAGTCTTCCATGTGGAAATCCTCTTTGTTACTTCCGAAACCTCAATGGAGTTCGTGAGTCATGGTTTTCCACGCACAAAACGATGTTCACTGTCCAGAATCAGTCCTTGCCTTTCAAAATGCATGTAAATTCTGTCCCTCAGGATTCCCTCCACCATCTTGCCCAACACAGATGGCAGGCTTACCAGCCTAAAGGTCCCTGACCTTTCCTTGCCACCTTTCTTAAATAGTGGCACCACGTTAGCCAAACTTTAGTTTTCCTGCGTCTCACCTGTAACTATCAATGATAAAAAATATCTTGGCAAGGGACACAGCAATCACTTCCGTATCCTCCCACAGAGTTCTAGGGTATGCCTGATCAGGTCCTGGGGATTTATCCACTTTTGTGCATTTTAAGACATCCAGGACTACTTTGTGTAATATAGACATCATTTAGGATGGCACCATCTATTTCCCCACATTCTATAATCTCCATGTGCTTCTCCACATTAAACAGTGAAGCAAAATACTCATTTAATATCTCCCCCATCTTCTGTGGCTCCACACAAAGGCCTTCTTGCTGATCTTTGAGGGACCCTAATCTCTCCCTCGTTACACTTTTGTCCTTAAATGTGTTCATAAAATCCCTTGGGATGCTCCTTAACCATATTTGCCAAAGCTAACTCATGTCCCCTTTTTGCCATCCTAATTTCCCTCTTAAGTATACTCCTACTGCCTTTTCCTCTTCTAAGGACTCACTCGATCTCTGCTATCTATACCTGACATTTGCTTCCTTCTTTCTCTAGACCAAAACCTCAATTTCTCCATTATCCAGCATTCCCTAAACATTCCGGACTTGCTGTTCACTCTAACAGGAACAGACTGTCACTGGACTCTCGTTATCTCATTTTGAAGGTTTCCCATTTTCCAGCCATCACTTTACCTGTGAACATCTGTTACTAATCAGCTTTTGGAAGTTCTTACCTAATATTGTCAAGCCCATTGACATTTACACCATTTTTCAAGAAGTTTAGACTGAATTGTTATCTGAAATATATGCCCATTAAGGCATTAAATTTACATTTAATGTGACTTTTTTAGAGTTAAAGTCAAGATGGAAAAGCAAATCAGACCGTAACATCATTTCAAAAAGCATATATAACATGGATGTTAAATACAGAGATAGAAGCAAACCAGACAAAAGTCACCAATGTACAGGATGCAACAGTGTTATTAAGTTTATTAGTGTTTGGGCAGGCAGAGTTAACCCTTTAATGAATAGTTGTCACAAATAGTGACATGACCATTAAATAATGTGAATGCCAAACACCCATTGTGCCCCAAGCCTGACAAATAAAACTACGGATGCTAGAGTCTGGAAACAAAAGGAGAAATTGCTGGGAAAAAACTCTGTCTGGCAGCATGTGTGAAGAGAAAGCAGAGTTAATGTTTTCGGACCAGTAACTGTTATTCAGAACTGAGCTTCTCCAGGAATTTCTGTTTTTATTCCTGACAATATAGAATAATTACTGCAGGCACACACATCAGACACATACACACACACAGCAACTGACTTAATTCAGAATTAGTTCAAAATACAAACACAATGGCTGCAGAGCAGGACTAACAGTTAAGGAGTTCCATATGTATTGCAGGCAACAGGAAATGATCCAATCGAGATGAATATCACTCTCACATGGAGTCATTGTGGTCTGCAGCAGTCAGAAACATCCAGCTAACAACTCTACTCCCATTCAGACAGCATCCCATTTCCATCAATGTATCATGGTGGCAGAGGAGCTGCCATTCCCACCTTTAGCACAACATCATTCTCCATTTCTCCAACTTGCAGGAACAGATTTTCTTTATGACTCTATCTTCATCAAAAAGGCTTCTTGTGCCATTGTTTCGTAGTAACTTTCATTTTCTACAATGAAATTCCTATGAAGTCTGATATAAGACACAAGAACACTCAATACCCTTTTCTCAAATACTCAATGTGATCACATAATCGTAATTTGAAACAATGGAGTAGGAAAGATTTAGTGAGATAATAGAACATAGAACATGACAGTGCAGTATACTATTGCATTTAAATGTCCATACAATTGGTGAGTCTACTACAGTTCCAGGCAGAACGTTCCATGCCTCTACTACTCTGAGTAAAGAAACTACCTCTGACATCTGTCTTATATTTATCGTCCCTCAATTTAAAGTGATGTCCACTGGTGCTAGCCATCACCATCGGAGGAGTAAGGCTCTCACTGCCCACACTATCTAACCCTCTGATTATTTTGTGTGTCTCTGTGAAGTCACTTCTCAACCTTCTTCTCTCTAATGAAGCCTCATGTCCCTCAACCTTTCTTCATAAGGCATTCCCTCCAGACCAGGCAACGGCCCAGTAAATCATCTATGAACCCTTTCCAAAGCTTCCACATCCTTACTGTGATGTGGGGACAAGAACTGGATGCAACTTTCCAAGTGCGGCCACACCAGAGTTTTGTAGAGCTGCAGCATGACCTCATGGTTCCAAAATTCAATCCCTCTCCCAATAAAAGCTAACCACCGTATGCCTTCTTAACAACCCTATCAACCTGGGTGGCAGCTTTCAAGGATCTATGTACATGTACACAGAGATCTCTCTGCTCATCTACACTACCAAGAACATTACCATTAGACCAGTACTCCTTCCAAAGTGAATCATCTCAAACGTTTCCACATTAAACTCCATTTGCCACCTCTCAGCCCAACTCTGCAGCTTATCTATGTACCTGTGTAACCTGCAACATCCTTCAGCATTGTCCGCAACTCCACTGACGTTAGTATCATCCACAAATTTGCAAATCCATCTTTCTACACCCTCACCCAAAACAGATCCTTGTGGTACACCACTAGTAACTGAACTCCAGGAATGAACATTTCCCATCAGCTACCACCCTCTGTCTTCTTTCAGCTCACCAATTTCTGAACCAAACCGCTAAATCACCCTCAATCCCATGCCTCCATATTTTGTGCAATAGCCTACAGTTGGGAACCTTACTGAAAACATCTAATCAAACACTTTACTGAAATCCATATACACTGCATCAACTGCTTTACCCTCTTCCACCTGTTTGGTCACCTTCTCAAAGAACTCAATAAGGTTTGTGAGGCATGACCGACCCTTCACAAACCATATTGGCTATTCCTAATCAACTTATTTCTATTGAGATGATTATAAATCCTGTCTATTCTAGCCTTTTCCAACATTTTATCCACAACCGAAGAAAGGCTCACTGATCTGTAATTACCAGGGTGGACTCTATTCCCCTTCTTGAACAAACGGACAACATTTGCTATCTTCCGGTCTTCTGGCAATATTCCTGTAGACTATGACGACATAAAGATCAAAGCCCAAGGCTCTGCAATCTACTCCCTGGCTTCCCAGAGAATCCTAGAATAAATCCCATCTGGCCCAGGGGGTTATCTATTTACACACTTTCCAGAATTGCTAAATGTCCTCCTTGTGAACCTATCTCCCATCTAGTCTAGTAGCCTGTAACTCAGTATTCTCGTCGACAACATTGTCTTTTTCCAGTGTGAATACCGATTTTAAAAAGTATTCATTTTGCACTTCTCCTATCTCCTAGGACTCCATGCACAACTTCCCACTCCTGTCCATGATTGACCCGAATCTAATTCTAGTCATTCTTTTGTTCCTGATATAGCTATAGAAAGCTTTAGGATTTTCTTTGATCCTGTCTGCCAAAGACTTCTCTTGTCCCCTCCTGGCTCCTTTTAGTTCTCTCTTTAGGTCATTCCTGGCTAGCTTGTAACTCTGAGCGCCCTAACTGTGCCTTCACATCTCATCGTAACATAAGCTTTCTTCCTCTTGACAAGAGATCAACTTCCTTAGTAAACCACGGCTCCCTCACTCATCCACTTCCTCCCTGCCTGACAGGTACATAGTAATCAAGGACACGCAGTAGCTGTTCCTTGAATAAGCTCCACATTTCAATTGTGCCTATCCCCTGCAGTTTCCTTTCCCATCCTATTCATCATAAATCTCACCTAATTGCATCATAATTTTCCCCCAGTTATAAATCTTGCCCTGCAGTACATACCTATCCCTTTCCTTCACTAAAGTAAACATAACTGAATTGTGGTCACTCTCACCAAAGTGCTCACCTACCTCCAAATCTAACATCTGGCCGGGTTCATTACCCAGTACCAAAATCCATTGTGGCCTGTCTACATACTGTGTCAGGAAACCGTTTTGCACACATTGGACAAAAAACTGATCCATCTGAAGTACTCAAATTATAGTATTTCCATTCAATACTTTGAAAGTTAAAGTCCTCCATAACAACTACCCTGTTACACTCACTCCTATCCAGAATCATCTTTCAAGCCTTTCCTCCACATTTCTGGAACTATTCTGAGGCCTATAGAAAACTCCTAACAGGGTGACCTTTCCTCTCCTGTTTCTAACCTCAGCCCAGATGAGTCCTCAAACATCCTTTCTGCCACCATAATACTGTCCTTGACTAACAATGCCACACCTCCCCCTCTTCTACTATCTTCTTTGTTCTTACGGAAATATAAAAATCCCAGAATCTATGACAACCATTCCTGTCCCTGCTCGATCCATGTCTCCAAAATGGCAAACCCATGCTTCAAGTTCACCACCTTATTCCGGATGCTCCTGATGTTGAAGTAGACACACTTCAAACCACCTTCGTGCTTGCCAGTGCTCACATGCAACATTGAAGCGATATGTCTGACCTTACTATGCTTAACCCCTGGACACAGTAACCACAATTTAGGTTCCTATCCCCCTACTGAATTCATTTAAACCCTCCCGAGGAGCATTAGCAAACTTCCCCCAGGATATTCGTACTACTTTGCTTCAGGTATAGACCACCATGTTTGTAGAAGTCTCACCTCCCCAATTATCCAGGTATCCGAAATGCTCCCTCCCACACTATCCCTTTCATCACGTGTTCAACCTCTCTCTCTCTCTCTCTCTCTCTCTGCACTTCCCCCTCCCACCCAAGATCTGAGACATCTTGAACCCTTGCACCTGGGAGGCAACACGCCAACCATGAGTCTCTCTTGTTCCCACAGAACTTCCTAACTATGGAGAACCCAATGACAAATGCACTCTTCCACCCCCCCCCCCAAGCAACGGGGACAGACTCTGTGCCAGAGACCCACTGATAAGTTCTCTTCCCCCCCCACCCCCCCCCCCAGCCCATCAACAGTATCCAAAACAGTATATTTGTTCTTAAGGGGAATGGCCACAGGGGCTCCCTGCACTGTCTGCTGATTCCCTTTCTGTCCCCCGACTGTAACCCATTGGCCATTTTACTTGTACTTAAGGTGTGACTATGTCTTGGTAACTCCCCACAAGATAACGCAGATTACTAAAGCTGCTCATTTTGCTTTTTACGAGAAGAATTCAAAAGTTTCATTCTTCAAAAAATTTAGTTTGGTTCTTCCAATTTCCACCACTGCATGAGAGAAAATCATTACTTCCTCCTCCTCTCTGTAGAGCCACACAAGTGTCCCAATGATGGTGAGTACCATCACAATACAGTGCAGGGTAATTAACACCTACCTTTACTTCAACAGTCTTCAAGTAATTATATCACTGTGCACTGACAAAAAAAATACTCATTCTGACCTTGATCATGTAGGTCAGTGGGCCAAGAAGTGACAGATACAGATACATTTAGATACATGTGAGGTGTTAGATTTTGATTAAGACAAACCAGGGCAGAACTTATACACTTAATGGTGGGGCCTTGGCAAGTGTTGCTGAACAAAGAGACCGAGGGTTGCAGCTTGAACCCTTGCACCTGGGAGATTTTCTTGAAAGTAGAGCCACAGGTAGACAGGACGGTGAAGAAAGCGTTTGGCAAGCTTTCCTTCATTCGTCAGAACATTTCGTGTAGGAGTTGGGATGTCATCTGGTGGCTGTACAGGACATTAAGTGATGCCATTTTTATGAGATTGCATACAACGCTCATCACCCTTCTCCAGGAAGGATGTTGTTAAACTTTAGATGCTGCAGAAAAGAGTTACAAGGATGTTATAGCGATATAGAGTCATACAGCATAGAAACAGACCCTTCAGCCTACCATGTCCATGATGTCCAACAAACACCAAAAACTGCATTCATCCTATTTATCTGCACTTGGCCAAGAGCTGACTATGCCCTGGTTTCATTAGGTCATATCCTAATGCTGCTTAAATGCTGTGAGAGTATTCCATCACACTCTCAGGCAGCATATTACAAACTTTACCCACCAGCTAGGTCAAAATATTTTTCTCAGATATCCTCTAAACTGCTTTCTCCACAACTTCAACTTTTACCCTCTGGTCTTAGGCACATCTACTAACGGGAGAAAGATTCTCACAATCTACTCTGTCTGCATCTTGCATAATTTAGTATATCTCAGTCAGATCCTCCCTCAATGTCCTCTGCTCCAAGCAAACCAAACCCAGCTCATACGGTCTCCCCTTTTAACAGAGACTTTCTAACCCACTGCATCCTCTCCAGTCAATCCCATCGTTCTAATTGTGTGGCAATCAGAACTGCACACAGTATTTGATCTGTTTTATAAATGTGGAATAAGACTTCCTTGCTCTTATATTTGACAGCTCCGGGAAGCATTCTGTATGCCGCCTTCAGCAGCCTGTCTGCCTGTGCTGACCACTTCTGTGATCTATAGACTTGTACACCAAGGTACCTTTGTTCCTCAGTATTCCCTCGGGACCAATCCTTCATTGTGTAATTCTTTCCCTTATTAGACTTCCCAAAATACATTACCTCACATTTATCAGGATTAAATTCCATCTGTCATTGCAGTGCCCAAAGTCCTCATACTGTAGCCTGAGACCATCCCCCTCACTGTCAACAACACCACCAACTTTCATGTCATAGAGCAAAGAACAATACAGCACAGAACAGGCCCTTTGCACACCAAGACTGCACTGAAACATTTAATACTTCCACATGAAAAAGTCATCTGCAGGCATACTAATTATACATTCACATCCAATTGTTAATATGTACATAACAAGCAGCAAGGGTCCCAGCACTGATCTCTGTGATACACCACTGGTCACAGGCTTCCAATCACAAACACAACCTTCCACCATCATAGTTTGCATCCTGTCTGCAAGCTCATTTCAGATCCAGTTTGCTTAAGACTCCAAGTGCCAATCTTGGACCAGTCTTTTATATGGGACTTTGTCAAAGGCTGTCGGGGTGGCCTGTACCAGGCCAGATAGAGTAGCCCATGTCTGTTAACACAAACTGGTATGTAAGTGTAAAGTAGAATTAAACAGCAGGTTGTGAAACAGAATGGCAGGCAGAATCTAAGCTTTACAGCCCACTCACACAATAAGGTAAAATGATACCATTGATGAAGCCACTCCAAGGACCCAGCCTGTTCCAATTTGAAACAGTTCTGACAAGCAGACCGAAGGTCCGGTAAATGAGTAACTCCAGCCACATTAAATGAAAGGGTAATTGTCCCAGTTACTGAACAGACACCAGGTGCTAGTTGCAGCCCATTAATGCCCAAAACAGCTAAAGGTATCTTAAAGTATGTAGTTTCTTGAAATAAGTTGGAATATTAAGAATTAGGTTCTCGTAAAGAGACGTAGCATCATCTCGATAGTTTCCAGCATGAAAAATAGGTGCATAATACTAAAGCATAAAGGGGAAAAGAAGCATTTAAACCTGGAAGTGAAGGTTAGTTACTTTAGGTAATGACTTCTCTTATGCCCCGATCACAATAGATTGCTCACAGCCCATTAATCACAAAGTGCTAACAGTTGGGGCAAATAAATTACTTCACACTTTGTAACTAGCTTTTTATAATAAAACTTAAAATTACAAGTCTATGGCAAGTAAGTCAAAACAAACTGTCCTTTGTTTTTTCTTCATATATTCCCCACTGTCCTAATTATATCAGAGGAGTAATTGAACTTGATAAAATGGAATACAATGAATAACAGCATTCAAACTGTCCTGAGAGACAAGCTAGCCTGAGAGAAACCTGAAGGTGTATCGCACATAACTTTGGAATAAGAATGAATAGGATGCATAGAAAGATCACAAAGCCAAGAGATTACAATGTCCGCTAAACTCTGAGAGGTCAGGGGATCCTGGGGCAGTCCATAGAAATGCCCATCATTGATTAGGTATCTCATTGAATAGGATATGCAAAGTAAGAGAGAGGAACATCGTAATAAAGTTGTATGTGATTGTTATCAGAAAGTTTATTAAAAATATTGCTTTTTATTGTAAAATCAGAGTGTGTCATAGACCTCTGTTCTGAGGCCAGTCTCGGAGGACAGTCTTTTGTCCTCTCGGAGGCCGTCTGCCTGCACTAACCTCCTACCACTTGCCTGAATACTGCCTGCCTGCTGAGTCTTTCATCCCCGGTTGGGGGTTATGCTCCGACAAAGGCCTGACTGAAGTGCATGTAAACCACATCATCTGCTCTACTCTCATCAGTATGCTTCATTGCCAGGACTGGGGGTTTTGAGTTATAGCGAAAGGCTGAACAGGCTGTTGCTTTGTTCCCTGGACAGTCGGAGAATGAGGTGTGACCTTTGTACAGGTTGTGAAAATCATGATAGACATGATAGGGTGATAGCCAAGGTCTTTTTCCGAGTATGAGTGCGTGCAAAAATAGAGGGCACAGGTTTAATTTGAGGAGAAAGGATTTAAAAAGGGGTTAGTTTATCACATAGAGGGTGGTGCTTGTGTGGAATGAGCTACCAGAGGAAGTGGAGATGGTAGGTACAATTACAACCTTTTATAGGCACCTGGATATGTACAAGAATAGGAACAGTTTAGAGGGATATGCACCAAGTGCTGGCGAATGGGACTAGCCATGGTGTTCAGGTGCCAGCATTGCACTGGGGTGGACAATGTTACAAATCACACAACACCAGTTTCTCAGACAACAGGTTTATTTGAAAGCACTAGCTTTCAGTGCACTGCTCCTTCATCGCTCTGAAAGCTGGTGCTCCCACATAAACCTGTTGTACTATAACCTGGTGTCGTGAGATCTTAATTTAAATGGGACTAGGTCATATCAGGATCTCTGGTCAGCAACAACAGCTTGGACCAAAGGATCTGTTTCTGTGCTGTAAAACTGTGTGACTCTCTGATGGCCACACCTTGATTATTCCCAGTTAGACTCCGCACTATCAGAGTTGCAAAAGTCCATTGCTTTTACCTCCTTGACTCTAAAGAACAGCACAGAACCAGCACATTGTATTCAGGTTTCACTTGTCTGTGAATCCTACAGATACAGTCAAAGAAAATAAGATCTTTCCCATTCACTTCAGGAAACATGAACTGAAAACTCTCTCCTTTGCTAACCGGCTGTTCACTTGACAGCAAACATTTAAACTGCTCAGTAACACAATGCAGGAAGATTGAAGCAGGATTAATCGAGTGTGGGCATCCTTCCTGTATCATAACAACTGTTTCTTTCAAAAATCTTTGACACAGTGGCTCAGTAGTTAGCACTGTTGCCTCACAGCATCAGAGTCCCGGGTTCGATTGCAACTTCGGGTGACTATCTGTGTGGAGTTTGCACATTCTCCCTGTGTCTGCGTGGGTTTCCTCCGGGTGCTCCGGTTTCCTCCCACAGTCCAAAGATGTGCAGGTCAGGTGAATTGGCCATGCTTAAGTTGTCAATTAGGTGCATAGTTCAGAGGGAAACGATGTTTGGGTGGGTTACTCTTCGGAGGGTCGGTGTGGACCTGTTGGGCTGAAGGGCCTGTTTCCACACTGTAGGTTATCTAATCTAATCTAAATATCAATGCATGTACACAACAGCACGCGTAGTCAACATTAAATGTTAGTTGAAAAATGTGATGCTGGAAAAACACATCAGGCCAGGCAGCATCCGAGGAGCAGGAGAATCGACGTTTCGGGCATAAGCCCTTTAGGAATCCTGAAGAAGGGCTTATGCCTGAAACGTCGATTCTCCTGCTCCTCGGATGCTGCCTGGCCTGATGTGTTTTTCCAGCATCACATTTTTCAACTCTGGTCTTCAGCACCTGCAGTCCTCACTTTCTCCTAATTAAATGTTAGTTTCCAAGTTCCTCACTAGTCAATATGGCTCTCATCTGTTCACAGTCTGTCACATCTGAGCAGAGTTTTGAAGGACAATAAGCTGTATTCACAGGCCTATTGAATAGCACAGACTGACAGGTAGAGAATACTTCCCAAATACACAAACCGTATAAGTAAATGGAAGAAACAAGATGAGTTCTGCACTCACAGAACTTACCATCGAATAAAAGTTGTGGAAATTATCCAAACTGCTTTAGAGTGTGAGAGACTGACAATAGTCTAAAAAGTCTCATTTTCATTTACAGTACATAGAATTTCTCCAGTATAGATAGAGGTCATTCAGCCCATCGGCCTGCAACAACTCGCCAAAGCACATCCCACCCAGATATAGACCCCACCCTACCCCCATAACCACATCTTTACCATAGTTAACCCACCTAGTCTGAGCATTGCTGAATATTGCAGGGCAATTTACAATGACTAATCCAGCTAACTTGCACATGTTTGGACTGTGAAAGGAAACTAGAGCACCAAGAGGGAACTGTTATGAAGATGTAGGTGTACTGTACCTTTAAGAAAGTTATCAGCCAGTAGAACTATCGGACATCACCAAGTGTTCCGAAAAAAGACAAAGTAACATTTAGTCAAAGAACCCAAGTAGCTGTTTGCCTGGAGACAAAAACATTTGAATTCAACCAAATGTTTGAATCCCGAAAATATCAAATTCCAATCCAGTCTGAATTGAGTATATTAACAATCTTAAAAGCCAATGATACATGTGAAGCTCTGGAGGTATAAGACTGGGTAAAATTGAACAGTTAGGAGGCGAATTGCCAAGCCACCAAGCATGTAAAAAGACTCCCTGAAAATTAGCTCTCTGAAAGGTACTTTATCGATCAGTGACCTGTGAAGCACAATCTTCAAGAAGAACAAAAGACAACCCGAATACAGAAAAGTACCAAAAGCTGCCTGGTTTTGAGATAAACTGTTTTGTTTTGTAAATCTTTATCAGGACTTCTCTCGGACGAGTATTATAGAAGATAGGTTAGAGGAAGGAGTTGTAAATACTTGTTAGTTAATCACTCTCTGTTATATTTTAATAAATAAAGCTGTTAATCTTTATTTTAATTGGTTCTAGGCCTGTCACATTTTCACAGATTACTGCATGGGATAAATCTTTTCAGTGTTGCTGGTTTTAAATTAGCAAAGGGGTTTACCCCATGTCGTATCAAAACCAATGCAGACATGGGGAACATGTCTGTGTGCAATTTGCACAATGAGCCAAGGCTGGAATTGAAACTGGGTCCCTGCACCAGTGTGCCACCATGTTACCCTGACATGGATGGCAATAGATAAAATCTTATTCATGTTGAGCAACAGAGACTTGAAGTAAAAACTGCTCCTGCAGTTTCTGGCAAGTGTCATGTTAAACAGAGCCAAATATTATAAGTATACTCATTTACTCACAGCACACACACTGAAAGGTACTTTCAAATGCACTCATCCATTCATTTAGTTGAAACTGTCAGGTACAGATTGAAAACTGCACTCAAACATTCACATTGGAGAAACTGACAGGTATAGATTTAAAACAAAGTTCTCATATTCTTTAGAAAAACATTTTGATAACACTCATATTCTCAGAGCTGATAAAAATGTCACTGACTTCTCATTTTTCTTATTGCCTTCTGCGTTGAGACATTTAAACTGGCACAAGCCTGAAAGAAATTAATAACTAGTGTATATACCCTGCAATTGCTTGACAAATGGAAGGCATCACTCAGCTTTCACTTTATCTCTAACTTACTGTGTGCTCGCAGATCACATACTGACAGATTCAATTGTGACATAACAGGGATGGAGTAAAAAAAATCATTTGATCTGAACGTTAGAAATATTGAGATATTTGCTGTCTCACATGCCAGTGATTGACAGGAACTGAGTAAAAACAAGATTAGAAACAACAAACTGGCAGTTACAGAATGAAATACGGAGTCAGATGCAAAACAATGAATTGTTAGGATACAATGCAGCTATCCACTGGTGAGAAACTGACATGAACAGTGTGACATCAGCAGTAACATTGTTATTGCCAGTTTCTGCAATGTACAAGATATTGTCCCTTACCAAATGCTGCAGTTATAAATACAAACTTACTGTCAATGCGCAGAAGCTGATATTCAAAGGATATGGGTGTGGAGGGGAAGGAGCCCTGCCTGAGACTGTCCAAAGTGGTGTTTGGTCACACTCAAAATTGTAGATACTAAATGAGAAACATTCTTATGTCAATGACTGACACCTCCAGAGTAAAAACAACAGATTACACTTCAGAAGGTTTGAGTTACGGTCCAGTAACATACTGACATGTAAAGACTGTGAAATAGGGTAAACAAAAATGCTTTATCTCCCAGAAATTGATAGACACGGATTGGAGGAACATTTCCAAGTGGCAGGCAAATGGTGTAAAGTGTTACCGCTTCCATCAGTGTTTGGTGGATACAGAATAAACCTGTCTTGAAGTAACACTAATTGACTGTTACACAGAGGACCAGAGCCTCAATGGACAGGTGTTGAATTCATGCCAAATGTCTAAATAAGGATTCGATAGATACAAAGTTAAAGAGACACATATATAACATGCTAACGGTTGCTGGTTAACAGGCATTCGTATGAGACTGAGAAATGTTCTCAATCCCTGAGTGAAAGTTCAATACTCTTAAATAAAAACTGCAGCAACGTGGTTCTGATACACTGTAGTTACTTGCAAAGCACACAGTTACAGATCGGTCTCTGGGCCCACAGTTCGCAATCAAGTTCTCAGAAATATATTAATCCCACAGTAAAGACAGAGACTTTCAACCCGTGACTCAAGAAAAGTTTTAAATAGGGACTTTCTTTCATCTCTCTCCAACTCCATCAACTCCAAACCTAGAAAACAGTCACATTCTTAGAATCCCTACAGTGTAGAATTAGGCACTTCGGCCCAACAAGTCCACACTGATCCTCCGAAGAATAATCTACCCAGACCCATTCCCCATTATTCTGCATTTACCCCTGATTGATGCACCCAACCGACACATCCCGGAACATTACGGGCAGTTAGCATGGCCAATCACCTCCCTGCACGTCTTTGAATTGTGAGAGAAAAACTGAGCACCCGGAGGAAACCCACTCAGACACGGGGAGAATGTGCAAATTCCACACAGTCAGTCGCCCAAAACTGGAATCGAAGCAGGGTCCCTGGCGGGTGAGGCAGCAGTGCTAACCACTGAGAATGGCGGGAAGCTGTGTTAATTCCAGCGCAGACAGAGGACCAGAAACAGACATGCGGAACTAGAAACACACCCTTCCACTCCCACATCATCACAACAAGGAACAAAAGGAAACTGAGCCAATACCACAGTCACTTTCTGTGTCACAGACATGAAACAAATCTCGCTCAGTCAGACTGACAGGAACAGAATCACCATCCACTGCACATTTCGTTGCAGATTCTGACAGATCCACATTGGATCCCACTTTACCCAATCACAGAGACTGAGTGTGTGGGAACGATTCCTTGTAAACTACCCAATCAGAAACCAGGCTTTCCCCCATCCCTCATTAGCATTGATGACGTCGTCAGGCTATAAAAAGGGAGCTCCGAGCCCGCTTTCCCTTATTCTGTGTCTGAGAGTGAGCGGCGCTATGGCTGATGAGAAGAAAGCACAGCAAGCCTCCAAGAAGGGCGCGAAGAAAATCATCAAGAAGGCGCCAGCGAAGGGCGGCAAGAAGAGGAAGCGTTCCAGGAAAGAAAGTTACTCCATCTATATCTACAAAGTGATGAAACAGGTTCACCCCGACACCGGCATCTCCTCCAAGGCCATGAGCATCATGAACTCGTTCGTCAACGATATTTTCGAGCGCATCGCGGGGGAGGCTTCCCGCCTGGCCCATTACAACAAGCGCAGCACCATCAGCTCCCGGGAGATCCAGACCGCCGTGCGGCTGCTGCTGCCCGGGGAGCTGGCCAAGCACGCCGTGTCGGAGGGTACAAAGGCGGTGACCAAGTACACCAGCTCCAAGTGAAGGACCGCATTGTACTGAGACAAACACATCCACAACCCAAAGGCTCTTTTAAGAGCCACCTGCAACTTCCCAGTGAGAGCTGAATCCTTTTTTTTAAGTTTGGTTAGTTTTAGTTTACATATGATTCGTCACAAGATAATTTTATTTCTAGTGCTATATTTGTTTATATAAGAGCTTTGCAAACTAATGAGATATGGCGGGGGGAAGATAGCAGAAACAGCCTCTTCTCTGTCTGTGGAGAGTGGGCCGATTAAACGTCAGTGAGTCATTTTTTATCTTGTTTATTTAACGTTGGTAAAAGCCCTGGTAGAATGTCAATACTTATTTTCACACCTTGCAAACAACCACCTAATGAAGGAGTAGCGCTCCGAAAGCTAGTGCTTCCAAATCAGCCTGTTAGACTATAACCTGGTGTTATGTGATTTTTAACTTGGCAAACAATACATACTTGTCCACATCTTTCATCGCATGCATTTTACCATCTGATTTTTAAAAAATATTTGCAATGCGCGGGTATAATCTGATTTTTCAAAATACAAAAACTTTCTGCTGTCAGTGAGAGGTTTTCAAAGGGAACCGAGAGAACACCAAAACAGCTGCCGGATTGAAATGTGATGATTTTGCTGAATCTGAGAGCGAGAGCAATAAGGGAGGACAGCTTTAAAATATCGTCTAAACACCGTGTTCGTAATCGACACTGAGCCGGAAGAATGTTGTGTGCTGCTGTATCAGCATGCCGGGGTGTTATTGAAATGTGAAGTGAGAAGTCAAGTGCGGACTGCAGTGTTTGGCTTGTATCGTTTCAGCTTCTTAAGGCTTAGAAAATTACCCACTCAAGATCAGAAATGGACGGATACCGGTCGGCAAATGAGGGAGAGACAGATCGAGTGAAATATACATTTTTAAACTAAAAGTAAATTAAGACACGACTATTTTATAAAAACTTCCTCCGTTTTTGTACTTCATTTTTCAATATAAAACACACTCCTTTGTTTGTAAATTGGCGGGCATTTCAAATTGGAGAAAAGCGGTTGATAATTTAGCGCCAGTACTTTCCGCCCTCCACCCCGTGCCCCCTCCGGATTCGGGAATGAGGCAGATATCTGATTGGGAATTGGAACAACATTAGGACGGGCTGGACAATGGGACCAATCAGAAACGGCCGCCCCACCATTCCTCCCGAAGGTATAAGAGGCCGCAATGTGGGCGGAGTGCAGCATTCTCTCTGAAAGTGGTGGTGAAAATGTCTGGAAGAGGAAAGGGCAGTGGGAAAGCTCGCTCCAAGGCGAAGTCTCGGTCGTCCCGGGCTGGCCTGCAGTTCCCGGTGGGCCGTGTTCACAGGCTCCTGAGAAAGGGTAACTATGCTGAGCGTGTGGGTGCCGGAGCGCCGGTCTATCTGGCTGCGGTGCTGGAGTATCTGACGGCTGAGATCCTGGAGCTGGCCGGCAACGCGGCCCGGGACAACAAGAAGACCCGCATCATCCCCAGGCACCTGCAGCTGGCCGTGCGCAACGACGAGGAGCTCAACAAGCTGCTGGGAGGGGTGACCATCGCTCAGGGCGGGGTGCTGCCTAATATCCAGGCCGTGCTGCTGCCCAAGAAATCCGCCGCTGCTGGATCTGCTAAAAAGTGAAGAGAGTATTCTTGAATCTGACAACCCAAAGGCTCTTTTAAGAGCCACTCACAGCATCTGTAAAAGGAGCTACACTGTCATCTCTGTCAGGTTTATTTTACTTTTAACGTGGATAAGCTTGAACTTTGAACCTGAGATCGGTCAATTACTATTGCCTTGTTGTTGAATACTTGTGGTTTGGAGATACTGATGTTGGACTGGGGTGTATAAAATTAAAAACCAGGTTTATTTGTATGCACTAGTTTTCATCACGTGCTTGTAGAATGTAAGATCGTAAGGTTCCGTAATTTAGACACTGTCCCCATGACTTGTCCTACCTGCCTATCTTCTTTTCCACCTACCCACTCCACCCTCTCCTCCCTAACCTATCACCTTCATCCCCTCCCCCACTCACCTATTGTACTCCATGCTACTTTCTCCCCACCCCCCTCTTGCTTATCTCTCCACGCTTCAGGCTCTCTACCTTTATTCCTGATGAAGGGCTTTTGCCCGAAATGTCGATTTCGCTGCTCCTTGGGTGCTGCCTGAACTGCTGTGCTCTTCCAGCACCACTAATCCAGAATCCGTGATTTAGATGTTTCAGTAAGATCAAAGAAATTGGCAAAAGAGATGGGGGTGGGTAGTATGCGTTGGGATTAGAAACAGGAATGGAGAGGTCACACTGGGAGTTATCTATAGGCCTCTCATTAGTTTCAGAGATTTAAAGGAAAGGATAGTAAAGATGATTCTCAATAACAGCAAGAGTGACAGTAGTTGTTATGGAGGACTTCAATTTCCCAAATATTGACTGGGAATACTATCGTTCAAGTACTTTAGATGGGTTAGTTTTTGTCCATTGTGTGCAAAAGGGTCTTCTGCCACAGTATGTAGACAGGTCAACAGGGGACAAAACCACATTGGATTTGGTACTGGGTCATGAACCTGGCCAGGTGTTAGATTTGGAAGTAGCTGAGCACTTTGGTAATGATCACACTTCGGTTATGTTTAGCGATGGAATACGTATACACCAGAGGGCAAGAGCTACAGCTGGGGGGAAGCCACTTACAATGTGATTAGACAAGATTTAGTATGCATAGCATGGGGAAGGAAACTGCAAGGGATAGGCACATTAGAAATGTGGAGCTTCTTCAAGGAACAGCTACTCTGTGCCCTTGATAAGTATGTAACTGTCAGGCAGGGATGAAATTGTCGAGTCCATCAACCTTGGTTTACTAAGGAAGTTGAACTGCTTGTCAAGAGGAAGAAGGCAGCTTATGTTCGATGAGAAGTGAAGGCTCAGTTCAGGCAATTGAGTGTTACAAGGTAACGAGGAAAGAACTAAAAAGAGAGCTAAGATGAGTGAGGAGGGGGCCTGAGAAGTTGTTGGTGGGTAGGATCAGGGAAAGCCCTAAAGACTTGTACAGGCATATAAGGGATAAAAGAATCACTAGTCAGTTTAGGGCCAATCAAGAACAGTAGTAGGAGTTGTGTGTGGAGTCAGAGGAAATAAGGGAAACGCTAAATAATCATTTTTTCGTCAGTATTCACACTGGAAAATGACAATTTTGTCAAGGAGAATGCTGAGAAACATTTGCAAGACGAGTTGGGATCCAGTTTCATAAGGAGGAGGTACTAGAAATTTTGAAAAGTGTGAAAATACATAAATGCCTTGAGCCAGATGGGATTTATCGTAGGATTCTCTTGGAAGCCACGGAGGAGATTGCCGAGAGTTTGACTTTGATCTTTGTCATCATTGTCTACAATAATAGCACCAGAAGACTGGAGATAGCAAATGGTGTTCCCTTGTTCAAGAAGGAGAGTAGAGTAGACACCACCCTGGTAATTACAGACCAGTGACCCTTAGTTTGGTTGTCAGCAAAGTGTTGGTAAAGGCTAGAAGAGATAGGACTTTTAATTATCTTGAAAGGAATATGTTGGTTAGGGATAGTCAACACGGTTTTGTGAAGGTAAGTTGTGCCTCACAAACCTTGAGAAGGTGACCATACGGGTGGATGAGGGGATGTGTATGTGGCTTTTGATAAGGCGTTTGCTAAGGTAGCCACTGCGGAGGCATAGGATTTAGGGCAATTTAATGGTTTCAATCAGAAATTGGCTAGCTGAAAGACAACAGAGGATGGTGGTTGATGGGAAATGTTCAAGATCCTGTTTGTAATCTGAGGGTAAACTTCTTCGCTGCTCACGACACCTCCAATTTTATTTTCATCTGCAAACTCACTTACTGTACCTCTTATGCTCGCATCCAAATTATTTATGTAAATGACAAAAAGTAGAGGACCCAGCACATATCCTTGTGGCACTCCACTGGTCACAAGCCTCCAGTCTGAAAAACAACCTTCCACCATCACCCTCTGTCTTCTGTCTTTGAGCCAGTTCTTTATTCAAATGGCTCGTTCTCCCTGTATTCAGTGATATCCAACTTCGCTAATCATTCTCCCATGGGGAACCTTGTTGAACACCTTACTGAAGTCCATACTACTGCTCTGCCCTCATCAATCCTCTTTGTTACTTCCTCAAAAAACTCAATCAAGTTTGTGAGACATGATTTCCCATGCACAAAGCCACGTTGACTATCCCTAATCAGTCCTTGCCTTCCCAAGTACATGTCCATCCTGTCTCTCAGGATTTCCTCCAACAACTTGCCTACCACCAACATCAGGCTCACTGGCCTATAGGACACTGGCTTGTCCTTACCACCCTTGTTAAACAGTGGTACCACGTGAGCCAACCTCCAGTCTTCTGGCACGTCACCTGTGACTATAGATGATACAAATTTCTCAGTAAGAGACCCCAGCAATCATTTCTCTGGCTTCCCACCGAGTTCTAGGGTACACCTGATCAGGTCCTGGACATTTATCCACCTTTACCCATTACAAGACATCCAGCACTTCCTCCTCTGTAATATAGACATTTTGCAAGATGTCACCAAACCAATTCCCTACCTTTTCCACACTAAATACCGATGCAAAATACTAATTTAGTATCACCTCCATTTTCTGCGTCTCCACACAATTGCTGAGAAGTGGTTGGCAGATGGAATTTAATTCAGATAAATGTGAGGTGCTGCATTTTGGGAAAGCAAATGTTAGCAGGACTTATACACTTCATGGTAAGGTCCTAGGGAGTGTTGCTGAACAAAGAGACCTTGGAATGCAGGTTCATAGCTCCTTGAAAATGGAGTTGCAGGTGGAAAGGACAGTGAAGAAGGCGTTTGATATGTTTTCCTTTATTGGTCAGAATATTGAGTACAGGAGTTTTGAGGTCATGTTGCAGTTGTACAGGACATTGGTTCGGGCACTGTTGGAATATTGTGTGCAAGTCTGGTCCCCTTCCTATCGAAAAAATGTTGTGAAAATTGAAAGGGTTCAGAAAAGATTTACAAGAAGTTGCCAGGGTTGGAGGATTTGAGCTATACGCAGAGGCTGAACAGGCTGGGGCTGTTTTCCCTGGAGAGTCGGAGGCTGAGAGGTGATCTTATAGAGGTTCACAAAATCATGAGGGGCATGGATAGGGTAAATAGTCAAAGCCTCTTTCCTGGGGTCGGAGAGTCCAGAACTAGAGGGCATAGGTTTAGGGTGAGAGGGGAAATATATAAAAGGGACCAAAGGGGCAACGTTTTCATACAGAGAGTGGTAAGTGTATGGAATGAGCTGCCAGAGGAAGTTATGGAGGCTGGTACAATTGCAGCATTTAACAGGCATTTGGATGGGTCTACGAAGGCCAGTGTGCTTCCAATTAAACCCGTTCGACTATAACCTGGTGTTGTACAACTTTTAACCTTTTTACAGCCTTTTTTACAGCCTTTTTCATCATTCCTGATGAAGTGCTCATGCCCAAAACGTCAACTCTCTTGCTCCTCAGATCCTGCCTGACCTTCAGTGCTTTTCCAGAACTACACTTTTTGACTTTGACCTGCAGTCCTCATTTTCTCCACATCCAAATGTATTATCATTTAAACAATGCAGCTAATTTCTACCCTTTTTTTCCCGCAGCAAAGGCTATAACTTCACATTGTAAAATTGCAATTGCCATGTGTTTGCCAATTGAGACACAGACCTGGTCCAACTTCCCTAGAGTCTGTCCCCTACCTGGATTTCCTTTCCTTTCAGTTCCTGCAAGTTAACAATTGAATCCCAGAATGATAAAAAGAAATGGAAAAAAGGGGTTGAGAAAAGAGAATGCGGTATTCACAGGTGTTTGCACAAAGGAAGGAAGTTGCAGTCCGGTGTGAGCCTCAATCTTAATTGACAGAGAGGAGCAGCAAGGACAAGTGGAGCAAACAAAAGCAAGACAAGTGGTATATTAACAAGAGGAATTGAGTTCAGAAGTGGGGATGTCTTCCTGTAGTTAGGACGTCATTGAATATATTCAAAGCTGTATTCATCTGATTTTTGAACAACAAAGAATCGATGCTTCAGTTAGAGTCACTCAGCACAGAAACAGACCTTTCAGTCCAACGTGTCCATGCTGACTATTGTCTCAGACCAAATTAGTCCCACGTACCAGTGTTCTGCGGCTCCTGGTGAACTTCTGCATTCATGCACTACAGGTTATCTCTGATTGGCAGGAGGATTAGACTCTTTCTGATACTCCATTGGTCCATGGAGGGAAGGTCGCTTGATGTTTCAGTGGAGAATGAGGAGCATGCGTCGGATTTCACTGACATCGGTGAATATGCACAATATGCGATTGAAGACGCTGGTGTTATCGACAGTTTTTAAATGTCCAAATGCCAATAGCAGAAAAAAAATGGCTGAACCCAAAATCCAACCCCCCTACAGAGAGTCAATATTTTATTCCTTTGCATATTATCTGCCTGTTTAACTTTTGTACGTCTTTTTCCCCAGGGTAGAGGAGGTCCAAAACTGGAGGGGCATTGGTTGAGAGTGAAAGGGGAAAAAAATTAAAAGGAACCTAAGGGGTGACGTTTTCACACAGAGGGTGGTACGTTTTTGGACTGAGCTGCCAGTAGAATTGGTGGAGGCTTTCAACATTTAAAAGGCATCTGGATGGATATATGAATAAGAACGGTTGAGAGGGATACGGGCCAAATGTAGGCAAATGGGACTAAATTAATTTAAGAAAGCTGATCGGCACGGAACGAAATGTTGGTTTCCATTCTCCTCAACCCTCTGACACTGTTTCAACATATCAAGAACCACTTTCACAAGACTAAGAATAGACCATTCACCCCTTCCAGCCTGTCCTCAACTGTGTGGCCTAAGGGCATATTTCAAAGCAAGTTTCAGAAAGATGTCTGCAGCTTTCCAAAATAATTGAACACGCTTTCAGACTTTAGAAATGTTTCTGAAGATATCTTAGATTTTCTCAGTTTGAAGTATCAGCAACCTCTCATGCACCCCTGTCTCCCAGGTAGAGTCATTACCTTCCTCTCGCTCTTTCTCTCTCTCTCTCTCTCTCTCTCTTTTCTTAGAAGGGCTTGATGCACCAATAAAAGAAGCCTTGAGGCATGAGAAAGGGGAGACGACAGTTATGGGATAAGGGAGAGGGAATGGACGGAGGTGGAGGTTGGGGGGTGGGAGAGAAAGACTTGGGGGACAGAGGGTGGTGGGGAAGAGAAACCTGGGGGGAACAGAGGGTGGTGGGGAAGAGAAACACTGGGGGGACAGAGGGTGGTGGGGAAAAGAAAGACTGGTGGTGGGAAAGAGAATGACGGGCAGAGAGAATTGGTGTTTGCAGAGTGTGAGGAGAGAGAGAATAGGGGAGGGCAAAGGGTGGGGGGAAGAGAGAGAAAATGGACAGGAGGACACAGGAGGGGGGCAAAGAGAAAGACTGGGAAGACAGATGGTAGGGGAAGAAAATGGGCAGCAGAGAGAGAGAATGTGGGCAAAGAATTGGGGGGTACAGAGTGTAAGGAGAGAGAGAGAATGGACAGAGGGTGGGGGAAGAGACAGCACAAATTGCATCTTCCCCAGGACTGGTGTCAGTGTCCCATGAACTGGTATCCACTCCTCCCACAGCAGACGTGGGGCAATCATTTCTCAATATAGCATCATATAATCTATGCAGGCCATTTGGCCCATCCAATTCACAGCCACCTTCTGAACAGCATCCCATCAATACCCTAAATGCTTACCCTCCAGCCCTGCAATTTCCTATGGCAAATCCACCCTAACTCTGCTCATCCCTGGGCACTTCAACACAGCCAATCCACCCTACACTGCACATCTTTGAACTGTGGGAGGAAACCAGAGCACCCAGAGGTAACCTGTGCAGACACAGTGGATAGAACATGCCAAAGTGCACACAGACAGGTGCCTCAGGGTGGAATCAAACTCAGGTCCCTGGCACTGTCAGGCAGCAGTGATAACCGCTGAGCCACCGTGCCGCCCAGAGCTTTGAGGCTCTGCTTTGTCTTTTCAGCTCCTAACTTCTCATGTGCCCTCAGCAGAGGATACCTCCTCCTGACATTGTTGGACGATACCACAGGAACCTCCCTTTTCCATTTTTCAAGCACTGAGCTCATGGATTCCTGAATCTTGTGCCAGAAAGATACTGATGCCATCTGGCCTCCTGCTGCCAACTGCAGAGAACAGAGACAATCCCTGTCACTATTCTGTCCCTTAACTATTCTGTCCCTTATCTCCCCCTGCCCAACACTGTTCTTACTCCCACCAACAGCCAGTTACCTCTTTCACCCTGCAATTCTCTCTCAGATCTCCTCTACCTGCCTGACTCATACTCACACCCTCCTGATCCTATCCACTGACCCAATCAAAAGGCTCTGTGCAGTGGGAAATGGCCATCTCCCAGAATAAATGGTCCGGTTAACTTTCCCCATTTCTCCCCAAAGTGCCTGCAGCCTGACTTCCAGCTCCATCTCTCTGAGCTGAAGGTCCTCCTGCATGTGCTTGTAGCATCCAGAGCCTCCCACCTTCTGCAAATTGAAAGACATGTCCCACCCTGCCCTCTCCACTGTGTTATGTAACTGCTTAATCATTTGTAGTGCCTGAGCAGAGGCTGATAGCCAAGTTCAGAACCCATGAGGATGGCTTCAGCTGGGACCTTGGGTTCATGTCACATCACAGATGACCTCACTACACTATACACTTTCTCACACACACACTCACGCAGATCCTCTCTCATACACATGTTCTGTCTCAGATAGACACACACATACACCACCCACACCCACACACAGGTTTACACTCCATCATGCACACACTAGACTAAGCATGCACGGACGCAAACATACTCACTCTCGCACCCACATTCTCTTTTTCTCTTTCTCTCACATGCATGTACACACACATGAAAGTCGATGGGATGAATTTGCATTTACTGAGTTGTATTTTGCTCAAAACGTAAAAATCTGCAGGCAGTCAACGCATGCAGTCAGTCCATGTAATATTTTTAAAGTTCCTACTTTTGAAGTAGAACCAGTCTGACTCAAGATTGGGATTCACACGGACTGAAACCTGACACCTTTAATGCATTGTCCGAGCTGAGATGGCACTTTTAAAAAAATAAAACCTTAAGTTACGTTGAGACTTGTAGGAAGTTCTGGGGATTACATATTAATGAACCAAAACCTGCAACCCATTCTAAAAGATGAAAGACTTAACAGCAATCTAGGTTTGTTCAATATATCATTTCAGTTGCATGAAACTATAATCTTTTGCTGTAAATTCTGTGTCTTATAATCCTGCTTCACAGCTACCCGATGAAGAGTCAGTGCTCCGAAAGCTAGTGCTCCCAAATAAACCTGTTGGACTATAACCTGGTTGTGTTGCGTGATTTTTAACTTTATCCACCCCAGCCCAACACAAGCTCCTCCACTTTATTTCTCGTGAACACAGCCCAAACCTTCAAGTGCTGCCAGTAAACTTTACAATGCTGATGAAACAATGCTGTATCCGCATTCCTGAAACAATTACAATTTCTAACGATACTAGCTACTCATTCACTGCTCCTTCTGATATTGGAAACTTACTGCTGGAGACTGAAAGAAATGAGCAGCTTTAAAAGGAATACCTATTAGATCCCAGAGATTTCAATGTCTGAGTATGACGGGAAGTTCAGGTAACCTTTATTGTGACCCAATTTTGTTCCTGCTTCAGATCTCCCCAGCAAAAAGGTGTACAAAAAGTAGCTTTAATTTTTAAACAGCTCAAGATCAAAGTGCACACACTCCCCACCCCTTTATGGTTTGTCAGCTCAGAAATGTCAACCTATACACTGTATCCAAGTAAGTTTCTCCCCCTCTCCTTTTCTTGAGGTGGCGGATGGGAGGGTGCAGTCAAGAGTCTACCACACTGCTGTGGGTCTGGAGTCACGCATAGGCTAGACTGAGTAAAGAATGCAGCTGGGATGACTGAGTGAATCCAATCCACAATCACAGTTTCCTTCCCTTAAAAGGGAATGAGTGAATTAGATGTTTTTTCTTCTCCAAAATTGTTTTCATCATTCGATTCAGAACTGCAGATTTCTGCCCAAATTCCAACTCTACCATCTTGCGCTGTGGGATTTTAACTCGGAAATTCCCAGAGCTGGGTCGACTGTCTAGCCAATGTACGGCACGAGGCCATTACTCCTTCAATCCCTCTGTGATGGCACGTGAACTCACTGGTGCGTCCGCAGGTTGGAGGAGTGGATAAAGCCCTTCCCACTTAGAGCAGGTGAGCGGGCTGTCCCTGGTGTGGACCCGCTGGTGGGTCAGTAGGCCGCAATAATTGATGGATCCCTTTCTGCACTCAGACAGGTGAAAGGCCTCGCCCCAGTATGGACCCGCTGGTGTATCCGCAGGTTGCCCACCTGACTGAATCCTTTCACACACACGGAACAGGTGAATGGCCTTTCTCCGGTGTGGACCTGCTGGTGGGTCAGCAGGGTGAAGGAATCACCCTGCTGACCTGCTCACCCTTCCCACACTGAGAGCCGGTGAATGGCCTCTCCCAAGTATGGACCCGCTGATGGGTCATCAGCTTACTCGAGTAAGTGAACCCCTTCCTGCACTCAGGGCAGCTGAAGGGCTTCTCCCGGATTGGAATGACTGGTGTGCCAGCAGGCCGGAAGAGTTGCTGAAGGTCTTCCCGTACTCGGGACAGCTGAAGGGCTTCTCCCCGGAGTGGACTGACTGGTGGGCCAGCAGGCTGGAGGAGCGGTTAAAGGTCTTACCGCACTCTGGGCAGGAGAATGGCCTCTCCCTGGTGTGGAGCTCCTGGTGCCTCATCAGGTTGGAGTAGCGGGTAAAGTCCTTCCCGCACTTGGAGCAGGAGAATGGCCTCTCATCGGTGTGGACCCGCTGATGCTTCAGCAAGGTGGAGGAATCGGTGAAGGCCTTCCCGCATTCGGGGCAGCTAAAGGGCCTCTCCCCAGTGTGGACCCGCCAGTGGGGCAGCAGGTGGGAGGAGCGGGTAAATCCCTTCTCACACTCAGGGCAAGAGAATGGCCTTTCTCCGTTGTGGACCTGTCGGTGAACCCAGAGGGTAGACGCATGTGAAAAGCCCTTCCCACACTCGGGGCCTTTCCCCGGTGTGACTGTGTCGATGACTTTCCAGGGTAGACGGGACACGAAAGCCTTTCCCGCAGTCTCCACACTTCCATGGTTTCCCCACGGGCCGGGATTCCTCAGGTTTCTCCATGGCTGAAGCTTCAGCTGTACACAAACTCGTGTACAGCCCCTTCCCTCCTTGAATTCCACTTTCCAGGCTGTATAAAAGTTTCAGGTTTCACACTCAGTGTGCTGCAACACTGGGCTCTCTCATCCCTCTGATGCTGAAAACTTACTGAAACAGGAACCAAAAAAGCTTTGCTCCATCTCGCAGGATCATAGTCTTAAATCGTTGCAATACCGATGGGTTGGAGTAACTTGCAGACATTGAAGTGAAAGTGAGAACTGCAGACGCTGGAGAGAGAGAGTCCAAAAGTGCGTTTCTGGAAAAGCACAGCAGTTCAGGCAGCATCCACAGAGGAGGGGAGTCATAAGCCTTTCATCTGTTCATTTTGAAACATCCACCTTTAGATCTTCAAATACTCTGTAAGAAGAGATTACAAAACTCATCACTATCAGTTCAAAGTAGAAATTTAGAAAAAGCAATTCCAATTTCTCTGGAACATTCTTTTCTTTTGTTATTCTGAAACATTGAAAGCACCATCCCACGCTCTCTTTCTCCCGCCCTGTTCTCACTCCACTCTAAATAATTCTCCTGAAGGTGCTGATTCAGGATCTTACAGGGGCAGAAAAGCAAAAATGTCAAGACTGGTATCTCTTTGAATTTTAGATAACTCCACCTGAAAAGTAAATATCTTTCACAACATTGGGATACTGCTGAGATTGAGCAGGCTTGATTTTGGGAGGCAAAAACAAGTGTGTAAATTCAGGATGAATCTGCAGTGCAGATTCTTGAGAAACAACTGTACACAAAATAGTTAACATCCCCGGGAAGGGGGTTGGGGTGGGTGAATAAGACATCAATGCATTGACACTGACAACAGGGAGAAACTGAACATACAAATGTGCCAAACGTTAGTGGCAAGCCAAAGTCGTAGAGATATCCTAACCTAATCTAGTCCCATTGGCCCACATCCCTCTAAACCATTCCTTTTCATATACCTATCCAGATGCCTATTAAATGTCATAATTGTACTAGCATCCACGACTTCCTCAGGCAGCTGATTCTTCACATAGACCACCCTCTGAACGAAAATGTTGCCCCGAGGTCACTTTTAAAACTCCCACCCCCGCCATCACCCTCAACGTATTATCCTCTACTTCTGGACTCCACCACCAGGATGGAGGATTTGAGCTACAGGGAGAGGCTGAATAGCTGGGGCTGTTTTCCCTGGAAAGTTGAAGGCTGAGGGGTGACCTCATAGGCGTTTATAAAATCATGAGGGTCATGGATAGGATAAGTAGACAAAGTATTTTCCCCTGAGGTGTAAGAGTCCAAAACTCGAGAGCATAGATTTATGGTGAGCGGGGAATGATATAAAAGGGACCTAAGGGTCAACATTTTCACACAGAGAGTGATGAATGTGTGGAATGAGCTGCCAGAGGAAGTACTGGAGGCTGGTACAATTGCAACATTTAAAAGGCATTTGGATGGGTACATGAATCGGAAAGGTTTAGAGGGAAAAGGGTCAAGTGCTGGCAAATGGGACTAGATTCGGTTGGAATAACTGTTCAGCATGGACTAGTAGGACTGAAGGGTCTGTTTACATGCTGTACATCTCTATGACTCTAAATGTCTCTCCTGTCACCCCCCAGCCTTCGGTGCACTAGGGAAAATAACCTCAGCATATTCGCCACCAGAACCTCAAACCGTGGAGACATCCTTGTATATATTTTCTGAACTCTTTCAAGTTACACAACATCCTGTCCGGGAGCAATGGGAGAGCGAAGGTGACGTGAGACCAGGAGGGTGCAGGGAATGTAAGGACACTGTTTAAATTCTTACTTTCGGAGCCCGCAGCCTTTTTCCTGTTCGGGAGCAGCAGGAGACAGAGCAAAGGTGACGTGGAGACAAGGAGAGTGCCGGGAAGGTAAGGACTTAGTATGTATTTTGGGCAGCGGCTAAACCCGAGATACTACACGTGTAGTATCTCCCTTCCGCACCACCCACCCTCCGCTAACCAGAAGAAAAAACACTCTGTAAGGTAGGATTTTATTTTCTCTTTCTTTTATTTCATATATTTAAGTGCATTGTTTGGTTTTAGTTAGTTGATTTAAAGCTAAGGCTTACAATGGCAGGGGACCTCAGACCCGTGGCATGTGCCTCTTGCTTGGTGTGGGAGCTCAGGCAAGTGGCTGATGTTCTGGACTCTTGCAAGAAGTGTGTCCAGCTGTAGCCTTTATTTGACCGCATGATGGCTCTGAAGCTGCGGATGGACTCAATGTGGAGCGTCCACAATACTGAGGAGATCGTGGATAGCACGTTTAGTGAACTGGTCACACGGTAGGTTAGAATTGCTGAGGGAGACAGTGAATGGGTGACCAAAAGGCAGAAAAAGAGGAGGAAGGCAGTGCAGGTGTACCCTGCGGTCATCTCTCTCCAAAACAGGTGTACCGTTTTGGATACTGTTGAGGGAGATGGCTCACCAGGGGAGGGCAGCAGTTGCCAAGATCATGGCACGTGGCGAGGAAAAGACACATAAGGCCATAGTATTAGGGGATGCAATTGTAAGGGGAGTAGATTGGCGGTTCTATGACCGAAAATGGGACTCCTGGATAGTACGTTGCCTCCCAGGTGCTCGGGTCAGGGACGTCACCGATCGGCTGCAGAGCATTCTAAAAGGGGGGGGGGGGGGGGTGAATAGCCAGTTGTTTTGGTGCGTACAGGCACCAACAATCTAAGTAAAAAACGAGATGAGGTCCTGAATGCAGAATTCAGGGAGGTAAGAGAGAAGTTAAAAAGGAGGACCACAAAAGTAGTGATCTCGGGATTGCTACCAATGCCACTGTTAGCCAGCGTAGAAATGAAAGAATAGGCAGGATGAACACGTGGCTTGGGGGATGGTGTAGGATGGAAGGGTTTAGATTTGGGACTGGTTCAGGGGAAGGTGGGACTACTACAAATTGGACGGTCGACATCTAAACCAGACTGGAACCACTGCCCTTGGGAAGATTTTGCTACTGTGGTTGGGGAGGTTTTAAACTAATGTGTCAGGGAGCAGGGAACCAGAAGAGAAGACAGCGAGGTAGAAACTGGAGACTGTAAGGATCATGGAGATAGCATGAATTAGGGGAAGAGTAGGCAGAGAGCAGATGAACGCAAAATAACTTGTGGCCTGAAGTACATGTACTTCAATGCAAGGAGTACAGTGGGTAAGGCAGATGAACTTAGGACTTGGATTGGTACCTGGGAGTATGGTATTATTGCAATCAGAGATTTGTTTGAGGGAAGGGCATGATTGGCAACTAAATGTTCCAGGATATAGATGCAGGGAGGGAAGTAAAAAGGTGTGTGTTGGGGGGGTGGGGTGTCGCGAGAGGAGTTACATTGCTGGTGAGGGATGATATCACGGCTATGCGAAAGGAGGACACTATGGGGGACTTGGGTAGTGAGGCATTGTGGGTGGAGCTGAGAAATAATAAGGTTGCAGTTACATTGTTGGGCCTCCCAGCAGTTAGCGTGAGGTAGAAGAACAAATAGGTAAATAGATTATAGAAAGATGTAAAGGCAACAGGGTGGTGGTGATGGGAGATTTTTCCCCACATTGACTGGGATACACTTTGTGTCAGAAGTCTGGATGGGGCAGAATTTTTAAGAAGCATCCAGGAGAGTTTTCTAGAGCAATATGTCAATAGTCCGACGAGGGAAGGGGCCATTTTGGACCTGGTGTTGTGGAATGAGCCAAGCCAGGTGGGAGAAGTTACGTTGGGGGGTTTCTTTGGGAATAGTGACCACAATTCTGTAAGTTTTATAATACTCGTAGACAAATATGAGAGTGGGCAAGGCCAATTACATCAAAATTAGGCAGGAGCTGGGAAATGGGGATTGGACACAGCTAATTGAACGGAATTCCACATTTGATATATGGTAGGCTTTCAAAGATAGGTGAAAGATAGTGCAGGATAGGCATGTCCCGTTGAAAATAAAAGATAGGAAAGGCAAGATTCGTGAACTGTGGATGACAGGAGAAATCGTATGACTAGCCAAGAGGAAAAGGGAAGCGGACAGAAAGTCCAAGCAGCTAAGAACAGAACGGGCCCTGGAGGAATATCGGGAGACTAGGACCTGTCTTAAACGAGAAACCAAGCAGGCTAAAAGGGGTCATGAAATAGCTATAGTGAGCAGAATTAAGGAGAATCCCAAAGTCTTAAATTCTTATATAAGAAGCAAGTGGGTACTAGGGAAAGGATTTGTCCACTAAAGGATAATGAAGGAAGACTGTGTGTCCAAGCTGCGAGAATGGGTGAAATTCTGAATGATTTCTTTGCATCAGTGTTCACCGATGAGGGGGACATGATGAATGTTGAGATTAGAGACAGAAGTTTGCTTACTCTGGATCACATTGACATAAATAAGGAAGATTTGTTGGGTAGGCTAGAGGGTTTAAGTTGGACGAATCCCCAGGACCGCATTGGATCTATCCCAGGTTGCTGAGGATGGCGAGAGCGTAAATAGCTGGGGCACTGACAGCTATCTTTGTCGCATCTTTAAACACAAGTAAGGTGCCAGAAGACTGGAGGGTTGCTCGTATTGTCCCCTATACAAGAAGGGATATTGCAGGTAACTACAGACCAATGAACCTGACGTCAGTGGTGGGAAAGTTGCTGGAGAAGCTACTGAAGGAGAAAGCCTATTTATATTTAGAAAAGAATGGGCTTATCAGTGATAGGCAACATGGTTTTGTGCGGGTCAGATTGTGCCTTACCAACTTAATAGAGTTCTTTGAGGAAGTGACCAAGTTGATACCTGAAGTGCTATATATGTCATATGCATTGACTTTAGTAAGGCATTTGATGAACGAATAGAGAAAGTGAAATCACGTGGCGTGCAGGGTGTTCTAGCTAAGTGGATAAAGAACTGGCTCAGCAACAGGAGACAGAGAGTTGTAGTTGAAGGGATTTTCTCGAAATGGAGAAAGATGACCAGTGGTGTTCCAAAGGGATCAGTGCTTGGATCACTGTTTTTTTTTGTGAGACACAAATGATCTGGAAGTGGGAACCGTTGGTATGATCAGCAAGTTTGCAGATGACATGAAGATTGGTGAAGTAGCAGAAAGCATAGGGGATTGTCAAAGAATACAGGAGAATATAGATAGACTAGAGAGTTGGGTGGAGAAGTGGCAGATGGAGTTCAATCCAGGTAAATGTGAGGTGATGCATTTTGGGAAGTCTAATTCTCGAGCAAATAATACAGTAATTGGAAGAGCCTTGGGAAAAGTTATGACCAGAGAGATCTGGGAGTTCAGCTCCATTGTACCCTGAATATTGCTGTACAGGTGGGTAGAGTGGTCAAGAAGGCATATGGTATGCTTGCCTTCATCGTACAGGGTATTGAGTATAAGACCTGGCAGGTTATGTTAAAATTGTACACGACATTGGTTCGGCCCCATTTAGAATGCTGTGCAAATTTCTGGTTGCCACATTACGAAATGGATGTGGGCGCCTTGGAGAGGGTGCAGAGAAGGTTTACAAGGATGTTGCCTGATATGGAAGGTGCCAGCTATGAAGAGAGGTTGAGTAGGTTAGGTTTGTTTTCATTAGAAAAAAAGAGATTGAGGGGGGAACCTGATTGAGGTTGACAAAATCATGAAGGGTATAGGCAGGGAAGACATAGACAGCTTTCAAGGTAAGAGGGGAAATGTTTAAGTGGGATACACGCAGCTAGAACTTTACACAGAGGGTGGTAGATGCCTGCAACGCGTTGCCAGCAGAGTTAGTGGAGGCAGGCATGATAGATTAATTTAAGATGCTTTTGGACAGATGCATGAGTAGGTGGGGAACGAGGGATACTTAGGCATTGGGCGATTGGTTTAGACAGTGGATTTGGATCGACCCAGGCTCGCAGGGTCGAAGGGCATGTTGCTGGGATGTAAATTTTCTTTGTTCTTTATCCTTCCAATGGTGGGTGGCGAGGGGGCGGGGGGGGGGGGGGCAGGGGGGGGGGGGCAGTGTGACACACAATTGTGCACAATATTCAAGAGTGGCCTAACCAATGTCCTCCACAGCCTCGACATAACCCTCCTTCTCCTATACTCAGAGGATTGGGAAAGTACTCAAAACTTAGAAAAGATAACCGGGAAAGAATGGAGGGACAAACCGTAATTTTGAGGGTCAGATTGGAAGCATCAACGCGTCGGGGCAGGGGTTGGGGATGGGGGAAGAAAGCAGAATGTGGTGGAGACAAGGCCGAGGAAGAACAGAGGATGCAAAACCGTTGCAGCCAGCTTGAAGATGCAATGAGGGATATTGCATGCACTTTTAACTGTTGGGTTTAATTGTGGGGACCCTGTTAATTTTAAAAGTAAAGGCAGAATTCCCAATTTCTGTCCTTCCGTCCCTCCGCATTCGGGTAATTAACACACATACCTGAGTTTGCAAAGTCTGCTCTCTCTCTGGGATCACTCCAGTTGCTACAAGTGAAGAGATTGCCCCCTTCTCTCTCTCTGCCTCCGAGGTCGAGGATTTGCCCAGAGGAGGGAAATTCACTCTGAAAATGACAAAGCCACTTCGCGTTGTGACGTCATAATGGGCCGATGGTCAGGGCGAGGTCAATGGCAGAACCCGCACTACACCTGCTCCGGACGGACGGACGGCTGGTGTGCACTGCGCCTGCGTTGCCCTGCACTATAACAGGAGGAGCGAGCAGTTTGCAAAAACCCCTTCCTTTCAGAGAATTCCTACAATGTGGAAGCAGGTCACTCGGCCTAACGAGTGCACACCCAGACGCACTCCCCTTCCCCTCTGCATTTATCTCTGACTAATGTACCTAACCTACACAACCCGAGACACTTATCGGTAATTTAGCATGGCAAACCCCAATACCTCGCACATGTGTTATTTCATACAACCAATATATCATAACCAGCACAACCTTGGGCACTATGGGTAATTTAGCATGGCCAATTCACCCTAACCTGCACATTCTGGTCAGTATTGATAGTTTCAGAGAGTAGAGTCAATTAAGAAAACGTCTGTTGTAGCATAGAACTTTGTTTCATTGTAGCTGCTTCTCTAGGTCCACAGCGGTAATATTAAATCAAACTGAAATAAAACCTGAGCTGAGAGAACGGGCCTTTCCACTTTCATTATACAACTATTTTTAAAAAAAAGGCTTCCCCTGAGTGTCTCTTCACTATTTTGGCACCACTGCCTTTTCAAACCCTTTTGAAAAAACAAAACAAGGACAACATACCAGTTTTCAAACTGTAGGTAATCTCATCTAATCTAATAACACCGTTAAAGGGGCAGAATTGTCCCAATGGCATGGAGTCTGGGTTGTTGTTGAGACAGATGTCTTGAAGTTTATTAACAACACTCAATATTGCAAGCCCTCAGGCTGAGATACAGTGTGAGTTCTGTGCTGATTAAATGCATCACATGAGTATAACATGACATGAGGATGACTGCATGATCACATATTGCACTGTGACTACTGAGGTGAAGGAAAACCCTTTGCAGTGGAATGTCATACATTGTGAGGTGATCCACCTGCCCGAAATGTGCATGTTCTTTCTGAGTCATGCAATGCTACAAGAGACTTCATCATCGTATCTTCAAAACGGAAGGAGACAGAATACAAGTTTTAATCTTTCGGAGTTAGAACAAACAGAGTTGTTGTCTCTGGTTTGTTACCCGTGCCACGTGATAGAGATTCGAGGAATAGGGAGAGAGAACACTTAAATGCGTGGCTTCAGGGATGATGCAGGAGGGAGGGGTTCCAGTTTTTGGATAACTGGGGTTCTTTCTGGGGACGGTGGGACCTCTATAAACAGGATGGTCTACACCTGAACCTGAGGGGAACCAGTATCCTTGGGGGGAGGTTTGCTAGTGCTCTTGGGGGGGGTTTAAACTAACTCGGCAGGGGCATGGGAACCCAGATTGTAGCTTCAGGGTGCAGGGCCTGGAGTGTAGGGAGGTGAGGAACATGGCATCAATTTCCAAGGAGGGTGCCTGTAAACAGGGAAGTGGCTTGAAGTGTGTATACTTCAATGCAAGAAGTATACGAAATAAGGTAGGTGAACTTGCAGCGTGGGTTGGTACCTGGGACTTCGATGTTGTGGCTATTACGGAGACATGGCTAGAACAGGGACAGGATTGGCTGTTGCAGGTTCCGGGATTTAAATGTTTTAGTAGGGTCAGAGGTGAGGGTAAAAGAGGGGGAGGTGTGGCATTGCTTGTCAAAGATAGTATTACAGCGGTGGAAAGGACGATGGATGAGGACATGCCATCTGAGGTAGTTTGGGCTGAGGTTAGGAATAGGAAAGGTGAGGTCACCCTGTTAGGAGTCTTTTACAGGCCTCCTAATAGTCCTAGAATCATTGAAGAAAGGATTGGGAAGGTGATTCAGGAGATGAGTGACAGTAATAGGGTGGTTGTTATGGGGGACTTTAACTTTCCTGATATTGATTGGGAAAGCTATAGCTCAAGTTCGTTAGATGGGTCAGTGTTTGTTCAATGTGTGCAGGAGAGTTTCCTGACACAATATGTAGACAGGCCAACAAGAGGTGAGGCCATACTGGATTTGGTTCTGGGTAACGAACCAGGCCAGGTGTTAGAATTAAAGGTAGGTGAGCACTTTGGGGATAGTGACCATAATTCGGTGATTTTTACACTCGTGATGGAGAGGGATAAGTGTGTACTACAGGGCAAGAGTTATAGTTGGGGTAAGGGAAATTATGATGCGGTGAGGCATGACTTAGGATGTGTGGCTTGGAAAAGTAGACTCCAAGGCAAGAGTGTAAAGGATATGTGGAACTTGTTCAAGGGGCAACTATTGAGTGTCCTTGATAATTATGTACCTGTCAGGCAGGAAGGAAAGGGTCGTGCGAGGGAGCCGTGGTTTAATAAGGAATTGGAATCCCTTGTTAAATGGAAGAGGGCGGCCTATCTCAAGATGAGACGTGAAGGTTCAATTGGGGCGATTGAGAGTTATTGGGTAGCCAGGAAGGACCTGAAGAGAGAGCTAAAAGCAGCAAGGAGGGGACATGAAAGGTCCTTAGTCGATAGGATTAGGGAAAACCCTAAGGCTTTCTATAGGTATGTTAGGAATAAAAGAATGACTAGGGTAGGAATAGGTCCAGTCAAGGATAGTAGTGGGAAGTTGCGTGTGGAGGCGGAAGAGATTGGGGAGACACTGAATGAATACTTTTCTTCAGTATTTACTCAGGAACAGGGCATTGTTGTAGATGAGAATACTGAGTCACAAATAAGTAGAATGGATGGCTTTGAGGTATGTAGAGAAGAGGTGTTGGAAATCCTGGAAAAGGTGAAAATAGATAAGTCCCCTGGGCCTGATGGCATTTATCCTAGGATTCTCTGGGAAGCAAGGGAGGAGATTGCAGAGCCATTGGCCTTGATTTTTATGTCCTCTTTGTCTACAGGAGTAGTCCCAGAAGACTGGAGGATAGCAAATGTGGTTCCCTTGTTCAAAAAGGGGAGTAGGGATAGCCCTAGTAACTATAGGCCGGTGAGTCTCACTTCTGTTGTGGGCAAAGTCTTAGAGAGAATTGTAAGGGATAGGATTTATGCACATCTGGATAGGAATAATGTGATCAAGGATAGTCAGCATGGTTTTGTGAAGGGCAAGTCGTGCCTCACAAACCTTATTGAATTCTTTGAAAAGGTGACGAAGGAGGTTGATGAGGGGAAAGCGGTAGATGTGGTATATATGGATTTTAGTAAGGCGTTTGATAAGGTTCCCCATGGTAGGCTACTGCAGAAAATACGGAGATATGGCATTGAGGGTGAATTGGAGGTTTGGATTAGGAATTGGCTGGATGGAAGAAGACAGAGGATAGTAGTTGATGGCAAAGTTTCTTCATGGAGTGCCGTCACTAGCGGTGTTCCGCAAGGATCTGTTTTGGGACCATTGCTGTTTGTCATTTTTATAAATGACCTGGAAGAGGGGTTAGAAGGTTGGGTGAGCAAGTTTGCGGATGATACGAAAGTCGGAGGAGTTGTTGACAGTGAGGAAGCATGTGGCAGGTTACAGCAGGATATAGAGAAGCTGCAGAGCTGGGCACAAAGGTGGCAGATGGAATTCAATGTAGCTAAGTGCGAGGTGATTCACTTTGGGAAGAATAACAAAAAGATGGGGTACTGGGCTAATGGTCGGATACTTGGTAGTGTGGATGAACAGAGGGATCTTGGTGTCCATGTACACAGATCTCTGAAAGTTGCCACCCAAGTAAATAGTGCGGTGAGGAAGGCATATGGCGTACTGGCTTTTATTGGTAGAGGAATTGAGTTCCGGAGTCCTGAGGTCATGATGCAGTTGTATAAGACTCTGGTACGGCCGCATCTGGAATATTGTGTGCAGTTTTGGTCGCCATACTATAGGAAGGATGTGGAGGCATTGGAACGGGTGCAGAGGAGGTTTACCAGGATGTTGCCTGGTATGGAAGGAAAATCGTATGAGGAAAGACTGAGGCACTTGGGGCTGTTTTCACTAGAGAAAAGAAGGTTTAGGGGTGACTTGATTGAGGTGTACAAGATGATTAGGGGGTTAGATAGGGTAGACAGTATGGACCTTTTCCCGCGTATGGAGTCGGGTATTACAAGGGGGCATAGCTTTAAATTAAGGGGGGGTAGATATAGGACTGATGTTAGGGGTAGGTTCTTCACTCAGCGAGTCGTTAGTTCATGGAATGCCCTGCCAGTAACAGTGGTGGACTCTCCCTCTTTATGGGCATTTAAGAGGGCATTGGATAGGTATATGGAGGATAGTGGGTTAGTGTAGTTTAGGTGGGCTTGGATCGGCGCAACATCGAGGGCCCGAGGGCCTGTACTGCGCTGTATTCTTCTATGTTCTATGTTCTATGTTCTAAATATCCGATGTTCTTCAATGGCCACAGCAGACTGCAGAATATTCCTATCTTATGGAAGCAGGAATACAAAAGGCAGGAATGCATAGGCTGCTGGGTTTAACATCAGTCACGGTGGTGGGGGGGCGGGCGGGGGGGGAAAATGGGGGGGGGGGGGGGAATGGTAGGCCACTCCTGAGTACTGCGTGCAGTTTTAGTCTCCTCACTTAAGAAAGCATGCACTGAAACTGGAGGCTGTGCAGAGGACGTTCATTAGTTGATTTCAGAGTTGAGATAGTTGGCTTATGAAGACAGTCTGAGTAAACAGTGATTATATTAATTGGAATTTAGAGTTAGGATCTTATGGAAACATATAAATTTATGAGGGAATAGATAAGACAGGCATAGAGAGGATTTTGCCACAGGTAGGTGAAACTGGGACAAAAGGGCATAGCCTCAAAATTAGGAGGAGCAAGTTTAGGACAGAATTGTGAAAGAACCTCTTTACCCAGAGGGTTGTGAATCTGGAATTCCTTGCCCAGTGAAGTACTTGAGGCTTCCTCAGTAAATGCGATTAAAGCTAAGATAGATAAGTTTTTAAACAATGACGGAATTAAGGGTTATCGTGAGAGGATTCGTAAGTGGAGCTGAGGCCATGAAAGGATCAGCCACAATACTGAATGGTGGAATTGGCTCGAAGGACCAGACTGCCCATTTCTGCTCCTAGCTCTTATGGAACAGAGGAACCCCTTCTATTCCAGAAGTCTTTCGGCATGGTGCCACATTGATAGTCATCATTTCAAATAAGAGCTCATCTTGTTCAGGTCATTTAACAGTGTGGATAGAACATTGTTGAATGAACAGGAAAGAAAGTCGTCAAAACGTTTAGGGTTGTCAAGAGGTGATGAATGGAATACAATGCAAGGGCTTCAGGTTTTTTCCAATGTCTGTTCACAGTTTTGATGAAGGAAGCATGTGCAACGGTTTTTTAATTTAGTGATGGCCCAAAACTAGGTAGGAAACCGAAGTACAAACAGGGCAAAATGAATACATGAAGTGTTATTGACAGGTCAAGCAGGTTGGGAACATGCTAGTTAGGGGTTTAATGTCCAACTTAGCAGAAGCAATGGAAAAGCAGCACGGAGAGAGTCTGCAAAATCTCAGAAGTACAGAAGGATTCGGGCACATGATAAAGTTAGCACAAAAGGCACCCACAACGGATTAAGGCAGAAAATAAAATACTGTCGTTTGTGGTAAGGGAGTGGAACATAAAGTCAGGATGTTTTTCTCCATTTGTCAGTGGTTTTGGGGAGACCACTAGACTTGGTCTCTTCACTTAAGAAAGGATGTAAATACATCCAATGTGGTTCAGACTTGATCTGCTCAATTTACAATTGGGGGCAAGGAGATGCCGAATTGGCTTTGCATCGGTTAGAGCTTAGAAGAATCAAATGATCTGATAGAGGTTTACAACATCCCGAGAGGACTTAATGTGAATGTGTGAATCCCTTTGTGCCAGAGCCTAGAAATCAATGGACACAGTTAACAAATAAGTGTAGGAGAGTTGTTTTTTTCACAGGAGTTCCCAAGACTTTGAAACTCACTTCTTCAGCGAGCAGCATTGTGGTGAGCACTGCTATCTCCCAGCATCAGCGACGCTGGTTCGGTTTCAGCCTCAGGCGACTGTCAGGGTGGTGTTTGTGCATTTTGCTCCCCCGTGTCTGCGTGGGTTTTCTCCGGGGGGGGGGGGGGGGTGCTCTGGCTTTTTCTCATACTACAAAAAAAGTGCGGGTTAGGATGGATTAGCTGTCAGTAATGTAGAGTTACAGGACTGGAATACCGGGGTGGGGCGGTCAGTCAGTGTCAACTCGATGGGCTAAATGGCCTGCTTGCACACCATAGGGATTCTAGAACTGCCTGGAATCTGTAACTGACCGGATGACACGTGTGCGCTTTCTTCTCACATTGTTTTTATTCAAGCTTGCAGAGTCATTTCCACAAGATGGCAACAAACTCCCCAAATAATAAAATATATCAGTTTTATATCCAGTTGTGTAAATTGAAGAACAGTTTACATATACCAATCAATATTATACACGTGTTTTAAGGTTACCAATATTCAATTACAATTAATGGATTTGGATATTTCATTTGTCTTACCTGATTATATTCAACCAACTACAGCATCTAGACACTAGTCTAATTACAGCCTTCAATGTCTACAGAGTACTTTTTTAATATCATGTCCACTGACTTGTGACCTCCTCATTGTTATCGAAGTTCCTTATTTGTCTCACATCATCAATGTTTTGCTTTGTCGCACGTCTTCCTGGCTTTTTTGCAGTGAGCACCTTATATTCTGACCTGGTCAACATTTTACCCTCCAAATCTATACTGAGAATTTAATGAGAAACATCAGCGTGTGGTGAGTGTATGGAACTCACTACCATAGTGAGTGGTCGGGGTGAAAGGCATTATAATCAAGGGGAAGCAAGCCAACACGAACGAGTGTCACTGTCACCGGATTCACAACACAGTGAAATTAAAACATACAATATCCCTCAAAATGTCTCAACTATTCCGAACCAGACTTGATGAAGAACAGGTATTGCACACAAAAATTGTAATTTGAACAAAAATTAACAATTGTAAATACTGCAAATTTACTAGGGCAAGGTTAAACAAGATAACTGAATTAATAGCAACGGGTTCAGCATATTGATCATGTCCCCCACTGTCTCATAGACAGAGACTTAAGGCGCAAATTAAAAGAGAAAATTAAAAAAAAAATACCCATGCAATGAAACAGTTTCCAACAATGGTTTGCCAACCCTTTTGGCAATTCTTGGACGATGAGTTATTTATAGGCACATAACTCTATATCAAACTCCGAAGTCATTGCTGAATGTGAACGGACGCCACGAAGTATTCACCTATTTCTTACAACTTGGGACTCATTCCCAGAAAGAGACAATAATTATTTAACTGGATAGAAAAAATACTAGAGTGAAACAGCGATTGCCAAAGCTTCCAAAATCAGCAGCCGGTCAGCAGCAATTTTCCTCTCTTTGTTTAAAAAGCGAATCAACAGTCTCTGTGGCTGGCTGCTTAAAAACAATCCTCTCTCGACTGACTAACTCAACAAGGTGGAGGTGGGTACTGCAGATTTTGGAGATTAGAGTGCTGCTGGAAAAGCACAACTGGTCAGGCAGCATCTAAGGTGCATGAAAATCAACATTTTGGGCAAAAGCCCAACAAATAATCAGCTGCCACCCTGGACAAGGCAAAACACATTGAGTACATTGAAATCTTGGCGGATAGGTTCTTGATTGTGGATTCAATGTTACAAGGAGAAAGCAGGAGATTGGGGTTGAGAAATTATCAGCTATGATTGAATGGTGGTATGGTCATAGAGTCAGGGAGATGTTTAGCACAGAAACAAACCTTTTGGTCCAACTCACCCATCCCAACCAGATACCCTAACCTAATCTAGTTCCGTTTGCCAGCAATTAGACCACATCCCTCCCAACTCTTCCTATTCATATGCCTTTTAAACATTATAATTATACCAGCATACACCACTTCCTCTGGCAGTTCATTCCATACACGCACCACTATTTGCGTGAAAATGTTGCGCCCTAAATCCCTTTTACATCTCATTCTTCTCACCAGACGCCTATGCTCCCTAGTTCTGGAAGCCCCCTACCATTGTCTATTTGCCCTATCCATGCCCCTCATGATTTTATAAACCTCCATAAGGTCAACCCTCAGCTTCTGACGCTCCAGTGAAAAAAAAGCCCCAACCTATTCAACATCTCCCTCTAGCTCAAACCCTGCAATCCCCAGCAACATCGTGGAAAATCTTCGTTGATAGAGAAGTCAACGTTTCGGGTGGAACACTTCTTCAGTCCTGAAAAAGGGTCACTACAGGAAACTCTGACTTCTCCACCAGCTGGTGCTGCCTGGCTTGCTGTGTTCTCCCAGCCTCGCACCTGCCTACTTTGGATTCCAACATCTGGAGCTTTCTTTTTGTCTCCAACGACTGGCAGAGCAGACTCGATGGGCCGAATGTCCTAACTTCTGCTCTGCTGGTCTTGTGGTCTCAAGTTTCTGCAGATCGTTTCAGTGGGGACGTGCAGCCTGGGGGCAACGAGCAGCAGCGCCAACTGGAAGCAAAGTGCATAGAACAATAGAATCCTGACAATGTGCAAACAGGCCCTTTGGCCCAACAAGTCCACACTGCCCCTCCGAAAATTAACCTACCCAGACGCGTTCTCCTACCCTATTACCCTACCTTTATCCATAAATGATGCATCACACGTGCACATCCCTGAACAATGCGGGCAATTTAGCTTCGCCAGTTCACCCTAACCTATACATCTTTGGACTGTGGGAGGAAACCAGTGCACTCAAAGGAAAGCCACGCAAACAATAGAGGGAGAACATGCAAACTCCACACAGACATTCAGTCCGAAGGTGGAATCGAGCTGTGTCCCTGAAGCTGTGAGACAGCAGTGCCAGCCGCTGAGTCACTGTGCCACCCCTGAGCACCGTGGCTTCCTACAGAAAACAAAACAAGATGCCCGCCAACTCTCTGACTGCACCCACTGTCAGAATGGGCAGAAGTTTCAATCCTGGGAGAGACCCACAGCAGCGACACCGGTGGAGTCTGATTGTTGGGATCACTGGTTGCCGCTGTGGGGGCCTCCGGACGTTGCAGGGCAACGTTAACATGTGCCCGTACTCGAGGCAGGTGAACAACCTCTTACCAACATGGACCCGCCAATGAATCATCAGGTGATAGGAGTGGGTTAACCCTCCCCATACTCGGGGCAGCTGAAGGACCTCTCCCCAATGTGGAGTCACCGGTGGATCAGCAAGTGGGAAGAGAGAGTGAAGCCCGTCCCGCGCTTGGGGCACAAGAACAGACTCTCCCCCTTCTGCACACACCAGTGCATCTGGAGGTGTAAGGCCTGAGTGAAGCCGTTCCTGCATCTGGAGCAGGAGAAATGGATTTCCCTTGTGGACCCACTAGTGGGCCATCAGGTGGGAGGAGTGGTTCAGACTATTGCCGCAAATAGAGTGGGTGAACGGCCAGTCACAAGTGTGGACCCGCCAGTGGGAAGATTGGGTAAAGCCCTTCCTGCACATGGGACAGGTTGACCGCCAATCCCAGTGTGGACCTGCTGGTGGGACAGCAGGCAGGAGGCTTGGGTAAAACCCTTCCTGCACACGGGGCATGTGGACCGCCAGTCCTTGGTGTGGACCCGCCAGTGGGAAACCGGGTGGGAGGCTTGGGAAAGCTCTTCCCACACTCGGTGCAGGAGAACAGTCTCTCCCCAGTGTGATTGCACCCATAGGTCTCCAAGGCAAACGTGGCACGCACGTTGCTCCACTTCCACGGTTAGTCCACGTGGTGGCATTCCTCGGGTTTCTCCATGGCAGTAGCTGCAGCTGCGTGTGCAGGCCCTGCCCGCCGTGAATTCATGTTTCTAGGCCATATGAATGTTTCAGGCTCCACACTCAATGCGCTGCAACGTTAGACTTTCTCATCCAGTCGTACTGATGCTGAAAACAGAAGGTGTAAGGATGGCAGCTGGCCTTGATGATAGAACATTCATGAGCCAGAATTGTGGTTCATAGTAATTGGTGATAGCTTTTTTTCGTGTTTCAGAGGAGAACAACAAATCTTTTTACTTGAATGTAAGCCCCCATGGCTACTATGTAACGTTTTAAACGTTTGTCTTTACATTTGTAGCCGGGAAAACTTTATAACGAGTTACAGTAAAATGACAACAGGCCACCTCTTCATGTCAAATAAAATAACAACTGATCGTTATTTGTTTTTCATACGGACTTCACGCCTTTAAGTTATTCTAATGCGCACACCTTTTCCTCTATCTTGATGCGTCATGTCCATTTCCTCGTGCCAGTTGAACTTTTATTTCCCCTGGAAACTGTGTGATAATATTCAATCATGTGGACCATCCTATCAAACCGGGAGCATACATAACATTTTGTGTAACATAGAGGAATTCTTTAATGGGAACAGGCATCAGCCATAATCCATTATTTTACACTTTTGTACCTTTCTTCCTACACTTCATTTTATGAAATGTTTCGAACGTGGTCTTTTTCTGGGAAGCTGTTTTTGTTTTCAAAACTAAAGTTACTCTGCTTTGATGACTAATTGGAGCAATTACTCTTTTATCGGTCAAGTTCAATGCTCTATGTTCTCAGTGTGGCCATGCTGCTATGTTAACAATTTTACGTTGTCTTTTTTTTAGAGGGATCGTAAACGCATAGATTCTGAAATGCCCGGTGATATCTAGTTGAAGAAGCCTTTCAGTTTTAAAACAAACAATGAATGTTGAGTCGTCAGTTCTCCAAGCTCAGCTTTTCCCTGGTTTGGATTGCTTTGATTTTTCTTTAGCAATCTGAGTGTTCAGAACTGTTGGTCACTTGTTAGCTTTGAATCCAAAAGAAACTGCTACACGGAAGAAGGTGTTCCATGCTGAACTGCTCTGACATCTCACTCTCCTGTAATATCCTGTGTTTGGTTTAACCTTTCTTGCCAAGGGGTGCTTATGGGGATTGTTGCAGGAATTTGGAACAACATCAATAAATTGGTGGTCTGTTGAGTTTTTAAATAATTTAGTTAGTCTGTGTCTTTCGGTAAATGTGCAAATAAATTCTGATTCACTTAATACTATGTGGTTTGGCCAGCTGCATCACTCCTCGAACATCTACTCTACACCTGCTTAAAACGACGAGCAAAGTTTGGGCCTAAGCTGCCTTCTTGAAATGTTTTGACATGTTCTGGCCTGATCCATGACATGAGTGAGTGAAATGGCTCATGTCTTTTCCTGAACAGGCTTCTATTCCAACTGAGTATTTCTGAACAACATTTTACAACAGTGTCCTGTGACGTCTTGATCAGTAATTAAACTGAGAACCTATAATTTCACGAAACAATGGGGAAGAAAAACAACAAACAATAAGTGAACCAAGAAAACAAATTGTTTAATAAACTGAATTCGCTCTTACTGTCAGGGCCAAAACGTACTGACGGTAGCAAGCAGATTCCGGATTTTCTTGTTGTCTCCCAAAAGGTGTTTCCTTGAAAGCAATTAAACTCAACGCCCAATATTCTTTTCTGCGAATTCAACAAATTGTTTTGTCTGAAGTACAAGAAATTAACGCAGTGCAATGTTATGCAAGTATTTGCTTTCCAACATTTGTTTGAAAGAATAGTGTAGTTATTCGATCAGCATTTGTGGAATAAATGATTTGAATATTATTGGAGACTGTGGCAGGGAAGGATGTACTATTCGCTGATAAACTGGTGTGACACTATTACTTTATAGGCAATGAGAATCGAGGAAGAAAGAATGAGAAGTAGCCGCGAGGACATTGCACTTTTCACAGCTATAGGTGCTACATGCATCTTTGCTATTAATGAGTCAGTTTTGAAATTATATCGTTGTTATAATGCTGGAAACCGTGACAATGAGTTTGCAGACAAAGAAGACAAAATCCATGTTGTCGATTGGATATTCTGATTTTACCATGGTTATTGAGGATCAGTATCAACATTGTACCAAACGGACCTTTCCTTGGAGGTGAAGAAGAAGTATAGGTCATGAATTAACATTTCGTCTAGATGGTCGACAAAGCAGTGGGAGTTAGGAATGCAAAACTCGATTGCACCTTCTTGCATGTAAAAATCAATGGCAAGAACAACAAAAAAAAAATCCCGGAAATGCATGAGAGAATCATATTTAGTTTAAAAACACAACATTCTGCTGGCTTTCGACTTTGGATTTTTATTGAATTCAAATTTCACTACTTTTCATGATGGCATTTAGCCACATGCCAGTACAGTATCATCAAGTCAAGGTTTTGCATTAATTGCTCAGTGACATCATAACTTCTTGGCAGCTGTGTAGTGCCACTTCTGTGTGTCTTCATCGAAATTTCACGTCACATAGCGGGAATGGAGCTCTGTTCATGGACATCCTTGAATGAGTGCACATGCAGTGTTTCGGGATGTCAACACAGACCGCCTTTCATTGATCAGTTATGGATTATGCTCAAACCACCTAACTCGGCAGGAAGGCCCTTATGTCAATAATTTTCTATTGAACAAATGCTAGTTGAACTAATGGGGCTACTTCTTATTTATATTTTATAAATAATAATGAAGCATATCTGATGTCATGGAATGGTCTATGGGCCTCCATCGTGAATGTATGTGCGACTTTTTAAAAGTCAAATATAACTTTTCAAAACAATAAAATTAAATTGTCAGCAACTTTATAAATATGTTTGATTCAATTAGAATTAGATTAGATTAGATTACATTACAGCGTGGAAACAGGCCCTTCAGCCTAAGAAGTCCACACCGCCCCGCCAAAGCGCAATCCACCCATACCCCTACATTTACCCTTTACCTAACACTACGGGCAATTTAACATGGCCAATTCACCTGACCTGCACATCTTTTGGACTGTAGGAGGAAACCGCAGCACCCGGAGGAAACCCACGCAGACACGGGGAGAACGTGCAAACTCCACACAGTCAGTCGCCTGAGGCGGGAATTGAACCCGGGTCTCTGGCGCTGTGAGGCAGCAGTGCTGACCACTGTGCCACCGTGCCGCCCACAAATATTGAGTCATTCCCACGTAGAGTGCAGGTCAGGAGGCAGTGGGGCGATTGAGAACATGGCACAGAGTAAGCTAGGATGCACACAGACACGGAGAATGTACAAATTCCACACAGTCACCCGAGGCTGCAATTGAACCTAGGACCCTTCATGAATCCTAGGACATGAATCATTCATGTTAAAAAAAATTGACATTAAGTATATATTTCCATGAACTGCAGAGTTCACATTTCTGAAGAAATGCACGGATAACCAAAGAGCCTTATGTCTGCTATTTACTCCTATGCTTGCAGCGATTGGTGTTCGAGGTAAATCAAAGCAGTTAGCCACTGTTTGAGGTAATCACAGTTTTACTGACTCACTGCTGCATATCTTCGTTTCATTTTATAGCGACAGCTTATCTTTTAAAAGAAAAGCAATCACGTACTCGTCTTTAAGTTGACATACTTCCTACTTTTACTGTATCAGTTTTTACTGCTTTAAATGTACAGGTTTCCAGTTTAAATTTTTTCTTCTTAGTTCCATGTTCGCCCTTTACCAGCATGACGTCAACTCTTCTGTCCACGGTTTCTTCACATAACTAAGTTGTTTACATTAATGGTATTATCTGCTCTTGTCTCATCGCATTGCATTCCACAAATTGCACAACTGCTTATGTCAGCATATTTTTTTATTGTTTTATTGTTTATTGCCCATTTAGAATGAGGAATTTGTCACTCGGTATCAACGTGGAAGTGAAGATGCACTATTAATTACGCGTCAATGGATGTTTTGAAAGTAGCTCCCTATTTGAAATTATTGAATTCATATGTTGTTCCATGAAATTTAAAGTATAATCCTAAAAGCGACATTATCATGCTTAGCGGCAGTGTTTCTGCTTCTCGTCAGTAGATGAGGAAATTACCCTCTACGATTCAGACCTCAAATTCTGCCCCCTCCAGTGGTTCAACTCTGCAGGTTCATCCTGGTTTTACCAGGATGTTGCCTGGTATAGTAGGGAGATCGTATGAGGAAAGGCTGAGGCACTTGGGGTTGTTTTCATTGGAGAAAAGAAGGTTTAGGGGTGACTTGATAGAGGTGTACAAGATGATTAGGGGTTTAGATAGGGTTGACCGTGAGAACCTTTTTCCACGTATGGAATCAGCTATTACGAGGGGGCATAGCTTTAAATTAAGGGGTGGTAGGTATAGGACAGATGTTAGGGGTAGGTTCTTTACTCAGTGAGTCGTGAGTTCATGGAATGCCCTGCCAGTAGCAGTGGTGGACTCTCCCTCTTTATGGGCATTTGAGCAGGCATTGGATAGGCATATGGAGGATAGTGTAGGTTAGGTGGGCTTAGATCGGCGCAACATCGAGGCCAAAGGGCCTGTACCGCGCTGTATTCTTGTATGTTCTATGTAGTATGTGACTTCCCAACTGTGCTCCAGGAATAATCATGGAGACTTAACAATCGTAACAGCCACATTTCACATAAAGCTAACGACCCGTTCGTCTTTGTCTGCTTGAATACATTTTCGGGGGGAGAAGTTAACGTTTCGGGTATAATCCTTCTTCGGAATGGTTCTGAAGAAGGGTTTCAACCGAACGCCGACTTCTACACCGCCTGATGCTGCCTGGCCTGCAGTGTTCTTCCAGCCTGGCCTGCAGTGTTCTTCCAGCCTCCTGCATTCCAAAATCTTCAGATTTTTTAAAACAAATCTCTGAATGCATTTTTGAACGGGTTCATTGCCACATGTTCGTAAGTGAAAACGTTTGCCTTCCGGATTAGGAGCAGGGTGTTTCAGTCTCGCTTATTTATTGTTTAATTTCTACAAATATTTGGCATATTCATCATTCTTATTAAGTTTCATGTCACTAATTCAGATCGGTATGTCAAGGATTAATGAACAGGCACAGTGTCAGCAAAGAAACCGCATAGGCTAGGAAAGTGATGGTTTTCGAATGTGTACTGGAGATTGATCTTAAGAAAACTACATAAAATCTGATTGTCTTTTGAATAGGTAGATTTTTATTTGCTATCCCAAACAGTCGTCCTCCTGACCTCCCATCTCCATCACACCAATCCCTAATAAAGCAAGCGGGTACACTTTCCCTCTTTTTCTGTATGCTCACCCTTTTCACTCTGTGTGTGTATGTTACAGCTAATACGGCGGCCATTGCGGTTCTGTCTCAAGGAAGATGCGGTCTCTCGAGATGTGTCACTCGGTACCTGATGTCGTTGGCAGTATCCGATCTTCTTGTCATTTTTGCCGCCGTGATATTAAACAGGATTTGTGGTATTTACTTCCCAGTCAGTTTCCTTTCTATTACACCGTTATGCGGTTTCAGTGCTATGTTAAACATTGTCGCACTAGGCAGCTCCACCTGGCTAACAGTGGCTTTCACTTTTGATCGATTTATAGCTATTTGTTGCCAGAAGATGAAAGAAAACTGCGGCATATGTAATTGGAGTGGTTTTCATAGTGTGCTGTTTTATATGTTCTTTCCTGTATATCATATATGAACATAATTAACAATACACCCTGGATTTGCAGCATTAAAATAATATTTTATACGTCATCAGCTTGGGTAGCATATGACCTGATTCTTCATACTTTAACGCCTTGCCTCGCATTCACGCTGATTCTGCTGCTCAATGCTCGGACTGTCAGACACATTCAAGTGGTCAGTCAAGCTCGCAGGAGACTACCGATCCAGAGCAATGGAGGTAACTGTGACCTTGAGATGGAGAACCGCAGAAAGTCTATTGTTTTACTCTTCGCCATCTTAGGGAACTTCATACTCCCATGGATTTGGGTTCTCATAACTTTCCTGTACGTCAGGACTGCGAGAGTCAGTTATTATTCCGGAAACAATTCCAACGAATTAAACTTTATTCTGGAAGAAATCGGAAGCATGTTTCAGCTTTTGAGTTCTTGTATCAACCCACTTTTTATGCTGGAACTCAGAGTAAATTCAGGGCAGACTTGAAGAGTGCCCTCAAATATCTAAAGAGACTGATGTTAAACTTCAGCAAAAAACTGAAGGTATTCCCTTCTTAATAGAACTTGCTCATGCATCATCTCAGTGGTCCGATTCTCTATTTTTAGTGGGGACCTGTTACGTTAGGGTCATGAGTTTTTGATATCCATTGAAATGTAGTATCAGATAACAAATGTCAGTGCCATTAAGCCCGTCCGGTCTGTTTTGTGGTTCATTTGTATCATGTTTGATTTGTTTCTAAAAAATATTCTGCCATTGGAATTCAACATTGCTTCAAACTCATACGCAATTTTTAAAAAAATGTCAATCTTGTATTTCGAAATTCACTCTGACCATCACAGATATTGCGCCACCTCCTGTTACTCAATGCATTCATGCTATGGTTTATGCTATGGCCAATCTCACACTGTCTCATTCCCATTATCTACTTTTCACTGTTTGATTAACTCTCTCCCTCCCTCCCTGTCTCTCTCTCTCACACACACAGCCACACACATGTTGTCCCCAGTTTCTCGACCTGATTATTGAAACTTTTGGTTCTACTTCACATTATGTTTCTCTCAGGAGTTTGTTTTACGTATCTGATTTACCGTTTCAGACAGATGGAACATCGTAAACACAAGAGGGGATAGGAAAGCAACAGAAGGATATGCGTCAAGTGCTGGGAAATGGGGTTAGTGTGGGCAGAGATTGTGGACGGCATGGACCAGTTTGGGCCAACAGGCTTGTCTCCGTGCTATAGGACCCTATGGCAACAATCAAATTCAGTTTCCAACTGCGATGTAATACAGGAGTAAATTGCCGTTATGTTTTCAACTACTTCCGTTCGGGTCTGTGAAGCTGACATTGGGAGAAAAAACGATAAACCAGAATAGAAAGAAATTGACCCATCCTGTTGTGAATTAGGTAATGTCGGAAAATCTCAGTGCTTGCTCTCTCTCTGCCCTATCGACTCCTTCAAGTGCGTTTAAAACGCCTTATGTACAACAAAATTAATCAAACGTCCACTGAAAAAAATGTTTCAGTGGATATAGATATGAAATTAAAATCTAACTATGGAGTAAATTAATGTTAACAAATCGCTGACAGATACGTCTCTGAATTTATTGTGTACACCATCCCGAGAGATTGCAGTGTTATAAGAAGACCTGCTAAGTGAGGAAATTACAATATAGGACACAGAATCTGTACCTTGTTCCTGTTGGCACATTTAAGTGAGAATAGAATGATAGGGAGGTTCATTGTTGGTTTAAGACTTGCTGAGAACTGTATGGTTATAATGTTGTGGTATTGCTGTCAATTCATGGTCAGGCACAACCTTTTCAAAGGAATGCATTGCATCTCCGGAGGACTTGTGGGGATGTTCACTGCTGCACCTGGGGATTGTTTATAGATTGTAGAAGTGGCTGGGACGAAGCATATGGAAGTGGAGAAAAGGAATAGAATACAATAAAGTAGTTCTGGCTTGAAAAGAGAAGTAAGAACACTGAAGAAAATCAAGAAAACTTATTCAGCAGTCAACCCTGCAAACTGACTGATTCATGCAGCTGAACACCAAGGACAAATAGGCATGGTGGAAACTAATCCCGTCACAATACTGTAACAGTTTCTTATAAGTTGCGAGAAAGTCTCAATTAATGCTCAGAGCGACATAAGCCTTCCATGTTCGGAAATGTGTGGTGAAAAAAACCATCAGTTTACTGTACTCATCAGAGAAAATATTTTAGTGTCAGGACTAAATATATTTGAGGGTGGAGGAAGAGTGAATTGTTTTGGGTAACATATAGAAATGTGATCTCAAAGATCATGTTACATTTGTGCGTTTTGAGCTCTGATACGGGTGTGTTTATTTGCCTGCGAGTGAGTGATCGTGAAGATGCTGCCTCTTTAAAGAAAGGCTATGTTGTTCTTGCAGATTTATCTGGGAATCGTTACTTTGAATAATGGCAGGGAAGTGGCCACTTCTCCAAGTTCAATTACTTCGAGTGTTTGAATTTACATTATGCCTGGGAGGTGTTTACACGATGTTGCAGAGATTGCAAAAGTTTTATCAGTTGCAAAACAGTCGGTTGGGTTTTCAAATAAGTTATTCTAAATTCTCTTCTAAATTGTTTGTAATACTATCTATTCTCTATCATGCGAATAGATAGTATTATAAAACGACAGGAACGCTAAAATGTAAGTTGTATTATTGAATGTATCAGCAGTCAAGTAAATGAGGCTAAACAGCGATGAAAAGAAGAAAATACAAAAGTTAACTAGAAGATACGGGAACAGGAAATAGGATATTGTTATGGTTCTGTTCGCCGAGCTGGGAATTTGTGTTTCAGACGTTTCGTCCCCTGTCTAGGTGACATCTTCAGTGCTTGCGAGCCTCTTGTGAAGCGCTTCAGTGATATTTCCTCCGGCATTTATAGTGATTTGTATATATCACTATAAATTACTATAAATGCCGGAGGAAATACCACAGAAGCGCTTCACAAGAGGCTCCCAAGCACTGAGGATGTCACCTAGACAGGGGACGAAACGTCTGCAACACAAATTCCCAGCTCGGCGAACAGAACAACAACATCGAGCACCCGAGCTACAAATCTTCTCCCAAACGAGGAAATAGAATATTTGAAAACAAACAAATGCATAAAATGTCTGGCACGGACATCATAAGCTGGATAATTAAGAACTGGCAGTGTCATATTAAGGATAAATCAGTAAGCATGCACAGTCTTAAAGTCAAATGCTGTAGGTCCTTGTGGTGCACTGGCAGTGTCTTTATCGCAGTACCAGGACAGCCTGGGTGCCGGTCCCATCAGATCCTGAAGTGCGATATTATAACTGAACACATCAGTGAGAAATATGTTTGAAGATATAATACTTCAATGACGGCTTTCTGTCCGGAAATGCCAAGATTTACGCTTTTCAACTCTGTGTTCACTTTCACCAAGTCATTTTAAAGACTCTGGCGTCACGGTGCAGTATCATCTTGGTGATTAAGTTAGACATTTCTGCACCCTCTTATGCTGCTCCAAACAGCTATTTCTCCATAATTGCAGAAATGAGTGATACTCCAAGTTATTCATCATCTCTGATCTTTTGATATGGTAATCGCAAATGCCCTTGTCAAAAAGAAGAAGAAAAAATGTTGCTCAAAAGGTCTCGAAACAATTTCCAGTTCACCAGTTAGAAATTGATTGCATGCACTGCAAATATTTATCTGGGGCATAGACCTCAGGCAGAAATACTTCGTGGATTAGACTAATTACATCGAGAATGAATTAGCACACTACTGGAACTCTGAATTGGTGACATTGTCTTAACCAGATATGTGGTGTATCATGACGGACAAGGAGCAACATGTTTTGTGTATGTTGTCCAGCGCTCATTAACATCAAATAGTTCCCTGAGACTACAATTTGGATACACTTGCAGTTTTTCTTTCATTTTTAGTCAAGTTATTGTTTCACACGCGTCTTATCGGAGTCTTAATAAGAAATCTTTTGCAATTGATGTGCTGTTTCCAGAATCAATTTGCCGCTGATTCGGAAGACTTTGTACATAAAAAGCTGCCAATAATTTCCAGATGCATTATTAATTCTGATAGATGGCGGGATAGAAACATTCAGTGTCCTGACAATAGCATCTGTCTGTTTGCGATAGTAACGTTTTGGAACCTTCATAAAGACTTTCTTTGAGTGCAGGAAAGGCATTTTGTTTGTTTGATGTGTTTAGCTATTCCATCAATAGCATTTGCCCTGCCCATTGCAAGCGTTGGAGTTTATCAATTGCTTTATGAAGATTACCCACTGTGGGGTTTATAGCTACTCCGTGGGACAAGAGATTTTTTCACTTTTTAACTCAAGATTGAACCCGATTTCCTGAGAATGTGGTTTTGGAATGAGTGTCTCTCAGTATTTTCTATTTCGCTCGATGCTGTACTTAATAATGCCTGACAGAATCTTAAAAATCGAGTTGAAGAACATTTGCTTGCTTTGGAATCATATCTGATGTTGCATCATGAATAAGATTGCTGCTTTGAAAGGACAAAAATAAAGCTTGCACTTTCAACTTGCTGCACACAGGTCATGGTTAGAAATGCATTCAATGGTGTGCTGGAATTAAGTATGAATTGGAGGTCCTGGTTTTGGTCTGGGATGTGCAAAGTTAAAAACCACACAACACCAGGTTATAGTCCAACAGCTTTATCTGGAAGCACTAGTTTCTGGAGTGCTGCTCCTTCATCATTTGATAGTGGGTTTGCCCCACAACTACCTGATGAAGGAGCAACACTCCAGAAGCTAGTGCTTCCAGAAAAAAACTGTTAGACTATAACCTGGTGTTGTGTGATTTTTTTTTTTAACTTAGGTTAAAGTATAGAGACTGCTGTTCAGCAAGACACATCCGTGGTGCGGTTGCTGACTAGATCCAACTGACGCCTGTATGTAAAAGTTGTAGGGACGCTTCGTGGCATGCTCTTATAAGAAATAATGTGTCTTTAAATTAAGTTTGAAAGTTCTTTAAGTTGTCACACCATAGATAAAGGGCCGATAGGATTTGTGCTCCAGAACCTGACCCTCTCCCAGAAAACTGTTCCATCTACCTGACAATATGGGAAATTGTCCAAGTATGTACTACACATAAAACCGGATAATTAACGGCTCAGCATCTACTCTCGATCATCAGTGAAATGATGAAAGTTGTCATAAACAGCGCTATCAAGTAGCACCTGCTCAGCAATACCCTGCTGTGTTTGGGTTCCGCCAGGGCCACTCAGCTTCTGGCACCATTACAGACTTGGTCCAAACATGGACGAAAGAACTGACGACCACAGGTGATATGAGAGTGACATCCTGGCATCCAGGCTGCACTCAACCCAATGGCCCATCAATTCAGCCTAGCAAAACTGGAAAGAATGGTTATCATGAGGCACATTCTCAGTGTTTAGAGTCATACCTGCCACATCAGACAATTGTCACGTTTGTTGGAGGTCAGTCAAGTCAGTTCCTCTGCAAGAGTTTCTCAGATTAGGTTCCTCGGTCCAACCATCAGCTGCGTCATCAGTGACCTTCCATCCATTTTAAGGTCAGAAGTGGGGATGCTCACTGATGATTGCACAATGCTCCACACCATTCACGACTCCTCAGACACTGAAAAAGTCCGTGTCCAAATGGAACAAGAATTGGACATGATCAAGGCTTGGATTGACAACTGACAACTAGCATTTGTACCAAATATAGCCCATCAATGAATCCCCAATCCCAAACATCCTGGAGTGTTCATTGATCAGAAACTCAACTGGACTCACGACATAAACGTAGTGGCTACAAGACCAGATCAGAGGCTATGAATACTGCGGCCTAACTCACCTCCAGACTCCTCAACGCCTTTATACCATCTGCAAGGCACACGTCAGGAGTGTGATGTCACACTTCCCACTTGCCTGGATGAGTGCACCCCCAAAAACATTAAAGAAGCTTGAAACCAGCCAGGACAAAGCAGCTTCCTTGATTGGCATTGCATCAGGAAGTGGCCACTCGCTCCAAATCCAGTACTCAGTATAAGCAGTAGAAATTATCGACAAGATGCACTGCAGAAATTCACCTAACATCCTCAGATAGCACCTTCAAAACACACGGCCACTTCCACTTCCAAGGATAAGGGCAGCAAACATTTCCGAACACCAACACTTTCAAATTTCCCTTCAAGTCACTCACCATTCTGAGTTGCAAACATGTCAATGTCCCTTTACAGTCACTGCGACAAAATCCTGGAATTCCCTCCCTCTAATGGCATTGTTGGGATAATCTTCTGCAGGTGGACTGCAGCAGTTTAAGAAGGTAGCTCACCACCACCTTCTCATGGGTAACGAGGGACGGGCAATAAATGCTTGCCAGGCAGTGAACCCCACATCATACAAAGTGAATAAATAAAAAAGGCTAATCAACAGGCATACAGTGCAGAAGGCTCCTGTGGCTCCACTCATAAGCCGGTTTTCTGTCTGGAATTTAGGAGGGTTTGGCATATCTAGAAAATGCAGTGAGGACTTTCCTTCTGGCATCCAAAACGGGCTGGTCGTACTGGAGGAAGGAAACAAGAAAGATGGAACAGTGGTGATAAGTGATTCATCAGTTAAAGGAGTAGGTCGGCGCTTCCGTGTTTCCAATTTAGTGTGTTGTCCCCCTGATGCTGCTGACTGGTTGTATTGCATCCTGAAGAGAAACAATAATAAGGCAGAGGCCATGGCACGCATTAGTGACATAGCTCGTAATAGGGATAAGGCCTTGTATAACCAGTACGGGTAGCGACAATATCAATAAGTAAGATTCTGAAGGTTATAGTCTCAAGATCATACACAATCCCATGGGCTAATGAGCACAGAAATAGGAGGATACAGCAGATGGACGACTGGCCCAAGAATTGGGAGCGTTTTGATTCTAGATCACATGCATCATTTCTGGGGAAGGTGGGTGCTCTCCGCGCAGACTAGAAAACTCGAATCAGAATGTGATCAGTTAACAGGTAGGACATGTGCTGTTGCGAGGAGTTTCACGTGTTTCAACAGAGTTCAAACTGAATTACCTCAATAGAAGCACAACATAAATTAGTAAATGAACCAAGGCAAAGCCATTTCAGCTGTGTCATGTCTCAAGCGTCAAAGACGTGTGTGGATGGCAGAAACATTAGAGCTAAAACAGACTGGTTGAGCATAGATTGACACAGAGAACTGCTTGATGAAATGACGCCCCAGACAAGTTTACACTCCAGCATACAGGGTCACCAGCCAAGGCAGAGGAGAGTACAAACACAGAGCTGGCGTCGCATTATTAGTTATCGATCCAGATACTGCACTAAGGAGGGGTCTATCATTGAAGTACTGTCAAAAGCGGCAGTCACACGGGTAGGAGTATATTATAGGCTCCTAACAGTCAGCGGCATTTGAGGATCATAAATGTTGCCAATTTATAATAGTTTTAAATTCCAAACTTCGGTCATTAAATCGGAAATTATTCTTTTTCCCCCAATATTAATTACGATCATAACAGTAGAAAGTGTTTAGTGAGGCCAGCTGTACTGAAATGTACATATGACCGCGTTTCGTGCAGATGGTCCTACAAGGAACAATACAGTTTGGACATCAATCTGGGGAATGGAGCTGTGCAGATGTTCGACGTGACAGTAAGGGAAAACGTTATTGATAGTGGTCACAACACTATGGTATGGATAAAGGAGATGATTTTCGTAACAGAAATAAAGAGGGTTAACGGGCGGGAAGAGGAAACAATTCAATGCAAAGTTCAGCGTTCTGATCCCCCCCATTCAAAACGATGTTCGCAGTTTTTCAATCGATATCCATGTGTTAGCTGGACAAACGTTATTCACCTCCAACCATTCTGAATGGGCATTCACAACAATCAGGGATATTCATCTCTAAAAATGCCCGGCATATTTGACGTGTTACTGAGTCCAAGGGTTTGCCTGGCCGTTCCCACGATGGTGGAGGTACTGCTGGCGGTAGGTTTTATCTTTGTTTTCACTCTGGGCACTGCAACACTGTAATGGAAAATGAACATTTATTGTGAAATCTATAAAAGCATAGGGAAACAAAGAAGTGAGGGCCGGACTTTGCAAAGCATTGCGGACAGATAGAAAAAAATGTAACGTTAAACCGACCTAACAGCAAGACTTACAAGGCCAGTAAGCTACCATATCAACAGTCAAGGAATGAGAAAAACACCTCCATGTACGGAAAGGAACTCGAATGTTCCAGACTCCTGGTCTTGAGGTGTTGATAAGGTGAAGTGAATTATGGTATAAAGGGAATATGTCAAAGCTATCAGGCGTCTTTCAGAGGTTAAAAATAAACTTTTTCTTGGCGCTTGCTAGCGTTTTAGTTAAATCGATTTAATTTTCATGACAGCCACCAACGCAGCAATGTCGATATTCAATACTGACCACCAGACGTAACGTCTTGCCAACAACTTCACCTTGGAAACCCGTGGATGCTGCTGCTGGAGTTCAGCCAGTTTCTGCCGAGGATATTTTCTCAGGAGATTCACTCTTGCTCCCCATAGTAATATGCGGTCCTGCACGCTGATGTGACATTGCTGGGTCCCAAAAGTTTCAGTTGCAGTTGTGATGGCCAGATTGTTTCTCCCACTAACTCCAGCTGTTTTAGTTTTGGCAGGGCTTTTTTTTAATGTGTGTGTACACATTCGGATATGGTCAGTGGTGAGTGGACGAATGGACCGAACGTTTAAAAACATAATGGCCTCTTCCAGGGAGGTGACACTAACGCTGTATCTGACAGTATAAGGCAGCTCAAGACACTCACAGCAACCAGTTGGCTCCTGGAGGGTTCTGCAACTTGTAATTCTAGGCACTGAGAATAAAGGCCAACAGCTGAATTCGACCAGAAGCTATGGGCGACACAGCTTTGTCTTCTTTACCTCGCACATCAGAAGTTTGTGGTCTGTTGTTATGCCAAGTTTAAGTCCGTAAAGATATTGTTGGAAATTTATTACACCAAAGATGACAGCCAAACCTTTTCTATCTCAGCATATTTGGAATTAGCATCAGCCAAACCCAGGTAGCATATGCTGTTGGGTGATCCTCCCCATTGGGACACCTTCAGAATTCCTCACCATCATGCTTACTCCTCCACACACTCCCACGTTGTCGCGTTCAAAACCCCACACATTCCTCACCGTCATTCTCACTTCCACACATACTCGCCCACCATCACGCTCATTCTTCCACAAACTCCTCTGCTGTCACCTCACACTCCCACACATTTCCACACCATGACGCTCACTCGCCCACACATTCATGCACCATCACAATCACACCCCCACACACTCCCCCACCGTCATGGTCACTCGCCAGCACACTGTCCCACCGTCATCCTCACTCACCCATACATTCCCACATCATCACGCTCACTGTTCCCCACACATCCCCAAACTCCCGTGCACACTGCCCCACTGTCATCCTCACCCTCATGGACTCCCCCACTGTCACCCTCACTCACCCCCCCCCCCCCCCCCACACACACACACACCACCAGCGCCATGGTCACTTCCCCACACAGTCACCCACCGTAATGCTGACTCCCCTGCACATTCACCCACCATCATGCTCACTCCCCCGCACATTTATCCAAAGTCAAGCATACTTCCCCTACCTGCCTACCCATCAACCTCTCTCCCCTCACTTTAGCCAACTGTCATGTTCGTTATGGATTGAGAGAGAACAAGGGTGTTAAGATTAAATGTGCCAAGGCCAGGTCCCAGTGGATGGAGCGGATTTGAAAACAAGGACTGACTGACTTAAAAGGAAATCCTGATCTCCGCTCCAAACCCCTCCCCTTCCCAGAGAACCAGAACCTGGAGCTGAATCTAGAACATAGAACATTAATGTGAATTACAGTCCTTCGGCCCTCGATGTCATGGCCATCTGTGAAACCATTCTGAAGCCAATCTAACCTAAATTATTCCATTTTCATAAATCTGTTTATCAAACGTCTACTTACATGCACTGAAAGTTGACTTCTACTGTTATAGACAGCACATTTCACGCCCCTACTACTCCATTAGTCTGCTTGTCTCCAGCTCAGATGCATCAACAGGAAGACAAACAACAATGTAATTCACTTTTGATTGACCATTTTTATTGTTCACAAATTGAAGTGATAAATAAATTCAGTGGGATGGTGCCTTTTTTCACTGTCCCTTGACTTTAGAGAAACATTAAATGTGTCCCTGTTGCCTCCTGTGTGATAAGGTTGCATAAACCAGCATTACTCTCTCACTGTTTCAATAGCCACAGGCTGCCTCATTGCTGAAACATTGAACTGAAATGAGAAAAGCATGGATGGATTGATTAATGAGTGAATTTGATTGCTTGATGAATTTTGGTAAAGGGATACTTCAGTACATTCTTCAGCTGCTTTCTGAACTTTGTTTGGGTCACAGCATAAATTGCGGTGTTTGTGCAGCAACTGAGGAGCTGCAGCGTGAATCCCAATTTCCGCATAAAAGGATGGAGATACACAGACCGATAGCCAATCCACTTCATCTGTATCCATATAGAATATACCATTAACGTTGACCATAACAGTATGAAATTGGCCGAGATCACAAACAGTAAAATGATTGACATTCTTCGATTTCTCATTTCTGTGTCACACTGAACACCCTCGTTGGTGGGAGCCCGGAGTCTCCTGCGTGCTCTGCTGGTCACTAAAATGTGTCTGACCGTGAAAACATTGAGCAGCAGAATCAGGAGAAATGGGAGTGCTGGGTTTAGAATGTGGTGTAGGAACCTGATTGCGGCCCAGGCACGAGATTCAAGAACACCAATTCTTCCCTCACAAAACCAGGGGGAGTTCCACATCCCATATCGATCTGAGACCATGAAATACCAGAAAATATTCTTTAAACAGCTCAGCACAGTTAGTGTTCCCAGAACCACAGCCACTGTTCTCTCACTGCAATATTTCCTTTTCAGCTTGTGGCAACCAATGGCCACAAATCTATCAAAGGTGAAAGCGACGGTGAACCAGACTGAACAGTCAGTGGCTGCATAAAGCAGAACAGCGTGAATATTACACAATGGGATGGACTCCAGGAAATAAAACTGTTCCTTATAAACAATGGGAATGTGTCTCAATATCAGGTCGAGTATAATGACCTGCATATCCGCCACTGCCATGGCCACTAAGTAACGTCTGACACATGGAGACAATCCACAATCTTTATAAAGCAAGACGTAGATCGTCATTACATTAACTGTGAGGAAGGAAAACAAACAAATTATGCATCAGCCTGGGGTCAAAATTCCCAGTTTGATAAAGGGCAGAGAAAGATTTTCAAACATGCCACTGTATTCAACGATGTACTGAAATAATTGGAGTTGAAATAACAAGTGGCATTTTCTGTGTTATTTCGAAAAATGTGATATAAGACAAAATCTACCCTCCCTCCCCAAACACACAGACAAATATGCTGAGAATAAATAGTTTCTAGAAAATTCCCACGCACTCAATCACTCAAGCACAGACACAGATCACTTCTTTACAGTTCCTCAGACACAGGTTGAAAACATAGCCGCCCTGAAGGATTCACTCCCAGCTCCTTGAAGTCAAACAGAGTTTAGAACTTTCTGTCTTTTCGTCTAACATGTATGTGACCCTCTGTCACAAAGAAAGTTAAATACAGGGAAACTGTATCCACCCCTTTAATTACCTGAGGTGGCTTCAGAAGAGTGCCTTCTTCTCCCTGGAACGGGCTCTCACCCCTTGAGGATCCTATCCTTTGTTCAATTCACAGACGTCCAGCTTTTCACAAATATTATCAGTTAGAGAAAGGTCCAAGAAATGTCGGATATAGAATGTTCCATGGAATGCTGCTTGCAGAATGTTCTGGGAAATGTCATTTCTCGAATATTTTCGGGTATGTCAGTTATTGGATTCTCCAGGCAATTTGGCTATAGCATGTTCGAGGTAATAACGGGTAATAATGCTCCAGTAAATGTCTGTTGTACAATGTTCCACGGAATTCGGGGTATACAATGTTCTGGGGAATGTCCGGTACAGAATGTTCCATGGAATGTTGGGGATACAATGTTCTGGTGAATGTCAGGTATAAAATGTTCTGCAGAAAGTCGACTATGGAATATGATAGAGTCATAAAGACCCACAGCACAAAGGCCCTTCGGCCCAGAACTTGTGGTGATTCTCACTCTGACTCACGATGGAAATCTCTCTCTAAAACCAATTCAACTGGCACTTTGTCCACAAAAATAATAAGATGAAGACAATATCTCAAATTATTTGATGTAGGATCCTCTTTTACGAACATACAGATGTCATCCTTTACTCTGAGATCTCCCCCACCTCCTTTTCAGTTTTGTATCACACACCCAGCTGTAAAATGTTCTGGTTCTTCAGTTTTCAATATCGATCACCCATGTCACTCTAATGTCATTATAACATTACCAATTACCTCGATGAATGCACTGAATTCCTCCATCTGTTTTGAGAATACAACAGGACATGCAGATAGAGTTTAGTTCATTCAGTTTTTAAACCATTATTACTGCTCTATTATCACCTATATTCCTCAATTTGACTGGTCAAGAAGCAGTCTGACAACGTCATACTCACATCATCAGTCCTGATGAGTAATGTTTCATGGAGCTCCATCGCGCTCTCGGGGTATATCCTGTCCTACCAGCAGGACAGACCCACCAGTGGTGGAGACGCCATAGTATATTTTCAGGAAAGGCGTTCCACTGGAATTCCCCAATTTTATGAACCGGGAAATCTCATGGCAACAGATTAAAGATGGTGAAGAAAATGTCCTTATGGTGGACATCTCCTGCGCTCCATACACACTCGGTGATAAATCAGTTCCTCTCGATGTTGAAACAATTTGGAAGAAGCAAGAATGCATAAAGTATTCCGGGTGTAATACTTAAAAGTCCACCCACAGGCCCACCACTGACTGAGAAGGGCGAGGCCTCAAATACACAGCAGCCAAACTGTGGGAAATAATGGTTTAACCAACTAGAAGGAAGCATTCTCACCAAACTTTTCAGTGATGTATCTGTCACTAACAGCATCTGCAGGAGCACCCAGCATACAGTCCTCGTGGAGGGAAAGTCTCAGCTTCATACTGAAGATAGTGAAAATTGTATTACATTGAACTACCTCCTGCTTAGTTGGTCATATTATAAAGGATTGAGCAACGAAAAATGGACATCCATGAACAACAGTTAGCCATCAGTCGCTGCAGCATCAATGGCCTTCCATCCATGATAATGTCAGGAGTGTGCTGTTCTGTCATGGTTCCAAAATTATCAGCACTGTTCACAACAGCACTTGCACTGAAAAGTCTATTCGGATCTTCAGGAGTTTTAAACAGGAGCATAAATAAGTCATTCAGACATTCAAGCTTGTTACTCAGCAATTGGAGCAGATCTTTTAATCCCACATAACTGTTACACAGGAAACGAAACGGAATATTCAGCCTTTCAATGCTGCTGCACAAGAATACGGGGAAGACTGGTTATTGAGCCAGAAGCAAGGTTTAATTAGGGATGTCCTTGTCAGTTGAACATAAAGTACCAATTGCAATGAATAATGCTGGCTCCTCAACTATTTGACACTGATATCAACAATTTAGATTAATGGAGTTATCAGAGTAGCCTGGTGGCTCATTGGCTAGCACTGCTACCTCACAGCACCATTCTCTTCCAAAAGAAGGCTGCACCATCGAGCATAGTCTGAGCTCACCACGCAGATCAGTGCACCGTCTGCGATCTGAAGAACTGTCTAGCAAGGCAGGAACAGCATCAATAACCTTTCCCATTCTGTATCACCATATTCTCTCTCGTCCCTCGCATCCACTGTACATCTGTTTTCACACGTAACCCTGAACAAGGCTCATGCTCCACTCCTCTCACTAATGTGTACAGCACTTCCATCTCTCTCTCCCTCTCTCCTCCCCACTGCACCTCACACTAAAAACACTGCATGGATAGAACACTGTGGAGTAACACCCTCGAGAAACTGCATTATTTCCCCGCCCACCTACTCCAGCACCAACAGTCGGACTATCCACTCCCACCTTCACTCCCTCCCTTTCTCCTATTCCAGGAGAAACAGTCTGTAAAAGGAAAAATGGCCAAAGCAGAGTATGAAAGAGATACCTCATATCTCTTTACAGAGAATTCCCCCTCTGCAACATGTGCTTCATTTGTTGATCATATTGTAGACCCTGATTCACTGTGATAACAGACACCAACAGACGTGTGGGCGGCACGGTGGCACAGTGGTTAGCACTGCTGCCTCACAGCGCCTGAGACCCGGGTTCAATTCCCGCCTCAGGCGACTGACTGTGTGGAGTTTGCGTGTTCTCCCCGTGTCTGCGTGGGTTTCCTCCGGGTGCTCCGGTTTCCTCCCACAGTCCAAAGATGTGCAGGGTCAGGTGAATTGGCCATGCTAAATTGCCCATAGTGTTAGGTAAGGGGTAAATGTAGGGGTATGGGTGGGTTTCGCTTCGGCGGGTCGGTGTGGACTTGTTGGGCCGAAGGGCCTGTTTCCACACTGTAATGTAACCTAATCTTACCATGTGTCACTCAGATATGGCTCTCAAAATTCGCTGAACTTCCTGACTGCAACATTCAATAACAAAACTTCCATGAAAATAAAACCCATCAACTTTCCAATAACAGTTTATGAGAACATCAGAAATAGAAGCAGGTCGTTTGCCACTCCCCTAAACCCCTACAACTGTCTTGCCTTTCACGAAGATCATGGCTGATATGCTCGAGGTTTCAAATCCTCTTCAATGCTCAATCTTCACAGCTCTCATCTCTCTGACAGGTCAAAATCCATGTACCTCCTCTTTAAACACTTGCAGTGATCTAGCACCACCAACTCTCTGTAATAGAGAATTCCTGGCATTTGCTGCTCTCTGTTTAAAAAGAAACGTTTCCGGACCCTACACCAAGAAGTTTTGATATGAACAGAAGAGGTAAACACAAGGGCTCCAGTAAGAGTCGACCGGTCCTAATATCAAACACCATTTAACTGAGGATAGTATCAAGGAACAAGAACGAAATTGCTGGTCATGGGAATTAGCTGTAAAATTCCCACTACTGGAATGATTTAAAGCAAAAAGGAAGGTGATTGTGGATGGTGGAAATCAATCTTTTCAGTACCGGTTACCTCTGCAGGTGATCATCAGGGTATCTTCATCAATACAAACATCTTCAGCTGCTTCACCAATGTCTCTCGCCACCAGAAGATCAGAAGTAATAATCTTCATTGAAGGTGACACAGGATTCAGAACAAGTCCCTCCCCACCTCTCCCCTCCCCTTCCCGCCACACCCCCACACCCCACCTCCCCCAGCTCCTGGAACAGTCTGTATCTATGTGCAGTAAGACCTGAACAACATTCAAGCGTATGCCGTTAAAATGTCGGTAGCTTTCATGTAACAGCACTGTTAGACACTGCGCATTTCTATAGTAAAAGAAGGAGTACATTCAGCACCTCAAGCAATAGGAATATGAGGAAGCCATTCAGCCCAATGAATCTATTCAACCTAAAGAGGTTCAGACTCTTCAGTCCCTCCGGCTTATTTCACAGGAAGGTAAGAAGTATATTGTTATCGATCATACAAAAGCCCCTCAAAATTATTTAGAGGCATGAGCTTAGACCATAACGTTTTATTATTTTAAAGGCAGGATTAATTGTGTCTGTTCCAGATGCAATGTAACTGTCACATTATTCGATGCTAAGCAAAACAATTTATTCAAACTCTCGTAGCTAAAATACAACAAAAGAAAACAGATTTTAGAATAATGTGACCATTGGAAAACTTAACGTAATAATAGAGGCAGTACATGTTACCAATTAAATATTCCAATTTAGTAACATCCCGCAAACACAACTTATGGCAAAAAAACACATTCACACGTAGATTGTTGCATGCACTTCTCCAGTCCAGAAAGAAAACACATGAAGAGAATATTCAGAGAGAGTAGCATCCAGTAGACATTCAATGAAGCTTCCAACTCTGATGAGACCCTAATAGTTTTTGCTGTTAAAGAGAAACCAAAACGCAGGTATCCTAATCTGTGAGAGCTGGCCACACTCATTCAGGCTGCATTAAAATAAACTCAATGCCTCCTCAGCTCTTTACAGAAGTGATCTGAACTAGCCAGCTTTTCATCTCTCGTTCGATCACTTTCTTAAAAGAAATCAGGACAAAGTAACTCCTTAAGGCTATAGCATCATCACACCAGTCAGCAAATCAAGCTGTTAAACAAAGACAGTATTTGTGTGCCATTGGTTAGAAACAGAAAGGAATCGGAAACAGTGCCTGTCGAGTCTGGACAGGAGTAAAGAGATATCCCCAGTCATCAATATCTTCTTGATAGACAGTTTAAAGTAAAATATCGAGAAAGAAACAGAAATACTTGAAATAAGGAATGACAAGTGACAATATCAAGAAAAATGTAATTTCAAATGGATTGGAGGAAAATCATTTTACATGCTGTCGGAGAAATGTATCCAGTAGGTTAGAGATCACAAAACACAGCTCGAAGTGAAATTGACAAACAGTTTATTGCAAGAGATATCACTGGAGGAGAAAACAGACGAGCTGACACAAAATTGACAGTCTGCACAGAGAATTTGATTTCTCCTCCCAGAGCTGAGGATGAGACCAGTTGTATAGTAATGCTGCACAATGACACTAATTAAGAAATGGGAAACTACAATGTTTCTGGAAATGCAGTAATTTAGTTGTAAGGATGCTAATTGGAAAACAGTTTATCGGATGAATGTCCTATTCCTTCACACAATGCAACATCCTAATGATATCATGGTTCCATTCATCTTCACAGATAGGTGTTAAAGTCTTTTCTGAAGTGGTGAGTTGCTTCCATTCTCCCATTGTGCCTGTCTGTATGTTCTGCTCTTTGTGGGGCTTTTGTTGCTGGGTTGTGAAACTGTCCTGAAGGCTTTGAGATCTCTGTCATGTCCATGGGAGCCTGAAAGCATGTTCCATTGTCTGCGTGCCGTCTGACCCAGTTCTTGAGCTGCTCGGGAATTCTGGGTGCCCTGGTACAATTTGGCCAATTTGCTTTTGTGGGCCTATCATGGGATAGCAAAGCTTTTCCCACAATTCCCTTTTTTGTGCTTAGGGGAGGGACGAGAAGGTGACAATGTATCCAGAGTCGGGGAGATTGTCAGGTAGGAGGTGGGTGCTCCGTATCGGACAGCTAGCTCTCAGCGTCCGAGTCTGGCCCAGCAGAGGCTATCCCGGTGCAGGGATCTGTGCTGGCTGAGTGGTGAGGGGGGCAGAGGAATGCACATAGGTATTAGTAGCACAGCCAGATGGCCATGGCTAGCACTATAAGGCGGGTAATGATAGCAATGAGGCCTGTCCCCCATGACCCCAGCCAGGAGGCTGCCCAGTCCCATAGCTCCCAACGGGTGTTCTGCTTATGCAGGACAGAAGCTGCCTGCTGGATATGTTGGGCCAGGTCTGTGATTTTTTCACTGGGGTCAGGGATGTAAGTGCAGCAGTCAGCACCAATAAGGGTGCATGTGCCCCTTTTGCAGCGAGCAGGTAGTCCAGGGCCATCCTGTTCTGCAGAGCCACAGTACGGATGGTGACAGCCTCTGCGTTCAGCCTAGCGAGTACGTTCACAGCGTGTGCTGTGGAGTTTGCCACCTCCTCTCATGCGGCTGCGAGTTTATGGGCTTCGACCTGTAACCGTAGGGTTGCAAAGTGGAGTGACATCAGGTAGAGAGCTGCTTCAATGGCAGCGAGGGCTCGTCTGCTGCAGGTCACGGGATGTGGGAAGGGAGGGGACTGGGAGTGATAAATGAATGGAACGGCGTACCCAACATAACAGCTCCCAGTCCAGGATACCGGCAACCAGGGGTAGGCTTTGCGGCCACAGATAAAATTCGTGCCGCTGTAGGTCTGGAGATGACGGGTCTGGGTCCTGTCCAGATGGTGAGGAAGGTGGTGTTCTGGCTGGTCCTATTGAGGACCTGTAAGTTTAAAATGTCGCCTTCTGCAGCGGATCGATGTGATGTGGGTGTTAGGAGCAGGGGGTCTGTGCATCGGTTCCAGCCAACCTCCCATCCAGAACCTTCTCCCCCTCTTCTTTCAGGGATTCGCTGCTGTCGCTTCCCATTCTTAACAAATTCCTGATGCTAGTGTCACACTTTATTTCAATTAATCCACTTCCTACCGGGAAATCAATGTGTTGGCCTTCTGAGTTCTGTCAACAACTGGTGTGTGTCATGTTATTGCAGATAATATTTCTGTCATCAGACCCCAGCTTTTGAAAATATTGCTCTGTTGTACACATTGTACAAAGAACCACAGCACAAGGGAATTGCTAAAACAAATAGGAAAGTACATTTACTTCTATTGACAATCTAGTTTTTCGCTTGGTTATGAGTTTTCTCGTTATCTATATTCTCTCTCTCTCTCTCTCTCTCTCTTTCTCTCTTTGCATTCAGTTAATTAATCCTTTTATCATTCTCCGTGCCCCGTCTCTGAAAACGTCCTCTTTCAGTTATATCTATTGCTAACTTTTGGGTGAAACACAAATAAAATTGAGTAACGTAAATATATGGACAAGGGGGAGGAACTCTCCGGACGTATTTGGAAGGGAAGAAAGTGAGGATTGCAGATATTGGGCGTCAGAGTCGAAAATCGTGGCGCTGGAAAAGCACAACATCTCAGGCAGCATCTGAGCAGCAGGGGAATCGACATTTCGGCCATAAGCCTATCATCTGGATTGTGGACTTGGGCGAGAAGGGGGCTTTGAGATAAATAGAAATGTGTGGGGCTGGAATAAAGATAGCTGGGAAGGCAATTCAGGTGGGGAAAAAATGGTGATTGACCAGAGAAGAGGATGTAGCAGATAGGTGGGAAGGAAGATAAACAGGTAGGACAGACAAAGTGGGCAGTGCAGATTTGGAAGGATGGATCTGGGATGAGGTGGGTGTATGGGAGGTAAGGAAACTGGTGAAATCGACATGGATGCCGTGTTGTTGGAGAGCCTGAAGGCAGTAGATGAGGCATCCTTGCTCCAGGTGAGCATGTTGAACTGTTCATCACATTGATAAACATCTTCTGCCCTGATCCCAAGTTCATCTGGACCATCTCGGACACTTCCCTTCCCTGTCTGTAACTTTCTGTCTTCATTGTCAGTGGCTGATTTACCACGGGTATCTACTTCAAACCTACCGAGTCTCACAGATTCCTGGATTACACCTCTTCCTAACCCAATTCCTTCCACCTCCAATCCAGAAAAAAACGCTACCCCTTACCTTACTCTCAATTCCTCCACCTCAGCCATACCTCCTCCCAGGAGGAGCCATTACGCTCCAGCACATGACCTCCTCTTTCAAAGACCACAATTTTACACACAAGTATTCAACAATGTTTTCCCGCGCATCTCGTCCACTTCCCGCACCTCCACCCTTGAAGCCCATCCCTCCAACCACAATAAGTTAGAATTCCCTTGGTTCTCACATTCTACTCAACTAATCTCCGGATACAGCGTATCATCCTCTGCCATTTCCACCACATAAAGTCAGACCCCACCACCAGAGATTTGTTTCCTTCCCCACTCTTTCAGCCATTCCACACAGGCTATTCCCTCCACAACAACCGCCATAGATCCACGCCTACATCCTCCATTACCAGCACTATGCTTTGCCACGGCAAGAGGGGTAACATCTACGCCAACACCTTCTCTCTCACCTCTATCCAAGACCCCAATGATCATTCAACAGCTGGCAGAGATTTTCCTTCACATCCAAACACCTCATGATCTGTGTCAATTGCCGTCAATATGGTCTTCTCTGCATTGTGGAGACGGTAATTGGAAGGGAAGTTTGGCAGGGTAGACAATGAAGCCACAATAGCAGGAGTTTCTGGGGTTAATTCAGAAGTACAGTTGACATTCATTCCAAGGAATAAGAAACATACTCAGGAGAAGACAACGTTACAGTGGTTGAAAAAGGAAGTAAGGGACAACATATAAACAAAAGAGAAATCATACAATGTGGTGAAGCTTATTGGAATCTGCGGGATTAATGAGTCTTTAACTACAAGTGGAAGATCACTAAGAGAAAAAATAAGGAGGAGACGATAAAATATGATGATAAGCTTGTTAATAAAATAATAAAACTTTGAAAAAGGATTTTAGATAAATAAAAGGGAGGAGAGGGAATCAAGGGCAAACATTAGACTGCTGGGAAATGTGGTTGGAGTACTAATAGGAAACAAAGAAATGTCAGTGGTGTTGAAGAGTTACAGTTGAAGACACCAGCAGCCTCCCAGAACTTTAAAAAATGTCAGGGGACATAGGTAAGTATAACGACCATCACTAAGGAAAAGGTGCTGGGAAAGCTGAATGCTCTGAAAGTGTATAAATCACCCAATAACAAATGGACCACACCCTATTTTTCTAAGATGGTAACTGAGGAGATTGTGGAAGCTTTGATAGTGATCTTCCAGGAATCACAGGAGTCAGGGAGTACTCAAGACGGCTGCCAAATATAACATTCCCAGTTTAAAATGAGACAGATGCAGACCACAGGAAGTTATAATGATCAGGAAAGTCGAATCTGTTGTTAAGAAGTCTTAATGGTTCCCTGAATTTATACGAAGAGGTATAGTGCACCAAAGCGAGAAAGTTGTGGAGTAGATTGAATATTGCGTGTTTAAACTACAGCATAATAAGCATTATGCATGGACCAGACTAGCAAGTGCCGTTTAGACAAAGGAAGCTGGTTCGAAGCAGGTAGATACATATGAAACATTATTGCTGCCTATCCCTGTTTCCAGGGTGTGGGGAACAGCTTTTCAGTAAATAGAAAAGAACTCAATAAAACACCATTGCTGCTGTTGCTGACTACATCCCAACGTGCTGCCATATCGTCTATATCGAAAACGAAGTAACGCCAGGCATTTGACTCTTTTTTTTAATTGCTTAGCAACCCAAAACACACTTTCGAGGTAAAGCAGCATTTCACGTGTACTCTTTTAATCCAATCTCCTATCACAGCTGGTCACACTACTGTCTTCTTTACATTGACGAGAGCAAACAGAGATTATTTTGTGGAACACTTTCACTCTATCTGTAGGGATAACCCTTACCTTCTCAGTCCTGCCCATTCCAATAACCTATCTTGCTATCATGCTAATGTTTCTATTCTGAGCTGCTGCAATGTTCAAACGAAGCACACCAAGCTCGAGTGACACTTAACTTTACATTTTGGTACGTTACAGCCTGTAGGACATAATATTCAATTCCACAACTTCACAGCCTGCCCGATTATTATGAGTTTTCTCCATTTTTCATACATTCTCCCACCCAACTCTGAATGACATTGTTTTGTTTATATCTTCTTTCTCTTGCACTCAGTATTGTCCATTCGCATTTTCCCCAATGTCCATTTCACCCACCCACACCAGAATTCACACACATTTTACATCTATTTCTCTTCCATTACGACTAAAGCCCATTTGTCTTTTGCATTGGGCCACCACACCCTTTCTTTCCAGTCACTCTTCCTTTACTTTTATGACGGGATTAAACAGCCATTTTTCCAATTCTGACCAGTTCTGACGAAGTGTCACGTTGGACTTGAAATGTTAAGCCTGTTTCCTGTCTCCACAGACGCTGCCAGACCTGTTGAGTTTCTCCAGAAATAGACAGGCAAGGAAACATTTTCAGTAAAACAAAGTACTGTGCACACTGGAAATCTGTAACAAAAACAAAAAGTGCTGGAGGAAATGGGAGCTTTGAAGAAGGGTCACAGCTCTCGAAATATTAACTCTGCTTTCACTCAATATGCTGCTAGACTTGCTTAATTTCGCCAATAGTTTCTGTTTTGAACACGTTTCAATGACACTTCATGTGTCAAATCAGCTTCTATGCCTTGTTCAACACAGAGCGACATACATGGGAAGTGAGTGACAATGCAAGGTGCAAAAATTAATTGGTTCTGAAACTGCATAAGATTGACATCACTGACACTGCAGAGCTCTTTATCATGGTCAGAGAGAGAAGGGGAGAGAGAGAGGGAGAGAGAGGGAGAGAGAGAGACATTCACTTTAAAACAAGACGACACTACTGAAGGGAAAAGATTGAAATTAATATTTTAAATGGTTTTGATGAATGTGGCAAATTGGACGATTGACAGCAAGGAGAGAACACCCAGCAGGATGAGAATAGTAAAATGGAAGTGTTACCACATCAGACACCAGAGCAGGTCACTGAGTACAGGGCGGATGGGTGAATGGGGTCTCGATGTCAACTGGGGACAGGGAGCAGAATTGCATTGCAGAAATTGCAGCTCCAAACTGAGCATTGGTGTGGTGCTGTGGACCACAGCAGCAGCAGAAACAGAATTATATTCAATCACAATCTGTAACTTTTCCCCCAGGATAATCCCTTACTCTATCATTATCAACAATCTGATCTAGGGTTCAGTGAAGAGTGTGGATGAAAATGCCAGGATCGGAACCATGATCACCTAAACCTGATGATAATCCATTAAAGCTACCGCAATTGACTGCTTATATTCCAAACAACTGGAATAGATTACTTACAGTGTGGAAACAGGCCCTTTGGCCCAACAAGTCCACACTGCCCCTCCGAAGAGCAACCCACCCAGACCCATTTCCCTACATTTACTCCTTCACCTAACGCTACGGGCAATTTAGCATGGCCAGTTCACCTAACCTGCACACCTTTGGACGGTGGGAGGAAACCGGGGCAAACCCACGCAGAACCGGGGAGAATGTGCAAACTCCACACAGACAGTTGCCTGAGGTGGGAATTGAACCCGGGTCTGTGGCGCTATAAGGCAGCAGTGTTAACCACTGTGCCACAGTGTCGCCCACCTGATGCAGAAGACAAAATGATCCAAATACCAGTAGATCAGATCGAAGTTCTGCACTACTGCCAAAAACAGTCATAAATGATAATGGACTGTTAAACAACTCACTGGAAGACAGGGCTCTACAATTGCCCATCTTAATAAGTGGTTCTGATGCTACATATGACTGGCATCACTAACACTGCACAGATCTTAATCGTGGTAGGGGAGACAACCAGAGGGAAACACAAATACGTTACACACAGAAGCTGGCACAACTGTTTCAAAGACAAGGATGCAGTATCTGCACTATCCTCAACCAGAAGTGTTGCATGGATCATCCATCTCATTCTCGTCATGATGCCCACACAATCACGATGTCGGATTCAAACAATTCGATTCGCTGCACCTAACATCAAGATACAGCTGAACATACTAGATTCAACAAAGACAATGGGACCTGACACCATTCCTGCAAAAGGACTTAAGACAAGTGCTGCACAACAAGCCATGTCCCTGTGGAAGATGTTTCATTCCAGTTCCAACTCTGACATCTAACTGGCCTGTCGAAAATTACACATCGATGTCCAGTCCTCTCAGAGAGGAACAATTACAATCTGACCGATACCACATCCTCAGTCCACAATAATCAAATTGTTGAAAGTTATTTTTGACAACAATAGACAGGAGTCGGCCATTCTGCTCTTCGAGCCTGCACCACCATTCAATATGGTCATGGCTGATCATCCTTAATCAGTATCCTGTTCCTGCCTTATCTCCATAACCCTTGATTCCACTATCCTTGAGAGCTCTATCCAACTCTTTCTTAAATGAATCCAGAGACTGGGCCTCCACTGCCCTCTGGGGCAGAGCGTTCCACACAACCACCACTCTCTGGGTGAAGAAGTTTCTCCTCATCTCTGTCCTAAATGGTCTACCCTGCATTTTTAAGCTGTGTCCTCTGGTTTGGCACTCACCCATCAGCAGAAACATGCTTCCTGCCTCCAGAGTGTCCAATCCTTTAATAATCTTATATGTCTCAATCAGATCCCCTCTCAGTCTTCTAAACTCAAGGGTATACAAGCCCAGTAGCTACAATCTTTCAGCATAAGGTAGTCCCGCCATTCCAGGAATCGACCTCGTGAACCTACGGCTGCACTCCCTCAATAGACAAAGTGTCTTTCCTCAAATTTGGAGACCAGAACTGCACACAATACTCCAGGTGTGGTCTGACCAGGGCCCTGTACAGCTGCAGAAGAACCTCTTTGCTTCTATTCTCAATCCTTCTTGTTATGAAGGCCAGCATGCTATTAGCCTTCTTCACTATCTGCTATACCTGCATGCTTACCTTCGTTGACTGGTGTACAAGATCACCCATATCTCTTTGTACTGCCTCTTTGCCTAAACTGATTTCCATTTAGGTAGTAATCTGCCTTCCTGTTCTTGCCACCAAAGTGAATAACCATACATTTATCCATGTTAAACTGCATCTGCCATGCATCTGACCACTCCCCAACCTGTCCAGGTCACCCTGTAATCTCCTAACATGCTCCTCACATTTCACCCTGCCACCCACCTTAGTATCATCAGCAAATTTGCTAATGTTATTACTACTACCATCTTCTATATCATTAATATATATTGTAAAAAGCTGCGGTCCCAGCACTGATCCCTGCGGTAACCCACTGGTCACTACCTGCCATTCCGAAATGGAGCCGTTTATCACTACCCGTTGTTTCCTGTCAGCCAACCAACTTTTAATCCAAGTTAGTACTTTGCCCCCAATACCATGCGCCCAAATTTTGTTCACTAACCTCCTATGTGGGACTTTATCAAAAGCTTTCTGAAAGTCCCGGTACACTACATCTACTGGATGTCCCTCGTCCATCTTCAGAGTTACATGCTCAAAACAACTGTCAAGCAGCACAGAAATCACATGCTCTGTTTCTGATCGGTCTCATGCGTAGCTGATGCTGTTGTGGAAATGCCTCTGGATTACCAATCCAGATCAGGCTAATGTTCTGTCAATTGGCAGAAGTTAAAAACAATTAATAAAATCTCGAGATCTAAAATATTGTGTTGTAATAGTGACCTTGAAAGCCAATCTCGATTGCAGACACAAATTTGCTTCTTCATAATATCTTCAGAAAGCAAATTTCCCCGCTTTGCTCGTCTGTCCTAAAAGTGACTCCAGACACAAAGGCATGTGATAACCTCTTCAATGGTCTCTGAAATGGACAAGCAAGACACTCAATTGCATCAAACTCCTCCAGGGTCTTAAAGGTTAAAACCAGAGAGCACATCCAGCACAAGTGTCGGTATTGGAAAAGGGAACCGGAAACACGCTCTGTTGACCCTGAAGAGGCCTTCTTCCTAACATGAGAGTCTGTGGCAACACTTACAGAGCTTTCCCACAGACTGCACAGAAACATCGGGCAAGGAGTAGGCCAATCAACGCATTGAGCCGTCCCCATTCGAGTTCATGGCCTAACATCTACTCAATGTACTTTTCCCATAAATGTACATATCCCTTAATGTGATCAACAAACGGAAAAAAATATAAATAGGAACTGCAGTACTCTCTTCAGTCCATCATTTTTCTCTCGATTCAATATAATGATGCCTGATCCTCTATCACCACTCTATCACTATCCTTACACTGTCAAAAAAAATCCTTATTTATATTCAGTACCTTATGTGGATGAAAATTCCCCAGGTTCACCGGTCTCTGAGACCAGACATTCATTCTCATCTCGATGCAGAGTGGAATGCCTGTATTCAATTGTTTTAGACGTCTTAGCCGGAGGATTTCATCCCTGCTTCCAATAAGTCTCACCCTGTCAAGAGTTTTACATATTTCATTGAGATCTCCACTCATATTCCTTAACCATATGTAATACAGGCCCAGTCGATCAATCTCTGCTCTCACAACAAGCCTGTCATCCCAGAGATCAGTCCAGTCATCTTTCGCGGCACTCTCTCAGTGTCAGGTTTGTCCTTTATTACGTAAAGAGACCAAAACTGCACACAATGCTGCACAATATTGGAGATGGGGTCGAACCAAGGCCCAGTACAGCTGCAGTAAGACATCCTGATTCTTGTATGCAAATCTCCTCGAAGTAAAGGTTAACATACAATCTGTTAACTTAACTGCTTTCTGCTCCTGCGATATTGCTTTCACTGTCTGGTGTACCAAGAGATCCAGATCCTTTTCAATGATACAGCTTGGTAGCCTATGTACACTGGTCAGCGTGCTATTGCTATTCCCAGTGTTGACGCCTGGCTTCAGAACTCACTGCCCTGCATATACCTTGGAGGTCAGGTTTAAATTCCATCTGTCATTGATCTGCCCGTCTGACTTTTCGAATGCTGTAGAAAATAGAACAAGAACAGTACAGAGGAGTATAGCCCCTTCGGCCATCAATGTTCTGCCATTTTTCTATCCTCCTGTAAGAAATACTTAAATATTCCTAACGTATCTGACTCTACTATCAACGCTGGCAATGCATTACAAGCACATACCACACTCTGTGGAAAGAACTTAACCCTGAAACTTCCCCAAAACCTTTCAAAAATCATCTTAAAATAATTTTTAAAATTGATACTGTCGGATTCGGTTTCATTTATCAGCTTCACTTCTGGGGCTTTGTCAAAGGCCTTGATGAAAATCTATATAAAATACCTCCTCGTTAGGCATGATTTCCCTCTGATGGAGTCATGATGACGATCCCTGATCAATCATTGTCTCTGTAAATGTGGATGAATTTTCGTTTTCCGTATTTCCTCCAATATTTTCCATGACACTGACCTGATACTCTCTGGTCAACATTTTCCTGTTAAATGGCTCCACATTAGCTGTTGTCCAGTCCTCTGACACCTCTCTTGTAGACAAATTCTACTGAAACGTTTTGGTCAGGGCCGTTACTCCCTTTTGTCGAAGAGCAGCCTGAGGTAGAACTGATTCCGACCTGGTGGTTGATCCAATTTTGTACCAGAGAAAGCCCCCAATCCCTGCGCTCATATTCAATCAATCTGTTCAAGAGCTTCAAAGACCAACTTCTCGAATTTTGTACCTGCAACCTCCTTCTCCCAAATAAAACAGATGTGAAGCACTCATGTAATAATATATCAATGTTCTTCAGCTACACACATAGATGCCCCCTTGATTTCCAATCAGTGCTAATTGTTCTCAACGTATGCTGTTCCGCTTGACGTACTTTTAGAGTATCTTCGCATTCTCTCTAACCTTGCCTGTTTGTAATTCTCCATACCCCTGTGTTAGTCAATCCCATCTGTGTGAATTTTCTAAGTTTCACTGAGATCACCTTGCATTTTCTGAATCACGAGAGAACAAAGACAGAGTTTCCTCATAAAATAATCTTGCCTCTACGAAGATCGACATGAAAGTAACTGTTTAGTCGCACTGTAATTTCTTAGTTCTCTGGAATAAATTAACCTGTCTGGATATTCACGACTCCACCTTTGAACTTGCCTTCACTTTGTTGATGTTTCTTGTTAGTTTGCATTCTTGTTCTCTTTGATTTCCATGTCAGTTTATTGGTGTTCCTTTGCTGGGTCCGAAATGACGTTAAATCCATGGCTTCTGACAATATCAGGCATTTTTCTGAGACGTTTCCTTTCATCTAATGCAATCTTTAACTTTTATTGTTAACCATCATTGAGTCACCTTTCCTTTTTACTCTTGTCACTGTGATGGGAATATGTATATTGCATATCTTACGGTGTTTAATTAAACAACAGCCATTAAATCTCTTTTCAATGTTCTTAGCTAATACGTTGAAGTCAACATGCTCCTCATGATAGCTTGCACACTTCAGGTGTCTTACCATTATAGAAACAAGGTTTTGCATTCTGACGTCATATAAAATTTTTATCATCACTATTCTCAAAGGTTCCTTTACTGCAAGGTTTTCAATTACCTCTTCCGATCACCAGACATCATTTCCAAACAAGCCCAATATCTACCCCGGTGCTCAAAATAATGTTAAAGCGAATCATCTCTTACATGCTCATAAAACTATTTTTCCCAGCAATATCATTCAGTTGGGTTCAAACATGGTTTAGAAAAACTTGAAGCTGTCCATTATTACTGTAGTGCACACAAACCTGCATATCTAATTTTCTGTTCTACAACATGCCAATTGTGTTGCGGTTTTGACTTTGACATATAACTTACATCAACGTTTGCTTCTCCTGGCTGCTTCTAACCTCCGCCTTAGCAGATTCTGTATAATATGAACGACGTGGGCACTGTGGAGATTAATGGCAAATTCAGGCGAGATACTTGGCGAGTTCTGTCGAGATACTGAAACCACTCAATCATATCTTAATCATTCTTCTCAAGTGTCATTGTGACATTTTCACCAGATCTACAGTTATGCCGGTAGATTAGACAAGGACATGCACTTTCAACAATGCTGTGCATTCCCCAGAGAGTTGAGAGTGTTCTAACCTGAATGGGAACCTCACAGCAGGCTGGCAAAGTGTTGCTCTGGCTGTACATGGTCTTATTGAGATCACATCTGAAGTAGTGTGTTCAGAATTGATCTCCTCAGTGAGGAAAGGATATTACTGTTTTGGAAGTAGCTCAGAGATGTTTCCATAATTGACTTCTGCAATGATAAAGTTAACTTATAAGGACAGGATAATCAGGGTGATCCTTATCCATTGGAGCTACAAGAATGAAAAATGGTCTTATTTTTACAAAGATCACCAGAAGGAGTCAGCAACAGAAGGCTGACTCACACACAATAAATGGATGAATCCATTTCACTTCTCCAGCTTGGTTGACAACTTTTGGTGTGCCACAGCGTTCAGACCACAGGCCCTTACTTTTTTCATTTATTGTATTAATTCGATAAGAGGATAGAAAACCCTCCAGCCAAACTTTCAGATGATGCCAAAATTGGTGGAAATGTAGGTTTATGCAGTTAATATGTGAAAAAAAAACTAACTGATATGAAAAGTTTCGATGAATGGGCCAGCATTTGGTAGATAAAATTTAACATGAATAACTAAGGGTTTATCCATTTTGATCAGAGGAACAGAATTGCAACTTATTATCCAAATGCAGAGTAACTTCAGAGTGCTTACACTGAGTGGCATCCAGATGCCCTTATGCATATCACATAAAACTCACATGCAGGTACTGCAGATTATGAGGAAGGCAAGTGTAATTTCAGTGTTTCTTTGCAAAAGAATAGACTATAAAACAAGGGAAGAATTGCTGTAAATCTACAAGGTATTAGTGAGACCGCAATTGGAGTACTTTGTGCAGTTTTGCTGCCCTGACTGCAGATGGAATGCAGTTGCATTAGAAGCAACTCAGAAGAGACTCACTGGATTGATTCCAGAGATGACGAGTTTGTCTTGTGAAGAGAGACTGAGTAGCTCAGGCCTATATTCGCTGGAGTTTAGAAGAATAAGAGATCTCATTGAGGTTCAGAAGATACTACGGGTGATTGACAATGTCGAAATGGAGTGGATGTTTCCTCATGTGAGGCGATCTAGAACAAGAGATAATAGTTTTAGGATAAGGCAGAGAAGATTTAAAACAGGGGTGAGGAGAACATACTTCTCTGAAAGGTTTGAGACCCTGTGCAATTCACTGCTACAGAGTGCAGAAGATGCTGGGAGATTGCATAAATGTAGGGTTATGGAGAACAGGCAGAAAAATGGAACTGTGGGCGTTATGGCATTAACCATGATAATATTCAATGGTGGAGCAGGCTACAGTGGCTGGATTGCCGACTGATGCTCCTAGCTCTTACTCAGCCCATCGAATATGCTACACGTAAATGGGTGAGGCTTGGTGATCAAACATGAAGTAGGCATCGGGATAACTCAGAGTTAATCAGTTTGGCAGAACATAACCAGTGAAGTCACACAGTGACCAGTGCGAAGTCATCAACAATTTTCAATCTATATCAATGATCTTGAAGAGTGGTACCATAGTATTCGAACTAAGTTTGGTGATGGCACGAAGCTGAGAAGAAAATTAAATTATCAAGAGCAGGTGGAGAATCTGCACATAGATAGAGATAGGAAAAGTCAATGGAAAAGAGTTTGACAGGTGGACAAAACGTGAAATATAACGTGTCTTGTTACAGGAAGAATGGAAGGCAGTATGTTACTGAAATGGAGAGAGATTACAGAACTTAGTGATACGGTGTATACTGTCGGATTCACTCTGACCAGTTCAGTCATCAGAAGTGTTGGTCCATCTCCCTGATGGTCTGCTCCCTGATGTTCACAGTGACCAAAGTTTTCTCAGTACGCACGGGATATGTTGATGTAGTTGGTCAGTTGTGATGAGTGTTGAAGAGGAGCGGTGGACGTTATCAAACCTACCAAATTTTCTTCCTACATGTAGACCCGAAGATGATTGGAATGCCTGTCTGATTCTGAATGAAGAGACTGTGGCTGCTACCAGGACATGATTCACCAGCATGATGCACTATGCATAGTCATACTGCAACACTAATGGGAAGAGAGTTCCTTCAGTTCCTCTACTTCTCTCGGTTGACAGTGGACCCCGCAGAGCCATGTACACCACCGGGAATCCCGCTATTCTGGGAAGAGAAGGATATTCCTGGCAGCTCCCTGATGAAGGAGAAAACATTGCATTTGCCTCATCACCATCATATATCCACGGTCAATGAATGGAGACGGAGTATGGAGAGCCCAGTCTGGAGAGCTATATAGACCACTCTAGTATATTGCTCCATAAACTGGGCTGTCGGCCTAGCATGAGGAGTATTGCAAACCTTTGTCAGCATATTAGTGTTATGCTTTTCAAGATAATAACATACCATGGGAAAATTCACAGCCCATACTGTGAGTCACAGTAAGTTGGGCCTCCAGTAATTATTCCCTTCTATCTCCATTTCACCACTACAAGTTACAGAAATGTGTGTGTGTGCGCGGTATTAGATGTGAAAAAACATTCTTTGAGATAGAACAGTGATACAGGAAACATGTTTCATTATGAACAACTAACAAGGGGTTTGTGTAATTGACAGAGAGACAGACGGACATTTCATGGACAGATGTGATGACGTCCTTGAGAATATTAAAACAAAGATGATGCCAGACCCAATAGCAATATCGATGGCATTAAAGATCAAACAACAGCAGGTTGTAGTCCAAAAGGTTTATTTGAAGATTGCAAGCTTTCGGAGTTGAGCTCCGTCCTCAGGCTTGGAAAAAGGATTAGCACTCCGACAGCTTGCAATCAGAACTGTAACCTAATACATTTTGATTTTTGACATTGTCTACTCCAGTACAACTCTAGCATCTCTATAATGAAGATCATTGTGCAAAGTGTGATAGATGGATGAGATTTAGGTGTAAGTTCAGACATGAGCCGTGGAGTTTCGACTCAGAATTGCTTCTGCAGGTTTGAAGCTGGGAGAGTCAAGAGCGAATTAGTGGTATCATTAAGGCCGTAGTTCATAATTCAAGGTTCAAATAACAGATGGGATGAGCCAATGAAATATATTCTGGAGGGGATGGTAGTTACAATTAGGAATGGTCAGGGTATTTTGTCAAGAATCAGATCGTGGCCAAAGGAATCCCCACAGATGTGATTCCTCTGTCTCAGCATCAGATATTGGCCAGGAATGGTATGGAGTCAAAGAAAGGAAACGGAGTTTGTAACCAGAAGGCAGTGACCATGCTCCCAATATTTAAATAACAAAAACAGTGGTACAATTAATCAGTGTTCACAGCTAGAACTGTGTAGGTCAACAGAGAGATGGCACGTTGGACAATGTCAGAAGCAGAGGAACAGAATGAATTAACATGCTCATTGTTGCAGTTAGTAGTGGTTTGTGCACTGAATAGCCAGATTCAGAGTCACAGCAGGAACAATGGTGGCAAGGAATGCAGAGTAAAAGAAAAGAACAACAATATAGTGATACCTTTTTTAAACACAAATACTTACTGGACAATAAGACTTACCAGGAACACCAAGGATAGCCAGGACACAATTGTAAAGATATTAAGTAATCGAAGGTAGAAAATAGATCAACAATAATAATGGCAACTAACAGTATACAGAAGTCCCTCAAACACAAATGGATTAACCGTGCCCATTGTTGCAATGTTCCAGTTTAATGTTCTTAGATTCTGATTTCTCCACACCCTCTCTCTAGAGCAATTGATGCTGTCAGTGATGCTTCCGCATATATTATGGGATACATCATTGAGTGTAGCCAATTTATCATTAAAAGATGGAGACCCTCCACTGGGGTAAGTAAAATCCATAGAGATTGACATTAATGATAGTCGCTGAACATGTTCAGTTAACCCCTTCCTTGTATCTTTTATCATATCAAAATAAAAGGAAACATTTACTCGCTCTGCATTGAATGTGTGAGGGTTGCTGAGAGATGGAGCATTAATCTTACAATTCTTGTAATCTTTCCTCTTTCTGTGTTGTATGAGCTCCAGAACAATGCAGGGTTGTTTACATTCCACTTAGTTTGTAAAAGGAGACAGGGATAAAATAACAAACAGCTGCATGCAGCATCTCGTAGAGAAATTTCTAGAGACCATAAATAAGGGTAAAAATACGTACTGCTTTATCAGCAATCCCTGATGAAAGGCTCATGCCCGAAACATCGAATTTCCTTCTCCTTGGATGATGCCTGAACTGCTGTGCTTTTTCTAGCACCACACGTTTTGACTTCTCGAAAAAAAACTCAATCAAGTTAGTGAGATATGATTTTGCACGTGCAACGCCACGTTGGCTGTCGCTAATCAGTCCTTGATTTTACAAATACATGTAAATCCTGTGCCTCACAATCCCCTCCAACAAGTTGCCCTCCACTGACGTCAGGTTCACCAGGATATAGTACCCACAATTTTCCTTACCACATTTCTTAAATTCTTTAAACAATGGCTACACTTTATCCAACCTCCAGTCTTCTGGGATCTCACCTGTGGGTGTCAATCAAAAAATATCTCAGCAAGGGGCTCAGAAATCACTTCACTAGCTTCCCACAGAGTTCTAGGATATGTCTGATCAGTTCACCAACTTTATACATTTTAAGACCACCAGCGTCTCCTCCTCTCTAATACAGATACTTTTCAAGATGTCATTATTTATTTACCAAGTTCTCAAACATCCATATCCTCCAGTACAGTAAAAAAAATCCTTGTTTGGTAACTTCTCCATGTCCTGTAGTTTTGCACATCGGCAACGTTGCTGATCTTGAAGGGAGTATATTCTCTCCAGAGCTATTCTTTTGTCCTTAATGTATATGCAGAATTCTTTTGGTTTCTCCATAACTTTATTTGCCAATGCTACCTCATGTCACATTTTTGGCACCCGATTTTCTTCATAGGTGCACTCCAACTGTCTTTAGATACTTCTACGGTTTCACTTTCAATCAGGAATTAAGAGTATAATGATGATCATGATTCCACTTTCCAATTCAGAAAACCCAACTGGTTCACTAACCTTCTGTGAGGAAGCAAGCTGCCATCCCTACCAGGACCGGCCTATATGTGACTCCGGATCCAAAGCAATCCGACTCACCCTCAACTGCCCTCTAGGCTGTTAGGGATGGGCAATGAAGGCTGGTTTAGCCAGCGACACCTTCATCCCGTGAATGGATATTGAAAAAAACTCTGTTCCTGCTCTCTCCCTGACATATGCTTCCCCCTTATCTGTGACTGGACCCTGAGTTTAACTAATCATCTCGCATTCTTTACACCAATCAACATTATCTATCACTCTAACAAGAACATGCTGTCTCTTGGCACTTGACATCTCATTTTTTGAAGGCTTCTCAGCTGACCCTTTATCTGCGAATATTTGTCCCAATCGATTTGTGAAACTCTTGACTAATATCATCAAACTTAATCCTTCTCCAATTTAGAACATTATCTTTTACATCTGATTTATCTTTTTACAGTGCTATTTTAAAGCTAATGGAATTATGATTACTTTCCACAAGGTGCTCCACCACAGGCACCTCAGTCATTTGCCCTGCCTTACTTCCCAAGTGTAGGTCAAGTTTAGCTCTTTCTCTGTGATGGGGAGTATTGGACAAGCAGATGCAGCTTTGTAACTGGGAGTGGTGTCAACAGAGTCTTGGATTCATTGGGCTAAATCTTACAATAATTTGTCTCATCGTCATTTTCATTGAGTGTGGCAGAGGGATCATCTGCACTAAGGCGATCTAATTTCCTGGTGTCATCTTATCGAAATCACCTCATTAACTACCTCCCATACCTCGTGGAGTCCATCTCATTTAATGCCAGCCCGAACCTCACGCCAATCATTGCTGATGGCATTCGACACCTCCCAGATGCCTGTAGATAGGCCATGATCTCTGAAACTCGTGCCTACAGTAAAAGGCCAATAGGTACATGGTTGAGCTTTCTCTGTTCAGAGCTTTCCTGCACAGATTACCCCGAGTATGGCAGATAAGGGACTATTGCACCATGATTTGTCGACAGGGGCACAGATGTCATGGTGGATGTGCTAATGCAGTGGATGACCATTCTGTTTGCAGAGGACACCACAGTACCAGACCAATCAAGCATCGTTCAGTGCAGTATCTGTAGTCTGAAGAAATGTCCAGCAATACAGGACAAGCATCAATAACATTCCCTGCTCTGCCAGGAAAAGTACCAACATATTATCTCTGCTCCCTCACACTCACTGTGTATCTGTTACAACACTGACCCGTGAGCAAGGCTCATACTCCACCACTCTCACCACTGCATGCAGAACATTCTCTCTATATCTCTCTTTGTTTCTCTCTCTGTCGACTATTCTCCCTCGCTCCCCTCCACTGTACATCCATGTGAATAAAACAGCATAGATACAACATTGTTGACTAACTCTCTCCAGATATCTCAACATTTCTCTCCCCAACTACACCAGCACTGACAGCACGGCCACCCACTGCAACCCTCCCTCCCTCCCTCCGTTTCTCCCATTCCAGAAGATAGAGCCTATAATCGGGCAAAAGTGATAAACCAGATGGTGGAGTGCCTGATATCCGTTCCATCAGATTCCTCCCCTCACCACGTGGGGAAGACACCTGTACGAGCTGCAGAGGACCAGAATGACTCGTGTGGAGATTCTGAAACATCCACATCATAAACTACAATCCATAAGGTACAGGAACACAAGTTACGCCATTTAGCCCATCAAGTCTGCTTCGCTAGTCAATCATGGCTTTCTCCCTGTAACCCTTGATTCCCTTGATACTCAAAAACCTATTTGCCTCTGTCGTAGGTATACTGAATAACCTGGCTCCACAGCTTTCTGTAGCAGTGAATTTAACACATTGCCTACTCTCTAGTTTGAAAAAAAGTCTCCTTATCTCCGTTTAGATTAGATTAGATTAGATTAGATTAGATTAGATTACATTACATTACATTACAGTGTGGAAACAGGCCCTTCGGCCCAACAAGTCCACACCGACCCGCCGAAGCGAAACCCACCCATACCCCTACCCCTACATTCACCCCTTACCTAACACTACGGGCAATTTAGTATGGCCAATTCACCTGACCCTGCACATCTTTGGACTGTGGGAGGAAACCGGAGCACCCGGAGGAAACCCACACAGACACGGGGAGAACGTGCAAACTCCACACAGTCAGTCGCCTGAGGCGGGAATTGAACCCGGGTCTCTGGCGCTGTGAGGCAGCAGTGCTTACCACTGTGCCACTGTGCCACCGTGCCGCCCACCGTTCTAAAAACACTTCCCTTTACTCAAAGCCTTCCGGGACCGAGACACTCCTTTCAATGGAAACAATTTCCCAACGTCTACTTTAACTAAGAAACCAAGTAAGGAGCAATATTTAGTGAAGAACTATTCTGACTTTAAACCCACTGTCAGTTCCGTTTCCTTGTGGCACAATTTAGAAGCCGTTGACCTAATGCCATCTCCCTTTGTATCGAACTGGTGTAAATGAAGTCTCCATGGTCTCGGTCTCCACCACCTCGCAAGAACGGTGTATGGAGGGTCCCTTCTGCATATCTTCCAGTAAACAGCACAGATACTAAAACTGATCCACGATATGTATTAATCTCCCTATTAGCCCTGATATCTTCAATAATCTGTGCTAATATACACCCAGCGCCCTCATCTCCTGCAGCACCTTTATAACGGTGCGGTTTGTTTATATTGTCTTTCATTGTTCTTGCTACCAATAAACATCATCTCACACTGTTCTGTATTGATCCTCATCTGCCATATACATGTACGCTACGTTAACTTGTTGCTGTTCTGATGGAGTTCCACACTGTCGTCCATTCACATTACAATTCTTTCAGGTTTGGTATCTATCAACATTGCAATTACACTACAGTCACGCTCGACACAGAAATACTGACAAAACTATTAGTGTGAGAAAGTGCAATGCTGATACATTCTCCAAGGACATACTGAAATACTGACATAGCACCACACAGAGCGACTGAAATATTCAAAAGCTCACCATGCAGCAAGGGAAAAACTGACAGATTCTACATGTCTGCATCAGTGTCGGTGTATTAGTGAATATCTCTATGTCTCTGGATTCGTGTGTTGTCTTTGCGTGTATATGTATGGGGCCTGTTGGCAGTCTCTGGTGTGTTTAAAATGATGTAATATCCCCCTGATATGAGTTCTGAGGAACACTCTCTCGACGCAGAATGTTAACTTCCATTTCTCTCAACAGATGCTACCAGACCTTTTGAGCTTTCTGTTGTCAGTCTTTGATAAGATTAATTACAAAGTGGAAACAGGCCCTTCGGCCCAACAAGTCCACACCGCCCCGCCGAAGCGTAACCCACCCATACCCCTACATTTTCCCCTAACCTAACACTACGGGCAATTTAGCATGGCCAATTCACCTGACCTGCACATCTTTGGACTGTGGGAGGAAACCGGAGCACCCGGAGGAAACCCACTCAGACACAGGGAGAACGTGCAAACCCCACACAGTCAGTCGCCTGAGGCGGGAATTGAACCATGGTCTCTGGCGCTGTGCTAACCACTGTGCCACCGTGCCGCCCTTTGCTGGGCTCCCCTCGCAACTGTTCAAGCGTTTGTGGCAGAGGGTGAAAACCATTCGGGAGGGCAATAGGGACGGCGGCAGCTGACAGCACCATCCAGCTGACAACACCATCAACACACGCGCGTTTGTGCGCACATACACACACACACACACACACTTGGAGTGGCGAGGATTGGCGTAGTACTGAGGCCCTCAGAGCAGAACTTGCACATTTTGTGAAATGTCTGTGCTCCCTCTGCAATGTGGAAATGATTTGTCTTTGGGCAGTATTCCTGGCACATATTATACACATTAAACAGCGTTTCTGTTGCACTTATATCCAAGCAAGACCGAATGAACCATTTTGTAAAGAGATGAGATGAATTTTATTGCACTTTCCATAACTTGCCAGGTTTAGTGAATTACTCTTAAAATACTCATGCATGTGAGAAACGATTGAAAAGTCCTAAAACAGACCAGTAGATTGTATAATTGTATTATTTTAAACAAAAGGGGACAGACAGAGGGAGAGGGAGAGGGACAGGGAGGGAACGAGGCTTTGATCTCCATTTTAATGATTCACCCAGAAACAAAACGGGTTTCCATTGCAGAGACAGAGATACAAACATACATATACACACTAATGCAGGAATAGCATAGCATGCACTGAGAATTACGTACACACAGAGTGGCACACACACAAACTCACATACACACATATACATGGAAAGAGACAAACAGGGACTGAACTATGCAGGCACGTACTTGGACAAACAAACACACATAGAGTCATAGAGTTATACACGTTTTTTGGCAACAGACCTATCAGCCCATGCTGACCATCATCTGAAACTAAACCAGTTCCACCTGCCTGCATTTGGCCCATGTTTTTCTAAACTTTCTATTATTCTTGGACTTAATCAAATGTCTTTTAAACGTTGTAACTTTACCCATATCCATTATACCCTCAGGGATTTCATCCCGTAATTGTTCAAAGTTTGTGCGAAGATTTGTAGCTCGGGTGCTCGTTGCTGTGGTTCTGTTCGCGAAGCTGGAAGTTTTTGTTGCAAACGTTTCGTCCACTGGCTAGGCGACATCATCAGTGCTTGGGAGCCTCCTGCGAAGCGCTTCTTTGATGTTTCCTCCGGTGTTGAAAGTGGTCTGTCCCTGCCGCTTCCGGTTGTCAGTTTCAGCTGTCCGCTGTAGTGGTTGGTATATTGGGTCCAGGTCGATGTGTTTGTTGATGGAGTTTGTGGATGAATGCCATGCCTCTAGGAATTCACTGGCTGTTCTCTGTCTGGCTTGCCCCATGATAGTAGTGTTGTCCCAGTCGAATTCATGTTGCTTGTTGTCTGTGGGTGTGGCTACTAAGGATAGCTGGTCGTGTCGTTTCGTGGCTAGTTGATGTTCATGTATGCGGATTGTTAGCTGTCTTCCTGTTTGTCCTACATAGTGTTTAGTTCAGTCCTTGCGTGGTATTTTGTACACTACATTCGTCTTGCTCATGTTGGGTATCGGGTCCTTCATTCTGGTGAGTTGTTGTCTGAGCGTGGCTGTTGGTTTGTGTGCCGTTATGAGTCCTAGGAGTCGCAGTAGTCTGGCTCTCAGTTCTGAGATGCTCCTGATGTATGGTAGTGTGGCTAGTCCTTTTGGTTGTGGTATGTCCTCGTTCCGTGGTCTTTCTCTTAGGCATCTGTTGATGAAGTTGTGGGGGTATCCGTTTTTGGCGAATACCTTGTATAGGTGTTCCTCTTCTTCTTTTTGCAGTTCTGGTGTACTGCATATTTCATCCCATATGCGAACCACATGCTATGTTAAAGAATGTGCCGTTTTGGCCTGATCAGTGTACGCAAGAACTCTCTGGAAAGCTGTGGACAGATTGCTGGGTCCTTTCCAAAGATGTTTTGACCAAACGATGCCATAGAGGAGGAGCTGGAAGACATTAGGTTTACTAATATTGTGCCATTTTTAAACAAACGGAGAAGGAAAAACCAGGCGACAATAGACTGGTGTTCCTGACATCGGTGGTGGACAAGTTGGTGGGCATACCAAACGCCGCCTTCACTATCCTATCTAGCTGCGAGTTCACTTTCAAGGAGCTAAGAACCTGCATTCAAAGATCTCTTTGTTCAGCAACACTCCCCAGGACATTACCATTAAATCTATAAGTCCTGCTAAGATTTGCTTTCCCAAAAATGCAACACCTCACAATTATTCAAATTAAACGCCATCTGCCATTCTTAGCCCATTGGCCCATCTGATCAAGATCCTGTTGTAATCTGAGATCACCTTCTTCGCTGTCCACTACACCTGCAACTGTGGTGTCATTTGCAAACTCACTAACTGTATATCTTATGCTCACATGTTTATGTAAATAACAAAAAGTAAAGGATCCAGCACCGATCCTTGTGGAACTCCACTGGCCATAGGCCTCTAGTCTGCAAAATAACCCTCTACCATCACCCTGTGTCTTCTGCCTTTGAGCCAGTTCTGTATCCATATGGCTAGTTTTCCCTGCATTCTGTGAGATCTAACCTTGCTAACCAGTCTCCCATGGGAAACCTTGTCGAACTCCTTACTGAAGTCCATATAGATCACATCTACCGCTCTGCCCTCATCAATCCTCTTTGTTCCTTCTTCAAAAATCTCAATCATGTTTGGGAGACATGATTTCCCACGCACAAACCGTATTGATTATCCCTAATCAGTCCTTGCCTTTTCAAATACATGTACATCCTGTTCCTTAGGATTCCCTCCAACAACTTGTCCACCACCGAGGTCAGGCTCACTGGTCTATAGTTCCCTGGCTTATCCTTAACACCCTTCTTATACAGTGGCACCACGTTAGCCAACCTCCAGTTTTCCGACACCTCACCTGTGACTAGCAATGTTACAAATATCTCAGCAATCACTTCTCTAGCTTCCCACAGAGTTCTAGGGTACACCTGATCCTGGGGATCTATCCACCTTTATGTGTTTCAAGACATCCAGCACTTCCTCCTCTGTAATATGAACATATTGCAAGGTGTCACCATCTATTTCCCTACAGTTGATATAAAGTCAGACAGTCAGGGAGATGTGCAACAAGGAAACATACCCTTCGGTCCAACCCGTCCATGCCGACCAGATATGCCAACCCCATCTAGTCCCACCTACCAGCACCCGGCACATATCCCTCCAGACCTTCCTACTCATATACCCATCCAAATGTCTCTTAAATGTTGCAATTGTACCAGCCTCCACTTCTTCCTCTAACAGCTAATCCGTACGCGTACCACCCTCGGCGTGAAAAGGTTGCCCCTTAGATCTCTTTTATATCTTTCCCCTCTCATCCTAAACCTATGCCCTCTAGTTCAGGACTCCCCGACCCCAGGGAAAATACTTTGCCTATTTACTCTATGCTAAAGAGTAGTGCATGGCAAATCTGATGATAGGATGAAATATCTTGATATCACTGTGTAGTTGTTTTAGTAACTCCTCGCCATTGATTAAGAGGAAGAAAATGTTGCCATTATATCTGTTGCACAGTGCTGTTTGGAGTCCCTGTGCAGCAATGAACTTGTGTACGATTATGTTGGCATATTGGGGTGTAGATGTGGGCCCAATGCTGTTCTGTGTATTTGGACGAAGAACTGTTTTTGTTGTAATTGTATCTGACTCCACCAATTCCTCTGACAGCTCATTTTGTACATACACAATCCTCTGCAGGAAAAGAAGTTGTCCACTAGGTCTCTTTTAAAGCTTTTCCCTCTCACTTTAAACCAATATCCCCTGGATTTGGCCTTTCCCACTCTGAGGAAAAGAACTTGCTTATTTACTCTATCTATGTCCTTCATGAGTTTCTAAACCTTTATAAGGTCACCACTCAAAGACAACTTCTTTTTATTTCAATGTGTAGGGACTGCGGCAATTTTTCCACACAACATCCACAGCCAAAAAACAAATTAATGACGACGATTATCTGTATTGGTGTTGTTGTTAAAAAAAACACATCTTCACCAGGCTGATAGGAAATCTCCCCTCCTCCTGAACACATGTTCGTGGAAAACGTAGAACTTGATTTTGAGGGAAGACAAGATGTTTTACTGCATCTGAAAGACAGCATTTTGGACCGTGCAGCGGTCTACTCAAATGTTAGTCTATATGTTGTGCTCGTCTTTTAAACTCTCAGGGATCATGATAATTGGCAGTACGACATCCACCCGATGATCTGACAGCAGAAACATTTCGACAACCAGCAAAACATCATAGCAGGAGTCCATGAAAACTTTCCAGGCTACAACTTCAGGAACGGGGAGCTGAGGTTAGCCAGCAGGGAAGACCGAGTAGAGAAAATTACTGATTTCAAGGTTGGAATGCTGTACTTCGTGCAATTCCTCAAGGATCAGTGTGCAGTCATCAACAATTTACAATCTAGATTAATGACTCAGAATAAGGGCTTGAATTGATTGGAGCTCAAAATACATTATGCTCTGAAAGATTCACAGTTTAGCCCTGAGAATAAGAGATGTCCTCATTGACCATAAAACATTTCGTCGACATTATAACTGGTGACTAACTGATAGATGGTTTTCTTCTGTGGAGAATAAAACTGGGGAAGTCATTAAAGAATGAGACACAATCGTTAAAAACAGATATTGTGAATATATGAAACTTTTTTTATTTTTAAATTGCACAGGTACATATAAATGCACCTTCAAATCAAGTGGGGTCATTAGTTATGAAAGAAATAGCTCCGGGTATGACAGCAGCAATGATGTACTTACATGGTGCAGGGGGTGTGATAGAGTAACACTTGTTGGACAACGTTAATGGAGACCTTGCACGGTGCAGTTTGGCTTCAGATAGCATTGAGTGATTCGACTCAAGAGGGAGACAATGTAATACTTCCGAGAAGGGCCGGCCTATTGTTCCCTCTCTGTTTCCTTGTTCTCCTCACAGCAATATGTGTGAGTTGAAAACCCCTCAGTCAGTTTTACTACTCGTAGATGATTCCTGATGAGGATTCAATGGAATTTCCCCACTGCCTAATGCAGAGCGAATTCAGGCGATTCTAACTGTTTCAGGAAGAAATCCCATCACCAGCAGCTTATAAGAAAACACTAACTGGATAAGCTGAATAGTGTTTGATGCAATCTCTCAATTTTCCTTTGCCATGATCTCAATTAATATTTGGTCATACTTTTTAAAATCAAGACTTTATTTTTCAGTTTGTCATCAAGTTTGCGCATGTATCAGTATTTTTAGAAAGTGAAACATTAGTGGACATATTTCCAATATCCAAACTGTTTATCATTCTTCTTTCCATCACAGTTTGAATAACTTTGTTTTGGCCATAAATCTGTTAATTTTAACAGATTAAAAAACCTGCCTGACTTGTTCATAACATTGACCCTGACAAGTCTGAGGTCTGTTATCACCAAACTGTTTCAATTAAACATTTGCTATAACCAGTGGAGAATGCAACGAGGATAGAAAATTATGACTCGAACTATAGACTGGTGATCCTGACATAAGTACTGGGTAAGTTGTTGGAAAGGATTTGAAAGGATTGGTTTACATGTATTTGCAAAGGCAAGACTGATTAGGCATCATGAACACGGCTCTGTATATGGGAAATCATGTCTCACTATCTTGATTGTGTTTTTTTAAGTGGTGCCAAAAAAGATTGACGAAAGTAGTGCAGCAGAATTTGTCCAAATAGACTTCAGCAAGGCGTTCAACAAGATTCCAGATAGCAGGCAAGTTAGTCAGGTTAGGTCATAAATGTATCCAAGTAGAGCTAGCCAATTGAATTCAATATTGGATTGAAGCTAGCAGTCAGATTGTGAGCATAAAGGGTTGCGTTTCAGACTGAAGGCCTGTCACCAGCAGTGTGCCGCAAAGATCAGTGCTGAGTATACTGCTTTTCATCATATATATGAATCATTTGGATGCGAATATATGCCTGTAGGTTTGCAGATGACATCAACATTTGCGATGTAGTGCTGAAAATTATCTCAGAGTAGGATGGGACCTTCATCAGATGGGCCAATGGGCCGAGGAGCGGCAGATGAAATTTAGTTTAAATAAAAATGTAGTATTGCATTTTGGTAAGATAAAGCAGTGCAGAACTTATGCAGTGAATGGGGAGGGCAGGCTTGGGAATGCTGTTTATCAAAGGGGTGTAGGGCCGTAGTTACTTGAAAGTGGAGTTGCAGGTAGATAGGGTGATGAAGAAGGCACTTGATATGCTTGTCTTTATTGATCAGTGCATTGAGAATGGGAGTTAGGACGTCATGGACGTTGGTGAGGCCACATTTAAAATACTGCGTTCAGCTCGGTTCACTCTGCTACAGGAAGGACCTTGTTAAACATTCGAGGGTGAAGAAAAGATTTACAAGGATTTTGCCAGGATGGGAGGGTTTGGTCTACCGCGAGAGGCTGGACAACCTGGTACTTTTTACTATGGAATGGCTGAGGGAGGACATTACAGAGGTTTATAAAATCATGAGCGGCATGGATAGTATGAATAACCAAGGCATTTTTCCATGCACTGGGGAATCAAAAACTGGAGTGCAAAGTTTTAAGGTGAGAAGGAAAAGATTTCAAAGTTAATTTAGGGGCAATATTTTCATGCAGAGAGTGCTGTGTGTAAAGAACGAGCTCCCTGAGAAAGTGATGGATTCTGGCTCCAATAAATAAAAAGCATCTCGATGTACATTTTAATAGGAATGATTTAGAGTGATATGACCCTATTGCTGGCAAGTGATATCAGATCAGATTGGGATGTCCAGTCACTGTGGACAAGTGCCGTGCTGTATGACTCAATAAGAGATGTGAGGAAAAATCCTGGACAGGCTTTTAGAGAGGGAATTCTCTTCCCCAGAAATTTGTGGTGCCTCTGTTTACATCTATTAAAACTGAGTTAGTTAAGTATGTCTGAGAGAAATGGGTCACAGATAATTAGACAGACAGAAAAGTGTGGTGGAGACCACAACCTGATCTGCCACAAACTCACTGCTTGGTGAAAGTGTCAAAATGTTCAAAGTGTCGAATGGCCCAGTCCTGCTCCTTAGTCCTATGTTCTTATATTCTATTCAACCCCTCAAACATGTTTACTCATATAACCTGTTACTCAGAAACAGAGGAGACCATTCAGCCCCTCAAAGCTCTTACACACGGTTTGGGTTAGTTTTTTAAAAATGTAATTGGAAACGAAGCCCCTCATCTCTCTTTACAGAGACTCTACGTTCTGTGCCTTTTGCTTAATTTGCTGGTCATGTTTTAGATCTACAATCACTATGAATATCAACCCCAGAGGTGGTTCACAAAATAGTCTCATATCCCTGACTGCAACATTCAAAAGCAGAACATCCAAGTAAATAACATTCACTAACTTTCCAATAACAGAATGTAAGAACATCAAAAACAGCAACACGTCGTTCACCTCACCCACTCCCGCCCCAAATCCTGCCTTGCCCTTCACTAAGGTCACGGTTGGTCTGCAGAAGTCTCAAAACCACTATGAAGTCCAAATCTCAATGGCCTGCAAATCTCTGACAGGTCAAAAGTCTATTCATCTTTAAATTGTCAAGAGGATTAGGGGTAATGGGGAGCAGGTGGAAGAATGACGTTCTGAAACTTATCAGCTATGATTCAATAGTGGAGCAGACTCAGTGGGCAGAATGTACGAATTTTGTCCCTTTGTCTTATGGATGAATTTCTGTCCCTTTGTCTTACGGTCTTAAGGTTTTCATACTTCCAGTGATCTAGCTTTTCTAACTCTTTGGAAAAGCGAATTCATGACCTTCACTACTCTTCCTTTGGAGAAACCACCTCCTGCTCCTACACCATTACCTCTTCATATTAACAAAAGTGGTAACACACGGGTTCGGATAAGAATGCAAGTCAGTATTTAACCGAGGATGACATCAATGAGCCCGAGCAAAATTTCAGTCATGAGAATCGATTGTGAACTCTCTCCTGGTTAGAGTCATTCATAGCACAGGAGATGATGTTTATCTCAGCCGTGGGACATACTGTACGAGACCCTCAGGGTACCTTCATTAGCCTAGGCATCTCCAGTTTGTCTCCATAGATTCTCTGTAGCGTGGAAGCAGGCCATCAGCACATTGAATTCACAAACGATCAGAAGTGCGGATTCTCAGTAACTATCACATAATGTTCAGAACAATTTGTCAGCTCCTGAAACAGCCTGTGTCTATGTGCAACAAGACCTGGACAACGTTCAAGTTCGTGCTTTTAAAGTGTGGGTAACACGCACAATTCACTGGTGCTAAACACTGCATATTTCCACAGTAATCGGTGCAGATCATTCAGCACCTCAGACTGGTTTCACAAGAATATGGGAAAGCCATTCAGCCCATCAACACTATTGGACAAGAAGAGGGACAGCCAGTTATACAGGAAAACAAGGACTCTGGTCTACCCCACGTGCCACTTTCACGGGATCAGAAAGAGATCATTTCAAACCCAGAATTACTTACAAAGGGGCAGGTGGAGGTTATTCAGTTTCTCAAGTCACTAACATAGAAACACGATGATGTCGCAGATGTTCCAACATCACAAACAAATAGAGCAGAAAATGCATAGACTCACTGCGCCAAATTGATCTGCGTGACTTCGTTGCTCATAGTGCACACATGTTACTTCAGTATATTCTTCTTTGAAGCCAATTTTTAAAAAAAAACTACTCCCAAAGTCTTTCAGCTCTGAGAGAACAGACCCATGTTCTCGATGGAAGTGAGAAGCTAATGGGAAATGATTAATTGTTTCAGAATGAAGGTATGGTAGCTGCTGAGAAGATATTGTGCAATGTAACGATCAGTGCAGCATCACACAGTAAATGCACATTAAATGTGTCCAGAGTTCATTCAGGATCTGTACCTCTCTGTCAATAGACATGGGGTCGCAGAACAGGCACGCAAACTATCGGGAAGAAAGCATCCTACCGAAAGTATGATTTGGAGATGTCGGTGTTGGACTGGGCTGTACAAAGTTAAAAATTACAGGACACCAGGTTATAGTCCAACAGGTTCAATTGGAAGCACGCTAGCTTTCGGAGTGACGCTCCTTCATCAGGTGGTAGTGGCGGGCTCAATCCTAACACTCAGAATTTATAGCAAAAATTTACAGTGTAATGTAACTGAAATTATACATTGAAAAATTGATTGTCTGTTAAGCCTTTCATCTGTTAGAATACAGTGATAGCTTCACTTCTTTCATGTGTAAATCACAAAACCTGGGGTTAGCTGTTAACAATGGTGATAGCTAGACAATATGTTGAAGGTGTTGCCCCTCTGTGTTCTCTGTCTATGCCATGATGTTTAGATTGATTCTAATCTAAAAAGTGAGATAACGGAGTTTTACATAAATTCATGCAGTTTTTGATCTCAGAGTTCTACAAGAATGCATGCAGTTCGTGGTTCGTAGCAAGCTGCCCGGCTCACAGGATAACTCCATACAACCCTGTCATGGTAGGCGCTGCAAGACGTGTCAGAGTATGGACACAGATACCAACCACTATTACGCGTGGGGACACCTCCCACCTTATACATGGCAGGTACTTATGTGACTTAGCCAACGTTGTCTATCTTACCCGTTGCGGGCAAGGATGCCCGGAGGCATGGTACATTGGGGAAACTGAGCAAAGGCTACGACAACGGATGAATGGGCACCACACAACAATCAACAGACAGGAGGTGTCCCTCACAGGTGGGGAACAGTTCAGTGGTCCATGACATTCAGCCTCGGACTTTCGGGTGACCATTCTCCAAGGTGGACTTCGGGATAGGCAGCAGAGAAAAGTGGCCGAGCAGAGGCTGATAGCTAAGTTCGGTACTCACAGGGAGGGCCTCAACCGGGATCTTGGGTTTATGTCGCATTACAGTTCACTACCATTTCACTAGACAGAGACACTATACACACACACTCACACACACAGGTACTCCTATACCCACATACACACAAACGTACAGACACATGCAACCCCACACAGACTTAAGACACTCTGAACTCACTACACACACACGCATACACTTTCTCACACTCACAACCCCCAGCCCAGACAGACACACGCACAGACAGACAAAGACCCACATGCACACATATATTTTGTGGGGTGAATTTGTACTTGCAGGGTTACATTGTACTTTGCTCAAAAACTGCATGCATTCATGTAGAACTCTGAGCTCAAAAACTGCATGAATTTATGTAAAACTCCGTTTTCTCACTTTTTATATTAGAATCAATCTAAACATCATGGCATAGACAGAGAACACAGGGGGCCAACACCTTCAACATATTGTCTAGCTATCACCATTGTTAACAGCTAACCAGAGAATGCACTTTTTTAAAAAACGGTTTTGTGATTTACACATGAAAGAAGTGAAACTATCACTATATTCTAACAGATGAAAGGCTTAACAATCAATATTCCAATGTATAATTTCAGTTACATTACACTGTAAATTTTTGCTATAAGTTCTGTGTGTTAGGATTGAGCCCTCCACTACCACCTGATGAAGGAGCATCGGTCCGAAAGCTAGAGTGCTTCAAATTAAACCTGTTGGACTATAACCCGGTGTTGTGTGATTTTTAACTTTGTACAGAAAGTATGTAATTCTCAAACACTCAATGGCTGTTTGGGACGTGCAGAGTGTCCATTTATAATCAGCAACTTTCAACTTCCTATTCCCTCACAGTACTACAGTTTAACGACTTTGTTTCTTCAGTCTCTCCTCGTGGAAACATCATGGCAAGGTTAAGTTAGGTGAAACTCCTTTGCATTGCCCCAGCGACAAGGAGATCTTTATTTATGTAGCAGACCAAACCTGTACACAATGCCCCAATACTCTCTCAACAAAACACTAGCATTAGTATAAATATATTAATTCTTCTACTTTCGTCATTTTTCATGAAGGGCCATGTATCATTTACAGTCCGAATGACTTGCAACCCCATAATAATGCTGTTAGTGGCTTATGACCAATGGCGCCCAAGTCCTTTACAACACAGCACTTCCTCACCTCTCACAATTTAAAAATAAAATGAAAACTTTAGTATTTGTTGTCCACATCTGAATCATTTTTATGTCTTGCGAACAAATATTTTCCAAGCAATGATCCTAGTGATACCCCCAAGCCTTCACTCCGGAGTAAAATACTAATCTCTTTATTCTCCCCATTTCCCAATTTTTTAACCCATGTAGGATAATTCCACCCTACCTACCCATGGACTCTAACATTTTTCACTCGCCTGTAAACAACTATGTCAAAAATCTTCCGAAAATTCAAGTACTCCATTCCCACTGCGTCTAAATTGTCAAAGTCACAACGGACATCCTCCACAAGCAGGTTTATAAAAGTTCATTGCCCATTCCTCAAACTAGGGAGACGCTACCAAATCGTATAATATTCTCCACATGTCTAATTATTCGTTATAAAATGTTCAAAGATATTTTTTCTCACAGATGATATCAAGCTATACACTATTTCATTTTCTGTTTTCGCTCTCCATCCTGTTCTAAATATTTAGGTTTACAATAGTTGTTTTCCAGTCTGCGGGACCCATTCCAGAATCTAACCAGCTTTGAAGAATTATCATAATTCTTTCACTCGCTCTATTGCCACCTCCTCGATACTCTCGGATGTAGCTCATCGGATACAGAAAATTAGTAGCATTCAATACAATGAGATTTTCAAATTTCCTGCAGTTTCTCGTTTTCATCAGTCACCTTGTACACTCACACTTCTGGAAGTTAGTTTCTGTACTTTCCTCTGTAGAGACGGAACCAATATATTCCTCACAGCAGGCACTGTCAGCTCGTCAATCCATAAAAAAGTTGCACTTCAGAAATAATGAATATGCCACTAATTCCTGCCTGCAAAGTTCCAGAATCAATCCTGCTCACTTCATGGTGAGCAGTCAGCACAGTCCTGCCCCTGGTATGAGGCTACAGGTTATTCTTTATGAGGGGATACAGCTCAGTGACTACCTCATATTTGAAACAACATGTCTCGGTACACCAATTTCCCCCAGGATTTTTCTATTTCCTGTTAATTTCGCTCTTGAATTCCATCTTCCAAAATACATCACCTCGCATTTGTCCATACTGAAATCCATCTGGCATTTCTCTACACAACTCTCCAAACTATCTATATTTTGCTGTATTCTCTGACAACCTCTTTACTGTATGATACTTCACCAATCTAAATATCATCTGTCAACTTGCTAATGTGGCAGTGTACACTTTCCTCCAAATCATATATGTATATCACAAACAACAGTGGCCCCAGCACGACACTTGTGGGACACCACTTTAAAGAAGTTCCCTTCCACTACTATTCTCTGCCTCCTGTTGCTCAACCAGTTCTCTATGCATCTGGCTAGAACACCCTGGACTTCATGCGACTTCACCTTCTTCATCAACCTACCATGGGGAGCCTTATTTAACACATTACTAAAGTCCATGTATATGACATCTCCGTTCCTTCACTCATCAATAAACATTTTCGCCTGATTAAAGAATTCTAATAGATTTTTAAGACATGGCTTTCTTTGCATACAACCATGCTCTCTATCACTGATAAGCCCATTTTCGTCCAAATGGGTATTTATCCTATCACTTAGTTTCTTCTCCAGTAGCTTACCCATCATTGACATCAGACTCACAGGTCTGTAATTACCTGGATTATCACTGCTACCCTTCTAAAACAAGTGGACAATATTAGCAATTCTCCAGTCCTCTGGGATCTCTACAATATTCAAGGCTACTGCAAATATACCTGTTTAAGCCCCAACTACTTCCCATCTCGTTTTCCTTAGTAACCTTGGATAGATTCCATACGGTCTTTGACTTGTCCACCTTAATGCCTTTTAGAATATACAATACCTTATCCCTCATTATGTCGTCTTCAATTAGAATAACGAGCGATCTATCCCTAACTGGAATATCCACCATGTCCCTCCCTTCGGTGAATACGAATGAAAAGTACTCATTAAGAAACTCACCCATTTTCTCTGACTCCACGTTTATCTTTCCTCCTTTGTCCTCGAGTGATCCAACCCTTTTCCCTCGTTACCGTTTTGCTCCTTAACTACGAATAAAATGTTTTGGAGTTTTCCTGAACTCTGCACGCTATGTCCACTGACTTTCCAATGACAGGACCAGATCAAATCCCTACAAGCATGGTTTCTGTATTCAGTATTGAACATTCTTGCCTCTACTCAGTATCTCTTCTGTCATTGCATCTCTGCACTGTCCCACAATAACAGTTCCTCTCTGCAAAGATATAGTCGACATTGAAATGTTACCTTTCTCTGTATTTCAGCAGCGATAATGGCAGCACCAGTGTTGCTGGTGGAGTTGGCTAGCACACTCAGAAATAGAGACAGAGGGAACAAAACTCACTTTAAACAAGGAGATAACAAAACGGACCTTGCATTCGGGATTATGGAAAAAAAGGGAAATGTTAGAATAAACTCCCATTTTATTTTTGTTTCAGTTCATTACCTGCAATCCCTTTGTGTGTTTGCTTCTATCTCCCTCTCTTTCTCGCTCTTTCTCTCCATCTGACGACCTGTCATTGGACTTGTAAATTTAAAGTTATTCTGCTTCCAGAGGCTGCCATACCTGCTGATATTCTAACACACTTTCAGATGTTGTAGAATTTTGTTTTCGATCTCCAAACATCCTTTGTTTATTTCACCGTTAATGTTGTTGTTTCATGGGATGTCAGCTTCACTGGCAAAGGCAGCATTTGTTGTCCATCACTAATTGCCCTTGACCGCGAGGCTTTCTTTTACAAGACAATAAGACGACCTTAGCAGGGATGGGACCCCAGGCAGTGCAATATTCTTCCTGTTGGATGTTTGAGGTGGGCGACAACATTAGTGTCCTAGCCGGGTACACCTGTAGGAAGTGCGCCGAAATCTAGCTCCTTGAAGACCGTGTTCAGGAACTGGAGCTGGAACTGGATTAACTCAGGAACATTCGGGTGGCAGTGGCCGTTTTAGAAAGAAACTACTCCGAAGTGAATACTCCTAGAAATGCAAATAGTTGGGTGACTGTTCGAACGGGGATGAAGCAGTTGTATCGTTTTGGATATTGTTGCTGGTGATGACTTATTGGGATAAGCCATGAGGTACAGGTCTCTGGCACACAGTCTGTTCTGTTGTTACAAGGGAATGGGGAAGATGAGTAGAGCACTAGGTATTGCAGGAGTCCATAATTAGGGGACAACTGGAGATTCTGTGGGAACGAGAAAGATTTGCAGTTGCTGTGTTGCCTCCCAGGTGCGAGGGTACATGATGTCCCCGATCGTGTTTTTGGAATCCTTAAATTTGAGGGGAAGAAGCCCCAAGTCTTGGTCCACATATGCAATAACGATATGGTAGGAAAAGGATAGGGATGTAAGGTAGGAATTCAGTGAGTTGTCGTGGAAGCATAGAGCTAGAACAAAAATAATTGTTACCACTTGTTTGTTACACATGCCACGTGCAAGTGAGAAAATGGAAGAGGGAGAGAGAGACCTGTTAAACACGTGGCTACAGGGATGATGCAGGAGGGAGGGATTCAGATACCTTGATAATTGGAGCACATTCTGGGGTAGGTGGGACATTGAAAAAAAAACAGGATGGTAAACCCTTGAACCAGAGGGGTACCAATATCATTGGGGCGAGGTGGAGTAATTTGCTATTGCTCTTTATCGGGTTAACATTAATTCAGCAGGGGATGAGCTCCTGAGTTGTAGCTCCAACGTGCAGGAGAGTAAGAGTTTTGAAGTCCGGAATAATGTTTCAACGTCGCAGGAGTATACCAGCAGGCAGGAAGGTGGTTTTAAGTGCGACTACTTCAATTCCAGGAGCAACTGGAATATGGTGGATGAACTTGCAGCATGGAGAGTGCGTTGTTGGAAAAGCACAGCAGGTCAGACAACATCTGAGGAGCAGGAAAATGGATATTTCGGGCTGGAGCTCTTCATCAGGAATTTCTGGTGAAGGGGTCCGACCTAAAACGTCATTTATCCTGCTTCTCGGATGCTGCCTGACCTTCTGGGTTTTTCCAGCAATATACTCTCAATTCTGATCTCCAGCATCTGCAGTCATCACCGTAACAGAACTTGCAGCATGGGTTGGTACCTGGTACCTCGATGCTGTGGTCATGTCAAGACATGGGTAGAGCAGGAACAGGAATTGTTGTTGCAGGTTCTGGAGTTCAGGCGTTTCAGTAAGTTCAGGGAGGGTGGTAAAGGAGGGGGAGATGTGGATTTGTTGTAAAGAACAGTCTTACATTGGCAGCAAGGATGTTCTAAGGGGAGTCATCTACTGAGGTAATATGGGCTGAGATTAGAAACAAGAAAGGAGAGGCCACGCTGTTAGGAGTTTTTTATAGTCCTCCGAATAGTTGCAGAGGTGTACAAGATAAGATTGCAAAGATTATGCTGGATTTGAGCGAAAGTTACAGTGCAGTTGTTGTGGGGGATCTTAACTTTCCAAATATTGAATGGAAACGCTACAGTTCCAGTAGTTTTGTGCAATGTGTGCAGGAGTGTTTCTTGACACAGTATGCAAATGTTCCAACAAGAGACGAGGCCGCATTGGATTGGGGTACTGGATAATGAACGAGGCCAGATGTTAGAATTGGAGATAAGTGAGCACTTTGGTGACAGTGACCACAAATCGGTTACAGTTAATTTCGCAATGGGAAGGGATAGGTATATATAGCAGGACAAGAATTATAGCTGGGGGAAAGGCAATTATGATGCGATTAGGCAAGACTTAGGTTGTATAGAATACGAAAGGAAACTGCAGGGAATGGGCACATACGCAGTGTGGAGTTTGTTCAAGGAACAGCTACTGCGTGTTCTTGATCAGTATGTACCTGTCAGGCAAGAAGGAAGTGGTCGAACGAGGGAACCATGGTTTACTGAAGAAGTTGATTCTCTTGTCAGGGAGGCTCATGTAAAGATGAGACGTGAAGGCTCAGTTCGCTCTCTCTCTTTAGATCCCAGGAAGGATCTAAAGAGAGAGAGCGAAAAGATCTAGGAGGGGACATTAAAGTTTTTTTGTAGGTAGTATCAAGGAAAACTCGAAAGCTTTCGGTGGATGTGTCAAGAATAAAAAGGATTACCAGGGTTAGATTAGGGACATTCAAAGACAGTAGTGGGAAGTTGTGCGTGGAGACCGAAGTGTTGGACAGGCGGTCAAAGAATATTTTTATCAGTATTAGACAATATAAAGACATATTATCGAAAAGATTACTGTGATAGAGGCTACTGGACTATACAGTATTGAGGTTCATAAGAAGGAGGTGTTTGCAATCCTGGAAAGTGTGAAAATAGATACGTCCCTGGGCTGGAAGGGATTTATCCTATGATTCTCTGGGAAGCTCGGAACGGGATTGTAGAACCTTTGGTTTTGATCATCATCCTTCACTGTCTGCAGGAATAGTGCCAGAAGACTAGAAGATAACAAATGTTGTCCCCTTATTCAAGAAGGACAGTAAAGAGAACCCGGGTAATTATAGACCAGTAAGCTTTTCTTCTGTTATGGGCAAAGTTTTAGAAAGCATTATAAGAGATAGGATTTATGCTCATCGAGAAAGGAATAATTTGAATAAGGATGGTCTTGTGAAGGGTTGGTCATGCCTCACAAAATTTAGTAATGGTGACAAAACAGGTGGATGAGCGTAAACCAGTTGATGTGGGTTTCAGTAAAATATTTGATCAGTTTCCCCACGGTAGGATCTTGCAAAAAATGCGAAGGCATGGTTTTTAATGGAGATTTGACCATTTGGATCATAAATTGGTTAGGCGTAAAAAGACGGGCTGTGGTAGTTGATGGATGCTGAAATTCAGATTCTAATGGTGTACCGCAATGATGTGTTTTCGGTTCACTGCTGTTTGTCATTTTTATAAATGACCTGGATGAGGGCGTAGAAGGATGGACTTTTAAACTTACAGATGACATAACATTTGGTGGAGTAAGGGACAGTGTGGAAGCATGTTACAATTTACAAAGGAACACAGATAAACTGCAGGGCTGGGCTGAGAGGGGGCTAATTGAGTTTAATGCAGAAAGATTGAGGTGATTCATTTCAGAAGGGGGAACAGAAATACAGAGTGCTGGGGTAATGGTAAGATTCTTTGTATTGCAGATGAGCAGAGAGATTTCGGTGTTAATGTCCACAGATCCCTGAAAGTTGCCACGCAGGTTGACAGGTTTGTGAAGAAGGCGTTTGGTGGATTAGCTTGTGTTAGTAGCCGGATTGAGTTTTGGAGCTATGAGGTAATGTTGCAGCTATATAGAACTCTGCTGTGGCCGCACTTGGAACATTGCATACAGCTCTGGTCGCCACATTTGGGTAGCATGCCGAATCAATAGAAAGGGTGCAGAAGAGCTGTACCAGGATGTTGCCTGGTTTGGAGAGAACGCCTTATTAGGAAAGGCTGAGGGTTTTGAGGCTGCTTCCTTAGAAAGACTAATGTTAAGAAAAGATATAACAGAGGCGTACAAGATTTTCAGACGATTAAATAGGGTGGACAGTGTGAGCCTTTTTACACAGATGGCGATGGCTAGCAAGAAAGAGCATACCTTTAAATTGTGGGTGACAGGTAGAGGAGGGAGATACGAGGTAGATTATGTTCTCAGGGAATAATAACGTCGTGGAAGAGCCGACGTGGACACGTCGACATTGAGGACATTTAACTGTTAATTAGAAAAATATATGAGTGGTAAAGGAATAGTGTAGGTTAGATGGGCTTTAGATTGGTTTCACAGATCGGCAAAACTTTGAGGGCCGAAGCACCTGTACTGTGCTGTAAGATTCTATGTTCCATGGTTTTGTTCAACCACATTGTTGGACGACTATAGATTTGACGCTTTGGAGTAGCAGAAACGTCAACGGTTTCGATGAGGAGCCGTCGTCGTTTTTGCTGCTCCTCCAATGCTCTCTGACCTGCTCTGCCTTCCAGCTCCACTATTTATTGACTCTGACTTTCAGCATCTGAAGTTCTTCCCATCTCCAGTAACCGTTAAGTTTCTTTACCAAAGGCCATGTGTGAATCGGCCTCAGTAAAATAATTCCTGATGCTTTATGACTGCCACGAGGGAAATAAAGTTTCATTCCAATTTTTATCATTCGAATTTAAGTTCTGTCATTGCCTGCGTTAGAATTTGAGGCTATGCCTTTTGAGTCACAACCTGTTTCACTGTATTACCCGTCCAGAGACATTATTACTCTGATATAGAGACCATGTTATGAAGTAACTGTAGAAAAAAGAATAAGTTTGTGATAAAAAAAAGAGATGTCTCTGGAAGAATGGTTAGAAGACAACTGGAGATGTAAAAAGTGAAATTTACAAAGGGTCGATGATGATTAATTCAGCAACAGCACTGAGGCAGAGCTGGATAAAATGTAGACTTGAGGTTCTGAACAGACTTGTTCCTTCTTATATGTTTGTGACTCAGGAGTTTGAAATGCTTGGAAAGGAAGTAGAGTTTGTGATTAAAAGTGAAGTTAATATTTTGTATCTTTGCCGGATGGTGGAATGCCAAATATCCGTTCCCTCACCCACCTCCTCCGGTCATGTAGGAGGACCGGTATGACACGTGTGGAGATTTTGAAACATCAATGTCCCACCAGCGAGCAAGGAGCAATGTTTAGTGAAGGGCAGTTCTCACTTTGAACTGACTGCCAAATCCGTTTCTAACTGGTACAATTTAAATGCCGTGGTCCTAAAACCATTTCCCTGTTGTGATGAGTCAGTAAAAATGGAATCCCCGTGGTCTTGGTGGGCAGGAGGGTGGGCTCACAACGCATCATCTCGACCACCTCCCAGGAAGGACTCATGTAGCCACCCTGCTACACCTCCTCCTGTCGACAGTTCCGACGCTGAAACTACTCTGTGATATTTACTCCTGTCCCCATTTGTCCTAACATCGTCAATAATCTTTGCTATATATGTCCAGGTCCCTCTTTACCCCGTCTGTAAACGTACAGGCTATTTTATGTTGTCTGTCAAGCAGGCAGAGGGACATCATGGGGCTCAGAATGACTGGATATCGAGAGTGAGTTTACTTCAACGCAAAATGTATACCAGGTAAGACAGGTAAACCAAGGGCACAGATTACTGCATGAAATATGATGTTATTGCTGCTACGGAGACTTAGTTAATTAGGGATAGGACTGGCAGCTGGGACGAAAGCACGAACAACACGTATACGGGTGAATTGCATTGCTGATTAGGAATCACTTCAAAGCTGTTTTAAGGGAGGACACTTCGCAGGGATTTGACAGTGATGCATTATGGGTGTATCTCAGGAATAAGAAGGTTGAAGTCACAATGTTGGGAGTATTCTGTCGAACTCCCAAAAGCCCATGGGAGATAGAGGGGCAGATATCTAGACAGGTACGGGTCAGGTGTGAAAAAAGCAGTTGAGTTATGATAGGTAATTTCAACTTTCCTATTATTGACTGGGATTTTTTCGGAGACAGGGACTCAGATGGAGAGCAATTTGTTAGATATGTCCAGGAGGTCTTTTTTAGACAGTACGTTGAAAATCCAAACAGCGAGGAGGCAACACTAGACGTGATATTAGGGAATGAGCCAGGACGGTTGATCATTGTTTCAGTAGGAGAGCATTTTTGGCTCAGTGACCATATTTCTAATGATTTTGAGTGATCATGGACAAGGACAGGGGTGGCGGTCGTGTGAGGGTGCTTACATGGGCAAGTGTAAATTACACCCACTTTAGGTTGGAACTTGGGAATGTGGATTAGGAGCAGTCATTTGAGGGTACATCTGCATCTGGCATGTGGGATGTTTTTGAAGACCAGTTCACTAAAGTGCAGGATAATAACGTCTCTGCAAAATTGAAGAATAGGAATAGGATCCAGGAACTGTGGATAACAAGGGAAATTGTAATCTTAGTCCAAAGGAAAGGGGAAGCATATGATAGGTCGAGACAGCTACAAACTGAGGAAGCTCTTGAGGAGTATAGAGAAATTAGGAAGGAACTTAAATGTGGAATTAGGAAGACTAAAAGGGGCCATGAAATGCCTTTGTCAGACAGAGTCAAAGAGAATCTTAGGGTTTTAATACATTATTAGAAGAAAGGGCGTAGCAAGGAAAGAATAGGCCCACTTGAGGACAAAGGAGGGAACTTGTGCTTGGAGCCACGGGAAATGAGATAAATCCTTAATGAGTATTTTGTATCAGTATTCATTAAGGAGAATGACATGACTCATGTTAAGGTCAGGGATGACTGAATACTTTAGGGAATGTCAATATATTGAAGGAAGAAGTTTTGGTATCCTTAATTGTATTAAGGTAGACAGGTCCCCGGGACAAGGTAAGATCTATCCCAGGTTGCTGCATGAGGCAAGGGAAGAAATAGTTGGGGCAATATCAGTATTTTTCACATCCTTATTGATTACAGATAAGGTTCAAGCGCATTGGAGATTAACCAACGTTGTTTTCTTCGTTAAGAAAAGGAAGCAGGGATAATCTAGAAAATTATAGTCCGGCAATCCTGACGTCTGTGATGGGGAAGCTCTTGGCGAAGATACAGAGGGACAAGGTACATGCACATTTGGAAAAAAAATGGATTTGTTAGTGACAGGCAGCATGATTTTGTCTCACAAACCTACCGAATGTTTGAAGAGGTGACGAGGATTATTGATGAGGGCAAGCCTGCAAGTGTGGTCAACTACAGACTTTATGTATAGCTTTAAATTTTGCAACTGGACGAGCCTCCACGACTTCTTCTGGCAGCTCATTCCATACACAAACCACACTCACTGCGAAATGGTCTCTATTCACTATATCCTCCCGCTCATGATTTTAAAAAAACCACTACAAAGACATAAAACTTTAGATATGTTAGTGTGGGTTCTTCATATTGCACCATATAAGATCTTCAGCACAGTCTATCAATAGCAGAGATGATGGACCTTTCCATGGGCATGGGAGACCAGAACTAAGGATTCAATTTTAAGAAAACAATCTTTTCCTTTGAACACAGACATGACGAATCAGGAACTTATTGTGCAAAAATTAGGAGAACACACATAAGCATATTTTCAAATTATAAATTGCTCCAACGTCGAGGAGGGAACCAGGATGGAGTCATACAATCCAAATACTTTTCAAGGATACCTCACGTTGTCCAGTTTTGGGTCGAATTAAATTATTGTATTTTTCAGCTAAGAGAAAGAGAAAATATAAACTGCCTGAAAATGAACAGCATGTTCCTCACTCTATTTAATTGTTTCTCCTGACAACAGCATATGCGAGGTGAAAACCCAACACTCAAATGCGTGGCTACAGGGATGGTGCAGGAGGGAGGGATTCCGGTATCTGGATAACTGGGGTTCTTTCTGGGGAAGGTGGGACCTCTATAAACAGGATGGTCTACACCTGAACCTGAGGGGCACCAGTATCCTTGGGGGGAGGTTTGTTAGTGCTCTTGCGGGGGGTTTAAATTAACTCTGCAGGGGCATGGGAACCTAGACTGTATCTTTAGGGTGCAGGACCTGGAGTGTAGGGAGGTTAGGAACATGACATCAATCTCAGAGGAGGGTGCCTGTAAACAGGAAATTGGCTTGAAATGTGTATACTTCAATGCAAGAAGTATACGAAATAAGGTAGGTGAACTTGCAGCGTGGGTTGGTACCTGGGATTTCGATGTTGTGGCGATTACGGAGACATGGGTACAACAGGGACAGGAATGGCTGTTGCAGGTTCCAGGGTTTAAATGTTTTAGTAGGGTCAGAGGTGGGGGTAAAAGAAGGGAAGGTGTGTCATTGCTTGTCAAAGATAGCATTACAGCGGTGGAAAGGACAATGGATGAAGACTCGCCATCTGAGGTAGTTTGGGCTGAGGTTAGGAATAGGAAGGGTCACCCTGTTAGGAGTTTTCTACAGGCCTCCTGATAGTCCTAGAGATGTAGAAGAAAGGATTGCGAGGATGATTCAGGAGAAGAGTGAAAGTAATCGGGTGGTTGTTATGGGGGACTGTAACTTTCCAGATAAAGCTATAGCTCGAGTTCGTTAGATGGGTCGGTGTTCGTCCAATGTGTGCAGGAGGGTTTCCTGACACAATATGAAGACAGGCCAACAAGAGGTGAGGCCATACTGGATTTGGTTCTGGGTAGCGAAACAGGCCAGGTGTTAGAATTAGAGGAAGGTGAGCACTTTAGGGACAATGACCACAATTCGGTGATTTTTACTCTAATGATGGAGAGGGATAAGTGTGCACTGCAGGGCAAGAGTTATAGCTGGGGGCAGGGAAATTATGATGCGGTGAGGCAAGACTTAGGATGCGTGGCTTCGAAAAGTAGGCTTCAAGGGAAGGCCGCAATTGATATGTTGAGCTTGTTCAAGCAGCAACTATTGAGTGTCCTTGATAAGTATGTACCTGTCAGGCAGGGAGGAAAGGGTCGTGTGAGGGAGCCGTGGTTTAATAAGGAAATGGAATCCCTTGTTAAAGGGATGCTGGCGACCTATGTAAAGATGAGGCGTGAAGGTTCAATTGGGGCGATTGAGAGTTATAAGGAAGCCAGGAAGGATCTGAAGAGAGAGCTAAGAGCAGCAAGGAGGGGACATGAAAGTCCTTAGTTGGTAGGATTAGGGAAAACCCAAAGGCTTTCTATAGGTATGTCAGGAATAAAAGAATAACGAGGGTAGGAATAGGTCCAGTCAAGGATAGGAGTGGGAAGTTGCGTGTGGAGGCTGAAGAGATTGGGGAGACACTGAATGAATACTTTTCGTCAGTATTCACTCAGGAACAATACATTGTTGCCGATGTGAATACTGAGTCAAAATTAATTAGAATGGACGGCATTGAGGTATGTAGGGAAGAGGTGCTGGAAATTCTGGAAAGGGTGAAAATAGATAAATCCCCTGGGCCTGATGGAATTTATACTAGGATTCTCTGGGAAGCAAGGGAGGAGATTGCAGAGCCATTGGCCTTGATTTTTATGTCCTCGTTGTCTACAGGAATAGTGCCAGAAGACTGCAGGATAGCAAATGTGGTTCCCTTGTTCAAGAAGGGGAGTAGGGATAACCCTAGTAACTATAGGCTGGTGATTCTCACTTCTGTTGTGGGCAAAGTCTTAGAGAGAATTGTAAGGGATAGGATTTATGAACATCTGGATAGGAATAATGCGATCAAGGAAAGTCAGCATGGTTTTGTGAAGGGCAGGTCGTGCCTCACAAACCTTATTGAATTCTTTGAGAAGGTGACTAAGGAGGTGGGCGAGGGGAAAGCGGTAGATGTGGTGTATATGGATTTTAGTAATGCGTTTGATAAGGTTCCCCATGATCGGCTTCTGCAAAAAATACGGAGGTATGGCATTGAGGGTGAGTTGGAGGTTTGGATTAGGAATTGGAAGAAGACAGAGGGTAGTAGTTGATGGTAAAGATTCATCTTGGAGTGCAGTTACTAGCGGTGATCTGCAAGGATCTGTTTTGGGACCATTGCTGTTTGTCATTTTTATAAATGACCTGGAGGAGGGGCTAGAAGATTGGGTGAGCAAGTTTGCGGATGATACGAAAGTCGGTGGAGTTGTTGACAGTGAGGAAGGATGTGGCAGGTTACAGCGGGATATAGATAAGCTGCAGAGCTGGGCAGAAAGGTGACAAATGGAGTTCAATGTAGGTAAGTGTGAGGTGATTCACTTTGGTAAGAGTAACAAAAAGATGGGGTACTGGGCTAATGGTCGGATACTTGGTAGTGTGGATGAGCAGAGGGATCTTGGTGTCCATGTACACAGATCTCTGAAAGTTGCCACCCAAGTAAATAGTGCGGTGAAGAAGGCATATGGCGTACTGGCTTTTATTGGTAGAGGAATTGAGTTCCGGAGTCCTGAGGTCATGTTGCAGTTGTATAAGACTCTGGTGCGGCCGCATCTGGAGTATTGTGTGAAGTTTTGGTCGCCATTCGGAAGGATGTGGAGGCACTGGAACGGGTGCAGAGGAGGTTTACCAGGATGTTGCCTGGTATGGAAGGAAGATCGTATGAGGAAAGGCTGAGGCACTTGGGATTGTTTTCATTGGAGAAAAGAAGTTTTAGGGGTGACTTGATAGAGGTGTACATGATGATTAGGGGTTTAGATAGGGTTGACCATGAGAACCTTTTTACACGTATGGAGTCAGCTATTACGAGGGGCATAGCTTTAAATTAAGGGGTGGTAGGTATAGGACAGATGTTAGGGGTAGATTCTTTACGCAGCGTGTCGTGAGTTCATGGAATGCCCTGCCAGTAGCAGTGGTGGACTCTCCCTCTTTATGGGCATTTAAACGGGCACTGGATAGGCATATGGAGGATACTGGGCTTGTGTAGGTTAGGTGGGCTTGGATCGGCGCAACATCGAGGGCCAAAGGGCCTGTACTGCGCAGTATTTTTCTAGGTTCTATGTTCTATGTTCTATCTTTACCACGCGTGGAGGATTCCTGTGGACGATTCATTTGAATGCCCCCACTTCCTTCAGCTAAATCTAACGGTTCCAAGAAAATAAACCATTGCCAACAGTTTGTGTGAGCAGAATACCCTTAGTGGTGAAATAGCATTTGTGACAATCTCACTTTTCATTTTTGCCATGAGTTTAACTATCATTTGGACAGCGATCTTTGCAGAGTTTACTTTTCTTTGTTTACCTTAAGACGTGTACGAGACTCTGTGTCTGTGTGCGTGACCTTGTGTGTGCATCTGTGCCACTTTGTGTGAGTCTGTTGCGTGCATCTGTATGCATGAACTTGTATGGATGTGTTTGTGTGACTCGATGTATGTCAGTGTGCGCCTCTGTGTGTGCGTGCGTTTCTGTGTGCGTGACTGTGTGTTTAATTCTGTGGGTATGTCTGTCCGTGACTTCAAATGTGTCTCTGTGTGCTTCATTGTGCGTCTGCATATGTATTTTATGTGATTTATTACGTGTGTCTGTGTGCATAAATGTGTATGTGTCTGTGTGTAACTGTGTGTGTCTCTGTGCGTGTGTTTCAGTGCAATCACTCTATTGCCTAATATTTATGGAAGCTTGTCTGTTCATTCAGCTGTAGAGACAGAACCAACGTGTTCACATCACGAGACAGAGATTGTGAATATTGTGTCATTTTGTGAATACATTAGAGAACTGCACTCTAGCACATGATGGATATGTCACTGACTCCTTCTCGCGAAGTTCCAGAATGAAACGAGTTCCCATCATGGACTCTGTCAGCACAGCCCTGTCAATATTTAGATTTGAGTGATGAGCAGAAATGTAATTTCGAAGAACTATTGGGAAAAAAAGTGTTAAGATATGGAATTCATGGTAAGACAAGAATTGGTTCTCTATTTAACGCGGGCTTGGAGCACCCACTGAAAAGTGGCGAAGTAGTGACATGAGTTTTGGAGAAACTCTCAGCCTCATGAATGCAGTTTGTCCTTGGTAACGATATAGCGTTGTCACAGGTATACGGGTTCCTGTTTTAAAAGTTCAGTGGAAAACCAGGCAACTCTGGTATGACAGGAAGTATCTCCCAGTAATTTTCCTGATTGTGTGATATCAAGATCACAAATCTACTCGTTGAAACAGGAGGGCAAATTACAGTATACAGGAAAGGAAGCTGACGTACAATCAGAAACCATATGAGATCAAATGCTTGAGAAAAAAAAGTTGCAGGGCACCTTGGATATTTTTAGTTCTGAGTCCATTTAGTTGAGAGTATTTGTCAAATTATAGGGAGCGATTAAATCGAGTGAGGGTGCTGGTATTAAAAGTACCACAGCACATGATGAAACAGGAAGAATACTAAAACAAAATTGCAACTTTGCTAATAGAGATAAAAAATGCTTGTGTTACTTCCAGTGATAGGCGAACCATGAAAAAATAATTAAGAGGGACTTTGCAAGTCGAAAGTAGATGAAATGTGGTGAATATTTGATAAGAGCAGCAGATAGAAAAAAGTCACACAGAGTGTATCATGGAAATATGCTCAAAAGTTACTTTGACAGGGAAGGAAAGCAACAGGAGAATGTGTTATTAGTTATAGCATAGAGCAAAGAACCACGTTTAGATGATTCTTTGTTGGACACTCCTCAATTTAAAGTGGACAATGAGGAAGTTCTCAAAAATTGGATAAATTATTGAGTTACCTGCCATAGGAAAATCGAAATGAGCTGAAAGAGTTATAACTATAGCATCGGGAGGTATTTGGAATAAGCTAGGAAATACCAGTCTAATTATGCATGATGCAGATATCAGTAATGGTTTTCCAGTTAGCAATATCCTTAAATACATGACCTACTAAAGGGCACCGGTACAAAAAGAATTTGAACACATGTTCCATGATGATATAATGGAAGCGTGTTACAGTGATTAAAGCTCACTGGTAGTAATGGTGACAAAAGTCTGATTCATACCCGATTCCATGTTTGAAGACTGTATTGAGAAGGTGTAGCAAGGAACCTATATTTCTAAGTTGGACTTCCTCCAAAGCTACCGGCATTTATCTTTATCTGAAAGAGTGAACACATTTTTGGCTTTTGTGGGACCGAATCGACTACCAATTTAAACTCGTGCAATTTGGTATGGGGGAAAATGTGCCAGCTACATCATTCCAGACTACACAATTGGGTGATGTATATCGACGACCTGGTAAGGTTTGCAACATTTATCAGAATTATTTGATTGACTACGCCAGGCATGCTTGGTATTAAAACTAGCAAAGAGTGAATTTGCCAAAGCGCATGTCATAGTCCTACACCACGTTATTGGTCATAAACATATGGCTCAATGGAATGTGAAAAAAAGGTTATGGGGGTCTACATACAGTTGATAAAGAGAGCATTGCAATGATTCCTGAGATTAAATCGGCTTCATTGCAAGTTCCTATCGAATTTTAGCAGTATGACTGCTTCATTGACTGACTTACATAGGAAGTGCAGAAAATTTCAGGAGACGGCCGACTCTCAGAAGGCATTCGACGCTGCGAAAGCTGTGTAATCCACTGGTCTCATGTTAGCCATATCAAATTATGCAAAACCATTCAAGGAGGCCATAGTTGAGAGTTGTGTGATTATCGATGCTGTACTCATTAGGGAAGAAAACAGCAAGATCGAAAGACTCACCTGATACTTCTCCAGAAAATTGAATACTCATGAATATTCCAGAAGTGGGAAGGAAACATTAGGCTTGAATTTGGCGTAACACCATAGCAGCATTTATATTGGCAGTAAGGTGTCTGAAATAATAGTATGTGCTCATCATAGCCCATTAAAGTTCTTGGAGAAATTTAAGTACAAAAGTTCCAGGCTGTTTCGATGGAACTTATTATTGCAGCCTTTAAATTTGAAAATTGTACTTGTGGCAGGACAATAAAATATAACTGCTGACGCACTATTGAGAGTTTGATGAAGAAAGAGGGAGGCGTTTGGTGGCAGGAATAAACAGATTGAAATAGAACGTAGTAGTGAATGTTTGCACGCTTTGAGGCAAAAAAATAAGTATGTATTTTAGCAAACGCATCGACTAAGACGGGGGATTGAAAAGCGAGGTTTTCCCTACATATTGATGATTCATTTTCGTAAGGTGACGGATGTGATGATGTTGTCATTTTGAAAAGGGCATTTTGTCTTGGGTTTAACTGAAGAGAGATTGAAAACAGAGGTGTAGAACTATCTACTTGAAGTAAACAACTTGAAAGGTCTTCCCGCTATTTTTGAAGTTGCAACAATTGAAGCAACCTGAATGGGTGTGCTGGCTCTCACGGATCAATATTTCTGGGTTTTGTTTCTTTTTTTCCGTTACATCAGGAGTCTTTGCGGACTCAAAACGGTTGGACGCATTTTAGCTAAGTGTTTCTTCCTCCCAGATTGGCGAACTACACGTGAAAATTTGTGAGAGAATTTAACTTTTTGCCAAAGAATGGTTTTTGGAATGTTGCTATGTTGGTACAGTTAATTCGTAGTAGGTACTGCATAGTTTGTTCTGTTATTGTTTTTCAATGGATAAGTTATTCTAAATATTCTCTTTCCTTTGCTTGTGTTTTAACTATACTGTTCAAATAAATTATGTTTTGCTTAATGTCGAAATGTTGGACCAGTCACATCACATTGGGAATACGCACTTCACATCTACATTTAAAATAAGTTAAAAAAATTCTGTGATACCTTCTAAAGTATTTTGAGGGGTCTAGTCCCTAAAACTGAGGATAAAAAGTAGTGTGAAAACTATTTGGATTGAACACAAATTATTTGAATCCATTATGAAGCAAATAATAACAAGATATTTGCAAAGACAAACCACAATCGATCAGAGTCACCATGGTTTTATAAAGGATTTGTTTGAAGTATTTGTTCGCATCCATTAAAGATGCTACATGCCAAGTGAATAATGGGGGTCCTGGGGTCCTGCAGAAGTAATACACCTGGACTTCAAGACAAAATTGAATAATGTGCTGCACAAAAGATTCATCCGCAATATAGGGTTAGAAGTAATTGATCAGCTTAGATAGAGGATTGGTGAGCCAACAAAATACAGAAAGATGGAATAGTTAGGCCGTTTTATGGTTAGTAACGTATGAGTGACATAGAGTTTCAAGCCCCAAATATTTGCAATGTATTGCATTTCATGGATGAGGGGATAGAAAATACTGCGGCCTAAACGTCAGATGACAGTAAAATAACTGGCAAAATCTATATCAATGATGTGGAGTGGTGGAACAGATGTATTGTAACTAATTTGGCGACGATTCTAAGTTAAGCAAGAATTTAAGTTAGGAAAAGAAGGTGCTGAACATGCAAATGGGCCTCGTCAGGTAAAGTCAAAGAACATAGAACATACAGCGCAGTACAGGGTATTCGGCCCTCAATGTCGTGCTGACCTGAGAAACAATTCTGAAGCCCATCTAAGACCACGATTCCGTTATCATCCATATTTTTATCCAGTGACCACTGACTTTAATGCTTTTGTCCACTACTGTTGCAGGTACGATATTCCACGCCCTCTGAGTAAAGAACCTACTGCTGACATCTGGCCTATATGTACCATACCACAACTTAGAACTATGTTCCTTCACGCTAGCCATCACGATCAGGGGAAATTGGCTCTCACTATGCACACCTTTGAGTCCTCTGACTATCTTGGATGCACGAACACAGCCTCTGATCTCTCAACAATTCCTCATAAGACCTTCCTTCCATATTAGGCAACATCCTGGTAAATCTCCTCTGCACCCTTTCCAATGTTTCCACATTCTTCCCATAAAGCAGCGACGAGAATTGTACACGATGCTCTATGTTTGGCTGCAACAGAGTTTTGTACAGCTGCAGCACGACCTCATAGCTCCGAAACTCAATCCCTCTACTAATAACAGCTAATACATCGTATGCCTTCTTATCAACCCTACCAACCTGAGTGTCAACTTTCAGAGATAGATGCAAATGGACACCTGATCACCATGCTCAACCACACTACCAAGGAGCTTACCATTAGCTCAATACTCTGTATTCCTGTTACTCCTTCCAAAGTGAATCACCTCACACTTTCCAGCATTAAACTCCATTTGCCACCTCTCCGTGCTTCTCCATTTGCCCACTCTGCAGCTTATCTATGTCCCTGTGTAACTTGCACTGTCGTTCGGCACTGTCCACCACTCCACCGAATTTTGCATCATCTGCAAATTTACTAACACAAGCTCCATGCCCTCATCCAGGTCATTTGTAAAAATGACCAACAGTAGTTGCCCCACAAATCATCTTTGGGGTACACCACTGGTAACTGAACTCCAGGATGAGCATTTGTTATCAACCGCCCACTAGCTGTCTTCTTACAGCAAGTCAATTTCTGATCCAAACGACTAAATCACCCTCAATATCATGTCTCCGTATTTTCTACAATAGCCTAAAGTGGGGAACCTTATCAAGCGCTTTCCTGAAATCCATATATACCACATAAAATCGTTTACCTCATCCATCATTTTGGTCACCTTTGCAAATAAATCAATGAGATTTGTGAGGCACAACCTGCCCTTTGCAAAACCGTGTTGGCTCTCCCTATTCAAATTATTCATTTCTAGATCATTTTAAATCCTATCTCTTATAATCCTTTCCAAAACGTTGCTCACAATAGAAGTAAAGCTCACTGGTTTGTAATTACCAATGTTGCCTTTATTCCCCATTTGAACATTTGCTTTCCTCCACTCTCTGGCACTATTCCTGAAGAACATGACGACATAATGATGAAAGCTCTGCAATCTCCTCACTAGCTTCCTACAGAATCATAGGATAAATCGCATCTAGCCCAGGTGACTTATCTATTTCCACTCTTTCCAGAATTGCTAAAATCCCCTTCTTATGAACCTCCTTCCTGTCTGGTCCAGTAGCCTGAATCTCAATATACTCCTCGACAATATTGTCATTTTTCCTGTGTGAATACTGACGAAAAATATTCAGTTAGTACCTCGCCTACCTCTTCAGAAGTCAATGGCTAATAGTTTGGCAGGTAGAATATAACATAAATATAACATATAACCTGTCAATTTCTCTTCAGAAAGAAATAAAGGCAGTATGTTACTGAAATGGAGACACATTGCGTTTACCAGAGAGTTCACTCTGTATCGTTAAGATATCAGAAGTGTTGCTTCGCCTCCGTGATGGTCTGCTCCCTGATGTTCATTGCGGCCCATTGTCCTCAAAACACATGCAATGTGTTGTTGTGGTTGGTTGGTGGTAGACAGTGCTGAGTGGGAGGGTGTATCAAGTCGATGGTCTTTGTCCGAGAGGCCATGTTTTTTCTCCGTGGAGACCCGAAGACGTTGGGAATGGCTGACTGCTTCTTAACGAAGAGGCTTTGGCTGCTGCCAGGATAGTGGACATTCATTAAAAACACGAACACATGCTTGTTCGTTTCCTTTTGCCACAAGCTATTCCAATGTATATAAGTCATCTTTAGCTCCAAATCAAAATTGATACAATAATAAATATAAATAATGAATAATCAGTAAGAGTTCCAACAAAATGACCTTTCACATCATTTCACTCCGATTAATTTCTCCAGCACTGTTCCCTACTCATATTAGTCTCCTTCAATGCTTCCTTCCCTATATAGACTTATCTCCCTAGCATTTCTGGGAAATTATCTGTGTATTCTTCTATTAAGGCAGCACTAAGGTAGTTGTCGAACTGCTCTGTCATTTCCTTGTCTCCCAGCTTTGGTTCCCATTTGCTTTCCACTCCGGTGTAAATCGTCCCCACCACCACCCCCCCCCCCCCCCCAGTCTGTCCCAGTGTCCCTGCAAGCATATTGGTACTGTTGCTGCTGTGGCGCAAACTATGTGGATTGTACACATCCTAAGTTCCCCTGAGTCCCGAAAAATCGAAATCCCTACCTCTATTTAATCCCTCTAAGCAAACATGCAGCTTGTCTATTCTCCTATTCCTTGGCTCAGCGATCAGGTATTTGCCGCTGGAATGAATGGCCTCTTTCCACGTGAAAAATTAAGTTCTCTTTTTTTTTGTCCTGCATGATCTGCCGTGTGCGGCAACAACTGTAGGAATTGGAATTCAATGAAGTCAAGGCCTTCGACAAGGCTCTTCATGACAGACTGGCTAAAATGGTTCGATCACATGGAATGCATGGAAAACTACCTATTTCGATACAAAATTCGCTGGAAGATAGGAAATAGAGGGTGGCAGTGGGTCTTGCTTTTCGGACAGGAGGCCTTTGACCAGCGGTGTAACACAGGAATCGAAGGTGGATTCCTTTTTTTATTTTGTTATTTACAGAAATGATTTTAATGAGAATACAGGAAGAAAGCTTATAAAGTTTACAGGTGACACCAAAATTGGTGGAGTTCGGACAGTGAAGAATGTTATCACAGAATACAATGAGACCTTGATCAGTTGGGCCAAATAGTGACAGTTTAATTCAGAAGAATGTGAGGTGTCACACTTTGAAAAAAGTAAATCAGGGCAGAACTTACACGTTTAATGGTTAAATCATGGAAAGCTTTGCCGAGCAAAGAGATCTTAGAGTGCAAGTTTATAGTTCCTTGGAGTTGGACAGGTTGTCCAGTAAACAGGGTAATGTAGAAGTCATTTGATATGCTTGACTTTATTGGTCAGGACAATGAATATAAAAGTTAGGCAGTCATGTTGCTTCTGGACAGGGCAATGTTTGAGGCACTTTTGTGCAATTTTGTTCTCCTACCAAAGAAAGGAAGTTGTGAAACTTGATAGAGTTCAGAAAAGATCATAAGGATATTGCCAGGTTCGGAGGGTATGAGCTAAATGGAGACGCTGAACCAGCTGGGGCGATTTTCACTGGAACATCGGAGGCTGATGGGTAACTTTATAGAGGTTTTTAAAATCATGATGGGCATGGATAGGGCAAAGAGATAGTGCGTGGCAAACTGATGGGCACAAGTTAAAGGGGAAAAATTTGAAGCCCTAGTTCTGTGAAAGAGTCACTCGAGATAAAGCATTAATGCACAGCTCTCTTCATAGATGCTACTTGACCTGCTGAGCTTTCCCAGAAATTTTGTTTATTGTTTCTGAATCACAGCATCCTCAATTTTTTCGGTTTTTATTAATGGAGTGACAGCTTCTTCAGTACCTCTACATCTCAACATTTATACAGGCATCACGGGAAATTATTGAACCACACACCTTCTGGAATCACTCTAAACCGGGAATACAAGGATAGGTCCGACTGCTCCCTTCAGAGGGAGAAAACATTGTACTTAATCATCCATCAAATATATCTTCCATCAACGCGTGGGCGACATTCTGTGAGTTGAAGGATTGTCACCCACACCTGACTAGCAAGGTTTGGATCATAGAAGCTGAATGAAACTGTGATCCTAACAGCCACTGGCAGCACCGACCTCCACATGGTGTGAAGCTGCAGGTCGTGACACCGCTCCGTGACCAGTTCCTTGTTTTTTTTTCAGGGACCTTCGCACTCTGCTCCTGCGTTAAGTGCAGCTTGGAAAGCTGTTCTTGGAAAGCCTGGGGTGGTAATGGCAGATCGCTTTCCCTACGTGCATTCACTCCCTGGTTTCAGAGCTTCCATTCTCTGCAGCTTCTGCTGCATTTCTTGTTCGTGTTACAGACCCAGATTAGATTACATTACTTACAGTGTAGAAACAAGTCCACACCGATCCGCCGAAGCGTAACCCATCCAGACCCATTCCCCTAAATTACGGGCAATTTAGCATGGCCAATTCACCTAACCTGCAAATGTTTGGATTGTGGGAGGAAACCAGAGCACACGGAGGAAACCCATGCAGACACAGGGAGAATGTGCAAACTCCACACAGAGTCGCCTGAGGCAGGAATTGAACCCGTGTCTCTGGCGCTGTGAGGCAGCACTGCTAACCACTGTGCCACTGTGCCACCGTGCCTCCCGTAAATGTTGTACCTACAGTCCCCATGCTCCATCCCGAGTTGGGAACCATATACTCCACTCGCCCAGGATGTCTCCGTCAGCTCACAGCACAACCTTCAGCAAACCATCCACAACACCTCCACTAAATGTTTTAAAAACAGGAGTCAGTCAGAAGCCCCTCAAGTTCAAGCTAGATGTCTGGTTCTTTACAATAATACCCGAGGGTCTTTGCTGTTGTACTGACCACACGATCAGCTGAGAGAGACAAACACAGACATTCAGTAGGGTGGCACAGACCAAGTTTCGAAGATGTTAGCCAAATCTTTTGAAACCCCCTATCCAACTTGGAGCATCATTTGTGACACGTCAGAATTTGAACAGCCTGACACGAAGCATTTCATTATTTCTGAGCTTCGCAGTGCTAGCATTCGATATACTAGAAACTAAAGAACCAAGACCAGGGACAGACACAGGGTGACAGCGAGATTCACATTTAAGATTCATTTAATTATCTGAGACATGGTGTGTACATATGGACAAAAGGTCAGGGGTGTGGGACTACTTGGAGAAGTGAGAACTTGGAGCATTCAATCACAAGAAGGAGAAGATGAACAAAGACATTGGAGATTATTTGAAATGGTTGGTTTGACCAAATTCTGAAATTGAGTCGCAGAAACAGCCCAAACATATTAACCGTGGACAAAATGACAGTCCAGCCTGGGGAAATATGCAAATTATGCTCGTGTATTATTCAAAAAAATTGGACTACCTGGCGAGCAAGAGTACAATTGTTAACCTTTGCTAGTTTGTTAGAACTATACTTGCAGTAGATAACTGTCTCAATCGGCGAAACTTGTAGACTATGAAATGGGTGACAGTAAATGGTGAACCCACAACATTTTGTCTCTATTGCAACAGTAAAAGGCAAGGAGTGGTGCGTGTCTCTCACTGTGTGTGTGGGGCGGGGGGATATGGGGTGGTGGGGGAGAGAGGTGAGAGAGAGACTGTGAAGAGAAAGGTGGAGAGAGAAGGAGAGGGAGAGATTTGGGAAATGGAGCATGTCGGTGGTTTACGTGGAAATCGGTGTTTGAGAGGGAATACACATGAGGAAATCAGCTTAAAGCTGAACAACCAGCAGAGGCTTGGGTAATAGACAAAGTGAAATTGATGGAGGTTACATGGATAGATGTGATGTGGTCCTGGGAACATTAAAGTGAATGCATTGCCAGACTCAATAATAATATTTGTGAGTGCACAGAGAAATGATAGATGGATGGGATTTGGTTTTGAGTTAGAATACGAGTCATGGAGCATTCAATCAGATTTGCTTCTGCACTTTTGAGGCTGGGAGTGTCAGAAGCAGATTAGTGACAACATTAGGACTGCATTTCATAGCTCAATATTCAAATAGCAGATGGGATAAGCCACTGAAGTACATTCTGGAGGTGTCAGTCGATAAAATTAGGAATGGTCAGGTTATTGTGCCAGAAATCATTTCATGCCCAAAGGGATCACCACAGCTGTGATTCGTCTGTTTCAGCCTCAGATATTGCCTGAATGAGATTGAGTCAGATGAAGGAAATAGAGATCACAACCAGTGATCTCCATGCTCACAAAATTTAAATAATAAGGGAAGTGATCAAAGAATCGTGGTTAACAGCGGAAACTGAATAGGACAACAGAAAGACTCGTAAGGGACACAGAGAGAGCTAATGAATAAGTGCAGTGATGCAGTTAGCACTGGTTTGTGGAGTGAATACTGGGGATCAGAGCCTCATCTAGAACAATAACAGCAGCAAGGATTGTAGAGTTATGATAATAACCATACTGCAGTTAAATATTGATTGTAGAAGTACTTTCTGGACAGTGAGACTTACCAGGGACACCAACGATAGCCAGGATCGGATAGTATAAATAATGAATAACCGTAAGTGTGTAATAGATCCGCGATGCTAATGACAGCCGGACATAATACGTCACAATCATCCAAACAGCCCCAGAAAACTTCCTGTTCATTGTTATAACATTCCCGTCTGACGTTCTCAGATTCTGGTCCATTGTTGTAATATTCCAGTCTAGTTTTCTCAGATTATGATGTCTCCTCCCCCACTGTCTGGAGCTGCTGATCCCTGTTAGTGCTGCCTGTGATGTTCCTGCTCATACAATTTTGATAACACATTGAACGGAGCTCAGTTATCATTAATAGATGCCCCCCCCCCCCCCGCCCAATGGAGAAGTCGAATCCATGGAGACAGAAATTAATCACAGTCACAAAACAAACAGGTTCAGTTAACCCCTTCCTTACAACACTCCCTATAACACAATAAAAGGGAAAATTTACTCAGTCTGGATAGAATGTATGAGGTTGCTGAGGGATGAGTATATATATCTTTCAATCTTTTTAATCTTTCTCTGTTCATATTCGAAGACAGGAATGAAATAACAGACCAGCTACATAAAATGGCTTTGGGAAAATTTTCAGAGATCACAAACCAGGGGGTAACAACTTTTATTGCTAATCACTTTGGTTAATGTTGCTTCTTATTTTAAAAACTTCAAATCATCATTGAGAGCATTAAGGTTGCTACTCAGCAATACTGGTGGAGTAATTTTGTCCCCATTTCAGTATCAGAGAGGGATAGTATGAGTCCATTCAACCCATACTAACCTATTACCACTTGAAGAGGCGGTAAACTTGAATGTTGGCACATTTTGCAAAGGGAATCATTCAAAACTTTGGGAATTGTTACTGCAGTTGCACACGTTATTACTGAGAGGACACTTGGAGTATATTGCATTGATTGTGCGAATGTAACTGAGAAGGGAGTGACCTCCGTCTGATACAGTTTACCGGCTGCTCATAATGCATGGGCTGCTGTGTCATTTAATGGCTCAGTCCGGTTACAGAGGGATACCAGAGCTCCTCAAGCCTATTACAGAGGGACAGCAGGAGACCATTCAGCCTCTGGAGACTATTACAGAGGGACAGGAGTCGTCCATTCTGCCTCTTGAGCATCTTATGTAGGGAAAAGAGGAGGCATTTCAGCCTCTCGAGCCTGTTACACAGGAACAAGATGAGGCCATTCAGCTTCTCGGATTTGCCATACAAAAGCACAACTAGTCAGTTTGTTGTTCAACTGCAGCAAGGGAAACAAGAAATACTAATATATCATTCAGATTTTGAGACTAGTTTACAGAAACAAGAGAAAGGATTTCAATCAAGAGAAGCTGTAACGGAAGTGACGAGGCCATTCAGTCCCTCAGTCCAATTACACAGGAGCAGCAGCAGACAAGACAACTATTGGAGCCTGTTACTCAGGAGCAAGAGGAGGATATCTACTTTCGCAAATCTCGTACACAGGAACAGGAGGCAGTCATTCAATTTCTCGAGAGTGGGATACAGGAAAATCTGGAGTCTAGTGATCCCCCAGGATCCTGTAACCCAGGAGCAGGAGGCGGTGACTCACTCCCCACCAGCATAGTATATTTGGAGAGAAGGGCAATGGGCTTGTTACAAACAGAAATGTATGTTACAGTTGCATGAGCGGGCCATTCAATCCTGATTTCCCATTCAATAACATCATGGCTAACCTAATTTTGACTCCTCATTCCAATTTACAGAGATTCCCCTCTCTGAAGCCTCTGCTCCATTTGCTGGTCATGTTGCCAACTTAGATGCTTTCTCTACAGTTACCATGAGTGACTCACAGAGAATGGGAAACGTAATTCTCTGGTCTTAGAACGAAGAATGCACAGGAACATATTCTATGGGTCCTCCAAACCGACGCCAATCCAGATCATCTATCTAAAGCTCCCAACTACTTTCTAGTTATCTGTATCCCTTTGCTCCCAGTCCACTCATGAGTCTGTCTCGATATATCTTGAATGACGTTATCAATTCCGCCCATATCACCTCCACTGGCAGCGCTTTCTAGGCACCCACAAATCTCTGCGTGGAGAACTTTCCACGTATATCTGCACTAAACTTTTCGCCTCTCAATTTGAACTCGGGACTTAGAGAAAGGGAATCCCCCACTCCGGAAAATATTTCCTGCTATCTACCCTGTTACACTCTCTTGAGTTTCTAGGCCCTTATCGTTGCACCCACCTCCTTTTTTCCAACGAAAATAATCGTAATCTACTCATAACTATCACGCCTTTCCTCCCACCCCCCACCCCCCAAACAATACAAGGCAACATTCAGGCGAAATTCCTCTCTGCACTCTCTCCAAAACATCCACATGCTTTTGGTAATTTGGCAACCCCCAGAACTATATGCAGCATTCCAAATGTGGCCAAACCAAAACCTTACTCAACTGCAACATGACCAGCCAACTGTTGTATTCATTATGCCTTCTTGTCACTATACTGCCATTCGTTGCTATTTTCAGGGAATAATGGACCCGAATGCCGAGATATCTCTGCACATTAATTTTCCCAGGACTTTTCCATTTACTACAGAGTTGCCTCTGAAATTGCATCTTCCAAACTGCATCACCTAGCATTTGCCTGGATTGAACTGCATCTGCTTTTTCTCTGCCCAATTCTCCAATTTATCTCTAATCAGCTGTATTCTCTGACAGTTACATCACTATCTGATACTCCACCATTTGTAGTGTCTGCAAACTTCCTAATGATGCAACCTACACCTTCCTCAAAATCATTTATGCACATCATAAACAAGACGGTCTCAGCACGGATCCCTGTAAGACACCACTGGTCACAAGTCTCCACTTCGAGAAGCTCCCTTCCATTACTACTCTCTGACACTTGTTGCCGAACCAGTTCTCAATCCATCTAACTAGAACACCCTGTGCCCCATGCGACTTCACTTTCTTCATCAGCCTTCCATGGTGAACATTATGAATAGCCGCCCTAAATCGGACAGTTACATCCCTTCCCTCATTAATCAACTTTGTCACCTCTTCATAGTAATCTACTGGGTTTTTAGGGCATGACCTTTCCTGCAACAAAACCATGCTGTCTATCAAAGGTAAGCCCATCTTCTTCCGAATAGGTACATAGTCTATCCCACAGTATCTTCTCCAATAGCTTCCCTTCCCCTGATGTCAGGTCTGTAATTACCTGGATTATCCCTATTACCGTTCTTAAACAAGGGGAAATATTAGCAATTCTCCTGTCCTCTGGGACCTCCCCGGTGTTCAAGGATGTTGCAAAGATATCTGTTAAACCCTCAGCTATTACTTCTCTTCTTTCAATCAGTATCCTGGGACAGATCCTATTCTGACCTTGGGACTTGTCCACTTTAATGCCTTTTTGAATACACAACACTTCATCCCTCCTTATGTCAACTTTACCTCGAGTAAACATGACCTCAGCTCTGCCATGCCCCTATCCTCGAGGGAATACCGATGCAGAGTACTAATTATCAATTTCACCCATTTTCTCTTATTCTACTCATGTCTTTCCTCCTTTTTCCTTGAGTGGGCCAACCCTTTTCCTAGTTACCCTCTTGCTCCCTATATTTTAATTAAAGGGTTTTTCCTTCACCTTGCTCACTAAGGATATCTCATGTATGTTCGCACCAGCTTTAAGACAATCTCCAGGAAACCGTTCCCAACGTTTCCATAAATTTCCAAATCTCGAATTAATTCAAACGCCACTCAACTCCAAGTTAAAGCCCTTGCCTGAATTATTAACAGTCATGTGGATTATTCATATTCCTGAACACATGGTCAGCAGGGAATGGCTAACTCTGGCGTTCAGTGTACAGGCACAGAACAAGTTTCAAAGGCGTGTCTCTTAGCTGCTGAAAACCCCATCCCCAACATGCAGCACACCAGGGCACTGGGACGTAATCAAAAGCGTGAGCCTTTTTTTTTATCGCTTCTAAGTTCCTTAACAATGGAACCCAATTCTCCAGGGAAAGATGCAGAACAATTATTCACATTACATCTGGGCAGCTATATAATGGAAAACAAGTTACAGAAACATCATTGTAAACAGAGGTTTGGGACTAGTTGAAGGAGACAGACTTTAGAGTTGCCAATCACAATAATGAAAACATAAAATAAAACCATTGCCAGAACAGCTGACATGGGTAGTTGAATCACATTCTTAATCCACCTCACAAATCTAGCCCAGACACCATAAATCCAGATGAAATATATGCTCAGCATGGATAAATTTGCGAGTGCAGTGTACTGCTCAATGCAATCTTGCAAACATTCCAGAGGGGAACAATGTACAAACCAGATCTGTGCATTGACAGGTAAACCTGTAGCAGTTGTCTTCCCAGCATGTACACCGGTGTATACGACCACAGTGCACTGCTCAGTAACACTGTGTTAGATTGCTGCCCAGAGTGCAAAACTTGCAGCCCATGCTGGAAGATACCGGATGTGCAGCTCCCATTCATTTCGAGCTCAATTGTGCCATGGGAATGGCTGCTGTGGGTATGAATAGAGGTCAAAGGGATCAGTTTAAATACCCACAAATGGGAGGGATGTTTGATATCGGTAGACGGGCGAGCCTGAGAGACAGTACTATAGATGGATATGTCCACAGGTTTCAGAATGTTGAAGTGAAGACATCTTGAGGTATAGACCAGCTCCCAGGAATGATGGAAGAATGGGATATTGGTGTGAATTCAGGTAGAGTTGTAGAATTATACTGCGTAGAAACAGATCCATTGGTCCAATTCGTTCATGCTGACCAGACATGATAAATTAATCTGGTTCAATGCGGCAACATTTGCACAATACCCCTCTAAACACTTCCTATTCATGTACCCATCAGGATGGCTTATAAATGTTGTAATTATTCTATCCTCCACCACTACCTCTGGCAATTCGCTTCATACAGACAGCTCAGGCGACTGACTGTGTGGAGTTTGCACATTCTCCCCGTGTCCGCGTGGGTTTCCTCCGGGTGCTTCGGTTTCCTCCCACAGTCCAAAAATGTGCAGGTTAGGTGAATTGGCCATGCTAAATTGCCCGTAGTGTTAGGGGCAGGGGTAAATGTAGGGGAATGGGTCTGGCCAGGTTGCGCTTCGGCGGGTTGGTGTATACATGTTGGGCCGAAGAGCCTGTTTCCACACTGTAAGTAATCTAATCTAATTATAATCTTAGGTCCATTTTATATCATTCCCCTCTCGTTCTAAATGTAGGTCCATTGATTCTGATCTCCCCTACCCGGGGGAAGAGAAAACCTTGTCAATTTAATCTATCTATGCCCCTCACGATTTTGTAAACCTCGATGAGGTCACCTCACAGTCTCCTACGCTCGAAGTAAAACAGCCATAGCCTCTTCAGCTTCCCCCATCGGTCAAACCCTTCAATCCGAGCAACATGCTTTTAAATCTTTTCTGACCCCTTCTAAGTTTCACAACATCCTTCTTATAGCATGGACACTGGAACTGAAAGCAGTATTCCAATAGTGACTTAACCAATGTCGTATACCGCCACACCATGACACCCAACGCCTCTCCTCAACGCACTGACCAAAAAAGGTAGACAAACGAAAAGCTTTCTTCACTATCCTGTATACCTGAGACTCCATTTTTCAGGAATTATGAAACTGCACTCCATGGTATATTTATTCAGCCAATATCCAGGATCTTCCCATTAAGTGTACAAGTTCTGCTGTGATATGCTTTTCGAAAATGCAGCATCTTACATTTATCCACATTAAACTGCCTCAGCCACACCTCAGTCTATTGGTCTATCTGATCAAGATCCCGTTGTAGGCTGTGGTAGCCTTTTTCCCTGTTCACTACGCCTTCAATTTTGCCATCATCTGCCAACTCATTAACCATCTGCTTAATATCCAAATCATTTCCATAAAGGACGAAAAGCAGTGGACCCAGCTTTGATCCTTGTGACACGCCACTGGTCACAGGTCTCTAGTCTGAAATGCAAACCTCCGGCACCTAGTCTCCTATCTTCAAACTAATTTCGTATCGAAGTGGGTAATTCTCCTCGTATTCCGTACGATTTATCTTTTTTTTTCAACTGTCTATCATGCATTATTTTGTCAAACACCTTACTGAAGTTCATAAAGACAATGTCCACCATTCTGCCTTCAATAATCCTCTTCGTCCCTTCTTCAAACAATTTGGTCAATTAAGTGACACACGATCTCCTGCGCTCAAAGCCGTTATGCCGACCACTTAATGGCCCTTGTCACTCAAAATACATCAAAATATCCCTTTAACAACATGCACACCACAGATGAGAGGATCACTGGTTTTTGCTTCCTTGGAATTTTCTCCATCACCTTTTCTAAATAATGGTATCACGTGCCATTGGCCAACTCCGGTCTTCATGCACCTCATCTCTGACTATAGATGGTACAAAGATGATCTCTCAGCAAGGATAAGTTACCTCGTCTGTAGGTTCCCAAAAATGCTTGCGGGTATACCTGATCAGGTCTGATGGATTTATCCATTTTTTAAGCTTTAAATGTCCAGTGCAGCATACTCTGCAATATGGACATTTTTGAGGATGTCGCTACTTATTTCCACAAGTTCTCTGGCTTCTATATTCCTGTCCACAGTAAACACTGCTGCAAAATGCTCGTTTAATAAGGCACTAATCTCCAGTGGTTCCATACATAGGTGGCCTTGATTATCTGTGATGGGCCCTATACTCTTCCCAGTTACTCTTTTGTACTTCATGTACTTGTACAATCCCTTTAGATTCTCCTTAGCTCTATTTACCAAAGCTATCTCATATCCCCATTTTGCTCGCCTGATACTCCTTTTAAGATTCCCTCTGACCTGCTGCCCTACGAGGGATTCACAGGATCCATGCTGTCAACAACTGACAAATATATTTTGTTCTTATTCTTGATCGGAACCTCAACTTCTCTCTTTACCTGCGAATATCTGCCCCAATCAACTTTTGAAAGTAGTTGTCCAATGACATCGGAGTTGGCCATCCTCCAATGTGGAAGTTTAATTTTATTAGGTGCAGTTTACCTTTTTCCATTTCTATTTTACAACAATTTAAATTCTGAACGCCGACTCCCAAATTGCTCCCACGCTCACACCTTTATCACTTGCCCTGCCTTTTTTCGAAAATGTCAACTTATCGACTTTTCCTTTTTTTTAGATTAGATTACATTACAGTGTGGAAACAGGCCCTTCGGCCCAACAAGTCCACACCGACCCGCCGAAGCGAAACCCACCATTTACCCCTTACCTAACACTACGGGCAATTTAGCATGGCCAATTCACCTGACCCTGCACATCTTTGGACTGTGGGAGGAAACCGGAGCACCCGGAGGAAACCCACGCAGACACGGGGAGAACGTGCAAACTCCACATAGTCAGTCGCCTGAGGCGGGAATAGAACCCGGGTCTCAGGCGCTGTGAGGCAGCATGGTGGAAAGTTTTCCATCAGAATTTGCTCTGCAGCTTTGTGGGGAGTAGGGTCAGCACAGTCTTCGTCTGCGCTGAATCTAACAATAATTTGTCTCATTTAAATTTTCATTGAATATGACTGGGGGTCGTCTGCACGACGCTAAGTTAGTTTTTGCTGTTATTGTTTCAAACTCACCTCATTAACTACCTACCCGAACCCATGGTGGCCATCTCATTTAATGCTAGCTCCATTTACCCACCAATCATGGCTGGAGATACTGGCTATCGCATGGATACTCCTGGATATTCCATGATCCCTGGCACTGGTGCCATGTTCAAAACAACAATCTTTGAAAGTTGCCACCCAGGTAAATAGTGCGGTGAAGAAGGCATATGGTGGACTGGCTTTTATTGGTAGAGGAATTGAGTTCCGGAGTCCTGAGGTCATGTTGCAGTTGTATAAGACTCTGGTGCGGCCGCATCTGGAGTATTGTGTGCAGTTTTGGTCGCCATACTATAGGAAGGATGTGGAGGCACTGGAACGGGTGCAGAGGAGGTTTACCAGGATGTTGCCTGGTATGGTAGAAAGATCGTATGAGGAAAGGCTGAGGCACTTGAGGTTGTTTTCATTGGAGAAAAGAAGGTTTAGGGGTGACTTGATAGAGGTGTACAAGATGATTAGGGGTTAAGATAGGGTCGACAGTGAGAATCTTTTTCCACGTATGGAGTCAGCTATTACAAGGGGGCATAGCTTTAAATTAAGGGGGGGTAGGTTAGATGTTAGGGGGTTAGGACAGATGTTAGAGGTAGGTTCTTTACTCAGCGAGTCGTGAGTTCATGGAATGCCCTGCCAGTAGCAGTGGTGGATTCTCCCTCATTATGGGCATTTAAGCGGGCTTTGGATAGGCATATGGAGGATAGTGGGCTAATGTAGGTTAGGTGGGCTTGGATCAGCGCAACATCGAGGGCCGAAGGGCTTGTACTGCGCTATATTCTTCTATGTTCTATGTTCTAATGGGCATATTGCCGAGCTTTCTGAGTTGGGAACTGCTCTGTGCAGTTTGTCCTGAGTCTGTCAAATAAAGGGCAATTGGTACTACATTTTGTCGACAGTGGCAGAGAGATCCTGGTGAATGAGCTGGTTCAGAGGGAAACCATTCTCTTCCCAGAAGGGTCTACATCACCAGACCCATCGAGCATGGTCTGAGTTCACCACCCAGAACAGTGTAGTACCTGCAGTCTGAAACAAATGCCCGTAATACAAGACAAGCATCGATAACCTTCCCTGCTCTATCAGGATAAGTTTCACTGTGTTCCTCAGATGCTGCCTGACCTACAGTGCTTTTCCAGCACGACTCTGTCTTCTTGTTGGTCCGACAGAGTGCTTAGTGCCGTGACTGCATGTGAGTTTGTGAATTATATTCGTGAATATCAGGTCGTTAAGTCTGCTGCTCTGTGAGTGTGGCTGTCGACATGCGTGCTGTGAAGACCCCCTAGTGGTCAGAGCGGTCTTGTCAGTTCCAAATTTTTTTAAATGCATGGGAGAGCAGCCAGTGGGTGGTGGTGGGGTGGGGGACGTGGAGGGTGTCGTTTCTTGACTTCTTGGTGGTGCTTGTCCACAAAGCACCTATTGAGGAATCTGTGGGGGTATCCGTTTTAGCAAAGACAGGTATTCTTCCTCTCCTCGCAGTTCTGGTTTGCTGCGGTGTGTTGCTCTCTTCAGCAGGGTCCTAATCCAGCTCCTCTGGCGGGTGGTCGTGCGGTTGCTGTAGTAATTTTGGATCTGATCGCTGTGTGTGTCATCTTTCTGTGCATTTCTGTTGTGTATTCACCATTCTGTGTCCTTGTAACAATGACGTCTCGCAATGGGCGTTGGTTGTTCTCCTCCTTTGTAATAAATTTGATTCCAGTGAAAATGCTGTTTATCTTCTGGGGTGTGTCCTCGATTTCAGTTGTTTTGATTATCATAAAGATGTCATCCACACACCTGGCCAATAGATTGGATTTGATCTGCAGAACGGCTGTCTGTTCGGAATTTTGCATTCATGCTTCAGCTATGAGCCCCATAGGTGTCCCAGTGACTTGCACATATACCTGGCTGTTGAAGATGAAACGCATGGTCAAACACAGTTTTAATATGGTGCCTTTATTGATGGTCTTATAGTCGGTTTGTCTGTTCTTGTTGTTCAAGAGTTTAGCTATGGTTCTTTAGCTAAAGTTATGTAAAATTGTAAAAAGTGCCATAATGGCAAAGGAGACCATAATATCACATTTGTCAATTTTCATGTTTCGATGTTTCCAGAAATTCCTGTGATGAGTATATGGAGGGCATGGCTGCCATTAATGAGGAACCTTCGTTGTAGTTCCTTGGCATGTCTGTGCGAAGGCATTCTTAGTGTGGGCGGCACGGTGGCACAGTGGTTCGCATTGCAGCGCCTGAGACCCGTGTTCAATTCCCGCCTCAGGCGACTGACTGTGTGGAGTTTGCACGTTCTCCCCGTGTCTGCGTGGGTTTCCTCCGGGTGCTCCGGTTTCCTCCCACAGTCCAAAGTTCTTTATCTTGCAATGTTGTGCAATGTACACTTAGATATTATAAGTGTGAAAGTATTGATAAGTCTTGAAATAGACATAACAGTGGTGGTGATATCTCAGGAACAATATCGCTAGGTCTACGGAAAAATACTCTGTACTCCCAAAGGCATCTTTTTATGAACAACGAAACAGACGTGCAATCAGAAAGATTTACCATATTTGACATATATTTAAAAAGAAAGAAATCTGCCTATTGTGCTGTGTTGTGTGGTGGCCTGAAAAGGGAGGCATTGCACGATTTGAAACACAACAGGAACCGAAAGGGGGATCAAAGGTGGCGATCGGCTTTGATCCCAAATTCAATGAATTTAGACCACAAACAATAGAGACTGCATTTCACAAAGCTGCAGAAAGAGATACTCACACACGGATGTACGTATACCAACAGACACAATGCATACGGATGTGGTTACTTACAAACGGACATCCAACTGTTGCCTGCATTTCAGTTTTTGATTTTCCTTCTTTCCTCCTCTTCTAAAAACTACCTAATAAAGAGTGGTCATCAAAGGAAGTGGATTTGAGGGGGTTTCGAGCGGTGGTGACGTCATCAAAGACAGCATGGCTACAGAATAGCTAGTCCGGTGAAGACTGGCTTGGGACTCTCACTTCTGTGTGAAGCGGGACCTTGGTGGAAGGCGTGGGTTGCTGTAACCCCGAGTAGACCACTGATGACAACAGTGTAACCCAGAGTGTGCCTCTGACAGTGACGTGGCCTGGGTTGGTCTAGCACAGCGTGAGCCCCTAACAGCGATATGGTTTGGGCTAGTGTAGACTGGGTTGGGGACCTTACATGGACATGGTGGGAGTTGGTTTAGCCTGCAGTGGGATGGTGATAGTGGTATGCTGTAGGCTTATGGAGCGGCGAGTGGGCCGCTGGCAGCGTTATGGAATGGGCTGGTGTGAGCCTGGAATGAGTCTTTGGCTTCAGTGTGGCATGGGAAGCTGTATACTGGAGTTGGCCCCTGAGTGTGACAGGGCATGGGCTACTGTAACCCAGAGTGGGCCGCTGGCAATTACATTGTGTGGGCTGGTGCTGCTCAGTGTGAGACCCAACAGTGACATGGGGCTAGCTGGTGCTGCCCAGAGTAGAACCGTGAAAGCGACATGGTGTGGGCGTGTGAACCCAGGCAGGACCAGTGACAGTAACATGATATTGGCTGGTGCAGCCCAAAGTGGGCCACTGACAGTGATGGGGTGTGGGCTCGTGTAGCAAAGAATGAACCCATGACGGCGATTTCATGTGGTCTGCTGTCATCAAGAGTGGGGCTTGGGCAGTGACTTGGTGTGTGGAGTGGTATAGCTCGGAGTGGGCACCTGACAGCAACATGGAGTGGGCTAGTGTAGCCCGGAGTGAGCTTCTGACAGCGACATGGGGTGGGCTGGTGCACCATACAGGGGAACCCTGACAGCAATATGGCGTGAGCTAGTGTCGTACAGAGAATGCCTCTGTCAGAGGCATAGCGTGGGCTCGTGCAGCCTGGAGGGTCCCACTGAAAGTGACATGGTTTGTGCTATTGTAGCTTGGAGGAGGATCTGAAGAGTGACATGGTGTTAGCTGGTACAGTCCAGAGTGGGACCCTAAGAGTGACACGGTGTGGGCTGGTCTCACCTAGAATGTGCCCCTGACAGCGACATGGTATTGGCTGGTGCAGCCCAGAATTGGCCGCTGGCTTTTGTACGCTGTGAGCAGGTGTAATCTGGAGTCGGCCCATTAGCGTGGGCTACTGAGAGGGGAGCCCAGACAGTGACATGGTGTGCTCTGGTGCAGCTTGGAGTGAGCCACTGACAGTGACATGGCGTGGGCTGATGTAGCACAGGGTAGGCCTCGTTCAGTGACATAACGGGATGGGGGAATGGGAACACACTTTAAGTGTGAGGGAGGGAGGAGAGAACATGTCAATTAGAATGTAGTGGGAATGGATAGAGGTGAGAGAAAGAGAGAGAGACCAATAATAAGTCGAGCTCTTGTCATGTTGAAGAAATGGGCTTTCATAAAGATGAGGCATAAAGGCTCAGTTGGGACGCTTGAGTGTTTCAAGTTAGCCAGAAAGGACCTAAACAGAGAGCTAAAAAACACCCAAGAGCGAACATGAGAATCTTTGGCAGGAAGGATCAAGGAAACGCCTAAGTATTCTATAGGTCTGTCAGGAATAAAAGAATGCCTAGAGAATGATAAGGACCAAACAAGGAGAGTCGTGGGAAGTTGTGTGTGGAATCCGAACAGATAGGTGAGGCGTAAAATGAATATTTTTCATCACCATTCCCATAGGAAAAAGACAATGCTATCGAGGAGATCGCTGATATCCAGGCAAATTGACGAGATGGGAATGAGGCTAATCAGGAAGAGGTGTTAGAAATTGTGGGAAGTTTGAAACTATGTAGAACCCCTGGGACGAATGTGATTTATCCTAGCATTCTCATGAAGCTAGGGAGGAGATTGCAGAGCATTTGGCTTTCATCTTTATGTTTTAATTGTTGACAGGAAAAGTGTCAGAAGACTGCAGGACAGACAATGTCCCCTTGATCAAAAAGGGGAGTAGAGACAACTCTGGTCATTATAGAGCAGTGAGCCTGACTTTGGTTTTGGGTAAATTGTTGGAAATGATCGTAAGAGATAAAATTTATAATCTTGTCAGAAGAAATAATTTCATTAGGGATAGTCAACACAGTTTTGTGAAGGGTAGTCCACTCATCACAAACCTGATTGAGTTCCTTGACTTGGTGACAAAACAGGTTGATGAGTGTAAAGCAGTTGATATGGTGTATATGGATTTCAATCAGCCATTTTATTAGGTTCCCCACGGTAGACTATTGCAGTCAATATGAGGGCAGGGGATTGAGGGTAATGTAGCTGTTTGGATCAGAAGTTGGTTAGCTGAAAGGAGACAGAAGCTGGTGGTTGATAAGAAATGTTCATCCTGGAGTTTATTTAATATTGGTGTACCACAAGGATCTCTTTTGGGACCACTGCTGTTTGTCATTATTATAAATGACCTGGATGAGTGCGTAGAAGGATGGCTTAGTAAATTTGCGAATGGCAGTAAGGTTGGTAGAGTTGTGGATAATGTTGAAGGATGTTGCAGGTTTCAGAGGGACGAAGACAAGCTGCAGAGTTGGGCTAAGAGGTGGGAAATGGCGGGTAATACGGAGAAGTGCAAGGTGATTCACTTTGAACGACCAGCAGGGATAAAGAAGTCCATGTACGTAGATCCGTGAAAGTTGCCACGCAGGTTGATAGGGTTGTTAAGAAGGCACACGGGCTGGCCGGTTTTAGTGTAAGAGGTATTGAGTTTCGGAGACAGAAGGTCACCTTGCAGTAGTGTAAAACTCTTCTGCGACCGCGCTTGAAGTATTGCATACTGTTTGGTCACCAAATTTTCGGAAGCATGTGGAAGCTTTGGAGAGGTTTCAGAGGAGGTTTACCACCATGTCACCTGGTAAGGAGGGATGGCTGAGGGACTTGAGGCCATTCTCGTTAGAGAGAAGAAGGTTGACAGGTGGCTTATTGAGACAAAAAAGCTTATCAGAGGGTTAGGTAGGGTGGACAGTGAGAGCTTTTTTCCTCCAATGGTGATGGCTAGCACGAGAGGACATAGCTTCAAATTGAGGGTTGACAGATCTCAGACTTAGTTTATATACTCAGAAAGTAGTAAGGGCTGGAATGCACTGCCTGCAACTGTAGTAGACTCGCAAAGATTAAGGGTATTTCAATGGTCATTGGATAGATATATAGATGAAAATGGCATAGTGTAGGATAGATGGGCTTCAGATTGATTCCACAGGTCGGCATAACATCGGGGGCCAAAGGGCCTGTACGGCACTGTAATGTTCCATATTCTACTATGACTCGTCTGGGAAAAATTAACTGCATCATTGTGCAGTCCAAGCCAGTAAAAATGTTTTTATATTTTAGTTTGTGTTTTCCTCACTCCTAAATGACCCTCAAGTGGAAGCTCGTGCACAACTCACAACACATCCTTTCTGTCCCTCACAGGGAATACAATAAAATGAACTTCTGCTCATTTCTTAGAACATAGAACATAGAACGATACAGCACAGAACAGGCCCTTCGGCCCACGATGTTGTGCCGATCATTTGTCCTAGCTTAAGCACCCATCCATGTACCTATCCAATTGCCGCTTAAAGGTCACCAAAGATTCTGACTCTACCACTCCCACAGGCAGCGCATTCCATGCCCCCACCACAATCTGGGTAAAGAACCCACCCCTGACATCTCCCCTATACCTTCCACTCTTCACCTTAAATTTATGTCCCCTTGTAACACTCTGTTGTACCCGGGGAAAATGTTTCTGACTGTCTACTCTATCTATTCCTCTGATCATCTTATAAACCTCTATCAAGTCACCCCTCATCCTTCGCCGTTCAAATGAGAAAAGGCCTAGCATTCTCAACCTATACGAGGACGACCTGTTCTCCATTCCAGGCAACATCCTGGTAAATCTTCTCTGCACCCTCTCCAAAGCCTCCACGTCTTTCCTAAAGTGAGACGACCAGAACTGCACACAGTACTCCAAATGTGGCCTAACCAAAGTCCTGTACAGTTGCAACATCACTTCACGACTCTTGAATTCAATCCCTCTGCTAATGAACGCTAATACACATTAGGCCTTCTTACAAGCTCTATCCACCTGAGTGGCAACTTTCAAAGACCTATGAACATAGACCCCAAGATCCCTCTGTTCCTCCACCTCACTAAGAACCCTACCGTTAACCCTGTATTCCGCATTCTTATTTGTCTTTCCAAAATGGACAACCTCACACTTGGCAGGGTTGAACTCCATCCGCCACTCCTCAGCCCAGCTCTGCATCATATCCAAGTCCCTTTGCAGCCGACAAGAGCCCTCCTCACTATCCACAACTCCACCAATATTCGTATCATCTGCAAATTTACTGACCCACCCTTCGACTCCCTCATCCAAGTCATTAATAAAAATTACGAACAGCAGAGGACTCAGAACTGATCCCTGCGGAACTCCACTTGTAACTGGGCTCCAGGCTGAATATTTACCATCTACGAGCACTCTCTGACATCGACCGGTTAGCCAGTTTTTCGATCCAATTGGCCACATTTCTCTCTATCCCATGCCTCCTGACTTTCCGCATAAGCCTACCATGGGGAACCTTATCAAATGCCTTACTAAAATCCATGTACACTACATCCACTGCTCTACCCTCATCCATATGTTTGGTCACCTCCTCAAAGAATTCAATCAGACTTGTAAGGCAAGACCTACCCTTCACAAATCCGTGCTGGCTGTCCCTAATCAAGCAGTGCCTTTCCAGATACTCATAAATCCTATCCCTCAGTACGCTTTCCATTACTTTACCTACCACCGAAGTAAGACTAACTGGCCTGTAATTCCCGGGGTTATCCCTATTCCCTTTTTTGAACGGGGCACAACATTCGCCACTCTCCAGTCCCCTGGTACCACCCCCGTTGACAGTGAAGATGAAAAGATCATTGCCAACGGTACTGCAATTTCCTCTCTTGCTTCCCACATAATCCTCGGATATATCCCATCAGGCCCGGGGGACTTGTCTATCCTCAAGTTGTTCAAAATGTCCAACACATCTTCCTTCCTAACATGTATCTCCTCGAGCTTACCAGTCTGTTTCACACTCTCCTCTTCAACAATACGGTTCCTCTCATTCTTAAATACTGAAGAAAAGTACTCATTCAAGACCTCTCCTATCTCTTCCGACTCAATACACAGTCTCCCACTACTGTCCTTGATTGGACCTACCATCGTTCTCGTCATTCTCATGTTTCTCACATACGCATAAAATGCCTTTGGGTTATCCTTGATCCTATCCGCCAGAGATTTTTCATGCCCTCTCTTGGCTCTCCTAATCCCTTTCTTCAGGTCCCTTCTGGCTATCCTGTATCCCTCCACTGCTCTGTCTGACCCTGTTTCCTCAACCTTTTGTAAGCCTCCTTCTTCCTCTTCACAAGACATTCAACCTCCCTCGTCAACCAAGGTTCCCTCACACGACCATTTCTTTCCTGCCTGACCGGTACATACATATCAAGGACACGTCGTATCTGTTCCTTGAAAAAGTTACACATTTCCACGACATCCTTCCCCGACACCTTATGCTCCCCACTTATGCTCCTCAGATCCTGTCTTACAGCATCGTAATTCCCCTTCCCCCAATTGTAAAACCTACCCTGTTGCACGCACCTATCTCTCTCCATAACCAAGGTGAAAGTCACAGAATTGTGGTCACCATCACCAAACTGTTCACCCACTAACCAGCCCATCACTTGTCCCGGTTCATTACCGAGTACCAAATCCAAAATGGCCTCCCCTCTGGTCGGACAATCTACATACTGTGTTAGAAAAGCTTCCTGGACACACTGAACAAACACCGCCTCATCCAATCTACTTGATCTAAAGAGCTTCCAATCAATATTTGGGAAGTTGAAATCGCCCATGACTACTACTCTGTGGCTTTGCATCTTTCCAAAATCTGTTTCCCAATTTGTTTCTCCACATCTCTGCTGCTATTGGGGGGCCTATAGTAAACATCCAACAAGGTGACTGCACCTTTCCTATTTCACTTCAGCCCATACTACCTCTAAAGGCAGATCCCCCTCGAACTGCCTTTCTGCAGCTGTTATACCATTTCTAATTAGCAGCGCCACTCCCCCCTCCTTTTTTACCACCCTCCCTAATCTTACTGAAACATCTGTAACCAGGAACCTCCAACAACCATTCCTGTCCCTCTTCTATCCACGTTTCCGTGATGGCCACAACATCGTAGTCCCAGGTACCTATCCACGCCTTAAGTTCACCGACCTTATTTCTGATACTCCTTGCGTTGAAGTATACGCACTTGAACCCATCTCTGTGTCCGCTTTCTCTTATCTGCCTGAATATGTGATTGCGTCCATTTTCTCATTTAGACATCAATTTTAAGGCAATAATATTCAGGAATACATTTGGAGTCCTTCTCTGTACATGCCATTTGATACAATTGTTTTCACTTTTCATGGTGCTGCTGTACGTCAAATTATTCATCTGAGCTAAAGATGTCAACTATTTGTTTCTGCTTTCTCTCAGCCGTCTGGTCAAGCAGGGTCTCTGCTAATTTCATATCAACTTTCGTATCTGTACTCTTTGATCTCTCATGTTTCAACTGGTGACTTTGTGACCTCGTTACCACACAGTCACGAAAAATCCAAGGATGTATGTCCTGCAATTGTTCAGTTGCCTGAGCTTTCACTCGTGTTTCAAGTTCCGTCGCTAGCACTCCTACTGGTTAAATGGCTATACTGTTAGCAAGGACAAATTGTATTCCTGAAGCTGACAGTTTGTCCAGTACTCCTACCACTACTTCCCCACGCTTGTCTGAACTCTAACCGCACATAATATATTTGAGCACCTTTGTCTCACCGTGAATTCCCATTACCAGTACCTTTTCTGGCAATAGTTCTTCAGACGGACATGTCTCCTCATCTTTCAGCATCACAGACTGAGAGGATCCTGTGTCTCTTATTATTATAATCTCTTTACCTGCTGCTCCTGGCCTGTACAAATAAACTTTAACTTCGCAGGTATGTATTTTTAAGAAGGTCCTCCTTAATCAACCTCGATCAGCTTGTACATTTTGGTGCAACTTTGTAGCCTCCACTGTGCTTTCTGCTACTGTTCCTTATACATGCACTTAAGATGGCTTTCTTCACCTCCTCATACCCCGCAGTGATCGTGATTTGAGAACCTCACCATTCTTCCTACAAGTTTTGATTGGATCAACAAAACCCACATGGTCACTGGCCACTGCATTTGCTTAGCCACTTTTTCAAAGGAGATGAAAAAAACTTCCACATCTTTCTCACCAAACTTAGGCAATTCTTGAATATTTTTAAACAGTTTCGCAACAGGTGGTTAATGGAAATGTTCATTTTGGCGTTGAGGTACCAATGATGTGTCGCTCGGATCTGCTTTGGCTACTGCTGTTTGTCATTATCATAAATGACATGGACGAGGGCATTGATGGATGGATTAGTAAATTTGCAGATGACACTAAAATCGGTGGAGTTGTGTCCAATGCAGAAGGATGTTGCAGATTACAGAAGGGCTGCATAGCTGGACTAAGAGGTAGTAAATGCAGTTTGAAGTGGAAAAGTGTGAGGTAATGAACTTTTGAAGAGGTAACAGAAATAGAGTGTACTAGACTAATGTTAACATTCTTGGCAGTGTGTATGAGCAGAGAGGTCTCAGTGTCCATTGGAATAGATCCCTTAAAGATGCAACCCAGGTTGATAGGATTGTTAAGAAGGTATGCGGTGTGTTAGCTTTTATTGTTAAAGCGATTGAATTTTGGAGCCATGCGGATATCTTGCAGCTGTAAAAAACTAGTTCTGCCACATTTGGAGTATTGCATACACTTCTGTTCACCACATTATGTGAAGATGTGGACGCTTTGGAAGGGGTGCAGAGGAGATTGAACAGGATGTTGTCTGGTATGGAGGAAAGATCTTATGAGGAGAAGTTGAGGGACTTGAAGCTGTCTTCGTTAGAGAGAAGCAAGTAAAAAAGGTGACTCAATAAAAACATTCAAGATGATCAGAGGATTGCGTAGGGTCAACAGTGAAAGACTTTTTCCTCGGATGATGATGGCTAGCACGAGGGGACATAGCTTTAAATTGACGTGATAGATATAGGACAAATTTTAGATTTAGTTCCTTTACTCAGATCGTAGTAAGGGCGTGGAATGCCTTGCCTGCAACAATAATTGCCTTGCCAACTTTAAATGCATTTCAATGGTTACTGGATAAATATATGGAAATAATGGAATAGTGCAGGTTAGATGGGCTTCAGATTGGGTTCACAGTTTGGCACAATTCCAAAGGATCAGTCTTGCGTTGTATTGTTCTATGTTCTACATACACGACACGTCTGTTCCTCTCATTGCCTCGAGGTGGGCAAAAACAATAAATTCAAACTCAGTTGGGTTTTCGTATCCTGAGACATAACTTAAAACTACTGGTTACTTTCGAATTGTTGTGTAAAAAGCATCCAACGCCCAGGTATCATTTTCAAAGCCAAACACTACAAATTTCAATTCTCCAGTACACTCAGAGACTGCTTGCTAGATACATGAGAGGTGCTTGGAAACAATCAGTGCAAAACAGCATTCACTTTCATAACACTATCACCACATAGAATCGTAGAATAGAGAAGATGCCCATCGCGTCTGCAATACCAAGCACTGATCCAACTGTTCTATAAAGTTTCTGAGGTTACCTGCCTCAACCTCCCTCCAAGGTAGTGCATTCTAGATGCATACCACCCTCTGTGCAAAAAAAGGATTTCACCAATTCTCTCTTAACGTCTTGTACAAGTTTACAAGTATGTCCCCTTGTTCTTGATCCTCTGAATAAGGGAAACAGCTGCTGTATGCTCAACTTCTCTATACGCGCTCTTATACACCTCTACGAGGTTCTCCCTCAAACTTCCTTGGTCAAACGAAAAGACCAAGCAAGACATCTCCCTACATAGTTTGAGGTCTTCCTTGTTTTGACACTTCTGAATTGCATTGTCTCACATTCATCGGTGTTAAATTTCATTAGCAATTGATCCTTCTATCAGAACCATCTGTCAAAATCTTCTCGTAACTTGATGCTTTCCTCCTCACTGTGAACCAACGAGGAGGAAAGCATCATCCATAACAATATTCATATTATTATCATGGGCCTCTGGTTCATGAGCCATTAGCACAAATACTGGGAAAAGTGGGATCTACAGAAAGGGGATTGTCTCCATCTGAACTGCAATGGGACAGGTGTTCTTGCCAACTCAAAAACTGGATAAAAAGTAGAGAGGATTTTAAACTGAATTGAGGGGCAAGGGATACCATTTAAAAAAAAGCTGGGCGGCACGGTGGCACAGTGGTTAGCACTGCTGCCTCACAGCGCCAGAGACCTGGGTTCAATTCCCGACTCAGGCGACTGACTGTGTGGAGTTTGCACGTTCTCCCTGTGTCGGCGTAGGTTTCCTCCGGGTGCTTCGGTTTCCTCCCACAGTCCAAGGATGTGCAGGTCAGGTGAATTGGCCATGCCAAATTGCCCGTAGTGCTAGGTAAGGGGTAAATGTAGGGGTGAGTTGCGCTTCGGCGGGGCGATGTGGACTTGTTGGGCTGAAGTGCCTGTTTTTACACACTGTAAGTAATCTAATCATCCCAGACATTCTCACCATCATCATTTATGAATATCAGAATCAAACCATGTTCTTCTCCAGATGTTATTTACCAAAGATGAATTGATCAGTCCAATCTTAACTTTTTTCCTTATTTTAGTGAATTTATAGAATGATGCAGTTGAGGGTTTTTTTTATAGAAGAGCCAAAGTAACATTTGAGATATGGGGCAGAATTTACCTTTCATACTCTGCCCTCTGCATGTTTTATTCATAAGGCTTGCACGTCATTAATGGTGGACCCGATTGTGACACGTTGTACTGAACATTTCATGTGGACCTGAAACACGCTGTTTGTAACATTTTCATTTGCAGGTTAGGCACAGATTCATTCATTAGCTTTGTTTGAAAGTGCAAGAGTGATGAGGATAAAGATTCAATTAAATTCAAAATCATAGACACTCTATAAAGGATCAAATCATATTTTCATCTCTACCTTAAATTGGAAGTTTGCAATTGGAACAAGCACTTACTGTTCCTTATATTGTAAAAGAAAGTTTGAAACAAAAACGAGGCATGCACTACAGGAGCAAAGCATGTCATCTTCACTTGAGTTGATACAGAAAAGCAGAATGAATGGACAATGTTAACAAGAATAAAGTGTAAGAAAAAAAGATCAGAAATCTTTTCTTAATTTTTTGTTTCACCGCTGATCAATTTCTCTTCTGCAAATACACATTTTTCCATGTCACTGATATGTCATCTCCCACTCTTCCTCTTTCCTACTTTTTCCTTCCACTCCTACTTCCCTTGACATGCCCCTTCCGCTGTTACATCCCCGTCCACTGACCAACAATTCACACTCCACTTCTGTCACACCACTTCCCGTTTACTCACACGTTCCCGACTATCCCTTTCCCTTTTTGGTCTCCAGGCTGTTTGACGGAAGCTGCTGCTTTCTCTATTGCTATAGGCATCACTGAATAATGAGGCTTGAACAAGCATTGTCCAATAGGAATAGCGAATAGCGTGTTTACCGCTGTCTGATGCACCATGAACGGGATGATATATTCCCCAAAGTACATTACGGAGCTTCTTTCTATCCCTGTGTCACAGCACTTAACTAAACAGCCTCATCACAAATATAACAAACGCCTCATAACAAAATTGGAGGTGCTTGCATCAATTTTCTTTTAAACATAATGAGTCAGTGAGCAATGTTCAAACAAACAATGTTCTTGTCTTCTGCTCTTTGTTATTTTAGCTGATGACCCATTGTCAACTGAGTTGAGATCAGAGTTACTTCCCTTGCCATTAATGTCGTACATGACTGAGTATGGTATCAAGGATACTGAACAAAATTTTGATCAATATTAATCTTCAACTGATATAAATTAGAATAAAAACGACTTTCTCTAACAGCAAACATTAAACCAGCAGGATCACCAATCCCTGCTCATTGTCTTTCATAACACACTCCATCCCGATTAATTTGCTGTTCCTTCACTGTTATTTGCGAAAACATTTCGAATTCCATTACAAACAGCTCTGTGTGTACTTGCACTAATTCAACAGAAGAGGGTCGAGAATGCAATAATCCAGTGGTAATGGGGATGACAAATAAACTCTGCCCCTGCTAGTGCTTTCCAAAACCCATGGAAGATTATGCCCTGTTAAAAATGCCAATAGACTTTATGTTTTCATAGTTTGGTCTAAAGTCTGAAAAAGGTAAGGCCTTGCTAGTTGCACGTAACCTCATCGACCTCAGCAGCATGATATGACATTAAAGTAACAAGCCTCACAATTTTTATTCATTTACTTTCACAGGATTGATCGTGCAATGCCAACGCCACTGAGTTCAATATTTCCAAGGCAAGTTATCACAATACAACATGTCATTGATATTAGGGACATTTCATACAGGACACTTTATGATTTTTCATTTAATGCCCTTAAACAAATTCTTGTGGATCCATCTGCAATGGTAGCTCCGATGTTTGAGATTCAGGTCAGATAATGTTTTACAGACCAGAAAGTGAAGGGAATTGGAGAAACTCAGCAGGTCTGACAGCATTGGAGGAATTAACTTTTAGGAGTTCGGTATTCCTTTTTTACACAACACGTTCACATCAGTCTCGATACGTTACCACTATTTCACTCTACAGATGTTTCCAATCTGATGCATATCACACTGAGCTGCCTTAACGACTTTGCGGTTGAATGAAATTTCGAGTTGGTACTCTGATTACACAATATGTAGCACCATTTGAGACTCCACAGGCACAAAGAAATCTCTGGCCTAACACTGTAAAAGATCAGCTACATGGAACACATTTTATGTAACAGAACATCTCAACATCCTTCAGGAGAGTTTGCAAAATAAACATTGGGCACCGACACATTGAATGGTATTCCCTTGAATGCCGAAAATTTGGATTGCAGGGCAAGCTTTGAACAAATATTAAAATGGAGAGAGGCAGACTAGTTGAGGGATGGAATATCAGAAATTCCTGCTCAGGCAAGGCCATAGTGGAATAATGAGAGTCTGTGATGCTAGAGAGGGCAGAATGAGTGGCACACAGGTATCTCAGAGTGAGGGAGTGCAGGTAACAGAGGCAGGGAGCAACACAGTCCAAGGTGCAGATATCACAGAGAGTTACAGACTGATCAAGAGGGATTTTTGCATTTTTTTATCTGGAGAAAATTCCTATTCATAGAAGCAGTAGCTTAGTGGGATTATCAGCAGACTATTAAACCAGAGACCCAGGTAATGTTCGGAGGATCTGGTTATGAATTCCATATGAGAGAAGATGCAATTTGACTTTGGAATTTGATGGCGGCATTACCTTACACTGAAAGACTGAAGAGACTGAGCTTGTATACCCTTGAGTTTAGAAGACTGAGAGGGGATCTGATTGAGACATATAAGATTATGAAAGGATTGGACACTCTGGCAGCAGGAAACATGTTTCCGCTGATGGGTGAGTGCCGAACCAGAGGACACAGCTTAAAAATAAGGGGTAGACCATTTAGGACAGAGATGAGGAGAAACCTCTTCACCCAGAGAGTGGTGGCTGTGTGGAATGCTCTGCCCCAGAGGGCAGTAGAGGCCCAGTCTCTCGATTCATTTAAGAAAGAGTTGTATCGAGCTCTCAAAGATAGTGGAATCAAGGGTTATGGAGGTAAGGCAGGAAGAGGATACTGATTAGGAATGATCAGCCATGATCATATTGAATGCCGGTGCAGGCTCGAAGGACTGAATGGCCTACTCCTGCACCTATTGTCTATTGTCTATTGATTTAAATAAAAATCTGGAATTAAAAGACTAACTATGACCTGTTTGATTGTGACAGGGACCTACCTGACGACAGCAAGAACTGTTAACAATGTCAGTCAATGGGAGGCGGTTGGATGCTCGGCAACTGAGTGGGAAAATGGTCAAGAGTCAGTGGTTGGTACTCATGGACACGAGTTGCTCCCAAGGTAGGAGAAAGTTGACTATTCAGGACTCAGACAAGGTGGAAATTCAGAGACAGTTTCAGGGAAAGGAGGGACATGGAAGAGACACCTGCTCAGATTATCTCAATTTGAATGACAAAGAATCTCAATGAGCTCCTTACTATGAGTTCGAGGAGAGAGAAAGGTGAACTTTTCAAAAGGAAGTGCGAAGGACACTAGAAAGTGTTAGTAAGCTGGGTGTTTACCTCAAATTTGATATAATTGACTTTTTATCCCATTATAAACACCTGAAACCAAGCTAGAATTTCCACAAGTTACTCTGGCAGTTATGTAGTTAACTTAGTGTTGTAATGCATACCCAGTATCATATAACAGGCCTCCAGTAACAGATAATGATAGTGCGTTGTGACAGGTTAGCCGAGTCACTGGTACATGAGCTAATGCTGAAGATGATGAGATGGTAATGTGATAGGTTAAGTGTAATGGAGGGAACCGGTGTGGCAGACGGTGATGATTAGCATAGCCAGCGTGACTGGCTATGCTAATGTTATCCAATAAGCGCGGGAAGAACAACTGTTTAAGTTGCAGGAGAACAAAGAGCCTGTGGGCAGCCAGGGAAGACACTTATCTGGATCCCACAGCTTTGATTTTGCAAGATTAAAGTTTAATTTCGTGAAGGATTTTCTGTGTCTCCTGGTAATTCTTTATAAAACATTGAGTGATTCTTCCACAACACAGTCAGAGGGAGATCACTTCAATGAGTACTTACAAGTTAGAAATAGGTTTTATATAGTGTGTTTAACATAAAGTGCATTTATTTCACTGTCATCCCGAACAGTTATCCATTCAACTGAGCTGGAGTTCATTAACTTCAGTGGAAACCTGTCCCAGTGGATATCATTTTGCTATCAATTACAAAACTAATTAAATTCTTTGACATAACTCCATATCAAGTGTGACTTGAAACAAAATCTTCTGGCTGAGACTATAAAGCAGGGAGATGTCCACAGTAAAAACCAGGCACTGTCATTTCTCATGAATACGCTGGTGTTTCAGCAGACTGGATTTCACAATAAATCTCTTCCCACAGTCAGTGCCTCTACCTTCTGAGAGATCGCTGTTGTTTTAACACGTTGGATTTATGAGAAAATCCTTTCCCATTGTGTGAGCAGGTGAATGGTCACTCCCCAGTGTGGATCCGCTGGTGTTTAATGAGGTTGGACGATGGCTTGCACCCACACCCACAGTGAGAGCACATGGTCTCTCGTCACTGTGAGCATGTTGTTGGGATATCATGCCCCAGAGTTTTTAAAACACCTCCCACATTCTGAGCATTTCAAAGATCTGTTCTCTGTGTGAAGTTGCTGGGGTTTCAGCAACGAGTGAATCCATTCCCATCCTTGGAACAGATGAATGACCTTTCTCCGCTGTGGTTGTATTTATACTGTGACAGGGCAGATGATCTGCTTAAGATTTGTCCACATGTACAACACACATAACGCTTTCTCCTCCACCGGGAACGGTGCTTTTTTCCTGCAAACCCGATGTTATTCAGACGACAATAAGCTCGGCAGCTTGGTCAGATTGGGAAGTGATGCCTGGTTTTAAGTCTCCTCATTGCAAATCGTCTTCTTCCAATTCCCTGTGAAATTCATTGAGAACAAAAGGCAAATCAAGTGAGAACACAGAAAAAGAAGATGTTTAAAACCATCAGATGTTAGAGCCGAAGTAGGCGACTCGACCCAGCAGGTCTGCTGACGCCATTCAGTGAGATCAGAGCTGATCCAATAATCCTCAGCTCGAGTTTCCTGCCTTTTTCCCCCACCCTTGAATCCCTTACTAATTGAAAATCTATTTATCTCCGCCTTAGCGCAGCACAGCCTCTATAGGCTGCTGCAGTATTCTGTACCCAAAGAGAAGGAATTCCTCCACATCTGTTTTTAATAGGTGATTCTTTACTCTGAGATTATGCCCTCAAGTCCTCAACTCTCGAATACGTAATAACAATCTCACTGAATCTACAATGCCAAGCCCCTCAGAATCTTTCCATAAGGTCTTGTCTCATTCTTCGGAACTCCAATGAGTACAGCAGCAGTCTGCTCAAACTCATTTCCTGAGAAATTCCTCCCATATCCGGGATCAATCTCCTTAACACGCTATGGACTGCCTTTCCCAAAACAAGGGACAAAAGCTATTCACAGTATTGCAAATGTGATCAGACTCGTGTCTTGTACAGTTTTAGCAAAAACTTCCATTTTTCTCCCCATTCCCATTAAATAAAAGCCAACTGACCATTTCCCTTCCTGAATACCCACTGAACCTGGATTCTGGCTTTTCATCTTACAGGCATAACGACCCAAAATTCTCTGTGCTGCAGCTTTGTGCAGAGGTTTTCCCTCGTTAAATAATATTCATCTCTCCTAGTCTTCCTGCCAAAATGCATATATTTTCCCACATTATATTCCACAGCACTGGAAGGAGCACGAGGAGAATGAGATGGGTTTTATCAACCAGACCATGAGCATAACCTCCCAAACAGACACTTCCACCACCACGAAGGACCAGGGAGCATGTGGACGGGGCCAGCACTAGCTTGGAGCTTCCTGCAACTCACACAACTTCCCAACATCCAGTGCTGGAAGAATAGAAATTACCTCCAATTTAGTCAAGAACTTGGGAGCAGAGTCTGTTCGAGAGAGGTGTGAGGAATTACTTCGATGTGAAAAGGGTGAAAGAGCTTGTTAGTTTTCAGTCTGAGACAGATAAACTTTTGTTCAACAAATGTATTCAAGGATATGGGCCAAAGGCTGAACTCCACCCACCAGCCATGAGTTCATTTAATAGTGGAACAGCTGAAAGGCCTACTCCTGATCCTTTGTTCACTGAAAGCTGCTGGCTTCAGTCCCTGTTCCAGACTTCGTAGCTCCAACTGTATCGCTCCCTCTGGTAACTGTCTGAAACAGGCTCTTCACAACATTAAGGGAATATCGCATTTGGAAATTAGCTTTCAACCACAGACCCACATCCTCACCGTGACGTTCTATTTCCATTTCAGTAACGTGGCCTGACTCCAACACAGTCTCAGCTCCAGGTGCTGAAAATCTCATCCAGTCCTTTGTAACCTCGAGACTGAATGACCCTAACACACTCCTAATCCACCTCCCACTTTCAACCTCCCTGTAATCTTGAGTTCATCCAACACCCCACTGCCTGCGTGCTCACTCACAGAGTTTTGTTCTCCTCACCCTGAGCTTACTGACCTGAAGATGGCGCAAATCGAGGGAAAGCAACATCTTTACAAATTTTTCATCCTTCTTTTCAAATCCTTCTATGATACTGATCATTCCCATTTCTAATCTCTGCTAGCCACACAATCTTTGAAGATACCTGCACTTACTTAATTTTAGCCTCTTGAGCATGGTCAATTAATCTCCCCAACAACAATGGATGTTCTTTCAGTATGAAATGTTTAAAAATCAAATTAAGCAGAAAGTCATGAAAATGGAGGGGCCAGACCAGACGAGGTGTCGTAACTGCATGATGTCAGAACTGGTGGACCCCAGCGTGGTTCATAGTTACTACAACCATAAGTGTTGGTTGAGGGATTCCAGCTCAGATTGTTGTGTTGACGTCTGAGCTCCGAACACTGCCACACATTAGGGAGGGGCAGGAGTTACCTGGATGCTCTGTTTCAGGAGGCAGTCACACCCCTTAGATTAACTACCTCAAATTGATCAGTGGTCAGGTGTGTGACTATGAGTGAGGCAGACAAAGGAAACCAGAGTGTAGTGCTAAATGAGCCTCAGACCTTCAGCATGTCAAACAGGTTTGAGATTTTTGCTCCCTGTGTGGATGAGAGTGGGGTCTGTAGGGAGGATGGGCAAACTGACCACAGCACTGTGGGAGAGGGAGACATTCAAGAGGAAAGAGAAAAGAGAAATGCAAGTGTAATCGGAAACAGTGTAGTCAGGGGAATAGAGACTCTTGCCTGTCGCCTGAATCGAGAGTCCCGAAGGTAGATTTGCCTGCCTGGTGCCTGGCGTCACAATCGTCATCTGGGTTGCAGAGGAACGACATTGTTGTCGATATAGACAGATCGAGGGAAGACGTTCTGCTGAAGGTTGTCGATATAGACAGATCGAGGGAAGACGTTCTGCTGAAGTGATAAATTAAAAAACAGAACAAAAAAAATCTCTGAATTGCCATCTGAGCCATAACGTCAGCAAGATTACAACAGTAAGATGTGTGGGGCTGAAAGATTGGTATTGGAGAAACAGGTTTGAATTCACTCGACATTGGAGTCAGTCTTGGGGAAGGATGGAACTGCTCCGATGGAACAAGCTTCACGTGAATGATGTTGGGACCAGAGTCCTAGAGCATGGCATAACCATATGTTCGACTTTAAACTAAAACATGGGGTTTATTTTTCAGCTGCGTGCAAAATTATGGAAAACTCAAAATGGGGGAGTGCTCAGCACAAGTTAAAGCATCCATAACGATTCAAAGTTTGTGATAAGATTTGTAGCTCGGGTGCTCGTTGTTGTTGTTCTGTTCGCCGAGCTGGGAATTTGTGTTGCAGACGTTTTGTCCCCTGTCTAGGTGACATCCGCAGTGCTCGGGAACCTCCTGTGAATCGCTTCTGTGATGTTTCCTCCGGCATTTATCATGGTTTGTCTCTGCCGCTTCCGGCTGTCAGTTCCAGCTGTCCTCTGCAGTGGCTGGTATATTGGGTCCAGATCGATGTGTTTGTTGATAGAATCTGTGGATGAGTGCCATGCCTTCAGGAATTCCCTGGCTGTTCTCTGTTTGGCTTGTCCTATAATAGTAGTGTTGTCCCAGTCGAACTCATGTTGCTTGTCATCCGCGTGTGTGGCTACTAAGGATAGCTGGTCGTGTCGTTTTGTGGCTAGTTGGTGTTCATGGCTACGGATCGTTCGCTGTCTTCCTGTTTGTCCTATGTAGTGCTTTGTGCAGTTTTTGCATGGGATTTTGTACACTACGTTGGTTTTGCTCATGCTGGGTATTGGGTCCTTTGTCCTGGTGAGTTGTTGTCTGAGAGTGGCTCTTGGTTTGTATGCTGTAATGAGTCCAAGTGGTCGTAGTAGTCTGGCTGTCAGTTCAGAAATGTTCTTGATGTATGGTAACGTGGCTAGCCCTTTGGGTTGTAGCATGTCCTCATTCCGTTGTCTTTCCCTTAGGCATCCATTGATGAAATTGCGGGGGTATCTGTTTTTGGCAAATACATTGTAGAGGTGTTCTTCTTCCTCTTTTTGCAGTTCTGGTGTTCTGCAGTGTGTTGTCACCCTTTTGAACAGTGTCTTAATGCAACTTCTTCTGTGTGCACACATTCTTTCAGTGAAACAGCCTGCACGTGTTAATTCAATGAGTAGAGCGTCTCTCATTTATCAATGTCTCGAATTTCACCCTTCAATGCAATGAAACAAAGAGCATTCATTCATTGATTCAAACTTCAATCGATGAATCAAACATTATTCACTGATGCAGTAAAATAAACTCTGGTGCACGTGTTCATGCCATGTTTCAAACATAGCTCATTCCTTCGATGAAACAAACTGCACGTTTTAATTCCAGGAGCAGACATTCTCTCATTCGTTCAATGAGACGACCTTAACGCATTCATTCAATGAAACAGACTGCACGTGTTCATTCAATATGTGTGAGATTCGTTCATTTATTCGATGTCTCGACCTTAACGCTTTCATTCAATGAAACAAACTGCATTCATACCTTCTTTGAAACAAACTTAAATCATTGATTCATTCAATCATTTATTTGTGCTGGACTTTGGAAGATCAAATATTAAGAAAAGTAAACAGTTAATGGCAGGACTCTGAACATCACTGATCTATAGAAGCGTCTTGGGATCCAAAACCAAAGCTCCCTCAAAGTGGCTGTGCAAGTAGATAGAGTGGTACAGAGAAGAATGCTTATGGCATGTTTGCCCTTATTGTTTAGGGAATTGAGTGCAAGAGTCAGGATGTCATATTGAAGCTTTCTAAGTCTTTGGTTAGGTCATAATTGGATTACTGTGTCCAATTCTGGATGGATTCTGGAAGGATGTGGAGGTTTCTAAGAGGTTTACCAGGGCGCTGCCTGGATTAAAGTGTATGAGATATAAAGAGATCCTAGGAAAACTCAGGTTGCTTTCTCCTGAGCAGCGTAGGCTGAAGGGAGACTTGATAGAAGCCTGTAAAATTATGAGATGCATCTCGAGTTGATGATCAGATTTTTTATCCCCAGATTTGAAATGTCTAATACTATGGGGCATGCATTTAAGGTGAGGGGGGAATGTTCAAAGGAGACAGGAGGGGCAAATTGTTTTTGCACAAGAGTGTGGTAGGTCTCTGGAACACACTGCCTGGAGTGGTGATGGAGGCATACGATAAGGGTATTTAAGGGACTTGTAGGTAAGCAAGTCGATATGTCAGAAATGAGGGGATATGGATGAATGTCAGGCAAAAGGGATTAATTTTATGTTCCGCACAGCATGATGAGTAGAAGTCCCCATTCCTGTGCTGCACTCTTCTATGCAGAGAAGGTTCATAGAATCCCTACCGTGTAGAAACCATACAGATGACAAACCCATCTTCCGAAGAATAACAAACACAGAACCATTCCCCTCTCTATCTACTTTACATTTCCCCATGACTAATACACCTAACATACATACGCCTGAACATGATGAGCAATTCAGCATGACCAATTCAGTCTAACCTGTATATCTTTGGACTGTGGGAGGAAACCCACATTGACACCAACAGAATATGAAAAGTCGACACAGGCAGTCGCCCGAGGCTGGCATCGAACCCGGGTCCCTAGTTTTATAAGGTACCATTGGAAATTAATGAGCCACCCCCGTGCCACCAATTTTAACAAGGCATCCAATGTTCTATGTTTAGCTATAATGCTGTTCCCAAGTGTATATTTTGGATGAGTATTCATTCAAATTTGCAGGAACTGGATGGCATTTCCTCGGTGGTGTTTGACTCTTGATTTGAACATATCTCCCTGGATATTGAAATCAATGGATCTGTGACTCAATCCGCTCTCTGAATATGGAGAAAATTGTCTTCATTCTGACAGTGGTAACATACCTGCTGTTTGTTAGAAGCAGCTAGTCACAATTGGCTCTGTACCGAGGGAATATTACATTGTCTTGGTCCTTCAAGTATTTGCCTGGAGAAAGACAGATGAGGCATCCCCTGTAAATCAACATCAGCTCTGATTGGCAACATCAATGTAACATTCTGTTCCTCATTATTAAGCTTTTTTTTATTTAAAGCCAGAAAATTAAACAGAGCCCCACGGGTTTGATTCCACTCCTGCCCTGAGCTGCTCCTTGTCCATTTTCTTCCTCATATTCTAATACGAATTGAGTAAGCCTAATCAAGTGTGTACGTGGATATGTCCGTTTAGTTATTGATTTATACCTATTAGTTTCTGCTTAGGGAATATGTGAGCATAGTTGCCAAAAGTATAGAGATAAATATACATTGAACATAGAAAAGTACAGCACAGTACAGACCCTTTGGCCTATGATGTTGTGCCGAGAATTAATCCTAATATAAAATATAGTAACTTAACCTATGCACCCCTCAACTAATTGCTATCCATGTGCATGTCCAGCAGTCGCAGAAACGTCCCCATTGACTCTGCTTACACCAGAACACCTAGCAACACTTTCCATGCATTCATACTCTCTGCATAACAAACCTACCTCTGACGTCTCCTTTATACCTTTCCCCTAATATCTTCAAACTTTGACTCCTCGTACCAGTCAATTCTGCCCTGGGGAAAACTCTCTGGCTATTGACTCTATCTATTCCACTCATTATTTTGTACAGGTCTCCTGTCTTCCTTCTTCTCTCCAGAGAGAAACGTCCGAGCTTATTCACCCTTTCTTCATAAGGCAAGACCTCCAGACCAGGCAGCATCCTGATAAACCTTCTTTTCACCCTCTCCAAAACCTCTGTATCTTTCCTATAGTAGACCGACCAGAAGTGGACACAATATTCCAAGTGTGGTCTCACCACGGACTTGTAGAGCTGCAACAAAACCTCAAAGTGCTTAAACTCGATCCCCCTGTTAATGAAAGCCAAAACACCAAAAACGTTTTAAATATAAATATATTAACGTATTCGCACAGTAGAGACTGGCAGTGGCCCATCGATAATTATTGAAGCACAAAAATAAACCGCACGGGGTTGGGGTCTGCATTTAGCCCATTTTGTCCATGCCGGTCAGTCAGTCAGATGCCTTTTCTCATCCTATCTTCCTGCCACAGCTCATATCCTTGCAGTTTGCAGCGCTTGAGGTGCAGTTCCAGGGAATGTTTGTCTAAAGACGTTTAGGATCTCTGCTTGCACCATCAAATCAGGCAGCAAATTCCAGAGATCCACCACTCCGCATAAAAAAGTTTTCCTCACATATCATCTAATCCTTCAGCCACTTTGCTTGAATCTATTATCCCTGATGTCTGATCTCGCTGTCAAAGGAAACACATTCCTCCTTTCTACTCTAATCTCTCCCTCTCACTAGCTAGTTCAAAACCGCACAGCACCAAATTATAGTCCAATAGGTTTATTTGAAATTGCTAGCTTTCGGATTTCTGCACCTTCATCATTTAGTATGCACTATTTAGTATTCCTTAATCATGGTACCTGTGTTCCCTGGAACACAACGGCAGCCTTTCCTGATAGCTACAGATCTTCAATAAATGACCTGTGCACTCTCTCCACAGTAAATGTGGGCACGGTGGCACAGTGGTTAGCACTGCTGCCTCACAGCGCCAGAGACCCGGGTTCAATTCCCGACTCAGGCTGACTGTGTGGAGTTTGCACGTTCTCCCCGTGTCTGCGTGGGTTTCCTCCGGGTGCTCCGGTTTCCTCCCACAGTCCAAAGATGTGCAGGTCAGGTAAATTGGCCATGCTAAATTGCCCATAGTGTTAGGTAAGGGGTAAATGTAGGGGTATGGGTGGGTTGCGCTTCGGCGGGTCGGTGTGGACTTGTTGGGCCGAAGGGCCTGTTGCCACACTGTAAGTAATTTAATCTAAATAAGTCCTTCCTGAGATGTGGTGACCGACAGCACACAGTACTCCTGTTGTTGCCTCACCAGTACCTTATACAATTCCGTTGTTATTTCCATACATTTTGTATTCCATCCCTCTGTCAAAGTAGGTGAGCATTCCATGTACCTTCTTTACAAACCCATCTATCTGACTCTCTTTCTTTCACTGTTTTCAAATCCTGCCTCATCTCCTTCTCTTTATCCCTCTCTCTCACTCTCTCCATCCGTCTTTCTCTCTTTCTGTCTCTCAACGCTCTTTCAGTCCTGGCCTCATATCTCTCTCCATCAATCCTTCTCGCATCTCTCTTTGCTCTCTCTCTCGCCCTCAATCTTGCCCAATCTTTCTCCCTCTCCCTCAATCATGCCACCATCTCTTTTTCTCAATCTTGCCCATCTCTCTCCCTCCCTCTCCCTCAATCCTGCCCCCAGGTCTCTCTCTCCATCAATCCTGCCCCATTTACGTTTTTTCACCTGAATCCTCCCCCACCTCTCTCCCTCAATCCTGCCCCATCTCTCTCTCTCCATCAATCCTGCCCCATATCTCTCCCTCAAACTTGGGCCTATCTTTCTCCCTCAATCCTGTCCCCATCTATCTTTCCTTCTCTCCATCCATCTTGCCCCATCTCTCTTCCTCAATCCTGCTTCCATCTCTCTCCCTCAATTTTGCACCCATCTCCATCCCCCAATTCTGCACCGTCTCTCTCAATTCTGCCCCCATTTCTCTCCCACAATCCTGCCACATCTCTCTCTCTCTTTCACTCCCTCAATCACACCCTGAAATCTCTCCCTCTCCCTCAGTCCTGTCCCCATCTCTCTCTCCAGCTCTCCCCCTCAATCCTGCCATTTATTCCTTTCTCTCTCTCAATCGTCCCTCCTACTTTCATAAATTTTAATTGCATGTTCAGACACAAATTCATTAGAATTATTTTAGCCGCTCCTAACAGAATGGCTCTGACATCTCATTTCCTTGTCATTGATCTGAAAGACAAATGCACACAATATTTCGTTTAGATATAAATCTATAACAAACCTTTAAAGTAAACGAGCAGGCAAAATCAATATGTATCATCGTGCAGAATTCAAATGTTAAATCGACCTCTCTCTCTCCGGGAGAGTACATACTGGGAGGGCAATTAATTTCTCCACTGACCTTCCTAAAAAACCAAATAAATGGTGTTTCTGGTGTTACTGAGCAGGGAAAGATCCCACTCGCTCCATTTCCAAGTAAATGCGTGCAATCTGAGACGATTCATCTCCCTGAGTGCATCGCAAGCTGGTTTCTCCCCACCTCCCCCTTTTCCACAATTTCACCCATTAACTGCAGCAAACATAGAGTCATACAACACGGAAACAGGCCCTTCGGCCGACGTCATCCGTGCTGACTAGGTTTCCCAAACTGAACTAGTCTGATTTGCCTGCGATTGGTCCATACCCTGCTAAACCTTTCCTATCCATGTGCCTGTTCTAACGACCTTTAAAGGTTACAGTTGCACATAACATTACTATTTCCTCTGTTGGCTTGCTCCATACATGCAACGCTCTTTGTGTGAAAGAAAAATTCCCTTCACTCCCTTGCAAATCTTATTCCCCTCAACTTAAATCATTGCCCTCCAGTTTTTACTCTGGAGAAAAGACATTGGCTATTTTCCCAATCCATACGCCTCACGACCTTATTAATCTTTAGAAGGTCACCCCTCAGCCTCCAATGCTCCAGGGAAAGAAGTCCCAGCCAATCCAGCCTCTCCCTATAACTCAAACCTTTCACTCCCGGTAACATACTTTTCAATTTTTTCTGCACCCTTACGAGTTTAGCAAAATCACTCCCGTAGCATATCAGACATTTCTATTTCGTCCATTACAGGGCTTCTCAGCAGGATCATCCTCTCCTCTCGATTTTTCAAATGGGGAGTACATTGCCACCAGTTTTCCCTCCCCTTTCTCTCTTATCAATTAGCCAGAAAAACATGTCCGACCTGTGCACAGCCTTTTCAAAGAGCACGATACCCTTGAGGGATTGACCCCAACAAACCTTCCCACCCCAGGAACCAGGGAGGCAATCTAAGGGAAGATCATGGTCTGCCTTCTGCAGATCGGTCTGCAGCTCTGTAGGGTTAAAGGGAAACTGTAGCTGTACTTGAGTGGTTATCACTCTAAACCTGTTGGTTGCTACTGTGTGAATATGTCAGTTTCTGCTCTATGAATGTGATAGTTTAATTATCAATCTGTCCATGTCCGTTTCTCCATTGTTGAAATGTGAACGTAGTTATCAATGTCTATCTGCCATCTTCTCCTAAGTGAACATGTGGGGGTCCGTATTGAAATGTACTTGTCGCTTTGTGACACGAATGCATGAGTGTAGTTATCAATCTTTCCCTGTCAGTTTCTGCTATGTGACTGTATTGATGTAGTTATACATCTGTACTGATGAAGGGGCCTTTAACCAAAACGTTGATTCTGTTAATTCCATACCTACTGTGCTTTTCCAGCACCACACTCTCAACTCTAATTTCCAGCATCTGCAGTCCTCAGTTATGCTCATCCATCTGTACCTGTCAGTTTCTGATCTGTGAATATGGAAGTGTGGTTATTGATCTGTCCATCAGTTTCTCCAATTTGAATATGACAACCTATCTCTCTCTATCAGTTTCTGTGATGTGAAGATGACAGTCCAATTATCTATCTGCCCCTATCAAATTCTGCTGTATGAATATGAGAGTGGCATTATCAGTCTCTACCTGAGCTTTTGCGACGTCAGTGTGATTTTAGTTATCAATCTGCCTCAGTAGGTTCTAGGTGAATGTAAGAATGTAGTTATTATGTACCTGTGAGATTCTGCTCTGGGAATATAGGAGTGTATTATGAACTTGTCAGTTTCTGCAATGTGAATGTGTTTGTGCAATCATCAGTCTATCCCTGACAGCTTCAACTATATGAATGGATGAGTGCATCTGTACCTGAAAGTATCTGTGCCCGTCCGTGAGTACTTATATATTTGTCTCTGTTTAACATGACACTTGCAGAAACTGCAGGAGCTCTTTTATTCTTCAAATCTCAGTTGCTCAACATGAATAAGACTTTACCTGTTGCCATCCATGTCAGGGTGGCATGGTGGCACAATGGTGCCAGGGATGCAGATTCAATTCCAGCCTTGGTTCATTACCTGTGTGCAGTTTGCATGTTCTGCCCATGTCTGCATAGGTTTCCTCTGGTCCAAAAATGTGCAGGTTTTCTGGATTAGCCATGGTAAAATGTCCTGTAGTATTCAATGATGATCAGTGTCAGTGGGTTAAAACTGGGTAAAAACAAGGGCTGCTGATGCTGGAAACCAGATTGCCTGAAACGTCGATTTTCCTGCTGCTCAGATGCTGCCTGAACTGCTGTGCCTTTCCAGCACCACTCCAGTGTCAGTGGGTTAACTATGGTAAATGTTAAGTTATGGGGATAGGGTGAGGTCTACATCTGGCTGGGATCTGCTTTGGTGAGTTGTTGTGGGGCGATGGGCCAAAATGAACTCTATCGGCACCAAGAAATTATATCTACTGTAATTGAAAGCAATACTTTTTTTTAGTACCATCTTCAGTCTCTGACAGCGTAAAACAGTTTGGATAATTTCCACAACTTTTACTCTATGGTACAGGGTATGATTGTAAGTTATATTCTGAATGTGCATTTTTAACTTATTTATAACCAAACCACTTTATGAGAGCTTTTGCATTCTGTATTCAATAATCTCTGGGGATCTGTCTTAATGTGTACCTTTTCATGTTAATATTTAATTTCCCTTTGGACCACTTGAAAACAACGTATTCATTCAGTCATTTTGTATGAGATGTGTTCAGTTTTCACTTTGTGAAAAGAAATTAAATTGCAATATTTGTTTTAACCTAGCACTTGGCATGTTATCTAATTCCTCCAGTTTAGACAAACAGAATTGATACATGAATTACGTACAGTCATAGAGTCAGACACCAAGTTTAAACCATGATGAGATAATTGGAGGAATAATTAACCTGAATATTTATTTACTTCTTTCCCTATTTAAGTGGAAGACATTGTTAGCATGCAATAGGTTTAGTATTTCCAAATAAACAAGTGGAGTTTACTTTTTGACCAACATTATACTATGCATTAAAATTCTATAGGAAGTTCTCTTGTACACTGGGACTGACATACTTCACTCTTACCTTTCCTGTTTCATTGAAGGAAACGGTAGCTCTCCCAACCATGTGATCCTAGTAGGCATAATTTTTCTAGTTTTGCCTACGTACCTACTAACCTGACAGTGTTTTTGTGCTTTGCAAATTATTCTGTACCCACTGTGTGTTGGTATCATCTCACTCTTTGTTGTGTCCAGAAACCATCAGTTTCTTTCAAGTCCTTCATTACATAAATAAGGACAATAACTGATGCAATCTGCAACTATTTGTTCTTCTCTGTGACTGCAGAACTAATCTTGTTTCTTCCACTCACTTGTACGGTTTGTATACTTGGGGAGTACTCTCTCCCTGACAGTCTGTGCTATTCAATGGGACTGTTGATATGGTTTATTGTCCTTCAAAACTCTGCTCAGATGTGACAGACTGTGATCAGATTAGAGCCATGTTGCTTAGTGAAAAACTTGAAACTAAAATTTAATGTTGACTATTTGGACTGTTGTGTGCATTTTATGTATAAAGTGGTTTTTGAAAGGAACAATTATTATGATACAGGAAGGATGCCCACACTCGACTGATCCTGCTTCAATCTTCCTGCATTGTGAGCAGTTTAAATGTTTACTGTTAAATAGACAGCCAGTTAGCAAAGGAGAGAGTTTTCAGTTCATGTTTCCTGAAGTGAATGGGAAAGAGCTTATTTTCTTTGACCGTATCTGTAAGACTCCAGACAAGTGAAACCACAGCACTTTGTCACAGAAAGGATCTGGGCTGTTCTTCAGCGTCAAGGAGGTAAAAACAATGGACCTTTGCACCTCCGATAGTGCAGAGTCTAACTGGGAGTAGTGATATCAAGGTGTGGCGTTCAGAGAGTCACACAGTTATACAGCACAGAAACAGATCCTTTGGTCCAAGTTGTTCATGCTGACCAGAGATCCTAATCTGACCTGGTCTCATTTAAGTTAAAAATCTCAACACCAGGTTATAGTACAACAGGTTTACGTGGAAGCACTAGCTTTCAGAGCGATGAAAGGAGCAGTGCACTGAAAGCTAGTGCTTCCAAATAAACCACAAATTGGCAGGGTGATTCTTGACATTGTCCACCCTAGTCCAACACTGGCACCTCCACACCATGGCTAGTCACATTTGCCAGCATTTGGCGCATATCCATTAAAACTGTTCCTATTCTTGTATATATCCAGGTGGCTATAAAAGGTTGCAATTGTACCCACCACCTCCACTCCCTCTGGTAGCTCATTCCATACAAGCACCACCCTCTGTGATAGTGTAACCCCACAGGCCCTTTTAAAATATTTTTCCACAATTCAAACCTGTGCCTGCTATTTTTGCACTCACCCACTTTCGGAAAACGACCGGGGCTATTCATCCTATCATGCCCCTCATGATCTTCTCAACCCATACAAAGGTCACACCTCATTCTCTGACAGTCCACGGAATAAAGCAACATCCTGTTTACCCACCCCCCCAACTCAAAACCGGACAGTGGGGAAATATACGAAGAAAAACAAAAGGACAGTTTGTTTTGACTTACTTGCCACAGACTTGTAATTTTAATTTGTTATAAAATCTTAGTTACAAAATGTAAAGTAATTTAGATATCCCATCTATTAGCACTTTGTGATTAATGGGCTGTGAGCAATCTGTTGTGATCTGGGTGTAAAAGAAGTCATTTCCTAAAGCTTCACTTCCAGGTTTATATGCTTCTTTTCCCCTTTATGCTTTAGTATTATGCATCTATTTTTTATGCTGGAAACTATGGTGATGATGCTATGTCTCTTTACGATAACTTAATTCTTCATATTCTAACTTCTTTCAAGAAACTGAGTACTATAAGATAACTTTAGCTGTTGTATCCTCAGTTGTTTTAAGGGATTAATGGGCTGTAACTAGCAACTGGTGTCTGATCATTAACTGGGACAATTACCCTTTCTTTTAATGTGGCTGCAGTTACTCGTTTATTGGACATTAGATTAGATTAGATTAGATTAGATTAGATTAGATTAGATTAGATTAGATTAGATTAGATTAGTTTGCAGTGTGGAAACAGGCCCTAGGTCTGTTTCTCAGAACTGTTTTGAATGGCTACAGGCAGCGTCCTTTTTACTGTACTTGCAGTGGCTTGTTCAATGGTATCATTATGCCTTACTGTGTGAGTAGGCTGCTTGGCGTAGTTTTTGCCTGCCATTGCTTTTCACATCCTGCTGTTTAATTCTTAAAGGTTAGTTTGTGTTAACAGACATGGGCAACTCTATTCTGGCCAGGTACACGCCACCCCTACAGCCTTTGACAAAGTCCCATATAGAAGACTGGTCCAAACTCGGCTCTCGGAGTTTCAAGCATCCTGGATCTGAAATGAGCTTGCAGCCAGGATGCAAACTATAATGGTGGAGGGTTGTGTTTGTGATTGGAAGCCTGTGACCAGTGGTGTACCACAGGGATCAGTGCTGGGACCCTTGCTGCTTGTTATGTACATATTAACAATTGGATGTGAATGCAGAATGTATAATTAGTAAGCCTGCAGATGCATTTTTCATGTGGAAATATATGTTTCAGTGCTGCCTTGAAGTGCAAAGGGCCTGTTTCTGTGCGGTATTGTTCTTTGTTCTATGACATGAAAGTCGGTGGCGTTGTTGACAGTGTGGGGGATGCTCTCAGGCTACAGTATGAGAACATTGGGCACTGCAATGACAGATGGAATTTAATCCTGATAAATGTGAGGTAATGCATTTTGGAAGGTCTAATAAGGCAAAGAATTACACAATGAAGGATTGGTCCCTCGGCAGTACTGAGGAACAAAGATTACTTATTTACAGTGTGGAAACAGGCCCTTCAGCCCAACAAGTCCACACTGACCTGCCGAAGTGCAACCCACGCAGACCCATTCCCCTACATTTACCCCTTCACCTAACACTACAGGCAATTTAGCATGGCCAATGCACCTAAACTGTGCATTTTTGGATTGTGGGAGGAAACCCACGCAGACACGGTGAGAATGTGCAAACTCCACACACAGTCGCCTGAGACAGGAATTGAACCCGGGTCTCTGGCGCTGTGAGGCAGCAGTGCTAACCACTGTGTCACCATGCTGCCTTGCTGTACAAGTCTATCGATCACAGAAGGTGTCAGTACAGGCAGACAGGCTGCTGAAAAAGGCATACAGAATGTTTTCCTTCAGTACCAGAGCGGCCAAATATAAGAGCAAGGGAGTCTTGTTCCACCTTTATAAAGCAGATCAAATACTGTGTGCAGTCCTGACTGCCACACAATTGGAAGGATGGGATTGACTGGAGAGGATGCAGTGGGTTGGAAAGTCTTCGTCAAAAGGGGAGACCGTATGAGTTGGGTTTGGTTTCCTCGGAGCAAAAGGTGGTTGAGGAAGGATCTGACTGAGATATACTAAATTGTGAAAGATGAAGGCAGTAGATTGTGAGAATCTTTCTCCCCACGGCAGATGTGGCTAAGACCAGAGAATAAAAGTTGAAGGTGCGGGGAAAGCTGTTTAGGGGATATCTGAGAAAAATATTTTGATCTAGAGGGTGGGTAATGTTTGGATCATGCTGCCTGTGTGTGTGGTGGAATACTCTCACAGAATAGAAAGAAGCATCTGGATATGCCCTAAAGAAACCATGACATAGTTAGCTAAGAGTCAAGTGCAGGTAAATGGGATGAATGCATTTTGCTGTTTGTTGGACATCATGGACTGAAGGATCTGTTTCTTTTTTTTTTAGATTACTTACAGTGTGGAAACAGGCCCTTCGGCCCAACAAGTCCACACCGACCCGCCGAAGCGCAACCCACCCATACCCCTACCACCTAACACTACGGGCAATTTAGCATAGCCAATTCACCTAACCCGCACATCTTTGGACTGTGGGAGGAAACCGGAGCACCCGGAGGAAACCCACGCAGACACGGGGAGAATGTGCAAACTCCACACAGTCAGTCGCCTGAGTCGGGAATTGAACCCGGGTCTACAGGCGCTGTGAGGCAGCAGTGCTAACCACTGGGCCACCGTGCGGCCCGTTTCTATGCTGTATGACTCTGTATCACTATCATCTGCAGCATCTGCAGTCCTCACTTTCTCCTCTGTATCACTATCATGCTTGTAAATCTTTTCTGCACTATCTCAAGTTTAACAACATCCTTTCTGGAGAAGGGTCATGAACGTTACACACAATCTCATAAAAGAGGCATCAATAATGTCCTGTACAGCTACTAGATGACATCCCAACTCCTACACTCAATGTTCTGACCAATGAAGGCAAGCATGCCAAATGCTTTCTTCACCGCCTTGTCTACCTGTGACTTTACTTTCAAGGAAATATGCAGCAGCACCCTGAGGTCTCTTTGTTCAGCAATACTCGCCAAGGCCCCACCATTAAGTGTAGAAGTCCTGCCCTGGTTTGTCTTACCAAAATCGAACACCTCACATGTATCGAAAGGAAACTGCAAATTGACGAGGTCGGGAGAGCGATTTCGTATACCATTCAAGTTGCTAAAAGCCCTGTTGGAAGTGCCCACAGCTTTCAGTCCCACTGATGTATTTTCATCTTTGGTTCTACATTGCCAATGCGCAGATTTAATCCGACTTTTCAGAATGTAAACAGCAATGCTGTCGGTGAGAGGCTTTCAAAGTGAACCGAGAGAACACCAAAACAGCTGCCGGACTGAAATGTGGTGATTTTTGCTGAATCTGATCGAGACCGATAAGGGAGGACAGCTTTAAAATATCGTCTAAACACAGTGTTCGTCATCGATACTGAGCCGGAAGAATGTTGTGTGCTGCTTTATCAGCATGCCGGGGTGCTACTGATATATGAAGTGAAAAGACAAGTTGCAGACGGCAGTGTTTGGCCCGTTTTGTTTCAGCCTCTTTTCAAGGTTTAAAAAAATCCACTCTCAAGATCAAAAATGGACAGATGAGGGAGAGGAAAGACCGTGTGAAGTACACATTTGTAAACTAAAAGTAAATTAACATGAGTATTAATGCTTTTTTAAACTTAATTTTTTGTACTTCATTTTTAAGTGTAAAACGTACTCCTTTGTTTGGAAATTGGTGGGCTTTTCAAGCTAAAAATGGCTGCCTCAATGCTGTATTATTTTTGATTCCCTAGTTATCTATCAGAATCTGCTGGTTTCTGCTGTGTGAATATGTAAATATATTTAACATATACTGAAAGTTACAGTTTGATAACTACACCCACACATTCACGAAGCAGGAACTGACAGGTATAAACTCTCATCCACATACCCACTTGCATCAGGTGGCCCCATTCATGGAGCTGTATGGGTATTGTTTAGTTTCTGAATCTCACTCAACTGGTGTTAGAATTTTAAGAAAAAAGTGGACAAGGAGCAGCTCAGAGCAGGAGTGGAAGCAGACCTGTGGTTCTGTTTAAATTGCTGGCGTTGAAAAAAAAATCTTAATGATTAACTTCACTGAGACAGCTGAACCATTGTTTCTGGATATGTACAATTAATGTCTCTGCGAGATTTGTATGTTGTAAATGTTGTGTAACGTAAGGAGTGACAGCTGACCCGGTGCGCGCCTTATCTCGGATGCGGTCATGTGTATCCCGTCGTCCCTGCCTGGGGAGAGAGGTCATGTTAAACTCCACGGAGTTTCAGCTGCTTGTATATGTTTGTGTTACTCTTTGTTATTCGATCAGTTCAGGAGTTACAAGCCCCGGTAGAGCACGAACCCTCAGCTTCACCCCCGGAATACAAAGTGCCCCCAAGCACCAGCCGGCTAGCAAAATAGTTTCCTTCGGAGTGCGATTTTACTTTGTTTCTTTTTCATTTCGAAATCTCCGCACGGGTATCGTCCGGATGCAGAGCCTTGCAAAATACACCGAAACAAAACTAGAACAGCTGCAGAACTGCCATAGAATATGTGGCGTTTTTATCGATATATGATCATTTGCAATAGGGAGGGCAACTTTTTAAAATATTCTCGAACGATCATGTTCACTATTACTGCACTGACGCGGGAGAACTTAATCATGTTTTATCAGTATGTCGGGGTGCTGTTGAAATGTGAAATAAATGGTTAGTTGCAGGGCTTGGTGCCTTTTTTTGTTTCCACTTGTGTTTAATGTTCACAAGATTCCATTCAGGATCAGAAATGGGCAGATTCCAGGAGGTAAAGGAGGATAATGTAAAGGGTACACTTTTATTGTATAAGTAAATTAAATCGATTATTGGCGCATTCTTCTATGTTTAAACTCTCTACTTTTCGTTACATATTGGCGGGCTTTTCAAATTGTAAAAAGGCGGTTGATGATTTGGCGCCGGTACTTTCCGCCCTCCTCCCCGTGCCCTCTCCGGATTGGGGAATGAGGCAGATATCTGATTGGGAATTGGAACAACATTAGGAGGGGCTGGACAATGGGACCAATCAGAAACGGCCGCCCCACCATTCCTCCCGAAGTAATAAGAGGCCGCAATGTGGGCGGAGTGCAGCATTCCCTCTGAAAGTGCTTGTGAGATTGTGGCCATGACTGGAAGAGGAGGAAAGGGCGGTGGGAAAGGTCGCTCCAAGGCGAAATCTCGGTCGTCCCGGGCTGGCCTGCAGTTCCCGGTGGGCCGTGTTCACAGGCTCATGAGAAAGGGTAACTATGCTGAGCGCGTGGGTGCCGGAGCGCCGGTCTATCTGGCTGCGGTGCTGGAGTATCTGACGGCTGAAATCCTGGAGCTGGCCGGCAACGCGGCCCGGGACAACAAGAAGACCCGCATCATCCCCAGGCACCTGCAGCTGGCCGTGCGCAACGACGAGGAGCTCAACAAGCTGCTGGGAGGGGTGACCATCGCTCAGGGCGGGGTGCTGCCTAATATCCAGGCCGTGCTGCTGCCCAAGAAAACCGCCGCTGGGGGCGCCGCTAAAAAGTGAAGAGACCATTCTTATATCTGACAACCCAAAGACTCTTTTCAGAGCCACTCACAGCATCTGTGAAAGGAGCTGAACACTCCCGTCTGTCGGATTGAATTACCTTCTTTTAATTGATATCGGTTACAAGTCCCTGCCTTATTCGAATACTGTACTGTTACAGAGTGTGTGATGGAATATGAAACCTTTCTCATGGCCGTTCATCGTTTGAACCGTAGCACAAGGAGCGTGAAATGTTTATCATGGAATATTGATACAACGCAACAGTGCTCGGAGTACGACATTGTATATGTCTGTGTTCTCGTGTCTTTAAGCATCGTCCTGTAAATGAATCACTCAATCCCTGTACTCGCTTGCAGGCAGATTCACGTTATCTTGAACTGCATTTCGGAAGAGCTGAATTCTCGGATGCTGTCTGAACTGCTGTGATTTTCCAGCACCACTCTAATCCGAACTCTGGTATCCAGCATCTGCAGTCACTGATTTTACCCCGAAGAGCTGAATTGCCGCAACGCCGTAAGTAACTTTATCATGTTTTATTATGACCGTGTTTTATTTTCGGATATGTTCCTATATAGGGTCCTGTCCCTGTTCGTAGACAGGGAGCGTAGTGGAGGCAATAGTCATTTTTCAGCTGGTTCGAGTTGGTCATGTTGCTGTTTAATACTGGACCAGTTCGGGAGCAACCCGCCCTTGTGGGGTATGATCCTGATTTTGATCTCTGGCAAACAGAAGAAGTCAATATTACAGTGGTGTTAGAAAAGCACAGCAGGCCAGGCAGCATCCGAGGAGCAGGAAAAGTAACATTTTGGGCAAAAACCCTTCACCAGGAAAGGCTTTTGCCTGAAACACCGATTTTCCTGCTCCACGGATGCTGCCTGAACTGCTGAGCTTTTCTAGCACCACTCTAATCTCCAGCATCTGCAATACCCACTTCTGCCAAACAAAAGTGCCTATCTTGAATTCCTAGGATAGATTCATTTTACAGTTAGATTTCCATACCCCGAGGATGTTGTTTGATTGCATAATGTTCTGAATGAGACTTTCTGCTGTCATTTAGAAGCTTTCAAAATGAACTGAGATCAAACCAGAACAGTTGCTTCACTGCAAGGGTCAGTCAAAAAGCACAGAAACAGATTCTTATATCCAACCAGTCCATACCCAATATAATCTCCAACTAGACAAGTCCTACCTGCCTGTTCTTGGCCCATAACCCTCCAAAGTCTTAACAATGATATACTTATCCAAATGTCCTTTCAACATTGTGACTGTGTCCATATGTATCACCCCCTTTTCAAAGTTATTTCCACACAATCCATACTGTTTTTTAAAAAAAAACTTGCAAACATTCTCCCAGAGTCTGCGTGGGTTTCCTCTGGGTTCCTCCCACAATCCAAAGATGTGCAGATCAGGTGAATTGGCCATGCTATATTGCCCACAGTGTTAGGTGCACTGGTTAGAGTGAAATGGGTCTGGATGGATTACTCTTCAGAGGATCAGTGTGGACTGGTTGGGCCAAAGGGCATGTTTCACACTGTAGTGAATCTAATCTTTAAAGAAACTTTTTCCTTTTACCTTAAAAACGTGTCTCATAGTCTTGCAGTCTCTTACCATAAAAAATGATACCTACCATTTCCCTTACCTTTAGCCCTCATGATTGTCAAAACTCTACCACCCATCAAGATCTTAGGCTCCAGAGAACAGAAGTCCCAGCCTATTGTTATAATGGTATCTTCCATTCTCATCATGCTGAACCCTTTCCAGCTCAATAGTATACTTTTGATAACAGGGTGACCAGAACTTGATACAGTAATCCAGAAGAGGACTCATCAACATCCTATACAAGAACATAGAAAAATACGGCGCAGTACAGGCCCTTTGGCCCTCGATGTTACGCCGATCCAAGCCCACCTAACCTACACTAGCCCACTATCCTCCATATGCCTATCCAATGCCCATAAAGAGGGAGAGTCCACCACTGCTACTGGCAGGGCATTCCATGAACTCACGACTCCCTGAGTAAAGAACATCTGTCCTATACCTACCATCCCTTAATTTAAAGCTATGCCCCCTCGTAATAGCTTTCTCCATACATGGAAAAATGTTCTCATGGTCAACCCTATCTAAACCCCTAATCATCTTCTACACCTCTATCAAGTCACCCCAAACCTTCTTTTCTTCAATGAAAACAGCCCCAAGTGCCTCAACCTTTCCTCATACGATCTTCCTACCATACCAGGCAACATCCTGGTAAACCTCCTCTGCACCCGTTCCAGTGCCTCCATATCCTTCCTATAGTATGGCGACCAAAACTGCACACAATACTCCAGATGCGGCCGCACCAGAGTCTGAAATAACTGCAGCTTGACCTCAGGACTCCGGAACTCAATTCCTCTACCAATAAAAGCCAATATGCCATATGCCTTCTTCACAGCACTATTTACCTGGGTGGCAACTTTCAGAGATCTGTGTACATGGACACCAAGATCCCTCTGCTCATCCACACTACCAAGTATCCAACCATTAGCCCAGTACCCCATCTTCTTGTTACTCTTACACTTCACACTTACCTACATTGAACTCCATTTGCCACCTTTGTGCCCAGTTCTGCAGCTTATCTATATCCCGCTGTAACCTGCCACATCCTTCCTCACTGTCAACAACTCCATCGACTTTCGTATCATCTGAAAACTTGCTCACCCAACCTTCTAGCCCCCCTCCAGGTCATTTATAAAAATGACAAACAGCAATGATCCCAAAACAGATCCTTGCGGAACACCGGTAGTAACTGCACTCCAAGATGAATCTTTACCATCAACTACTACCCTCTGTCTTCTTCCAGCCAGCTACTTCCTAATTCAAACCTCCAACTCACCCTCAATGCCATGCCTCCGTATTTTTTTTTGCAGTATCCTACCGTGGGGAACCTTATCAAATGCCTTACTAAAATCCATATACACCACATTTACCGCTTTCCCTCGTCCACCTCCTGAGTCACCTTCTCAAAGAACTCAATAAGGTTTGTGAGACACGACCTGCCCTTCACAAAACCATGCTGACTATTCTTGATCACATTATTCCTATCCAGATGTTCATAATTCCTATCCCTTACAATTCTCTCTAAGACTTTGCCCACCACAGAAGTGAGATTCACCGGTCTATAGTTACTAGGGTTATGCCTACTCCCCTTCTTGAACATGGTAACCACATTTGCTATCCTCCCCAATTGAACCTTCACGCCTCATCTTTACATAGGCCGCCCTCTTCCCTTTAACAAGGGATTCCAATTCCTTATTAAACCATGGCTCCCTCACATGACCCTTTCCTCCCTGTCTGACAGGTACATACTTATCAAGGACATTCAATCGTTGCTCCTTGAACAAGCTTCGCATATCAATTGCGCCCTTCCCTTGAAGCCTACTTTTCCAAGCCATGCATCCTAAGTCGTGCCTCACCACATCATAATTTCCCTGCCCCCAGCTATAACTCTTGCCCTGCAGTGCACACTTATCCCTCTCCATCACTAGAGTAAAAGTCACCGAATTGTGGTCACTGTCCCCAAAGTGCTCACCTACCTCCAATTCTAACACCTGGCCTGGTTCGTTACCCAGAGCCAAATCCAGTATGGCCTCACCTCTTGTTGGCCTGTGTTAGGAAACCCTCCTGCACACATTGGACAAACACCGACCCATCTAACGAACTCGAGCTATAGCTTTCCCAGTCAATATCTGGAAAGTTAAAGTCCCCCATAACAACCACCCTATTACTTTCACTCTTCTCCTGAATCATCCTCGCAATCCTTTCTTCTACGTCTCTAGGACTGTCAGGAGGCCTGTAGAAAACTCCTAACAGGGTGACCTCGCCTTTCCTATTCCTCACCTCAGCCCAAACTACCTCAGATGGCGAGTCTTCATCCATCGTCCTTTCCACCGCTGTAATATTATCTTTGACAAGCAATGCCACACCTCCCCCTCTTTTACCCCCACCTCTGACCCTACTAAAACATTTAAACCCTGGAACCTGCAACAGCCAATTCTGTCACTTTCTACCCATGTCTCCGTAATAGCCACAAAATCGAAATCCCAGGTACCAACCCACGCTGCAAGTTCACCTACCTTATTTCGTATACTTCTTGCATTGAAGTATACACACTTCAAACCACTTTCCTGTTTACAGGCACCGTCCTTTGAGATTGATGCCATGTTCTTAACCTCCCTACACTCCAAATCCTGCACCCTAAAGCTACAGTCTAGGTTCCCATGCCCCTGCAGAGTTAGTTGAAAACCCCTCGAAGAGCACTAGCAAATCTCCCCCCAAGGATACTGGTGCCCCTCAGGTTCAGGTGTAGACCATCCTGTTTAGATGTCCCACCTTCCCCTGAAAGAACACCAGTTATCCAGATACCGGAATCCCTCCCTCCTGCACCATCCCTGTAGACACGCATTTAACTGTTCTCTTTCCCTATTCCTCGACCCTCTATCACGTGGCACGGGTAACAAACCAGAGACAACAACTCTGTTTGTTCTAACCTCGGGCTTCCAACCTAGCTCCCTGAAAGCCTGCCTAACATCCTCAGCCCTCTTCCTACCTATGTCGTTGGTGCCAATGTGGACCACGACTTCAGGCTGCTTACCCTCCCCCTTAAGGACCCGGAACACACAATCAGAGACATCACGTATCCTTGCACCTGGGAGGCAGCATACCAAACGTGAGTCTCTCTCGCCCCCACAAAACCGCCTATCTGTCCCCCGAACTATCGAGTCCCCAATAACTGTTGTTCTGCTCTTCTCCACCCTTCCCTTCTGAACAACCTCAATACGCCCTTCCAACTCCTGTACTCAAAGGTCTGAGCAATGAAGGCAAGCACACTAGATGTGTTCTTCACCACATTGTCTGCATGTGAAGCAAACTTCAAAAATATGCAGCTGGCCAATTAGGTCTCTCTAATTAACAGCATTACCCAAGGCCCTGCTTGTAATTGTATAATTCCTACCCTTGTTTGTTTTGTAAATATGCAATGCCTTAACAACTCCATCTGCCATTCCTCACGCCATTGACTGATATAATCAAGGTTTGTTTCTAATCTGAGAGAGTCTTTACCATCCACTATCCCACCAATTTTGATGACGTCTGCAAAATTACTAACCATGCCTTCTGTATTCTCCTCTAAATCACTTACATAAAAAACAAACAAAAGCGGACCAAGCACCAGTTGGGGTGGAACTGTCCACCTCTTCTTCATCTCCTGCTGTTATGCCAATTTTTGTTTTCAATTTGCACACTCAATCTGAATCCCATGTATTCTAACCTTGCTATTTAGTCTACCATGCAGAAACTTGTTAAAGGCTTTACCAAACTTCAAGTCAATGATGTTTACCAATGTGCCCTCAATCTTCTTGGATACTCCCTCAACAATCTCAATCAACTTTGGGAAATATAATTTCCTTTTACAAAACGATCCTGACAATTCCTAATTATTCCTTGCCCTCTCCCACCACTCTTCCCCAAACCGTACATTTGAATCCTATCTTTTGGAATCACCTCCAACAATGTACCCACCACAGAAATCAGACTCGCAGGTCTATACTTCCCAGGCTTCTCCTTACATCCCTTCTTAAAATAATGGCAAAATATTACCCAGTATCCAATCATCCAGCACCTCACCATAGTTACAGATGATACAAATATTAATGCACCACAATATCCCCCTTAACGTCCCACAATGTCCTGGGATACACTAGATCAGGTCTCTGAGATTATCCAACTTTATTTTCAAAGAACTCCAGCATTTCCTCTGTTTTTTTAAAACATCAATATTCATTTTCCTGAGTTTGCCTGCTTTCCAGTAAAACAACTGATGTGAAAATTCATTTTCTGACTCTCCCATCTTCTGAAATTCAAACGGAACTGCAGGGGTGAACTGTTTTCTTCTGATAAGAAAATGACCCATGTTTACTCACCCAAAATAGCTACAAATAAAAAGGCACCCTGCCTTAGAACTAAAACGAAAGATGGCAGAAAGGAGATGAATGTGACTAACAATGATACGTTTGAACAGAACCTCTCCAAAGACAGTTGCCTTGAGCACAAAAATCCCAGATCAGAACAAGCCTCCAGGACAAACAAGGCAAGATTCTCAGCTCAGTAATGAAAGGGTGATTATACCACCTGATGAATAAATACCAAGTGCAAGATATAGCATACTAAACTCCCTAAGAAGCTCCAGGACCAACAGTTAGAAATTTTGTATTACAGTTGTTTCTTAATTAGTTTGCAATATTAAGCAATAATTTTAGTCAGAGATTCTCCAACATAATTATATATACATGTAAACAAAACATTTATGCCAATGTGTGAAAATTAACTTTTCAGAAGTACCCTCATTTTCCCTGGACAAAATAGATTACTCACAGACATTAATGACAATGTACTAGGGATAGGCCAAAACAGAACAGAAGGCATTCTTACAAATTTTATAGCAACTAATTAAAACTAAATTTCTTTCATATTTTTAATACACATGATTAGGACAATGGGTAATAAAAGAGGAAAAACAGAATTTCATAAAGAAAGCACATGAGATTCAATGAATAACAGAATTCAAACTGACTGAGAGATAAAGCCAGTCTAAGAGGCCTGAAGGTGTCTAGCAATTATCTTTGGAATGTGAATGAGGAGGATGCATAGATATATGGCATGGACGAGTGATTATTGTGTCTGTTCAATGCCATGAGGTCATGGGAAGCCGAGGCCTGTTAAAGGAATGCCTGTCATTGATTCGGCGTCTTAGAGGATTGGGTTTACGAAGTATGAGGGAGGAACCACGTGATCAAGTTGTATGTGATTGTTTTCAGCACGTTTATAAAAATACTGCTTTATGTTATAAATTCAGAGTGTGTCATTCTCTCCCTTTCAGGGCTGGCCTCTGGAGAGAATCCTTTGCCTGTGCTTTAACTGGGTTGTGCATGAATAAACCTCCACTTGCCTGAGTTCTGTCTGCCTGCTGAGTTTGCATTCCCTTTTGGGGGGGAAAAGGCTCCGACATCAACAACAACTACCTCTTTGATCTTTAAGGTACCCTACTCGCATTCTCTCCTTAATTGCTAACTTGTTTTGAATGAACTTGTCGGAGCTCTTTGAATTATGCTTAACCTTATCTGCCAAGACTATCTTGTATCCCCCTCTTTGATTTCCTAACCTCCCTCTCAAGAATACCCTTACTATGTGCATACTGGTCAAGAGATGCATTTTACCCCAGTTGCCTGTGTCTAATATATGATTTATTTGTACTTGCAAATAAAACATTGACTTTGCTGCTCCTCTGATGCTGTGCTTTTCCAGTTTCATTTTTATCAACACTGACTGTCCTTACTAAAAACTTTACATTTATCCATGTTATATTGCTTTTTGCCCATTGACTCCATCTCAACACCATCACAATAGCTCTTTCACAGCTCACCATCCAACCCAGTTTTGTGTCATCTGTCAATCTGGAGATATTGCATTTAGTTTCCTCTTCTAAATCATTGTGACTATGTTGTGAAGAGCAGGATTCTAGTCACAATTCTTCCCATGACCACTAGGCATTGCCTGCCAACGAAAAAAATGATCAATTTCTTCCCTTTGTGTTTTCTTTCAGACAGTCAGTTTTTTAAAAAATCCATCTCAACACTATGTTCTTTATTTTGTTTTATGTGGGATTTTGTCAAAATAAAATCCACATGAAGCCATCTGCTTATCACCTGTACTATGGCAGATTTGCCAAGCTGCGAACATACAGGAACAGGTCCTTTGAATCCATGCTGACTTTATTTAATCCCAATCTTTGTTTCCCCAGACACTGCAATTATGGCCTTATTTTTCACCTCTGGAGGCTTAGTGGCCTATAATTCCCAGATTATGTCTAACTTGCTTTTCAAATAGATTGATTACAATAGCTAACCCACAATCTGTGGAAAATATCGCAATGACTATGGAATCTTGCAACATAACCATTCACTATTTCTGAGACCACTATGTTAAGTACTCTGGGATGTTGATGACCTGGCTCTGCTGTTTCCCAGCTTCAATCATATCCATTGTCCCAACACATTTTTCCAAACAATGCTGATTTATTTCAGTTTTTCCCTCTCACTGAACTTTGTGTTCCCCAACATTCCTGGTGCATTATTTGTGTCATCTTTTGTGAACAGAGAACAACAGTTACGTATTTGGGTGGATAGCCATTTTTGCTTCCTATTATGGACTGCTTAAGTGATCTTAAATGACCTATCTTTGTGATCACCAATCCACGTTTTGTTTTTCGATTTCCCCTTTGCACATTTATCAGTACATTAACAGTTTGTTTCTTTTTCAAAACATCTGCAAGCTTACTCTTGTCCTCTTTTTCTCTTTCTTAATCAATGCCCTTTATCTCATCGTTTGCTGAATGTTAAATTGTGGCAAAAGCGAGGACTGCAGCTGGTGGAGATCAGAGCCAAGATTAGAGTGGTGCTGCAATAGCACAGCTGGTCAGGCAGCATCCGAGGAGCAGGAAAAGCCCTTCATCACGAATTAGGCTGGAGCCTCCAGGGTGGAGAGATAAATGGGAGTGAGGTGGGGCTGGGCAGAGGGTAGCTAAGAGTGTAATAGGCAGATGGAGGTGGGGATGAAGGTGATAAGTCAGAGAGGAGGGTGGAGCAGGCAGATGTGAAGGAAGATTGGCAGGTAGGACAAGTCATGAGGGTGATGCTGAGCTGGCAGGTTGGAACTGGTGTAAGGTGGGGGGGGGGAGGGGAAATGAGGAAACTGGTGAAGTCTATGATGTTGATTTTATCCTTCCTGCGAATTGTCCTGCTGGGATGCCAACCTTGAAGAAGTTCTCCTCTTCTCTCTACACAGATCTCAGTGAGTTTATCTCACTGCAACTGCCAGGTCATCTCTTCTGCCTTGAATTCTAAATTGTTCCCAGGCTTTATGTTTATCTGTTTATTTTCTTCCCAATTTGTATGCCTATTCTTGGGATAAAATATCATCTCACAGAACCCTAAAGTTCTGTTAAGTTTACAAAAGTAATACTAAAGCTTTGTAAATTGTAAAACTTTCCAAACTCGGGGCAGCCTCCATCTGAAAAGTTAAATGCAGTTGATGTAGCGAGACATCAGCTTGATCGAGGGCAAGTTTCTCTCGAAGCCACATACCATAATAACTTGGAAATATATCCCATTTCCTTCACTGTCGCTTGATCAAGACTCTGTAATTGCCAGTTCATGGCATTGTGGGCAGCACATGGACACACCTGTTCCAGAAGGTGGCTCACCATTGCCTGCTCAAAGAGGAATAAATGCTAGGCTCAGCCAGCGACGTCCACGTCCCCAGCGTGAATAACCAAAAACATCTGGGGTTTCTCGTTGTGGCATACAATATATTACAAGGTTTCTGTCTGCAGCATACCTGACACGAACATCTGTTGTCCACAATACACTCAATCGAGGCCCAGAGACGTTATAGCACACCCCTGCTCCAGGTTTGATTTTTGCACACGCCTCCTGAACCAGAAACAGGGACTAACATTGTGATGCAAGACTCTCTCCAACATTTACATTCTGCCTTAGTAAGAGCGTCCCACTTAATTCATTTGTGTTACTATTTTCCACTTATGTTACTTTCTTAAAGGGATTAATATTTGTACATGAGGGTCGGCAGGATGCAATACCACAGTTAACATTCGATCAGACGTTGAATGGTGGGAACAGAAGATGGGCCGAGTGGCCGCCAGCTTCCCAGCCCCCTGATGAGATTGTGAGAGAGCCGGAGGGAGGAGTTATTAACATGACCCGGGGATGAGCTCCATTGGAGCTTCATAAAGGGACAATGTCCCAGCTTGAAACCTTCTCTGCTCTTTCCCCCACAGCCCCAGTTCCTTTGCTCAAACTGGGAAAAAAGCGAATTGGGGGAAATGACCAATTGATGTTTATTTCTGGGAATCATTGGGAAAGCGGCGCATGCGTCCCTTCCCCAAAGCTGCGTGTGCCTGGGACACAGAGGGGGGCTCCGAGACCGGGATTGATTCGGGGTGAGTTCAGGGAGAACCGGGGGCTGTTTGTAAGAGGCCGAGCAGAGCAGGAACTGGTCCCGGAACTTGGAGTGAGCGGGCTGGGGGGAAGAGAGAGGCCTTTCTCGGGCTGTGTGTGGGCCTGCTGAGGGAGACAGAGCGGGAAGAAGCTGCTGTGGGACATTCTTGGGGTTTGTAATCCCCTAAACACCGATGGGAATTGATTGTTTGGCTTCTGTTTCACGCTGTTTGTTGCGAATAAACACTGAATTGTTGGGAAATAAAGGGCAGTGATCTAAATGCGATAAAAGTGCCCGTTGTTCTTCCTTTAACGGCTCGTGTATTTTTTGGGGAGCTGAATATTGAACAGTGTAACCATTCTATTTTTGAGGCTGTGCATATGTTGGTTAGTTTTCTTTCATCTGAGTAAATTATTTCAAAATTTCGCTTACAGAAAAAGACTGGGAGGAGCTCAGTGTTGCTTTGTAACCAGACCTTGTTCTGTTTAAAAACAGAAGTATCATGATCATGACCTAAATGTTACGTTGATCAGTTGATGTCTTTCGACTCAAATTATGATACCTCTCTTTTCTTCCTCCAGGCAAACGTGTGATGGACCAAGATAATGTAATATTTCCTCAGTACAAAGCCAAATATGACCATCTGTTTCTGCGAACCAGCAGGTATGTTACAGTTGTCAGATTGGAAAACATCCTTTCCACAGTCGTAGTGGATTGTGTCAGATACACATGGAGCTCAATTTCCAGAAGTATGCATTCAATCCAAGAGTCAGACACAACTGATGAAATATTTTTAAAATTTCTCTTTATACTCGATGCACAAAAGTTCAGTTCCAATTAATTCCATTATGCATGGCTAATTAGCATTTGCAACTTCAGAAGAGGGATAGACTGTATCCTCATACGAAATATACATTCAGGAATTACATTGATCCATATGTTATAAAAGCAATTTTAAAGTTACAATCAAGGTAAACAAACAAGTCATGCTGTTACATTGTTACAACAGGAATTTATGAAGAAGATAATGAGTGCAGATGCAGAAGGAAACTTTGAATTTTTCATTAACTGAAAAAGTCAAAATTACCGTTTTCATAAATCATTGTCCTGGAAAAGACACAACAGTTAAACTATATAAATTCCAAATTAACATCTGGGCGAAAGCTTGATGTTGAGAGAGTGCTCATCACGTGTGTACACACCCACAACCACCATCTCCATCCCATCCCCAAAAGCGTGCTTGCATGTGCACAGACACAATTCTATCTCACACAGAGCTACTGACTATTTTACAATAGTTGCAAATTTGAACACCATCCTGAAATACATATTACAACATCTAACAGTAATGAAGATCCATATACACCGCAACTAGCACAAAACATTTCACCAAACTGAATTCTAATCTCAGATCTCAAGTCAAAGAGATTAACAGCACGAAATACGTCTATTCAAATTATTAAGTGTGCAGTGATCAAAAACAGTCTATAATAACACAGTTGATTGAAAGGGATTAGAACTGTTAACTCAATGAGTATTCCATTTCCATAGATTTTTCATGGCAGCAGAGAAGTTGTCATTCCCACCTGTATCATAACACCATTCTCCATTTCATCATTTTGTAGGAGATCTTTTTCAGTCCAGGAAGAAAGTCTTTCTTATTCTGTATGTCTTTCAAAATTTGTTTCATTAAATCTAGGAAGAACCCTGCATTTATCTTGACTATCCCTTCATTAAACTATATAAAAAAACAAGGAATCAGGATATAGTTTTGTCAAGGAGTCAATGGAATCAGATCATTACTATTTAAAGCAGTGCAGAAAGAAAGAAAAATTGATACGTTTGTCAAGCAGCTCCTTTATTTTAACCAACAAGAATTGATTGTTCATTAAATTGAATTTGACTGTTTAAATATTCTTCACCGATAGTGGAAAATAAAAGACCTTTTGTTTTCCCCCGCCATACCAGAGAGCAACGCAAGAATACTGCTAATGGTTTGCACCAGATCCTGACCAGCTTGGTAAATAAAATAGAATTAGCCAATTCTCTTTTCTGCACAAGGAGCATTGTCTTCAGTCAGTTGCAATGCAGTTGAAGTGTTCACTTAGTTACAAATTGAATCGGTTAATACTGATCATTAATTCATTGGTAAAGTATAGCACTGTGCAAAAAATGATAGCATCCTGAAAACCAGACCTTGATATCCCCACTGTTCCTGGTTAGATTCTGCAATATAAGAATTACAAAAGTCTATTGCTTTTCTCCCCTTGATTCTGAAGAAAAGCACAGATGCTTTTCTGCTGTAATGTGTTGCATGTTCACCTGTCCGTGGATCCGAGAGGATCTAAAACTAAAGAATATAGGCTGTGGACATTATCCAACTACATGTACGAGGCCAAATATTAGCAGACATAGAAACACATCCACTTTCACTGACGGGAGCTGACTCCAGTGCCAATGAATAAAACCTCATTCATGTGAAGTAGCAGAAGTTTAAACAATTAATTATGCTTGCAGTTACTAAAAGTGACATGTTTCAATTTAGATGACACTGAACGACTGTGAGATACAATAACCAAGAATAAGGACCATATTGGTATCAAGTATCAGAGACTGATCGATTGAATTCTGTTCTTACTGTTGGCCTGGTGCTGACTTTATCCACACTCGCATTCTGGTTGAGGGCCTGAGTATTGCAGAAACATTTCCATACATTTTAATGGATGAAACACTGATTTATAAGGAATTAAACCTTCCTCAGTGCATCAGATCATGCAGAACTGGAAACATAAGGAGATAGACAGACAGAAACTGTCAGTGTGGTATAGGCCAGTATCGCTCCTTTAAAGTGATACAGATTGGCAGCACAACAGAAAACTCAGCCAGTTAATGGTGAAAGGGATAAAAGAATGAAATTTAGATCCAGGTATTTCCAAATATGGGCAGTTATAAATTGACACACCAAACCATTAATCGCTTGAGTTAGTAATAGATGTTACATTTTACAGAATCCAGCAGGAACTGATAAAGACTCCTGCATACACAAAATGTTTTTTAAAAAAGTCTGAAAACAATAACATTCAAATTCATGGCAAAGATAAACATTGAATCAACATTAATCCCTCACACACAAAGTGTTAGTGAATATTGATCGAGTTTATCTAACACTCGGACCAAACAAATACAACTCAACGTATAAAGAAAATGAGATTCACACACTCCACCTGATGCTGTTGCATACAAAACCAAACTGGCACTACAGTTATCCAATGGCAGAATACTGCAGAACAAATCTCACATTAGCATTTACCTTGTGATACACCCAACAATTAGTGGAAATTAGTATGGAGAACAGATGAACAATAGCATGTCCCAGTGCAGACACAATGGGCTGAATGGCTGTATCATTTCTGTGACTCTGTCATAAATCACTAAATGCAGAAGAGTTTAAGGCCCAATCACAATACCCTTAAAAACTACTATCACAGAATGAATCTCAGTCACAGAGGATTCTTTGTTTCCTAAATTCCTAAATTCATTCATGGGATGAGGGCATCACTGGCTAGGCCAGTATTTATTACCCATCCCTAACTGCTCAGGGGGTAGTTATGAGTCAACCACATTGCTGTGGGTCTGGAGACACAAGGATTACAGTTTCCTTACAGGACATTAGTGAACCAGATGGGTTTTCCTGAAAAATTAACCATAAATTCCTGGCGATGATTGGACTCTTAGAATATTATTCGCTGCCAGAGAATTAAGCAACTTTCATACATAAAAGAGTTGAAAATAGTTGGCACTGATTGAGTACTTGATTTTCACAGTCACACAGCAGGAACTGACAAGTATAGATCAATTCCAAAACACTCATGTGGACATAACAAAAACTGACAGGTGTAGATTGATAGCTGCTCTCACATATTCACTCTGCAGAAACTGAAAGGGAAAGAATGATACGTAAATATACAAGTGTGCGCACGCGCGCACCCACACACAACTAAACTACCACATAGCAAACACTGGCAGCTACAGTCTGGTTAATACATTTGCACATTTATAAATAAGATGCTGACAGATAGAGATTCGCAACTCCATCCTGAGATACACAGAGCAGAATATAACAGGGACAGATTGGTCAATCATACACATGTGCACGTGGCAGGACATCTCAGAGGAAGACTGATAACGACATTCTCATCATCAAAACTTATTGGAACACTCCCCTGTTTCAAATCGCATACATTGACATGTACAGTTTGATAATGACACTCCTGTTTACAGCACAGAAACTGACAAGTAGAAATTAATAACAAAAATTGCTGGAAAATTCACAGGTTTGGCAGCATTGGTGGAGGGAAATCAGACTTAACATTTGAGGTCTAGTGACCCCTCCTCAGAAGCGATTGTGTGCATTTTTCTAGCTACCATTTGGTCTTCTCGATGCGGGGTTAAATGAGTGTAGATTGGGTGTCCACTGCGCAGAACACCTACATTCTGTCTAGAAAAAATGTCCTGGAGCTTTCAGTTGCCTGCCACTTCAACACACCATCCTGTACCTTGGCCAACATCTCTGTCTCAGGCTTGCTGCAGTGCTCCAGCAAAGTTCACGGCAAGCTGGAAGAACAGCACCTCATTTTGTGCTTGGGAACTCGACAGCCTTCTGGACTCAATATTGAATTCTACAACGTTAGAGCTCGAGCTCTCCAGTATCATTTCCCCAAACCTCTCGCACCCCGCAGTTTTTTTTTTAGATTACTTGGTGTGGAAACAGTCCTTCAGCCCGACAAGTCCACAGCTGACCATCCGAAGCGCACCCACCCAGACCCATTTCCCTACAATTACCCCTGCCACAAACACTACGGGCAAATTTAATGAAAGCGTTAAGCTCGAGACATTGAATAAATGAGAAAACTCCACTCATTGAATTAACACAAGCAGTCTGTTTCATTGAATGAATGTGTTAATATTGACACATTGAATAAATGAGAGAAGCTATAAGCATTGAATTAATATTTGCAGTCATTTCAGTTGAACGAACGCGTGCAGTTTGTTTGACTGAATGAATGCGTTAAGCTCATTGCACTGAATGAGAGGCTCTCTACTCATTCTTTTAGCATGCGCAGTAGCTTCGTTTGCGTTAAATTCGAGATAATGAAAAAAATGTGAGTGTCTCTACTCATTCAATTAACATGTACATTCTGTTTCATTAAGGGAATGTGCACAGTTTGTTTCATTGAATGGATGCGTTAATCTCGTGGCATTGAAAGATCAGAAAAGCTCTACTCATTGAATTAACACGAGCACTCTGTTTCATTGAATGAATGAATTAAGTTTGATGCGTTGAATTTATGAGAGAAGCTCTACTCAGTAACACTGCAGTCTATTTTATTGAATCAAGGTCTTCATTGAATGAATGAATGCAATTGGATTCATAAAGTAAATGTGTTAAGTTCGTTTCATTGATCGATGAAAAACTTTAGATACATTGAACCAATGATTGTAGTTTGATTCAAGGAATGAAAGAATGCAGTTTGTTTCATTGCATGATTTCGATAAGCTGAAGACATTGAATAATTGAGGAAAGCTCTACTCAGTGAATTTACACGTGCAGTCTGTGTCATTGAATGATTGCGTGCGGTTTGTTTCATTGAATCAATGTATAAACCTCGTGGCATGGAATGAATTAACACATGCAGTTTGTTTTGCTGAATGAATTTGAAAGAATGAGGGAGGTTTCTGCTGTTTGATTAAACACGGGCAACCTCTTTCATTGAATGAATGCGTGCAGTTTGTTTCATTAATTCTATGTGTTATGCTCGTTGCATTGTATAAATGGAAGAAACTCTGCTCATTGAAATAAAACGTACAGTTTGCTTCATCGAATGAATAAGATAAGTTCGATATATTGAATGAAAGAGAGATGTTCTACTCATTGAATGAACACGTGCAATATATTTCATTGAATGAATGTGTGGAATTTGTTTCATTGAATGAATGCGTTAAGCTCATTAATTGAAGCACTTTGCATCATTAAATGAATCAATAAAACTTGACACATTGAATTTGTGAGAGAAGCTCTACTCCTTGAAGTAACACTGCAGTCTATCTTATAGAATCAAGGACTTCATTGAATGTATGTATGCAATTGGATTCATAAAGTAAATGTGTAAAGTTCATTTCATTCATCGAGGAAAAACCTCAGATACTTCAATGATTGAAGTTTGATTCAAGGAATGAAAGAATGCAGTTTGTTTCATTGCATGATTTCGATAAGCTTAAGACAATGAATAATTGAGGAAAGCTCTACTCAGTGAATTTACACGTGCAGTCTGTGTCATTGAATGATTGTGTGCGGTTTGTTTCATTGAGTCAATGTAGAAACCTCGTGGCATTGAATGAATTAACACATGCAGTTTGTTTTGTTGAATGAATTTGAATGAATGAGAGAAGTTTCTACTCGTTGATTAAACACGGGCAATCTGTTACATTGAATGAATGCGAGCAGTTTGTTCATTAATTCTGTGCTATGCTCCTTGCATTCTGTGAATGGAAGAATCTCTGCTCATTGAAATATAACGTACAGTTTGCTTCATCGAATGAAGGAGTTAAGGTTGAAACATTGAATGAAAGAGAGATGTTAAGTTCTTTTCATTGAATCAATGAATAATGTTCGATTCTTTGAATGAATAAAGGAAGGAATGCAGTTTGTTTCACTGATAGAATGAGTTAAGCTCATTGCACTGAATGAATGAGACGCTATCTACTCATTCTTTTCGCATGTGCAGTGGCTTCATTTGCGTTAAGTTCGAGAAAATGAAAATAATGTGAGTGTCTCTACTCATTCAATTAACGTACATTTTTTTCATTAAAGGAATGTGCACAGTTTGTTTCATTGAATGAATGCGTTAATCTCGTGGCATTGAAAGAATCAAACTTCAATCATTGGTTCTTTGTATCTAAAGTTTTTCATCGATAAATGAAACGAAATTAACACATTTTCTTTATGAATACAATTGCATTCATTCATTCAATGAAGACCTGATTCTATAAAATAGAATGCAGTGTTACTTCAATGAGTAGAGATTCTCTCACAAATTCAATGCATCAAACTTAATTCATTCATTTAATAAAACAGAGTGCTCGTGTTAATTCAATGAGTAGAGCTTTTCTGATTCTTTCAATGCCACGAGATTAACGCATTCTTTCCATGAAACAAAGTGTGCACATTCCTTTAATGAAACAGAATGTACGTGTTCATTGAATGAGTAGAGCCACTCTCATTTTTTTTTCTTTTTCTCGACCTTACCGTAAATAAGCTACTGCACATGTTAATAGAATGAGAAGAGAGCCTCTGATTCATTCAGTGCAATGAACTTAACGCATTCATTCAGTGAAACAAACTGAACGCGTTCATTCAATGGAAATGACTGCAAATATTAATTCAATGCTTATCGCTTCTCTCATTCAATCTAAGTGTCGAGATTAACACATTCATTCAATGAAACAAACTGCTTGTGTTAATTCAATGAGTAGAGCTTTCTCATTTATTCAATGTCTCGAGCTTAATGCTTTCATTCAAGGAAACAAAGTGCATTCCTTCCTTCATTCATTCAATCATTTATTCAAAGAAATTTACATTATTCATTGATTTAATGAAACACAATTCACTTGTGAATCAACTGAGTAGTACTTCTGCAATTCATTCATTGCCACGAGCTTAACGCATTCATTCAATGAAACAAATTCCACAAATTCTTGCAATGAAATATATTGAACGTGTTCATTCAACGAAAGAACATTTCTCTTTCATTCAATGTTTCAAACTTATCTCATTCATTCGATGAAGCAAACTGTACGTTTTTTTTCTATGAGCAGAGATTCTTCCATCCACACAATCCATCGAACATATCACATAGAATTAATGAAACAAACTGCACGCATTCATTCAATGAAAGAGGTTGACCGTGTTTAATCAATGAGTAGATACCTCTCTCATTCATTCAAATTCATTTAAAAAAACAAACTGCACGTGTAAATTCACTGAATAGAGCTTTCCTCAATTATTCAATGTCTTAAAGCTTATCGAAATCGTGCAATGAAACAAACTGCATTCTTTCATTCCTTGAATCAAACTACAGTCATTGGTTCAATGTATCTAAAGTTTTCCATCGATCAATGAAACGAACTTAACACATTTACTTTATGAATGCAATTGCATTCATTCATTCAATGAAGACCTTGATTCTATAATATAGACTGCAGTGTTACTTCAATGAGTAGAGCTTCTCTCACAAATTCAATGCATCAAACTTAATTCATTCATTCAAAGAAACAAACTGTGCACATTCCTTTAATGAAACAGAATGTACGTGTTAATTGAATGTGTAGAGCCACTCTCATTTTTTTTCATTTTTTCGAACGTAACGTAAATAAAGCTACTGCACATGTTAACAGAATGAGAAGAGAGCCTCTGATTATTTCAGTGCAATGAACTTAACCCATTCATTCAGTGAAACAAACTGAACGCGTTCGTTCAATGGAAATGACTGCAAATATTAATTCAATGCTTATAGCTTCTCTCATTCATTCAATGTGTCAACATTAACACATTCATTCAATGAAACAGACTGCTTGAGTTAATTCAATGAGTAGAGCTTTCTCATTTATTCATTGTCTCGAGCTTATCGCTTTCATTCAAGGAAACAACGTGCATTCCTTCCTTCATTCATTCAATCATTTATTCAAAGAAACTAACATTATTCATTGATTCAATGAAATACAATTCACTTGTGAATCAACTGAGTAGTACATCTGCAATTCATTCATTGCCACGAGCTTAACGCATTCATTCCATGAAACAAATTCCGCACATTCATTCAATGAAATATATTGCACGTGTTCATTCAATGAGTAGAACATCTCTCTTTCATTCAATGTTTCAAACTTCTCTCATTCATTCGATAAAGCAAACTTTACGTTTTATTTCAATGAGCAGAGATTCTTCCATTTATACAATGCAACGAGCTTAATACATAGAATTAATGAAACAAACTGCACGCATTCATTCAATGAAAGATGTTGCCCATGTTTAATCAAACAGCAGAAACCTCTCTCATTCATTCAAATTCATTGAACAAAACAAACTGCATGTGTTAATTCAATGAGTCAAGCATCTCTCATTCATTCCATGCCACGAGATTTATACATTGATTCAACGAAACAAACCGCACACAATCATTCAATGACACAGACTGCACGTGTAAATTCACTGAGTAGAGCTTTCCTCAATTATTCAATGACTTAAGCTTATCGAAATCGTCCAATGAAACAATCTGCATTCTTTCATTCCTTGAATCAAACTACAATCATTGGTTCAATGTATCTAAAGTTTTTTATCGATAAATGAAACGAAATTAACACATTTACTTTATGAATCCAATTGCATTCATTCATTCAATGAAGACCTGATTCTATAAAATAGACTGCAGTGTTACTTCAATGAGTAGAGATTCTCTCACAAATTCAATGCATCAAACTTAATTAATTCATTCAATGAAACAGAGTGCTCGTGTTAATTCAATGAGTAGAGCTTTTCTGATTCTTTCAATGCCACGAGATTAACGCATTCTTTCCATGAAACAGAGTGTCGACATTCCTTTAATGAAACAGAATGTACGTGTTCATTGAATGAGTAGAGCCACCCTCATTTTTTTCATTTTCTCGACCTTACCGTAAATAAGCTACCGCACATGTTAATAGAATGAGAAGAGAGCCTCTGATTCATTCAGTGCAATGAACTTAACGCATTCATTCAGTGAAGCAAACTGAACGCGTTCATTCAATGGAAATGACTGCAAATATTAATTCAATGCTTATCGCTTCTCTCATTCAATCAATGTGTCGAGAGTAACACATTCATTCAATGAAACAAACTGCTTGTGTTAATTCAATGAGTAGAGCTTTCACATTTATTCAATGTCTCGAGCTTAATGCTTTCATTCAAGGAAACAAAGTGCATTCCTTCCTTCATTCATTCAATCATTTATTCAAAGAAATTTACATTATTCATTGATTCAATGAAACACAATTCACTTGTGAATCAACTGAGTAGTACTTCTGCAATTCATTCATTGCCACAAGCTGAACGCATTCATTCCATGAAACAAATTCCACATATTCTTGCAATGAAATATATTGAACGTGTTCATTCAATGAAAGAACATCTCTCTTTCATTCAATGTTTCAAACTTATCTCATTCATTCGATGAAGCAAACTGTACGTTTTTTTTTCTATGAGCAGAGATTCTTCCAAGCACACAATCCATCGAACATATCACATAGAATTAATGAAACAAACTGCACGCATTCATTCAATGAAAGAGTTTGACCGTGTTTAATCAATGAGTAGAAACCTCTCTCATTCATTCAAATTCATTCAACAAAACAAACTGCATGTGTTAATTCATTCAATGCCACGAGGTTAATACATTGATTCAATGAAACAAACCGCACACAATCATTCAATGACACAGACTGCACGTGTACATTCACTGAGTAGAGCATTCCTCAATTATTCAATACTTAAGCTTATCGAAATCGTGCAATGAAACAAACTGCATTCTTTCATTCCTTGAATCAAACTACAATCATTGGTTCAATGTATCTAAAGTTTTTAATTGATCAATGAAACGAACTTAACACATTTACTTTATGAATGCAATTGCATTCATTCATTCAATGAAGACCTGATTCGATAAAATAGACTGCAGTGTTACTTCAATGAGTAGAGATTCTCTCACAAATTCAATGCATCAAACTTAATTAATTCATTCAATGAAACAGAGTGCTCGTGTCAATTCAATGAGTAGAGCTTTTTGATTCTTTCAATTCCACGAGATTAACGCATTCTTTCCATGAAACAAAGTGTGCACATTCCTTTAATGAAACAGAATGTACGTGTTAATTGAATGAGTAGAGCCACTCTCATTTTTTTTTTCATTTTCTCGACCTTACCCTAAATAAGCTACTGCACATGTTAATAGAATGAGAAGAGAGCCTCTGATTCATTCAGTGCAATGAACTTAACGCATTCATTCAGTGAAACAAACTGAACGCGTTCATTCAATGGAAATGACTGCAAATATTAATTCAATGCTTATCGCTTCTCTCATTCAATCATTGTGTCAACATTAACACATTCATTCAATGAAACAGACTGCTTGTGTTAATTCAATGAGTAGAGCGTTCTCATTTATTCATTGTCTCGAGCTTAATGCTTTCATTCAAGGAAACAAAGTGCATTCCTTCCTTCATTCATTCAATCATTTATTCAAAGAAATTTACATTATTCATTGATTCATTGACGTGTGAATCAACTGAGTAGTACATCTGCAATTCATTCATTGCCACGAGCTTAACGCATTCATTCAATGAAACAAATTCCACACATTCTTGCAATGAAATATATTGAACGTGTTCATTCAATGAGTAGAACATCTCTCTTTCATTCAATGTTTCAAACTTCTCTCATTCAATCATTGTATCGAGATTAACACATTCATTCAATGAAACAAACTGCTTGTGTTAATTCAATGAGTAGAGCTTTCTCATTTATTCAATGTCTCGAGCTTAATGCTTTCATTCAAGGAAACAAAGTGCATTCCTTCCTTCATTCATTCAATCATTTATTCAAAGAAATTTACATTATTCATTGATTCAATAAAACACAATTCATTGGTTCAATGTATCTAAAGTTTTCCATCGATCAATGAAACGAACTTAACACATTTACTTTATGAATGCAATTGCATTCATTCATTCAATGAAGACCTTGATTCTATAATATAGACTGCAGTGTTACTTCAATGAGTAGAGCTTCTCTCACAAATTCAATGCATCAAACTTAATTCATTCATTCAAAGAAACAAACTGTGCACATTCCTTTAATGAAACAGAATGTACGTGTTAATTGAATGTGTAGAGCCACTCTCATTTTTTTTCATTGTTTCATTCAATGAAACAGACTGCTTGAGTTAATTCAATGAGTAGAGCTTTCTCATTTATTCATTGTCTCGAGCTTATCGCTTTCATTCAAGGAAACAACGTGCATTCCTTCCTTCATTCATTCAATCATTTATTCAAAGAAACTAACATTATTCATTGATTCAATGAAATACAATTCACTTGTGAATCAACTGAGTAGTACATCTGCAATTCATTCATTGCCACGAGCTTAACGCATTCATTCCATGAAACAAATTCCGCACATTCATTCAATGAAATATATTGCACGTGTTCATTCAATGAGTAGAACATCTCTCTTTCATTCAATGTTTCAAACTTCTCTCATTCATTCGATAAAGCAAACTTTACGTTTTATTTCAATGAGCAGAGATTCTTCCATTTATACAATGCAACGAGCTTAATACATAGAATTAATGAAACAAACTGCACGCATTCATTCAATGAAAGATGTTGCCCATGTTTAATCAAACAGCAGAAACCTCTCTCATTCATTCAAATTCATTGAACAAAACAAACTGCATGTGTTAATTCAATGAGTCAAGCATCTCTCATTCATTCCATGCCACGAGATTTATACATTGATTCAACGAAACAAACCGCACACAATCATTCAATGACACAGACTGCACGTGTAAATTCACTGAGTAGAGCTTTCCTCAATTATTCAATGACTTAAGCTTATCGAAATCGTCCAATGAAACAATCTGCATTCTTTCATTCCTTGAATCAAACTACAATCATTGGTTCAATGTATCTAAAGTTTTTTATCGATAAATGAAACGAAATTAACACATTTACTTTATGAATCCAATTGCATTCATTCATTCAATGAAGACCTGATTCTATAAAATAGACTGCAGTGTTACTTCAATGAGTAGAGATTCTCTCACAAATTCAATGCATCAAACTTAATTAATTCATTCAATGAAACAGAGTGCTCGTGTTAATTCAATGAGTAGAGCTTTTCTGATTCTTTCAATGCCACGAGATTAACGCATTCTTTCCATGAAACAGAGTGTCGACATTCCTTTAATGAAACAGAATGTACGTGTTCATTGAATGAGTAGAGCCACCCTCATTTTTTTCATTTTCTCGACCTTACCGTAAATAAGCTACCGCACATGTTAATAGAATGAGAAGAGAGCCTCTGATTCATTCAGTGCAATGAACTTAACGCATTCATTCAGTGAAGCAAACTGAACGCGTTCATTCAATGGAAATGACTGCAAATATTAATTCAATGCTTATCGCTTCTCTCATTCAATCAATGTGTCGAGAGTAACACATTCATTCAATGAAACAAACTGCTTGTGTTAATTCAATGAGTAGAGCTTTCACATTTATTCAATGTCTCGAGCTTAATGCTTTCATTCAAGGAAACAAAGTGCATTCCTTCCTTCATTCATTCAATCATTTATTCAAAGAAATTTACATTATTCATTGATTCAATAAAACACAATTCACTTGTGAATCAACTGAGTAGTACTTCTGCAATTCATTCATTGCCACGAGCTTAACGCATTCATTCAATGAAACAAATTCCACAAATTCTTGCAAAAAATATATTGAACGTGTTCATTCAATGAAAGAACATCTCTCTTTCATTCAATGTTTCAAACTTATCTCATTCATTCGATGAAGCAAACTGTACGTTTTTTTTCTATGAGCAGAGATTCTTCCAAGCACACAATCCATCGAACATATCACATAGAATTAATGAAACAAACTGCACGCATTCATTCAATGAAAGAGTTTGACCGTGTTTAATCAATGAGTAGAAACCTCTCTCATTCATTCAAATTCATTCAACAAAACAAACTGCATGTGTTAATTCATTCAATGCCACGAGATTTATACATTGAATCAATGAAACAAACCGCACACAATCATTCAATGACACAGACTGCACGTGTACATTCACTGAGTAGAGCTTTCCTCAATTATTCAATGACTTAAGCTTATCGAAATCGTGCAATGAAACAAACTGCATTCTTTCATTCCTTGAATCAAACTACATTGGTTCAATGTATCTAAAGTTTTTAATTGATCAATGAAACGAACTTAACACATTTACTTTATGAATGCAATTGCATTCATTCATTCAATGAAGATCTGATTCTATAAAATAGACTGCAGTGTTACTTCAATGAGTAGAGATTCTCTCACAAATTCAATGCATCAAACTTAATTAATTCATTCAATGAAACAGAGTGCTCGTGTCAATTCAATGAGTAGAGCTTTTTGATTCTTTCAATTCCACGAGATTAACGCATTCTTTCCATGAAACAAAGTGTGCACATTCCTTTAATGAAACAGAATGTACGTGTTCATTGAATGAGTAGAGCCACTCTCATTTTGTTTTTCATGTTTTCGAACGTAACGTAAATAAAGCTACTGCACATGTTAATAGAATGAGAAGAGAGCCTCTGATTCATTCAGTGCAATGAACTTAACGCATTCATTCAGTGAAACAAACTGAACGCGTTCATTCAATGGAAATGACTGCAAATATTAATTCAATGCTTATCGCTTCTCTCATTCAATCATTGTGTCAACATTAACACATTCATTCAATGAAACAGACTGCTTGTGTTAATTCAATGAGTAGAGCTTTCTCATTTATTCATTGTCTCGAGCTTAATGCTTTCATTCAAGGAAACAAAGTGCATTCCTTCCTTCATTCATTCAATCATTTATTCAAAGAAATTTACATTATTCATTGATTCAATGAAATACAATTCACGTGTGAATCAACTGAGTAGTATATCTGCAATTCATTCATTGCCACGAGCTTAACGCATTCATTCAATGAAACAAATTCCACAAATTCTTGCAATGAAATATATTGAACGTGTTCATTCAATGAGTAGAACATCTCTCTTTCATTCAATGTTTCAAACTTCTCTCATTCAATCATTGTGTCGAGATTAACACATTCATTCAATGAAACAAACTGCTTGTGTTAATTCAATGAGTAGAGCTTTCTCATTTATTCAATGTCTCGAGCTTAATGCTTTCATTCAAGGAAACAAAGTGCATTCCTTCCTTCATTCATTCAATCATTTATTCAAAGAAATTTACATTATTCATTGATTCAATAAAACACAATTCACTTGTGAATCAACTGAGTAGTACTTATGCAATTCATTCATTGCCACGAGCTTAACGCATTCATTCAATGAAACAAATTTCACAAATTCTTGCAAAACATATATTGAACGTGTTCATTCAATGAAAGAACATCTCTCTTTCATTCAATGTTTCAAACTTATCTCATTCATTCGATGATGCAAACTGTACGTTTTTTTTCTATGAGCAGAGATTCTTCCATCCACACAATCCATCGAACATATCACATAGAATTAATGAAACAAACTGCACGCATTCATTCAATGAAAGAGGTTGACCGTGTTTAATCAATGAGTAGAAACCTCTCTCATTCATTCAAATTCATTCAACAAAACAAACTGCATGTGTTAATTCAATGAGTCAAGCATCTCTCATTCATTCCATGCCACGAGATTTATACATTGATTCAATGAAACAAACCGCACACAATCATTCAATGACACAGACTGCACGTGTAAATTCACTGAATAGAGCTTTCCTCAATTATTCAATGTCTTAAAGCTTATCGAAATCGTGCAATGAAACAAACTGCATTCTTTCATTCCTTGAATCAAACTACAGTCATTGGTTCAATGCATCTAAAGTTTTTCATTGATCAATGAAACGAACTTAACACATTTACTTTATGAATGCAATTGCATTTATTCATTCAATGAAGACCTTGATTCTATAAAATAGACTGCAGTGTTACTTCAATGAGTAGAGCGTCTCTCACAAATTCAATGCATCAAACTTAATTCATTCATTCAATGAAACAAACTGTGCACATTCCTTTAATGAAACAGAATGTACGTGTTAATTGAATGTGTAGAGCCACTCTCATTTTTTTTTCATTTTCTCGAACGTAACGTAAATAAAGCTACTGCACATGTTAACAGAATGAGAAGAGAGTCTCTGATTCATTCAGTGCAATGAACTTAACCCATTCATTCAGTGAAACAAACTGAACGCGTTCGTTCAATGGAAATGACTGCAAATATTAATTCAATGCTTATAGCTTCTCTCATTCATTCAATGTGTCAACATTAACACATTCATTCAATGAAACAGACTGCTTGAGTTAATTCAATGAGTAGAGCTTTCTCATTTATTCATTGTCTCGAGCTTATCGCTTTCATTCAAGGAAACAACATGCATTCCTTCCTTCATTCATTCAATCATTTATTCAAAGAAATTTACATTATTCATTGATTCAATGAAATACAATTCACGTGTGAATCAACTGAGTAGTACATCTGCAATTCATTCATTGCCACGAGCTTAACGCATTCATTCCATGAAACAAATTCCACACATTCATTCAATGAAATATATTGCACGTGTTCATTCAATGAGTAGAACATCTCTCTTTAATTCAATGTTTCAAACTTCTCTCATTCATTCGATAAAGCAAACTGTACGTTTTATTTCAATGAGCAGAGATTCTTCCATTTATACAATGCTCCGAGCTTAATACATAGAATTAATGAAACAAACTGCACGCATTCAGTCAATGAAAGATGTTGCCCATGTTTAATCAAACAGCAGAAACCTCTCTCATTCATTCCAATTCAATCAACAAAACAAACTGCATGTGTTAATTCAATGAGTCAAGCATCTCTCATTCATTCCATGCCACGAGATTTATACATTGATTCAACGAAAGAAACCGCACACAATCATTCAATGAAATATATTGCACGCGTTCATTCAATGAGGAGAACATCTCTCTTTCATTCAATGTTTCAAACTTATCTCATTCATTCGATGAAGCAAACTGTACGTATTATTTCTATGAGCAGAGATTCTTCAATTCACACAATCCATCGAGCATATCACATAGAATTAATGAAACAAACTGCACGCATTCATTCAATGAAAGAGGTTGACCGTGTTTAATCTATGAGTAGAAACGTCTCTCATTCATTCAACAAAACAAACTGCATGTGTTAATTCATTCAATGCCACGAGGTTTATACATTGATTCAATGAAACAAACCGCACACAATCATTCAATGACACAGACTGTACGTGTAAATTCACTGAGTAGAGCTTTCCTCAATTATTCAATGACTTAAGCTTATCGAAATCGTGCAATGAAACAAACTGCATTCTTTCATTCCTTGAATCAAACTACAATCATTGGTTCAATGTATCTAAAGTTTTTCATCGATAAATGAAACGAAATTAACACATTTACTTTATGAATCCAATTGCATTCATTCATTCAATGAAGACCTAATTCTATAAAATAGACTGCAGTGTTACTTCAATGAGTAGAGATTCTCTCACAAATTCAATGCATCAAACTTAATTCATTCATTCAATGAAACAGAGTGCTCGTGTTAATTCAATGAGTAGAGCTTTTCTGATTCTTTCAATGCCACGAGATTAACGCATTCTTTCCAGGAAACAAAGTTTGCACATTCCTTTAATGAAACAGAATGTACGTGTTCATTGAATGAGTAGAGCCACTCTCATTTTTTTTTCATTTTCTCGACCTTACCGTAAATAAGCTACCGCACATGTTAATAGAATGAGAAGCATCTCTCATTCATTCCATGCCACGAGATTTATACATTGATTCAATGAAACAAACCGCACACAATCATTCAATGACACAGACTGCACGTGTAAATTCACTGAATAGAGCTTTCCTCAATTATTCAATGTCTTGAAGCTTATCGAAATCGTGGAATGAAACAAACTGCATTTTTTCATTCCTTGAATCAATCTACAGTCATTGGTTCAATGTATCTAAAGTTTTTCATCGATCAATGAAACGAACTTAACACATTTACTTTATGAATGCAATTGCATTCATTCATTCAATGAAGACCTTGATTCTATAAAATAGACTGCAGTGTTACTTCAATGAGTAGAGCTTCTCTCACAAATTCAATGCATCAAACTTAATTCATTCATTCAATGAAACAAACTGTGCACATTCCTTTAATGAAACAGAATGTACGTGTTAATTGAATGTGTAGAGCCACTCTCATTTTTTTTTCATTTTCTCGAACGTAACGTAAATAAAGCTCCTGCACATGTTAACAGAATGAGAAGAGAGCCTCTGATTAATTCAGTGCAATGGACTTAACCCATTCATTCAGTGAAACAAACTGAACGCGTTCGTTCAATGGAAATGACTGCAAATATTAATTCAATGCTTATAGCTTCTCTCATTCATTCAATGTGTCAACATTAACACATTCATTCAATGAAACAGACTGCTTGAGTTAATTCAATGAGTAGAGCTTTCTCATTTATTCATTGTCTCGAGCTTATCGCTTTCATTCAAGGAAACAACATGCATTCCTTCCTTCATTCATTCAATCATTTATTCAAAGAAATTTACATTATTCATTGATTCAATGAAATACAATTCACGTGTGAATCAACTGAGTAGTACATCTGCAATTCATTCATTGCCACGAGCTTAACGCATTCATTCCATGAAACAAATTCCACACATTCATTCAATGAAATATATTGCACGTGTTCATTCAATGAGTAGAACATCTCTCTTTAATTCAATGTTTCAAACTTCTCTCATTCATTCGATAAAGCAAACTGTACGTTTTATTTCAATGAGCAGAGATTCTTCCATTTATACAATGCTCCGAGCTTAATACATAGAATTAATGAAACAAACTGCACGCATTCAGTCAATGAAAGATTTTGCCCATGTTTAATCAAACAGCAGAAACCTCTCTCATTCATTCCAATTCAATCAACAAAACAAACTGCATGTGTTAATTCAATGAGTCAAGCATCTCTCATTCATTCCATGCCACGAGATTTATACATTGATTCAACGAAACAAACCGCACACAATCATTCAATGAAATATATTGCACGTGTTCATTCAATGAGGAGAACATCTCTCTTTCATTCAATGTTTCAAACTTATCTCATTCATTCGATGAAGCAAACTGTACGTATTATTTCTATGAGCAGAGATTCTTCAATTCACACAATCCATCGAGCATATCACATAGAATTAATGAAACAAACTGCACGCATTCATTCAATGAAAGAGGTTGACCGTGTTTAATCTATGAGTAGAAACGTCTCTCATTCATTCAACAAAACAAACTGCATGTGTTAATTCATTCAATGCCACGAGGTTTATACATTGATTCAATGAAACAAACCGCACACAATCATTCAATGACACAGACTGTACGTGTAAATTCACTGAGTAGAGCTTTCCTCAATTATTCAATGACTTAAGCTTATCGAAATCGTGCAATGAAACAAACTGCATTCTTTCATTCCTTGAATCAAACTACAATCATTGGTTCAATGTATCTAAAGTTTTTCATCGATAAATGAAACGAAATTAACACATTTACTTTATGAATCCAATTGCATTCATTCATTCAATGAAGACCTAATTCTATAAAATAGACTGCAGTGTTACTTCAATGAGTAGAGATTCTCTCACAAATTCAATGCATCAAACTTAATTCATTCATTCAATGAAACAGAGTGCTCGTGTTAATTCAATGAGTAGAGCTTTTCTGATTCTTTCAATGCCACGAGATTAACGCATTCTTTCCAGGAAACAAAGTTTGCACATTCCTTTAATGAAACAGAATGTACGTGTTCATTGAAAGAGTAGAGCCACTCTCATTTTTTTTTCATTTTCTCGACCTTACCGTAAATAAGCTACCGCACATGTTAATAGAATGAGAAGAGAGCCTCTGATTCATTCAGTGCAATGAACTTAACGCATTCATTCAGTGAAACAAACTGACGCGTTCATTCAATGGAAATGACTGCAAATATTAATTCAATGCTTATCGCTTCTCTCATTCAATCATTGTGTCGAGATTAACACATTCATTCAATGAAACAGACTGCTTGTGTTAATTCAATGAGTAGAGCTTTCTCATTTATTCATTGTCTCGAGCTTAACGCTTTCATTCAAGGAAACAACGTGCATTCCTTCCTTCATTCATTCAATCCTTTATTCAAAGAAACTAACATTATTCATTGATTCAATGAAATACAATTCACGTGTGAATCAACTGAGTAGTACATCTGCAATTCATTCATTGCCACGAGCTTAACGTATTCATTCCATGAAACAAATTCCACACATTCATTCAATGAAATATATTGCACGTGTTCATTCAATGAGTAGAACATCTCTCTTTCATTCAATGTTTCAAACTTCTCTCATTCATTCGATGAAGCAAACTGTACGTTTTTTTTCTATGAGCAGAGATTCTTCCATCCACACAATCCATCGAACATATCACATAGAATTAATGAAACAAACTGCACGCATTCATTCAATGAAAGAGGTTGACCGTGTTTAATCAATGAGTAGAAACCTCTCTCATTCATTCAAAATCATTCAACAAAACAAACTGCATGTGTTAATTCAATGAGTAAAGCATCTCTCATTCGTTCCATGCCACGAGATTTATACATTGATTCAATGAAACAAACCGCACACAATCATTCAATGACACAGACTGCACGTGTAAATTCACTGAATAGAGCTTTCCTCAATTATTCAATGTCTTAAAGCTTATCGAAATCGTGCAATGAAACAAACTGCATTCTTTCATTCCTTGAAACAAACTAAAGTCATTGGTTCAATGTATCTAAAGTTTTTCATTGATCAATGAAACGAACTTAACACATTTACTTTATGAATGCAATTGCATTTATTCATTCAATGAAGACCTTGATTCTATAAAATAGACAGCAGTGTTACTTCAATGAGTAGAGCTTCTCTCACAAATTCAATGCATCAAACTTAATTAATTCATTCAATGAAACAGAGTGCTCGTGTTAATTCAATGAGTAGAGCTTTTCTGATTCTTTCAATGCCACGAGATTAACGCATTCTTTCCAGGAAACAAAGTGTGCACATTCCTTTAATGAAACAGAATGTACGTGTTCATTGAATGAGTAGAGCCACTCTCATTTTTTTTCATTTTCTCGACCTTACCGTAAATAAGCTACCGCACATGTTAATAGAATGAGAAGAGAGCCTCTGATTCATTCAGTGCAATGAACTTAACGCATTCATTCAGTGAAACAAACTGACGCGTTCATTCAATGGAAATGACTGCAAATATTAATTCAATGCTTATCGCTTCTCTCATTCAATCATTGTGTCGAGATTAACACATTCATTCAATGAAACAGACTGCTTGTGTTAATTCAATGAGTAGAGCTTTCTCATTTATTCATTGTCTCGAGCTTAACGCTTTCATTCAAGGAAACAACGTGCATTCCTTCCTTCATTCATTCAATCCTTTATTCAAAGAAACTAACATTATTCATTGATTCAATGAAATACAATTCACGTGTGAATCAACTGAGTAGTACATCTGCAATTCATTCATTGCCACGAGCTTAACGCATTCATTCCATGAAACAAATTCCACACATTCATTCAATGTAATATATTGCACATGTTCATTCAATGAGTAGAACATCTCTCTTTCATTCAATGTTTCAAACTTCTCTCATTCAATCATTGTGTCGAGATTAACACATTCATTCAATGAAACAGACTGCTTGTGTTAATTCAATGAGTAGAGCTTTCTCATTTATTCATTGTCTCGAGCTTAATGCTTTCATTCAAGGAAACAAAGTGCATTCCTTCCTTCATTCATTCAATCATTTATTCAAAGAAATTTACATTATTCATTGATTCAATGAAACACAATTCACTTGTGAATCAACTGAGTAGTACTTCTGCAATTCATTCATTGCCACGAGCTTAACGCATTCATTCAATGAAACAAATTCCACAAATTCTTGCAATGAAATATATTGAACGTATTCATTCAATGAAAGAACATCTCTCTTTCATTCAATGTTTCAAACTTATCTCATTCATTCGATGAAGCAAACTGTACGTTTTTTTTCTATGAGCAGAGATTCTTCCAAGCATACAATCCATCGAACATATCACATAGAATTAATGAAACAAACTGCACGCATTCATTCAATGAAAGAGGTTGACCGTGTTTAATCAATGAGTAGAAACCTCTCTCATTCATTCAAATTCATTCAACAAAACAAACTGCATGTGTTAATTCAATGAGTAAAGCATCTCTCATTCATTCCATGCCACGAGATTTATACATTGATTCAATGAAACAAACCGCACACAATCATTCAATGACACAGACTGCACGTGTAAATTCACTGAATAGAGCTTTCCTCAATTATTCAATGTCTTAAAGCTTATCGAAATCGTGCAATGAAACAAACTGCATTCTTTCATTCCTTGAATCAAATTACAGTCATTGGTTCAATGCATCTAAAGTTTTTCATTGATCAATGAAACGAACTTAACACATTTACTTTATGAATGCAATTGCATTTATTCATTCAATGAAGACCTTGATTCTATAAAATAGACTGCAGTGTTACTTCAATGAGTAGAGCTTCTCTCACAAATTCAATGCATCAAACTTAATTCATTCATTCAATGAAACAAACTGTGCACATTCCTTTAATGAAACAGAATGTACGTGTTAATTGAATGTGTAGAGCCACTCTCATTTTTTTTCATTTTCTCGAACGTAACGTAAATAAAGCTACTGCACATGTTAACAGAATGAGAAGAGAGTCTCTGATTCATTCAGTGCAATGAACTTAACCCATTCATTCAGTGAAACAAACTGAACGCGTTCGTTCAATGGAAATGACTGCAAATATTAATTCAATGCTTATAGCTTCTCTCATTCATTCAATGTGTCAACATTAACACATTCATTCAATGAAACAGACTGCTTGTGTTAATTCAAAGAGTAGAGCTTTCTCATTTATTCATTGTCTCGAGCTTAACGCTTTCATTCAAGGAAACAACGTGCATTCCTTCCTTCATTCATTCAATCATTTATTCAAAGAAACTAACATTATTCATTGATTCAATGAAATACAATTCACTTGTGAATCAACTGAGTAGTACATCTGCAATTCATTCAGTGCCACGAGCTTAACGCATTCATTCCATGAAACAAATTCCACACATTCATTCAATGAAATATATTACACGTGTTCATTCAATGAGGAGAACATCTCTCTTTCATTCAATGTTTCAAACTTCTCTCATTCATTCGATAAAGCAAACTGTACGTTTTATTTCAATGAGCAGAGATTCTTCCATTTATACAATGCACCGAGCTTAATACATAGAATTACTGAAACAAACTGCACGCATTCATTCAATGAAAGATGTTACCCATGTTTAATCAAACAGCAGAAACCTCTCTCATTCATTCCAATTCATTCAACAAAACAAACTGCATGTGTTAATTCAATGAGTCAAGCATCTCTCATTCATTCCATGCCACGAGATTTATACATTGATTCAACGAAAGAAACCGCACACAATCATTCAATGAAATATATTGCACGTGTTCATTCAATGAGGAGAACATCTCTCTTTCATTCGATGAAGCAAACTGTACGTATTATTTCTATGAGCAGAGATTCTTCCAAGCACACAATCCATCGAGCATATCCCATAGAATTAATGAAACACACTGCACGCATTCATTCAATGAAAGAGTTTGACCGTGTTTAATCAATGAGTAGAAACCTCTCTCATTCATTCTACAAAACAAACTGCATGTGTTAATTCATTCAATGCCACGAGGTTAATACATTGATTCAATGAAACAAACCGCACACAATCATTCAATGACACAGACTGCACGTGTACATTCACTGAGTAGAGCTTTCCTCAATTATTCAAAGACTTAAGCTTATCGAAATCGTGCAATGAAACAAACTGCATTCTTTCATTCCTTGAATCAAACTACAATCATTGGTTCAATGTATCTAAAGTTTTTCATCGATAAATGAAACGAAATTAACACATTTACTTTATGAATCCAATTGCATTCATTTTTCAATGAAGACCTTGATTGTATAAAATAGAATGCAGTGTTACTTCAATGAGGAGAGCTTCTCTCACAAACTGAATGCATCAAATGTAATTAATTCATTCAATGAAACAGAGTGCTCGTGTTAATTCAATGAGTAGAGCTTTTCTGATTCTTTCAATGCCACGAGATTAACGCATTCCTTCCAGGAAACAAAGTGTGCACATTCCTTTAATGAAACAGAATGTACGTGTTCATTGAATGAGTAGAGCCACTCTCATTTTTTTTCATTTTCTCGACCTTACCGTAAATAAGCTACTGCACATGTTAATAGAATGAGAAGAGAGCCTCTGATTCATTCAGTGCAATGAACTTAACGCATTCATTCAGTGAAGCAAACTGAACGCGTTCATTCAATGGAAATGACTGCAATTATTAATTCAATGCTTATCGCTTCTCTCATTCAATCATTGTGTCGAGATTAACACATTCATTCAATGAAACAAACTGCTTGTGTTAATTCAATGAGTAGAGCTTTCTCATTTATTCAATGTCTCGAGCTTAATGCTTTCATTCAAGGAAACAAAGTGCATTCCTTCCTTCATTCATTCAATCATTTATTCAAGGAAATTTACATTATTCATTGATTCAATGAAACACAATTCACTTGTGAATCAACTGAGTAGTACTTCTGCAATTCATTCATTGCCACGAGCTTACGCATTCATTCAATGAAACAAATTCCACACATTCATTCAATGAAATATATTGCACGTGTTCATTCAATGAAAGAACATCTCTCTTTCATTCAATGTTTCAAACTTATCTCATTCATTCGATGAAGCAAACTGTACGTTTTTTTCTATGAGCAGAGATTCTTCCAAGCATACAATCCATCGAACATATCACATAGAATTAATGAAACAAACTGCACGCATTCATTCAATGAAAGAGTTTGACCGTGTTTAATCAATGAGTAGAAACCTCTCTCATTCATTCAAATTCATTCAACAAAACAAACTGCATGTGTTAATTCAATGAGTAAAGCATCTCTCATTCATTCCATGCCACGAGATTTATACATTGATTCAACGAAACAAACCGCAAACAATCATTCAATGACACAGGCTGCACGTGTACATTCACGGAGTAGAGCTTTCCTCAATTATTCAATGTCTTAAGCTTATCGAAATCATGCAATGAAACAAACTGCATTCTTTCATTCCTTGAATCAAACTTCAATCATTGGTTCAATGTATCTGAAGTTTTTCATCGATGAATGAAACGAACTTAACACATTTACTTTATGAATCCAATTACATTCATACATTCAATGAAGACTTTGATTCTACAAAATAGACTGCAGTGTTACTTCAATGAGTAGAGCTTCTCTCACAAATTCAATGGATCTAACTTAATTCATTCATTCAATGAAACAGATAGCTCGTGTTAATTCAATGAGTGGAGCTTTTCTGATTCTTTCAATGCCACGAGATTAACGCTTTCATTCAATGAAACAAACTGCGCACATTCTTTTCATGAAACAGAATGTACATGTTAATTGAATGAGTAGAGACAACTCATTTTTTTCATTATCTCGAACTTAACGCAAATGAAGCTACTGCACATGCTAAGAGAATGAGTAGAGAGCGTCTAATTCATTCAGTGCAATGAGCTTAACGCATTCATTCAGTGAAACAAACTGCACGCTTTCGTTCAATTGAAATGACTGCAAATATTAATTCAATGCTAATAGCTTCTCTCATTTATTCAATGTGTCAAGATTAACACATTCATTCAATGAAACAGACTGCTTGTGTTAATTCAATGAGTAGAGTTTTCTCATTTATTCAATGTCTCAAGCTTAACGCTGTCATTCAATGAAACAAATTGCATTCCTCCTTCATTCATTTAAAGAATCTAACATTATTCATTGATTCATTGAATAGAACTAAACATCTCCATTTCATACAATGTTTCAAACTTAACTCATTCATTCGATGAAGCAAACTATATGTTTTAATTCAAAGAGCAGAGATTCTTCCATTCACAGTGCAAGGAGCATAACACAGAATTAATGAACAAACTGCTCGCATTCATTCAATGTAACAGATTGCCCGTGTTTAATCAACGAGTAGAAACTTCTCTCATTCATTCAAATTCATTCAACAAAACAAATTGCATGTGTTAATTCAATGAGTCAAGCATCTCTCATTCATTCCATGCCACGAGATTTATACATTGAATCAATGAAACAAACCGTACACAATCATTCAATGACACAGACTGCACGTGTAAATTCACTGAGTAGAACTTTCCTCGATTATTCAATGTCTTAAGCTTATCGAAATCATGCAATGAAACAAACTGCATTCTTTCATTCCTTGAAACAAACTTCAATCATTGGTTTAATGTATCTAACTTTTTTCATTGATCAATGAAACGAACTTAACACATTTTCTTTATGAATCCAATTGCATTCATTCATTCAATGAAGACCTTGATTCAATAAAATAGACTGCAGTGTTACTTCAATGAGTAGAGCTTCTCTCACAAATTCAATGTCTCAAGTGCTTCAATGAATGAGCTTAACGCATTCATTCAATGAAACACATTCCACACATTCATTCACACATCCGTCAAGCACTGGTCTAAGCAGTAAAACGTTACACTATTTGCCAGCCACTTCGAAATATTCCTGCAATCTGTGCCCCGAAGAGAGGTGAGGACTGCATATGCTGAGGATGAGGTGGCTTATGCCTGTAACGTCGAGATGAAGGGCTGATGCCCAATACAGTGATTCTCCTGTTACACGGATGCTGCCTGACTTGCTGTACTTTTCCAGCATCACACTCTCAACATCAACCTGTGCCCGTCTCTTTCTCGGATGGAAAGCATTTTTGTAAACCCTATCTCAGTCTTTACATGTCAGCATGTTACTGGTCTGTAACTCAAATCTTCTGAAGTGTAACTGGTTTTCCTCCGTAGGTGTCATCCATTGGCATAAGAATTTGTTTCATGTATTACTACAACTTTGAATGTACTGGATACCACTTTGTACAGACTCAGGCAGGGCTCACTGCCCCCCAATCCCAAACGCTATGGATATCAGCTTCTGCAAGGATTGAATTGAACATGGGACCCTGGTGCTGTGAAGCAGCAGTGCTTTCCACTGAGCAATTGTGCCGCCCCAATAGCACCGGTGGGATTTCCAGTGAGAATATGACCAACCATTTAATACTTACAATGAGAGCCTATATATCATTCTGCAACTCATAGATTCTGCCACATGAATATGTGAGTACAGTTTTCAGTTTCTGCGATGTGCATACTTGAGTGAAGTTATCTGCCTGTACTACTGAATATACGAGCAGATGTATTACTCTCTCCCAATAAGATTCTCATACATGCATACTTGAGTGAAGTTATCTCCCCATACCTTTTGGTTTCTGCTATGTAAATATGACAGTTTTTGCTCTGTGAATGTGATTGTTTAATTATCAATCTGTCCATGTTAGTTTCAGCATTGTTAAAATTTGAACATTGTTACCAATATCTAGGGTGGGATCCGCTTTGGAGAGCTCTTGCAGGGGGATAGGACAAATGACCTCTATCTGCACTGGAGAAATTCTATGTAATGTAAAAGAAAGTGAGACTTTTTATACCATTGTCAGTCTCTGACAGTATAGAGCAGTTTGGAAAGTTTCCACAACTTCTATTCTACGGTAGAGTTTATGATTGTTATAAAAATACATTCAAAATGCACAGAGACATGTTTATAACAAGACCATTGTTTGACAACTTTTGCATTCTGTGTCCAATAATCTATGGGGATCTGGGGACGTTTTCATGTCAATATTTCATTTCCCTTTGGACCACTTGAAAACATAGCATTTATTCAGTCATTTTGTAAGAGGTGTGTTCTGTTTTCACTTTGTGGGAATGAATTAAATTGCAATATTTGTTTCAATCTGACACTTGGCCTGCTTTCTAATTCCTCCAGTCTGCACAAACAGAATTGGTACATGAATTACATACAGTCATAGAGTCAGACAGCAAGTTTAAACCATGGTGAGATAATTGGATGAATACTTAATCTGAATGTTTATTTACTAGTTTCCCTACTTAACTGGAATACATTGTGACCATGCAATAGGGGGTTCAGTATTTCTGAATAAACAAGTGGAGTTTACTTTTTGACCAATGTGATGCCACATATTTAAATTTGATTGGAAGTTCACTTGTACACTGGCACTGACATATTTCACTCTTACCCTGTCCTGTTTAACTTCATTAATGAAATGCTAGCTCTCCCAACCATGTGATCCTTGTGGGCATGATTTTTCCATTTTTGCCTGTGCACCTGGCAGTATTTATGTGCTTTGTAAGTTATTCTATACCCACTGTGTATGGGCACTATCTCATTCTTTGTTGGGTCCAGAAATTAGTTTCCTTCTCACCCTTCATTACATGAATAAGGACAATACCTGGCGCAGTCAGCAACTGTTTGATCTGCTCTTCCATTCACTTGTACGGCTTGTGTACTTGGGAATTACTATCTACCTGTCAGTCTGTGCTATTCAATGGAACTGGTCCTTCAAAACTCTGCTCAGATGTGACAGGCTGCCACAGAGTAGAGCCACGTTGTCTAGAAACTAAAATTTATGTTGACTACTCCGGCTGTTCTCCATTGTGTATACACACTGATTTTAGGTATTAAAAAGATTTTTGAAAGGAACAGTTATGACACAGGGAGGATGCCCATACTCACTTGACCCTGCTTCAGTCTTCCTGCATTGTGTTACTGAGCAGTTTAAATGTTTGCTGTAAAGTGGACAGCCAGTTAGCAGAGTGGGACAGAAGAGAGTTTTCAGTTCATGTTTCCTGAAGTGAATGGGAAAGATCTTATTAATTGTTTGTACCTGTAGGATTCAGACAAATAAAACTGCAACACATTGCCACAGAAATGAGTCTGTGTTGTCCTTAAAAGTAAGGTGCGAAAAGCAAAGGACGTTTGCAATTCTGATCGTGCGGAATGTAACTGGGAGTCGTGATATCAAGGTCTGGCCTTCGGAAAGTCATACAGTTGTATAGCACAGAAACAGGTCCTTTGGTCCAAGCCGTTAGTGCTGACCAGAGATCCTAATCTGACTCAGTCCCATTTGCCAGCATTTGGTCCGTCTCCCTCGAAACCCGTCTCCCTTGAATTCCCCAACATTAGAAAACAATACCTTGCGTATTTACCCTCTCAATGTCACTCATGATTTTATTAACCTCAATAAGGTCATACCTCAGCAGCAGACAGTCCGGGGGAAAAGAAACAACAGCCTTTTCGGCCTCTCCCCATAACTCAAATCCTCTCGCTCTGGCAATGAGACATACTGATGGGAGTAGTACAGTTGATGTAGTTTACATGGACTACTGTAAGGCCTCTGTAGGAGCATAATCCCCAACCACACATAAAAGACTCAGGAGGGAGGCAGGATTCAGGCAAGTGGTAGGTGTTTATTCAAGCAGAAGCCGGTTAATGCAGGGAGAGGGCCAAAGGATCTTCCCCTGAGACAGGCCTCAGAAGAAAAATCCATGGCACACTCTGATTTTACAATAAAAAACAGTATTTATTGTACATGTTCTGTGAACAATCACAAACAACGTGATTAATATGTTCCTCCCTCTTACTTTGCATACCCTATCCTATGAGACACCTAATCAATGTTGGGCATCCATTGGACAGCTCCAGGCTCACATGATCTCAAGGTGAGTAGCAGATACTGTAATCGCTCGGTCTTAGGATATTTCTATGTATCCTATTTGTTCACATTCAAAAGTTACTTGCTATACTCCTTCGGGTTTCTGTCAGTCTAGCTTATCTTGAGGGACATCCTGAGTGCTAATATTGTATTTAATTTTAATCAAATTCAATCACTTCTCTTGCATTCCCCACTTATGTATGAAGAAAAAACAGAAAATAGTTAATTTTGCATTACTTGCTAAAAATTTATAAGTGTGAGATAATGCATTTTAGGCGGTCGAACAAGGGAAAGAATTACACAATGAAGGGTAGGGAGTACTGAGGAACAAAGGAACCTTGGTATACAAGTCTATAGATCCCAGAAGGAAACAGCACAGGCAGACAGTCTGCTGGAGAAGGGCTACAGAATGCTGGCCTTTATTACAAAAGCTACACAATTTAAAAGAAAGGAAGTCTTATTACAATTTTATAGAACATTGATTAGGCCACAGATGGAATACCGTGTGCAGTTTTGGCTGCCACCCTATCAGAAGGATGCCATTGTGCTGGAGAGGGTGCAGTGGGTTGGAACGTCATTGTTATGAGGCAAGACTGGATGGGTTTGGTTTGGTTTCCTTGGGGCTGAGGGAGGATCTGGCTGAAGAATACTCAATTATCAGAAATGTAGGCAGAGTAGGTTAAGAGAATCTTTCTCCCCGTGACCGAAGTGTCTAAGTCCAGAGGGCCAAGTTGAAGTTGAGGAGAAAACAGCTTAGAGGAAATGTGAGAAAAATATTTTGACCCAGAGGGTTGGTAGAGTTTGGAACGTTCTGCCTGAGAGGGTGATTGAGTACTGTCATGGCATTTAAGCAGCATCGGGACGTGCTTTTAAAAAGCCAGGGTACAGTCAGCTGTGGGCCAAGTCGGAAATGGGACGAATGTAGTTTGGTGGTTGTTGAACATCATGGACATGGTGGGCCAAAAGGTCTGTTTCTATGCTGTACAACTCTATATCTCTATAACATCCTTGTAAATCTTTACTGAACCACCTCAAGTCTAACAACATCCTTCCTGCAGCAGGTTGGTGACAATTGTACACAATCTCCTAAAAGTGGATTAACTAATGTTCTGCACAGCCACCAGATGACGTCCCAACTCCTACACTCAATATTCTGAAAAATGAAGACAAGCACGCCAAATGCCTTTTTCACCACCCTGTCGATAATTTTGAAGCACTGCACCTTCATCAGGTGGTTGCAGAAGGAACAGTGCTTTGACAGCTAGTGCTTCCAAATAAACCTGTTGGAGTACATTCAAGCAAATCTTCACCGGCCCACTGAGGTTTCTTAGTTCAGCAACACTCCCTAATGCCCTACCATTAAGTGTGGAATTCGTGTCTTGGTTTGCCTTATCAAAATCTATGTAAACTAAAATACAACTGCCACTCCTCAGCCCACTGACCCACCTGACAAGACGTATAGTTAGTAAGTATGCACATGACACCAACATTGGAAGTGTAATGGACATCGAAGAAGATTACCTTGGATTACAACAGGATCTTGATCAGATCGGCCAATGGGCTGAGAAGTGGCAGATGGAGTTTAATTTAGATAAATGTGAGGTGCTGCATTTTGGGAAAGCAAATCTTAGCAGGATTTATACACTTAATGATAAGGTCCTAGGGACTGTTGCTGAACAAAGAGACCTTGGAGTTCAGATTCATAGCTCCTTGAAAGTGGAGTTGCAGATTGATAGGATAGTGAAGAAGCCGTTTGGTATGTTTTCCTTTATTGGTCAGTGAATTGATTACAGGAGTTGGGAGATCATTTTGCGGCTGTACAGGACATTGGTTAGGCCACTGTTGGAATATTGCATGCAATTCTTGTCTCTTACCTATTGGAAAGATATTGTGAAACTTGAAGGGGTTCAGAAAAGATTTACAAGGATGTTGTCATGGTTGGAGTATTTGAGGTATCGGGAGAGGTTGAATAGGTTTATGGCTGTTTTCGGAGGTTGAAAAAATCATGAGAGCTATGGATAGGATAAATAGACAAAATTCATTCCCTGGGGTATGGGAGTCCAGAACGAGAGGGCATAGGCTTAGGGTTAGAGGGAAAGATTTAAAAGGGACCTGGAGGGCAATGTTTTCAATGTCACGTAGAGTGTGTATAGAATGAGCTGCCAGAGAAATTGGTATTGCATCCTGCCGACCCTCATGTTCAAATATTAATCCCTTTAAGAAAGTAACATAAATGGAAAATAGTAACACAAATGAATTAAGTGGGACGCTCTTACTAAGGCAGAATGTAAATGTTGGAGAGAGTCTTGCATCACAATGTTAGTCCCTGTTTCTGGTTCAGGAGGCGTGTGCAAAAATCAACACTGGAGCAGGGGTGTGCAATAACGTCTCTGGGCCTCGATTGAGTGTATTGTGGACAACAGATGTTCGTGTCAGGTATGCTGCAGACAGAAACCTTGTGATATATGCCACAACGAGAGACCCCAGATGTTTTTGGTTATTCACGCTGGGGACGTGGACGTCGCTGGCTGAGCCTAGCATTTATTCCTCTTTGAGCAGGCAGTGGTGAGCCACCTTCTGGAACAGGTGTGTCCATGTGCTGCCCACAATGCCATGAACTGGGAATTACAGAGTCTTGATCAAGCGACAGTGAAGGAAATGGGATATATTTCCAAGTTATTATGGTATGTGGCTTCGAGAGAAACTTGCCCTCGATCAAGCTGATATCACTCTACATCAACTGCATTTAACTTTTCAGATGGAGGCTGCCCCGAGTTTGGAAAGTTTTACAATTTACAAAGCTTTAGTATTACTTTTGTAAACTTAACAGAACTTTAGGGTTCTGTGAGATGATATTTTATCCCAAGAATAGGTATACAAATTGGGAAGAAAATAAACAGATAAACATAAAGCCTGGGAACAATTTAGAATTCAAGGCAGAAGAGATGACCTGGCAGTTGCAGTGAGATAAACTCACTGAGATCTGTGTAGAGAGAAGAGGAGAACTTCTTCAAGGTAGGCATCCTAGCAGGACAATTCGCAGGAAGGATAAAATCAACTTCATAGACTTCACCAGTTTCCTCATTTCCCCTCCCCCCTCACCTTCACCAGTTCCAACCTGTCAGCTCAGCACCATCCTCTGACCTATCACCTTCATCCACACCTCCATCCGCCTATTACACTCTTAGCTACTCTCTCCCCAGCCCCACCTCACTCCCATTTATCTCTCCACCCTGGAGGCTCCAGCCTCATTCGTGATGAAGGACTTTTCCTGCTCCTCGGATGCTGCCTGACCTGCTGTGCTGTTGCAGCACCACTCTAATCTTGGCTTTTATCTCCACCAGCTGCATTCCTCGCTTTTGCCACAATTTAAAATTCAGCAAACGATGAGATAAAGGGCATTGATTAAGAAAGAGAAAAAGAGGGCAAGAGTAAGCTTGCAGATGTTTTGAAAAAGAAACAGACTGTTAATGTACTGATAAATGTGTAAAGGGGAAATCGAAAAACAAAACGTGGATTGGTGATCACAAAGATAGGTCATTTATGATCACTTAAGCAGTCCATAATAGGAAGCAAAAATGACTATCCACCCAAATACGTAACTGTTGTTCTCTGTTCACAAAAGATGACACAAATAATGCACCAGGAATGTTGGGGAACACAAAGTTCAGTGAGAGGGAAAAACTGAAATAAATCAGCATTGTTTGGAAAAATGTGTTTGGACAATGGATATGATTGAAGCTGGGAAACAGCAGAGCCAGGTCATCAACATTCCAGAGTATTTAACATAGTGGTCTCAGAAATAGTGAATGGTTATGTTGCAAGATTCCATAGTCATTGCGATATTTTCCACAGATTGTGGGTTAGCTATTGTAATCAATCTATTTGAAAAGCAAGTTAGAGATAATCTGGGAATTATAGGCCACTAAGCCTCCAGAGGTGAAAAATAAGTACATAATTGCAGTGTCTGGGGAAACAAAGATTGGGATTAAATAATATCAGCATGGATTCAAAGGGCCTGTTCCTGTATCATTATGTTCTCAGCTTGGCAAATCTGCCATAGTACAGGTGATAAGCAGATGGTTTCATGTGGATTTTATTTTGACAAAATCCCACATAAAACAAAATAAAGAACAGAGTGTTGAGATGGATTTTTTAAAAAACTGATTGTCTGAAAGAAAACACAAAGGGAAGAAATTGATCATTTTTTTCGATGGCAGGCAATGCATAGTGGTCATGGGAAGAATTGTGACTAGAATCCTGCTCTTCACAGCATAGTCACAATGATTTAGAAGAGGAAACTAAATGCAATATCTCCAGATTGACAGATGACACAAAACTGGGTTGGATGGTGAGCTGTGAAAGAGCTATTGTGATGGTGTTGAGATGGAGTCAATGGGCAAAAAGCAATATAACATGGATAAATGTAAAGTTTTTAGTAAGGACAGTCAGCGTTGATAAAAATGAAACTGGAAAAGCACAGCTTCAGAGGAGCAGCAAAGTCAATGTTTTATTTGCAAGTACAAATAAATAATATATTAGACACAGGCAACTGGGGTAAAATGCATCTCTTGACCAGTATGCACATAGTAAGGGTATTCTTGAGAGGGAGGTTAGGAAATCAAAGAGGGGGATACAAGATAGTCTTGGCAGATAAGGTTAAGCATAATTCAAAGAGCTCCGACAAGTTCATTCAAAACAAGTTAGCAATTAAGGAGAGAAAGAGAGTAGGGTACCTTACTGTTGTTGTTGTCAGAACCTTTTCCCCCCGAAAATGGAATGCAAACTCAGCAGGCAGACAGAACTCAGGCAAGTGGAGGTTTATTCATGCAAAACCCAGTTAAAGCACAGGCAAAGGATTCTCTCCAGAGGCCAGCCCTGAAAGGGAGAGAATGACACACTCTGAATTTATAACATAAAGCAGTATTTTTATAAACGAGCTGAAAACAATCACATACAACTTAATCACGTGGTTCCTCCCTCATACTTCGTAAACCCAATCCTCTAAGACGCCGAATCAATGACAGGCATTCCTTTAACAGGCCTCGGCTTCCCATGACCTCATGGCATTGAACAGACACTATAATCACTCGTCCATGCCATATTTCTATGCATCCTCCTCATTCACATTCCAAAGATAATTGCTAGACACCTTCAGGCCTCTCAGGCTGGCTTTATCTATCAGTCAGTTTTTAGATTAGATTAGATTACATTACAGTGTGGAAACAGGCCATTCGGCCCAACAAGTCCACACCGACCCGCCGAAGCGAACCCACCCATACCCCTACATTTACCCCTTACCTCACACTACGGACAATTTAGCATGGCCAATTCACCTGACCCTGCACATCTTTGGACTGTGGGAGGAAACCGGAGCACCCGGAGGAAACCCACGCAGACACGGGGAGAACGTGCAAACTCCACACAGTCAGTCGCCTGAGGCGGGAATTGAACCCGGATCTCTGGCGCTGTGAGGCAACAGTGCTCACCACTGTGCCACCGTGCCGCCCACAATTTGAATAACAGTTTGAATTCTGTTATTCATTGTATCTCATGTGCTTTCTTTATGAGATTCTGTTTTTCCTCTTTTATTACCCATTGTCCTAATCATGTGTATTAAAAATATGAAAGAAATTTAGTTTTAATTAGTTGCTATAAAATTTGTAAGAATGCCTTCTGTTCTGTTTTGGCCTATCCCTAGTACATTGTCATTAATGTCTGTGAGTAATCTATTTTGTCCAGGGAAAATGAGGGTACTTCTGAAAAGTTAATTTTCACACATTGGCATAAATGTTTTGTTTACATGTATATATAATTATGTTGGAGAATCTCTGACTAAAATTATTGCTTAATATTGCAAACTAATTAAGAAACAACTGTAATACAAAATTTCTAACTGTTGGTCCTGGAGCTTCTTAGGGAGTTTAGTATGCTATATCTTGCACTTGGTATTTATTCATCAGGTGGTATAATCACCCTTTCATTACTGAGCTGAGAATCTTGCCTTGTTTGTCCTGGAGGCTTGTTCTGATCTGGGATTTTTGTGCTCAAGGCAACTGTCTTTGGAGAGGTTCTGTTCAAACGTATCATTGTTAGTCACATTCATCTCCTTTCTGCCATCTTTCGTTTTAGTTCTAAGGCAGGGTGCCTTTTTATTTGTAGCTATTTTGGGTGAGTAAACATGGGTCATTTTCTTATCAGAAGAAAACAGTTCACCCCTGCAGTTCCGTTTGAATTTCAGAAGATGGGAGAGTCAGAAAATGAATTTTCACATCAGTTGTTTTACTGGAAAGCAGGCAAACTCAGGAAAATGAATATTGATGTTTTAAAAAAACAGAGGAAATGCTGGAGTTCTTTGAAAATAAAGTTGGATAATCTCAGAGACCTGATCTAGTGTATCCCAGGACATTGTGGGACGTTAAGGGGGATATTGTGGTGCATTAATATTTGTATCATCTGTAACTATGGTGAGGTGCTGGATGATTGGATACTGGGTAATATTTTGCCATTATTTTAAGAAGGGATGTAAGGAGAAGCCTGGGAAGTATAGACCTGCGAGTCTGATTTCTGTGGTGGGTACATTGTTGGAGGTGATTCCAAAAGATAGGATTCAAATGTACGGTTTGGGGAAGAGTGGTGGGAGAGGGCAAGGAATAATTAGGAATTGTCAGGATCGTTTTGTAAAAGGAAATTATATTTCCCAAAGTTGATTGAGATTGTTGAGGGAGTATCCAAGAAGATTGAGGGCACATTGGTAAACATCATTGACTTGAAGTTTGGTAAAGCCTTTAACAAGTTTCTGCATGGTAGACTAAATAGCAAGGTTAGAATACATGGGATTCAGATTGAGTGTGCAAATTGAAAACAAAAATTGGCATAACAGCAGGAGATGAAGAAGAGGTGGACAGTTCCACCCCAACTGGTGCTTGGTCCGCTTTTGTTTGTTTTTTATGTAAGTGATTTAGAGGAGAATACAGAAGGCATGGTTAGTAATTTTGCAGACGTCATCAAAATTGGTGGGATAGTGGATGGTAAAGACTCTCTCAGATTAGAAACAAACCTTGATTATATCAGTCAATGGCGTGAGGAATGGCAGATGGAGTTGTTAAGGCATTGCATATTTACAAAACAAACAAGGGTAGGAATTATACAATTACAAGCAGGGCCTTGGGTAATGCTGTTAATTAGAGAGACCTAATTGGCCAGCTGCATATTTTTGAAGTTTGCTTCACATGCAGACAATGTGGTGAAGAACACATCTAGTGTGCTTGCCTTCATTGCTCAGACCTTTGAGTACAGGAGTTGGAAGGGCGTATTGAGGTTGTTCAGAAGGGAAGGGTGGAGAAGAGCAGAACAACAGTTATTGGGGACTCGATAGTTCGGGGGACAGATAGGCGGTTTTGTGGGGGCGAGAGAGACTCACGTTTGGTATGCTGCCTCCCAGGTGCAAGGATACGTGATGTCTCTGATTGTGTGTTCCGGGTCCTTAAGGGGGAGGGTAAGCAGCCTGAAGTCGTGGTCCACATTGGCACCAACGACATAGGTAGGAAGAGGGCTGAGGATGTTAGGCAGGCTTTCAGGGAGCTAGGTTGGAAGCCCGAGGTTAGAACAAACAGAGTTGTTGTCTCTGGTTTGTTACCCGTGCCACGTGATAGAGGGTCGAGGAATAGGGAAAGAGAACAGTTAAATGCGTGTCTACAGGGATGGTGCAGGAGGGAGGGATTCCGGTATCTGGATAACTGGTGTTCTTTCAGGGGAAGGTGGGACATCTAAACAGGATGGTCTACACCTGAACCTGAGGGGCACCAGTATCCTTGGGGGGAGATTTGCTAGTGCTCTTCGAGGGGTTTTCAACTAACTCTGCAGGGGCATGGGAACCTAGACTGTAGCTTTAGGGTGCAGGATTTGGAGTGTAGGGAGGTTAAGAACATGGCATCAATCTCAAAGGACGGTGCCTGTAAACAGGAAAGTGGTTTGAAGTGTGTATACTTCAATGCAAGAAGTATACGAAATAAGGTAGGTGAACTTGCAGCGTGGGTTGGTACCTGGGATTTCGATTTTGTGGCTATTACGGAGACATGGGTAGAAAGTGACAGAATTGGCTGTTGCAGGTTCCAGGGTTTAAATGTTTTAGTAGGGTCAGAGGTGGGGGTAAAAGAGGGGGAGGTGTGGCATTGCTTGTCAAAGATAATATTACAGCGGTGGAAAGGACGATGGATGAAGACTCGCCATCTGAGGTAGTTTGGGCTGAGGTGAGGAATAGGAAAGGCGAGGTCACCCTGTTAGGAGTTTTCTACAGGCCTCCTGACAGTCCTAGAGACGTAGAAGAAAGGATTGCGAGGATGATTCAGGAGAAGAGTGAAAGTAATAGGGTGGTTGTTATGGGGGACTTTAACTTTCCAGATATTGACTGGGAAAGCTATAGCTCGAGTTCGTTAGATGGGTCGGTGTTTGTCCAATGTGTGCAGGAGGGTTTCCTAACACAGGCCAACAAGAGGTGAGGCCATACTGGATTTGGCTCTGGGTAACGAACCAGGCCAGGTGTTAGAATTGGAGGTAGGTGAGCACTTTGGGGACAGTGACCACAATTCGGTGACTTTTACTCTAGTGATGGAGAGGGATAAGTGTGCACTGCAGGGCAAGAGTTATAGCTGGGGGCAGGGAAATTATGATGTGGTGAGGCACGACTTAGGATGCATGGCTTGGAAAAGTAGGCTTCAAGGGAAGGGCGCAATTGATATGCGAAGCTTGTTCAAGGAGCAACGATTGAATGTCCTTGATAAGTATGTACCTGTCAGACAGGGAGGAAAGGGTCATGTGAGGGAGCCATGGTTTAATAAGGAATTGGAATCCCTTGTTAAAGGGAAGAGGGCGGCCTATGTAAAGATGAGGCGTGAAGGTTCAATTGGGGAGGATAGCAAATGTGGTTACCATGTTCAAGAAGGGGAGTAGGCATAACCCTAGTAACTATAGACCGGTGAATCTCACTTCTGTGGTGGGCAAAGTCTTAGAGAGAATTGTAAGGGATAGGAATTATGAACATCTGGATAGGAATAATGTGATCAAGAATAGTCAGCATGGTTTTGTGAAGGGCAGGTCGTGTCTCACAAACCTTATTGAGTTCTTTGAGAAGGTGACTCAGGAGGTGGACGAGGGAAAGCGGTAAATGTGGTGTATATGGATTTTAGTAAGGCATTTGATAAGGTTCCCCACGGTAGGATACTGCAAAAAAAAATACGGAGGCATGGCATTGAGGGTGAGTTGGAGGTTTGAATTAGGAAGTAGCTGGCTGGAAGAAGACAGAGGGTAGTAGTTGATGGTAAAGATTCATCTTGGAGTGCAGTTACTACCGGTGTTCCGCAAGGATCTGTTTTGGGATCATTGCTGTTTGTCATTTTTATAAATGACCTGGAGGGGGGCTAGAAGGTTGGGTGAGCAAGTTTTCAGATGATACGAAAGTCGATGGAGTTGTTGACAGTGAGGAAGGATGTGGCAGGTTACAGCGGGATATAGATAAGCTGCAGAACTGGGCACAAAGGTGGCAAATGGAGTTCAATGTAGGTAAGTGTGAAGTGTAAGAGTAACAAGAAGATGGGGTACTGGGCTAATGGTTGGATACTTGGTAGTGTGGATGAGCAGAGGGATCTTGGTGTCCATGTACACAGATCTCTGAAAGTTGCCACCCAGGTAAATAGTGCTGTGAAGAAGGCATATGGCATATTGGCTTTTATTGGTAGAGGAATTGAGTTCCGGAGTCCTGAGGTCAAGCTGCAGTTATTTCAGACTCTGGTGCGGCCGCATCTGGAGTATTGTGTGCAGTTTTGGTCGCCATACTATAGGAAGGATATGGAGGCACTGGAACGGGTGCAGAGGAGGTTTACCAGGATGTTGCCTGGTATGGTAGGAAGATCGTATGAGGAAAGGTTGAGGCACTTGGGGCTGTTTTCATTGAAGAAAAGAAGGTTTGGGGTGACTTGATAGAGGTGTAGAAGATGATTAGGGGTTTAGATAGGGTTGACCATGAGAACATTTTTCCATGTATGGAGAAAGCTATTACGAGGGGGCATAGCTTTAAATTAAGGGATGGTAGGTATAGGACAGATGTTCTTTACTCAGGGAGTCGTGAGTTCATGGAATGCCCTGCCAGTAGCAGTGGTGGACTCTCCCTCTTTATGGGCATTGGATAGGCATATGGAGGATAGTGGGCTAGTGTAGGTTAGGTGGGCTTGGATCGGCGTAACATCGAGGGCCAAAGGGCCTGTACTGCGCCGTATTTTTCTATGTTCTTGTATAGGATGTTGATGAGTCCTCTTCTGGATTACTGTATCAAGTTCTGGTCACCCTGTTATCAAAAGTATACTATTGAGCTGGAAAGGGTTCAGCATGATGAGAATGGAAGATACCATTATAACAATAGGCTGGGACTTCTGTTCTCTGGAGCCTAAGATCTTGATGGGTGGTAGAGTTTTGACAATCATGAGGGCTAAAGGTAAGGGAAATGGTAGGTATCATTTTTTATGGTAAGAGACTGCAAGACTATGAGACACGTTTTTAAGGTAAAAGGAAAAAGTTTCTTTAAAGATTAGATTCACTACAGTGTGAAACATGCCCTTTGGCCCAACCAGTCCACACTGATCCTCTGAAGAGTAATCCATCCAGACCCATTTCACTCTAACCAGTGCACCTAACACTGTGGGCAATATAGCATGGCCAATTCACCTGATCTGCACATCTTTGGATTGTGGGAGGAACCCAGAGGAAACCCACGCAGACTCTGGGAGAATGTTTGCAAGTTTTTTTTTAAAAAACAGTATGGATTGTGTGGAAATAACTTTGAAAAGGGGGTGATACATATGGACACAGTCACAATGTTGAAAGGACATTTGGATAAGTATATCATTGTTAAGACTTTGGAGGGTTATGGGCCAAGAACAGGCAGGTAGGACTTGTCTAGTTGGAGATTATATTGGGTATGGACTGGTTGGATATAAGAATCTGTTTCTGTGCTTTTTGACTGACCCTTGCAGTGAAGCAACTGTTCTGGTTTGATCTCAGTTCATTTTGAAAGCTTCTAAATGACAGCAGAAAGTCTCATTCAGAACATTATGCAATCAAACAACATCCTCGGGGTATGGAAATCTAACTGTAAAATGAATCTATCCTAGGAATTCAAGATAGGCACTTTTGTTTGGCAGAAGTGGGTATTGCAGATGCTGGAGATTAGAGTGGTGCTAGAAAAGCTCAGCAGTTCAGGCAGCATCCGTGGAGCAGGAAAATCGGTGTTTCAGGCAAAAGCCTTTCCTGGTGAAGGGTTTTTGCCCAAAATGTTACTTTTCCTGCTCCTCGGATGCTGCCTGGCCTGCTGTGCTTTTCTAACACCACTGTAATATTGACTTCTTCTGTTTGCCAGAGATCAAAATCAGGATCATACCCCACAAGGGCGGGTTGCTCCCGAACTGGTCCAGTATTAAACAGCAACATGACCAACTCGAACCAGCTGAAAAATGACTATTGCCTCCACTACGCTCCCTGTCTACGAACAGGGACAGGACCCTATATAGGAACATATCCGAAAATAAAACACGGTCATAATAAAACATGATAAAGTTACTTACGGCGTTGCGGCAATTCAGCTCTTCGGGGTAAAATCAGTGACTGCAGATGCTGGATACCAGAGTTCGGATTAGAGTGGTGCTGGAAAATCACAGCAGTTCAGACAGCATCCGAGAATTCAGCTCTTCCGAAATGCAGTTCAAGATAACGTGAATCTGCCTGCAAGCGAGTACAGGGATTGAGTGATTCATTTACAGGACGATGCTTAAAGACACGAGAACACAGACATATACAATGTCGTACTCCGAGCACTGTTGCGTTGTATCAATATTCCATGATAAACATTTCACGCTCCTTGTGCTACGGTTCAAACGATGAACGGCCATGAGAAAGGTTTCATATTCCATCACACACTCTGTAACAGTACAGTATTCGAATAAGGCAGGGACTTGTAACCGATATCAATTAAAAGAAGGTAATTCAATCCGACAGACGGGAGTGTTCAGCTCCTTTCACAGATGCTGTGAGTGGCTCTGAAAAGAGTCTTTGGGTTGTCAGATATAAGAATGGTCTCTTCACTTTTTAGCGGCGCCCCCAGCGGCGGTTTTCTTGGGCAGCAGCACGGCCTGGATATTAGGCAGCACCCCGCCCTGAGCGATGGTCACCCCTCCCAGCAGCTTGTTGAGCTCCTCGTCGTTGCGCACGGCCAGCTGCAGGTGCCTGGGGATGATGCGGGTCTTCTTGTTGTCCCGGGCCGCGTTGCCGGCCAGCTCCAGGATTTCAGCCGTCAGATACTCCAGCACCGCAGCCAGATAGACCGGCGCTCCGGCACCCACGCGCTCAGCATAGTTACCCTTTCTCATGAGCCTGTGAACACGGCCCACCGGGAACTGCAGGCCAGCCCGGGACGACCGAGATTTCGCCTTGGAGCGACCTTTCCCACCGCCCTTTCCTCCTCTTCCAGTCATGGCCACAATCTCACAAGCACTTTCAGAGGGAATGCTGCACTCCGCCCACATTGCGGCCTCTTATTACTTCGGGAGGAATGGTGGGGCGGCCGTTTCTGATTGGTCCCATTGTCCAGCCCCTCCTAATGTTGTTCCAATTCCCAATCAGATATCTGCCTCATTCCCCAATCCGGAGAGGGCACGGGGAGGAGGGCGGAAAGTACCGGCGCCAAATCATCAACCGCCTTTTTACAATTTGAAAAGCCCGCCAATATGTAACGAAAAGTAGAGAGTTTAAACATAGAAGAATGCGCCAATAATCGATTTAATTTACTTATACAATAAAAGTGTACCCTTTACATTATCCTCCTTTACCTCCTGGAATCTGCCCATTTCTGATCCTGAATGGAATCTTGTGAACATTAAACACAAGTGGAAACAAAAAAAGGCACCAAGCCCTGCAACTAACCATTTATTTCACATTTCAACAGCACCCCGACATACTGATAAAACATGATTAAGTTCTCCCGCGTCAGTGCAGTAATAGTGAACATGATCGTTCGAGAATATTTTAAAAAGTTGCCCTCCCTATTGCAAATGATCATATATCGATAAAAACGCCACATATTCTATGGCAGTTCTGCAGCTGTTCTAGTTTTGTTTCGGTGTATTTTGCAAGGCTCTGCATCCGGACGATACCCGTGCGGAGATTTCGAAATGAAAAAGAAACAAAGTAAAATCGCACTCCGAAGGAAACTATTTTGCTAGCCGGCTGGTGCTTGGGGGCACTTTGTATTCCGGGGGTGAAGCTGAGGGTTCGTGCTCTACCGGGGCTTGTAACTCCTGAACTGATCGAATAACAAAGAGTAACACAAACATATACAAGCAGCTGAAACTCCGTGGAGTTTAACATGACCTCTCTCCCCAGGCAGGGACGACGGGATACACATGACCGCATCCGAGATAAGGCGCGCACCGGGTCAGCTGTCACTCCTTACGTTACACAACATTTACAACATACAAATCTCGCAGAGACATTAATTGTACATATCCAGAAACAATGGTTCAGCTGTCTCAGTGAAGTTAATCATTAAGATTTTTTTTTCAACGCCAGCAATTTAAACAGAACCACAGGTCTGCTTCCACTCCTGCTCTGAGCTGCTCCTTGTCCACTTTTTTCTTAAAATTCTAACACCAGTTGAGTGAGATTCAGAAACTAAACAATACCCATACAGCTCCATGAATGGGGCCACCTGATGCAAGTGGGTATGTGGATGAGAGTTTATACCTGTCAGTTCCTGCTTCGTGAATGTGTGGGTGTAGTTATCAAACTGTAACTTTCAGTATATGTTAAATATATTTACATATTCACACAGCAGAAACCAGCAGATTCTGATAGATAACTAGGGAATCAAAAATAATACAGCATTGAGGCAGCCATTTTTAGCTTGAAAAGCCCACCAATTTCCAAACAAAGGAGTACGTTTTACACTTAAAAATGAAGTACAAAAAATTAAGTTTAAAAAAGCATTAATACTCATGTTAATTTACTTTTAGTTTACAAATGTGTACTTCACACGGTCTTTCCTCTCCCTCATCTGTCCATTTTTGATCTTGAGAGTGGATTTTTTTAAACCTTGAAAAGAGGCTGAAACAAAACGGGCCAAACACTGCCGTCTGCAACTTGTCTTTTCACTTCATATATCAGTAGCACCCCGGCATGCTGATAAAGCAGCACACAACATTCTTCCGGCTCAGTATCGATGACGAACACTGTGTTTAGACGATATTTTAAAGCTGTCCTCCCTTATCGGTCTCGATCAGATTCAGCAAAAATCACCACATTTCAGTCCGGCAGCTGTTTTGGTGTTCTCTCGGTTCACTTTGAAAGCCTCTCACCGACAGCATTGCTGTTTACATTCTGAAAAGTCGGATTAAATCTGCGCATTGGCAATGTAGAACCAAAGATGAAAATACATCAGTGGGACTGAAAGCTGTGGGCACTTCCAACAGGGCTTTTAGCAACTTGAATGGTATACGAAATCGCTCTCCCGACCTCGTCAATTTGCAGTTTCCTTTCGATACATGTGAGGTGTTCGATTTTGGTAAGACAAACCAGGGCAGGACTTCTACACTTAATGGTGGGGCCTTGGCGAGTATTGCTGAACAAAGAGACCTCAGGGTGCTGCTGCATATTTCCTTGAAAGTAAAGTCACAGGTAGACAAGGCGGTGAAGAAAGCATTTGGCATGCTTGCCTTCATTGGTCAGAACATTGAGTGTAGGAGTTGGGATGTCATCTAGTAGCTGTACAGGACATTATTGATGCCTCTTTTATGAGATTGTGTGTAACGTTCATGACCCTTCTCCAGAAAGGATGTTGTTAAACTTGAGATAGTGCAGAAAAGATTTACAAGCATGATAGTGATACAGAGGAGAAAGTGAGGACTGCAGATGCTGCAGATGATAGTGATACAGAGTCATACAGCATAGAAACGGGCCGCACGGTGGCCCAGTGGTTAGCACTGCTGCCTCACAGCGCCTGTAGACCCGGGTTCAATTCCCGACTCAGGCGACTGACTGTGTGGAGTTTGCACATTCTCCCCGTGTCTGCGTGGGTTTCCTCCGGGTGCTCCGGTTTCCTCCCACAGTCCAAAGATGTGCGGGTTAGGTGAATTGGCTATGCTAAATTGCCCGTAGTGTTAGGTGGTAGGGGTATGGGTGGGTTGCGCTTCGGCGGGTCGGTGTGGACTTGTTGGGCCGAAGGGCCTGTTTCCACACTGTAAGTAATCTAAAAAAAAAAGAAACAGATCCTTCAGTCCATGATGTCCAACAAACAGCAAAATGCATTCATCCCATTTACCTGCACTTGACTCTTAGCTAACTATGTCATGGTTTCTTTAGGGCATATCCAGATGCTTCTTTCTATTCTGTGAGAGTATTCCACCACACACACAGGCAGCATGATCCAAACATTACCCACCCTCTAGATCAAAATATTTTTCTCAGATATCCCCTAAACAGCTTTCCCCGCACCTTCAACTTTTATTCTCTGGTCTTAGCCACATCTGCCGTGGGGAGAAAGATTCTCACAATCTACTGCCTTCATCTTTCACAATTTAGTATATCTCAGTCAGATCCTTCCTCAACCACCTTTTGCTCCGAGGAAACCAAACCCAACTCATACGGTCGCCCCGTTTGACGGAAACTTTCCAACCCACTGCATCCTCTCCAGTCAATCCCATTCTTCCAATTGTGTGGCAGTCAGGACTGCACACAGTATTTGATCTGCTTTATAAAGGTGGAACAAGACTCCCTTGCTCTTATATTTGGCCGCTCTGGTACTGAAGGAAAACATTCCGTATGCCTTTTTCAGCAGCCTGTCTGCCTGTACTGACACCTCCTGTGATCGATAGACTTGAACATCAAGGCAGCATGGTGACACAGTGGTTAGCGCTGCTGCCTCACAGAGCCAGAGACCCGGGTTCAATTCCTGTCTCAGGCGACTGTGTGTGGAGTTTGCACATTCTCCCCGTGTCTGCGTGAGTTTCCTCCGAATGCTCCAGTTTCCTCCCACAATCCAAAAATGTACAGTTTAGGTGAATTGGCCATGCTAAATTGCCTGTAGTGTTAGGTGAAGGGGTAAATGTAGGGGAATGGGTCTGGGTGGGTTGCGCTTCGGCAGGTCAGTGTGGACTTGTTGGGCTGAAGGGCCTGTTTCCACACTGTAAATAAGTAATCTTTGTTCCTCAGTACTGCCGAGGGACCAATCCTTCATTGTGTAATTCTTTGCCTTATTAGACCTTCCAAAATGCATTACCTCACATTTATCAGGATTAAATTCCATCTGTCATTGCAGTGCCCAATGTTCTCATACTGTAGCCTGAGAGCATCCCCCACACTGTCAACAACGCCACCGACTTTCATGTCATAGAACAAAGAACAATACCGCACAGAAACAGGCCCTTTGCACTTCAAGGCAGCACTGAAACATATAATTCCACATGAAAAATTCATCTGCAGGCTTACTAATTATACATTCTGCATTCACATCCAATTGTTAATATGTACATAACAAGCAGCAAGGGTCCCAGCACTGATCCCTGTGGTACACCACTGGTCACAGGCTTCCAATCACAAACACAACCATTATAGTTTTCATCCTGGCTGCAAGCTAATTTCAGATCCAGGTTGCTTGAAACTCGGAGAGCCAGTCTTTTATATGGGACTTTGTCAAAGGCTGTAGGGGTGGCGTGTACCTGGCAAGAATGGAGTTGCCCATGTCTGTTTACACAAACTAACCTTTAAGAATTAAACAGCAGGATGTGAAAAGCAATGGCAGGCAAATACTACGCCAGCATAAAAAATAGATGCATAATACTAAAGCATAAAGGGGAAAAGAAGCATATAAACCTGGAAGTGAAGCTTTAGGAAATGATTTCTTTTACACCCAGATCACAACAGATTGCTCACAGCCCATTAATCACAAAGTGCTAATAGTTGGGATATCTAAATTACTTTACATTTTGTAACTAAGATTTTATAACAAATTAAAATTACAAGTCTGTGGCAAGTAAGTCAAAACAATCTGTCCTTTTGGTTTTCTTCGTATATTTCCCCACTGTCCGAATTATATCAGAGCAGCAATTGATCTTGATAAAATGGAATACAATGAATAACAACATTCAAGTTGTTATTGTCCTGAAAGAGAAGCTAGCCTGAGAGAAACCCGAGGCTGTACAGAAAATAACTTTGGAATGTGAATGAATAGGATGCATAGAAAGATTTCAAGGCCTAGAGATTACAGTGTCCTCTAAACTCTCAGATGTCAGGGGTTCCTGGGGCTGTCCATTCAGTGTCTCATTGATAGGGTATGCAAAGTAAAAGGGAGGAACATCATAATCAAGTTGTATGTGATTGATATCAGAAAGTTCATAAGCAATATTGCTTTTTATTGTAACAAAAAAAATGTGTCATGGACCTCTCTTCTGAGGCCAGTCTCTGGGGTAGATCATTTGACCCTCACCCTGCACTAACCACCTGTTTCTGCTTGAATAAGCACCTACCACTTGCCTGAATGCTGCCTGCCTGCGTGCTGAGTCTTTCTTCCCAGTCAGGGGTTATGCTTCGACAAAGGCCTTACAGCAATCCATGTAAACCACGTCAACTGCACTCTCATCAGGATGTTCCATTGCCGGGACTGGAGGTTTTGAGTTGGGGGGTGGGTAAACTGGATGTTGCTTTATTCCGTGGACTGTCAGAGAATGAGGTGTGACCTTTGTATGGGTTGAGAAGATCATGAGGGGCATGATAGGATGAATAGCACTGGTCTTTTTCCGAGTGGGTGAGTGCAAAAATAGCAGGCACAGGTTTGAATTGTGGAAAAATATTTTAAAAGCGCCTGTGGGCTTTTACTATCACAGAGTGTGGTGCTTGTATGGAATGAGCTACCAGAGGGAGTGGAGGTGGTGGGTACAATTACAACCTTTTATAGCCACCTGGATATATACAAGAATAGGAACAGTGTTGATGGATATGCGCCAAATGCTGGCAAATTTGACTAGCCATGATGCCAGTGCTGGACTGGGGTGGACAATGTCAAGAATCACACTGCCAATTTGTTGTACACCAGGTTTATTTGGAAGCACGAGCTTTCAGTGCATTGCTCCTTCATCGCTCTGAAAGCTAGTGCTTCCACGTAAACCTGTTGTACTATAACCTGGTGTTGAGATTTTTAACTTAAATGAGACCAGGTCAGATTAAGATCTCTGGTCAGCATGGACAACTTGGACCAAAGGATCTGTTTCTTGTGCTGTATAACTGTGTGACTCTCTGAAGGCCACACCTTGATATCACTACTCCCAGTTAGACTCTGCACTATCGGAAGTGCAAAGGTCCATTGCTTTTACCTCCTTGACGCTGAAGAACAGCCCAGATCCTTTCTGTGACAAAGTGCTGTGGTTTCACTTGTCTGGACTCTTACAGATACGGTCAAAGAAAATAAGCTCTTTCCCATTCACTTCAGGAAACATGAACTGAAAACTCTCTCCTTTGCTAACTGGCTGTCCATTTAATAGTAAACATTTAAACTGCTCAGTAACACAATGCAGGACGATTGAAGCAGGATCAATCGAGTGTGGGCATCCTTCCTGTATCATAACAACTGTTCCTTTCATAAACCACTTTATACATAAAATGCACACAACAGTCCAAATAGTCAACATTAAATTTTAGTTTCAAGTTTTTCACTAAGCAACATGGCCCTAATCTGATCACAGTCTGTCACATCTGAGCAGAGTTTTGAAGGACAATAAACCATATCAACAGTCCAATTGAATAGCACAGACTGTCAGGGAGAGAGTACTCCCCAAGTACACAAACCGTACAAGTGAGTGGAAGAAACAAGATTAGTTCTGCAGTCACAGAGAAGAACAAATAGTTGCAGATTGCATCAGTTATTGTCCTTATTTATGTAATGAAGGACTTGAAAGATACTGAATGGTTTCTGGACACAACAAAGAGTGAGATGATATCAACACACAGTGGGTACAGAATAATTTACAAAGCACAAAAACACTGTCAGGTTAGTAGGTACGTAGGCAAAAATAGAAAAATTATGCCTACTAGGATCACATGGTTGGGAGAGCTACCGTTTCCTTCAATGAAACAGGAAAGGTAAGAGTGAAGTACGTCAGTCCCAGTGTACAAGAGAACTTCCTATAGAATTTTAATGCATAGTATAATGTTGGTCAAAAAGTAAACTCCACTTGTTTATTTGGAAATACCAACCTATTGCATGCTAACAATGTATTCCACTTAAATAGGGAAAGAAGTAAATAAATATTCAGGTTAATTATTCCTCCAATTATCTCATCATGGTTTAAACTTGCTGTCTGACTCTATGACTGTACATAATTCATGTATCAATTCTGTTTGTCCAAACTGGAGGAATTAGATAACATGCCAAGTGCTAGGTTAAAACAAATATTGCAATTTAATTTCTTTTCACAACGTGAAAACTGAACACATCTCATGACTGAATGAATACGTTGTTTTCAAGTGGTCCAAAGGGAAATTAAATATTAACATGAAAAGGTACACATTAAGACAGATCCCCAGAGATTATTGGATACAGAATGCAAAAGCTCTCATAAAGTGGTTTGGTTATAAACATGTGAACAATAAGTTAAAAATGCGCATTCAGAATATAACTTACAATCAATCCCGTACCATAGAGTAAAAGTTGTGGAAATTATCCAAACTGTTTTACGCTGTCAGAGACTGAAGATGGTACTAAAAAAAGTCTTGCTTTCAATTACAGTAGATATAATATCTTGGTGCAGATAGAGTTCATTTTGGCCCATCGCCCCACAACAACTCACCAAAGCAGATCCCAGCCAGATGTAGACCTCACCATAACTCAACATTTACCATAGTTAACCCACTGATACTGGAGTGGTGCTGGAAAGGCACAGCAGTTCAGGCAGCATCCGAGGAGCAGGAAGATCGACGTTTCAGGCAATCTGGTTTCCAGCATCAGCAGCCCTTGTTTTTACCAGTTTTAACCCACTGACACTGATCATCATTGAATACTACAGGACATTTTACCATGGCTAATCCAGAAAACCTGCACATTTTTGGACCAGAGGAAACCTATGCAGACATGGGCAGAACATGCAAACTGCACACAGGTAATGAACCAAGGCTGGAATTGAAACTGCATCCCTGGCACCACTGTGCCACCATGCCACCCTGACATGGATGGCAACAGGTAAAGTCTTATTCATGTTGAGCAACTGAGATTTGAAGAAAAAAAGAGCTCCTGCAGTTTGTGCAAGTGGCATGTTAAACAGAGACAAATATATAAGTACTCACTTATTCACAGAACACAAACGGACGGGCACAGATACTTTCAGGTACAGATGCACTCATCCATTCATATAGTTGAAGCTGTCAGTGATAGACTGATGATTGCACATTGCACATTCACATTGCAGAAACTGACAATTTCATAATACACTCCTATATTCCCAGAGCAGAATCTCACAGGTATATAATAACTACATTCTTACATTCACCTAGAACCTAATGAGGCAGATTGATACCTAAAATCACACTGACGTCGCAAAAGCTCAGGTAGAGACTGATAATGCCACTCTCATATTCATACAGCAGAATTTGATAGGGGCAGATAGATAATTGGACTGTCATCTTCACATCACAGAAACTGTTAGAGAGAGGTTGTCATATTCAAATTGGTGAAACTGATGGACAGATCAATAACCATACTTCCATATTCACAGATCAGAAACTGACAGGTACAGATGGATGAGCATAACTGAGGACTGCAGATGCTGGAAATTAGAGTTGAGAGTGTGGTGCTGGAAAAGCACAGCAGGTATGGAAGTAGCAGAATCAACGTTTTGGTTAAATGCCCCTTCATCAGTACAGATGTATAACTACATCAATACATTCACATAGCAGAAACTGACAGGGAAAGATTGATAACTACACTCATGCATTCGTGTCACAAAGCGACAAGTACATTTCAATACGGACCCCCACATGTTCACTTAGGAGAAGATGGCAGATAGACATTGATAACTACGTTCACATTTCAACAATGGAGAAACGGACATGGACAGATTGATAATTAAACTATCACATTCATAAAGCAGAAACTGACATATTCACACAGTAGAAACCAACAGGTTTAGAGTGATAACTTCACTCAAGTATGCACATAGCAGAATATTACTGGGACAGAGTGATACCTGCACCTTCATAGAGCTGTATAATGATATGTAGGCTCTAATTGTAAGTATAAAATAGTTGGGCATATTCTGACTGGTGATTTGAAGAACAATTTATCATATTTAAGGCAAAAGAAAATGATCTGAAGGCAGTTGACAGAGTTGATGCTGGGAGATTGTCAATGCTAATGAGAGAATCCCGAGTAATGGACACAGTGTTGAACAGGAAGCCTTCTGTCTAAGAAAGCAATGCAGAACATTCTCGCCTTGTTCTGTTCCACACAGAACAGTTAGGGTTGAGTTATCAGCTTAATTTATGCTAATGTAGCTATATATCTTTTTTGATATGTAAGGGAGTCTTTGGTTATGTGCACTAAACATCAAAATGAGATGAAGATCATAACTAAAGCCTTTGTGATCTGTTCTCCTGACAGATTACACACAGACAGATAGAAATGTCACAGAATTCTCATGCTTCTGCTCTGAGATATTTAAAGTGACACAAGCCTGAAAGAAATTAATAACTGCAGCATATCCACTGTATCTGCAGCATCATTCACCATGCACTTTATCTTTAACGTACTGATATGTGTGTGCTCATAGATGACATACTGATCAATTTAGTTATCAGAGATATACCAGGGATGGAGTGAAAAAAGATTAGCCATCCATTTCAACAGAAACTTCGAGATGTTGAGAGATTTGTTCTCTGACATGCCAGTGATTGACTGAAACTGAGTAAAGCTGAAAATGTGTTGCTGGGAAAGCGCAGCAGTTCAGGCAGCATCCAGGGAACAGGAGAATCGACGAGATTCTCCTGTTCCCTGGATGCTGCCTGACCTGCTGCGCTTTTCCAGCAACACATTTTCAGCTCTGATCGCCAGCATCTGCAGTCCTCACTTTCTCCTCTGAAACTGAGTAAATACAAGATTAGAAACAATAAACTGGCAGTTACAGAATGAAATAATGAGTCACTTCCAAAGCAATAAATTGTTAGGATATTATACAACTATTGATTAGCTAGAAACTGGCACAAGCAGGGGGATAGGGGGGGGGTTAGGGTGTATGTTCGCTTGCTGAGCTGTAGGTTTGATATCTAGTCGTTTCAAAACCTGGCTAGGTAACATCATCAGTGGCAACTTCCAAGTGAAGCGAAGCTGTTGTCTCCTGCTTTCTATTGATTGATTGTCTTTTCTGGCAATAGTCCTTCAGAGGTGCATATCTCCTCATCTTTCAGCATCACAGATTTTATCTCTTAATATTGTAACCACTTTACCTGATCCTCCTATGCAAGTAAACATTACCTTCAGAGGTGGATGGTTTGACAAGATCTGGCACCTCGGATCAGCTTGTACATTCTGGTGCAGCTTTCGAGCCTCCATTGTACTTTCAGTTACACCTCAACAAATTTCACTGGCTTATCCTGTTTCCTATATCTGGTTTCCCAGTGTTTTTCCGAACCCACCAACACTGTGATTTCGCATAGCCTACTTTATTGCAGGGAAAACACCAGAGCTTTTTAACTTCTCTTTCCCCTTCAAGTGTTTCCTTTTTAACTTGTGATAAGTCATTCTTACGACATTCACTGAGATCTATCGTTTCCTTTCCAGGTGAGGATTTCTCTTATCTTCAACTTCTATCTCTCATGGATTGAAATTGGTTTTAGAAGCCAAAACTTCGAACAACTCATAACCATCAGGCGTTTCAGATGCCAATCTTGCTGTTTTAACTCTCTGATCTTCCACATAGGTTTTCACTGCTTCAGGAAGTGAATTTTTGAACTCCTGTCTAAGTGCCAATTTCCAAAGTTCAAACTCCATATCTTCCTTCCTTTCTTTTCTCTTTCTCCCCGCTCTCTCTTCTCCATTTAATCATATTTCAAAAGATGTCATTTCTGTTGCCCTTTCCTTGTCTTGTGCTTCTAACTCATGTTGCTGCATTTTCGATTGAATGTCAGCCATCTCTGAAGATTCTGATGGTGTTTCCAACAAATGGAAATGCTGAGCTCCTGCTGTAATTATCTCTCCTTTCCACATGAAAGGACACAGACTCAATTCCAGCTTGTCTGCTATTTCCAGCAGCTTACCCTTAATCACCTTTTGTAAGAGGCCCAAAATCACTTCTTCCATCCACAGAAAACTCTTGATGACTGAAAGAGCCATTGCTATCCCAAGCACTGTTTAAACCAACTGAATTCAAAACCCGGAACAAAAGACACTAACACTTACCACTCGCTGCCTTCAAGTTCAACAACCCTAATCCCAAATCAGAACTACAGACCCCCTCAAAACATTTCAAGTAGCCAGGATCCTAACTTTGCTAGTTGGTTTAGGCAGGTGTACTCGGATATTCCAGGAATGATGTAGCTGGTCCACCCACGTAGTTTTAAACAAAACAGAACTGATTTACAAGATTATCAAATGAAACAAATGCCTTAAAAGAGAACAGGATACTAAATAACTTTACCTATCCGAAAACCCTACAGATTATACCAACTTAATGATGCTGTTCCCAACGCTTGCAATAGTTCCCACAAACACCCTTTGGCACAAAAAGATAAAATCAAACACAGGGTCTTAAAGCAGGGATGTTAGAGAGAGAGAGTACCAGCATAGACTGGCTTCTTTGGGTTCAGCAGCTTTTTCAACTGCCTGACTACTTTCAGTCATTAGCCAGACAGCCAAAAACTAAATCAAACCAGAGAAAAGCTGAGCTGGGAAAACTGGGACACTCCGCTTTCATTGTACAAGTGTTCTTTTGAAAAATGTGGAAGCCTTTTGCCTGAGGCATTATCTATGAGCTATAATTAAAATGTCCCTAAAACCCATCAAGTCAGACTTTTCAGAGCCTGTGTATTTTACAGGCTTGTTAAAGGAGCAACAGTATCACATCAGACTGGTTCACAAAGTAAAAGCTGTGGGATACAGGGTAATGTGTTGAATTGGATGCAAAGTTGGCTTAGTAAGAGGAAACAAATGGTAATGGTTGATGGCTACTCTTGTGAATGGAACGTTGTTTCAAGTGGTGCTCTGCATGGCTCAGTGTTGGGACCTCTCCTGTTTGTTTTATACTTTAAGAATTTGGACTTGAATGTGGTGGGCAGGTTTGTGAAATTTGCAGATGACACAAAAATTGGCCATTTAATGGATAGTGTAGAGGATAGCTGTAAGCTCCAAAATTATTACAGATGGTTTGGTGGAGTGGGCAGGAAAGTGGCAGATGGAGTTCAGCTCTGATAAAGTGTGTGGGAATGCATTTTGGGAAGTCAAACAGTAAATGGGAATAGAAAATAAATGGGAATCTGCTGAGGGGGCAGGGTAAGTGAGAGATCTTGGTGTGCAAGTGTAGATGGGGTTGTAAAGTCCCTAAAGGTAGATGGGGTTGTAAAGAAGGCACATGAAATGCTCTCCTTCACGGGCAGAGGGATGAAATACAAAAGTAGGGATATAACAATGAAACCGTACAAGGCAGCACTGGTCAGGCTACAACCGGAGTATTGTTCCAGTCAAGTCACTACATCACAGGAAGGATGTCATAGCTCTGGAGAGAGTGCAGAAGAGATTTACTGGAATGTTGCCAGGGCTGGTGAATTGTAGCTATCGGGAGGGATTGGAGAGATTGGGGTTATAGTCTTTGGAATAGAGGTGACATGATTAAGGAATATTAAATAGTGAGCTACTAATGAAGGAGAAGAACTCCGAAAGCTCGTGCTTCCAAATAAACCTGGTGTTGTGTGATTTTTCACGAAATAGGGAGAGAATATCGTTCACAGGAGGAACCTGTTTCCTTTGGCAGAGAGTTCAAACACCAGGGATCATTGATTCAAACAAAGTGGTGTATGTGAGGAAAATGTTTTTTATCATAGAGTGGTGGGTATGTGGAATTCGCTGCCTGATTTGGTGGCACAGGCAGAGACCCTAAACTCTTTTAAACAAAAATCCCTGGAACTGCACCTCCAGTTCCATTAACTGCAAGGCTACGGGCTGCTGCAAGAAGATAGGATGAGAAAGGGCCTCTGGGGGTCTTTGGGTTGGCATGAACAAGATGGGCCGAATAGCCCCCTCTGTGCTGTATTAGTTTTATGATTCAATAGGTATCAATTGGACACTGGAGAAAGTGAGGTCTGCAGACGCTGGAGATCAAAGCTGAAACTTTATTGCTGGAGCAGCACAGCAGGTCAGGCAGCATCTAGGGAACAGAAGAGCACAGCAGGTCAGGCAGCATCTAGGGAACATTCCTGAAGAAGGGCATGTGCCCGAAACGTCGAATCTTCTGTTCCCTAGATGCTGCCTGACCTGCTGTGCTGTTCCAGCAATAAAGTTTCACCATCAATTGGACACTGCCAGTCTGTACAGTGTATGTAAATATATTGACCATATATTGAATGTTACAGTTTGATGGCTACACTCTCACATTCTCCAAGCAGGAACTGACAGGTATAGATCAATAACTAAACTCACATATCCACATACCCACTTGCATCAGGTAGGCTCCATTTATGGAGCTGTATGGGTGTTGTTTCACTTCTAGATCTCATTCCTTTGGGCTTAGAATTTTAAAAAATGGACAAGGAACAGCTCAGGGCAGAAGTGGAATCAGACCAGTGGTTCTGTTTAAATTGCTGGCTTTAAATAAAAAAAACCTTAATGATGAGGAACTGAATGTTACATTGATATTGCCAATCACAGCTGATGTTGAATTACAGGAGGTATCTCTTCTGTCTTTCTCCAGGCAAGTACTCAAAGGACCAAGATAATGTGTGACAGCTGCTTCGAACAGACAGCAGGTATGTTATTACTGTCAGAGCGAAGAACATCCTTTCCACAGTCAGCGTGGATTGAGTCAGACTCACATTGAGCTCCATTCCCAGAGAGATATGTTCAAACCAAGAGTCAATCACTATAGTTTTATAGTTTTAAATCTATATTCTAAATGCATCCTACCCAGTTCCAATCAACTTGAACGAATTCTCATCCAAAATATATCCTGAATTAAAATCTGAACATCGAACAGTACAGGACAGGAAAGGCTCCTTGTGCCAAACATGCCGCCAAAATGCAATTAATCTCTTCTGCCTGGTCTAGGTCCATAACCCTCCATTTCATACATGTTCATTGCTTACCTAAAAGTCCTTTCAATATCCTTATTGTATCTTCCTCCATCTCCACCCCTGGCAGTGTGTTCCAATGCTACCACTCTCTTTGTTTAAAAATAAAACTGCCCCTTATGTCTCATAGAGTCATAGAGATGTGCAGCATAGAAACAGAATCTTTTTTCCAACCTGTCCATGCTGACCAGATATCCCAACCCAACCTAGTCCCATCTGCCAGCACCTGGCTCATATCCCTCCAAACCCATCCAAACGCCTCTTAAATGTTGCAAATGTACCAGCCTCCACCACTTCCTCTGGCAGCTCATTCCATACCCGTACCATCCTCTGTGTGTCCCTTAGGTCTCTTTTAAATCTTTCCCTCTTAAGTATACTCATACTTCCTGTATACTCTTCTAAGGATTCACTCGATCTATCCTGTCTATACCTGTTAGGCCCCCTGCTTTGAAGTAAATGCAGTTTAATTTATTAGTCCTACTTTGTCTCTGCTTGCCCTGATTGTTTGAGTCACGACTGTTTGATTCGATTCTGTTCTCAACAGTACCAGTCTCAGACTGATCTCTTTCCTCACTATTTCCTTGGTTCCCACCCGCCATTCTCACCCCCCCCACCCCACCCCACCAACCTTACTATAGTTTAAATCCTCCCGAGCAGACCTAGGAAATTTCCCTGCCAGTATATTAGTCCCCTTCCAATTTAGGTGCAATCCGTCCATTTTGTACACGTAACTTCTACCCAAAAACAGATTCCAATGATCCAAAAATGTGAATCCTTCCGCATCCACCAGCTCCTCAGCCATGCATTCATCTGCTCTATCCTCCTATTCCTGCCCTCACTAGCTTGTAGCACTGAGAGTAACCTCCTTTTTAAATTTCTGCCTAATTCTCTGTAATCTCCATTCAGAATCTCAACCTTTTCCCTTCCTCTGTCGTTGGTTCCAATGTGGACAATGACCTCTTGCTGCCCCCTCTTCCCATGTGAGAACATTCTGTACCCTCTCTGAGACATCCTTGATCCTCGCAACAGAGAACCAACACACCATTCTGCTTTATCGCTGCTGGTCACAGAAACATCTGTCTGTACCTCTGACTACACAATCACCTAACATAATTGATCTCTTGGAAGCCAACATACCCCTGTTGCATTAGAGCCAGTCTCAGTACCAGAAACTTGGATTCTCAGGGGAACGTAGCATGAACAGCCATCAACCCCTACACTTTCCAAAACATCATACCTGTCCAAAAGGAAATCAAATATTGACATGAAGAGGTACACATTCATACAGATAGATTAGATTAGATTAGATTAGATTACTTACAGTGTGGAAACAGGCCCTTCGGCCCAACAAGTCCACACCGACCCGTTGAAGCGCAACCCACCCAGACCCATTCCCCTACATTTACCTCTTCACCTAACACTACGGCAATTTAGCATGGCCAATTCACCTAACCTGCACATTTTTGGATTGCGGGAGGAAACCGGAGCACCCGGAGGAAACCCACGCAGACACGGGGAGAATGTGCAAACTCCACACAGAGAGTCGCCAGAGGCGGGAATTGAACCCGGGTCTCTGGCGTTGTGAGGCAGCAGTGCCACCGTGCCGCCCAGAGGTACTGTGTCACCGTGCCGTACGCAGAGGTTATTGGACACAGAATGCGAAAGCTCTCATAAAGTGGTCTGGTTATAAACATGTGAACAATAAATGCAAAATACAGATGCAGAATATAACTTACAATTTAAAAACTACCATTGAATAAAAGTTGTGAAAATGATCCAAACTGCTTTACACTGTTGAGACTGACAATGATAGAAAAAGTCTCACTTTCATTTACAGCACATAGAATTTCCCAGTGCAGGGAGAGGTAATTTGGCCCATTCCCCTGCAACAACTCTACAAAGCGGATCCCATGCAGATGCAGATGTAACTCCACGTTTACCACAGTTAACCCACTGACACTGCACATCCTTGAATAATACAGGACAATTTACCATGGCTAATCCAGCAAACCTGCACATGTTTGGACTATGCATATTGATATTGAGGCGATTCAGAGATGCTAACACAATTGAATGTCAAGAGGGTGATGGTTCAATTCTCTCTTATTGGAGATAGTAATTGCCTGCGATGTGTGAAGTGGGAATGTTACTTACCACTCATCAACCCAAGACAGCTTGAGTTGTCAGAGTGGCAAGCTACTGCAACACGCTGATTTCAGTTCTTTCCCTTGTGGCTGTGCGTGTTTTTGTACGGATTAGGTTCCTCAGTGGAGACTGGATTACCCGTACTAACGATGGAGTCAATGTGGGACAGATTGTTCATGGGCGACCGGATCACTCTTAGCTGCGATGCCGGTCGGGAGGTACGTGCGACGAACTATAACTGGATCGTAAACAACATGATCGAAGAGTTCAAAGGGAAGACTTACATCATAGAGGCTGATAGACAGGAGGATGATGGGGAGTACAGATGCTAAACTTCCACATCGACCCATAAAACACCCTACAGTAATAGCATTCTTGTGAGAATATCCTGTGAGGCTCACCACTCTTAGATAAACCAACCTCTTTGTTGGGGTGTTTCTAATAATTCCTAAAGATAAACAAGGCTGCACAAAGGTTCATGAATATTCACGGAATCGATTGACGGTGACCTTCACCCATCTTGTCTACCCCACCTGTCTCAGGCATTGCTGCCACATTGTGAGCCACATACCCTTGTACTGGGTAGCTTGCCCATTCGAAGTTTGGTGGCAATTGGATCTGGAAAGGGAAGGGTTAAGGACAGGCAGTGGTCTCCAGGAAGGACTATTCTGAGGATGGCAAGTGGGTGGATGGCATGGTTTTGACAGAGACTGAATCGCTGTTACCCAATGACTCTCAAAGTGAAGCAGGGGGGTTTGAACACACCCTGTGGATTGCCACCTTGGTCTGCTCGATTGCTAGTCTGTGATATGACCAGTATATATGACCTGCCCCTTAGGTTCTGATATAGTTCCTCACTAAAGCCATCAAAGCGGAGAACAGAGGACTGGGTGGGACTATCCAATTGAATGACAGAAATTCGTTGGTGTCTTTAGCCTGAGCTGGGAACTGCGAGGGATAAAGTGCTTTATTTTCTCCTTCAACTTCAATCTGATTTAGTTCCCTCCCTTTCTCCCTATTCTCTTTCACTTTTTTAATATAGGCATTGCCCTTAATGGGCATTGCTTTTTAATAAATACTTAGCCACTCGGGTGTTTTCTTTGTGGTGGAAAAACGTATACATAATCCAGTCCATTCATAACAGTGTCTTTTCCTACTGTCTCACTATATCTACAAATAGAGAAAATCACTATATACATTAACGCGGGTGATTTGGGGGAAGAAAATAAAATAGAGGGCTTTGAGCCAAAAAGGCACAAGAAAGAAAGAAAAATGAAGCATCATCTCACCCCCAGCTCCCGTACCTCTTGTGATGGAGAGGTTCTGCCCCTTCCACTGAACGAAGAGACCAGGGTTCAAGACCCACGTCCGCTAGAAGTGTTCAATAGCAACTCTGAAAAGATTCGTTAGAAATAATGTTTTAATAAAACGAACCCCTGCCCACATCTATGCTTGGCTGTCATTGTGGCGAGAGCAATTGCTGTCTCCTACTGCTCTCAATGCCTTTCGAGAGAGGTGAGCACCGCAATAGATACAATGCTTTTTTCTCCGCCTAATTCCATCTTGGTTTGACCACTTTCCCTACATCCTCCACACTTTTAATGGATTTCATGGTCAGGTAAATGGCAAATTGGTGATTTACTGGTGGCGGCTCACAGATAGAAAAGAGGGGAGAAAAGAAAAAAAAAGTGTAGGTCAGAGATTTTGGTGGTTGGAAAGCCGTGTGTGATAAGACATCTGGGTTAAAAGAAAATTAAAAATCAGACCGAGTTCTGGTAGTGATTTGTCGTTTTAAAAACAAAATGAAAGGCAGGGTGAATTGATGATGGGAAAGTCATTCAGTTAATGTTTATATTATCGAGAATGGGCTTTCCTTGTCAATATCTGATTGGCTGGTTAACTGGTGGCAGTTTATGGATAAAAAGAAAGAAAACGTCATGGTGATTTGAAGGTGGAAGAAAACAATTTGTTTGGTTGTGTCCAACTCGAACCGCACTGGCCAGCCATCCCAAACTGACCCAATCTCATTTACCTGCATTTGGTCCCCAAGCCCTTTTAACGTTTCCTAGCCATGTATCGAGCCCTTTCCTGAAGAAGGGCTCATGCCCAAAACGTCGATTCTCCTGCTCCTTGGATGCTGCCCGACCTGCTGCGCTTTTCCAGCAACACATTTTCAGCATGTATCGATCAAGATCTTTTAAATGTTATAATTGTACCCACCTTTACCACTTAAACTGCAGCTCATTCTATATAAACACATCACCCTCAATGAGAAACAATTGCCTTTTAAGTATTTTCCCCTCACCTTAAACCTATCCCCTCTAGTTTGAGATTCCGCTTTCCTGGACCTCGGATACGGCCTGAGCTGCTGTGCTTTTCCACACTTTTTGACTCTGACCTCCATCATCGGCAGTCCTCACATTCTACTGAGGGAAGGACCTTGCCAATGCACCTTATATATGCCCCTCATGATTCTGTAAACCTGCATAAGATCACCCCTAAAGCTCCTACAATCCAGCGATAAAAAAGTGACCTCAACTGCCACTGCGTACAGATCCAGTCTCCGCACTGTAGGAAAAATGTGGTTACTTTGGTTGGGGGGTGGGTAGCGGTCGGTTTACAGAGGAGATTCAGCAAGATGTTTTCTTTGGAACTGAAAAAGTGGAGGTTTGGTAAAGATGTGTAATATTGAGGGGCATGGATATGGGGATAGGAAGTAGCTGTTCCCCTGAATCGAAGGGCCAAAAACAAGGGGTGGTATCAACTTAATGTGAAAGACTGGCGCCTTAGAAGGCATTTAAGGATCTATTTATCACCCAGAGCACAGTAATGTCTGAAATGCACTGCCTGGGATGCAGGGAACCTCACTATCTTGAAGAAGTACACAAATATCCACTTGAGGTTTCTTCACTTTCAAGGAAATGGGCCTACAGTGGATATTTGGGCAGGAGTGTACGTTTCTGTAGTACAAGTTTGATGGGCTGAAGGGCCTCTTGTTTTTTTGTATGCATCTGGTTTCTGGAAATCCCTTCCATTGACCAATTCAGGCAAATTCTAACCCTCCCTTCCTTTGCTTTTGTGGACAACACAGTTACACTCTTACTCCTCCCTTCTGATCCGAACTCGTTGGCTTTCATTGTAACCGTTCCAAGGTTATTTGGATATTCAATGAGGAGTTCGGTGCTTCTCTGCTCTTCAATCATTTCTGTCAATCTGGTCAGTTCCCCAACACTAAGCGATCTAAACTGGGTTTTTCTCCTTGTGCAGAACGAGACCATACTGCTGTGACTTTGGTGCATCTCTGCCTCAGTGTCTTCGTGCTCATTATGATGGTGGTCATCATTGTCGAACATTTTACAAACGGTTTGATACTGACAAGTAAAATGGCCATTATTGCTTTGGCTCTAAATCCTCGATGTTCCCTTACACTTGTTTCCATTTTCTGCCTTGGCAAGTTCCACATTACACTGGCGGGCAGTTAGCTGGGCAGACAGTTTGTTAATACGGAATGATGCAAATACATAGGTTCGCTCCTGACACTGGCTGATGTTACCATGAACGACTCCCCTTCTCCTGCTCATCCTGTGCCTGATGTGTAGTGACCCTCAGATAAAAATCCAACTCCGACCCCTCCCTCTCCCTCCAGCAAGACAGCAGCCCCATGATCCATTGGTAGTATGGCCTTTCCAAATGTCTTATAAATGTTGTAGCTGTAACTACATCTACACTTTCCTTTGGCAGTTCCACCCTGACATCAATCACACTCTGTGTGAAAACGTCACCCCCCCCCACCAGTCTCTTTTAATTTTGCACGTTTCTAATTTCACATTTGCCCTCTAGTTTTGAATTCCACTCCCCAGAGAAAATATCTTGTCTATTCCCCTTATCTATGTCCCTCACTTCTATAAGGTCACCACCCAACCTCTTCCACTCAAGGGAAAGAGGTCCCAATCTACCAAGCTTCTTGATCTCACTCATATCCTCCAGTCCCGGAAATACGTTTGCAAATCTTTACTGCACCCACTCCAAGTTAATGATATTCTTCTCATAGCAGGGTGACCAGAACTATCTATAGTACTCTAAAGGTAGCATTATCAACTATAACATCAAATAATAAGCTTTTTTTTTTGTCCTATTGAATTTACGAGTGTTACAGTTGCAATTGGAAATTGTGTAAATTCTAGAGACTGTGATATATTTTCTCCTTTAATCCATTTTCTACTCAATTATTTTCAGTTAGCTAAGTCTATGTAAACCTTTGATTCCTCATTCCTCGATCAATAAATTCAATGTTTGTTCGCACTTCCTTCAATGATGAGCTCACCAGAATGTCACCACATGGTTGAATATTGTTACACAATGGACTGCGGTGCCCAAATATTTTATCAGGGCAAATGCAAGAAATCCTCAAAAACAGATGAAAATATGTTATGCATTTCAGCAACTGGGCAGATGGAAACATAGCCCTATACTTTCTCTCTCAAAGACAATTGCATGGTCAAATTAACATCGAATTGCTAACTAATGTGCACAAGGAGATAGTGGTGCTTTTGCTAGAATTATTAATCTAACTACTCAGCTAATGCTCCGGGGAACCTGGGTTAAAATACCACGTCAGAAAATGGTAGAATTTGAATTAAATATGATAAGAAAATCTGGAATAAAAAATTGAAACCGCTATCATTGGAAAAAGATATCTGCTTCATTCATTCCCTTCAATCTGCCATTCTTATCTGTTCTCGCCTGCATGTGGCTCCAGACCTACAGTAAGGTTGACTCTGAATTACCTTGTGAAATGGTTTAGCAAGCCAATCAGTTCAAAGGCAACAATGAATGGGCAACAATACTGGGCAGTTAGAGGCACACACATCCTATGCGCTCATTTTCTGTGATAACGTGCATAAGGTAACACAGATCCCTCTGCACTGTGCAGATTCTCTCAATTTAGAGAATGGCACTTTTTTAAAAAATTCCAACGTCACACTTAGCCACATCAAACCCTGTCTGCCAAATGTTGATCCATTCACATCTTTCACCAAGTAAGGGGATCAAAGTTGTACACCATATGGCTGCTCGTGTTCAGATTCCAGTTAAAGGTATTCCCGTACTTTGGATAGTGGAATAATCATCACTGGTAACATTCACAGAATGTTAAGGGGAAATGGTGAGATCGTCACTTATCAGACTTTTTAAAATCTCGTGAGTAAATAACGATCTCATGGAAGCTGAAATAAAGCAGGAATATTATTTAGTTTGCAATGCATGCTGTCAAATTCCTGAAGTGGATGGCCCCAGTTATCAATTTATTTGAATATCTGCTATCTTTATCAAACACCCCAATACCTACCTTACTCCTGACTGTCCATTTACCCATTCACTAACAGGTACATTCTCTGTTTTTACGGGCTTCAAAGTGAAGGGAAGGGATAACACTTGAAAACTGAGATGAAGGGGAATTTCGTCAGCCCGAGCGAGGGGTGAGTCTGGGGAACACATTGCTGCAGAGGACTGCGGAGACCAAGTCAGTGAATGTTTTTTTAAGACAGAGATAGTGAGGTTCTCGATTGATCAGGGGATCATGAGTTATGAGGAGTTGGCACGAGAAAGGTTTGTCAAACTCAATCAGCTCCGATTGAATGGCAGAATGATTTAAAAGGCTACTATATCTAATGGACTTACATTCTCATGAGTATTCATGAGACTCCTTCCACAAAATAATTAGCTCTACACTGAATTTGCTTATTTGCTGCTTGTTTATTTGTCTTTCATTTCAAGCCAATCTATGATATAACTACAGAACATTCTCTATGTGTGTGCAGGGACCCATAACCTGGGCTCCGTTCAGCAGATACTTTCATAATGTTTGCAGGATGCCCATAAGCTAACATTTTGCCATGCATTCCATGTTATTATGGCAATAAAATGCTCTTTTGTTAAACTTTCCGCAGGGGAGCGAAAGGATCTGTTCACGTCTCCTCAACAGGGGTATAAACCTCGAAGAGGGAATCGATTCACTTGCTATTTCTAATGTTTCTTCAGAAGATTGGTTACAAAGTGCACTTTCTGCTAGTTGTTAATCACCAGTACCTTCTCCCAAGCTTCTCCTTCTCTCTCCCCCATACACATTCAGGAAACTCCAAAGCTTGTCATCCAATTATATGTGGTGTGAGAGGCCCTTCGGCCCATTGAATCTGTACAGCCTAATACTGTTATTAATTTACAGCTGCCGCACTTCTCAGCCCATTGTCTTGGGGAAGGACTTAATCTGGTGCAGCCGAGCTGTGTCTCCAAACCCAAATAATATATGTTCATCCTAACTGTCCCTCTGGGCAATTAGAATGGACACGTGTTATGTTTGCAAGAAACAACAGTCTGTAAAGAATGTTAGTTTTATTTATGCAAGGTTTGAGCTCAGAAATACAAGAGAGCAAGTGAGGACGGCAGATGCTAGAGATCAGAATTGAAAGTATGGTGCTGGAACAGCACAGCAGGTCAGGCAGAATCTGATGAGCGGGACAATCCATGTTTCGGGCATAAAACCTTCATTAGGGATGTGTTGTTGGGAGAAGAAGAAAGGGGCTGAAGGATAAATAGCATGGTGGGAGTAGGAATGGGGTAAGGTAGCTTGGAAGGTGATAAATAGGTGCAGGCGGCAGGGGTAAAGATGATAGGTCGGAAGGCAGAGTGAAGTAGATGGATAGGAAGGAAGAAAGATGGACAGGTAGGAATCAATGTCATGGGGGAGTTGGACAGCGTGGGTGGCTTGTGGGGAGTTCCTGGGCGAAGGCTGAACAAGATGGTTCAGATATGCGGAGATAAGTTCGGTTCGGCTGGAGCAGGTGGAGATGATGGGTCAAACGGGGCATTCAGATTTGTGAATCTTGGGTTGGAGGAAGAACCAGGCAGTGTGCGGTTTCTGGACAATGAGATTGGAGGCTGTAGATGGGAGATCCCTTGAGGTGATGAGGTTATGCTTGGTCTGGGAGATGATGGTTTGGTGATGGGAGGTGATGTCTTGGTCAACGGGGAGTAGGAGGATGTGTCCGCAAGTTGGCAACTGTCGTCAGTGGTGTAGAGGGCAGTATGCCAAAATTCCACTGAATTACAGGAACCAACGAGTCACTTGCATTCAGCAAAACAAAAACATTTTAAAAATTTACTTGTGGGACATGAGACTTCGGGACAGGCAACAATGCAAAGTGGGCGAGCAGAGGCTGATAACCATGTTCAATATCTATAGGGGTTCATGTCACATTACAGGTGACGCAACTCCACAATGCAAGCACACATACACACACACATCCTCCTGACCAATATGCTCACACAGACCTTCTCTCAGACACAAGCTCTGTCTTATACGCTCACACATACACTTCCACACTCACACCTACACATGGACTGCCTCACAGACTTATGATCCTTTACAATCAAACTCACACACATACGCACACTGTCTCACAGACACTCAGACTACCCCACCCCCAAGCCCCATGCGCACACATACTTTCACATATAGGTTTGTGGGGTGAATTTGTACGTGCAGAATTAGATTGTATTTTGCTCAAAAACTGTATGAATCCATGTAAGATTCTGTAAATCTCATTATTTCAGAAATAGAATCAGTCTGAACATTGGGGCACAGACATCCTCACGCAAGGGACCTCACATCTTCAATGCGTTATCGGGGTCGACATGGCATTTATTGTTAGTGTTCACTTGAGAATATAACTTTTAAAATGTTCCTTTACTTATATATGAAGGCACTGAATCCAATATGGTCATTATCAAAGATGAGAAATGAAACAAACAATCCAGATCTTTTTCAATATATAATATCTGTTACATCACACTGTAGACTTTGGTAAAAATTCTGTGTCTTACGATCTTTTACTCCACAACCACCTGATGAAGGAGCAACGCTCTGAATGTTAGCACTTTCCAACTAAACCTGTTGGACAATAACCTGGTGTTGCGTGATTTTTAACTCCAGATTTGTCCTGAGTTCAAATGTTACCAGCTACCACTGTGAGATTTCAATCCAAATCCTCAAACTATTAACCTGAGTGTTACATTTAAGCAACATTAACTCTATACCACTGCATCAATAAATGGCAACAACCATATTCAATACACTCAACAAAAAGGTGAGGTTTCGTTTCTGGGTCTGACCGTCACTTCGTGAAAAAATTCAGTTTGTAGGATCACAGTTCAGCTGATTGGTGACTGAAACCACGATAGAGCACAGAATGATTAGATGGACAAGTTAACTCCGCACCACATTTCTCTTGTTGGATTCTGTTTCTTTCTCGTCATCTCCTTTATGTTCATTTCATAGTTTTCACACACCTTCAAATCCTACCATGACATCTTTGAGAATGACCATGTTGGTTTCATTTCTTTCATAGATAAATAAAGGAACATTTTAACGGTTATATTCAACTAAAATAAAACCTGGAATTCAGAGTTTAATGATGATCATTGCAGTAAAATCCTGTCTGATTCACTCTTGTCCTTCAGGGAAGGAAATCTGCCACTCCTACCTGGTGTGGCCCACATGTGACTCCAGACCCACTGGAATGTGGCTGACCCCTAATTGCCCTGTAGCTAATTAAGCATGGTAAGCAAAATCTGCCAGGCCAAGCCGGGGATGCCCGCATCCCATGAATGTTTGAAAAGAAAATCAACTTTAAAGATATTTTCAGAAATAACTGCAAATATTCAGAAGGTCAAGAGGCATATGTGGAGGTAAAGCAAAGTGAACGTTTTCCATCCACTCACCCTTCCTCAGAACTGCTAGTTTTGAGGAAACGTTTCTGTACATTGTTTTCCGTGTTCGAACATTGGGGTGCTGAAATGGCAGGCAATTGGAAGGTGGTCAGTTTTGCTATTAGCATATATGTGTTCCTTACTCCAATGTCCTTACCACAACCCCACAACCCCTCACTCCAGACCCCATACAAGCTGCTACCACAAACCGATTGTCAGCCACTGACAGTCCCCATGAGCAGCCATTTATTCTCTCAGGCTAACCTTCAGCCGCTCCTTTGTGCGTTCAAGTGCTTTTCACTCTTTCTGGGCCCTCACTCCACATATCATTCACTCCTTCCCCCACTAACCATCAGCACTTTTTTTTTAATCCTTTCCCACAGTCCCCACATTTCCACAGTTTCCCCATTGGGGGCGTTTTCCTTGTGTCGCTCTGAGTTTGAAATTACAGAAAACAAGCATGCAAAACGGATTCACATGCAATATTATGTGGAATCCAAAATAAACTCGACTACTCTCTCTTCGGGAGGGTAAATACTACATGGAGACCCTTAATTTCTTCTCCGGCCTTCCCGAGGCTGAAAGTAAATGGATTTGTGACTTCACGGTGGCACAGTGGTTAGCACTGCTGCCTTACAGCGCCAGAGACCCGGGTTCAATTTCCGCCTCCACACTGTCTGTGTGGAGTTTGCACATTCTCCCCGTGTCTGCGTGGGTTTCCCCCGGGTGCTCCGGTTTCCTCCCACAGTCCAAAGTCAGGTGAATTGGCCATGCTAAATTGCCCGTAGTGTTAGGTAAGGGGTAAATGTAGGGGTATGGGTGGGTTACGCTTCGGCGGGTCCGTGTGGACTTGTTGGGCCGAAGGGCCTGTTTCCACACTGTAATGTAATCTAATCTTCACTGCGCAGGGAATGAGGCCACTCGTTCCATCTACCAGCGGTGGACAATTGCAATCTGTGCATTACAAATGGATTTCTATCCACCTCCCCCTTTTCCAATATTTTTCCCTTTAACTGCGGCAAGTAAAGAGAGTTCAGCAAACATAGAATAATACTATACGGAAATAGGCCCTTCGGCCTAACTCGTCCATGCTGACCAGGCTTCCTAAACTGAACTAGCCCCATTTGCTTGCAATTGGGCCCTATCCTGTGAAACCTTTCTAATTGAAAGCAATACAATCCACAACAAATGTCTTTTAAATGTTGCAATTTTATCTATCTCCATCACTTCCTCTGGCAGCTCATTCCAAATATGCAGCATCATTTGTGAAAAAAGTACGCCCCAGATCCCTTTTAAATCTTTCCTAGCTCACTTTAAACCTATGCCCTCTAGCTTTGGACTCCCCTCCCGGGGTAAAGACTTTGGCTATTCACCCTATCCATTTCCTTCATGATATTAGAAACATTTATAAGGTTATCCCTCTTACACTCCAGGGTTAAGAAGTCCCAGCCTATCCAGCCTCTACCTACAACTCGAATTCTCCAGCCCTTGTCAATCTTTTCGGCACACATTCCAGTTTAATAACATCTTTCCTGTAGCACCTCAGGCATTTCATTCATTTCTCACCAGGTTCAATCTTTCCAATCGATCTTCAAAGAGAGTAAATTGCCTCCAGTTTTCCTTCCCCTTTCTCTCCCATCAGTAAGCCAGACAAGCACGGCCTTTCCAAAGGGTACATGACCCTGAAAGGATTACGCCCCACGCCTCCCACCTCATGAACCAGGGATAAAATCTAAAGGATCTGGCTTCTGCACATCGGTCTGCAGTTCTGAATCATCAGCTATGGGGTCACAGGGAAACTCTAGCGGTGTCTGTGGGGCGACCTTGGGTTAGAGAACAGGAAATGATACACAAAGACAAGTCTGACGGATTGCCTGTAACTGAAACACTAAGAAAAAGGAACTAAGCATCACTGGTTGACACAGCGAGCTCCTTGTCTGATAGAAACACTTACCAGCAAGACAAAGGGATTGATGTGGAGTCAACACACGCACAATGTTAACTCTGTCTCTCTTTCTGTCTCTCTCTTTCTCTGCACAGATGCTGCCAGACCTGCTAGGTTTCTGCAGCATATTGTGTTTATAACTGATATAACTCTGTTTTCTATCTCCCTCTCTTTGTCTTTCTCTCTCTCCAGAGATGCCTCCAGATTTACTGAGTTTACCCAGTGCTCTCTGTGGTGGTTTCAGATCTCCAGAATCCTGCACTGCGTTGGTTTTGGAACCTGACAAAATATATTCTTTGTATCAGATGCCAGTGGTCCCGCTCCTGGTGAAAGTGTGCCCACGGCTGTTCAATCAAGAGGAATGACGAAGCTGTCACGTTTCAACATAACTTTACATCGCTCTATCAGGAAGGAAGCACAGGATTATGTGACTACATATTATGGGAATGGGGTCCATACAACTATAGGACTAGGAGTAAGCAATTCAGCCCATCGAGTTTTCTCTCGCATTCAAAGAGTTTGTGGCTGATCTGATCGTCTTCAAATCCACTTCACCACCTTTCCCCTATAACCCTCGATTCCATTTCTGATTAAAAATCTCTCTATCTTTGCCTTGAATATGCGGAAAGACCAAGCCTTTCCAGCCCTCTGTGGTAAAGAATTCCACAGATTCTATCCCCTCTGAAAGAAGAAATTCCTCCACCTCTCTGTCTTCAATGGGCGACCCCTCCCTTAATCTGTGATGACGCCCCTCTGGTCCCATGTTTTCCCCTACAAGGGGAGAACCCCTCTCCACATCTCCCCTGCCAAATCACTCTAAGAATCTTCAATAAGATCACATCTCATTCTTCTTAACTCCAATGAGGACAGGCCCAACCTACCCAACCTCTCCCACGTCAGACTGTCCCTCCATACCCGGGATCAGCTGAGTGAACCTTCTCTGGACTGCCTCCAATGCGCAGTCTATCTTTCAGATAAGGATCCCCCAAACTATTCACAGTCTCCAAGCTGTGGTCTGACCGGCGCCTGGTATAGTGTTTAAGTAAAACGTCCGAACTTTTATTCACCATTCTCTTTGAAATAAAAGTTGTTTACTTCCCCTGTGAGCTGCTAAACGTTGGTGCTCTTGTTGTTATTCACTAACAATGACTTCCCGATGCCTCGCATACGTAAATTTTCCATGGGAATGTGTTTCAAATTTGTCAGAAGTTGCTTCAGCCTCTGGAATCCAAGCAACACCTGGATCGTAAGAATTAATTTTTTCAACTGCTTGAGGTGTACTTTTGCAAAGTGCAGTTGGTGTTTCTAAATATGTTGCTCATATACCACAACATCAGACAGCGTTGCAGAGTGTGACGGTATGTTTTGAGATCTCCAGTGGGCAGACCTTATGCTAATTTTATTCAGTGGGCGATATTTTCTCCCTGAGGAACAAGATAATTTAGTTCCCGCCCCTCTGTAAAATCAGCATTCGCCACAAATTTGCATTAGCTGTCCCCTCTTTCTGTGCCTAATATGTCCATGCCTCGATTTAATTCTCTTTTTCTATTTATGTTTAAAGCAACCGTTTGCTCTTCCCCTTTCTTTTGACTTGTTAAAAAATTTGCTAATCGGTTCATTACACTCTCTTTGCAACTTATCCATATGGCTATTACTTTAGCACTCTGTTTTGTGTACTTGGGCAGTTTAGCTGTTGACTGAACAGAAAGTCAATCTTTTACAGAATTCAGAGGTTTCCCCTCATTCCAGTCATTGTATCTTCAACTGGCTTGTTGCTGATATAAGGAACGGATGAATAGGATCTCTGTGAGAGAGGGTGCGTGAGGAAGTGTGGAGTAAAGTGAGAAAGAGCACAGACTTCTGAGAGAGCGTCTGTGTGTGGGTGGGTGTGAGTGTGCATGAGGGACAGAATGTGTGTGAGTAAGTGTGCATGCTACAGAATGTGTATATGAGAGAGTCTGTGAGACAGAGTGTGTGAGAGAGAGAGAGAGGCAGAGTGAGAGCGTATGCCTGAGACAGAAAGAGAGCGAAATTTGATAAGAGTAAGTGTGCGTGTGTGTATGTGTGTGAGGGTGAGAAGGAGAGTGTGGCTGAGAAGAAAGTTTGTGTGCCAGAGTGTGTGTGTGAAAGAGAGAGAGAAAGACAATGTGTGTATGTGTGAGAGTGTGTGCGTGACAGAGAGAGAAACTGCTTGTGTGAGAGAGTGTGAGTGAGAGAATATGTGTATGTATGTGTGTGAGAGTGTGCATGTGACAGACTGTTTGTGTGAGAGAGCGCCTGTGTGCATGTGGGTGTGAAAGACTGAATGAGAGAGACTGTGTGTGTGAGAGAGATTGTGTGTGTGTGTGTGTGGGGGGAGGTGTCCGAGAGAGGGTGAGAGTGTGTGACACTGGGTGTGTGAGAGAGAGAGAGAGAGAAAGATAGTGTATGTATGTGTGAGCGTGTGAGCATGACAGAGAGAGAGAAACGTGTGTGAGAGAGAGCGTGCGAGAGTATGTGTGCGTGACTGTGTGTGTCTTTGTGTCTGAGAGAGAAAGTATGTGTGACACTGTGTGTGTGACAGTCTCTGTGCATGTATGTGTGTGAGAGTGAGAGTGTGTTTGAAACATTGTGAGAACGGGATTGCTTGTGAGAGCTTGTGTGTGAGAGAAAGAGAGCGTGTGTGTGAGACTGTGTGTGAGAGAGTGTATGTTTGTGTGAGATAGACTGTGTGTGTGTGAGAGCGAAAGAAAGATAGTGTGTGTATATATGAGTGTGTGACAGAGAGAGAGAAACCATGTGTGAGAGAGTATGTGTGTGTACGTGTGTCAGAGAGACCGTGTGTGAGAGAGAGAGTCTGTGTGACATACTGTGTGCTTGTGGGTGTGACAGAGTGTATGAGACAAAGTGTGCGTGTGAGACAATATGTGTGTGACACTATGTGTATGTGTCTGAGAGAGAGATTATGTGCGACACTGTGTACGTGTGTGTGTGAGAGCGAGAGAGATTGAGAGACATTGTAGGTGGGTGTGATACTTATCTGAGAGACTTTGTGTGTGAGAGAGTGTGTTTGAGACATTGTGAGAACGGGATTGTTTGTGAGTGAGTATGTGTGCGAGAGAGAGTGCGTGTGTGTGAGACTGTGTGTGAGAGAGTGTATGTATGAGAGAGAGAGAGACTGTGTGTGTGACACTGTGTATGTGTGTGAGAGAGACATTGTGGGTGTGTGAGAGATTTATGTGTGAGAATGTATGTATGAGAGTGTGGTTGAGACATTGTGTGAACGGGATTGTTTGTGAGAGAATGTGTGTGTCAGAGAGAGTCTGTGTGAGAGAGTGTATGTGTGAATGTGTGTGCATGTTTTAGAGAGAGAGAGACTACGTGTGTGAGAGAGTGTGTGAGACACAGTGTGTGTTTGGGTGTGTGTGAGAGACAGAGTGTGTCTGTGAGAGAGTGTGCGTGAAACAAATAAAAATAGAGTTAATGAGAGTAAGTATGCGTGTCAGGATGAGTGGGAAAGTGTGGGAGAGAGGAAAAAGTGTGTGTGAGAGAGAAACAGTCTATATGTGAAGGATAGCGTGTGTGACAGTGTGCTTGTATGAGAGAGTGTATATAACAGCGTGTGTGTGACAGACTGTGTGTGTGCGTGTATGTGTATCTGTGAGAGAGAGAGTGAGTGAGATAGTGTGCGTGTCAGTGACACTTTATGTGTGAGACAGAGTGACAGAGTGTGTTTGAGACATTGTGTGAACGAAATTCTTTGTGAGAGAGTATGTGTGTGAGAGAATGTATGTGTGTATGTTAAGTGTGTGTGAGAGAGGGATTAGGTGTGTATGAGAGAGAGCATGTGAGACACAGTGTGTGACTGTGAGTGTGTGAGTGAGACAGACTGTGTCTGTGAGAGTGTATGTGAGACAAAAAGAGATAGAGAGTTGATGAGATTAAGTTTGGGTGTAAACGTGTGGGAGACAGGAACAAGTGTGAATGAGAGAGACAGAGTGTGTATGGGAAAGAGTGTGTGCGAGACAGAGTGTGTGTGGGAGAGTGTGACACTGTGTGCGTGAGAGAGAGAATGTGTGACACAATGTGTGTGTGTGAGAGAGAGGGAGAGATTATGTGTGAGACAGAATGTGTGTGTTTAGTTGAGACAGAGCGTGTGTGTGTGTGTGAGAGAGAGAGAGAGGGTGTGTGCGTGAGACAAAGTGTGCGTTTGTTTGAGAGAATGTATGTGTGAGATAGAGTGTCTGTGTGTGAGGGAGGAAGGGATGTGAGACTGTGTGTGTGAGAGAGAGAGAGTTTGCGTGAGACAGAGTGTGTTTTTGGTTGAGAGCGTGTGTGTGAAGCAGAGTGTGTGTGTGCACGTGTGTCAGAAAGTGACTGTGTGTGTCTGTGTGAGTGACAGAGACAGAGACAGAGATAGATTATGAGTATGTGAGAGGTTAGAGACATAGTGTCAGATATTTTTACAACATGGAAACAGTTCCTCTGGGCCAAATTGTCAGTCGTGTCCAGTTTTCACAATTTCAACTAGTCCCATGAACTTGTGTTTGGTCTATATTCTTCCAAACCTATCCCTTTCATGTACAGGCTTAAATGTTTCTGAAATGACAAAACTGCACTCGCTTCCACCACTACCTCTGGCAGCCTGTTCCTGACACTCACTGCCCTCTGTTGGAAAGAATTCGGACACTGGACTCTTTCTTATCTCTCCCCTCTCATCATGAAGAAACCCTGATCACATTGAACAAGGATGTATATGTTCACTAATGATGCCAAGGCAATGAACCAAATGCTGGGGAAATGGGATTAGACAATAGTTAAGTGGTAACTATTGACACGCAGACGCGATGGGCCGATGGGCCTTTTTCTGTGCTGCAGACTTATGCAACTCCCTGCCGCTGGGGCAATTCGGGATGAGGGGATAAACTGTGTCTGTGAGAGTGTATGTGAGACAAAAAGTGATAGAGAGTTGATGAGAGTAAGTTTCGGTGTAAACGTGTGTGAAAGAGGAACAAGTGTGTATGAGAGAGACAGAGACAGAGTCTGTGTGTGAGAAAGAGTGTGTGTGGGACAGAGTGTGTTTGTGTGAGAGAGTGTGATACTGTGTGCGTGAGAGAGAGAATGTGTGACACAATGTGTGTGTGTGAGAGAGGGAGAGATTATGTGTAAGACAGAATGTGTGTGTTTAGTTGAGATAGAACGTGTGTGTGTGAGAGAGAGAGAGAGAGGGGGAGTGTGTGTGAGACAGAGTGTGCGTTTGTTTGAGAGAATGTATGTGTGAGACAGATTGTCTGTGTGTGAGGGAGGGAGGGATGTGAGACTGTGTGTGTGAGAGAGAGTTTGCGTGAGACAGAGTGTGTTTTTGGTTGAGAGCGTGTGTGTGAAGCAGAGTGTGTGTGTGTGCGTGTGTCAGAAAGTGACTGTGTGTGTGTCTGTGTGTGTCTGTGTGAGTGACAGAGACAGAGACAGATTATGAGTATGTGAGAGGTTAGAGACATAGTGTCAGATATTTTTACAACATGGAAACAGTTCCTCTGGGCCAAATTGTCAGTGGTGCCCAGTTTTCACATTTTGAACTAGTCCCATGAACTTGTGTTTGGTCTATATTCTTCCAAACCTATCCCTTTCATGTACATGCTTAAATGTTTCTGAAATGACAAAACTGCACTCGCTTCCACCACTACCTCTGGCAGCCTGGATGCCAGTCAGTGACATCCACTTCCCATGATCGAATGTAAAAAAAAAGTCATCTTTTATCAATGTGAAGTGAGTTGAGTGAGTTACAATGATGTGTCCTTTGGACTGATGGAGACGGGAAAGCACTGAAGGAGGACCTTCAGCCCATTGCCCTTGCGCAGGACAGTTTTGAGTGCCAAATGAATTTTCAATGATCGATCTCTGCTTCAATCTATCTGGGTGAGCTCCACCCCCCCACCACCCCACCCCACCCCCCACCCCCACTCCCCACCCCCACTCCCCCGACAGTAACCTGCCTGTTGTAAAATATTTGACCGGCAGGGGGTGAAACTGAACTTTAAAGGCACTGTTCATGTGAAGCAGCTCGGTGTGGAAATGACGGTGAGTAATGTCATCAATGTGCTCCCCAGCCACAGGTTAATCCGGCGGTGTTGTGGGAGCGTGCACACTAACCAGTCTGTGGTATATGGGTCGAGACAACACAAATCACATATTCTGTCCATCACAGTCACAACGCCGAGGTGACAGGCAAGAGAAATGTTGCTTCTGTGTAAAGTTACCTCACGTGACCACAACAAATTATAGACACATCACAAATAGAAGCAGGAATAGGCCCTTCCAGCCGGCTTCCCCCTCCCCCCCACCTCCCCCACCCCCCCATTCAACAGGATTGAACCCAAGTCTCTGGCGCTGTGAGGCAAAAGGGCTAACCACTGAGCGACCGTGTCACACAAAAATAAAGGGTAGAGTGGGGGATATGGGAAGTAGGAGTGGATAGAGCGGGGCTCAACAGAAATGAGATAGGGAGATGGGGAGGTGAATAAAGTGGGGTAGCGAAGTTCAGAGGAGGGCTTATTGAGGGGAAATGGGGAAGGGGAATAGAGTTGGGGGAGAATGAGGGGGCATGGGATGGAGAGCGATGGAATGGGGAGAGGGATCGTTTGTCCCCCTTCTCTATTTTCCCTGCACTCCACCCTAGCAGGGATGACCCTGCCTCCACTCTATCCCTCCACTGTTACCCTTGGCCCCTACTTTATCCCACTCCCCTGCTGCCCTGTCCCACATTTCTATCTACCTCCCCTGTTTCCTCGACCCGTCACTCTATCTCGCCGCCTTGTTTCCCTTGCCGACCACTCTATCCCCCTCTCGTGTTTTATGTGCTCCCCTCTCTATCGCTACCCCCGTTTCCCTGCCCCTACTCTATCCGCCTCTCCTGCTTCCGCTGCCCCTCACTCTATACCGCTCCCATGTTTCACCTGGCCCCCATTCGTTCCCACTCCCATGAATCCCCTTCCCCTTCTACCCGTTTGCCCTTACCCCACCATACCCTCGTGTTTCCCCTGCCACCCTCACGCTACCCCCTCCCCTGTTTCCCCTGCCACCCTCCAGTCTAAAGCCCTTCATTGTTTACCCAGCCCCACTCTATCCCTCTCCCCTCTATCTTCGGCCCCCACTCTATCCACCTCCTGTTTCGCCTACAATCCCCCACTCTATACTCCTCCCTTGTTTGCCCTGCTCACAAGCTATCCCGCTCCCCTGTTTCTCGTACCGCCTCGACACAGTGCCACTCTCGTGTTTTCCCTGCCCCCGCCCCAACTCCATCCCAGCTCCTCTCATTTCTTCTCTCTCCAAACTCTTCCCATTCTATCTCTCTTACACCCATACAGTTCTGATAAGGGTCACTTGGCCTGAAACTTTAACTCTGATTTCTCTCCACTGATGCAACCAAACTTTCTGGGCTTGTCTAGCAATTTCTGTTTTTGTTTCTGATTTACTACATTCATATTTTTTTTCTTTTTCACTCTGTGATAACTGTCTCATCAACATGGTTTCACTAGCTTACATCTACTCAATAAAAAAACTCCCAATATGTTATGAACTGGAATTTTGTTCATTACTGAATACATAAGTAATGTATACAAAAGCAAAGCCCACCAAGAAATTGCATTTAGAGTAACTCAGAGATAGATCAGACCCATCCCATGTACACCATCCATGAAGGGAAGTTCCCATTGCTTAATAAATACCGCATCCATCATGTTTTCATTTGTTTTCCATCTCAACACAGAGTGCGGAGGGGGGAGGAGGGCTGTGAAAGAGGATGCAGAGATGCTTTAGTGTGCTTTGAACAAATTGAGTGTGTGGGAAAATACAAGACAGAAACAGTTTAATGTGGATCAACATTAGGTTAGCCAATGTGGGAGCGAGACCACGAAGGTGGATTATTACCCGAATGGCGATGGAAAAGTGAATTGAGGACTGAAGTTGGGTTGCCAATTTATGGCTGTACAAGACATTGACAAGGCCACGTTTGGAGTATTGCATAGAATTCTGGTCGCCCTGCTGTAGGAAAGATGTTATTAAATTGGAAAGGGTGCAGGAAAGATCTACAAGAATGTTACCAAGGCTGGTGGGTTTTAATAATAGGGAGAGGGTGGATAGGTTAGGGCGATGTTTTCCCCGGAGGGTCTGTGGTTGAGGGGTGGACCCTATAGAGGTTTATAAAATCATAAGGGGCATAGATAAGGTGAATAGACACGATCTTTAATCGCAGGTTAGGAGAGTCCAAATGAGGGCATAGTTTTTAGATGACAGTGGAGAGATTTAAAAGAGACATGAGGGGCAATTTTTCAGGCAATGGGTGGTGCGTATATGGATCAAACTGCCACAAGAGATTATGGAAGCAGGTACAGTTACAACATTTTAAAGGCATTTGGACAGGTCCATGGATAGGAAAGGTTTCGAGAGACATGGGTCAAATGGGGATGGTTCGGTTTAGGAAGCCTGGACAGCATGACTGAGTTGGGCTGAAGGATCTGTTTCCGTGCTGTATGGCTCTATAATTATAAGCACACATGCTGTCATTGCCAGCAATGCCCTACATCCTTTCCCTGAATGAGGGACCACGGTGTTTCAAAACCGATAACTCAGTCACTGTCGTTGCTCGCTCTAATGCTTAACAATTCATCGACATAGTCTTCTGTTCCATTGAAAGACATATGGCACCTATTCCTGATGAAGGGCTGTTGCCCGAAACGTCGATTTTACTGCTCCTTGTATGCTGCCTGAACTGCTGTGCTCTTCCAGCACCACTAATCCAGAATGTGGTACCTATTGACGAGAATCTTCGGCCCTCATGCTGTCATCATCTCTGATGGCATTTACCGGTTTGTAATCAGACCTGCATTGTTCCTGTCTTGATGGACAGCCGTTATCAGATCTGTACGAGGGCGGTGTTAAAATATTGACATCTTCAACAAAGCCTGTATTTACATAAAGCTGAGCCCTTATGTGGTGCTATGGTAGTGTTAATAACTCTAGACTGAGAGTTCAAATTTTATTTTATTCATGAGAGGAGGGCACCACCGGATAGGTCAGCATTTATTACCAATCTCTAAAAGCCCACAGGGTGGTTAAGAATCAATCGAATTGCTGTGGATTTCGAGTCACATGTAGGCCTGACCAGAAAAGGAATGGCAGTTTCCTTCCCTAAAGGACGTGATGGGTTTTACTGACAATTGGTTATTGGTCACAATCAGCCTCTTTGGTCCAGAAATTTGTTGATATTAAAATCCACCATCTGCCATGGTGGGATTTACCCGGGTCCCTAGAATATCTAAGAGATCTCTGGATTAATAGTCCACGGATAACACCACCAGGCCATCGCACCGTATTCAAAATTCAAGTCTGCTGCTCTGAAGGTTTGTGATAACCCCATCCCCATAAGCATGGCGTTTACAGAACATATATTACAACAATGGTGTTCGGAATCTCAGAAGGCCAAGCCAAAGCATCCAGCAGGGGTTTCGGATTGTTGAGAGATCTCTTCACCATGGAGACTCTCCATCAGCTGTGCTTCCTCCATCTGGATCTTAAGTGGATTGTGGCTCAGGTACATTTTGTCCGTGGGGCCAGAAGTTGCAAATTCATGACCCATGCTCCAGGAGACATTCACCCTAAAAACTAACCATTAAAACTGCCTGTTTTCTGTTTTACTATTTCCCACCTGTCAGGACCGTCTGACAATTTCTGTTCTGAGTTGGTCAGAATGGGAGAGATTCCAAATAGCTCATTCTTAGAAGGGGACAGATGGTGCATTCATCCCCTTAAACGTGGAACAAACTCAAAGCTTAATCCTCAGATTTGTACATGAGAGCAAAGAAGAGGCAAATATTAAATTTCCAAAGATACCCAACAGCCAAAATAGTTTGTCAAATACAAAACCCAGTGAGATCCAGAACAGATTGATGGTCACACTGGCGTAAAGATAACTTCTCTGAAAGAAAATGAGTGGCGTCAAAAGTGTTGTGAAACAAGGTTTCCATCATCAAGTTCACAAGTTTGTTATCTGTACACAGGAGTTACATTGTACCGCTTCACCAGATGGTGTATAGAATCGAACGAACACCCCTCCCCCACACAGCCTGACTTCTTGCTTCTTAGTTGCGTGGAATATTCGCGTAAATGTTCCCATCTGCTCCGTTTTCTTCTTGCGAGTGTCCACTGAGGTTCAGTGTGGCGTATGTGATACAATAATCATCAGGGTCAGTCTTGGCATCCTGCAGTTGAATGATATTGAAATGAAATGGGTACTGAGTGGGAGCAGGAAGCTGAAGGGGACGGAGAGGTCACTCGGGGTACAGGTGTAATTCAGTATCAGGGGAAAATGAGAATCACCAGCAGGCAGTTCTGGGACTGCGAGTTAGGAAGCTAGTTGCACAATGGTAATGTCCCTGCATCTGAACCAGGAGGATATGTTTCAAGTCCTACCTGCTCCTATGGTGTGCCATATAATTTATAGAAGCGGGAAGATGACGTTGGAGTGGAACAGGACTTTGGGGAGACCATAGCTGGAGCATTGTGTGCAGTTATCATCTCTGCACTATTAGAAGGATGTGATACACTGGAGGGGGTTCAGAGGAGATTCGCAAAGACGTTGCCTGGGATGGAGCATTTCAGTGATGAAGAGCAGCTGGAAAAGCTGGGGTTGTTTTCTTTGGAGCAGAGAAGGCAGAGGGGCTTAAAATCTTTTTTCCATTCATTTACGGGACATCTGCATCTCTAGCAGAGCCCAGCATTTGTTGTCCTGCCTCTAGTTCCTCTACTGAGAATGTGACGGTGAGCTATCTTCCTGAGCCACTGTAGTCCCCCGTGCTGTAGATTCACTTCGGGAGGGAGTTCCAGCATTATGACCCAGCGATACTGAAGGAATGGTTGATGTTTTTCCAGAGGTTGCTGAGTGGCTCAGAAGGGAACCTGCAAGGGGTGGTGATCCCATCTGCCGCCCTTGTTTTTCGACCTTGAAGTGGTTGTGGGTTGGAAGTTGCTGTTTAAGGATTTTTGGTGACTTTCTACAGTGCATCTTATAGATGGTACACACTGCAGCTACCAATTGGATGCAAATGACAATGGACTGACAACGATTTAGCGTCAAGATTCAGTGATGCTTTAATAATGTATAAGAAGTAACTGGGAAAAACAATATTGAAACCGACTTGTTCCTGGGCGTTGTAAGAGAATGAGAAACACTGTTTGATCTACTCTATTGAGAAAGCATTGATGTTTATTTTCTACTGTGTTTAAAGTTAGACACAAAGCTGGGAGGAAAGGGAAGCAGAGAAGGAGAATTCAGAGATGCTTCATAGACATATTGAGTGAGTAGGCCAATGTAAGACAGATGCAATTTAATGTGGATTGGCGTGATGTTATTCAGTTGAGATCAAATACAGAAATGTGATTATTATCTGAATAGCAATGCACTGGGTAAGATTGCATATGCAATAAATTGCTGAAAGTGAGCTTTGCAGGAACAGCAGGTAGTGAGGAAGGTAAATAGGATGTGCCTTCATAGTGAGAGGATTTGTGTCCAGGAGCAGGAATGTCTTGCTGCAATTGGACAGGGTGAGAGCACACACGGGAGTATTGCGTGTACAGTTTGTGATCTCCTGATCTGATAAAGGATTTTCTGGCTATGGAAGGATTGCAACAAAGGTTTCATAGACTGATGCTTGGGATCAGTTAGCATTTGACACATTGGAACTTAGAGGAATGAAGGGTAATCTAATAGTAATCTGCAAAGTTCTGAGAGGCCTATACAAGGTAAACACAGGAAGGATGATCCTGATGAATCGGAGCAAGTGCAGAACCAGAGACTCACAGTCTAAAGGAGACAGGATACGAGAGAGAGGAGGAGAAATGTCTTCACTCAGTAAGCAGGGATCCTGAGGAATTCTCTACCACAGAAAGTGGTCGGGGCCGGAACATTGAATGTTTATCAAGAAGGAGTTGGATAGAATTTTTAAGGGCTAAAGGGGTAACGTGGGGGGACAGGGGACTGAGTTGGATGATCCTATTGAATGGGGAGCGTAGCCTGGAAGGGGCTGATCGTTCTTCCTATGACGTATCCTTTGATTAATCTGATATGAATCAACAGTTGACATTTTACGTTGGGGATGCAGGGTATACATCTATTTACACTTTTTTTGACAATAGCTGTGGTCTATTTAGATTTACAATGTAACATACCTTCTTCCCATCGGAGGATAAACCAATACTGTTGCCTGAAAATAAAACAGAATGAGAGGGGAAAAAACGTTTTGCAGGCATTAACGATTTGATCTGGACCCATTGAGGGCTGATCAACATCAAAGATGTAGTTTATTCTTTTGAAAGTACAGATTAGATTATATTCCCTACAGTGTGCAAACAGGCCCTTCGGCCCAACCAGCCCACACCGACTCTCCGAAGAGTAACCCACCCAGACCCATTTCCCTCGAACTCATTCACCTAATACTATGGACAATTCAGCATGGCCAATTCACCAAACCGCACATCTTTGGACTGTGGGAGGAAACCCACGCAGGCACAGGGAGAATGAACTGGACTCTGGTACTATGAGGCAGCAGTGCTAACCACTGAGCCACCGTGCCGCCCCTCTGTGTTTTAGTCAACTTTGTAAAAAATATCAGTGCAACACTTTCTGAATTCTCCCTTCAATCAATCCAGACATTTCATAATATCCCATTTAGAAAACTCACTCTGTCTCAATCATACAATTTGTTTTCATATCAATACGACAGAGTGTCAGCTTATAGATTGTGGGTCAGTCAACAGGCTGTTTTAAGCTTATCAACCTTTGCGTCACTTGCTCAGTTGTTGTACATGGAAGACAGGAGTGACCTATGCATAACGCATACATTTGGGTTTTAACTGCCGTCTGCTGCTATAGTTAAGCGCAGTTAATTTAGCTGGATAGATGTTTTTTTGCAATGCATTATATGCTAATCCTTGCTAACAGCAAGGGTAAAATTCCCACACCAGCTGAAATTACCCTGAAGAACTCTCCTTCTGAAACTCTCCCCTCTTAAGACGCATGATGACCCTTAAATTAAACCACCTACCAGTCCTCTCTTTCTCTCTCTTGCATTCTAATGAGAGCAGGAAGATGGTCCGGTAGAACGTAACCTTTGACTGTTCATCCCTGAGACAAGGACTAGAATGTGTTCTGAGAGACAGATGTGATTCAATGTCCCTTGTGGTTGTTGACAAGCATCGGGCGGCACGGTGGCACAGTGGTTAGCACTGCTGCCTCACAGCGCCAGAGACCGGGATCAATTCCTTCCTCCGGCGACTGACTGTGTGGAGTTTGCACATTCTCCCCGTGTCTGCGTGGGTTTCCTCCGGGTGCTCCGGTTTCCTCCCACAGTCCAAAGACGTGCAGGTCAGGTAAATTGGCCATGCTAAATTGTCCGTAGTGTTAGGTAAGGGGTAAATGTAGGGGTATGGGTGGTTTGCGCTTCAGCGGGTCGGTGTGGACTTGTTGGGCCGAAGGGCCTGTTTCCACACTGTAATCTAATCTAATCTAAAATTATTCTTCTGAGCAACAATTTGACATGCAATGTTTCTATTTTATCTATCGTTTCAAATCTGCAGGCAGTAGCTTTTGGAAAATGCGTCTTGAGCGCTTTATCATGAATTAGAAATTGCTTTCTCTCTCTCTCCACAGATGCTGCCACACCCGCTGTATCGTTCCAGCACTTTCTGTGTTTATAACCTTCAATGTTATCTCAATTTCTCTTTCTCTCTCCAGACAGTGCCAGACATGCTGCGCTTTTCCAAACTTTGTTTCCAAACTCCAGCATCCGCAGTTCTACGTTTTATGTGAAAAATAGCTATCTCAAACTCAAATAAGGATGAAAGGATGCCAAATATATGCCCCACTGTCATTCTCATGCAGGCACACACACAAATTCCGGTTCCGATCAAGTCCATTTCTGGTGCAGCTGTCTGTAGTTTAAATAATATTCTATTCTCCCTTCCAAAATTATCATAACTTCGTATTTTCACAAACTTTTAAATCTCATGCTCATTTGAAGTATTGTGATGAATTTAAACTCTGGTACAGATTTACTGAGTGGACACTGTCGGATGTGACTAAGTTAAAAATGGCTATTAGTCTTCATTATAATTGGTGGGGCACCCATACGGGAGAAGGATTGACAATGATTCCAGTGTCTTTCAGAGGATATCCCTAACTCCTGATCAGGAAGACTGGGATCAAGTCGAATTTGATGCATGTTTGGAAAAGGTCAATGAAAGGTCACTCATAGCAAGACTTGTGACTTGTAAATGTTTATCCAAAAAATACAGTTCCCTCTTACCTTGCTGATCACAAAGAGAGCAAGATTCACTGGAAAACAAAAGGGAATGGAAATAAATATGTCATTATTTTTGCCAGTGTCCTAGAAATTGCAAAGTAGATAGAACGTCAAAGCAATGTAAGAGGAAAAACAGCAGAGAAGCAGCACGTGTCCTGTCTGTAGCTCAATGGGAACTGTTGACTGTTCAATCCTATCGAAGTAGAGGCAGAAATATAAATTGATATGAAGTGCATGATGGCCCGATTGGTTTCTAATTCATGTATCATTCCAACTGCACATTTTGCTTTGTAACGTTCTACCTACTATTTATCCCTTCGTTTGCCTCTCCTGTTTTCTCTTCGCTTTGCTGGCCATTTCCTGTGCCATTCTTCTTAGTTAAGAAGACTTCTTTTTAAAAAACACGTTTGGGAAGATTATTGCAAAAGGAATCAGGATATAGTTTTGTCAAGGAGTCAATGGAATCAGATCATTACTATTTAAAGCAGTGCAGAAAGAAAGTAAAATTGATACGTTTGTCAAGCAGCTCCTTTATTTTAACCAACAAGAATTGATTGTTCATTAAATTGAATTTGACTGTTTAAATATTCTTCACCGATAGTGGAAAATAAAAGACCTTTTGTTTTCCCCCGCCATACCAGAGAGCAACGCAAGAATACTGCTAATGGTTTGCACCAGATCCTGACCAGCTTGGTAAATATAATAGAATTAGCCAATTCTCTTTTCTGCACAAGGAGCATTGTCTTCAGTCAGTTGCAATGCAGTTGAAGTGTTCACTTAGTTACAAATTGAATCGGTTAATACTGATCATTAATTCATTGGTAAAGTATAGCACTGTGCAAAAAATGATAGCATCCTGAAAACCAGACCTTGATATCCCCACTGTTCCTGGTTAGATTCTGCAATATAAGAATTACAAAAGTCTATTGCTTTTCTCCCCTTGATTCTGAAGAAAAGCACAGATGCTTTTCTGCTGTAATGTGTTGCATGTTCACCTGTCCGTGGATCCGAGAGGATCTAAAACTAAAGAATATAGGCTGTGGACATTATCCAACTACATGTACGAGGCCAAATATTAGCAGACATAGAAACACATCCACTTTCACTGACGGGAGCTGACTCCAGTGCCAATGAATAAAACCTCATTCATGTGAAGTAGCAGAAGTTTAAACAATTAATTATGCTTGCAGTTACTAAAAGTGACATGTTTCAATTTAGATGACACTGAACGACTGTGAGATACAATAACCAAGAATAAGGACCATATTGGTATCAAGTATCAGAGACTGATCGATTGAATTCTGTTCCTACTGTTGGCCTGGTGCTGACTTTATCCACACTCGCATTCTGGTTGAGGGCCTGAGTATTGCAGAAACATTTCCATACATTTTAATGGATGAAACACTGATTTATAAGGAATTAAACCTTCCTCAGTGCATCAGATCATGCAGAACTGGAAACATAAGGAGATAGACAGACAGAAACTGTCAGTGTGGTATAGGCCAGTATCGCTCCTTTAAAGTGATACAGATTGGCAGCACAACAGAAAACTCAGCCAGTTAATGGTGAAAGGGATAAAAGAATGAAATTTAGATCCAGGTATTTCCAAATATGGGCAGTTATAAATTGACACACCAAACCATTAATCGCTTGAGTTAGTAATAGATGTTACATTTTACAGAATCCAGCAGGAACTGATAAAGACTCCTGCATACACAAAATGTTTTTTAAAAAAGTCTGAAAACAATAACATTCAAATTCATGGCAAAGATAAACATTGAATCAACATTAATCCCTCACACACAAAGTGTTAATGAATATTGATCGAGTTTATCTAACACTCGGACCAAACAAATACAACTCAACGTATAAAGAAAATGAGATTCACACACTCCACCTGATGCTGTTGCATACAAAACCAAACTGGCACTACAGTTATCCAATGGCAGAATACTGCAGAACAAATCTCACATTAGCATTTACCTTGTGATACACCCAACAATTAGTGGAAATTAGTATGGAGAACAGATGAACAATAGCATGTCCCAGTGCAGACACAATGGGCTGAATGGCTGTATCATTTCTGTGACTCTGTCATAAATCACTAAATGCAGAAGAGTTTAAGGCCCAATCACAATACCCTTAAAAACTACTATCACAGAATGAATCTCAGTCACAGAGGATTCTTTGTTTCCTAAATTCCTAAATTCATTCATGGGATGAGGGCATCACTGGCTAGGCCAGTATTTATTACCCATCCCTAACTGCTCAGGGGGTAGTTATGAGTCAACCACATTGCTGTGGGTCTGGAGACACAAGGATTACAGTTTCCTTACAGGACATTAGTGAACCAGATGGGTTTTCCTGAAAAATTAACCATAAATTCCTGGCGATGATTGGACTCTTAGAATATTATTCGCTGCCAGAGAATTAAGCAACTTTCATACATAAAAGAGTTGAAAATAGTTGGCACTGATTGAGTACTTGATTTTCACAGTCACACAGCAGGAACTGACAAGTATAGATCAATTCCAAAACACTCATGTGGACATAACAAAAATTGATAGCTGCTCTCACATATTCACTCTGCAGAAACTGAAAGGGAAAGAATGATACGTAAATATACAAGTGTGCGCACGCGCGCACCCACACACAACTAAACTAAAACATAGCAAACACTGGCAGCTACAGTCTGGTTAATACATTTGCACATTTATAAATAAGATGCTGACAGATAGAGATTCGCAACTCCATCCTGAGATACACAGAGCAGAATATAACAGGGACAGATTGGTCAATCATACACATGTGCACGTGGCAGGACATCTCAGAGGAAGACTGATAACGACATTCTCATCATCAAAACTTATTGGAACACTCCCCTGTTTCAAATCGCATACATTGACATGTACAGTTTGATAATGACACTCCTGTTTACAGCACAGAAACTGATAGTAGAAATTAATAACAAAAATTGCTGGAAAATTCACAGGTTTGGCAGCATTGGTGGAGGGAAATCAGACTTAACATTTGAGGTCTAGTGACCCCTCCTCAGAAGCGATTGTGTGCATTTTTCTAGCTACCATTTGGTCTTCTCGATGCAGGGTTAAATGAGTGTAGATTGGGTGTCCACTGCGCAGAACACCTACATTCTGTCTAGAAAAAATGTCCTGGAGCTTTCAGTTGCCTGCCACTTCAACACACCATCCTGTACCTTGGCCAACATCTCTGTCTCAGGCTTGCTGCAGTGCTCCAGCAAAGTTCACGGCAAGCTGGAAGAACAGCACCTCATTTTGTGCTTGGGAACTCGACAGCCTTCTGGACTCAATATTGAATTCTACAACGTTAGAGCTCGAGCTCTCCTGTATCATTTCCCCAAACCTCTCGCACCCCGCAGTTTTTTTTTAGATTACTTGGTGTGGAAAAGTCCTTCAGCTCGACAAGTCCACAGCTGACCATCCGAAGCGCACCCACCCAGACCCATTTCCCTACAATTACCCCTGCCACAAACACTACGGGCAAATTTAATGAAAGCGTTAAGCTCGAGACATTGAATAAATGAGAAAACTCCACTCGTTGAATCAACACAAGCAGTCTGTTTCATTGAATGAATGTGTTAATATTGACACATTGAATAAATGAGAGAAGCTATAAGCATTGAATTAATATTTGCAGTCATTTCAGTTGAACGAACGCGTGCAGTTTGTATGACTGAATGAATGCGTTAAGCTCATTGCACTGAATGAGAGGCTCTCTACTCATTCTTTTAGCATGCGCAGTAGCTTCGTTTGCGTTAAATTCGAGATAATGAAAAAAATGTGAGTGTCTCTACTCATTCAATTAACATGTAAATTCTGTTTCATTAAGGGAATGTGCACAGTTTGTTTCATTGAATGAATGCGTTAATCTCGTGGCATTGAAAGATCAGAAAAGCTCTACTCATTGAATTAACACGAGCACTCTGTTTCATTGAATGAATGAATTAAGTTTGATGCGTTGAATTTATGAGAGAAGCTCTACTCAGTAACACTGCAGTCTATTTTATTGAATCAAGGTCTTCATTGAATGAATGAATGCAATTGGATTCATAAAGAAAATGTGTTAAGTTCGTTTCATTGATCGATGAAAAACTTTAGATACATTGAACCAATGATTGTAGTTTAATTCAAGGAATGAAAGAATGCAGTTTGTTTCATTGCATGATTTCGATAAGCTGAAGACATTGAATAATTGAGGAAAGCTCTACTCAGTGAATTTACACGTGCAGTCTGTGTCATTGAATGATTGCGTGCGGTTTGTTTCATTGAATCAATGTATAAACCTCGTGGCATGGAATGAATTAACACATGCAGTTTGTTTTGCTGAATGAATTTGAAAGAATGAGGGAGGTTTCTGCTGTTTGATTAAACACGGGCAACCTCTTTCATTGAATGAATGCGTGCAGTTTGTTTCATTAATTCTATGTGTTATGCTCGTTGCATTGTATAAATGGAAGAATCTCTGCTCATTGAAATAAAACGTACAGTTTGCTTCATCGAATGAATGAGATAAGTTTGATATATTGAATGAAAGAGAGATGTTCTACTCATTGAATGAACACGTGCAATATATTTCATTGAATGAATGTGTGGAATTTGTTTCATTGAATGAATACGTTAAGCTCATTAATTGAAGCACTTTGCATCATTAAATGAATCAATAAAACTTGACACATTGAATTTGTGAGAGAAGCTCTACTCCTTGAAGTAACACTGCAGTCTATCTTATAGAATCAAGGACTTCATTGAATGTATGAATGCAATTGGATTCATAAAGTAAATGTGTAAAGTTCATTTCATTCATCGAGGAAAAACCTCAGATACTTCAATGATTGAAGTTTGATTCAAGGAATGAAATAATGCAGTTTGTTTCATTGCATGATTTCGATAAGCTTAAGACAATGAATAATTGAGGAAAGCTCTACTCAGTGAATTTACACGTGCAGTCTGTGTCATTGAATGATTGTGTGCGGTTTGTTTCATTGAGTCAATGTAGAAACCTCGTGGCATTGAATGAATTAACACATGCAGTTTGTTTTGTTGAATGAATTTGAATGAATGAGAGAAGTTTCTACTCGTTGATTAAACACGGGCAATCTGTTACATTGAATGAATGCGAGCAGTTTGTTCATTAATTCTGTGCTATGCTCCTTGCATTCTGTGAATGGAAGAATCTCTGTTCATTGAAATATAACGTACAGTTTGCTTCATCGAATGAAGGAGTTAAGGTTGAAACATTGAATGAAAGAGAGATGTTAAGTTCTTTTCATTGAATCAATGAATAATGTTCGATTCTTTGAATAAATAAAGGAAGGAATGCAGTTTGTTTCACTGATAGAATGAGTTAAGCTCATTGCACTGAATGAATGAGACGCTATCTACTCATTCTTTTCGCATGTGCAGTGGCTTCATTTGCGTTAAGTTCGAGAAAATGAAAATAATGTGAGTGTCTCTACTCATTCAATTAACGTACAATTTTTTCATTAAAGGAATGTGCACAGTTTGTTTCATTGAATGAATGCGTTAATCTCGTGGCATTGAAAGAATCAAACTTCAATCATTGGTTCTTTGTATCTAAAGTTTTTCATCGATAAATGAAACGAAATTAACACATTTTCTTTATGAATACAATTGCATTCATTCATTCAATGAAGACCTGATTCCATAAAATAGAATGCAGTGTTACTTCAATGAGTAGAGATTCTCTCACAAATTCAATGCATCAAACTTAATTCATTCATTTAATAAAACAGAGTGCTCGTGTTAATTCAATGAGTAGAGCTTTTCTGATTCTTTTAATGCCACGAGATTAACGCATTCTTTCCATGAAACAAAGTGTGCACATTCCTTTAATGAAACAGAATGTACGTGTTCATTGAATGAGTAGAGCCACTCTCATTTTTTTTCTTTTTCTCGACCTTACCGTAAATAAGATACTGCACATGTTAATAGAATGAGAAGAGAGCCTCTGATTCATTCAGTGCAATGAACTTAACGCATTCATTCAGTGAAACAAACTGAACGCGTTCATTCAATGGAAATGACTGCAAATATTAATTCAATGCTTATCGCTTCTCTCATTCAATCTAAGTGTCGAGATTAACACATTCATTCAATGAAACAAACTGCTTGTGTTAATTCAATGAGTAGAGCTTTCTCATTTATTCAATGTCTCGAGCTTAATGCTTTCATTCAAGGAAACAAAGTGCATTCCTTCCTTCATTCATTCAATCATTTATTCAAAGAAATTTACATTATTCATTGATTCAATGAAACACAATTCACTTGTGAATCAACTGAGTAGTACTTCTGCAATTCATTCATTGCCACGAGCTTAACGCATTCATTCAATGAAACAAATTCCACAAATTCTTGCAATGAAATATATTGAACGTGTTCATTCAATGAAAGAACATTGCTCTTTCATTCAATGTTTCAAACTTATCTCATTCATTCGATGAAGCAAACTGTACGTTTTTTTTCTATGAGCAGAGATTCTTCCATCCACACAATCCATCGAACATATCACATAGAATTAATGAAACAAACTGCACGCATTCATTCAATGAAAGAGGTTGACCGTGTTTAATCAATGAGTAGATACCTCTCTCATTCATTCAAATTCATTTAAAAAAACAAACTGCACGTGTAAATTCACTGAATAGAGCTTTCCTCAATTATTCAATGTCTTAAAGCTTATCGAAATCGTGCAATGAAACAAACTGCATTCTTTCATTCCTTGAATCAAACTACAGTCATTGGTTCAATGTATCTAAAGTTTTCCATCGATCAATGAAACGAACTTGACACATTTACTTTATGAATGCAATTGCATTCATTCATTCAATGAAGACCTTGATTCTATAAAATAGACTGCAGTGTTACTTCAATGAGTAGAGCTTCTCTCACAAATTCAATGCATCAAACTTAATTCATTCATTCAAAGAAACAAACTGTGCACATTCCTTTAATGAAACAGAATGTACGTGTTAATTGAATGTGTAGAGCCACTCTCATTTTTTTCATTTTTTCGAACGTAACGTAAATAAAGCTACTGCACATGTTAACAGAATGAGAAGAGAGCCTCTGATTAATTCAGTGCAATGAACTTAACCCATTCATTCAGTGAAACAAACTGAACGCGTTCGTTCAATGGAAATGACTGCAAATATTAATTCAATGCTTATAGCTTCTCTCATTCATTCAATGTGTCAACATTAACACATTCATTCAATGAAACAGACTGCTTGAGTTAATTCAATGAATAGAGCTTTCTCATTTATTCATTGTCTCGAGCTTATCGCTTTCATTCAAGGAAACAACGTGCATTCCTTCCTTCATTCATTCAATCATTTATTCAAAGAAACTAACATTATTCATTGATTCAATGAAATACAATTCACTTGTGAATCAACTGAGTAGTACATCTGCAATTCATTCATTGCCACGAGCTTAACGCATTCATTCCATGAAACAAATTCCACACATTCATTCAATGAAATATATTGCACGTGTTCATTCAATGAGTAGAACATCTCTCTTTCATTCAATGTTTCAAACTTCTCTCATTCATTCGATAAAGCAAACTTTACGTTTTATTTCAATGAGCAGAGATTCTTCCATTTATACAATGCAACGAGCTTAATACATAGAATTAATGAAACAAACTGCACGCATTCATTCAATGAAAGATGTTGCCCATGTTTAATCAAACAGCAGAAACCTCTCTCATTCATTCAAATTCATTCAACAAAACAAACTGCATGTGTTAATTCAATGAGTCAAGCATCTCTCATTCATTCCATGCCACGAGATTTATACATTGATTCAACGAAACAAACCGCACACAATCATTCAATGACACAGACTGCACGTGTAAATTCACTGAGTAGAGCTTTCCTCAATTATTCAATGACTTAAGCTTATCGAAATCGTCCAATGAAACAAACTGCATTCTTTCATTCCTTGAATCAAACTACAATCATTGGTTCAATGTATCTAAAGTATTTTATCGATTAATGAAACGAACTTAACACATTTACTTTATGAATGCAATTGCATTCATTCATTCAATGAAGGCCTGATTCTATAAAATACACGGCAGTGTTACTTCAATGAGTAGAGATTCTCTCACAAATTCAATGCATCAAACTTAATTAATTCATTCAATGAAACAGAGTGCTCGTGTTATTTCAATGAGTAGAGCTTTTAGATTCTTTCAATTCCACGAGATTAACGCATTCTTTCCATGAAACAAAGTGTGCACATTCCTTTAATGAAACAGAATGTACGTGTTAATTGAATGAGTAGAGCCACTCTCATTTTTTTTTTCATTTTCTCGACCTTACCCTAAATAAGCTACTGCACATGTTAATAGAATGAGAAGAGAGCCTCTGATTCATTCAGTGCAATGAACTTAACGCATTCATTCAGTGAAACAAACTGAACGCGTTCATTCAATGGAAATGACTGCAAATATTAATTCAATGCTTATCGCTTCTCTCATTCAATCATTGTGTCAACATTAACACATTCATTCAATGAAACAGACTGCTTGTGTTAATTCAATGAGTAGAGCTTTCTCATTTATTCATTGTCTCGAGCTTAATGCTTTCATTCAAGGAAACAAAGTGCATTCCTTCCTTCATTCATTCAATCATTTATTCAAAGAAATTTACATTTTTCATTGATTCAATGAAATACAATTCACGTGTGAATCAACTGAGTAGTACATCTGCAATTCATTCATTGCCACGAGCTTAACGCATTCATTCAATGAAACAAATTCCACACATTCTTGCAATGAAATATATTGAACGTGTTCATTCAATGAGTAGAACATCTCTCTTTCATTCAATGTTTCAAACTTCTCTCATTCAATCATTGTGTCGAGATTAACACATTCATTCAATGAAACAAACTGCTTGTGTTAATTCAATGAGTAGAGCTTTCTCATTTATTCATTGTCTCGAGCTTAATGCTTTCATTCAAGGAAACAACGTGCATTCCTTCCTTCATTCATTCAATCATTTATTCAAAGAAACTAACATTATTCATTGATTCAATGAAATACAATTCACTTGTGAATCAACTGAGTAGTACATCTGCAATTCATTCATTGCCACGAGCTTAACGCATTCATTCAATGAAACAAATTCCACACATTCTTGCAATGAAATATATTGAACGTGTTCATTCAATGAGTAGAACATCTCTCTTTCATTCAAAGTTTCAAACTTCTCTCATTCAATCATTGTGTCGAGATTAACACATTCATTCAATGAAACAAGCTGCTTGTGTTAATTCAATGAGTAGAGCTTTCTCATTTATTCAATGTCTCGAGCTTAATGCTTTCATTCAAGGAAACAAAGTGCATTCCTTCCTTCATTCATTCAATCATTTATTCAAAGAAATTTACATTATTCATTGATTCAATAAAACACAAATCACTTGTGAATCAACTGAGTAGTACTTCTGCAATTCATTCATTGCCACGAGCTTAACGCATTCATTCAATGAAACAAATTCCACAAATTCTTGCAAAAAATATATTGAACGTGTTCATTCAATGAAAGAACATCTCTCTTTCATTCAATGTTTCAAACTTATCTCATTCATTCGATGAAGCAAACTGTACGTTTTTTTTCTATGAGCAGAGATTCTTCCAAGCACACAATCCATCGAACATATCACATAGAATTAATGAAACAAACTGCACGCATTCATTCAATGAAAGAGTTTGACCGTGTTTAATCAATGAGTAGAAACCTCTCTCATTCATTCAAATTCATTCAACAAAACAAACTGCATGTGTTAATTCATTCAATGCCACGAGGTTAATACATTGATTCAATGAAACAAACCGCACACAATCATTCAATGACACAGACTGCACGTGTACATTCACTGAGTAGAGCTTTCCTCAATTATTCAATGACTTAAGCTTATCGAAATCGTGCAATGAAACAAACTGCATTCTTTCATTCCTTGAATCAAACTACAATCATTGGTTCAATGTATCTAAAGTTTTTAATTGATCAATGAAACGAACTTAACACATTTACTTTATGAATGCAATTGCATTCATTCATTCAATGAAGACCTGATTCTATAAAATAGACTGCAGTGTTACTTCAATGAGTAGAGATTCTCTCACAAATTCAATGCATCAAACTTAATTAATTCATTCAATGAAACAGAGTGCTCGTGTTAATTCAATGAGTAGAGCTTTTCTGATTCTTTCAATGCCACGAGATTAACGCATTCTTTCCATGAAACAAAGTGTGCACATTCCTTTAATGAAACAGAATGTACGTGTTAATTGAATGAGTAGAGCCACTCTCATTTTTTTTTTCATTTTCTCGACCTTACCCTAAATAAGCTACTGCACATGTTAATAGAATGAGAAGAGAGCCTCTGATTCATTCAGTGCAATGAACTTAACGCATTCATTCAGTGAAACAAACTGAACGCGTTCATTCAATGGAAATGACTGCAAATATTAATTCAATGCTTATCGCTTCTCTCATTCAATCATTGTGTCAACATTAACACATTCATTCAATGAAACAGACTGCTTGTGTTAATTCAATGAGTAGAGCTTTCTCATTTATTCATTGTCTCGAGCTTAATGCTTTCATTCAAGGAAACAAAGTGCATTCCTTCCTTCATTCATTCAATCATTTATTCAAAGAAATTTACATTATTCATTGATTCAATAAAACACAATTCACTTGTGAATCAACTGAGTAGTACTTCTGCAATTCATTCATTGCTACGAGCTTAACGCATTCATTCAATGAAACAAATTCCACAAATTCTTGCAATGAAATATATTGAACGTGTTCATTCAATGAAAGAACATTTCTCTTTCATTCAATGTTTCAAACTTATCTCATTCATTCGATGAAGCAAACTGTACGTTTTTTTTCTATGAGCAGAGATTCTTCCATCCACACAATCCATCGAACATATCACATAGAATTAATGAAACAAACTGCACGCATTCATTCAATGAAAGAGGTTGACCGTGTTTAATCAATGAGTAGATACCTCTCTCATTCATTCAAATTCATTTAAAAAAACAAACTGCACGTGTAAATTCACTGAATAGAGCTTTCCTCAATTATTCAATGTCTTAAAGCTTATCGAAATCGTGCAATGAAACAAACTGCATTCTTTCATTCCTTGAATCAAACTACAGTCATTGGTTCAATGTATCTAAAGTTTTCCATCGATCAATGAAACGAACTTGACACATTTACTTTATGAATGCAATTGCATTCATTCATTCAATGAAGACCTTGATTCTATAAAATAGACTGCAGTGTTACTTCAATGAGTAGAGCTTCTCTCACAAATTCAATGCATCAAACTTAATTCATTCATTCAAAGAAACTAACTGTGCACATTCCTTTAATGAAACAGAATGTACGTGTTAATTGAATGTGTAGAGCCACTCTCATTTTTTTTTCATTTTTTCGAACGTAACGTAAATAAAGCTACTGCACATGTTAACAGAATGAGAAGCAAGCCTCTGATTAATTCAGTGCAATGAACTTAACCCATTCATTCAGTGAAACAAACTGAACGCGTTCGTTCAATGGAAATGACTGCAAATATTAATTCAATGCTTATAGCTTCTCTCATTCATTCAATGTGTCAACATTAACACATTCATTCAATGAAACAGACTGCTTGAGTTAATTCAATGAATAGAGCTTTCTCATTTATTCATTGTCTCGAGCTTATCGCTTTCATTCAAGGAAACAACGTGCATTCCTTCCTTCATTCATTCAATCATTTATTCAAAGAAACTAACATTATTCATTGATTCAATGAAATACAATTCACTTGTGAATCAACTGAGTAGTACATCTGCAATTCAATCATTGCCACGAGCTTAACGCATTCATTCCATGAAACAAATTCCACACATTCATTCAATGAAATATATTGCACGTGTTCATTCAATGAGTAGAACATCTCTCTTTCATTCAATGTTTCAAACTTCTCTCATTCATTCGATAAAGCAAACTTTACGTTTTATTTCAATGAGCAGAGATTCTTCCATTTATACAATGCAACGAGCTTAATACATAGAATTAATGAAACAAACTGCACGCATTCATTCAATGAAAGATGTTGCCCATGTTTAATCAAACAGCAGAAACCTCTCTCATTCATTCAAATTCATTCAACAAAACAAACTGCATGTGTTAATTCAATGAGTCAAGCATCTCTCATTCATTCCATGCCACGAGATTTATACATTGATTCAACGAAACAAACCGCACACAATCATTCAATGACACAGACTGCACGTGTAAATTCACTGAGTAGAGCTTTCCTCAATTATTCAATGACTTAAGCTTATCGAAATCGTCCAATGAAACAAACTGCATTCTTTCATTCCTTGAATCAAACTACAATCATTGGTTCAATGTATCTAAAGTTTTTTATCGATAAATGAAACGAAATTAACACATTTACTTTATGAATCCAATTGCATTCATTCATTCAATGAAGGCCTGATTCTATAAAATAGACGGCAGTGTTACTTCAATGAGTAGAGATTCTCACACAAATTCAATGCATCAAACTTAATTAATTCATTCAATGAAACAGAGTGCTCGTGTTAATTCAATGAGTAGAGCTTTTCTGATTCTTTCAATGCCACGAGATTAACGCATTCTTTCCATGAAACAGAGTGTCGACAATCCTTTAATGAAACAGAATGTACGTGTTCATTGAATGAGTAGAGCCACTCTCATTTTTTTCATTTTCTCGACCTTACCGTAAATAAGCTACTGCACATGTTAATAGAATGAGAAGAGAGCCTCTGATTCATTCAGTGCAATGAACTTAACGCATTCATTCAGTGAAGCAAACTGAACGCGTTCATTCAATGGAAATGACTGCAAATATTAATTCAATGCTTATCGCTTCTCTCATTCAATCAATGTGTCGAGAGTAACACATTCATTCAATGAAACAAACTGCTTGTGTTAATTCAATGAGTAGAGCTTTCACATTTATTCAATGTCTCGAGCTTAATGCTTTCATTCAAGGAAACAAAGTGCATTCCTTCCTTCATTCATTCAATCATTTATTCAAAGAAATTTACATTATTCATTGATTCAATGAAACACAATTCACTTGTGAATCAACTGAGTAGTACTTCTGCAATTCATTCATTGCCACAAGCTGAACGCATTCATTCAATGAAACAAATTCCACATATTCTTGCAATGAAATATATTGAACGTGTTCATTCAATGAAAGAACATCTCTCTTTCATTCAATGTTTCAAACTTATCTCATTCATTCGATGAAGCAAACTGTACGTTTTTTTTCTATGAGCAGAGATTCTTCCAAGCACACAATCCATCGAACATATCACATAGACTTAATGAAACAAACTGCACGCATTCATTCAATGAAAGAGTTTGACCGTGTTTAATCAATGAGTAGAAACCTCTCTCATTCATTCAAATTCATTCAACAAAACAAACTGCATGTGTTAATTCATTCAATGCCACGAGGTTAATACATTGATTCAATGAAACAAACCGCACACAATCATTCAATGACACAGACTGCACGTGTACATTCACTGAGTAGAGCTTTCCTCAATTATTCAATGACTTAAGCTTATCGAAATCGTGCAATGAAACAAACTGCATTCTTTCATTCCTTGAATCAAACTACAATCATTGGTTCAATGTATCTAAAGTTTTTAATTGATCAATGAAACGAACTTAACACATTTACTTTATGAATGCAATTGCATTCATTCATTCAATGAAGACCTGATTCTATAAAATAGACTGCAGTGTTACTTCAATGAGTAGAGATTCTCTCACAAATTCAATGCATCAAACTTAATTAATTCATTCAATGAAACAGAGTGCTCGTGTTAATTCAATGAGTAGAGCTTTTCTGATTCTTTCAATGCCACGAGATTAACGCATTCTTTCCATGAAACAAAGTGTGCACATTCCTTTAATGAAACAGAATGTACGTGTTCATTGAATGAGTAGAGCCACTCTCATTTTATTTTTCATTTTCTCGACCTTACCCTAAATAAGCTACTGCACATGTTAATAGAATGAGAAGAGAGCCTCTGATTCATTCAGTGCAATGAACTTAACGCATTCATTCAGTGAAACAAACTGAACGCGTTCATTCAATGGAAATGACTGCAAATATTAATTCAATGCTTATCGCTTCTCTCATTCAATCATTGTGTCAACATTAACACATTCATTCAATGAAACAGACTGCTTGTGTTAATTCAATGAGTAGAGCTTTCTCATTTATTCATTGTCTCGAGCTTAATGCTTTCATTCAAGGAAACAAAGTGCATTCCTTCCTTCATTCATTCAATCATTTATTCAAAGAAATTTACATTTTTCATTGATTCAATGAAATACAATTCACGTGTGAATCAACTGAGTAGTACATCTGCAATTCATTCATTGCCACGAGCTTAACGCATTCATTCAATGAAACAAATTCCACACATTCTTGCAATGAAATATATTGAACGTGTTCATTCAATGAGTAGAACATCTCTCTTTCATTCAATGTTTCAAACTTCTCTCATTCAATCATTGTGTCGAGATTAACACATTCATTCAATGAAACAAACTGCTTGTGTTAATTCAATGAGTAGAGCTTTCTCATTTATTCATTGTCTCGAGCTTAATGCTTTCATTCAAGGAAACAACGTGCATTCCTTCCTTCATTCATTCAATCATTTATTCAAAGAAACTAACATTATTCATTGATTCAATGAAATACAATTCACTTGTGAATCAACTGAGTAGTACATCTGCAATTCATTCATTGCCACGAGCTTAACGCATTCATTCAATGAAACAAATTCCACAAATTCTTGCAATGAAATATATTGAACGTGTTCATTCAATGAAAGAACATTTCTCTTTCATTCAATGTTTCAAACTTATCTCATTCATTCGATGAAGCAAACTGTACGTTTTTTTTCTATGAGCAGAGTTTCTTCCATCCACACAATCCATCGAACATATCACATAGAATTAATGAAACAAACTGCACGCATTCATTCAATGAAAGAGGTTGACCGTGTTTAATCAATGAGTAGATACCTCTCTCATTCATTCAAATTCATTTAAAAAAACAAACTGCACGTGTAAATTCACTGAATAGAGCTTTCCTCAATTATTCAATGTCTTGAAGCTTATCGAAATCGTGCAATGAAACAAACTGCATTCTTTCATTCCTTGAATCAAACTACAGTCATTGGTTCAATGTATCTAAAGTTTTCCATCGATCAATGAAACGAACTTGACACATTTACTTTATGAATGCAATTGCATTCATTCATTCAATGAAGACCTTGATTCTATAAAATAGACTGCAGTGTTACTTCAATGAGTAGAGCTTCTCTCACAAATTCAATGCATCAAACTTAATTCATTCATTCAAAGAAACAAACTGTGCACATTCCTTTAATGAAACAGAATGTACGTGTTAATTGAATGTGTAGAGCCACTCTCATTTTTTTTCATTTTTTCGAACGTAACGTAAATAAAGCTACTGCACATGTTAACAGAATGAGAAGAGAGCCTCTGATTAATTCAGTGCAATGAACTTAACCCATTCATTCAGTGAAACAAACTGAACGCGTTCGTTCAATGGAAATGACTGCAAATATTAATTCAATGCTTATAGCTTCTCTCATTCATTCAATGTGTCAACATTAACACATTCATTCAATGAAACAGACTGCTTGAGTTAATTCAATGAATAGAGCTTTCTCATTTATTCATTGTCTCGAGCTTATCGCTTTCATTCAAGGAAACAACGTGCATTCCTTCCTTCATTCATTCAATCATTCAAAGAAACTAACATTATTCATTGATTCAATGAAATACAATTCACTTGTGAATCAACTGAGTAGTACATCTGCAATTCATTCATTGCCACGAGCTTAACGCATTCATTCCATGAAACAAATTCCACACATTCATTCAATGAAATATATTGCACGTGTTCATTCAATGAGTAGAACATCTCTCTTTCATTCAATGTTTCAAACTTCTCTCATTCATTCGATAAAGCAAACTTTACGTTTTATTTCAATGAGCAGAGATTCTTCCATTTATACAATGCAACGAGCTTAATACATAGAATTAATGAAACAAACTGCACGCATTCATTCAATGAAAGATGTTGCCCATGTTTAATCAAACAGCAGAAACCTCTCTCATTCATTCAAATTCATTCAACAAAACAAACTGCATGTGTTAATTCAATGAGTCAAGCATCTCTCATTCATTCCATGCCACGAGATTTATACATTGATTCAACGAAACAAACCGCACACAATCATTCAATGACACAGACTGCACGTGTAAATTCACTGAGTAGAGCTTTCCTCAATTATTCAATGACTTAAGCTTATCGAAATCGTCCAATGAAACAAACTGCATTCTTTCATTCCTTGAATCAAACTACAATCATTGGTTCAATGTATCTAAAGTTTTTTATCGATAAATGAAACGAAATTAACACATTTACTTTATGAATCCAATTGCATTCATTCATTCAATGAAGGCCTGATTCTATAAAATAGACGGCAGTGTTACTTCAATGAGTAGAGATTCTCACACAAATTCAATGCATCAAACTTAATTAATTCATTCAATGAAACAGAGTGCTCGTGTTAATTCAATGAGTAGAGCTTTTCTGATTCTTTCAATGCCACGAGATTAACGCATTCTTTCCATGAAACAGAGTGTCGACATTCCTTTAATGAAACAGAATGTACGTGTTCATTGAATGAGTAGAGCCACTCTCATTTTTTTCATTTTCTCGACCTTACCGTAAATAAGCTACTGCACATGTTAATAGAATGAGAAGAGAGCCTCTGATTCATTCAGTGCAATGAACTTAACGCATTCATTCAGTGAAGCAAACTGAACGCGTTCATTCAATGGAAATGACTGCAAATATTAATTCAATGCTTATCGCTTCTCTCATTCAATCAATCTGTCGAGAGTAACACATTCATTCAATGAAACAAACTGCTTGTGTTAATTCAATGAGTAGAGCTTTCACATTTATTCAATGTCTCGAGCTTAATGCTTTCATTCAAGGAAACAAAGTGCATTCCTTCCTTCATTCATTCAATCATTTATTCAAAGAAATTTACATTATTCATTGATTCAATGAAACACAATTCACTTGTGAATCAACTGAGTAGTACTTCTGCAATTCATTCATTGCCACAAGCTGAACGCCTTCATTCAATGAAACAAATTCCACATATTCTTGCAATGAAATATATTGAACGTGTTCATTCAATGAAAGAACATCTCTCTTTCATTCAATGTTTCAAACTTATCTCATTCATTCGATGAAGCAAACTGTACGTTTTTTTTCTATGAGTAGAGATTCTTCCAAGCACACAATCCATCGAACATATCACATAGAATTAATGAAACAAACTGCACGCATTCATTCAATGAAAGAGTTTGACCGTGTTTAATCAATGAGTAGAAACCTCTCTCATTCATTCAAATTCATTCAACAAAACAAACTGCATGTGTTAATTCATTCAATGCCACGAGGTTAATACATTGATTCAATGAAACAAACCGCACACAATCATTCAATGACACAGACTGCACGTGTACATTCACTGAGTAGAGCTTTCCTCAATTATTCAATGACTTAAGCTTATCGAAATCGTGCAATGAAACAAACTGCATTCTTTCATTCCTTGAATCAAACTACAATCATTGGTTCAATGTATCTAAAGTTTTTAATTGATAATGAAACGAACTTAAAACATTTACTTTATGAATGCAATTGCATTCATTCATTCATTCAATGAAGACCTGATTCTATAAAATAGACTGCAGTGTTACTTCAATGAGTAGAGATTCTCTCACAAATTCAATGCATCAAACTTAATTAATTCATTCAATGAAACAGAGTGCTCGTGTTAATTCAATGAGTAGAGCTTTTTGATTCTTTCAATTCCACGAGATTAACGCATTCTTTCCATGAAACAAAGTGTGCACATTCCTTTAATGAAACAGAATGTACGTGTTAATTGAATGAGTAGAGCCACTCTCATTTGTTTTTTCATTTTCTCGACCTTACCCTAAATAAGCTACTGCACATGTTAATAGAATGAGAAGAGAGCCTCTGATTCATTCAGTGCAATGAACTTAACGCATTCATTCAGGGAAACAAACTGAACGCGTTCATTCAATGGAAATGACTGCAAATATTAATTCAATGCTTATCGCTTCTCTCATTCAATCATTGTGTCAACATTAACACATTCATTCAATGAAACAGACTGCTTGTGTTAATTCAATGAGTAGAGCTTTCTCATTTATTCATTGTCTCGAGCTTAATGCTTTCATTCAAGGAAACAAAGTGCATTCCTTCCTTCATTCATTCAATCATTTATTCAAAGAAATTTACATTTTTCATTGATTCAATGAAATACAATTCACGTGTGAATCAACTGAGTAGTACATCTGCAATTCATTCATTGCCACGAGCTTAACGCATTCATTCAATGAAACAAATTCCACACATTCTTGCAATGAAATATATTGAACGTGTTCATTCAATGAGTAGAACATCTCTCTTTCATTCAAAGTTTCAAACTTCTCTCATTCAATCATTGTGTCGAGATTAACACATTCATTCAATGAAACAAACTGCTTGTGTTAATTCAATGAGTAGAGCTTTCTCATTTATTCAATGTCTCGAGCTTAATGCTTTCATTCAAGGAAACAAAGTGCATTCCTTCCTTCATTCATTCAATCATTTATTCAAAGAAATTTACATTATTCATTGATTCAATAAAACACAAATCACTTGTGAATCAACTGAGTAGTACTTCTGCAATTCATTCATTGCCACGAGCTTAACGCATTCATTCAATGAAACAAATTCCACAAATTCTTGCAAAAAATATATTGAACGTGTTCATTCATTCGATGAAGCAAACTGTACGTTTTTTTTCTATGAGCAGAGATTCTTCCAAGCACACAATCCATCGAACATATCACATAGAATTAATGAAACAAACTGCACGCATTCATTCAATGAAAGAGTTTGACCGTGTTTAATCAATGAGTAGAAACCTCTCTCATTCATTCAAATTCATTCAACAAAACAAACTGCATGTGTTAATTCATTCAATGCCACGAGGTTAATACATTGATTCAATGAAACAAACCGCACACAATCATTCAATGACACAGACTGCACGTGTACATTCACTGAGTAGAGCTTTCCTCAATTATTCAATGACTTAAGCTTATCGAAATCGTGCAATGAAACAAACTGCATTCTTGCATTCCTTGAATCAAACTACAATCATTGGTTCAATGTATCTAAAGTTTTTAATTGATCAATGAAACGAACTTAACACATTTACTTTATGAATGCAATTGCATTCATTCATTCAATGAAGACCTGATTCTATAAAATAGACTGCAGTGTTACTTCAATGAGTAGAGATTCTCTCACAAATTCAATGCATCAAACTTAATTAATTCATTCAATGAAACAGAGTGCTCGTGTCAATTCAATGAGTAGAGCTTTTAGATTCTTTCAATTCCACGAGATTAACGCATTCTTTCCATGAAACAAAGTGTGCACATTCCTTTAATGAAACAGAATGTACGTGTTCATTGAATGAGTAGAGCCACTCTCATTTTTTTTCTTTTTCTCGACCTTACCCTAAATAAGCTACTGCACATGTTAATAGAATGAGAAGAGAGCCTCTGATTCATTCAGTGCAATGAACTTAACGCATTCATTCAGTGAAACAAACTGAACGCGTTCATTCAATGGAAATGACTGCAAATATTAATTCAATGCTTATCGCTTCTCTCATTCAATCATTGTGTCAACATTAACACATTCATTCAATAAAACAGACTGCTTGTGTTAATTCAATGAGTAGAGCTTTCTCATTTATTCAATGTCTCGAGCTTAATGCTTTCATTCAAGGAAACAAAGTGCATTCCTTCCTTCATTCATTCAATCATTTATTCAAAGAAATTTACATTATTCATTGATTCAATGAAACACAATTCACTTGTGAATCAACTGAGTAGTACTTCTGCAATTCATTCATTGCCACGAGCTTAACGCATTCATTCAATGAAACAAATTCCACAAATTCTTGCAATGAAATATATTGAACGTGTTCATTCAATGAAAGAACATTTCTCTTTCATTCAATGTTTCAAACTTATCTCATTCATTCGATGAAGCAAACTGTACGTTTTATTTCTATGAGCAGAGTTTCTTCCATCCACACAATCCATCGAACATATCACATAGAATTAATGAAACAAACTGCACGCATTCATTCAATGAAAGAGGTTGACCGTGTTTAATCAATGAGTAGATACCTCTCTCATTCATTCAAATTCATTTAAAAAAACAAACTGCACGTGTAAATTCACTGAATAGAGCTTTCCTCAATTATTCAATGACTTAAGCTTATCGAAATCGTCCAATGAAACAAACTGCATTCTTTCATTCCTTGAATCAAACTACAATCATTGGTTCAATGTATCTAAAGTTTTTTATCGATAAATGAAACGAAATTAACACATTTACTTTATGAATCCAATTGCATTCATTCATTCAATGAAGGCCTGATTCTATAAAATAGACGGCAGTGTTACTTCAATGAGTAGAGATTCTCACACAAATTCAATGCATCAAACTTAATTAATTCATTCAATGAAACAGAGTGCTCGTGTTAATTCAATGAGTAGAGCTTTTCTGATTCTTTCAATGCCACGAGATTAACGCATTCTTTCCATGAAACAGAGTGTCGACATTCCTTTAATGAAACAGAATGTACGTGTTCATTGAATGAGTAGAGCCACTCTCATTTTTTTCATTTTCTCGACCTTACCGTAAATAAGCTACTGCACATGTTAATAGAATGAGAAGAGAGCCTCTGATTTATTCAGTGCAATGAACTTAACGCATTCATTCAGTGAAGCAAACTGAACGCGTTCATTCAATGGAAATGACTGCAAATATTAATTCAATGCTTATCGCTTCTCTCATTCAATCAATGTGTCGAGAGTAACACATTCATTCAATGAAACAAACTGCTTGTGTTAATTCAATGAGTAGAGCTTTCACATTTATTCAATGTCTCGAGCTTAATGCTTTCATTCAAGGAAACAAAGTGCATTCCTTCCTTCATTCATTCAATCATTTATTCAAAGAAATTTACATTATTCATTGATTCAATGAAACACAATTCACTTGTGAATCAGCTGAGTAGTACTTCTGCAATTCATTCATTGCCACAAGCTGAACGCATTCATTCAATGAAACAAATTCCACATATTCTTGCAATGAAATATATTGAACGTGTTCATTCAATGAAAGAACATCTCTCTTTCATTCAATGTTTCAAACTTATCTCATTCATTCGATGAAGCAAACTGTACGTTTTTTTTCTATGAGCAGAGATTCTTCCAAGCACACAATCCATCGAACATATCACATAGAATTAATGAAACAAACTGCACGCATTCATTCAATGAAAGAGTTTGACCGTGTTTAATCAATGAGTAGAAATCTCTCTCATTCATTCAAATTCATTCAACAAAACAAACTGCATGTGTTAATTCATTCAATGCCACGAGGTTAATACATTGATTCGATGAAACAAACCGCACACAATCATTCAATGACACAGACTGCACGTGTACATTCACTGAGTAGAGCTTTCCTCAATTATTCAATGACTTAAGCTTATCGAAATCGTGCAATGAAACAAACTGCATTCTTTCATTCCTTGAATCAAACTACAATCATTGGTTCAATGTATCTAAAGTTTTTAATTGATCAATGAAACGAACTTAACACATTTACTTTATGAATGCAATTGCATTCATTCATTCATTCAATGAAGACCTGATTCTATAAAATAGACTGCAGTGTTACTTCAATGAGTAGAGATTCTCTCACAAATTCAATGCATCAAACTTAATTAATTCATTCAATGAAACAGAGTGCTCGTGTTAATTCAATGAGTAGAGCTTTTTGATTCTTTCAATTCCACGAGATTAACGCATTCTTTCCATGAAACAAAGTGTGCACATTCCTTTAATGAAACAGAATGTACGTGTTAATTGAATGAGTAGAGCCACTCTCATTTTTTTTTTCATTTTCTCGACCTTACCCTAAATAAGCTACTGCACATGTTAATAGAATGAGAAGAGAGCCTCTGATTCATTCAGTGCAATGAACTTAACGCATTCATTCAGTGAAACAAACTGAACGCGTTCATTCAATGGAAATGACTGCAAATATTAATTCAATGCTTATCGCTTCTCTCATTCAATCATTGTGTCAACATTAACACATTCATTCAATGAAACAGACTGCTTGTGTTAATTCAATGAGTAGAGCTTTCTCATTTATTCATTGTCTCGAGCTTAATGCTTTCATTCAAGGAAACAAAGTGCATTCCTTCCTTCATTCATTCAATCATTTATTCAAAGAAATTTACATTTTTCATTGATTCAATGAAATACAATTCACGTGTGAATCAACTGAGTAGTACATCTGCAATTCATTCATTGCCACGAGCTTAACGCATTCATTCAATGAAACAAATTCCACACATTCTTGCAATGAAATATATTGAACGTGTTCATTCAATGAGTAGAACATCTCTCTTTCATTCAATGTTTCAAACTTCTCTCATTCAATCATTGTGTCGAGATTAACACATTCATTCAACGAAACAAACTGCTTGTGTTAATTCAATGAGTAGAGCTTTCTCATTTATTCAATGTCTCGAGCTTAATGCTTTCATTCAAGGAAACAAAGTGCATTCCTTCCTTCATTCATTCAATCATTTATTCAAAGAAATTTACATTATTCATTGATTCAATAAAACACAAATCACTTGTGAATCAACTGAGTAGTACTTCTGCAATTCATTCATTGCCACGAGCTTAACGCATTCATTCAATGAAACAAATTCCACAAATTCTTGCAAAAAATATATTGAACGTGTTCATTCAATGAAAGAACATCTCTCTTTCATTCAATGTTTCAAACTTATCTCATTCATTCGATGAAGCAAACTGTACGTTTTTTTTCTATGAGCAGAGATTCTTCCAAGCACACAATCCATCGAACATATCACATAGAATTAATGAAACAAACTGCACGCATTCATTCAATGAAAGAGTTTGACCGTGTTTAATCAATGAGTAGAAACCTCTCTCATTCATTCAAATTCATTCAACAAAACAAACTGCATGTGTTAATTCATTCAATGCCACGAGGTTAATACATTGATTCGATGAAACAAACCGCACACAATCATTCAATGACACAGACTGCACGTGTACATTCACTGAGTAGAGCTTTCCTCAATTATTCAATGACTTAAGCTTATCGAAATCGTGCAATGAAACAAACTGCATTCTTTCATTCCTTGAATCAAACTACAATCATTGGTTCAATGTATCTAAAGTTTTTAATTGATAATGAAACGAACTTAACACATTTACTTTATGAATGCAATTGCATTCATTCATTCATTCAATGAAGACCTGATTCTATAAAATAGACTGCAGTGTTACTTCAATGAGTAGAGATTCTCTCACAAATTCAATGCATCAAACTTAATTAATTCATTCAATGAAACAGAGTGCTCGTGTTAATTCAATGAGTAGAGCTTTTTGATTCTTTCAATTCCACGAGATTAACGCATTCTTTCCATGAAACAAAGTGTGCACATTCCTTTAATGAAACAGAATGTACGTGTTAATTGAATGAGTAGAGCCACTCTCATTTGTTTTTTCATTTTCTCGACCTTACCCTAAATAAGCTACTGCACATGTTAATAGAATGAGAAGAGAGCCTCTGATTCATTCAGTGCAATGAACTTAACGCATTCATTCAGTGAAACAAACTGAACGCGTTCATTCAATGGAAATGACTGCAAATATTAATTCAATGCTTATCGCTTCTCTCATTCAATCATTGTGTCAACATTAACACATTCATTCAATGAAACAGACTGCTTGTGTTAATTCAATGAGTAGAGCTTTCTCATTTATTCATTGTCTCGAGCTTAATGCTTTCATTCAAGGAAACAAAGTGCATTCCTTCCTTCATTCATTCAATCATTTATTCAAAGAAATTTACATTTTTCATTGATTCAATGAAATACAATTCACGTGTGAATCAACTGAGTAGTACATCTGCAATTCATTCATTGCCACGAGCTTAACGCATTCATTCAATGAAACAAATTCCACACATTCTTGCAATGAAATATATTGAACGTGTTCATTCAATGAGTAGAACATCTCTCTTTCATTCAAAGTTTCAAACTTCTCTCATTCAATCATTGTGTCGAGATTAACACATTCATTCAATGAAACAAACTGCTTGTGTTAATTCAATGAGTAGAGCTTTCTCATTTATTCAATGTCTCGAGCTTAATGCTTTCATTCAAGGAAACAAAGTGCATTCCTTCCTTCATTCATTCAATCATTTATTCAAAGAAATTTACATTATTCATTGATTCAATAAAACACAAATCACTTGTGAATCAACTGAGTAGTACTTCTGCAATTCATTCATTGCCACGAGCTTAACGCATTCATTCAATGAAACAAATTCCACAAATTCTTGCAAAAAATATATTGAACGTGTTCATTCATTCGATGAAGCAAACTGTACGTTTTTTTTCTATGAGCAGAGATTCTTCCAAGCACACAATCCATCGAACATATCACATAGAATTAATGAAACAAACTGCACGCATTCATTCAATGAAAGAGTTTGACCGTGTTTAATCAATGAGTAGAAACCTCTCTCATTCATTCAAATTCATTCAACAAAACAAACAGCATGTGTTAATTCATTCAATGCCACGAGGTTAATACATTGATTCGATGAAACAAACCGCACACAATCATTCAATGACACAGACTGCACGTGTACATTCACTGAGTAGAGCTTTCCTCAATTATTCAATGACTTAAGCTTATCGAAATCGTGCAATGAAACAAACTGCATTCTTTCATTCCTTGAATCAAACTACAATCATTGGTTCAATGTATCTAAAGTTTTTAATTGATAATGAAACGAACTTAACACATTTACTTTATGAATGCAATTGCATTCATTCATTCATTCAATGAAGACCTGATTCTATAAAATAGACTGCAGTGTTACTTCAATGAGTAGAGATTCTCTCACAAATTCAATGCATCAAACTTAATTAATTCATTCAATGAAACAGAGTGCTCGTGTTAATTCAATGAGTAGAGCTTTTTGATTCTTTCAATTCCACGAGATTAACGCATTCTTTCCATGAAACAAAGTGTGCACATTCCTTTAATGAAACAGAATGTACGTGTTAATTGAATGAGTAGAGCCACTCTCATTTTTTTTTTCATTTTCTCGACCTTACCCTAAATAAGCTACTGCACATGTTAATAGAATGAGAAGAGAGCCTCTGATTCATTCAGTGCAATGAACTTAACGCATTCATTCAGTGAAACAAACTGAACGCGTTCATTCAATGGAAATGACTGCAAATATTAATTCAATGCTTATCGCTTCTCTCATTCAATCATTGTGTCAACATTAACACATTCATTCAATGAAACAGACTGCTTGTGTTAATTCAATGAGTAGAGCTTTCTCATTTATTCATTGTCTCGAGCTTAATGCTTTCATTCAAGGAAACAAAGTGCATTCCTTCCTTCATTCATTCAATCATTTATTCAAAGAAATTTACATTATCTATGATTCAATAAAACACAATTCACTTGTGAATCAACTGAGTAGTACTTCTGCAATTCATTCATTGCCACGAGCTTAACGCATTCATTCAATGAAACAAATTCCACAAATTCTTGCAATGAAATATATTGAACGTGTTCATTCAATGAAAGAACATTTCTCTTTCATTCAATGTTTCAAACTTATCTCATTCATTCGATGAAGCAAACTGTACGTTTTTTTTCTATGAGCAGAGATTCTTCCATCCACACAATCCATCGAACATATCACATAGAATTAATGAAACAAACTGCACGCATTCATTCAATGAAAGAGGTTGACCGTGTTTACTCAATGAGTAGATACCTCTCTCATTCATTCAAATTCATTTAAAAAAACAAACTGCACGTGTAAATTCACTGAATAGAGCTTTCCTCAATTATTCAATGTCTTAAAGCTTATCGAAATCGTGCAATGAAACAAACTGCATTCTTTCATTCCTTGAATCAAACTACAGTCATTGGTTCAATGTATCTAAAGTTTTCCATCGATCAATGAAACGAACTTGACACATTTACTTTATGAATGCAATTGCATTCATTCATTCAATGAAGACCTTGATTCTATAAAATAGACTGCAGTGTTACTTCAATGAGTAGAGCTTCTCTCACAAATTCAATGCATCAAACTTAATTCATTCATTCAAAGAAACAAACTGTGCACATTCCTTTAATGAAACAGAATGTACGTGTTAATTGAATGTGTAGAGCCACTCTCATTTTTTTTCATTTTCTCGAACGTAACGTAAATAAAGCTACTGCACATGTTAACAGAATGAGAAGAGAGCCTCTGATTAATTCAGTGCAATGAACTTAACCCATTCATTCAGTGAAACAAACTGAACGCGTTCGTTCAATGGAAATGACTGCAAATATTAATTCAATGCTTATAGCTTCTCTCATTCATTCAATGTGTCAACATTAACACATTCATTCAATGAAACAGACTGCTTGAGTTAATTCAATGAATAGAGCTTTCTCATTTATTCATTGTCTCGAGCTTATCGCTTTCATTCAAGGAAACAACGTGCATTCCTTCCTTCATTCATTCAATCATTTATTCAAAGAAACTAACATTATTCATTGATTCAATGAAATACAATTCACTTGTGAATCAACTGAGTAGTACATCTGCAATTCATTCATTGCCACGAGCTTAACGCATTCATTCCATGAAACAAATTCCACACATTCATTCAATGAAATATATTGCACGTGTTCATTCAATGAGTAGAACATCTCTCTTTCATTCAATGTTTCAAACTTCTCTCATTCATTCGATAAAGCAAACTTTACGTTTTATTTCAATGAGCAGAGATTCTTCCATTTATACAATGCAACGAGCTTAATACATAGAATTAATGAAACAAACTGCACGCATTCATTCAATGAAAGATGTTGCCCATGTTTAATCAAACAGCAGAAACCTCTCTCATTCATTCCAATTCATTCAACAAAACAAACTGCATGTGTTAATTCAATGAGTCAAGCATCTCTCATTCATTCCATGCCACGAGATTTATACATTGATTCAACGAAACAAACCGCACACAATCATTCAATGACACAGACTGCACGTGTAAATTCACTGAGTAGAGCTTTCCTCAATTATTCAATGACTTAAGCTTATCGAAATCGTCCAATGAAACAAACTGCATTCTTTCATTCCTTGAATCAAACTACAATCATTGGTTCAATGTATCTAAAGTTTTTTATCGATAAATGAAACGAAATTAACACATTTACTTTATGAATCCAATTGCATTCATTCATTCAATGAAGGCCTGATTCTATAAAATAGACGGCAGTGTTACTTCAATGAGTAGAGATTCTCACACAAATTCAATGCATCAAACTTAATTAATTCATTCAATGAAACAGAGTGCTCGTGTTAATTCAATGAGTAGAGCTTTTCTGATTCTTTCAATGCCACGAGATTAACGCATTCTTTCCATGAAACAGAGTGTCGACATTCCTTTAATGAAACAGAATGTACGTGTTCATTGAATGAGTAGAGCCACTCTCATTTTTTTCATTTTCTCGACCTTACCGTAAATAAGCTACTGCACATGTTAATAGAATGAGAAGAGAGCCTCTGATTCATTCAGTGCAATGAACTTAACGCATTCATTCAGTGAAGCAAACTGAACGCGTTCATTCAATGGAAATGACTGCAAATATTAATTCAATGCTTATCGCTTCTCTCATTCAATCAATGTGTCGAGAGTAACACATTCATTCAATGAAACAAACTGCTTGTGTTAATTCAATGAGTAGAGCTTTCACATTTATTCAATGTCTCGAGCTTAATGCTTTCATTCAAGGAAACAAAGTGCATTCCTTCCTTCATTCATTCAATCATTTATTCAAAGAAATTTACATTATTCATTGATTCAATGAAACACAATTCACTTGTGAATCAACTGAGTAGTACTTCTGCAATTCATTCATTGCCACAAGCTGAACGCATTCATTCAATGAAACAAATTCCACATATTCTTGCAATGAAATATATTGAACGTGTTCATTCAATGAAAGAACATCTCTCTTTCATTCAATGTTTCAAACTTATCTCATTCATTTGATGAAGCAAACTGTACGTTTTTTTTCTATGAGCAGAGATTCTTCCAAGCACACAATCCATCGAACATATCACATAGAATTAATGAAACAAACTGCACGCATTCATTCAATGAAAGAGTTTGACCGTGTTTAATCAATGAGTAGAAACCTCTCTCATTCATTCAAATTCATTCAACAAAACAAACTGCATGTGTTAATTCATTCAATGCCACGAGGTTAATACATTGATTCAATGAAACAAACCGCACACAATCATTCAATGACACAGACTGCACGTGTACATTCACTGAGTAGAGCTTTCCTCAATTATTCAATGACTTAAGCTTATCGAAATCGTGCAATGAAACAAACTGCATTCTTGCATTCCTTGAATCAAACTACAATCATTGGTTCAATGTATCTAAAGTTTTTAATTGATCAATGAAACGAACTTAACACATTTACTTTATGAATGCAATTGCATTCATTCATTCAATGAAGACCTGATTCTATAAAATAGACTGCAGTGTTACTTCAATGAGTAGAGATTCTCTCACAAATTCAATGCATCAAACTTAATTAATTCATTTAATGAAACAGAGTGCTCGTGTTAATTCAATGAGTAGAGCTTTTTGATTCTTTCAATTCCACGAGATTAACGCATTCTTTCCATGAAACAAAGTGTGCACATTCCTTTAATGAAACAGAATGTACGTGTTCATTGAATGAGTAGAGCCACTCTCATTTTTTTTTCCATTTTCTCGACCTTACCCTAAATAAGCTACTGCACATGTTAATAGAATGAGAAGAGAGCCTCTGATTCATTCAGTGCAATGAACTTAACGCATTCATTCAGTAAAACAAACTGAACGCGTTCATTCAATGGAAATGACTGCAAATATTAATTCAATGCTTATCGCTTCTCTCATTCAATCATTGTGTCAACATTAACACATTCATTCAATGAAACAGACTGCTTGTGTTAATTCAATGAGTAAAGCTTTCTCATTTATTCATTGTCTCGAGCTTAATGCTTTCATTCAAGGAAACAAAGTGCATTCCATCCTTCATTCATTCAATCATTTATTCAAAGAAATTTACATTTTTCATCGATTCAAGGAAATACAATTCACGTGTGAATCAACTGAGTAGTACATCTGCAATTCATTCATTGCCACGAGCTTAACGCATTCATTCAATGAAACAAATTCCACACATTCTTGCAATGAAATATATTGAACGTGTTCATTCAATGAGTAGAACATCTCTCTTTCATTCAATGTTTCAAACTTCTCTCATTCAATCATTGTGTCGAGATTAACACATTCATTCAATGAAACAAACTGCTTGTGTTAATTCAATGAGTAGAGCTTTCTCATTTATTCAATGTCTCGAGCTTAATGCTTTCATTCAAGGAAACAAAGTGCATTCCTTCCTTCATTCATTCAATCATTTATTCAAAGAAATTTACATTATTCATTGATTCAATAAAACACAATTCACTTGTGAATCAACTGAGTAGTACTTCTGCAATTCATTCATTGCCACGAGCTTAACGCATTCATTCAATGAAACAAATTCCACAAATTCTTGCAAAAAATATATTGAACGTGTTCATTCAATGAAAGAACATCTCTCTTTCATTCAATGTTTCAAACTTATCTCATTCATTCGATGAAGCAAACTGTACGTTTTTTTTCTATGAGCAGAGATTCTTCCAAGCACACAATCCATCGAACATATCACATAGAATTAATGAAACAAACTGCACGCATTCATTCAATGAAAGAGTTTGACCGTGTTTAATCAATGAGTAGAAACCTCTCTCATTCATTCAAATTCATTCAACAAAACAAACTGCATGTGTTAATTCATTCAATGCCACGAGGTTAATACATTGATTCAATGAAACAAACCGCACACAATCATTCAATGACACAGACTGCACGTGTACATTCACTGAGTAGAGCTTTCCTCAATTATTCAATGACTTAAGCTTATCGAAATCGTGCAATGAAACAAACTGCATTCTTGCATTCCTTGAATCAAACTACAATCATTGGTTCAATGTATCTAAAGTTTTTAATTGATCAATGAAACGAACTTAACACATTTACTTTATGAATGCAATTGCATTCATTCATTCAATGAAGACCTGATTCTATAAAATAGACTGCAGTGTTACTTCAATGAGTAGAGATTCTCTCACAAATTCAATGCATCAAACTTAATTAATTCATTTAATGAAACAGAGTGCTCGTGTTAATTCAATGAGTAGAGCTTTTAGATTCTTTCAATTCCACGAGATTAACGCATTCTTTCCATGAAACAAAGTGTGCACATTCCTTTAATGAAACAGAATGTACGTGTTCATTGAATGAGTAGAGCCACTCTCATTTTTTTTTTCATTTTCTCGACCTTACCCTAAATAAGCTACTGCACATGTTAATAGAATGAGAAGAGAGCCTCTGATTCATTCAGTGCAATGAACTTAACGCATTCATTCAGGGAAACAAACTGAACGCGTTCATTCAATGGAAATGACTGCAAATATTAATTCAATGCTTATCGCTTCTCTCATTCAATCATTGTGTCAACATTAACACATTCATTCAATGAAACAGACTGCTTGTGTTAATTCAATGAGTAGAGCTTTCTCATTTATTCATTGTCTCGAGCTTAATGCTTTCATTCAAGGAAACAAAGTGCATTCCTTCCTTCATTCATTCAATCATTTATTCAAAGAAATTTACATTATTCATTGATTCAATAAAACACAATTCACTTGTGAATCAACTGAGTAGTACTTCTGCAATTCATTCATTGCCACGAGCTTAACGCATTCATTCAATGAAACAAATTCCACAAATTCTTGCAAAAAATATATTGAACGTGTTCATTCAATGAAAGAACATCTCTCTTTCATTCAATGTTTCAAACTTATCTCATTCATTCGATGAAGCAAACTGTACGTTTTTTTTCTATGAGCAGAGATTCTTCCATCCACACAATCCATCGAACATATCACATAGAATTAATGAAACAAACTGCACGCATTCATTCAATGAAAGAGGTTGACCGTGTTTAATCAATGAGTAGAAACCTCTCTCATTCATTCAAATTCATTGAACAAAACAAACTGCATGTGTAAATTCACTGAATAGAGCTTTCCTCAATTATTCAATGTCTTGAAGCTTATCGAAATCGTGGAATGAAACAAACTGCATTTTTTCATTCCTTGAATCAATCTACAGTCATTGGTTCAATGTATCTAAAGTTTTTCATCGATCAATGAAACGAACTTAACACATTTACTTTATGAATGCAATTGCATTCATTCATTCAATGAAGACCTTGATTCTATAAAATAGACTGCAGTGTTACTTCAATGAGTAGAGCTTCTCTCACAAATTCAATGCATCAAACTTAATTCATTCATTCAATGAAACAAACTGTGCACATTCCTTTAATGAAACAGAATGTACGTGTTAATTGAATGTGTGGAGCCACGCTCATTTTTTTTCATTTTCTCGAACGTAACGTAAATAAAGCTACTGCACATGTTAACAGAATGAGAAGAGAGCCTCTGATTAATTCAGTGCAATGGACTTAACCCATTCATTCAGTGAAACAAACTGAACGCGTTCGTTCAATGGAAATGACTGCAAATATTAATTCAATGCTTATAGCTTCTCTCATTCATTCAATGTGTCAACATTAACACATTTATTCAATGAAACAGACTGCTTGAGTTAATTCAATGAGTAGAGCTTTCTCATTTATTCATTGTCTCGAGCTTATCGCTTTCATTCAAGGAAACAACATGCATTCCTTCCTTCATTCATTCAATCATTTATTCAAAGAAACTAACATTATTCATTGATTCAATGAAATACAATTCACGTGTGAATCAACTGAGTAGTACATCTGCAATTCATTCATTGCCACGAGCTTAACGCATTCATTCCATGAAACAAATTCCAAACATTCATTCAATGAAATATATTGCACGTGTTCATTAATGAGTAGAAAATCTCTCTTTCATTCAAAGTTTCAAACTTCTCTCATTCATTCGATAAAGCAAACTGTACGTTTTATTTCAATGAGAAGAGATTCTTCCATTTATACAATGCAACGAGCTTAATACATAGAATTAATGAAACAAACTGCACGCATTCATTCAATGAAAGATGTTGCCCATGTTTAATCAAACAGCAGAAACCTCTCTTGTTCATTCAAAATCATTCAACAAAACAAACTGCATGTGTTAATTCAATGAGTCAAGCATCTCTCATTCATTCCATGCCACGAGATTTATACATTGATTCAACGAAACAAACCGCACACAATCATTCAATGAAATATATTGCACGTGTTCATTCAATGAGGAGAACATCTCTCTTTCATTCAATGTTTCAAACTTATCTCATTCATTCGATGAAGTAAACTGTACGTTTTATTTCAATGAGCAGAGATTCTTCCATTCACACAATCCATCGAGCATATCACAGAGAATTAATGAAACAAACTGCACGCATTCATTCAATGAAAGAGGTTGACCGTGTTTAATCCATGAGTAGAAACGTCTCTCATTCATTCAACAAAACAAACTGCATGTTTTAATTCATTCAACGCCACGAGGTTTATACATTGATTCAATGAAACAAACCGCACACAATCATTCAATGACACAGACTGCACGTGCAAATTCACTGAGTAGAGCTTTCCTCAATTATTCAATGACTTAAGCTTATCGAAATCGTGCAATGAAACAAACTGCATTCTTTCATTCCTTGAATCAAACTACAATCATTGGTTCAATGTATCTAAAGTTTTTCATCGATCAATGAAACGAACTTAAAACATTTACTTTATGAATCCAATTGCAATCATTTTTCAATGAAGACCTTGATTCTATAAAATAGAATGCAGTGTTACTTCAATGAGGAGAGCTTCTCTCACAAATGCAATGCATCAAACTTAATTAATTCATTCAATGAAACAGAGTGCTCGTGTTAATTCAATGAGAAGAGCTTTTCTGATTCTTTCAATGCCACGAGATTAACGCATTCTTTCCAGGAAACAAAGTGTGCACATTCCTTTAATGAAACAGAATGTACGTGTTCATTGAATGAGTAGAGCCACTCTCATTTTTTTCATTTTCTCGACCTTACCGTAAATAAGCTACTGCACATGTTAATAGAATGAGAAGAGAGCCTCTGATTCATTCAGTGCAATGAACTTAACGCATTCATTCAGTGAAACAAACTGAACGCGTTCATTCAATGGAAATGACTGCAAATATTAATTCAATGCTTATCGCTTCTCTCATTCAATCATTGTGTCAACATTAACACATTCATTCAATGAAACAGACTGCTTGTGTTAATTCAATGAGTAGAGCTTTCTCATTTATTCATTGTCTCGAGCTTAATGCTTTCATTCAAGGAAACAAAGTGCATTCCATCCTTCATTCATTCAATCATTTATTCAAAGAAATTTACATTATTCATTGATTCAATGAAATACAATTCACGTGTGAATCAACTGAGTAGTACATCTGCAATTCATTCATTGCCACGAGCTTAACGCATTCATTCAATGAAACAAATTCCACACATTCTTGCAATGAAATATATTGAACGTGTTCATTCAATGAGTAGAACATCTCTCTTTCATTCAATGTTTCAAACTTCTCTCATTCAATCATTGTGTCGAGATTAACACATTCATTCAATGAAACAAACTGCTTGTGTTAATTCAATGAGTAGAGCTTTCTCATTTATTCAATGTCTCGAGCTTAATGCTTTCATTCAAGGAAACAAAGTGCATTCCTTCCTTCATTCATTCAATCATTTATTCAAAGAAATTTACATTATTCATTGATTCAATAAAACACAATTCACTTGTGAATCAATTGAGTAGTACTTCTGCAATTCATTCATTGCCACGAGCTTAACACATTCATTCAATGAAACAAATTCCACAAATTCTTGCAAAAAATATATTGAACGTGTTCATTCAATGAAAGAACATCTCTCTTTCATTCAATGTTTCAAACTTATCTCATTCATTCGATGAAGCAAACTGTACGTTTTTTTTCTATGAGCAGAGATTCTTCCATCCACACAATCCATCGAACATATCACATAGAATTAATGAAACAAACTGCACGCATTCATTCAATGAAAGAGGTTGACCGTGTTTAATCAATGAGTAGAAACCTCTCTCATTCATTCAAATTCATTGAACAAAACAAACTGCATGTGTAAATTCACTGAATAGAGCTTTCCTCAATTATTCAATGTCTTGAAGCTTATCGAAATCGTGGAATGAAACAAACTGCATTTTTTCATTCCTTGAATCAATCTACAGTCATTGGTTCAATGTATCTAAAGTTTTTCATCGATCAATGAAACGAACTTAACACATTTACTTTATGAATGCAATTGCATTCATTCATTCAATGAAGACCTTGATTCTATAAAATAGACTGCAGTGTTACTTCAATGAGTAGAGCTTCTCTCACAAATTCAATGCATCAAACTTAATTCATTCATTCAATGAAACAAACTGTGCACATTCCTTTAATGAAACAGAATGTACGTGTTAATTGAATGTGTGGAGCCACGCTCATTTTTTTTCATTTTCTCGAACGTAACGTAAATAAAGCTTAGCACATGTTAACAGAATGAGAAGAGAGCCTCTGATTAATTCAGTGCAATGGACTTAACCCATTCATTCAGTGAAACAAACTGAACGCGTTCGTTCAATGGAAATGACTGCAAATATTAATTCAATGCTTATAGCTTCTCTCATTCATTCAATGTGTCAACATTAACACATTCATTCAATGAAACAGACTGCTTGAGTTAATTCAATGAATAGAGCTTTCTCATTTATTCATTGTCTCGAGCTTATCGCTTTCATTCAAGGAAACAAAGTGCATTCCTTCCTTCATTCATTCAATCATTTATTCAAAGAAACTAACATTATTCATTGATTCAATGAAATACAATTCACTTGTGAATCAACTGAGTAGTACATCTGCAATTCATTCATTGCCACGAGCTTAACGCATTCATTCCATGAAACAAATTCCACACATTCATTCAATGAAATATATTGCACGTGTTCATTCAATGAGTAGAACATCTCTCTTTCATTCAATGTTTCAAACTTCTCTCATTCATTCGATAAAGCAAACTTTACGTTTTATTTCAATGAGCAGAGATTCTTCCATTTATACAATGCAACGAGCTTAATACATAGAATTAATGAAACAAACTGCACGCATTCATTCAATGAAAGATGTTGCCCATGTTTAATCAAACAGCAGAAACCTCTCTCATTCATTCCAATTCATTCAACAAAACAAACTGCATGTGTTAATTCAATGAGTCAAGCATCTCTCATTCATTCCATGCCACGAGATTTATACATTGATTCAACGAAACAAACCGCACACAATCATTCAATGACACAGACTGCACGTGTAAATTCACTGAGTAGAGCTTTCCTCAATTATTCAATGACTTAAGCTTATCGAAATCGTCCAATGAAACAAACTGCATTCTTTCATTCCTTGAATCAAACTACAATCATTGGTTCAATGTATCTAAAGTTTTTTATCGATAAATGAAACGAAATTAACACATTTACTTTATGAATCCAATTGCATTCATTCATTCAATGAAGGCCTGATTCTATAAAATAGACGGCAGTGTTACTTCAATGAGTAGAGATTCTCACACAAATTCAATGCATCAAACTTAATTAATTCATTCAATGAAACAGAGTGCTCGTGTTAATTCAATGAGTAGAGCTTTTCTGATTCTTTCAATGCCACGAGATTAACGCATTCTTTCCATGAAACAGAGTGTCGACATTCCTTTAATGAAACAGAATGTACGTGTTCATTGAATGAGTAGAGCCACTCTCATTTTTTTCATTTTCTCGACCTTACCGTAAATAAGCTACTGCACATGTTAATAGAATGAGAAGAGAGCCTCTGATTCATTCAGTGCAATGAACTTAACGCATTCATTCAGTGAAGCAAACTGAACGCGTTCATTCAATGGAAATGACTGCAAATATTAATTCAATGCTTATCGCTTCTCTCATTCAATCAATGTGTCGAGAGTAACACATTCATTCAATGAAACAAACTGCTTGTGTTAATTCAATGAGTAGAGCTTTCACATTTATTCAATGTCTCGAGCTTAATGCTTTCATTCAAGGAAACAAAGTGCATTCCTTCCTTCATTCATTCAATCATTTATTCAAAGAAATTTACATTATTCATTGATTCAATGAAACACAATTCACTTGTGAATCAACTGAGTAGTACTTCTGCAATTCATTCATTGCCACAAGCTGAACGCATTCATTCAATGAAACAAATTCCACATATTCTTGCAATGAAATATATTGAACGTGTTCATTCAATGAAAGAACATCTCTCTTTCATTCAATGTTTCAAACTTATCTCATTCATTCGATGAAGCAAACTGTACGTTTTTTTTCTATGAGCAGAGATTCTTCCAAGCACACAATCCATCGAACATATCACATAGAATTAATGAAACAAACTGCACGCATTCATTCAATGAAAGAGTTTGACCGTGTTTAATCAATGAGTAGAAACCTCTCTCATTCATTCAAATTCATTCAACAAAACAAACTGCATGTGTTAATTCATTCAATGCCACGAGGTTAATACATTGATTCAATGAAACAAACCGCACACAATCATTCAATGACACAGACTGCACGTGTACATTCACTGAGTAGAGCTTTCCTCAATTATTCAATGACTTAAGCTTATCGAAATCGTGCAATGAAACAAACTGCATTCTTGCATTCCTTGAATCAAACTACAATCATTGGTTCAATGTATCTAAAGTTTTTAATTGATCAATGAAACGAACTTAACACATTTACTTTATGAATGCAATTGCATTCATTCATTCAATGAAGACCTGATTCTATAAAATAGACTGCAGTGTTACTTCAATGAGTAGAGATTCCCTCACAAATTCAATGCATCAAACTTAATTAATTCATTTAATGAAACAGAGTGCTCGTGTTAATTCAATGAGTAGAGCTTTTTGATTCTTTCAATTCCACGAGATTAACGCATTCTTTCCATGAAACAAAGTGTGCACATTCCTTTAATGAAACAGAATGTACGTGTTCATTGAATGAGTAGAGCCACTCTCATTTTTTTTTCCATTTTCTCGACCTTACCCTAAATAAGCTACTGCACATGTTAATAGAATGAGAAGAGAGCCTCTGATTCATTCAGTGCAATGAACTTAACGCATTCATTCAGTAAAACAAACTGAACGCGTTCATTCAATGGAAATGACTGCAAATATTAATTCAATGCTTATCGCTTCTCTCATTCAATCATTGTGTCAACATTAACACATTCATTCAATGAAACAGACTGCTTGTGTTAATTCAATGAGTAAAGCTTTCTCATTTATTCATTGTCTCGAGCTTAATGCTTTCATTCAAGGAAACAAAGTGCATTCCATCCTTCATTCATTCAATCATTTATTCAAAGAAATTTACATTTTTCATCGATTCAAGGAAATACAATTCACGTGTGAATCAACTGAGTAGTACATCTGCAATTCATTCATTGCCACGAGCTTAACGCATTCATTCAATGAAACAAATTCCACACATTCTTGCAATGAAATATATTGAACGTGTTCATTCAATGAGTAGAACATCTCTCTTTCATTCAATGTTTCAAACTTCTCTCATTCAATCATTGTGTCGAGATTAACACATTCATTCAATGAAACAAACTGCTTGTGTTAATTCAATGAGTAGAGCTTTCTCATTTATTCAATGTCTCGAGCTTAATGCTTTCATTCAAGGAAACAAAGTGCATTCCTTCCTTCATTCATTCAATCATTTATTCAAAGAAATTTACATTATTCATTGATTCAATAAAACACAATTCACTTGTGAATCAACTGAGTAGTACTTCTGCAATTCATTCATTGCCACGAGCTTAACGCATTCATTCAATGAAACAAATTCCACAAATTCTTGCAAAAAATATATTGAACGTGTTCATTCAATGAAAGAACATCTCTCTTTCATTCAATGTTTCAAACTTATCTCATTCATTCGATGAAGCAAACTGTACGTTTTTTTTCTATGAGCAGAGATTCTTCCAAGCACACAATCCATCGAACATATCACATAGAATTAATGAAACAAACTGCACGCATTCATTCAATGAAAGAGTTTGACCGTGTTTAATCAATGAGTAGAAACCTCTCTCATTCATTCAAATTCATTCAACAAAACAAACTGCATGTGTTAATTCATTCAATGCCACGAGGTTAATACATTGATTCAATGAAACAAACCGCACACAATCATTCAATGACACAGACTGCACGTGTACATTCACTGAGTAGAGCTTTCCTCAATTATTCAATGACTTAAGCTTATCGAAATCGTGCAATGAAACAAACTGCATTCTTGCATTCCTTGAATCAAACTACAATCATTGGTTCAATGTATCTAAAGTTTTTAATTGATCAATGAAACGAACTTAACACATTTACTTTATGAATGCAATTGCATTCATTCATTCAATGAAGACCTGATTCTATAAAATAGACTGCAGTGTTACTTCAATGAGTAGAGATTCTCTCACAAATTCAATGCATCAAACTTAATTAATTCATTTAATGAAACAGAGTGCTCGTGTTAATTCAATGAGTAGAGCTTTTAGATTCTTTCAATTCCACGAGATTAACGCATTCTTTCCATGAAACAAAGTGTGCACATTCCTTTAATGAAACAGAATGTACGTGTTCATTGAATGAGTAGAGCCACTCTCATTTTTTTTTTCATTTTCTCGACCTTACCCTAAATAAGCTACTGCACATGTTAATAGAATGAGAAGAGAGCCTCTGATTCATTCAGTGCAATGAACTTAACGCATTCATTCAGGGAAACAAACTGAACGCGTTCATTCAATGGAAATGACTGCAAATATTAATTCAATGCTTATCGCTTCTCTCATTCAATCATTGTGTCAACATTAACACATTCATTCAATGAAACAGACTGCTTGTGTTAATTCAATGAGTAGAGCTTTCTCATTTATTCATTGTCTCGAGCTTAATGCTTTCATTCAAGGAAACAAAGTGCATTCCTTCCTTCATTCATTCAATCATTTATTCAAAGAAATTTACATTATTCATTGATTCAATAAAACACAATTCACTTGTGAATCAACTGAGTAGTACTTCTGCAATTCATTCATTGCCACGAGCTTAACGCATTCATTCAATGAAACAAATTCCACAAATTCTTGCAAAAAATATATTGAACGTGTTCATTCAATGAAAGAACATCTCTCTTTCATTCAATGTTTCAAACTTATCTCATTCATTCGATGAAGCAAACTGTACGTTTTTTTTCTATGAGCAGAGATTCTTCCATCCACACAATCCATCGAACATATCACATAGAATTAATGAAACAAACTGCACGCATTCATTCAATGAAAGAGGTTGACCGTGTTTAATCAATGAGTAGAAACCTCTCTCATTCATTCAAATTCATTGAACAAAACAAACTGCATGTGTAAATTCACTGAATAGAGCTTTCCTCAATTATTCAATGTCCTGAAGCTTATCGAAATCGTGGAATGAAACAAACTGCATTTTTTCATTCCTTGAATCAATCTACAGTCATTGGTTCAATGTATCTAAAGTTTTTCATCGATCAATGAAACGAACTTAACACATTTACTTTATGAATGCAATTGCATTCATTCATTCAATGAAGACCTTGATTCTATAAAATAGACTGCAGTGTTACTTCAATGAGTAGAGCTTCTCTCACAAATTCAATGCATCAAACTTAATTCATTCATTCAATGAAACAAACTGTGCACATTCCTTTAATGAAACAGAATGTACGTGATAATTGAATGTGTGGAGCCACGCTCATTTTTTTTCATTTTCTCGAACGTAACGTAAATAAAGCTACTGCACATGTTAACAGAATGAGAAGAGAGCCTCTGATTAATTCAGTGCAATGGACTTAACCCATTCATTCAGTGAAACAAACTGAACGCGTTCGTTCAATGGAAATGACTGCAAATATTAATTCAATGCTTATAGCTTCTCTCATTCATTCAATGTGTCAACATTAACACATTTATTCAATGAAACAGACTGCTTGAGTTAATTCAATGAGTAGAGCTTTCTCATTTATTCATTGTCTCGAGCTTATCGCTTTCATTCAAGGAAACAACATGCATTCCTTCCTTCATTCATTCAATCATTTATTCAAAGAAACTAACATTATTCATTGATTCAATGAAATACAATTCACGTGTGAATCAACTGAGTAGTACATCTGCAATTCATTCATTGCCACGAGCTTAACGCATTCATTCCATGAAACAAATTCCAAACATTCATTCAATGAAATATATTGCACGTGTTCATTAATGAGTAGAAAATCTCTCTTTCATTCAAAGTTTCAAACTTCTCTCATTCATTCGATAAAGCAAACTGTACGTTTTATTTCAATGAGAAGAGATTCTTCCATTTATACAATGCAACGAGCTTAATACATAGAATTAATGAAACAAACTGCACGCATTCATTCAATGAAAGATGTTGCCCATGTTTAATCAAACAGCAGAAACCTCTCTCGTTCATTCAAAATCATTCAACAAAACAAACTGCATGTGTTAATTCAATGAGTCAAGCATCTCTCATTCATTCCATGCCACGAGATTTATACATTGATTCAACGAAACAAACCGCACACAATCATTCAATGAAATATATTGCACGTGTTCATTCAATGAGGAGAACATCTCTCTTTCATTCAATGTTTCAAACTTATCTCATTCATTCGATGAAGTAAACTGTACGTTTTATTTCAATGAGCAGAGATTCTTCCATTCACACAATCCATCGAGCATATAACAGAGAATTAATGAAACAAACTGCACGCATTCATTCAATGAAAGAGGTTGACCGTGTTTAATCCATGAGTAGAAACGTCTCTCATTCATTCAACAAAACAAACTGCATGTTTTAATTCATTCAACGCCACGAGGTTTATACATTGATTCAATGAAACAAACCGCACACAATCATTCAATGACACAGACTGCACGTGCAAATTCACTGAGTAGAGCTTTCCTCAATTATTCAATGACTTAAGCTTATCGAAATCGTGCAATGAAACAAACTGCATTCTTTCATTCCTTGAATCAAACTACAATCATTGGTTCAATGTATCTAAAGTTTTTCATCGATCAATGAAACGAACTTAAAACATTTACTTTATGAATCCAATTGCAATCATTTTTCAATGAAGACCTTGATTCTATAAAATAGAATGCAGTGTTACTTCAATGAGGAGAGCTTCTCTCACAAATGCAATGCATCAAACTTAATTAATTCATTCAATGAAACAGAGTGCTCGTGTTAATTCAATGAGAAGAGCTTTTCTGATTCTTTCAATGCCACGAGATTAACGCATTCTTTCCAGGAAACAAAGTGTGCACATTCCTTTAATGAAACAGAATGTACGTGTTCATTGAATGAGTAGAGCCACTCTCATTTTTTTCATTTTCTCGACCTTACCGTAAATAAGCTACTGCACATGTTAATAGAATGAGAAGAGAGCCTCTGATTCATTCAGTGCAATGAACTTAACGCATTCATTCAGTGAAACAAACTGAACGCGTTCATTCAATGGAAATGACTGCAAATATTAATTCAATGCTTATCGCTTCTCTCATTCAATCATTGTGTCAACATTAACACATTCATTCAATGAAACAGACTGCTTGTGTTAATTCAATGAGTAGAGCTTTCTCATTTATTCATTGTCTCGAGCTTAATGCTTTCATTCAAGGAAACAAAGTGCATTCCATCCTTCATTCATTCAATCATTTATTCAAAGAAATTTACATTATTCATTGATTCAATGAAATACAATTCACGTGTGAATCAACTGAGTAGTACATCTGCAATTCATTCATTGCCACGAGCTTAACGCATTCATTCAATGAAACAAATTCCACACATTCTTGCAATGAAATATATTGAACGTGTTCATTCAATGAGTAGAACATCTCTCTTTCATTCAATGTTTCAAACTTCTCTCATTCAATCATTGTGTCGAGATTAACACATTCATTCAATGAAACAAACTGCTTGTGTTAATTCAATGAGTAGAGCTTTCTCATTTATTCAATGTCTCGAGCTTAATGCTTTCATTCAAGGAAACAAAGTGCATTCCTTCCTTCATTCATTCAATCATTTATTCAAAGAAATTTACATTATTCATTGATTCAATAAAACACAATTCACTTGTGAATCAATTGAGTAGTACTTCTGCAATTCATTCATTGCCACGAGCTTAACACATTCATTCAATGAAACAAATTCCACAAATTCTTGCAAAAAATATATTGAACGTGTTCATTCAATGAAAGAACATCTCTCTTTCATTCAATGTTTCAAACTTATCTCATTCATTCGATGAAGCAAACTGTACGTTTTTTTTCTATGAGCAGAGATTCTTCCATCCACACAATCCATCGAACATATCACATAGAATTAATGAAACAAACTGCACGCATTCATTCAATGAAAGAGGTTGACCGTGTTTAATCAATGAGTAGAAACCTCTCTCATTCATTCAAATTCATTGAACAAAACAAACTGCATGTGTAAATTCACTGAATAGAGCTTTCCTCAATTATTCAATGTCTTGAAGCTTATCGAAATCGTGGAATGAAACAAACTGCATTTTTTCATTCCTTGAATCAATCTACAGTCATTGGTTCAATGTATCTAAAGTTTTTCATCGATCAATGAAACGAACTTAACACATTTACTTTATGAATGCAATTGCATTCATTCATTCAATGAAGACCTTGATTCTATAAAATAGACTGCAGTGTTACTTCAATGAGTAGAGCTTCTCTCACAAATTCAATGCATCAAACTTAATTCATTCATTCAATGAAACAAACTGTGCACATTCCTTTAATGAAACAGAATGTACGTGTTAATTGAATGTGTGGAGCCACGCTCATTTTTTTTCATTTTCTCGAACGTAACGTAAATAAAGCTTAGCACATGTTAACAGAATGAGAAGAGAGCCTCTGATTAATTCAGTGCAATGGACTTAACCCATTCATTCAGTGAAACAAACTGAACGCGTTCGTTCAATGGAAATGACTGCAAATATTAATTCAATGCTTATAGCTTCTCTCATTCATTCAATGTGTCAACATTAACACATTCATTCAATGAAACAGACTGCTTGAGTTAATTCAATGAGTAGAGCTTTCTCATTTATTCATTGTCTCGAGCTTATCGCTTTCATTCAAGGAAACAACATGCATTCCTTCCTTCATTCATTCAATCATTTATTCAAAGAAACTAACATTATTCATTGATTCAATGAAATACAATTCACGTGTGAATCAACTGAGTAGTACATCTGCAATTCATTCATTGCCACGAGCTTAACGCATTCATTCCATGAAACAAATTCCACACATTCATTCAATGAAATATATTGCACGTGTTCATTAATGAGTAGAAAATCTCTCTTTCATTCAATGTTTCAAACTTCTCTCATTCATTCGATAAAGCAAACTGTACGTTTTATTTCAATGAGAAGAGATTCTTCCATTTATACAATGCAACGAGCTTAATACATAGAATTAATGAAACAAACTGCACGCATTCATTCAATGAAAGATGTTGCCCATGTTTAATCAAACAGCAGAAACCTCTCTCGTTCATTCAAAATCATTCAACAAAACAAACTGCATGTGTTAATTCAATGAGTCAAGCATCTCTCATTCATTCCATGCCACGAGATTTATACATTGATTCAACGAAACAAACCGCACACAATCATTCAATGAAATATATTGCACGTGTTCATTCAATGAGGAGAACATCTCTCTTTCATTCAATGTTTCAAACTTATCTCATTCATTCGATGAAGCAAACTGTACGTTTTATTTCAATGAGCAGAGATTCTTCCATTCACACAATCCATCGAGCATATCACAGAGAATTAATGAAACAAACTGCACGCATTCATTCAATGAAAGAGGTTGACCGTGTTTAATCCATGAGTAGAAACGTCTCTCAATCATTCAACAAAACAAACTGCATGTGTTAATTCATTCAACGCCACGAGGTTTATACATTGATTCAATGAAACAAACCGCACACAATCATTCAATGACACAGACTGCGCGTGCAAATTCACTGAGTAGAGCTTTCCTCAATTATTCAATGACTTAAGCTTATCGAAATCGTGCAATGAAACAAACTGCATTCTTTCATTCCTTGAATCAAACTACAATCATTGGTTCAATGTATCTAAAGTTTTTCATCGATCAATGAAACGAACTTAAAACATTTACTTTATGAATCCAATTGCAATCATTTTTCAATGAAGACCTTGATTCTATAAAATAGAATGCAGTGTTACTTCAATGAGGAGAGCTTCTCTCACAAATGCAATGCATCAAACTTAATTAATTCATTCAATGAAACAGAGTGCTCGTGTTAATTCAATGAGAAGAGCTTTTCTGATTCTTTCAATGCCACGAGATTAACGCATTCTTTCCAGGAAACAAAGTGTGCACATTCCTTTAATGAAACAGAATGTACGTGTTCATTGAATGAGTAGAGCCACTCTCATTTTTTTCATTTTCTCGACCTTACCGTAAATAAGCTACTGCACATGTTAATAGAATGAGAAGAGAGCCTCTGATTCATTCAGTGCAATGAACTTAACGCATTCATTCAGTGAAACAAACTGAACGCGTTCATTCAATGGAAATGACTGCAAATATTAATTCAATGCTTATCGCTTCTCTCATTCAATCATTGTGTCAACATTAACACATTCATTCAATGAAACAGACTGCTTGTGTTAATTCAATGAGTAGAGCTTTCTCATTTATTCATTGTCTCGAGCTTAATGCTTTCATTCAAGGAAACAACGTGCATTCCTTCCTTCATTCATTCAATCATTTATTCAAAGAAATTTACATTATTCATTGATTCAATGAAACACAATTCACTTGTGAATCAACTGAGTAGTACTTCTGCAATTCATTCATTGCCACAAGCTGAACGCATTCATTCAATGAAACAAATTCCACATATTCTTGCAATGAAATATATTGAACGTGTTCATTCAATGAAAGAACATCTCTCTTTCATTCAATGTTTCAAACTTATCTCATTCATTCGATGAAGCAAACTGTACGTTTTTTTTCTATGAGCAGAGATTCTTCCAAGCACACAATCCATCGAACATATCACATAGAATTAATGAAACAAACTGCACGCATTCATTCAATGAAAGAGTTTGACCGTGTTTAATCAATGAGTAGAAACCTCTCTCATTCATTCAAATTCATTCAACAAAACAAACTGCATGTGTTAATTCATTCAATGCCACGAGGTTAATACATTGATTCAATGAAACAAACCGCACACAATCATTCAATGACACAGACTGCACGTGTACATTCACTGAGTAGAGCTTTCCTCAATTATTCAATGACTTAAGCTTATCGAAATCGTGCAATGAAACAAACTGCATTCTTGCATTCCTTGAATCAAACTACAATCATTGGTTCAATGTATCTAAAGTTTTTAATTGATCAATGAAACGAACTTAACACATTTACTTTATGAATGCAATTGCATTCATTCATTCAATGAAGACCTGATTCTATAAAATAGACTGCAGTGTTACTTCAATGAGTAGAGATTCTCTCACAAATTCAATGCATCAAACTTAATTAATTCATTTAATGAAACAGAGTGCTCGTGTTAATTCAATGAGTAGAGCTTTTTGATTCTTTCAATTCCACGAGATTAACGCATTCTTTCCATGAAACAAAGTGTGCACATTCCTTTAATGAAACAGAATGTACGTGTTCATTGAATGAGTAGAGCCACTCTCATTTTTTTTTCCATTTTCTCGACCTTACCCTAAATAAGCTACTGCACATGTTAATAGAATGAGAAGAGAGCCTCTGATTCATTCAGTGCAATGAACTTAACGCATTCATTCAGTAAAACAAACTGAACGCGTTCATTCAATGGAAATGACTGCAAATATTAATTCAATGCTTATCGCTTCTCTCATTCAATCATTGTGTCAACATTAACACATTCATTCAATGAAACAGACTGCTTGTGTTAATTCAATGAGTAAAGCTTTCTCATTTATTCATTGTCTCGAGCTTAATGCTTTCATTCAAGGAAACAAAGTGCATTCCATCCTTCATTCATTCAATCATTTATTCAAAGAAATTTACATTTTTCATCGATTCAAGGAAATACAATTCACGTGTGAATCAACTGAGTAGTACATCTGCAATTCATTCATTGCCACGAGCTTAACGCATTCATTCAATGAAACAAATTCCACACATTCTTGCAATGAAATATATTGAACGTGTTCATTCAATGAGTAGAACATCTCTCTTTCATTCAATGTTTCAAACTTCTCTCATTCAATCATTGTGTCGAGATTAACACATTCATTCAATGAAACAAACTGCTTGTGTTAATTCAATGAGTAGAGCTTTCTCATTTATTCAATGTCTCGAGCTTAATGCTTTCATTCAAGGAAACAAAGTGCATTCCTTCCTTCATTCATTCAATCATTTATTCAAAGAAATTTACATTATTCATTGATTCAATAAAACACAATTCACTTGTGAATCAACTGAGTAGTACTTCTGCAATTCATTCATTGCCACGAGCTTAACGCATTCATTCAATGAAACAAATTCCACAAATTCTTGCAAAAAATATATTGAACGTGTTCATTCAATGAAAGAACATCTCTCTTTCATTCAATGTTTCAAACTTATCTCATTCATTCGATGAAGCAAACTGTACGTTTTTTTTCTATGAGCAGAGATTCTTCCAAGCACACAATCCATCGAACATATCACATAGAATTAATGAAACAAACTGCACGCATTCATTCAATGAAAGAGTTTGACCGTGTTTAATCAATGAGTAGAAACCTCTCTCATTCATTCAAATTCATTCAACAAAACAAACTGCATGTGTTAATTCATTCAATGCCACGAGGTTAATACATTGATTCAATGAAACAAACCGCACACAATCATTCAATGACACAGACTGCACGTGTACATTCACTGAGTAGAGCTTTCCTCAATTATTCAATGACTTAAGCTTATCGAAATCGTGCAATGAAACAAACTGCATTCTTGCATTCCTTGAATCAAACTACAATCATTGGTTCAATGTATCTAAAGTTTTTAATTGATCAATGAAACGAACTTAACACATTTACTTTATGAATGCAATTGCATTCATTCATTCAATGAAGACCTGATTCTATAAAATAGACTGCAGTGTTACTTCAATGAGTAGAGATTCTCTCACAAATTCAATGCATCAAACTTAATTAATTCATTTAATGAAACAGAGTGCTCGTGTTAATTCAATGAGTAGAGCTTTTAGATTCTTTCAATTCCACGAGATTAACGCATTCTTTCCATGAAACAAAGTGTGCACATTCCTTTAATGAAACAGAATGTACGTGTTCATTGAATGAGTAGAGCCACTCTCATTTTTTTTTTCATTTTCTCGACCTTACCCTAAATAAGCTACTGCACATGTTAATAGAATGAGAAGAGAGCCTCTGATTCATTCAGTGCAATGAACTTAACGCATTCATTCAGGGAAACAAACTGAACGCGTTCATTCAATGGAAATGACTGCAAATATTAATTCAATGCTTATCGCTTCTCTCATTCAATCATTGTGTCAACATTAACACATTCATTCAATGAAACAGACTGCTTGTGTTAATTCAATGAGTAGAGCTTTCTCATTTATTCATTGTCTCGAGCTTAATGCTTTCATTCAAGGAAACAAAGTGCATTCCTTCCTTCATTCATTCAATCATTTATTCAAAGAAATTTACATTATTCATTGATTCAATAAAACACAATTCACTTGTGAATCAACTGAGTAGTACTTCTGCAATTCATTCATTGCCACGAGCTTAACGCATTCATTCAATGAAACAAATTCCACAAATTCTTGCAAAAAATATATTGAACGTGTTCATTCAATGAAAGAACATCTCTCTTTCATTCAATGTTTCAAACTTATCTCATTCATTCGATGAAGCAAACTGTACGTTTTTTTTCTATGAGCAGAGATTCTTCCATCCACACAATCCATCGAACATATCACATAGAATTAATGAAACAAACTGCACGCATTCATTCAATGAAAGAGGTTGACCGTGTTTAATCAATGAGTAGAAACCTCTCTCATTCATTCAAATTCATTGAACAATACAAACTGCATGTGTAAATTCACTGAATAGAGCTTTCCTCAATTATTCAATGTCTTGAAGCATATCGAAATCGTGGAATGAAACAAACTGCATTTTTTCATTCCTTGAATCAATCTACAGTCATTGGTTCAATGTATCTAAAGTTTTTCATCGATCAATGAAACGAACTTAACACATTTACTTTATGAATGCAATTGCATTCATTCATTCAATGAAGACCTTGATTCTATAAAATAGACTGCAGTGTTACTTCAATGAGTAGAGCTTCTCTCACAAATTCAATGCATCAAACTTAATTCATTCATTCAATGAAACAAACTGTGCACATTCCTTTAATGAAACAGAATGTACGTGATAATTGAATGTGTGGAGCCACGCTCATTTTTTTTCATTTTCTCGAACGTAACGTAAATAAAGCTACTGCACATGTTAACAGAATGAGAAGAGAGCCTCTGATTAATTCAGTGCAATGGACTTAACCCATTCATTCAGTGAAACAAACTGAACGCGTTCGTTCAATGGAAATGACTGCAAATATTAATTCAATGCTTATAGCTTCTCTCATTCATTCAATGTGTCAACATTAACACATTTATTCAATGAAACAGACTGCTTGAGTTAATTCAATGAGTAGAGCTTTCTCATTTATTCATTGTCTCGAGCTTATCGCTTTCATTCAAGGAAACAACATGCATTCCTTCCTTCATTCATTCAATCATTTATTCAAAGAAACTAACATTATTCATTGATTCAATGAAATACAATTCACGTGTGAATCAACTGAGTAGTACATCTGCAATTCATTCATTGCCACGAGCTTAACGCATTCATTCCATGAAACAAATTCCAAACATTCATTCAATGAAATATATTGCACGTGTTCATTAATGAGTAGAAAATCTCTCTTTCATTCAAAGTTTCAAACTTCTCTCATTCATTCGATAAAGCAAACTGTACGTTTTATTTCAATGAGAAGAGATTCTTCCATTTATACAATGCAACGAGCTTAATACATAGAATTAATGAAACAAACTGCACGCATTCATTCAATGAAAGATGTTGCCCATGTTTAATCAAACAGCAGAAACCTCTCTCGTTCATTCAAAATCATTCAACAAAACAAACTGCATGTGTTAATTCAATGAGTCAAGCATCTCTCATTCATTCCATGCCACGAGATTTATACATTGATTCAACGAAACAAACCGCACACAATCATTCAATGAAATATATTGCACGTGTTCATTCAATGAGGAGAACATCTCTCTTTCATTCAATGTTTCAAACTTATCTCATTCATTCGATGAAGTAAACTGTACGTTTTATTTCAATGAGCAGAGATTCTTCCATTCACACAATCCATCGAGCATATAACAGAGAATTAATGAAACAAACTGCACGCATTCATTCAATGAAAGAGGTTGACCGTGTTTAATCCATGAGTAGAAACGTCTCTCATTCATTCAACAAAACAAACTGCATGTTTTAATTCATTCAACGCCACGAGGTTTATACATTGATTCAATGAAACAAACCGCACACAATCATTCAATGACACAGACTGCACGTGCAAATTCACTGAGTAGAGCTTTCCTCAATTATTCAATGTCTTGAAGCTTATCGAAATCGTGCAATGAAACAAACTGCATTCTTTCATTCCTTGAATCAAACTACAATCATTGGTTCAATGTATCTAAAGTTTTTCATCGATCAATGAAACGAACTTAAAACATTTACTTTATGAATCCAATTGCAATCATTTTTCAATGAAGACCTTGATTCTATAAAATAGAATGCAGTGTTACTTCAATGAGGAGAGCTTCTCTCACAAATGCAATGCATCAAACTTAATTAATTCATTCAATGAAACAGAGTGCTCGTGTTAATTCAATGAGAAGAGCTTTTCTGATTCTTTCAATGCCACGAGATTAACGCATTCTTTCCAGGAAACAAAGTGTGCACATTCCTTTAATGAAACAGAATGTACGTGTTCATTGAATGAGTAGAGCCACTCTCATTTTTTTCATTTTCTCGACCTTACCGTAAATAAGCTACTGCACATGTTAATAGAATGAGAAGAGAGCCTCTGATTCATTCAGTGCAATGAACTTAACGCATTCATTCAGTGAAACAAACTGAACGCGTTCATTCAATGGAAATGACTGCAAATATTAATTCAATGCTTATCGCTTCTCTCATTCAATCATTGTGTCAACATTAACACATTCATTCAATGAAACAGACTGCTTGTGTTAATTCAATGAGTAGAGCTTTCTCATTTATTCATTGTCTCGAGCTTAATGCTTTCATTCAAGGAAACAAAGTGCATTCCATCCTTCATTCATTCAATCATTTATTCAAAGAAATTTACATTATTCATTGATTCAATGAAATACAATTCACGTGTGAATCAACTGAGTAGTACATCTGCAATTCATTCATTGCCACGAGCTTAACGCATTCATTCAATGAAACAAATTCCACACATTCTTGCAATGAAATATATTGAACGTGTTCATTCAATGAGTAGAACATCTCTCTTTCATTCAATGTTTCAAACTTCTCTCATTCAATCATTGTGTCGAGATTAACACATTCATTCAATGAAACAAACTGCTTGTGTTAATTCAATGAGTAGAGCTTTCTCATTTATTCAATGTCTCGAGCTTAATGCTTTCATTCAAGGAAACAAAGTGCATTCCTTCCTTCATTCATTCAATCATTTATTCAAAGAAATTTACATTATTCATTGATTCAATAAAACACAATTCACTTGTGAATCAATTGAGTAGTACTTCTGCAATTCATTCATTGCCACGAGCTTAACACATTCATTCAATGAAACAAATTCCACAAATTCTTGCAAAAAATATATTGAACGTGTTCATTCAATGAAAGAACATCTCTCTTTCATTCAATGTTTCAAACTTATCTCATTCATTCGATGAAGCAAACTGTACGTTTTTTTTCTATGAGCAGAGATTCTTCCATCCACACAATCCATCGAACATATCACATAGAATTAATGAAACAAACTGCACGCATTCATTCAATGAAAGAGGTTGACCGTGTTTAATCAATGAGTAGAAACCTCTCTCATTCATTCAAATTCATTGAACAAAACAAACTGCATGTGTAAATTCACTGAATAGAGCTTTCCTCAATTATTCAATGTCTTGAAGCTTATCGAAATCGTGGAATGAAACAAACTGCATTTTTTCATTCCTTGAATCAATCTACAGTCATTGGTTCAATGTATCTAAAGTTTTTCATCGATCAATGAAACGAACTTAACACATTTACTTTATGAATGCAATTGCATTCATTCATTCAATGAAGACCTTGATTCTATAAAATAGACTGCAGTGTTACTTCAATGAGTAGAGCTTCTCTCACAAATTCAATGCATCAAACTTAATTCATTCATTCAATGAAACAAACTGTGCACATTCCTTTAATGAAACAGAATGTACGTGTTAATTGAATGTGTGGAGCCACGCTCATTTTTTTTCATTTTCTCGAACGTAACGTAAATAAAGCTTAGCACATGTTAACAGAATGAGAAGAGAGCCTCTGATTAATTCAGTGCAATGGACTTAACCCATTCATTCAGTGAAACAAACTGAACGCGTTCGTTCAATGGAAATGACTGCAAATATTAATTCAATGCTTATAGCTTCTCTCATTCATTCAATGTGTCAACATTAACACATTCATTCAATGAAATATATTGCACGTGTTCATTAATGAGTAGAAAATCTCTCTTTCATTCAATGTTTCAAACTTCTCTCATTCATTCGATAAAGCAAACTGTACGTTTTATTTCAATGAGAAGAGATTCTTCCATTTATACAATGCAACGAGCTTAATACATAGAATTAATGAAACAAACTGCACGCATTCATTCAATGAAAGATGTTGCCCATGTTTAATCAAACAGCAGAAACCTCTCTCGTTCATTCAAAATCATTCAACAAAACAAACTGCATGTGTTAATTCAATGAGTCAAGCATCTCTCATTCATTCCATGCCACGAGATTTATACATTGATTCAACGAAACAAACCGCACACAATCATTCAATGAAATATATTGCACGTGTTCATTCAATGAGGAGAACATCTCTCTTTCATTCAATGTTTCAAACTTATCTCATTCATTCGATGAAGCAAACTGTACGTTTTATTTCAATGAGCAGAGATTCTTCCATTCACACAATCCATCGAGCATATCACAGAGAATTAATGAAACAAACTGCACGCATTCATTCAATGAAAGAGGTTGACCGTGTTTAATCCATGAGTAGAAACGTCTCTCAATCATTCAACAAAACAAACTGCATGTGTTAATTCATTCAACGCCACGAGGTTTATACATTGATTCAATGAAACAAACCGCACACAATCATTCAATGACACAGACTGCGCGTGCAAATTCACTGAGTAGAGCTTTCCTCAATTATTCAATGACTTAAGCTTATCGAAATCGTGCAATGAAACAAACTGCATTCTTTCATTCCTTGAATCAAACTACAATCATTGGTTCAATGTATCTAAAGTTTTTCATCGATCAATGAAACGAACTTAAAACATTTACTTTATGAATCCAATTGCAATCATTTTTCAATGAAGACCTTGATTCTATAAAATAGAATGCAGTGTTACTTCAATGAGGAGAGCTTCTCTCACAAATGCAATGCATCAAACTTAATTAATTCATTCAATGAAACAGAGTGCTCGTGTTAATTCAATGAGAAGAGCTTTTCTGATTCTTTCAATGCCACGAGATTAACGCATTCTTTCCAGGAAACAAAGTGTGCACATTCCTTTAATGAAACAGAATGTACGTGTTCATTGAATGAGTAGAGCCACTCTCATTTTTTTCATTTTCTCGACCTTACCGTAAATAAGCTACTGCACATGTTAATAGAATGAGAAGAGAGCCTCTGATTCATTCAGTGCAATGAACTTAACGCATTCATTCAGTGAAACAAACTGAACGCGTTCATTCAATGGAAATGACTGCAAATATTAATTCAATGCTTATCGCTTCTCTCATTCAATCATTGTGTCAACATTAACACATTCATTCAATGAAACAGACTGCTTGTGTTAATTCAATGAGTAGAGCTTTCTCATTTATTCATTGTCTCGAGCTTAATGCTTTCATTCAAGGAAACAAAGTGCATTCCATCCTTCATTCATTCAATCATTTATTCAAAGAAATTTACATTATTCATTGATTCAATGAAATACAATTCACGTGTGAATCAACTGAGTAGTACATCTGCAATTCATTCATTGCCACGAGCTTAACGCATTCATTCAATGAAACAAATTCCACACATTCTTGCAATGAAATATATTGAACGTGTTCATTCAATGAGTAGAACATCTCTCTTTCATTCAATGTTTCAAACTTCTCTCATTCAATCATTGTGTCGAGATTAACACATTCATTCAATGAAACAAACTGCTTGTGTTAATTCAATGAGTAGAGCTTTCTCATTTATTCAATGTCTCGAGCTTAATGCTTTCATTCAAGGAAAGAAAGTGCATTCCTTCCTTCATTCATTCAATCATTTATTCAAAGAAATTTACATTATTCATTGATTCAATAAAACACAATTCACTTGTGAATCAATTGAGTAGTACTTCTGCAATTCATTCATTGCCACGAGCTTAACACATTCATTCAATGAAACAAATTCCACAAATTCTTGCAAAAAATATATTGAACGTGTTCATTCAATGAAAGAACATCTCTCTTTCATTCAATGTTTCAAACTTATCTCATTCATTCGATGAAGCAAACTGTACGTTTTTTTTCTATGAGCAGAGATTCTTCCATCCACACAATCCATCGAACATATCACATAGAATTAATGAAACAAACTGCACGCATTCATTCAATGAAAGAGGTTGACCGTGTTTAATCAATGAGTAGAAACCTCTCTCATTCATTCAAATTCATTGAACAAAACAAACTGCATGTGTAAATTCACTGAATAGAGCTTTCCTCAATTATTCAATGTCTTGAAGCTTATCGAAATCGTGGAATGAAACAAACTGCATTTTTTCATTCCTTGAATCAATCTACAGTCATTGGTTCAATGTATCTAAAGTTTTTCATCGATCAATGAAACGAACTTAACACATTTACTTTATGAATGCAATTGCATTCATTCATTCAATGAAGACCTTGATTCTATAAAATAGACTGCAGTGTTACTTCAATGAGTAGAGCTTCTCTCACAAATTCAATGCATCAAACTTAATTCATTCATTCAATGAAACAAACTGTGCACATTCCTTTAATGAAACAGAATGTACGTGTTAATTGAATGTGTGGAGCCACGCTCATTTTTTTTCATTTTCTCGAACGTAACGTAAATAAAGCTTAGCACATGTTAACAGAATGAGAAGAGAGCCTCTGATTAATTCAGTGCAATGGACTTAACCCATTCATTCAGTGAAACAAACTGAACGCGTTCGTTCAATGGAAATGACTGCAAATATTAATTCAATGCTTATAGCTTCTCTCATTCATTCAATGTGTCAACATTAACACATTCATTCAATGAAACAGACTGCTTGAGTTAATTCAATGAGTAGAGCTTTCTCATTTATTCATTGTCTCGAGCTTATCGCTTTCATTCAAGGAAACAACATGCATTCCTTCCTTCATTCATTCAATCATTTATTCAAAGAAACTAACATTATTCATTGATTCAATGAAATACAATTCACGTGTGAATCAACTGAGTAGTACATCTGCAATTCATTCATTGCCACGAGCTTAACGCATTCATTCCATGAAACAAATTCCACACATTCATTCAATGAAATATATTGCACGTGTTCATTAATGAGTAGAAAATCTCTCTTTCATTCAATGTTTCAAACTTCTCTCATTCATTCGATAAAGCAAACTGTACGTTTTATTTCAATGAGAAGAGATTCTTCCATTTATACAATGCAACGAGCTTAATACATAGAATTAATGAAACAAACTGCACGCATTCATTCAATGAAAGATGTTGCCCATGTTTAATCAAACAGCAGAAACCTCTCTCGTTCATTCAAAATCATTCAACAAAACAAACTGCATGTGTTAATTCAATGAGTCAAGCATCTCTCATTCATTCCATGCCACGAGATTTATACATTGATTCAACGAAACAAACCGCACACAATCATTCAATGAAATATATTGCACGTGTTCATTCAATGAGGAGAACATCTCTCTTTCATTCAATGTTTCAAACTTATCTCATTCATTCGATGAAGCAAACTGTACGTTTTATTTCAATGAGCAGAGATTCTTCCATTCACACAATCCATCGAGCATATCACAGAGAATTAATGAAACAAACTGCACGCATTCATTCAATGAAAGAGGTTGACCGTGTTTAATCCATGAGTAGAAACGTCTCTCAATCATTCAACAAAACAAACTGCATGTGTTAATTCATTCAACGCCACGAGGTTTATACATTGATTCAATGAAACAAACCGCACACAATCATTCAATGACACAGACTGCGCGTGCAAATTCACTGAGTAGAGCTTTCCTCAATTATTCAATGACTTAAGCTTATCGAATTCGTGCAATGAAACAAACTGCATTCTTTCATTCCTTGAATCAAACTACAATCATTGGTTCAATGTATCTAAAGTTTTTCATCGATCAATGAAACGAACGTAAAACATTTACTTTATGAATCCAATTGCAATCATTTTTCAATGAAGACCTTGATTCTATAAAATAGAATGCAGTGTTACTTCAATGAGGAGAGCTTCTCTCACAAATGCAATGCATCAAACTTAATTAATTCATTCAATGAAACAGAGTGCTCGTGTTAATTCAATGAGAAGAGCTTTTCTGATTCTTTCAATGCCACGAGATTAACGCATTCTTTCCAGGAAACAAAGTGTGCACATTCCTTTAATGAAACAGAATGTACGTGTTCATTGAATGAGTAGAGCCACTCTCATTTTTTTCATTTTCTCGACCTTACCGTAAATAAGCTACTGCACATGTTAATAGAATGAGAAGAGAGCCTCTGATTCATTCAGTGCAATGAACTTAACGCATTCATTCAGTGAAACAAACTGAACGCGTTCATTCAATGGAAATGACTGCAAATATTAATTCAATGCTTATCGCTTCTCTCATTCAATCATTGTGTCAACATTAACACATTCATTCAATGAAACAGACTGCTTGTGTTAATTCAATGAGTAGAGCTTTCTCATTTATTCATTGTCTCGAGCTTAATGCTTTCATTCAAGGAAACAAAGTGCATTCCATCCTTCATTCATTCAATCATTTATTCAAAGAAATTTACATTATTCATTGATTCAATGAAATACAATTCACGTGTGAATCAACTGAGTAGTACATCTGCAATTCATTCATTGCCACGAGCTTAACGCATTCATTCAATGAAACAAATTCCACACATTCTTGCAATGAAATATATTGAACGTGTTCATTCAATGAGTAGAACATCTCTCTTTCATTCAATGTTTCAAACTTCTCTCATTCAATCATTGTGTCGAGATTAACACATTCATTCAATGAAACAAACTGCTTGTGTTAATTCAATGAGTAGAGCTTTCTCATTTATTCAATGTCTCGAGCTTAATGCTTTCATTCAAGGAAAGAAAGTGCATTCCTTCCTTCATTCATTCAATCATTTATTCAAAGAAATTTACATTATTCATTGATTCAATAAAACACAATTCACTTGTGAATCAATTGAGTAGTACTTCTGCAATTCATTCATTGCCACGAGCTTAACACATTCATTCAATGAAACAAATTCCACAAATTCTTGCAAAAAATATATTGAACGTGTTCATTCAATGAAAGAACATCTCTCTTTCATTCAATGTTTCAAACTTATCTCATTCATTCGATGAAGCAAACTGTACGTTTTTTTTCTATGAGCAGAGATTCTTCCATCCACACAATCCATCGAACATATCACATAGAATTAATGAAACAAACTGCACGCATTCATTCAATGAAAGAGGTTGACCGTGTTTAATCAATGAGTAGAAACCTCTCTCATTCATTCAAATTCATTGAACAAAACAAACTGCATGTGTAAATTCACTGAATAGAGCTTTCCTCAATTATTCAATGTCTTGAAGCTTATCGAAATCGTGGAATGAAACAAACTGCATTTTTTCATTCCTTGAATCAATCTACAGTCATTGGTTCAATGTATCTAAAGTTTTTCATCGATCAATGAAACGAACTTAACACATTTACTTTATGAATGCAATTGCATTCATTCATTCAATGAAGACCTTGATTCTATAAAATAGACTGCAGTGTTACTTCAATGAGTAGAGCTTCTCTCACAAATTCAATGCATCAAACTTAATTCATTCATTCAATGAAACAAACTGTGCACATTCCTTTAATGAAACAGAATGTACGTGTTAATTGAATGTGTGGAGCCACGCTCATTTTTTTTCATTTTCTCGAACGTAACGTAAATAAAGCTTAGCACATGTTAACAGAATGAGAAGAGAGCCTCTGATTAATTCAGTGCAATGGACTTAACCCATTCATTCAGTGAAACAAACTGAACGCGTTCGTTCAATGGAAATGACTGCAAATATTAATTCAATGCTTATAGCTTCTCTCATTCATTCAATGTGTCAACATTAACACATTCATTCAATGAAACAGACTGCTTGAGTTAATTCAATGAGTAGAGCTTTCTCATTTATTCATTGTCTCGAGCTTATCGCTTTCATTCAAGGAAACAACATGCATTCCTTCCTTCATTCATTCAATCATTTATTCAAAGAAACTAACATTATTCATTGATTCAATGAAATACAATTCACGTGTGAATCAACTGAGTAGTACATCTGCAATTCATTCATTGCCACGAGCTTAACGCATTCATTCCATGAAACAAATTCCACACATTCATTCAATGAAATATATTGCACGTGTTCATTAATGAGTAGAAAATCTCTCTTTCATTCAATGTTTCAAACTTCTCTCATTCATTCGATAAAGCAAACTGTACGTTTTATTTCAATGAGAAGAGATTCTTCCATTTATACAATGCAACGAGCTTAATACATAGAATTAATGAAACAAACTGCACGCATTCATTCAATGAAAGATGTTGCCCATGTTTAATCAAACAGCAGAAACCTCTCTCGTTCATTCAAAATCATTCAACAAAACAAACTGCATGTGTTAATTCAATGAGTCAAGCATCTCTCATTCATTCCATGCCACGAGATTTATACATTGATTCAACGAAACAAACCGCACACAATCATTCAATGAAATATATTGCACGTGTTCATTCAATGAGGAGAACATCTCTCTTTCATTCAATGTTTCAAACTTATCTCATTCATTCGATGAAGCAAACTGTACGTTTTATTTCAATGAGCAGAGATTCTTCCATTCACACAATCCATCGAGCATATCACAGAGAATTAATGAAACAAACTGCACGCATTCATTCAATGAAAGAGGTTGACCGTGTTTAATCCATGAGTAGAAACGTCTCTCAATCATTCAACAAAACAAACTGCATGTGTTAATTCATTCAACGCCACGAGGTTTATACATTGATTCAATGAAACAAACCGCACACAATCATTCAATGACACAGACTGCGCGTGCAAATTCACTGAGTAGAGCTTTCCTCAATTATTCAATGACTTAAGCTTATCGAATTCGTGCAATGAAACAAACTGCATTCTTTCATTCCTTGAATCAAACTACAATCATTGGTTCAATGTATCTAAAGTTTTTCATCGATCAATGAAACGAACGTAAAACATTTACTTTATGAATCCAATTGCAATCATTTTTCAATGAAGACCTTGATTCTATAAAATAGAATGCAGTGTTACTTCAATGAGGAGAGCTTCTCTCACAAATTCAATGCATCAAATGTAATTAATTCATTCAATGAAACAGAGTGCTCGTGTTAATTCAATGAGAAGAGCTTTTCTGATTCTTTCAATGCCACGAGATTAACGCATTCTTTCCAGGAAACAAAGTGTGCACATTCCTTTAATGAAACAGAATGTACGTGTTCATTGAATGAGTAGAGCCACTCTCATTTTTTTCATTTTCTCGACCTTACCGTAAATAAGCTACTGCACATGTTAATAGAATGAGAAGAGAGCCTCTGATTCATTCAGTGCAATGAACTTAACGCATTCATTCAGTGAAGCAAACTGAACGCGTTCATTCAATTGAAATGACTGCAAATATTAATTCAATGCTTATCGCTTCTCTCATTCAATCATTGTGTCGAGATTAACACATTCATTCAATGAAACAAACTGCTTGTGTTAATTCAATGAGTAGAGCTTTCTCATTTATTCAATGTCTCGAGCTTAATGCTTTCATTCAAGGAAACAAAGTGCATTCCTTCCTTTTTTCATTCAATCATTTATTCAAAGAAATTTACATTATTCATTGATTCAATGAAACACAATTCACTTGTGAATCAACTGAGTAGTACTTCTGCAATTCATTCATTGCCACGAGCTTAACGCATTCATTCCATGAAACAAATTCCACAAATTCTTGCAATGAAATATATTGAACGTGTTCATTCAATGAAAGAACATCTCTCTTTCATTCAATGTTTCAAACTTATCTCATTCATTCGATGAAGCAAACTGTACGTTTTTTTTCTATGAGCAGAGATTCTTCCATCCACACAATCCATCGAACATATCACATAGAATTAATGAAACAAACTGCACGCATTCATTCAATGAAAGAGTTTGACCGTGTTTAATCAATGAGTAGAAACCTCTCTCATTCATTCAAATTCATTCAACAAAACAAACTGCATGTGTTAATTCAATGAGTAAAGCATCTCTCATTCATTCCATGCCACGAGATTTATACATTGATTCAATGAAACAAACCACACACAATCATTCAATGACACAGACTGCACGTGTAAATTCACTGAATAGAGTTTTCCTCAATTATTCAATGTCATAAAGCTTATCGAAATCGTTCAATGAAACAAACTGCATTCTTTCATTCCTTGAATCAAACTACAGTCATTGGTTCAATGTATCTAAAGTTTTTCGTTGATCAATGAAACGAACTTAACACATTTACTTTATGAATGCAATTGCATTCATTCATTCAATGAAGACCTTGATTCTATAAAATAGACTGCAGTGTTACTTCAATGAGTAGAGCTTCTCTCACAAATTCCATGCATCAAACTTAATTCATTCATTCAAAGAAACAAACTGTGCACATTCCTTTAATGAAACAGAATGTACGTGTTAATTGAATGTGTAGAGCCACTCTCATTTTTTTTCATTTTTTCGAACGTAACGTAAATAAAGCTACTGCACATGTTAACAGAATGAGAAGAGAGCCTCTGATTCATTCAGTGCAATGAACTTAACCCATTCATTCAGTGAAACAAACTGAACGCGTTCGTTCAATGGAAATGACTGCAAATATTAATTCAATACTTATAGCTTCTCTCATTCATTCAATGTGTCAACATTAACACATTCATTCAATGAAACAGACTGCTTGAGTTAATTCAATGAGTAGAGCTTTCTCATTTATTCATTGTCTCGAGCTTAACGCTTTCATTCAAGGAAACAACGTGCATTCCTTCCTTATTCAAAGAAACTAACATTATTCATTGATTCAATGAAATACAATCCACGTGTGAATCAACTGAGTAGTACATCTGCAATTCATTCATTGCCACGAGCTTAACGCATTCATTCCATGAAACAAATTCCACACATTCATTCAATGAAATATATTGCACGTGTTCATTCAATGAGTAGAACATCTCCCTTTAATTCAATGTTTCAAACTTCTCTCATTCATTCGATAAAGCAAACTGTACGTTTTACTTCAATGAGCAGAGATTCTTCCATTTATACAAAGCTCCGAGCTTAATACATAGAATTAATGATACAAACTGCACGCATTCATTCAATGAAAGATGTTGCCCATGTTTAATCAAACAGCAGAAACCTCTCTCATTCATTCCAATTCATTCAACAAAACAAACTGCATGTGTTAATTCATTCAATGCCACGAGGTTTATACATTGATTCAATGAAACAAACCGCACACAATCATTCAATGACACAGACTGCACGTGTAAATTCACTGAGTAGAGCTTTCCTCAATTATTCAATGACTTAAGCTTATCGAAATCGTGCAATGAAACAAACTGCATTCTTTCATTCCTTGAATCAAACTACAATCATTGGTTCAATGTATCTAAAGTTTTTCATCGATAAATGAAACGTAATTAACACATTTACTTTATGAATCCAATTGCATTCATTCATTCAATGAAGACCTAATTCTATAAAATAGACTGCAGTGTTACTTCAATGAGTAGAGATTCTCTCACAAATTCAATGCATCAAACTTAATTAATTCATTCAATGAAACAGAGTGCTCGTGTTAATTCAATGAGTAGAGCTTTTCTGATTCTTTCAATGCTACGAGATTAACGCATTCTTTCCAGGAAACAAAGTTTGCACATTCCTTTAATGAAACAGAATGTACGTGTTCATTGAATGAGTAGAGCCACTCTCATTTTTTTTTCATTTTCTCGACCTTACCGTAAATAAGCTACTGCACATGTTAATAGAATGAGAAGAGAGCCTCTGATTCATTCAGTGCAATGAACTTAACGCATTCATTCAGTGAAACAAACTGACGCGTTCATTCAATGGAAATGACTGCAAATATTAATTGAATGCATATCGCTTCTCTAATTCAATCATTGTGTCGAGATTAACACATTCATTCAATGAAACAGACTGCTTGTGTTAATTCAATGAGTAGAGCTTTCTCATTTATTCATTGTCTCGAGCTTAACGCTTTCATTCAAGGAAACAACGTGCATTCCTTCCTTCATTCATTCAATCCTTTATTCAAAGAAACTAACATTATTCATTGATTCAATGAAATACAATTCACGTGTGAATCAACTGAGTAGTACTTCTGCAATTCATTCATTGCCACGAGCTTAACGCATTCATTCCATGAAACAAATTCCACAAATTCTTGCAATGAAATATATTGAACGTGTTCATTCAATGAAAGAACATCTCTCTTTCATTCAATGTTTCAAACTTATCTCATTCATTTGATGAAGCAAACTGTACGTATTATTTCTATGAGCAGAGATTCTTCAATTCACACAATCCATCGAGCATATCACATAGAATTAATGAAACAAACTGCACGCATTCATTCAATGAAAGAGGTTGACCGTGTTTAATCTATGAGTAGAAACGTCTCTCATTCATTCAACAAAACAAACTGCATGTGTTAATTCATTCAATGCCACGAGGTTTATACATTGATTCAATGAAACAAACCGCACACAATCATTCAATGACACAGACTGCACGTGTAAATTCACTGAGTAGAGCTTTCCTCAATTATTCAATGACTTAAGCTTATCGAAATCGTGCAATGAAACAAACGGCATTCTTTCATTCCTTGAATCAAACTACAATCATTGGTTCAATGTATCTAAAGTTTTTCATCGATAAATGAAACGTAATTAACACATTTACTTTATGAATCCAATTGCATTCATTCATTCAATGAAGACCTAATTCTATAAAATAGACTGCAGTGTTACTTCAATGAGTAGAGATTCTCTCACAAATTCAATGCATCAAACTTAATTAATTCATTCAATGAAACAGAGTGCTCGTGTTAATTCAATGAGTAGAGCTTTTCTGATTCTTTCAATGCTACGAGATTAACGCATTGTTTCCAGGAAACAAGGTTTGCACATTCCTTTAATGAAACAGAATGTACGTGTTCATTGAATGAGTAGAGCCACTCTCATTTTTTTTTCATTTTCTCGACCTTACCGTAAATAAGCTACCGCACATGTTAATAGAATGAGAAGAGAGCCTCTGATTCATTCAGTGCAATGAACTTAACGCATTCATTCAGTGAAACAAACTGACGCGTTCATTCAATGGAAATGACTGCAAATATTAATTCAATGCATATCGCTTCTCTAATTCAATCATTGTGTCGAGATTAACACATTCATTCAATGAAACAGACTGCTTGTGTTAATTCAATGAGTAGAGCTTTCTCATTTATTCATTGTCTCGAGCTTAACGCTTTCATTCAAGGAAACAACGTGCATTCCTTCCTTCATTCATTCAATCCTTTATTCAAAGAAACTAACATTATTCATTGATTCAATGAAATACAATTCACGTGTGAATCAACTGAGTAGTACATCTGCAATTCATTCATTGCCACGAGCTTAACGCATTCATTCCATGAAACAAATTCCACACATTCATTCAATGAAATATATTGCACGTGTTCATTCAATGAGTAGAACATCTCTCTTTCATTCAATGTTTCAAACTTCTCTCATTCAATCATTGTGTCGAGATTAACACATTCATTCAATGAAACAGACTGCTTGTGTTAATTCAATGAGTAGAGCTTTCTCATTTATTCAATGTCTCGAGCTTAATGCTTTCATTCAAGGAAACAAAGTGCATTCCTTCCTTCATTCATTCAATAATTTATTCAAAGAAATTTACATTATTCATTGATTCAATGAAACACAATTCACTTGTGAATCAACTGAGTAGTACTTCTGCAATTCATTCATTGCCACGAGCTTAACGCATTCATTCCATGAAACAAATTCCACAAATTCTTGCAATGAAATATATTGAACGTGTTCATTCAATGAAAGAACATCTCTCTTTCATTCAATGTTTCAAACTTATCTCATTCATTCGATGAAGCAAACTGTACGTTTTTTTTCTATGAGCAGAGATTCTTCCATCCACACAATCCATCGAACATATCACATAGAATTAATGAAACAAACTGCACGCATTCATTCAATGAAAGAGGTTGACCGTGTTTAATCAATGAGTAGAAACCTCTCTCATTCATTCAAATTCATTCAACAAAACAAACTGCATGTGTTAATTCAATGAGTAAAGCATCTCTCATTCGTTCCATGCCACGAGATTTATACATTGATTCAATGAAACAAACCGCACACAATCATTCAATGACACAGACTGCACGTGTAAATTCACGGAGTAGAGCTTTCCTCAATTATTCAATGTCTTAAAGCTTATCGAAATCGTGCAATGAAACAAACTGCATTCTTTCATTCCTTGAATCAAACTACAGTCATTGGTTCAATATATCTAAAGTTTTTCATTGATCAATGAAACGAACTTAACACATTTACTTTATGAATGCAATTGCATTTATTCATTCAATGAAGACCTTGATTCTATAAAATAGACTGCAGTGTTACTTCAATGAGTAGAGATTCTCTCACAAATTCAATGCATCAAACTTAATTAATTCATTCAATGAAACAGAGTGCTCGTGTTAATTCAATGAGTAGAGCTTTTCTGATTCTTTCAATGCCACGAGATTAACGCATTCTTTCCAGGAAACAAAGTGTGCACATTCCTTTAATGAAACAGAATGTACGTGTTCATTGAATGAGTAGAGCCACTCTCATTTTTTTTCATTTTCTCGACCTTACCGTAAATAAGCTACCGCACATGTTAATAGAATGAGAAGAGAGCCTCTGATTCATTCAGTGCAATGAACTTAACGCATTCATTCAGTGAAACAAACTGACGCGTTCATTCAATGGAAATGACTGCAAATATTAATTCAATGCTTATCGCTTCTCTCATTCAATCATTGTGTCGAGATTAACACATTCATTCAATGAAACAGACTGCTTGTGTTAATTCAATGAGTAGAGCTTTCTCATTTATTCATTGTCTCGAGCTTAACGCTTTCATTCAAAGAAACAACGTGCATTCCTTCCTTCATTCATTCAATCCTTTATTCAAAGAAACTAACATTATTCATTGATTCAATGAAATACAATTCACGTGTGAATCAACTGAGTAGTACATCTGCAATTCATTCATTGCCACGAGCTTAACGCATTCATTCCATGAAACAAATTCCACACATTCATTCAATGTAATATATTGCACGTGTTCATTCAATGAGTAGAACATCTCTCTTTCATTCAATGTTTCAAACTTCTCTCATTCAATCATTGTGTCGAGATTAACACATTCATTCAATGAAACAGACTGCTTGTGTTAATTCAATGAGTAGAGCTTTCTCATTTATTCATTGTCTCGAGCTTAATGCTTTCATTCAAGGAAACAAAGTGCATTCCTTCCTTCATTCATTCAATCATTTATTCAAAGAAATTTACATTATTCATTGATTCAATGAAACACAATTCACTTGTGAATCAACTGAGTAGTACTTCTGCAATTCATTCATTGCCACGAGCTTAACGCATTCATTCAATGAAACAAATTCCACAAATTCTTGCAATGAAATATATTGAACGTGTTCATTCAATGAAAGAACATCTCTCTTTCATTCAATGTTTCAAACTTATCTCATTCATTCGATGAAGCAAACTGTACGTTTTTTTCTATGAGCAGAGATTCTTCCAAGCATACAATCCATCGAACATATCACATAGAATTAATGAAACAAACTGCATGCATTCATTCAATGAAAGAGTTTGACCGTGTTTAATCAATGAGTAGAAACCTCTCTCATTCATTCAAATTCATTCAACAAAACAAACTGCATGTGTTAATTCAATGAGTAAAGCATCTCTCATTCATTCAATGCACGAGATTTATACATTGATTCAACGAAACAAACCGCAAACAATCATTCAATGACACAGGCTGCACGTGTAAATTCACGGAGTAGAGCTTTCCTCAATTATTCAATGTCTTAAGCTTATCGAAATCATGCAATGAAACAAACTGCATTCTTTCATTCCTTGAATCAAACTTCAATCATTGGTTCAATGTATCTGAAGTTTTTCATCGATGAATGAAACGAACTTAACATATTTACTTTATGAATCCAATTGCATTCATACATTCAATGAAGACTTTGATTCTACAAAATAGACTGCAGTGTTACTTCAATGAGTAGAGCTTCTCTCACAAATTCAATGGATCTAACTTAATTCATTCATTCAATGAAACAGATAGCTCGTGTTAATTCAATGAGTGGAGCTTTTCTGATTCTTTCAATGCCACGAGATTAACGCATTCATTCAATGAAACAAACTGTGCACATTCTTTTAATGAAACAGAATGTACATGTTAATTGAATGAGTAGAGACAACTCATTTTTTTCATTATCTCGAACTTAACGCAAATGAAGCTACTGCACATGCTAAGAGAATGAGTAGAGAGCGTCTAATTCATTCAGTGCAATGAGCTTAACGCATTCATTCAGTGAAACAAACTGCACGCTTTCGTTCAATTGAAATGACTGCAAATATTAATTCAATGCTAATAGCTTCTCTCATTTATTCAATGTGTCAAGATTAACACATTCATTCAATGAAACAGACTGCTTGTGTTAATTCAATGAGTAGAGTTTTCTCATTTATTCAATGTCTCAAGCTTAACGCTGTCATTCAATGAAACAAATTGCATTCCTCCTTCATTCATTTAAAGAATCTAACATTATTCATTGATTCATTGAATAGAACTAAACATCTCCATTTCATACAATGTTTCAAACTTAACTCATTCATTCGATGAAGCAAACTATATGTTTTAATTCAAAGAGCAGAGATTCTTCCATTCACAGTGCAAGGAGCATAACACAGAATTAATGAACAAACTGCTCGCATTCATTCAATGTAACAGATTGCCCGTGTTTAATCAACGAGTAGAAACTTCTCTCATTCATTCAAATTCATTCAACAAAACAAACTGCATGTGTTAATTCAATGAGTAAAGCATCTCTCATTCATTCCATGCCACGAGATTTATACATTGAATCAATGAAACAAACCGTACACAATCATTCAATGACACAGACTGCACGTGTAAATTCACTGAGTAGAACTTTCCTCGATTATTCAATGTCTTAAGCTTATCGAAATCATGCAATGAAACAAACTGCATTCTTTCATTCCTTGAAACAAACTTCAATCATTGGTTTAATGTATCTAACTTTTTTCATTGATCAATGAAACGAACTTAACACATTTTCTTTATGAATCCAATTGCATTCATTCATTCAATGAAGACCTTGATTCAATAAAATAGACTGCAGTGTTACTTCAATGAGTAGAGCTTCTCTCACAAATTCAATGTCTCAAGTGCTTCAATGAATGAGCTTAACGCATTCATTCAATGAAACACATTCCACACATTCATTCACACATCCGTCAAGCACTGGTCTAAGCAGTAAAACGTTACACTATTTGCCAGCCACTTCGAAATATTCCTGCAATCTGTGCCCCGAAGAGAGGTGAGGACTGCATATGCTGAGGATGAGGTGGCTTATGCCTGTAACGTCGAGATGAAGGGCTGATGCCCAATACAGTGATTCTCCTGTTACACGGATGCTGCCTGACTTGCTGTACTTTTCCAGCATCACACTCTCAACATCAACCTGTGCCCGTCTCTTTCTCGGATGGAAAGCATTTTTGTAAACCCTATCTCAGTCTTTACATGTCAGCATGTTACTGGTCTGTAACTCAAATCTTCTGAAGTGTAACTGGTTTTCCTCCGTAGGTGTCATCCATTGGCATAAGAATTTGTTTCATGTATTACTACAACTTTGAATGTACTGGATACCACTTTGTACAGACTCAGGCAGGGCTCACTGCCCCCCAATCCCAAACGCTATGGATATCAGCTTCTGCAAGGATTGAATTGAACATGGGACCCTGGTGCTGTGAAGCAGCAGTGCTTTCCACTGAGCAATTGTGCCGCCCCAATAGCACCGGTGGGATTTCCAGTGAGAATATGACCAACCATTTAATACTTACAATGAGAGCCTATATATCATTCTGCAACTCATAGATTCTGCCACATGAATATGTGAGTACAGTTTTCAGTTTCTGCGATGTGCATACTTGAGTGAAGTTATCTGCCTGTACTACTGAATATACGAGCAGATGTATTACTCTCTCCCAATAAGATTCTCATACATGCATACTTGAGTGAAGTTATCTCCCCATACCTTTTGGTTTCTGCTATGTAAATATGACAGTTTTTGCTCTGTGAATGTGATTGTTTAATTATCAATCTGTCCATGTTAGTTTCAGCATTGTTAAAATTTGAACATTGTTACCAATATCTAGGGTGGGATCCGCTTTGGAGAGCTCTTGCAGGGGGATAGGACAAATGACCTCTATCTGCACTGGAGAAATTCTATGTAATGTAAAAGAAAGTGAGACTTTTTATACCATTGTCAGTCTCTGACAGTATAGAGCAGTTTGGAAAGTTTCCACAACTTCTATTCTACGGTAGAGTTTATGATTGTTATAAAAATACATTCAAAATGCACAGAGACATGTTTATAACAAGACCATTGTATGACAACTTTTGCATTCTGTGTCCAATAATCTATGGGGATCTGGGGACGTTTTCATGTCAATATTTCATTTCCCTTTGGACCACTTGAAAACATAGCATTTATTCAGTCATTTTTTAAGAGGTGTGTTCTGTTTTCACTTTGTGGGAATGAATTAAATTGCAATATTTGTTTCAATCTGACACTTGGCCTGCTTTCTAATTCCTCCAGTCTGCACAAACAGAATTGGTACATGAATTACATACAGTCATAGAGTCAGACAGCAAGTTTAAACCATGGTGAGATAATTGGATGAATACTTAATCTGAATGTTTATTTACTAGTTTCCCTACTTAACTGGAATACATTGTGACCATGCAATAGGGGGTTCAGTATTTCTGAATAAACAAGTGGAGTTTACTTTTTGACCAATGTGATGCCACATATTTAAATTTGATTGGAAGTTCACTTGTACACTGGCACTGACATATTTCACTCTTACCCTGTCCTGTTTAACTTCATTAATGAAATGCTAGCTCTCCCAACCATGTGATCCTTGTGGGCATGATTTTTCCATTTTTGCCTGTGCACCTGGCAGTATTTATGTGCTTTGTAAGTTATTCTATACCCACTGTGTATGGGCACTATCTCATTCTTTGTTGCGTCCAGAAATTAGTTTCCTTCACACCCTTCATTACATGAATAAGGACAATACCTGGCGCAGTCAGCAACTGTTTGATCTGCTCTTCCATTCACTTGTACGGCTTGTGTACTTGGGAATTACTATCTACCTGTCAGTCTGTGCTATTCAATGGAACTGGTCCTTCAAAACTCTGCTCAGATGTGACAGGCTGCCACAGAGTAGAGCCACGTTGTCTAGAAACTAAAATTTATGTTGACTACTCCGGCTGTTCTCCATTGTGTATACACACTGATTTTAGGTATTAAAAAGATTTTTGAAAGGAACAGTTATGACACAGGGAGGATGCCCATACTCACTTGACCCTGCTTCAGTCTTCCTGCATTGTGTTACTGAGCAGTTTAAATGTTTGCTGTAAAGTGGACAGCCAGTTAGCAGAGTGGGACAGAAGAGAGTTTTCAGTTCATGTTTCCTGAAGTGAATGGGAAAGATCTTATTAATTGTTTGTACCTGTAGGATTCAGACAAATAAAACTGCAACACATTGCCACAGAAATGAGTCTGTGTTGTCCTTAAAAGTAAGGTGCGAAAAGCAAAGGACGTTTGCAATTCTGATCGTGCGGAATGTAACTGGGAGTCGTGATATCAAGGTCTGGCCTTCGGAAAGTCATACAGTTGTATAGCACAGAAACAGGTCCTTTGGTCCAAGCCGTTAGTGCTGACCAGAGATCCTAATCTGACTCAGTCCCATTTGCCAGCATTTGGTCCGTCTCCCTCGAAACCCGTCTCCCTTGAATTCCCCAACATTAGAAAACAATACCTTGCGTATTTACCCTCTCAATGTCACTCATGATTTTATTAACCTCAATAAGGTCATACCTCAGCAGCAGACAGTCCGGGGGAAAAGAAACAACAGCCTTTTCGGCCTCTCCCCATAACTCAAATCCTCTCGCTCTGGCAATGAGACATACTGATGGGAGTAGTACAGTTGATGTAGTTTACATGGACTACTGTAAGGCCTCTGTAGGAGCATAATCCCCAACCACACATAAAAGACTCAGGAGGGAGGCAGGATTCAGGCAAGTGGTAGGTGTTTATTCAAGCAGAAGCCGGTTAATGCAGGGAGAGGGCCAAAGGATCTTCCCCTGAGACAGGCCTCAGAAGAAAAATCCATGGCACACTCTGATTTTACAATAAAAAACAGTATTTATTGTACATGTTCTGTGAACAATCACAAACAACGTGATTAATATGTTCCTCCCTCTTACTTTGCATACCCTATCCTATGAGACACCTAATCAATGTTGGGCATCCATTGGACAGCTCCAGGCTCACATGATCTCAAGGTGAGTAGCAGATACTGTAATCGCTCGGTCTTAGGATATTTCTATGTATCCTATTTGTTCACATTCAAAAGTTACTTGCTATACTCCTTCGGGTTTCTGTCAGTCTAGCTTATCTTGAGGGACATCCTGAGTGCTAATATTGTATTTAATTTTAATCAAATTCAATCACTTCTCTTGCATTCCCCACTTATGTATGAAGAAAAAACAGAAAATAGTTAATTTTGCATTACTTGCTAAAAATTTATAAGTGTGAGATAATGCATTTTAGGCGGTCGAACAAGGGAAAGAATTACACAATGAAGGGTAGGGAGTACTGAGGAACAAAGGAACCTTGGTATACAAGTCTATAGATCCCAGAAGGAAACAGCACAGGCAGACAGTCTGCTGGAGAAGGGCTACAGAATGCTGGCCTTTATTACAAAAGCTACACAATTTAAAAGAAAGGAAGTCTTATTACAATTTTATAGAACATTGATTAGGCCACAGATGGAATACCGTGTGCAGTTTTGGCTGCCACCCTATCAGAAGGATGCCATTGTGCTGGAGAGGGTGCAGTGGGTTGGAACGTCATTGTTATGAGGCAAGACTGGATGGGTTTGGTTTGGTTTCCTTGGGGCTGAGGGAGGATCTGGCTGAAGAATACTCAATTATCAGAAATTTAGGCAGAGTAGGTTAAGAGAATCTTTCTCCCCGTGACCGAAGTGTCTAAGTCCAGAGGGCCAAGTTGAAGTTGAGGAGAAAACAGCTTAGAGGAAATGTGAGAAAAATATTTTGACCCAGAGGGTTGGTAGAGTTTGGAACGTTCTGCCTGAGAGGGTGATTGAGTACTGTCATGGCATTTAAGCAGCATCGGGACGTGCTTTTAAAAAGCCAGGGTACAGTCAGCTGTGGGCCAAGTCGGAAATGGGACGAATGTAGTTTGGTGGTTGTTGAACATCATGGACATGGTGGGCCAAAAGGTCTGTTTCTATGCTGTACAACTCTATATCTCTATAACATCTTTGTAAATCTTTACTGAACCACCTCAAGTCTAACAACATCCTTCCTGCAGCAGGTTGGTGACAATTGTACACAATCTCCTAAAAGTGGATTAACTAATGTTCTGCACAGCCACCAGATGACGTCCCAACTCCTACACTCAATATTCTGAAAAATGAAGACAAGCACGCCAAATGCCTTTTTCACCACCCTGTCGATAATTTTGAAGCACTGCACCTTCATCAGGTGGTTGCAGAAGGAACAGTGCTTTGACAGCTAGTGCTTCCAAATAAACCTGTTGGAGTACATTCAAGCAAATCTTCACCGGCCCACTGAGGTTTCTTAGTTCAGCAACACTCCCTAATGCCCTACCATTAAGTGTGGAATTCGTGTCTTGGTTTGCCTTATCAAAATCTATGTAAACTAAAATACAACTGCCACTCCTCAGCCCACTGACCCACCTGACAAGACGTATAGTTAGTAAGTATGCACATGACACCAACATTGGAAGTGTAATGGACATCGAAGAAGATTACCTTGGATTACAACAGGATCTTGATCAGATCGGCCAATGGGCTGAGAAGTGGCAGATGGAGTTTAATTTAGATAAATGTGAGGTGCTGCATTTTGGGAAAGCAAATCTTAGCAGGATTTATACACTTAATGATAAGGTCCTAGGGACTGTTGCTGAACAAAGAGACCTTGGAGTTCAGATTCATAGCTCCTTGAAAGTGGAGTTGCAGATTGATAGGATAGTGAAGAAGCCGTTTGGTATGTTTTCCTTTATTGGTCAGTGAATTGATTACAGGAGTTGGGAGATCATTTTGCGGCTGTACAGGACATTGGTTAGGCCACTGTTGGAATATTGCATGCAATTCTTGTCTCTTACCTATTGGAAAGATATTGTGAAACTTGAAGGGGTTCAGAAAAGATTTACAAGGATGTTGTCATGGTTGGAGTATTTGAGGTATCGGGAGAGGTTGAATAGGTTTATGGCTGTTTTCGGAGGTTGAAAAAATCATGAGAGCTATGGATAGGATAAATAGACAAAATTCATTCCCTGGGGTATGGGAGTCCAGAACGAGAGGGCATAGGCTTAGGGTTAGAGGGAAAGATTTAAAAGGGACCTGGAGGGCAATGTTTTCAATGTCACGTAGAGTGTGTATAGAATGAGCTGCCAGAGAAATTGGTATTGCATCCTGCCGACCCTCATGTTCAAATATTAATCCCTTTAAGAAAGTAACATAAATGGAAAATAGTAACACAAATGAATTAAGTGGGACGCTCTTACTAAGGCAGAATGTAAATGTTGGAGAGAGTCTTGCATCACAATGTTAGTCCCTGTTTCTGGTTCAGGAGGCGTGTGCAAAAATCAACACTGGAGCAGGGGTGTGCAATAACGTCTCTGGGCCTCGATTGAGTGTATTGTGGACAACAGATGTTCGTGTCAGGTATGCTGCAGACAGAAACCTTGTGATATATGCCACAACGAGAGACCCCAGATGTTTTTGGTTATTCACGCTGGGGACGTGGACGTCGCTGGCTGAGCCTAGCATTTATTCCTCTTTGAGCAGGCAGTGGTGAGCCACCTTCTGGAACAGGTGTGTCCATGTGCTGCCCACAATGCCATGAACTGGGAATTACAGAATCTTGATCAAGCGACAGTGAAGGAAATGGGATATATTTCCAAGTTATTATGGTATGTGGCTTCGAGAGAAACTTGCCCTCGATCAAGCTGATATCACTCTACATCAACTGCATTTAACTTTTCAGATGGAGGCTGCCCCGAGTTTGGAAAGTTTTACAATTTACAAAGCTTTAGTATTACTTTTGTAAACTTAACAGAACTTTAGGGTTCTGTGAGATGATATTTTATCCCAAGAATAGGTATACAAATTGGGAAGAAAATAAACAGATAAACATAAAGCCTGGGAACAATTTAGAATTCAAGGCAGAAGAGATGACCTGGCAGTTGCAGTGAGATAAACTCACTGAGATCTGTGTAGAGAGAAGAGGAGAACTTCTTCAAGGTAGGCATCCTAGCAGGACAATTCGCAGGAAGGATAAAATCAACTTCATAGACTTCACCAGTTTCCTCATTTCCCCTCCCCCCTCACCTTCACCAGTTCCAACCTGTCAGCTCAGCACCATCCTCTGACCTATCACCTTCATCCACACCTCCATCCGCCTATTACACTCTTAGCTACTCTCTCCCCAGCCCCACCTCACTCCCATTTATCTCTCCACCCTGGAGGCTCCAGCCTCATTCGTGATGAAGGACTTTTCCTGCTCCTCGGATGCTGCCTGACCTGCTGTGCTATTGCAGCACCACTCTAATCTTGGCTTTTATCTCCACCAGCTGCATTCCTCGCTTTTGCCACAATTTAAAATTCAGCAAACGATGAGATAAAGGGCATTGATTAAGAAAGAGAAAAAGAGGGCAAGAGTAAGCTTGCAGATGTTTTGAAAAAGAAACAGACTGTTAATGTACTGATAAATGTGTAAAGGGGAAATCGAAAAACAAAACGTGGATTGGTGATCACAAAGATAGGTCATTTATGATCACTTAAGCAGTCCATAATAGGAAGCAAAAATGACTATCCACCCAAATACGTAACTGTTGTTCTCTGTTCACAAAAGATGACACAAATAATGCACCAGGAATGTTGGGGAACACAAAGTTCAGTGAGAGGGAAAAACTGAAATAAATCAGCATTGTTTGGAAAAATGTGTTTGGACAATGGATATGATTGAAGCTGGGAAACAGCAGAGCCAGGTCATCAACATTCCAGAGTATTTAACATAGTGGTCTCAGAAATAGTGAATGGTTATGTTGCAAGATTCCATAGTCATTGCGATATTTTCCACAGATTGTGGGTTAGCTATTGTAATCAATCTATTTGAAAAGCAAGTTAGAGATAATCTGGGAATTATAGGCCACTAAGCCTCCAGAGGTGAAAAATAAGTACATAATTGCAGTGTCTGGGGAAACAAAGATTGGGATTAAATAATATCAGCATGGATTCAAAGGGCCTGTTCCTGTATCATTATGTTCTCAGCTTGGCAAATCTGCCATAGTACAGGTGATAAGCAGATGGTTTCATGTGGATTTTATTTTGACAAAATCCCACATAAAACAAAATAAAGAACAGAGTGTTGAGATGGATTTTTTTAAAAACTGATTGTCTGAAAGAAAACACAAAGGGAAGAAATTGATCATTTTTTTCGATGGCAGGCAATGCATAGTGGTCATGGGAAGAATTGTGACTAGAATCCTGCTCTTCACAGCATAGTCACAATGATTTAGAAGAGGAAACTAAATGCAATATCTCCAGATTGACAGATGACACAAAACTGGGTTGGATGGTGAGCTGTGAAAGAGCTATTGTGATGGTGTTGAGATGGAGTCAATGGGCAAAAAGCAATATAACATGGATAAATGTAAAGTTTTTAGTAAGGACAGTCAGCGTTGATAAAAATGAAACTGGAAAAGCACAGCTTCAGAGGAGCAGCAAAGTCAATGTTTTATTTGCAAGTACAAATAAATAATATATTAGACACAGGCAACTGGGGTAAAATGCATCTCTTGACCAGTATGCACATAGTAAGGGTATTCTTGAGAGGGAGGTTAGGAAATCAAAGAGGGGGATACAAGATAGTCTTGGCAGATAAGGTTAAGCATAATTCAAAGAGCTCCGACAAGTTCATTCAAAACAAGTTAGCAATTAAGGAGAGAAAGAGAGTAGGGTACCTTACTGTTGTTGTTGTCAGAACCTTTTCCCCCCGAAAATGGAATGCAAACTCAGCAGGCAGACAGAACTCAGGCAAGTGGAGGTTTATTCATGCAAAACCCAGTTAAAGCACAGGCAAAGGATTCTCTCCAGAGGCCAGCCCTGAAAGGGAGAGAATGACACACTCTGAATTTATAACATAAAGCAGTATTTTTATAAACGAGCTGAAAACAATCACATACAACTTAATCACGTGGTTCCTCCCTCATACTTCGTAAACCCAATCCTCTAAGACGCCGAATCAATGACAGGCATTCCTTTAACAGGCCTCGGCTTCCCATGACCTCATGGCATTGAACAGACACTATAATCACTCGTCCATGCCATATTTCTATGCATCCTCCTCATTCACATTCCAAAGATAATTGCTAGACACCTTCAGGCCTCTCAGGCTGGCTTTATCTATCAGTCAGTTTTTAGATTAGATTAGATTACATTACAGTGTGGAAACAGGCCATTCGGCCCAACAAGTCCACACCGACCCGCCGAAGCGAACCCACCCATACCCCTACATTTACCCCTTACCTCACACTACGGACAATTTAGCATGGCCAATTCACCTGACCCTGCACATCTTTGGACTGTGGGAGGAAACCGGAGCACCCGGAGGAAACCCACGCAGACACGGGGAGAACGTGCAAACTCCACACAGTCAGTCGCCTGAGGCGGGAATTGAACCCGGATCTCTGGCGCTGTGAGGCAACAGTGCTCACCACTGTGCCACCGTGCCGCCCACAATTTGAATAACAGTTTGAATTCTGTTATTCATTGTATCTCATGTGCTTTCTTTATGAGATTCTGTTTTTCCTCTTTTATTACCCATTGTCCTAATCATGTGTATTAAAAATATGAAAGACATTTAGTTTTAATTAGTTGCTATAAAATTTGTAAGAATGCCTTCTGTTCTGTTTATACCTATCCCTAGTACATTGTCATTAATGTCTGTGAGTAATCTATTTTGTCCAGGGAAAATGAGGGTACTTCTGAAAAGTTAATTTTCATACATTGGCATAAATGTTTTGGTTAAATGTATATATAATTATGTTGTAGAATCTCTGACTAAAATTATTGCTTAATATTGCAAACTAATTAAGAAACAACTGTAATACAAACTATCTAACTGTTGGTCCTGTAGCTTCTTAGGGAGTTTAGTATGCTATATCTTGCACTTGGTATTTATTCATCAGGTGGTATAATCACCCTTTCATTACTGAGCTGAGAATCTTGCCTTGTTTGTCTTGGAGGCTTGTTCTGATCTGGGATTTTTGCTGCTCAAGGCAACTGTCTTTGGAGTAGTTCTGTTCAAACGTATCATTGTTAGTCACATTCATCTCCTTTCTGCCATCTTTCGTTTTAGTTCTAAGGCATGGTGCCTTTTTATTTGTAGCTATTTTGGGTGAGTAGACATGGGTCATTTTCTTATCAGAAGAAAACAGTTCACCCCTGCAGTTCCGTTTGAATTTCAGAAGATGGGAGAGTCAGAAAATGAATTTTCACATCAGTTGTTTTACTGGGAAGCAGGCAAACTCAGGAAAATGAATATTGATGTTTTAAAAAAAACAGAGGAAATGCTGGAGGTCTTTGAAAATAAAGTTGGATAATCTCAGAGACCTGATCTAGTGTATCCCAGGACATTGTGGGAAGTTAAGGGGGATATTGTGGTGCATTAATATTTGTATCATCTGTAACTATGGTGAGGTGCTGGATGATTGGATACTGGGTAATATTTTGCCATTATTTTAAGAAGGGATGTAAGGAGAAGCCTGGGAAGTATAGACCTGCGAGTCTGATTTCTGTGGTGGGTACATTGTTGGAGGTGATTCCAAAAGATAGGATTCAAATGTACGGTTTGGGGGACGAGTGGTGGGAGAGGGCAAGGAATAATTAGGAATTGTCAGGATCGTTTTGTAGAAGGAAATTATATTTCCCAAAGTTGATTGAGATTGTTGAGGGAGTATCCAAGAAGATTGAGGGCACATTGGTAAACATCATTGACTTGAAGTTTGGTAAAGCCTTTAACAAGTTTCTGAATGGTAGACTAAATAGCAAGGTTAGAATACATGGGATTCAGATTCAGTGTGCAAATTGAAAACAAAAATTGGCATAACAGCAGGAGATGAAGAAGAGGTGGACAGTTACCAATGCTGTTCCACCCTAACTGGTGCTTGGTCCGCTTTTGTTTGTTTTTTATGTAAGTGATTTAGAGGAGAATACAGAAGACATGGTGAGTAATTTTGCAGACGTCATCAAAATTGGTGGGATAGTGGATGGTAAAGGCTATCTCAGATTAGAAACAAATCTTGATTATATCAGTCAATGGCGTGAGGAATGGCAGATGGAGTTGTTAAGGCATTGCGTATTTACAAAACAAACAAGGGTAGGACTTATACTATTACAAGCAGGGCCTTGGGTAATGCTGTTAATTAGAGAAACCTAATTGGCCAGCTGCATATTTTTGAAGTTTGCTTCACATGCAGACAATGTGGTGAAGAACACATCTAGCGTGCTTGCCTTCATTGCTCAGACCTTTGAGTACAGGAGTTGGAAGGGCGTATTGAGGTTGTTCAGAAGGGAAGGGTGGAGAAGAGCAGAACAATAGTTATTGGGGACTCGATAGTTCGGGGGACAGATAGGCGGTTTTGTGGGGGCGAGAGAGACTCACGTTTGGTATGTTGCCTCCCAGGTGCAAGGATACGTGATGTCTCTGATTGTGTTTTCCGGGTCCTTAAGGGGGAGGGGGAGCAGCCTGAAGTTGTGGTCCACATTGGCACCAACGACATAGGTTGGAAGAGGGCTGAGGATGTTAGGCAGGCTTTCAGGGAGCTAGGTTGGAAGCCCGAGGTTAGAACAAACAGAGTTGTTGTCTCTGGTTTGTTACCCGTGCCACGTGATAGAGGGTCGAGGAATAGGGAGAGAGAACAGTTAAATGCGTGGCTACAGGGATGGTGCAGGAGGGAGGGATTCTGGTATCTGGATAACTGGGGTTCTTTCTGGGGAAGGTGGGACATCTAAACAGGATGGTCTACACCTGAACCTGAGGGGCACCAGTATCCTTGGGGGGAGTTTTGCTAGTACTCTTCGAGGGGTTTTAAACTAACTCTGCAGGGGCATGGGAACCTAGACTGTAGCTTTGGGGAGCAGGACCTGGAGTGTAGGGAGGTTAAGAACATGGCGTCAATCTCAAAGGAGGGTGCCTGTAAACAGGAAAGTGGCTTGAAGTGTGTATACTTCAATGCAAGAAGTATACGAAATAAGGTAGGTGAACTTGCAGCGTGGGTTGGTACCTGGGATTTCGATGTTGTGGCTATTACGGAGACATGGATAGAACAGGGACAGGATTGGCTGTTGCAGGTTCCAGGGTTTAAATGTTTGAGTAGGGTCAGAGGTGGGGGTAAAAGAGGGGGAGGTGTGGCATTGCTTAGCAAAGATAATATTACAGCGATGGAAAGGACGATGGATGAAGACTCGCCATCTGAGGTAGTTTGGGCTGAGGTTAGGTATAGGAAAGGCGAGGTCACCCTGTTAGGAGTTTTCTACAGGCCTCCTAACAGTCCTAGAGACGTAGAAGAAAGGATTGCGAGGATGATTCAGGAGAAGAGTGAAAGTAATAGGGTGGTTGGTATGGGGGACTTTAACCTTCCAGATATTAATTGGAAAGCTATAGCTCGAGTTCGTTAGATGTGTCGGTGTTTGTCCAATGTGTGCAGGAGGGTTTCCTGACACAATATGTAGACAGGCCAACAAGAGGTGAGGCCATACTGGATTTGGCTCTGGGTAACGAACCAGGCCAGGTGTTAGAATTGGAGGCAGGTGAGCACTTTGGGGACAGTGACCACAATTCGGTGACTGCAGATGATACGAAAGTCGATGGAGTTGTTGACAGTGAGGAAGGATGTGCCAGGTTACAGCGGGATATAGATAAGCTACAGAACTGGGCACAAAGGTGGCAAATGGAGTTCAATGTAGGTAAGTGTGAAGTGTAAGAGTAACAAGAAGATGGGGTACTGGGCTAATGGTTGGATACTTGGTAGTGTGGATGAGCAGAGGGATCTTGGTGTCCATGTACACAGATCTCTGAAAGTTGCCACCCAGGTAAATAGTGCTGTGAAGAAGGCATATGGCATATTGGCTTTTATTGGTAGAGGAATTGAGTTCCGGAGTCCTGAGGTCAAGCTGCAGTTATTTCAGACTCTGGTGCGGCCGCATCTGGAGTATTGTGTGCAGTTTTGGTCGCCATACTATAGGAAGGATATGGAGGCACTGGAACGGGTGCAGAGGAGGTTTACCAGGATGTTGCCTGGTATGGTAGGAAGATCGTATGAGGAAAGGTTGAGGCACTTGGGGCTGTTTTCATTGAAGAAAAGAAGGTTTGGGGTGACTTGATAGAGGTGTAGAAGATGATTAGGGGTTTAGATAGGGTTGACCATGAGAACATTTTTCCATGTATGGAGAAAGCTATTACGAGGGGGCATAGCTTTAAATTAAGGGATGGTAGGTATAGGACAGATGTTCTTTACTCAGGGAGTCGTGAGTTCATGGAATGCCCTGCCAGTAGCAGTGGTGGACTCTCCCTCTTTATGGGCATTGGATAGGCATATGGAGGATAGTGGGCTAGTGTAGGTTAGGTGGGCTTGGATCGGCGTAACATCGAGGGCCAAAGGGCCTGTACTGCGCCGTATTTTTCTATGTTCTTGTATAGGATGTTGATGAGTCCTCTTCTGGATTACTGTATCAAGTTCTGGTCACCCTGTTATCAAAAGTATACTATTGAGCTGGAAAGGGTTCAGCATGATGAGAATGGAAGATACCATTATAACAATAGGCTGGGACTTCTGTTCTCTGGAGCCTAAGATCTTGATGGGTGGTAGAGTTTTGACAATCATGAGGGCTAAAGGTAAGGGAAATGGTAGGTATCATTTTTTATGGTAAGAGACTGCAAGACTATGAGACACGTTTTTAAGGTAAAAGGAAAAAGTTTCTTTAAAGATTAGATTCACTACAGTGTGAAACATGCCCTTTGGCCCAACCAGTCCACACTGATCCTCTGAAGAGTAATCCATCCAGACCCATTTCACTCTAACCAGTGCACCTAACACTGTGGGCAATATAGCATGGCCAATTCACCTGATCTGCACATCTTTGGATTGTGGGAGGAACCCAGAGGAAACCCACGCAGACTCTGGGAGAATGTTTGCAAGTTTTTTTTTAAAAAACAGTATGGATTGTGTGGAAATAACTTTGAAAAGGGGGTGATACATATGGACACAGTCACAATGTTGAAAGGACATTTGGATAAGTATATCATTGTTAAGACTTTGGAGGGTTATGGGCCAAGAACAGGCAGGTAGGACTTGTCTAGTTGGAGATTATATTGGGTATGGACTGGTTGGATATAAGAATCTGTTTCTGTGCTTTTTGACTGACCCTTGCAGTGAAGCAACTGTTCTGGTTTGATCTCAGTTCATTTTGAAAGCTTCTAAATGACAGCAGAAAGTCTCATTCAGAACATTATGCAATCAAACAACATCCTCGGGGTATGGAAATCTAACTGTAAAATGAATCTATCCTAGGAATTCAAGATAGGCACTTTTGTTTGGCAGAAGTGGGTATTGCAGATGCTGGAGATTAGAGTGGTGCTAGAAAAGCTCAGCAGTTCAGGCAGCATCCGTGGAGCAGGAAAATCGGTGTTTCAGGCAAAAGCCTTTCCTGGTGAAGGGTTTTTGCCCAAAATGTTACTTTTCCTGCTCCTCGGATGCTGCCTGGCCTGCTGTGCTTTTCTAACACCACTGTAATATTGACTTCTTCTGTTTGCCAGAGATCAAAATCAGGATCATACCCCACAAGGGCGGGTTGCTCCCGAACTGGTCCAGTATTAAACAGCAACATGACCAACTCGAACCAGCTGAAAAATGACTATTGCCTCCACTACGCTCCCTGTCTACGAACAGGGACAGGACCCTATATAGGAACATATCCGAAAATAAAACACGGTCATAATAAAACATGATAAAGTTACTTACGGCGTTGCGGCAATTCAGCTCTTCGGGGTAAAATCAGTGACTGCAGATGCTGGATACCAGAGTTCGGATTAGAGTGGTGCTGGAAAATCACAGCAGTTCAGACAGCATCCGAGAATTCAGCTCTTCCGAAATGCAGTTCAAGATAACGTGAATCTGCCTGCAAGCGAGTACAGGGATTGAGTGATTCATTTACAGGACGATGCTTAAAGACACGAGAACACAGACATATACAATGTCGTACTCCGAGCACTGTTGCGTTGTATCAATATTCCATGATAAACATTTCACGCTCCTTGTGCTACGGTTCAAACGATGAACGGCCATGAGAAAGGTTTCATATTCCATCACACACTCTGTAACAGTACAGTATTCGAATAAGGCAGGGACTTGTAACCGATATCAATTAAAAGAAGGTAATTCAATCCGACAGACGGGAGTGTTCAGCTCCTTTCACAGATGCTGTGAGTGGCTCTGAAAAGAGTCTTTGGGTTGTCAGATATAAGAATGGTCTCTTCACTTTTTAGCGGCGCCCCCAGCGGCGGTTTTCTTGGGCAGCAGCACGGCCTGGATATTAGGCAGCACCCCGCCCTGAGCGATGGTCACCGCTCCCAGCAGCTTGTTGAGCTCCTCGTCGTTGCGCACGGCCAGCTACAGGTGCCTGGGGATGATACGGGTCTTCTTGTTGTCCCGGGCCGCGTTGCCGGCCAGCTCCAGGATTTCAGCCGTCAGATACTCCAGCACCGCAGCCAGATAGAACGGCGCTCCGGCACCCACGCGTTCAGCATAGTTACCCTTTCTCATGAGCCTGTGAACACGGCCCACCGGGAACTGCAGGCCAGCCCGGGACGACCGAGACTTCGCCTTGGAGCGACCTTTCCCACCGCCCTTTCCTCCTCTTCCAGTCATGGCCACAATCTCACAAGCACTTTCAGAGGGAATGTTCCATCCGCCCACATTGCGGCCTCTTATACCTTCGGGAGGAATGGTGGGGCGGCCGTTTCTGATTGGTCCCATTGTGCAGCCCCTCTTAATGTTGTTCCAATTTCCAATCAGATATCTGCCTCATTCCCCAATCCGGAGAGGGCACGGGGAGGAGGGCGGAAAGTACCGGCGTAAAATCATCAACCGCCTTTTTACAATTTGAAAAGCCCGCCAATATGTAACGAAAAGTAGAGAGTTTAAACATAGAAGAATGCGCCAATAATCGATTTAATTTACTTCTACATTAAAAGGGTACCCTTTACATTATCCTCCTTTACCTCGCCTCCTGGAATCTGCCCATTTCTGATCTTGAATGGAATCTTGTGAACATTAAACACAAGTGGAAACAAAAAAGGCACCAAACCCTGCAACTAACCATTTATTTCACATTTCAACAGCACCCCGACATACTGATAAAACATGATTAAGTTCTCCCGCGTCAGTGCAGTAATAGTGAACATGATCGTTCGAGAATATTTTAAAAAGTTGCACTCCCTATTGCACATGATCATATATCGATAAAAACGCCACATATTCTATGGCAGTTCTGCAGCTGTTCTAGTTTTGTTTCGGTGTATTTTGCAAGGCTCTGCATCCAGATGATACCCGTGCGGAGATTTCGAAATGAAAAAGTAACAATGTAAAATCGCACTCCGAAGGAAACTATTTTGCTAGCCGGCTGGTGCTGGGGGCACTTTGTATTCCGGGGGTGAAATCTGAGGGTTTGTGCCCTACCGGGGCTTGTAACTCCTGAACTGATCGAATAACAAAGAGTAACACAGACATATACAAGCAGCTGAAACTCCGTGGAGTTTAACATGACTTCTCTCCCCAGGCAGGGACAACGGGATATACCGCATCCGAGATAAGGCGCGCACCGGGTCAGCTGTCACTCCTTACGTTACACAACATTTGCAACATACAAATCTCGCAGATACATTAATTGTACATATCCAGAAACAATGGTTCAGCTGTCTCAGTGAAGTTAATCATTAAGATTTTTTGTTCAACGCCAGCAATTTAAACAGAACCACAGGTCTGCTTCCACTCCTGCTCTGAGCTGCTCCTTGTCCACTTTTTTCTTAAAATTCTAACACCAGTTGAGTGAGATTCAGAAACTAAACAATACCCATACAGCTCCATGAATGGGGCCACCTGATGCAAGTGGGTATGTGGATGAGAGTTTATACCTGTCAGTTCCTGCTTCGTGAATGTGTGGGTGTAGTTATCAAACTGTAACTTTCAGTATATGTTAAATATATTTACATATTCACACAGCAGAGACCAGCAGAATCTGATAGATAACTAGGGAATCAAAAATAATACAGCATTGAGGCAGCCATTTTTAGCTTGAAAAGCCCACCAATTTCCAAACAAAGGAGTACGTTTTACACTTAAAAATGAAGTACAAAAAACTAAGTTTAAAAAAGCATTAATACTCATGTTAATTTACTTTTAGTTTACAAATATGTACTTCACACGGTCTTTCCTCTCCCTCATCTGTCCATTTTTGATCTTGAGAGTGGATTTTTTAAACCTTGAAAAGAGGCTGAAACAAAACGGGCCAAACACTGCCGTCTGCAACTTGTCTTTTCACTTCACATTTCAGTAGCACCCCGGCATGCTGATAAAGCAGCACACAACATTCTTCCGGTTCAGTATCGATGACGAACACTGTGTTTAGACGATATTTTAAAGCTGTCCTCCCTTATCGGTCTCGATCAGATTCAGCAAAAATCACCACATTTCAGTCCGGCAGCTGTTTTGGTGTTCTCTCGGTTCACTTTGAAAGCCTCTCACCGACAGCATTGCTGTTTACATTCTGAAAAGTCGGATTAAATCTGCGCATTGGCAATGTAGAACCAAAGATGAAAATACATCAGTGGGACTGAAAGCTGTGGGCACTTCCAACAGGGCTTTTAGCAACTTCAATGGTATACGAAATCGCTCTCCCGACCTCGTCAATTTGCAGTTTCCTTTCGATACATGTGAGGTGTTCGATTTTGGTAAGACAAACCAGGGCAGGACTTCTACACTTAATGGTGGGGCCCTGGCGAGTATTGCTGAACAAAGAGACCTCAGGGTGCTGCTGCATAATTCCTTGAAAGAAGAAAGCATTTGGCATGCTTGCCTTCATTGGTCAGAACATTGAGTGCAGGTGTTGGATGTCATCTAGTAGCTGTACAGGACATTATTGATGCCTCTTTTATGAGATTGTGTGTAACGTTCATGACCCTTCTCCAGGAAGGATCTTGTTAAACTTGAGATAGTGCAGAAAAGATTTACAAGCATGATAATGATACAGAGGAGAAAGTGAGGGCTGCAGATGATAGTGATACAGAGTCATACAGCATAGAAACAGATCCTTCAGTCCACCATGTCCATGATTTCCAACAAACAGCAAATTGCATTCATCCCATTTACCTGCACTTGACCCACAGCTAACTATGTCCTGGTTTCTTTCTATTCTGTGAGAGTATTCCACCACACACACAGGCAGCATGAAACAAACATTACCTACCTCTAGATCAAAATATTTTTCTCAGATATCCCCTAAAAAGCCTTCCCCGCACCTTCAACTTTAATTCTCAGGTCTTAGCCACATCTGGAGTGGGGAGAAAGATTCTCACAATCTACTGCCTACATCTTTCACAATTTAGTATATCTCAGTCAGATCCTTCCTCAACCACCTTTTGCTCCGAGGAAACCAAACCCAACTCATACGGTCTCTCCTTTTGACGGAGACTTTCCAACCTACTGCATCCTCTCCAGTCAATCCCATCCTTCCAATTGTGTGGTAGTCAGGACTGCACACAGTATTTGATCTGCTTTATACAGGTGGAACAAGACTCGTTGCTCTTATATTTGGCCGCTCTGGTACTGAAGGAAAACATTCTGTATGCCTTTTTCAGCAGCCTGTCTGCCTGTACTGACACCTTCTGTGATCGATAGACTTGTACAGCAAGGCAGCATGGTGACACAGTGGTTAGCACTGCTGCCTCACAGCGCCAGAGACCCGGGTTCAATTCCTGTCTCAGGCGACTGTGTGTGGAGTTTGCACATTCTCCCCGTGTCTGCGTTGGTTTCCTCCGGGTGCTCCAGTTTCCTCCCATTATCCAAAAATGTACAGTTTAGGTGCATTGGCCGTGCTAGATTGCCTGTAGTGTTAGGTGAAGGGGTAAATGTAGGGGAATGGGTCTGGATGGGTTGCGCTTCGGCAGGTCAGTGTGGACTTATTGGGCTGAAGGGACTGTTTCCACACTGCAAGTAAGTAATCTTTGTTCCTCAGTACTGCCGAGGGACCAAACCTTCATTGTGTAATTCTTTGCCTTATTAGACCTTCCAAAATGCATTACCTCACATTTATCAGGATTAAATTCCATCTGCCATTGCAGTGCCCAATGTTCTCATACTGTAGTCTGAGACCATCCCCCACACTGTGAACGACGCCACCGACTTTCATGTCATAGAACAAAGAACAATACAGCACAGAAATAGGCACTTTGCACTTCAAAGCTGCACTGAAACATATATTTCCACATGAAAAATTTATCTGCAGGCTTACTAATTGTACATTCTGCATTCACATCGAATTGTTAATATGTACATAACAAGCAGCAAGGGTCCCAGCACTGATCCCTGTGGTACACCACTGGTCACAGGCTTCCAATCACACACGCAACCCTCCACCATTATAGTTTGCATCCTGGCTGCAAGCTCATTTCAGATCCAGGATGCTTGAAACTCCGAGAGCCGAGTTTGGACCAGTCTTCTATATGGGACTTTGTCAAAGGCTGTAGGGGTGGCGTGTATCTGGCCAGAATAGAGTTGCCCATGTCTGTTAACACAAACAAACCTTTAAGAATTAAACAGCAGGATGTGAAAAGCAATGGCAGGCAAAAACTACGCCAAGCAGCCTACTCACACAGTAAGGCGTAATGATACAATTGAACAAGCCACTGCAAGTACAGTAAAAAGGACGCAGCCTGTAGCCATTCAAAACAGTTCTGAGAAACAGACCTAGGGCCTGTTTCCACACTGTAATCTAATCTAATCTAATCTAATCTAATCTAATCTAATCTAATCTAATCTAATCTAATGTCCAATAAACGAGTAACTGCAGCCACATTGAATGAAAGGGTAATTGTCCCAGTTAATGATCAGACACCAGGTGCTAGTTACAGCCCATTAATCCCTTAAAACAACTGAGGATACAACCGCTAAAGTTACCTTATAGTACTCAGTTTCTTGAAAGAAGTTAGAATATGAAGAATTAAGTTCTGGTAGAGACATAGCATCATCACCATAGTTTCCAGCATAAAAAATAGATGCATAATACTAAAGCATAAAGGGGGAAAGAAGCATATAAACCTGGAAGTGAAGCTTTTGGAAATGACTTCTTTTACACCCAGATCACAACAGATTGCTCACAGCCCATTAATCACAAAGTGCTAATAGTTGGAATATCTAAATTACATTACATGTTGTAACTAAGATTTTATAACAAATTAAAATTACAAGTCTGTGGCAAGTAAGTCAAAACGAACTGTCCTTTTGTTTTTCTTCGTATATTTCCCCACTGTCCGAATTATATCAGAGCAGCAATTGATCTTGATAAAATGGAATACAATGAATAACAACATTCAAGTCGTTATTGTCCTGAAAGAGAAGCTAGCCTGAGAGAAACCCGAGGCTGTATAGAAAATAACTTTGGAATGTGAATGAATAGGATGAATAGAAAGATTGCAAGGCCTAGAGATTACAGTGTCCTCTAAACTCTCAGATGTCAGGGGTTCCTGGGGCTGTCCATTCAGTTTCTCATTGAATAGGGTATGCAAAGTAAAAGGGAGGAACATCATAATCAAGTTGTATGTGATTGATATCAGAAAGTTCATCAGCAATATTGCTTTTTATCGTAACAAAAAAAGTGTGTCAAGGACCTCTCTTCTGAGGCCAGTCTCTGGGGTAGATCATTTGGCCCTAACCCTGCACTAACCACCTGTTTCTGATTGAATAAGCACCTACCACTTGCCTGAATGCTGCCTGCCTGCGTGCTGAGTCTTTCTTCCCAGTCAGGGGTTATGCTTCGACAAAGGCCTTACAGCAATCCATGTAAACCACGTCAACTACATTCTCATCAGGATGTTCCATTGCCGGGACTGGAGGTTTTGAGTTGGGGGTGGGTAAACAGGATGTTGCTTTATTCCGTGGACTGTCAGAGAATGAGGTGTGACCTTTGTATGGGTTGAGAAGATCATGAGGGGCATGATAGGATGAATGGCCCTTGTCGTTTTCCGAATGTGGGTGAGCGCAAAAATAGCAGGCACAGGTTTGAATTGTGGAAAAATATTTTAAAAGGCCCTGTGGGGTTACACTATCACAGAAGGTGGTGCTTGTATGGAATGAGCTACCAGAGGGAGTGGAGGTGGTGGGTACAATTACAACCTTTTATAGCCACCTGGATATATACAAGAATAGGAACAGTTTTGATGGATATGCGCCAAATGCTGGCAAATGTGACTAGCCATGATGTGGAGGTGCCATTGCTGGACTGGGGTGGACAATGTCAAGAATCACACTGCCAATTTGTTGTACACCAGGCTTATTTGGAAGCACTAGCTTTCAGTGCACTGCTCCTTCATCGCTCTGAAAGCTAGTGCTTCCACGTAAACCTGTTGTACTATAACCTGGTGTTGAGATTATTAACTTAAATGAGACCAGGTCAGATTAGGATCTCTGGTCAGCATGGACAACTTGGACCAAAGGATCTGTTTCTTGTGCTGTATAACTGTGTGACTCTCTGAAGGCCACAGCTTGATATCACTACTCCCAGTTAGACTCTGCACTATCGGAGGTGCAAAGGTCCATTGCTTTTACCTCCTTGACGCTGAAGAACAGCCCAGATCCTTTCTGTCACAAAGTGCTGTGGTTTTACTTGTCTGCAATCTTACAGATACGGTCAAAGATAATAAGCTCTTTCCCATTCACTTGTTACATTGATGGTGCCAATCACTGCTGATGTTGAATTACAGGAGGTATCTCTTCTGTCTTTCTCCAGGCAAGTACTCAAAGGAACCAAATAATTTAATATTCCCTCGGTACAGAGCCAAGTGTGACAGCTGCTTCAAACAAACAGCAGGTATGTTACTACTCTCAAAGCGAAGAACATCCTTTCCACAGTCAGCGTGGAATGAGTAAGCCACACATTGAGCTCCATTCCCAGTTGGGAATATTAATTCAATGTTAGAGCTTCTCTCATTTATTCAATGTGTCAAGATTAAAACATTCATTCAATGAAACAGACTGCATTCCTTCCTTCATTAATTCAATGAAACAGAGTGCTCGTGTTTAATTCAATGAGTAGAGCTTTTCTGATTCTTTCAATGCCACGAGATTAACGCATTCATTCAATGAAACAAACTGTGCACATTCCCTTAATGAAACAGAATGTACATGTTAATTGAATGAGTAGAGACATTCATGTTTGTTTTCATTTTCTCGAAATTAACGCAAATAAAGCTATTGCACATGCTAAAAGAATGAGTAGAGAGCCTCTAATTCATTCAGTGCAATGAGCTTAACGCATTCATTCAGTGAAACAAACTGCACGCGTTCGTTCAATTGAAATGACAGCAAATGTTAATTCAATGCTTATAGCTTCTCTCATTTATTCAATGTGTCAAGATTAACACATTCTTTCAATGAAACAGACTGCTTGTGTTAATTCAATGAGTAGAGTTTTCTCATTTATTCAATGTCTCCAGTTAACGCTTTCATTCAATGAAACAAACTGCATTCCTTCCTTCATTCATTCAAAGAATCTAACATTAGTCATTGATTCAATGAAAAGAACTTAACATCTCTCTTTCATTCAATGTTTCAAACTTAACTTTTCAAAGAGCAGAGATTCTTCCATTCACACAATGCAAGGAGCATAACACAGAATTAATGAACAAACTGCTCGCATTCATTCAATGTAACAGATTGCCCGTGTTTAATCCACGAGTAGAAACTTCTCTCATTCATTCAAATTCATTCAACAAAACAAACTACATGTGTTAATTCAATGAGTCAAGCATCTCTCATTCATTCAATGCCACGAGATTTATATATTGATTCAATGAAACAAACCGTGCACAATCATTCAATGACACAGACTGCACGTGTAAATTCTCTGAGTAGAGCTTTACTAAATTTTCAATGACTTAAGCTTAACGAAATCAAGCAATGAAACAAACTGCATTCTTTCATTCTCTGATTCAAACTGCAATCATTGGTTCAATGTATCTAAAGTTTTCATCGACCAATGAAAAGAACTTAACACATTTACTTTATGAATACAATTGCATTCATTCATTCAATGAAGACCTTGATTCAATGAAATAGACTGCAGTGTTACTTCAATGAGTTGAGCTTCTCTCACAAATTCAATACATCAAACTTAATTCATTCATTCAATGAAACAGAGTGCTCGTGCGAATTCAATGAGTAGAGCTTTTCTGATTCTTTCAATGCCACGAGATTAACACACTGATGATGTTACCTAGCCAGGTAATGAAACGTCTAGATATCAAACCTACAGCTCAGCAAGCAAACCTACAACCTAACCCCCATCCCCATGCTTGTGCCAGTTTTTAGCTTATCAATAATTGTATTATATCCTAACAATTTATTGCTTTGCAAGTGACTCAGTATTTCATTCTGTAACTGCCAGTTTATTGTTTCTAATCTTGTATTTACTCAGTTTCAGAGGAGAAAGTGAGGACCGCAGATGCTGGCGATCAGAGCTGAAAATGTGTTGCTGGAAAAGCGCAGCAGGTCATGCAGCATCCAGGAACAGGAGAATCGACGTTCCGGGCAAAAGCCCATCGTCAAGAAGGGCTTATGCCAGAAACGTCGATTCTCCGGTTCCCTGGATGCTGGCCGACCTGCTGCACATTTCCAGCAACACATTTTCAGCTTTACTCAGTTTCAGTCAATCACTGGCATGTCAGATAACAAATCTCTCAACATCTCGAAGTTTCTGTTGAAATGGATGGCTAATCTTTTTTCACTCCATCCCTGGTATATCTCTGATAACTAAATTGAGCACACACATATCAGTACGTTAAAGATAAAGCGCATGGTGAATGATCCTGCAGATACAGTGGATATGCTGTAGTTATTAATTTCTTTCAGACTTGTGTCACTTTAAATATCTCAAAGCTGAAGAACCATGAGAATTCTGTGACATTTCTATTTGTCTGTGTGTAATCTGTCAGGAGAACAGATCACAAAGGCTTTAGTTATGATCTTCATCTCATTTTGATGTTTAGTGCCCATAACCAAAGACTCCCTTATGTATCAAAAAGGATATATGGCTACATTAGCATACATTAAGCTGATAACTCAACCCTAACTGCTCTGTGTGGAACAGAACAAGGGGAGAGTGTTCTGTAATGTTTTCTTAGACAGAAGGCTTCCTGTTCAACACTGTTTCCCTTACTCGGGATTCTCTCATGAGCATTGACAATCTCCCTGCATCAACTCTGTCAAAGGCCTTCAGATCATTTTCTTTTGCCTTAAATATGATAAATTGTTCTTCAAATCTCCAGTGAGAATATGCCGAACTATTTTATACTTACAATTAGAGCCTACATATCATTACACAGCTCTATGAAGGTGCAGGTATCACTCTGTCCCAGTAATATTCAGCTATGTGCATATTTGAGTGAAGTTATCACTCTAAACCTGTTGGATTCTACTGTGTGAATATGTCAGTTTCTGCTCTATGAATGTGATAGTTTAATTATCAATCTGTCCATGTCCGTTTCTCCATTGTTGAAATGTGAACGTAGTTATCAATGTCTATCTGCCATCTTCTCCTAAGTGAACATGTGGGTGTCCGTATTGAAATGTACTTGTCGCTTTGTGACACGAATGCATGAGTGTAGTTATCAATCTTTCCCTGTCAGTTTCTGCTATGTGAATGTATTGATGTAGTTATACATCTGTACTGATGAAGGGGCCTTTAACCAAAACGTTGGTTCTTTTACTTCCATACCTACTGTGCTTTTCCAGCACCACACTCTCAACTCTAATTTCCAGCATCTGCAGTCCTCAGTTATGCTCATCCATCTGTACCTGTCAGTTTCTGATCTGTGAATATGGAAGTGTGGTTATTGATCTGTCCATCAGTTTCTCCAATTTGAATATGACAACCTATCTCTCTCTATCAGTTTCTGTGATGTGAAGATGACAGTCCAATTATCTATCTGCCCCTATCAAATTCTGCTGTATGAGTATGAGAGTGGCATTATCAGTCTCTACCTGAGCTTTTGCGACGTCAGTGTGATTTTAGATATCAATTTGCCTCATTAGGTTCTAGGTGAATGTAAGAATGTAGTTATTACATACCTGTGAGATTCTGTTCTGGGAATATAGGAGTGTATTATGTCCTTGTCAGTTTCTGCAATGTGAATGTGTTTGTGCAATCATCAGTCTATCCCTGACAGCTTCAACTATATGAATGGATGAGTGCATCTGTACCTGAAAGTATCTGTGCCCGTCCGTTTTTGTGTTCTGTGAATAAGTGAGTACTTATATATTTGTCTCTGTTTAACATGACACTTGCAGAAACTGTGGGAGCTCTTTTTTTCTTCAAATCTCAGTTGCTCAACATGAATAAGACTTTACCTGTTGCCATCCATGTCAGGGAGGCATGGTGGCACAGTGGTGCCAGGGATGCAGATTCAATTCCAGCCTTGGTTCATTTCCTGTGTGCAGTTTGCATGTTCTGCCCATGTCTGCATAGGTTTCCTCTGGTCCAATAATATGCAGGTTTTCTGGATTAGCCATGGTAAAATGTCCTGTAGTATTCAATGATGATCAGTGTCAGTAGGTTAAAACTGGGTAAAAACAAGTGCTGCAGATGCTGGACACCAGATTGCCTGAAACGTCGATTTTCCTGCTGCTCAGATGCTGCCTGAACTGCTGTGCCTTTCCAGCACCACTCCAGTGTCAGTGGGTTAACTATGGTAAATGTTGAGTTATGGTCTACATCTGGCTGGGATCTGCTTTGGTGAGTTGTTCTGGAGCGATGGGCCAAAATGAACTCTATCTGCACCAAGAAATTATATCTACTGTAATTGATAGCAAGACTTTTTTTTAGTACCATCTTCAGTCTCTGACAGCGTAAAACAGTTTGGATAATTTCCACAACTTTTACTCTATGGTACAGGGTATGATTGTAAGTTATATTCTGAATGTGCATTTTTAACTTATTGTTCACATGTTTATAACCAAACCACTTTATGAGAGCTTTTGCATTCTGTATCCATTAATCTCTGGGGATCTGTCTTAATGTGGACCTTTTCATGTTAATATTTAATTTCCCTTTGGACCACTTGAAAACAACGTATTCATTCAGTCATTTTGTATGAGATGTATTCAGTTTTCACTTTGTGAAAAGAAATTAAATTGCAATATTTATTTTAACCTAGCACTTGGCATGGTATCTAATTCCTCCAGTTTGGACAAACAGAATTGATACATGAATTATGTACAGTCATAGAGTCAGACAGCAAGTTTAAACCATGATGAGATAATTGGAGGAATAATTAACCTGAATATTTATTTACTTCTTTCCCTATTTAAGTGGAATACATTGTTAGCATGCAATAGGTTGGTATTTCCAAATAAACAAGTGGAGTTTACTTTTTGACCAACATTATACTATGCATTAAAATTCTATAGGAAGTTCTCTTGTACACTGGTACTGACATACTTCACTCTTACCTTTCCTGTTTCATTTTAGGAAACGTTAGCTCTCCCAACCATGTGATCATAGTAGGCATAATTTTTCTATTTTTGCCTACGTACCTACTAACCTGACAGTGTTTTTGTGCTTTGCAAATTATTCTGTACCCACTGTGTGTTGGTATCATCTCACTCTTTGTTGTGTCCAGAAACCATCAGTTTCTTTCAAGTCCTTCATTACATAAATAAGGACAATAACTGATGCAATCTGCAACTATTTGTTCTTCTCTGTGAGTGCAAAACTAATCTTGTTTCTTCCACTCACTTGTACGGTTTGTGTACTTGGGGAGTACTCTCTCCCTGACAGTCTGTGCTATTCAATGGGATTGTTGATATGGTTTGTTGTCCTTCAAAACTCTGCTCAGATGTGACAGACTGTGATCAGATTAGAGCCATGTTGCTTAGTGAAAAACTTGAAACTAAAATTTAATGTTGACTATTTGGACTGTTGTGTGCATTTTATGTATAAAGTGGTTTTTGAAAGGAACAGTTGTTATGATACAGGAAGGATGCCCGCACTCGACTGATCCTGCTTCAATCTTCCTGCATTGTGTTACTAAGCAGTTTAAATGTTTACTGTTAAATGGACAGCCAGTTAGCAAAGGAGAGAGTTTTCAGTTCATGTTTCCTGAAGTGAATGGGAAAGAGCTTATTTTCTTTGACCGTATCTGTAAGATTCCAGACAAGTGAAACCACAGCACTTTGTCACAGAAAGGATTTGGGCTGTTCTTCAGCGTCAAGGAGGTAAAAGCAATGGACCTTTGCACCTCCGAATGTGCAGAGTCTAACTGGGAGTAGTGATATCAAGGTGTGGCCTTCAGAGAGTCACACAGTTATACAGCACAGAAACAGATCCTTTGGTCCAAGTTGTCCATGCTGACCAGAGATCCTAATCTGACCTGGTCTCATTTAAGTTAAAAATCTCAACACCAGGCTATAGTAGAACAGGTCTACGTGGAAGCACTAGCTTTCACAGCGATGAAAGGAGCAGAGCACTGAAAGCTAGTGCTTCCAAATAAACCACAAATTGGCAGGGTGATTCTTGACATTGTCCACCCGAGTCCAACACTGGCACCTCCACATCATGGCTAGTCACATTTGCCAGCAATTGGCGCATATCCATCAAAACTGTTCCTATTCTTGTATATATCCAGGTGGCTATAAAAGGTTGTAATTGTACCCACCACCTCCACTCCCTCTGGGAGCTCATTCCATACAAGCACCACCCTCTGTGATAGTGTAATCCCACAGGCCCTTTTAAAATATTTTTCCACAATTCAAATCTGTGCCTGCTATTTTTGAACTCGCCCACATTCGGAAAACGACCAGGGCTATTCATCCTATCATGCCCCTCATGATCTTCTCAACTCATACAAAGGTCACACCTCATTCTCTGTCAGTCCACGGAATAAAGTAACATCCTGTTTACCCACCCAACTCAAAACCGGACAGTGGGGAAATATACGATGAAAAACAAAAGGACAGTTTGTTTTGACTTACCTGCCACAGAATTGTAATTTTGATTTGTTATAAAATCTTACTTACAAAATGTAAAGTAATTTAGATATCCCATCTATTAGCACTTTGTGATTAATGGGCTGTGAGCAATCTGTTGTGTTCTGGGTGTAAAAGAAGTCATTTCCTAAAGCTTCACTTCCAGGTTTATATGGTTCTTTTCCCCTTTATGCTTTAGTATTATGCATCTATTTTTTATGCTGGAAACTATGGTGATGATGCTATGTCTCTTTACGAGAACTTAATTCTTCATATTCTAACTTCTTTCAAGAAACTGAGTACTATAAGATAACTTTAGCTGTTGTATCCTCAGTTGTTTTAATGGATTAATGGGCTGTAAGTAGCACCAGGTGTCTGATCATTAACTGGGACAATTACCCTTTCATTTAATGTGGCTGCAGTTACTCGTTTATTGGAGATTAGATTAGATTAGATTAGATTAGATTAGATTAGATTACAGTGTGGAAACAGGCCCTAGGTCTGTTTCTCAGAACTGTTTTGAATGGCTACAGGCTGCGTCCTTTTTACTGTACTTGCAGTGGCTTGTTCAATTGTATCATTACGCCTTACTGTGTGAGTAGGCTGCTTGTCGTAGTTTTTGCCTGCCATTGCTTTTCACATCCTGCTGTTTAATTCTTAAAAGTTAGTTTCTGTTAACAGACATGGGCAACTCTATTCTGGCCAGGTACACGCCACCCCTACAGCCTTTGACAAAGTCCCATATGAAAGACTGGTCCAAACTCGACTCTCGGAGTTTCAAGCATCCTGGATCTGAAATGAGCTTGCAGCCAGGATGAAAACTATAATGGTGGAGAGTTGTGTTGGTGATTGGAAGCCTGTGACCAGTGGTGTACCACAGGGATCAGTGCTGGGACCCTTGCTGCTTGTTATGTACATATTAACAATTGGATGTGAATGCAGAATGTATAATTAGTAAGCCTGCGGATGAATTTTTCATGTGGAAATATATGTTTCAGTGCAGCCTTGAAGTGCAGAGGGCCTGTTTCTGTGCTGTATTGTTCTTTGTTCTATGACATGAAAGTCGGTGGCGTTGTTGACAGTGTGGGGGATGGTCTCAGGCTACAGTATGAGAACATTGGGCTCCTTAAATGGCAGATGGAATTTAATCCTGATAAATATGAGGTAATGCATTTTGGAAGGTCTAATAAGGCAAAGAATTACACAATGAAGGATTGGTCGCTCGGCAGTACTGAGGAACAAAGATTAATTGCTTACAGTGTGGAAACAGGCCCTTCAGCCCAACAAGTCCACACTGACCTGCCGAAGCGCAATGCAACTAGACCCATTCCCCTACATTTACCCCTTCACCTAACACTACAGGCAATTTAGCATGGCCAATTCACCTAAACTGTACATTTTTGGATTGTGGGAGGAAACTGGAGTACCCGGAGGAAACCCACGCAGACACGTGGAGAATGTGCAAACTCCACACACAGTCGACTGAGACAGGAATTGAACCCGGGTCTCTGGCGCTGTGAGGCAGCAGTGCTATCCACTGTGTCACCATGCTGCCTTGCTGTACAAGTCTATCGATCACAGAAGGTGTCAGTACAGGCAGACAGGCTGCTGAAAAAGGCATACAGAATGTTTCCCTTCACTACCAGAGCGGCCAAATATAAGAGCAAGGGAGTCTTGTTCCACCTTTATGAAGCAGATCAAATACTGTGTGCAGTCCTGACTGCCACACAATTGGAAGGATGGGATTGACTGGAGAGGATGCAGTGGGTTGGAAAGTCTCCGTCAAAAGGGGAGACCGTACGAGTTGGGTTTGGTTTCCTCGGAGCAAATGGTGGTTGAGGAAGGATCTGACTGAGATACACTAAATTGTGAAAGATGCAGACACCAGATTGTGAGAATCTAGACCCCCTCAAAACATTTCTAGTAGCCAGCACCCTAACTTTGCTGGTTGGTTTAAGCAGGTGTAACTCGGATATTCCAGGAATGATGTAGCTGGTCAAACCACGTAGTTTTAAACAAAACAGAACTGATTTACAAGAATATCAAATGAAACAAATGCCTTAAAAGAGAACAGGATACTAAATAACTTTACCTATCCAAAAAACCTGGAGATTATACCAACTTAATGATGCTGTTTCCAACCCTTGCAATAGTCCCCACAAACACCCTTTGGCACAAAAAGATAAAATCAAACACAGGGTCTTAAAGGAGGGATGTTAGAGAGAGAGAGTACCAGCATGGACCGGCTTCTTTGTGTTCAGCAGCTTTTTCAACTGCCTGACTACTTTCAGTTAATAGCCAGACAGCCAAAAACCAAATCAAACCAGAGAAAAGCTGAGCTGGGAAAACTGGGACACTCCGCTTTCATTGTACAAGTGTTCCTTCAAAAAATGTGGAAGCATTTGCCTGAGGCATTATCTGTTAGCTATGATTAAAAAGTCCCTAAAACCCATCAAGTCAGACTTTTCAGAGCCTGTGTCTTTTACAGGCTTGTTAAAGGAGCAACAACATCACATCAGACTGGTTCACAAAGTAAAAGCTGTGGGATACAGGGTAATGTATTGTATTGGATGCAAAGTTGGCTTAGTAAGAGGAAACAAATGGTAATGATTGATGGCTACTCTTGTGAATGGAAAGTTGTTTCAAGTGGTGCTCTGCATGGCTCAGTGTTGCGACCTCTGCTGTTTGTTTTAAACTTTGAGGATTTGGACTTGAATGTGGTGGGCAGGTTTGTGAAATTTGCAGATGACACACAAATTGACCATTTAATGGATCGTGTAGAGGATAGCTGTAAACTCGAAAAGTATTACAGCTGGTTTGGTGGAGTGGGCAGGAAAGTGGCATATGGAGTTCAGCTCCAATAAAGTGTGAGGGAATGCATTTTGGGAAGTCAAACAGTAAATGGGAATAGACATAAATGGGAATCTGCTGAGGAGGCAGGGTAAGTGAGTTATCTTGGTGTGCAAGTGTAGATGGGGTTGTAAAGAAGGCACATGGAATGCTCTCTTCACGGGCAGAGGGATGAAATACAAAAGTAGGGATATAACAATGAAACCGTACAAGGCAGCACTGGTCAGGCTACAACCGGAGTATTGTTTCAGTCGTCATTACATCACAGGAAGGATGTCATAGCTCTGGAGAGAGTGCAGAGGAGATTTACTGGAATGTTGCCAGGGCTGGTGAATTGCAGCTATCGGGAGGGATTGGAGAGGTTGAGGTTATATTCTTTGGAACAGAGGTGTCATGATTAAGGAATATTAAATAGTGAGCTACTAATGAAGGAGCAGAACTCCGAAAGCTCGTGTTTCCAAATAAACCTGTTGAACTATAACCTGGTGTTGTGTGAGTTTTCACGAAATAGGGAGAGAATATCGTTCACAGGAGGAACCTGTTTCCTTTGGCAGAGAGTTCAAATACCAGAGAACATTGATTCAAACAAAGTGGTGTATGTGAGTAAAATGTTTTTTATCATAGAGTGGTGGTTATGTGGAATTCGCTGCCTGACTTGGTGGCACAGGCAGAGACCCTAAACTCTTTTAAACAAAAATCCCTGGAACTGCACCTCCAGTTCCATTAACTGCAAGGCTACGAGCTGCGGCAAGAAGATAGGATGTGAAAGGGCCTCTGGGGGTCTTTGGGTTGGCATGAACAAGATGGGCTGAATATCCCCCTCTGTGCTGTATTATTTTTATGATTCAATAGGTATCAAATGGACAAAGCCAGTCTGGACAGTGTGAATGTGTAAATATATTGACCATATTTTGAATGTTACAGTTTGATGGCTACACTCTCACATTCTCCAAGCAGGAACTGACAGGTTTTGATCAATAACTAAACTCACATATCCACATACCCACTTGCATCAGGTAGGCTCGATGTATGGAGCTGTATGGGTGTTGTTTCACTTCTAGATCTCATTCCTTTGGGCTTAGAATTTTAAAAAAAAGGACAAGAAACAGCTCAGGGCAGAAGTGGAATCAGACCAGTGGTTCTGTTTAAATTGCTGGCTTTAAATAAAAAAAACCTTAATGATGAGGAATTGAATGTTACATTGATGTTGCCAATCACAGCTGGTGTTGAATTACAGGAGGTATCTCTTCTGTCTTTTCTCCAGGCAAGTACTCAAAGGACCAAGATAATGTAATATTCCCTCGGTACAGAGCCAAGTGTGACAGCTGCTTCGAACAAACAGCAGGTATGTTACTACTCTCAAAGCGAAGAACATCCTTTCCACAGTCAGCGTGGATTGAATCAGACACACATTGAGCTCCATTCCCAGGTGGGAATATTAATTCAATGCTTAGAACTTCTCTCATTTATTCAATGTGTCAAGATTAACACATTCATTCAATGAAACAGACTGCATTCCTTCCTTCATTCATTCAATGAAACAGAGTGCTCGTGTTTAATTCAATGTGTAGAGCTTTTCTGATTCTTTCAATGCCACGAGATTAACGCATTCATTCAATGAAACAAACTGTGCACATTCCCTTAATGAAACAGAATCTACATGTTAATTGAATGAGTAGAGACACTCATTTTTTTTCATTTTCTCGAACTTAACGCAAATGAAGTTATTGCACATGCTAAAAGAATGAGTAGAAAGCCTCTCATTCATTCAGTGCAATGAGCTTAACGCATTCATTCAGCGAAACAAACTGCACGCGTTCGTTCAATTGAAATGACTGCAAATATTAATTCAATGCTTATAGCTTCTCTCATTTATTCCATGTGTCAAGATTAAAACATTCATTCAATGAAACAGACTGCTTGTGTTAATTCAATGAGTAGAGTTTTCTCATTTATTCAATGTCTCGAGTTAACGCTTTCATTCAATGAAACAAACTGCATTCCTTCTCTCATTCATTCAGAGAATCTAACATTAGTCATTGACTCAATAAAAAGAACTTAACATCTCTCTTTCATTCAATGTTTCAAACTTAACTCATTCATTCGATGAAGCAAACTGTACGTTTCAATTCAAAGAGCAGAGATTCTTCCATTCACACAATGCAAGGAGCATAACACAGAATTAATGAACAAACTGCTCGCATTCATTCAATGTAACAGATTGCCCGTGTTTAATCAACGAGTAGAAACTTCTCTCATTCATTCAAATTCATTCGACAATACAAACTGCATGTGCTAATTCAATGAGTCAAGCATCTCTCATTCATTCAATGCCATGAGGTTTATACATTGATTCAATGAAACAAACCGTGCACAATCATTCAATGACACAGACTGCACGTGTAAATTCACTGAGTAGAGCTTTACTCAATTTTCAAAGACTTAAGCTTATCGAAATCAAGCAATGAAACAAACTGCATTCTTTCATTCTCTGATTCAAACTACAATCATTGGTTCAATGTATCTAAAGTTTTTCATCGATCAATGAAACGAACTTAACACATTTACTTTATAAATCCAATTGCATTCATTCATTCAATGAAGACCTTGATTCAATAAAATAGACTGCAGTGTTACTGAGTAGAGCTTCTCTCATAAATTCAACGCATCAAACTTAATTCATTCATTCAATGAAACAGAGTGCTCGTGTTAATTCAATGAGTAGAGCTTTTCTGATCTTTCAATGCCACGAGATTAACGCATTCATTCTGTAGTTCTGATTTGGGATTAGGGTTGTTGGACTTGAAGGCAGCAAGTGGTAAGAGATAGTGTCGTTTGTTCAGGGTTTTGAATTCAGTTTGTTTAAACAGTGCTTGGAATAGCAATGGCTCTTTCAGTCATCAAGAGTTTTCTGTGGATGGAAGAAGTGATTGTGGGCCTCTTACAAATGATGATTAAGGGTGAGCTGCTGTAAATAGCAGACAAGCTGGAATTGAGTCTGTGTCCTTTCATGTGGAAAGGAGAGATAATTACAGCAGTAGCTCAGCATTTCCATTTGTTGGAAATGTTCTGATCTGTGAATATGGAAGTGTGGTTATTGATCTGTCCATCAGTTTCTCCAATTTGAATATGACAAACTATCTCTCTCTATCAATTTCTGTGATGTGAAGATGACAGTCCAATTATCTATCTGCCCCTATCAAATTCTGCTGTATGAATATGAGAGTGGCATTATCAGTCTCTACCTGAGCTTTTGCGACGTCAGTGTGATTTTAGATATCATTCTGCCTCATTAGGTTCTAGGTGAATGTAAGAATGTAGTTATTACATACCTGTGAGATTCTGTTCTGGGAATATAGTAGTGTATTATGTCCTTGTCAGTTTCTGCAATGTGAATGTGTTTGTGCAATCATCAGTCTATCCCTGACAGCTTCAACTATATGAATGGATGAGTGCATCTGTACCTGAAAGTATCTGTGCCCATCCGTGAGTACTTATATAATTGTGTCTGTTTAAAATGACACTTGCAGAAACTGCAGGAGCTCTTTTTTTCTTCAAAGCTCAGTTGCTCAACATGAATAAGACTTTACCTGTTGCCATCCATGTCAGGGAGGCATGGTGGCACAGTGGTGCCAGGGATGCAGATTCAATTCCAGCCTTGGTTCATTTCCTGTGTGCAGTTTGCATGTTCTGCCCATGTCTGCATAGGTTTCCTCTGGTCCGAAATTGTGCAGGTTTTCTGGATTAGCAATGGTAAAATGTCCTGTAGTATTCAATGATGATCAGTGTCAGTGGGTTAAAACTGGGTAAAAACAAGGGCTGCTGATGCTGGAAACCACATTGCCTGAAAAGTCGATTTTCCTGCTGCTCAGATGCTGCCTGAACTGCTGTGCCTTTCCAGCACCACTCCAGTGTCAGTGGGTTAACTATGGTAAATGTTGAGTTATGGGGATAGGGTGAGGTCTACATCTGGCTGGGATCTGCTTTGGTGAGTTGTTGTGGGGCGATGGGCCACAATGCACCAAGAAATTATATCTACTGTAATTGAAAGCAAGACTTTTTTTTAGTACCATCTTCAGTCTCTGACAGCGTAAAACAGTTTGGATAATTTCCACAACTTTTACTCTATGGTACGGGGTATGATTGTAAGTTATATTCTGAATGCGCGTTTTTAACTTATTGTTCACATGTTTATAACCAAACCAATTTATGAGAGCTTTTGCATTCTGTATCCAATAATCTCTGGGGATCTGTCTTAATGTGTACCTTTTCATGTTAATATTTAATTTCCCTTTGGACCACTTGAAAACAACGTATTCATTCAGTCATTTTGTATGAGATGTATTCAGTTTTCACTTTGTGAAAAGAAATTAAATTGCAATATTTGTTTTAACCTAGCACTTGGCATGTTATCTAATTCCTCCAGTTGGGACAAACAGAATTGATACATGAATTACGTACAGTCATAGAGTCAGACAGCAAGTTTAAACCATGATGAGATAATTGGAGGAATAATTAACCTGAATATTTATTTACTTCTTTCCCTATTTAAGTGGAATACATTGTGAGCATGCAATAGGTTTAGTATTTCCAAATAAACAAGTGAAGTTTACTTTTTGACCAACATTATACTATGCATTAAAATTCTATAGGAAGTTGTCTTGTACACTGGGACTGACATACTTCACTCTTACCTTTCCTGTTTCATTGAAGGAAACGGTAGCTCTCCCAACCATGTGATCCTAGTAGGCATAATTTTTCTATTTTTGCCTACGTACCTACTAACCTGACAGTGTTTTTGTGCTTTGCAAATTATTCTCTACCCACTGTGTGTTGGTATCATCTCACTCTTTGCTGTGTCCAGAAACCATCAGTTTCTTTCAAGTCCTTCATTACATAAATAAGGACAATAACTGATGCAATCTGCAACTATTTGTTCTTCTCTGTGACTGTAGAACTAATCTTGTTTCTTCCACTCACTTGTACGGTTTGTGTACTTGGGGAGTACTCTCACCCTGACAGTCTGTGCTATTCAATGGGACTGTTGATATGGTTTATTGTCCTTCAAAACTCTGCTCAGATGTGACAGACTGTGATCAGATTAGAGCCATGTTGCTTAGTGAAAACTTGAAACTAAAATTTAATGTTGACTATTTGGACTGTTGTGTGCATTTTATGTATAAAGTGTTTTTTGAAAGGAACAATTGTTATGATACAGGAAGGATGCCCACACTCGACTGATCCTGCTTCAATCTTCCTGCATTGTGTTACTGAGCAGTTTAAATGTTTACTGTTAAATAGACAGCCAGTTAGCAAAGGAGAGAGTTTTCAGTTCATGTTTCCTGAAGTGAATGGGAAAGAGCTTATTTTCTTTGACCGTATCTGTAAGATTCCAGACAAGTGAAACCACAGCACTTTGTCACAGAAAGGATCTGGGCTGTTCTTCAGCGTCAAGGAGGTAAAAGCAATGGATCTTTGCACCTCCGATAGTGCAGAGTTTAACTGGGAGTAGTGATATCAAGGTGTGGCCTTCAGAGAGTCACACAGTTATACAGCACAGAAACAGATCCTTTGGTCCAAGTTGTTCATGCTGACCAGAGATCCTAATCTGACCTGGTCTCATTTAAGTTAAAAATCTCAACATCAGGTTATAGTACAACAGGTTTACGTGGAAGCACTAGCTTTCAGAGCGATGAAGGAGCAGTGCACTGGAAGCTCGTGCTTCCAAATAAACCTGGTGTACAACAAATTGGCAGTGTGATTCTTGAAATTGTCCACCCCAGTCCAGCACGAGCCACATATGGCTAGTCACATTTGCCAGCATTTGGCGCATATCCATCAAAACTGTTCCTATTCTTGTATATATCCAGGTGGCTATAACCCCACAGGCGCTTTTAAAATATTTTTCCACAATTCAAACCTGTGCCTGCTATTTTTGCACTCACCCACATTCGGAAAACGACCAGAGCTATTCATCCTATTATGAACCTCATGATCTTCTCAACCCATACAAAGGTCACACCTCATTCTCTGACAGTCCACGGAATAAAGCAACATCCAGTTTACCCACCCCCCCCAACTCAAAACCTCCAGTCCCGGCAATGGAACATCCTGATGAGAGTGCAGTTGACGTGGTTTACATGGATTGCTATAAGGCCTTTGTCGATGCATAACCCCTGACTGGGAAGAAAGACTCAGCACGCAGGCAGGCAGCATTCAGGAAAGTGGTAGGTGCTTATTCAAGCAGAAACAGATGGTTAGTGCAGGGTGAGGGTCAAATGATCTACCCCAGAGACTGGCCTCAGAAGAGAAGTCCATGACACACTTTCTTTGTTACAATAAAAAGCGATATTGTTTATGAACTTTCTGATATCAATCACATACAACTTGATTATGATGTTCCTCCCTTTTACTTTGCATACCCTATTCAATGAGACACTGAATCAATGATGGCATTTCTATGGACAGCCCCAGGAACCCCTGACATCTGAGAGTTTAGAGGACACTGTAATCTCTAGGCCTTGCAATCTTTCTATGCATCCTATTCAATCACATTCCAAAGTTATTTTCTATACAGCCTCGGGTTTCTCTCAGGCTAGCTTCTCTTTCAGGACAATAACAACTTGAATGTTGTTATTCATTGTATTCCATTTTATCAAGATCAATTGCTGCCCTGATATAATTCGGACAGTGGGGAAATATACGAAGAAAAACAAAAGGACAGATTGTTTTGACTTACTTGCCACAGACTTGTAATTTTAATTTGTTATAAAATCTTAGTTACATAATGTAAAGTAAGTTAGATATCCCAACTATTAGGACTTTGTGATTAATGGGCTGTGAGCAATCTGTTGTGTTCTGGGTGTAAAAGAAGTCATTTCGTAAAGCTTCACTACCAGGTTTATATGCTTCTTTTCCCCTTTATGCTTTAGTATTCTGCATCTATTTTTTATGCTGGAAACTATGGTGATGATGCTATGTCTCTTTACGAGAACTTAATTCTTCATATTCTAACTTCTTTCAAGAAACTGAGTACTATAAGATAACTTTAGCTGTTGTATCCTCAGTTGTTTTAAGGGATTAATGGGCTGTAACTAGCACCTGGTGTCTGATCATTAACTGGGACAATTACCCTTTCATTCAATGTGGCTGCAGTTACTCGTTTATTGGACATTAGATTAGATTAGATTAGATTAGATTAGATTAGATTAGATTAGATTCGATTATATTAGATTAGATTAGATTTCAGTGCGGAAACAGGCCCTAGGTCTGTTTCTCAGAACTGTTTTGAATGGCTACAGGCAGCGTCCTTTTTACTGTACTTGCAGTGGCTTGTTCAATGGTATCATTATGCCTTACTGTGTGAGTAGGCTGCTTGGCGTAGTATTTGCCTGCCATTGCTTTTCACATCCTGCTGTTTAATTCTTAAAGGTTAGTTTGTGTTAACAGACATGGTCAACTCTATTCTGGCCAGGTACACGCCACCCCTACAGCCTTTGACAAAGTCCCATATAAAAGACTGCTCCAAACTCCGCGCTTGGAGTTTCAAGCAACCTGGATCTGAAATGAGCTTGCAGCCAGGATGCAAACTATAATGGTTGTTTTTGTGATTGGAAGCCTGTGACCAGTGGTGTACCACAGGGATCAGTGCTGGGACTCTTGCTGCTTGTTATGTACATATTAACAATTGGATGTGAATGCAGAATGTATAATTAGTAAGCCTGCAGATGAATGTTTCATGTGGAAATATATGTTTCAGTGCAGCCTTGAAGTGCAAAGGGCCTGTTGCTGTGCTGTATTGTTCTTTGTTCTATGACATGAAAGTCGGTCGCGTTGGTGACAGTGTGGGGGATGCTCTCAGGCTACAGTATGAGAACATTGGGCACTGCAATGGCAGATGGAATTTAATGCTGATAAATGTGAGGTAATGCATTTTGGAAGGTCTAATAAGGCAAAGAATTACACAATGAAGGATTGGTCCCTCGGCAGTACTGAGGAACAAAGATTACTTATTTACAGTGTGGAAACAGGCCCTTCAGCCCAACAAGTCCACACTGACCTGCCGAAGCGCAACCCACCCAGACCCATTCCCCTACATTTACCCCTTCACCTAACACTACAGGATATTTAGCATGGCCAATTCACGTAAACTGCACATTTTTGGATTGTGGGAGGAAACTGGAGCACCCGGAGAAAACCCACGAAGACACGGGGAGAATGTGCAATCTCCACACACAGTCGCCTGAGACAGGAATTGAACCCGGGTCTCTGGCGCTGTGAGGCAGCAGTGCTAACCACTGTGTCACCATGCTGCCTTGCTGTACAAGTCAATCGATCACAGAAGGTGTCAGTATAGGCAGACAGGCTGCTGAAAACGGCATACAGAATGTTTTCCTTCAGTACCAGAGCGGCCAAATATAAGAGCAAGGCAATCTTGTTCCACCTTTATAAAGCAGATCAAATACTGTGTGCAGTCCTGACTGCCACACAATTGGAAGGATGGGATTGACTGGAGAGGATGCACTGGGTTGGAAAGTCTCCATCAAAAGGGGAGACCGTATGAGTTGGGTTTGGTTTCCTCGGAGCAAAAGGTGGTTGAGGAAGGATCTGACTGAGATATACTAAATTGTGAAAGATGTAGACACCAGATTATGAGAATCTTTCTCCCCACTGCAGATGTGGCTAAGACCAGAGAATAAAAGTTGATGGTGTGGGGAAAGCTGTTTAGGGGATATCTGAGAAAAATATTTTGATCTAGAGGGTGGGTAATGTTGGGTCATGCTGCCTTTGTGTGTGGTGGAATACTCTCATAGAATAGAAAGAAGCATCTGGATATGTCCTAAAGAAACCATGACATAGTTAGCTATGGGTCAAGTGCAGGTAAATGGGATGAATGCAGTTTGCTGTTTGTTGGACATCATGGACATGGTGGACTGAAAGATCTGTTTCTATGCTGTATGACTCTGTATCACTATCATCTGCAGCATCTGCAGTGCTCACTTTCTCCTCTGTTTCACTATCATGCTTGTAAATCTTTTCTGCACTATCTCACGTTTAACAACATCCTTCCTGGAAAAGGGTCATGAACGTTACACACAATCTCATAAAAGAGGCATCAATAATGTCCTGTACAGCTACTAGATGACATCCCAACTCCTACACTCAATGTTCTGACTAATGAAGGCAAGCATGCAAATGCATTCATCGCCGCCCTGTGTACCTGTGACTTTACTTTCAACGAAATATGCAGCAGCACCCTGAGGTCTCTTTGTTCAGCAATACTCGCCAAGGCCCCACCATTAAGTGTATAAGTCCTGCCCTGGTTTGTCTTACCAAAATCGAACACCTCACATGTATCGAAAGGAAACTGCAAATTGACGAGGTCGGGAGAGCGATTTCGTATACCATTGAAGTTGCTAAAAGCCCTGTTGGAAGTGCCCACAGCTTTCAGTCCCACTGATGTATTTTCATCTTTGGTTCTACATTGCCAATGCGCAGATTTAATCCGACTTTTCTGTTGTCGCTCAGAGGCTTTCAAAGTGAACCGAGAGAACACCAAAACAGCTGCCGGACTGAAATGTGGTGATTTTTGCTGAATCTGATCGAGACCGATAAGGGAGGACAGCTTTAAAATATCGTCTAAACACAGTGTTCGTCATCGATACTGAGCCGGAAGAATGTTGTGTGCTGCTTTATCAGCATGCCGGGGTGCTACTGAAATGTGAAGTGAAAAGACAAGTTGCAGACGGCAGTGTTTGGCCCGTTTTGTTTCAGCCTCTTTTCAAGGTTTAAAAAATCCACTCTCAAGATCAAAAATGGACAGATGAGGGAGAGTAAGACCGTGTGAAGTACACATTTGTAAACTAAAAGTAAATTAACATGAGTATTAATGCTTTTTTAAACTTAGTTTTTTGTACTTCATTTTTTAGTGTAAAACATACTCCTTTGTTTGGAAATTGGTGGGCTTTTCAAGCTGTAAAAAAGCGGTTGATGATTTGGTGCCGGTACTTTCCGTTCTCCTCCCCGTGCCCTCTCCGGATTGGGGAATGAGGCAGATATCTGATTGGGAATTGGAACAACGTTAGGCGATGCTGAACAATGGGACCAATGAGAAATGGCTGCCTCAATGCTGTATTATTTTTGATTCCCTAGTTATCTATCAGACTCTGCCGGTCTCTGCTGTGTGAATATGTAAATATATTTAACACATACTGAACACATATTTAACAAAACGGGCCAAACACTGCCGTCTGCAACTTGTCTTTTCACTTCACATTTCAATCGCACCCCGGCATGCTGATAAAGCAGCACACAACATTCTTCCGGCTCAGTATCGATGACGAACACTGTGTTTAGACGATATTTTAAAGCCGTCCTCCCTTATCGGTCTCGATCAGATTCAGCAAAAATCACCACATTTCAGTCCGGCAGCTATTTTGGTGTTCTCTCGGTTCACTTAGAAAGCCTCTCACCGACAGCAGAAAGTGCATTGCTGTTTACATTCTGAAAAGTCGGATTAAATCTGCGCATTGGCAATGTAGAACCAAAGATGAAAATACATCAGTGGGACTGAAAGCTGTGGGCACTTCCAACAGGGCTTTTAGCTACTTGAATGGTATACGAAATCGCTCTCCCGACCTCGTCAATTTGCAGTTTCCTTTCGATACACGTGAGGTGTTCGATTTTGGTAAGACAAACCAGGGCAGGACTTCTACACTTAATGGTGGGGCCTTGGCGAGTATTGATGAACAAAGAGACCTCAGGGTGCTGCTGCATATTTCCTTGAAAGAAAAGTCACAGGTAGATTGGGCGGTGAAGAAAGCATTTGGCATGCTTGCCTTCATTGGTCAGAACATTGAGTGTAGGAGTTGAGATGTCAGCTTGTAGCTGTACAGGACATTATTGATGCCTCTTTTATGAGATTGTGTGTAACGTTCATCACCCTTCTCCAGGAAGGATGTTGTTAAACTTGAGATAGTGCAGAAAAGATTTACAAGCATGATAGTGAAACAGAGGAGAAAGTGAGGACTGCAGATGCTGCAGATGATAGTGATACAGAGTCATACAGCATAGAAACAGATCCTTCAGTCCACCATGTCCATGATGTCCAACAAACAGCAAACTGCATTCATCCCATTTACCTGCACTTGACTCTTAGCTAACTATGTCATGGTTTCTTTAGGGCATATCCAGCTGCTTCTTTCTATTCTGTGAGAGTATTCCACCACACACACAGGCAGCATGATCCAAACTTTACCCACCCTCTAGATCAAAATATTTTTCTCAGATATCCGCTAAACAGCTTTCCCCGCACCTTCAACTTTTATTCTCTGGTCTTAGCCACATCTGCAGTGGGGAGAAAAATTCTCACAATCTACTGTCTACATTTTTCACAATTTAGTATAGCTCAGTCAGATCCTTCCTCAACCACCTTTGGCTCCGAGGAAACCAAACCCAACTCATACGGTCGCCCCGTTTGACGGAAACTTTCCAACCCACTGCATCCTCTCCAGTCAATCCCATCCTTCCAATTGTGTGGCAGTCAGGACTGCACACAGTATTTGATCTGCTTTATAAAGGTGGAACAAGACTCCCTTGCTCTTATATTTGGCCGCTCTGGTACTGAAGGAAAACATTCTGTATGCCTTTTTCAGCAGCCTGTCTGCCTGTACTGACACCTCCTGTGATCGATAGACTTGAACATCAAGGCAGCATGGTGACACAGTGGTTAGCACTGCTGCCTCACAGAGCCAGAGACCCGGGTTCAATTCCTGTCTCAGGCGACTGTGTGTGGAGTTTACACATTCTCCCCGTGTCTGCGTGAGTTTCCTCCGAGTGCTCCAGTTTCCTCCCACAATCCAAAAATGTACAGTTCAGGTGAATTGGCCATGCTAAATTGCCTGTAGTGTTAGGTGAAGGGGTAAATGTAGGGGAATGGGTCTGGGTGGGTTGCGCTTCGGCAGGTCAGTGTGGACTTGTTCGGCTGAAGGGCCTGTTTCCACACTGTAAATAAGTAATCTTTGTTCCTCAGTACTGCCGAGGGACCAATCCTTCATTGTGTAATTCTTTGCCTTATTAGACCTTCCAAAATGCATTACCTCACATTTATCAGGATTAAATTCCATCTGTCATTGCAGTGCCCAATGTTCTCATACTGTAGCCTGAGACCATCCCCCACACTGTCAACAACGCCACCGACTTTCATGTCATAGAACAAAGAACAATACCGCACAGAAACAGGCCCTTTGCACTTCAAGGCAGCACTGAAACATATAATTCCACATGAAAAATTCATCTGCAGGCTTACTAATTATACATTCTGCATTCACATCCAATTGTTAATATGTACATAACAAGCAGCAAGGGTCCCAGCACTGATCCCTGTGGTACACCACTGGTCACAGGCTTCCAATCACAAACACAACCATTATAGTTTGCATCCTGGCTGCAAGCTCATTTCAGATCCAGGTTGCTTGAAACTCGGAGAGCCAGTCTTCTATATGGGACTTTGTCAAAGGCTGTAGGGGTGGCGTGTACCTGGCAAGAATAGAGTTGCCCATGTCTGTTTACACAAACTAACCTTTAAGAATTAAACAGCAGGATGTGAAAAGCAATGGCAGGCAAATACTACGCCAGCATAAAAAATAGATGCATAATACTAAAGCATAAAGGGGAAAAGAAGCATATAAACCTGGAAGTGAAGCTTTAGGAAATGACTTCTTTTACACCCAGAACACAACAGATTGCTCACAGCCCATTAATCACAAAGTGCTAATAGTTGGGATATCTAAATTACTTTACATTTTGTAACTAAGATTTTATAACAAATTAAAATTACAATCTGTGGCAAGTAAGTCAAAACAATCTGTCCTTTTGGTTTTCTTCGTATATTTCCCCACTGTCCGAATTATATCAGAGCAGCAATTGATCTTGATAAAATGGAATACAATGAATAACAACATTCAAGTTGTTATTGTCCTGAAAGAGAAGCTAGCCTGAGAGATACCCGAGGCTATACAGAAAATAACTTTGGAATGTGAATGAATAGGATGCATAGAAAGATTTCAAGGCCTAGAGATTACAGTGTCCTCTAAACTCTCAGATGTCAGGGGTTCCTGGGGCTGTCCATTCAGTGTCTCATTGAATAGGGTATGCAAAGTAAAAGGGAGGAACATCATAATCAAGTTGTATGTGATTGATATCAGAAAGTTCATAAGCAATATTGCTTTTTATTGTAACAAAAAAATGTGTCATGGACCTCTCTTCTGAGGCCAGTCTCTGGGGTAGATCATTTGACCCTCACCCTGCACTAACCACCTGTTTCTGCTTGAATAAGCACCTACCACTTGCCTGAATGCTGCCTGCCTGCGTGCTGAGTCTTTCTTCCCAGTCAGGGGTTATGCTTCGACAAAGGCCTTACAGCAATCCATGTAAACCACGTCAACTGCACTCTCATCAGGATGTTCCATTGCCGGGACTGGAGGTTTTGAGTTGGGGGGTGGGTAAACTGGATGTTGCTTTATTCCGTGGACTGTAAGAGAATGAGGTGTGACCTTTGTATGGGTTGAGAAGATCATGAGGGGCATGATAGGATGAATAGCACTGGTCTTTTTCCGAGTGGGTGAGTGCAAAAATAGCAGGCACAGGTTTGAATTGTGGAAAAATATTTTAAAAGGGCCTGTGGGCTTTTACTATCACAGAGTGTGGTGCTTGTATGGAATGAACTACCAGAGGGAGTGGAGGTGGTGGGTACAATTACAACCTTTTATAGCCACCTGGATATATACAAGAATAGGAACAGTGTTGATGGATATGCGCCAAATGCTGGCAAATGTGACTAGCCATGATGTGGAGGTGCCAGTGCTGGACTGGGGTGGACAATGTCAAGAATCACACTGCCAATTTGTTGTACACCAGGTTTATTTGGAAGCACGAGCTTTCAGTGCATTGCTCCTTCATCGCTCTGAAAGCTAGTGCTTCCACGTAAACCTGTTGTACTATAACCTGGTGTTGAGATTTTTAACTTAAATGAGACCAGGTCAGATTAGGATCTCTGGTCAGCATGGACAACTTGGACCAAAGGATCTGTTTCTGTGCTGTATAACTGTGTGACTGTCTGAAGGCCACACCTTGATATCACTACTCCCAGTTAGACTCTGCACTATCGGAAGTGCAAAGGTCCATTGCTTTTACCTCCTTGACGCTGAAGAACAGCCCAGATCCTTTCTGTGACAAAGTGCTGTGGTTTCACTTGTCTGGACTCTTACAGATACGGTCAAAGAAAATAAGCTCTTTCCCATTCACTTCAGGAAACATGAACTGAAAACTCTCTCCTTTGCTAACTGGCTGTCCATTTAATAGTAAACATTTAAACTGCTCAGTAACACAATGCAGGACGATTGAAGCAGGATCAATCGAGTGTGGGCATCCTTCCTGTATCATAACAACTGTTCCTTTCATAAACCACTTTATACATAAAATGCACACAACAGTCCAAATAGTCAACATTAAATTTTAGTTTCAAGTTTTTCACTAAGCAACATGGCCCTAATCTGATCACAGTCTGTCACATCTGAGCAGAGTTTTGAAGGACAATAAACCATATCAACAGTCCAATTGAATAGCACAGACTGTCAGGGAGAGAGTACTCCCCAAGTACACAACCGTACAAGTGAGTGGAAGAAACAAGATTAGTTCTGCAGTCACAGAGAAGAACAAATAGTTGCAGATTGCATCAGTTATTGTCCTTATTTATGTAATGAAGGACTTGAAAGATACTGAATGGTTTCTGGACACAACAAAGAGTGAGATGATATCAACACACAGTGGGTACAGAATAATTTACAAAGCACAAAAACACTGTCAGGTTAGTAGGTACGTAGGCAAAAATAGAAAAATTATGCCTACTAGGATCACATGGTTGGGAGAGCTACCGTTTCCTTCAATGAAACAGGAAAGGTAAGAGTGAAGTACGTCAGTCCCAGTGTACAAGAGAACTTCCTATAGAATTTTAATGCATAGTATAATGTTGGTCAAAAAGTAAACTCCACTTGTTTATTTGGAAATACCAACCTATTGCATGCTAACAATGTATTCCACTTAAATAGGGAAAGAAGTAAATAAATATTCAGGTTAATTATTCCTCCAATTATCTCATCATGGTTTAAACTTGCTGTCTGACTCTATGACTGTACATAATTCATGTATCAATTCTATTTGTCCAAACTGGAGGAATTAGATAACATGCCAAGTGCTAGGTTAAAACAAATATTGCAATTTAATTTCTTTTCACAACGTGAAAACTGAACACATCTCATACAAAATGACTGAATGAATACGTTGTTTTCAAGTGGTCCAAAGGGAAATTAAATATTAACATGAAAAGGTACACATTAAGACAGATCCCCAGAGATTATTGGATACAGAATGCAAAAGCTCTCATAAAGTGGTTTGGTTATAAACATGTGAACAATAAGTTAAAAATGCGCATTCAGAATATAACTTACAATCAAACCCGTACCATAGAGTAAAAGTTGTGGAAATTATCCAAACTGTTTTACGCTGTCAGAGACTGAAGATGGTACTAAAAAAAGTCTTGCTTTCAATTACAGTAGATATAATATCTTGGTGCAGATAGAGTTCATTTTGGCCCATCGCCCCACAACAACTCACCAAAGCAGATCCCAGCCAGATGTAGACCTCACCATAACTCAACATTTACCATAGTTAACCCACTGATACTGGAGTGGTGCTGGAAAGGCACAGCAGTTCAGGCAGCATCCGAGGAGCAGGAAGATCGACGTTTCAGGCAATCTGGTTTCCAGCATCAGCAGCCCTTGTTTTTACCAGTTTTAACCCACTGACACTGATCATCATTGAATACTACAGGACATTTTACCATGGCTAATCCAGAAAACCTGCACATTTTTGGACCAGAGGAAACCTATGCAGACATGGGCAGAACATGCAAACTGCACACAGGTAATGAACCAAGGCTGGAATTGAATCTGCATCCCTGGCACCACTGTGCCACCATGCCACCCTGACATGGATGGCAACAGGTAAAGTCTTATTCATGTTGAGCAACTGAGATTTGAAGAAAAAAAGAGCTCCTGCAGTTTCTGCAAGTGGCATGTTAAACAGAGACAAATATATAAGTACTCACTTATTCACAGAACACAAACGGACGGGCACAGATACTTTCAGGTACAGATGCACTCATCCATTCATATAGTTGAAGCTGTCAGTGATAGACTGATGATTGCACAAACACATTCACATTGCAGAAACTGACAATTTCATAATACACTCCTATATTCCCAGAGCAGAATCTCACAGGTATATAATAACTACATTCTTACATTCACCTAGAACCTAATGAGGCAGATTGATACCTAAAATCACACTGACGTCGCAAAAGCTCAGGTAGAGACTGATAATGCCACTCTCATATTCATACAGCAGAATTTGATAGGGGCAGATAGATAATTGGACTGTCATCTTCACATCACAGAAACTGTTAGAGAGAGGTTGTCATATTCAAATTGGTGAAACTGATGGACAGATCAATAACCATACTTCCATATTCACAGATCAGAAACTGACAGGTACAGATGGATGAACATAACTGAGGACTGCAGATGCTGGAAATTAGAGTTGAGAGTGTGGTGCTGGAAAAGCACAGCAGGTATGGAAGTAGCAGAATCAACGTTTTGGTTAAATGCCCCTTCATCAGTACAGATGTATAACTACATCAATACATTCACATAGCAGAAACTGACAGGGAAAGATTGATAACTACACTCATGCATTCGTGTCACAAAGCGACAAGTACATTTCAATACGGACCCCCACATGTTCACTTAGGAGAAGATGGCAGATAGACATTGATAACTACGTTCACATTTCAACAATGGAGAAACGGACATGGACAGATTGATAATTAAACTATCACATTCATAAAGCAGAAACTGACATATTCACACAGTAGAAACCAACAGGTTTAGAGTGATAATTTCACTCAAGTATGCACATAGCAGAATATTACTGGGACAGAGTGATACCTGCACCTTCATAGAGCTGTATAATGATATGTAGGCTCTAATTGTAAGTATAAAATAGTTGGGCATATTCTCACTGGTGATTTGAAGAACAATTTATCATATTTAAGGCAAAAGAAAATGATCTGAAGGCAGTTGACAGAGTTGATGCTGGGAGATTGTCAATGCTAATGAGAGAATCCCGAGTAAGGGACACAGTGTTGAACAGGAAGCCTTCTGTCTAAGAAAGCAATGCAGAACATTCTCGCCTTGTTCTGTTCCACACAGAACAGTTAGGGTTGAGTTATCAGCTTAATTTATGCTAATGTAGCTATATATCTTTTTTGATATATAAGGGAGTCTTTGGTTATGGGCACTAAACATCAAAATGAGATGAAGATCATAACTAAAGCCTTTGTGATCTGTTCTCCTGACAGATTACACACAGACAGATAGAAATGTCACAGAATTCTCATGCTTCTGCTCTGAGATATTTAAAGTGACACAAGCCTGAAAGAAATTAATAACTGCAGCATATCCACTGTATCTGCAGCATCATTCACCATGCACTTTATCTTTAACGTACTGATATGTGTGTGCTCATAGATGACATACTGATCAATTTAGTTATCAGAGATATACCAGGGATGGAGTGAAAAAAGATTAGCCATCCATTTCAACAGAAACTTCGAGATGTTGAGAGATTTGTTCTCTGACATGCCAGTGATTGACTGAAACTGAGTAAAGCTGAAAATGTGTTGCTGGGAAAGCGCAGCAGGTCAGGCAGCATCCAGGGAACAGGAGAATCGACGAGATTCTCCTGTTCCCTGGATGCTGCCTGACCTGCTGCGCTTTTCCAGCAACACATTTTCAGCTCTGATCGCCAGCATCTGCAGTCCTCACTTTCTCCTCTGAAACTGAGTAAATACAAGATTAGAAACAATAAACTGGCAATTACAGAATGAAATAATGAGTCACTTCCAAAGCAATAAATTGTTAGGATATTATACAACTATTGATTAGCTAGAAACTGGCACAAGCAGGGGGATAGGGGGGGTTAGGGTGTATGTTCGCTTGCTGAGCTGTAGGTTTGATATCTAGTCGTTTCAAAACCTGGCTAGGTAACATCATCAGTGGCAACTTCCAAGTGAAGCGAAGCTGTTGTCTCCTGCTTTCTATTGATTGATTGTCTTTTCTGGCAATAGTCCTTCAGAGGTGCATATCTCCTCATCTTTCAGCATCACAGATTGTATCTCTTAATATTGTAACCACTTTACCTGATCCTCCTATGCAAGTAAACATTACCTTCAGAGGTGGATGGTTTGACAAGATCTGGCACCTCGGATCAGCTTGTACATTCTGGTGCAGCTTTCGAGCCTCCATTGTACTTTCAGTTACCACCTCAACAAATTTCACTGGCTTATCCTGTTTCCTATATCTGGTTTCCCAGTGTTTTTCCGAACCCACCAACACTGTGATTTCGCATAGCCTACTTTATTGCAGGGAAAACACCAGAGCTTTTTAACTTCTCTTTCCCCTTCAAGTGTTTCCTTTTTAACTTGTGATAAGTCATTCTTACGACCTTCACTGAGATCTATCGTTTCCTTTCCAGGTGAGGATTTCTCTTATCTTCAACTTCTATCTCTCATGGATTGAAATTGGTTTTAGAAGCCAAAACTTCGAACAACTCATAACCATCAGGCGTTTCAGATGCCAATCTTGCTGTTTTAACTCTCTGATCTTCCACATAGGTTTTCACTGCTTCAGGAAGTGAATTTTTGAACTCCTGTCTAAGTGCCAATTTCCAAAGTTCAAACTCCATATCTTCCTTCCTTTCTTTTCTCTTTCTCCCCGCTCTCTCTTCTCCATTTAATCATATTTCAAAAGATGATTCTGTTGCCCTTTCCTTGTCTTGTGCTTCTAACTCATGTTGCTGCATTTTCGATTGAATGTCAGCCATCTCTGAAGATTCTGATGGTGTTTCCAACAAATGGAAATGCTGAGCTCCTGCTGTAATTATCTCTCCTTTCCACATGAAAGGACACAGACTCAATTCCAGCTTGTCTGCTATTTCCAGCAGCTTACCCTTAATCACCTTTTGTAAGAGGCCCAAAATCACTTCTTCCATCCACAGAAAACTCTTGATGACTGAAAGAGCCATTGCTATCCCAAGCACTGTTTAAACCAACTGAATTCAAAACCCGGAACAAAAGACACTAACACTTACCACTCGCTGCCTTCAAGTTCAACAACCCTAATCCCAAATCAGAACTACAGACCCCCTCAAAACATTTCAAGTAGCCAGGATCCTAACTTTGCTAGTTGGTTTAGGCAGGTGTACTCGGATATTCCAGGAATGATGTAGCTGGTCCACCCACGTAGTTTTAAACAAAACAGAACTGATTTACAAGATTATCAAATGAAACAAATGCCTTAAAAGAGAACAGGATACTAAATAACTTTACCTATCCGAAAACCCTACAGATTATACCAACTTAATGATGCTGTTCCCAACGCTTGCAATAGTTCCCACAAACACCCTTTGGCACAAAAAGATAAAATCAAACACAGGGTCTTAAAGCAGGGATGTTAGAGAGAGAGAGTACCAGCATAGACTGGCTTCTTTGGGTTCAGCAGCTTTTTCAACTGCCTGACTACTTTCAGTCATTAGCCAGACAGCCAAAAACTAAATCAAACCAGAGAAAAGCTGAGCTGGGAAAACTGGGACACTCCGCTTTCATTGTACAAGTGTTCTTTTGAAAAATGTGGAAGCCTTTTGCCTGAGGCATTATCTATGAGCTATAATTAAAATGTCCCTAAAACCCATCAAGTCAGACTTTTCAGAGCCTGTGTATTTTACAGGCTTGTTAAAGGAGCAACAGTATCACATCAGACTGGTTCACAAAGTAAAAGCTGTGGGATACAGGGTAATGTGTTGAATTGGATGCAAAGTTGGCTTAGTAAGAGGAAACAAATGGTAATGGTTGATGGCTACTCTTGTGAATGGAACGTTGTTTCAAGTGGTGCTCTGCATGGCTCAGTGTTGGGACCTCTCCTGTTTGTTTTATACTTTAAGGATTTGGACTTGAATGTGGTGGGCAGGTTTGTGAAATTTGCAGATGACACAAAAATTGGCCATTTAATGGATAGTGTAGAGGATAGCTGTAAGCTCCAAAATTATTACAGATGGTTTGGTGGAGTGGGCAGGAAAGTGGCAGATGGAGTTCAGCTCTGATAAAGTGTGTGGGAATGCATTTTGGGAAGTCAAACAGTAAATGGGAATAGAAAATAAATGGGAATCTGCTGAGGGGGCAGGGTAAGTGAGAGATCTTGGTGTGCAAGTGTAGATGGGGTTGTAAAGTCCCTAAAGGTAGATGGGGTTGTAAAGAAGGCACATGAAATGCTCTCCTTCACGGGCAGAGGGATGAAATACAAAAGTAGGGATATAACAATGAAACCGTACAAGGCAGCACTGGTCAGGCTACAACCGGAGTATTGTTCCAGTCAAGTCACTACATCACAGGAAGGATGTCATAGCTCTGGAGAGAGTGCAGAAGAGATTTACTGGAATGTTGCCAGGGCTGGTGAATTGTAGCTATCGGGAGGGATTGGAGAGATTGGGGTTATAGTCTTTGGAACAGAGGTGACATGATTAAGGAATATTAAATAGTGAGCTACTAATGAAGGAGAAGAACTCCGAAAGCTCGTGCTTCCAAATAAACCTGTTGAACTATAACCTGGTGTTGTGTGATTTTTCACGAAATAGGGAGAGAATATCGTTCACAGGAGGAACCTGTTTCCTTTGGCAGAGAGTTCAAACACCAGGGATCATTGATTCAAACAAAGTGGTGTATGTGAGGAAAATGTTTTTTATCATAGAGTGGTGGGTATGTGGAATTCGCTGCCTGATTTGGTGGCACAGGCAGAGACCCTAAACTCTTTTAAACAAAAATCCCTGGAACTGCACCTCCAGTTCCATTAACTGCAAGGCTACGGGCTGCTGCAAGAAGATAGGATGAGAAAGGGCCTCTGGGGGTCTTTGGGTTGGCATGAACAAGATGGGCCGAATAGCCCCCTCTGTGCTGTATTAGTTTTATGATTCAATAGGTATCAATTGGACACTGGAGAAAGTGAGGTCTGCAGACGCTGGAGATCAAAGCTGAAACTTTATTGCTGGAGCAGCACAGCAGGTCAGGCAGCATCTAGGGAACAGAAGAGCACAGCAGGTCAGGCAGCATCTAGGGAACATTCCTGAAGAAGGGCATGTGCCCGAAACGTCGAATCTTCTGTTCCCTAGATGCTGCCTGACCTGCTGTGCTGTTCCAGCAATAAAGTTTCACCATCAATTGGACACTGCCAGTCTGTACAGTGTATGTAAATATATTGACCATATATTGAATGTTACAGTTTGATGGCTACACTCTCACATTCTCCAAGCAGGAACTGACAGGTATAGATCAATAACTAAACTCACATATCCACATACCCACTTGCATCAGGTAGGCTCCATTTATGGAGCTGTATGGGTGTTGTTTCACTTCTAGATCTCATTCCTTTGGGCTTAGAATTTTAAAAAATGGACAAGGAACAGCTCAGGGCAGAAGTGGAATCAGACACGTGGTTCTGTTTAAATTGCTGGCTTTAAATAAAAAAAACCTTAATGATGAGGAACTGAATGTTACATTGATATTGCCAATCACAGCTGATGTTGAATTACAGGAGGTATCTCTTCTGTCTTTCTCCAGGCAAGTACTCAAAGGACCAAGATAATGTAATATTCCCTCGGTACAGAGCCAAGTGTGACAGCTGCTTCGAACAGACAGCAGGTATGTTATTACTGTCAGAGCGAAGAACATCCTTTCCACAGTCAGCGTGGATTGAGTCAGACTCACATTGAGCTCCATTCCCAGAGAGATATGTTCAAACCAAGAGTCAATCACTACCGAGTAAACGGAAGTTTATAGTTTTAAATCTATATTCTAAATGCATCCTACCCAGTTCCAATCAACTTGAACGAATTCTCATCCAAAATATATCCTGAATTAAAATCTGAACATCGAACAGTACAGGACAGGAAAGGCTCCTTCTGCCCACCATGTTGTGCCAAACATGCCGCCAAAATGCAATTAATCTCTTCTGCCTGGTCTAGGTCCATAACCCTCCATTTCGTACATGTTCATTGCTTACCTAAAAGTCCTTTCAATATCCTTATTGTATCTTCCTCCATCTCCACCCCTGGCAGTGTGTTCCAATGCTACCACTCTCTTTGTTTAAAAATAAAACTGCCCCTTATGTCTCATAGAGTCATAGAGATGTGCAGCATAGAAACAGAATCTTTGTTCCAACCTGTCCATGCTGACCAGATATCCCAACCCAACCTAGTCCCACCTGCCAGCACCTGGCTCATATCCCTCCAAACCCATCCAAACGCCTCTTAAATGTTGCAAATGTACCAGCCTCCACCACTTCCTCTGGCAGCTCATTCCATACCCGTACCATCCTCTGTGTGTCCCTTAGGTCTCTTTTAAATCTTTCCCTCTTAAGTATACTCATACTTCCTGTATACTCTTCTAAGGATTCACTCGATCTATCCTGTCTATACCTGTTAGGCCCCCTGCTTTGAAGTAAATGCAGTTTAATTTATTAGTCCTACTTTGTCTCTGCTTGCCCTGATTGTTTGAGTCGCGACTGTTTGATTCGATTCTGTTCTCAACAGTACCAGTCTCAGACTGATCTCTTTCCTCACTATTTCCTTGGTTCCCACCCGCCATTCTCACCCCCCCCACCCCACCCCACCAACCTTACTATAGTTTAAATCCTCCCGAGCAGACCTAGAAAATTTCCCTGCCAGTATATTAGTCCCCTTCCAATTTAGGTGCAATCCGTCCATTTTGTACACGTAACTTCTACCCAAAAACAGATTCCAATGATCCAAAAATGTGAATCCTTCCGCATCCACCAGCTCCTCAGCCATGCATTCATCTGCTCTATCCTCCTATTCCTGCCCTCACTAGCTTGTAGCACTGAGAGTAACCTCCTTTTTAAATTTCTGCCTAATTCTCTGTAATCTCCATTCAGAATCTCAACCTTTTCCCTTCCTCTGTCGTTGGTTCCAATGTGGACAATGACCTCTTGCTGCCCCCTCTTCCCATGTGAGAACATTCTGTACCCTCTCTGAGACATCCTTGATCCTCGCAACAGAGAACCAACACACCATTCTGCTTTATCGCTGCTGGTCACAGAAACATCTGTCTGTACCTCTGACTACACAATCACCTAACATAATTGATCTCTTGGAAGCCAACATACCCCTGTTGCATTAGAGCCAGTCTCAGTACCAGAAACTTGGATTCTCAGGGGAACGTAGCATGAACAGCCATCAACCCCTACACTTTCCAAAACATCATACCTGTCCAAAAGGAAATCAAATATTGACATGAAGAGGTACACATTCATACAGATAGATTAGATTAGATTAGATTAGATTACTTACAGTGTGGAAACAGGCCCTTCGGCCCAACAAGTCCACACCGACCCGCTGAAGCGCAACCCACCCAGACCCATTCCCCTACATTTACCTCTTCACCTAACACTACGGCAATTTAGCATGGCCAATTCACCTAACCTGCACATTTTTGGATTGCGGGAGGAAACCGGAGCACCCGGAGGAAACCCACGCAGACACGGGGAGAATGTGCAAACTCCACACAGAGAGTCGCCAGAGGCGGGAATTGAACCCGGGTCTCTGGCGTTGTGAGGCAGCAGTGCCACCGTGCCGCCCAGAGGTACTGTGTCACCGTGCCGTACGCAGAGGTTATTGGACACAGAATGCGAAAGCTCTCATAAAGTGGTCTGGTTATAAACATGTGAACAATAAATGCAAAATACAGATGCAGAATATAACTTACAATTTAAAAACTACCATTGAATAAAAGTTGTGAAAATGATCCAAACTGCTTTACACTGTTGAGACTGACAATGATAGAAAAAGTCTCACTTTCATTTACAGCACATAGAATTTCCCAGTGCAGGGAGAGGTAATTTGGCCCATTCCCCTGCAACAACTCTACAAAGCGGATCCCATGCAGATGCAGATGTAACTCCACGTTTACCACAGTTAACCCACTGACACTGCACATCCTTGAATAATACAGGACAATTTACCATGGCTAATCCAGCAAACCTGCACATGTTTGGACTATGCATATTGATATTGAGGCGATTCAGAGATGCTAACACAATTGAATGTCAAGAGGGTGATGGTTCAATTCTCTCTTATTGGAGATAGTAATTGCCTGCGATGTGTGAAGTGGGAATGTTACTTACCACTCATCAACCCAAGACAGCTTGAGTTGTCAGAGTGGCAAGCTACTGCAACACGCTGATTTCAGTTCTTTCCCTTGTGGCTGTGCGTGTTTTTGTACGGATTAGGTTCCTCAGTGGAGACTGGATTACCCGTACTAACGATGGAGTCAATGTGGGACAGATTGTTCATGGGCGACCGGATCACTCTTAGCTGCGATGCCGGTCGGGAGGTACGTGCGACGAACTATAACTGGATCGTAAACAACATGATCGAAGAGTTCAAAGGGAAGACTTACATCATAGAGGCTGATAGACAGGAGGATGATGGGGAGTACAGATGCTAAACTTCCACATCGACCCATAAAACACCCTACAGTAATAGCATTCTTGTGAGAATATCCTGTGAGGCTCACCACTCTTAGATAAACCAACCTCTTTGTTGGGGTGTTTCTAATAATTCCTAAAGATAAACAAGGCTGCACAAAGGTTCATGAATATTCACGGAATCGATTGACGGTGACCTTCACCCATCTTGTCTACCCCACCTGTCTCAGGCATTGCTGCCACATTGTGAGCCACATACCCTTGTACTGGGTAGCTTGCCCATTCGAAGTTTGGTGGCAATTGGATCTGGAAAGGGAAGGGTTAAGGACAGGCAGTGGTCTCCAGGAAGGACTATTCTGAGGATGGCAAGTGGGTGGATGGCATGGTTTTGACAGAGACTGAATCGCTGTTACCCAATGACTCTCAAAGTGAAGCAGGGGGGTTTGAACACACCCTGTGGATTGCCACCTTGGTCTGCTCGATTGCTAGTCTGTGATATGACCAGTATATATGACCTGCCCCTTAGGTTCTGATATAGTTCCTCACTAAAGCCATCAAAGCGGAGAACAGAGGACTGGGTGGGACTATCCAATTGAATGACAGAAATTCGTTGGTGTCTTTAGCCTGAGCTGGGAACTGCGAGGGATAAAGTGCTTTATTTTCTCCTTCAACTTCAATCTGATTTAGTTCCCTCCCTTTCTCCCTATTCTCTTTCACTTTTTTAATATAGGCATTGCCCTTAATGGGCATTGCTTTTTAATAAATACTTAGCCACTCGGGTGTTTTCTTTGTGATGGAAAAACGTATACATAATCCAGTCCATTCATAACAGTGTCTTTTCCTACTGTCTCACTATATCTACAAATAGAGAAAATCACTATATACATTAACGCGGGTGATTTGGGGGAAGAAAATAAAATAGAGGGCTTTGAGCCAAAAAGGCACAAGAGAGAAAGAAAAATGAAGCATCATCTCACCCCCAGCTCCCGTACCTCTTGTGATGGAGAGGTTCTGCCCCTTCCACTGAACGAAGAGACCAGGGTTCAAGACCCACGTCCGCTAGAAGTGTTCAATAGCAACTCTGAAAAGATTCGTTAGAAATAATGCTTTAATAAAACGAACCCCTGCCCACATCTATGCTTGGCTGTCATTGTGGCGAGAGCAATTGCTGTCTCCTACTGCTCTCAATGCCTTTCGAGAGAGGTGAGCACCGCAATAGATACAATGCTTTTTTCTCCGCCTAATTCCATCTTGGTTTGACCACTTTCCCTACATCCTCCACACTTTTAATGGATTTCATGGTCAGGTAAATGGCAAATTGGTGATTTACTGGTGGCGGCTCACAGATAGAAAAGAGGGGAGAAAAGAAAAAAAAAGTGTAGGTCAGAGATTTTGGTGGTTGGAAAGCCGTGTGTGATAAGACATCTGGGTTAAAAGAAAATTAAAAATCAGACCGAGTTCTGGTAGTGATTTGTCGTTTTAAAAACAAAATGAAAGGCAGGGTGAATTGATGATGGGAAAGTCATTCAGTTAATGTTTATATTATCGAGAATGGGCTTTCCTTGTCAATATCTGATTGGCTGGTTAACTGGTGGCAGTTTATGGATAAAAAGAAAGAAAACGTCATGGTGATTTGAAGGTGGAAGAAAACAATTTGTTTGGTTGTGTCCAACTCGAACCGCACTGGCCAGCCATCCCAAACTGACCCAATCTCATTTACCTGCATTTGGTCCCCAAGCCCTTTTAACGTTTCCTAGCCATGTATCGAGCCCTTTCCTGAAGAAGGGCTCATGCCCAAAACGTCGATTCTCCTGCTCCTTGGATGCTGCCCGACCTGCTGCGCTTTTCCAGCAACACATTTTCAGCATGTATCGATCAAGATCTTTTAAATGTTATAATTGTACCCACCTTTACCACTTAAACTGCAGCTCATTCTATATAAACACATCACCCTCAATGAGAAACAATTGCCTTTTAAGTATTTTCCCCTCACCTTAAACCTATCCCCTCTAGTTTGAGATTCCGCTTTCCTGGACCTCGGATACGGCCTGAGCTGCTGTGCTTTTCCACACTTTTTGACTCTGACCTCCATCATCGGCAGTCCTCACATTCTACTGAGGGAAGGACCTTGCCAATGCACCTTATATATGCCCCTCATGATTCTGTAAACCTGCATAAGATCACCCCTAAAGCTCCTACAATCCAGCGATAAAAAAGTGACCTCAACTGCCACTGCGTACAGATCCAGTCTCCGCACTGTAGGAAAAATGTGGTTACTTTGGTTGGGGGGTGGGTAGCGGTCGGTTTACAGAGGAGATTCAGCAAGATGTTTTCTTTGGAACTGAAAAAGTGGAGGTTTGGTAAAGATGTGTAATATTGAGGGGCATGGATATGGGGATAGGAAGTAGCTGTTCCCCTGAATCGAAGGGCCAAAAACAAGGGGTGGTATCAACTTAATGTGAAAGACTGGCGCCTTAGAAGGCATTTAAGGATCTATTTATCACCCAGAGCACAGTAATGTCTGAAATGCACTGCCTGGGATGCAGGGAACCTCACTATCTTGAAGAAGTACACAAATATCCACTTGAGGTTTCTTCACTTTCAAGGAAATGGGCCTACAGTGGATATTTGGGCAGGAGTGTACGTTTCTGTAGTACAAGTTTGATGGGCTGAAGGGCCTCTTGTTTTTTGGTATGCATCTGGTTTCTGGAAATCCCTTCCATTGACCAATTCAGGCAAATTCTAACCCTCCCTTCCTTTGCTTTTGTGGACAACACAGTTACACTCTTACTCCTCCCTTCTGATCCGAACTCGTTGGCTTTCATTGTAACCGTTCCAAGGTTATTTGGATATTCAATGAGGAGTTCGGTGCTTCTCTGCTCTTCAATCATTTCTGTCAATCTGGTCAGTTCCCCAACACTAAGCGACCTAAACTGGGTTTTTCTCCTTGTGCAGAACGAGACCATACTGCTGTGACTTTGGTGCATCTCTGCCTCAGTGTCTTCGTGCTCATTATGATGGTGGTCATCATTGTCGAACATTTTACAAACGGTTTGATACTGACAAGTAAAATGGCCATTATTGCTTTGGCTCTAAATCCTCGATGTTCCCTTACACTTGTTTCCATTTTCTGCCTTGGCAAGTTCCACATTACACTGGCGGGCAGTTAGCTGGGCAGACAGTTTGTTAATACGGAATGATGCAAATACATAGGTTCGCTCCTGACACTGGCTGATGTTACCATGAACGACTCCCCTTCTCCTGCTCATCCTGTGCCTGATGTGTAGTGACCCTCAGATAAAAATCCAACTCCGACCCCTCCCTCTCCCTCCAGCAAGACAGCAGCCCCATGATCCATTGGTAGTATGGCCTTTCCAAATGTCTTATAAATGTTGTAGCTGTAACTACATCTACACTTTCCTTTGGCAGTTCCACCCTGACATCAATCACACTCTGTGTGAAAACGTCACCCCCCCCCCCACCAGTCTCTTTTAATTTTGCACGTTTCTAATTTCACATTTGCCCTCTAGTTTTGAATTCCACTCCCCAGAGAAAATATCTTGTCTATTCCCCTTATCTATGTCCCTCACTTCTATAAGGTCACCACCCAACCTCTTCCACTCAAGGGAAAGAGGTCCCAATCTACCAAGCTTCTTGATCTCACTCATATCCTCCAGTCCCGGAAATACGTTTGCAAATCTTTACTGCACCCACTCCAAGTTAATGATATTCTTCTCATAGCAGGGTGACCAGAACTATCTATAGTACTCTAAAGGTAGCATTATCAACTATAACATCAAATAATAAGCTTTTTTTTTTGTCCTATTGAATTTACGAGTGTTACAGTTGTAATTGGAAATTGTGTAAATTCTAGAGATTGTGATATATTTTCTCCTTTAATCCATTTTCTACTCAATTATTTTCAGTTAGCTAAGTCTATGTAAACCTTTGATTCCTCATTCCTCGATCAATAAATTCAATGTTTGTTCGCACTTCCTTCAATGATGAGCTCACCAGAATGTCACCACATGGTTGAATATTGTTACACAATGGACTGCGGTGCCCAAATATTTTATCAGGGCAAATGCAAGAAATCCTCAAAAACAGATGAAAATATGTTATGCATTTCAGCAACTGGGCAGATGGAAACATAGCCCTATACTTTCTCTCTCAAAGACAATTGCATGGTCAAATTAACATCGAATTGCTAACTAATGTGCACAAGGAGATAGTGGTGTTTTTGCTAGAATTATTAATCTAATTACTCAGCTAATGCTCCGGGGAACCTGGGTTAAAATACCACGTCAGAAAATGGTAGAATTTGAATTAAATATGATAAGAAAATCTGGAATAAAAAATTGAAACCGCTATCATTGGAAAAAGATATCTGCTTCATTCATTCCCTTCAATCTGCCATTCTTATCTGTTCTCGCCTGCATGTGGCTCCAGACCTACAGTAAGGTTGACTCTGAATTACCTTGTGAAATGGTTTAGCAAGCCAATCAGTTCAAAGGCAACAATGAATGGGCAACAATACTGGGCAGTTAGAGGCACACACATCCTATGCGCTCATTTTCTGTGATAACGTGCATAAGGTAACACAGATCCCTCTGCACTGTGCAGATTCTCTCAATTTAGAGAATGGCACTTTTTAAAAAAATTCCAACGTCACACTTAGCCACATCAAACCCTGTCTGCCAAATGTTGATCCATTCACATCTTTCACCAAGTAAGGGGATCAAAGTTGTACACCATATGGCTGCTCGTGTTCAGATTCCAGTTAAAGGTATCCCCGTACTTTGGATAGTGGAATAATCATCACTGGTAACATTCACAGAATGTTAAGGGGAAATGGTGAGATCGTCACTTATCAGACTTTTTTAAATCTCGTGAGTAAATAACGATCTCATGGAAGCTGAAATAAAGCAGGAATATTATTTAGTTTGCAATGCATGCTGTCAAATTCCTGAAGTGGATGGCCCCAGTTATCAATTTATTTGAATATCTGCTATCTTTATCAAACACCCCAATACCTACCTTACTCCTGACTGTCCATTTACCCATTCACTAACAGGTACATTCTCTGTTTTTACGGGCTTCAAAGTGAAGGGAAGGGATAACACTTGAAAACTGAGATGAAGGGGAATTTCGTCAGCCCGAGCGAGGGGTGAGTCTGGGGAACACATTGCTGCAGAGGACTGCGGAGACCAAGTCAGTGAATGTTTTTTTAAGACAGAGATAGTGAGGTTCTCGATTGATCAGGGGATCATGAGTTATGAGGAGTTGGCACGAGAAAGGTTTGTCAAACTCAATCAGCTCCGATTGAATGGCAGAATGATTTAAAAGGCTACTATATCTAATGGACTTACATTCTCATGAGTATTCATGAGACTCCTTCCACAAAATAATTAGCTCTACACTGAATTTGCTTATTTGCTGCTTGTTTATTTGTCTTTCATTTCAAGCCAATCTATGATATAACTACAGAACATTCTCTATGTGTGTGCAGGGACCCATAACCTGGGCTCCGTTCAGCAGATACTTTCATAATGTTTGCAGGATGCCCATAAGCTAACATTTTGCCATGCATTCCATGTTATTATGGCAATAAAATGCTCTTTTGTTAAACTTTCCGCAGGGGAGCGAAAGGATCTGTTCACGTCTCCTCAACAGGGGTATAAACCTCGAAGAGGGAATCGATTCACTTGCTATTTCTAATGTTTCTTCAGAAGATTGGTTACAAAGTGCACTTTCTGCTAGTTGTTAATCACCAGTACCTTCTCCCAAGCTTCTCCTTCTCTCTCCCCCATACACATTCAGGAAACTCCAAAGCTTGTCATCCAATTATATGTGGTGTGAGAGGCCCTTCGGCCCATTGAATCTGTACAGCCTAATACTGTTATTAATTTACAGCTGCCGCACTTCTCAGCCCATTGCCTTGGGGAAGGACTTAATCTGGTGCAGCCGAGCTGTGTCTCCAAACCCAAATAATATATGTTCATCCTAACTGTCCCTCTGGGCAATTAGAATGGACACGTGTTATGTTTGCAAGAAACAACAGTCTGTAAAGAATGTTAGTTTTATTTATGCAAGGTTTGAGCTCAGAAATACAAGAGAGCAAGTGAGGACGGCAGATGCTAGAGATCAGAATTGAAAGTATGGTGCTGGAACAGCACAGCAGGTCAGGCAGAATCTGATGAGCGGGACAATCCATGTTTCGGGCATAAAACCTTCATTAGGGATGTGTTGTTGGGAGAAGAAGAAAGGGGCTGAAGGATAAATAGCATGGTGGGAGTAGGAATGGGGTAAGGTAGCTTGGAAGGTGATAAATAGGTGCAGGCGGCAGGGGTAAAGATGATAGGTCGGAAGGAAGGGTGAAGTAGATGGATAGGAAGGAAGAAAGATGGACAGGTAGGAATCAATGTCATGGGGGAGTTGGACAGCGTGGGTGGCTTGTGGGGAGTTCCTGGGCGAAGGCTGAACAAGATGGTTCAGATATGCGGAGATAAGTTCGGTTCGGCTGGAGCAGGTGGAGATGATGGGTCAAACGGGGCATTCAGATTTGTGAATCTTGGGTTGGAGGAAGAACCAGGCAGTGTGCGGTTTCTGGACAATGAGATTGGAGGCTGTAGATGGGAGATCCCTTGAGGTGATGAGGTTATGCTTGGTCTGGGAGATGATGGTTTGGTGATGGGAGGTGATGTCTTGGTCAACGGGGAGTAGGAGGATGTGTCCGCAAGTTGGCAACTGTCGTCAGTGGTGTAGAGGGCAGTATGCCAAAATTCCACTGAATTACAGGAACCAACGAGTCACTTGCATTCAGCAAAACAAAAACATTTTAAAAATTTACTTGTGGGACATGAGACTTCGGGACAGGCAACAATGCAAAGTGGGCGAGCAGAGGCTGATAACCATGTTCAATATCTATAGGGGTTCATGTCACATTACAGGTGACGCAACTCCACAATGCAAGCACACATACACACACACATCCTCCTGACCAATATGCTCACACAGACCTTCTCTCAGACACAAGCTCTGTCTTATACGCTCACACATACACTTCCACACTCACACCTACACATGGACTGCCTCACAGACTTATGATCCTTTACAATCAAACTCACACACATACGCACACTGTCTCACAGACACTCAGACTACCCCACCCCCAAGCCCCATGCGCACACATACTTTCACATATAGGTTTGTGGGGTGAATTTGTACGTGCAGAATTAGATTGTATTTTGCTCAAAAACTGTATGAATCCATGTAAGATTCTGTAAATCTCATTATTTTAGAAATAGAATCAGTCTGAACATTGGGGCACAGACATCCTCACGCAAGGGACCTCACATCTTCAATGCGTTATCGGGGTCGACATGGCATTTATTGTTAGTGTTCACTTGAGAATATAACTTTTAAAATGTTCCTTTACTTATATATGAAGGCACTGAATCCAATATGGTCATTATCAAAGATGAGAAATGAAACAAACAATCCAGATCTTTTTGAATATATAATATCTGTTACATCACACTGTAGACTTTGGTAAAAATTCTGTGTCTTACGATCTTTTACTCCACAACCACCTAATGAAGGAGCAACGCTCTGAATGTTAGCACTTTCCAACTAAACCTGTTGGACAATAACCTGGTGTTGCGTGATTTTTAACTCCAGATTTGTCCTGAGTTCAAATGTTACCAGCTACCACTGTGAGATTTCAATCCAAATCCTCAAACTATTAACCTGAGTGTTACATTTAAGCAACATTAACTCTATACCACTGCATCAATAAATGGCAACAACCATATTCAATACACTCAACAAAAAGGTGAGGTTTCGTTTCTGGGTCTGACCGTCACTTCGTGAAAAAATTCAGTTTGTAGGATCACAGTTCAGCTGATTGGTGACTGAAACCACGATAGAGCACAGAATGATTGGATGGACAAGTTAACTCCGCACCACATTTCTCTTGTTGGATTCTGTTTCTTTCTCGTCATCTCCTTTATGTTCATTTCATAGTTTTCACACACCTTCAAATCCTACCATGACATCTTTGAGAATGACCATGTTGGTTTCATTTCTTTCATAGATAAATAAAGGAACATTTTAACGGTTATATTCAACTAAAATAAAACCTGGAATTCAGAGTTTAATGATGATCATTGCAGTAAAATCCTGTCTGATTCACTCTTGTCCTTCAGGGAAGGAAATCTGCCACTCCTACCTGGTGTGGCCCACATGTGACTCCAGACCCACTGGAATGTGGCTGACCCCTAATTGCCCTGTAGCTAATTAAGCATGGTAAGCAAAATCTGCCAGGCCAAGCCGGGGATGCCCGCATCCCATGAATGTTTGAAAAGAAAATCAACTTTAAAGATATTTTCAGAAATAACTGCAAATATTCAGAAGGTCAAGAGGCATATGTGGAGGTAAAGCAAAGTGAACGTTTTCCATCCACTCACCCTTCCTCAGAACTGCTAGTTTTGAGGAAACGTTTCTGTACATTGTTTTCCGTGTTCGAACATTGGGGTGCTGAAATGGCAGGCAATTGGAAGGTGGTCAGTTTTGCTATTAGCATATATGTGTTCCTTACTCCAATGTCCTTACCACAACCCCACAACCCCTCACTCCAGACCCCACACAAGCTACTACCACAAACCTATTGTCAGCCACTGACAGTCCCCATGAGCAGCCATTTATTCTCTCAGGCTAACCTTCAGCCGCTCCTTTGTGCGTTCAAGTGCTTTTCACTCTTTCTGGGCCCTCACTCCACATATCATTCACTCCTTCCCCCACTAACCATCAGCACTTTTTTTTTAATCCTTTCCCACAGTCCCCACATTTCCACAGTTTCCCCATTGGGGGCGTTTTCCTTGTGTCGCTCTGAGTTTGAAATTACAGAAAACAAGCATGCAAAACGGATTCACATGCAATATTATGTGGAATCCAAAATAAACTCGACTACTCTCTCTTCGGGAGGGTAAATACTACATGGAGACCCTTAATTTCTTCTCCGGCCTTCCCGAGGCTGAAAGTAAATGGATTTGTGACTTCACGGTGGCACAGTGGTTAGCACTGCTGCCTTACAGCGCCAGAGACCCGGGTTCAATTTCCGCCTCCACACTGTCTGTGTGGAGTTTGCACATTCTCCCCGTGTCTGCGTGGGTTTCCCCCGGGTGCTCCGGTTTCCTCCCACAGTCCAAAGTCAGGTGAATTGGCCATGCTAAATTGCCCGTAGTGTTAGGTAAGGGGTAAATGTAGGGGTATGGGTGGGTTACGCTTCGGCGGGTCCGTGTGGACTTGTTGGGCCGAAGGGCCTGTTTCCACACTGTAATGTAATCTAATCTTCACTGCGCAGGGAATGAGGCCACTCGTTCCATCTACCAGCGGTGGACAATTGCAATCTGTGCATTACAAATGGATTTCTATCCACCTCCCCCTTTTCCAATATTTTTCCCTTTAACTGCGGCAAGTGAAGAGAGTTCAGCAAACATAGAATAATACTATACGGAAATAGGCCCTTCGGCCTAACTCGTCCATGCTGACCAGGCTTCCTAAACTGAACTAGCCCCATTTGCTTGCAATTGGGCCCTATCCTGTGAAACCTTTCTAATTGAAAGCAATACAATCCACAACAAATGTCTTTTAAATGTTGCAATTTTATCTATCTCCATCACTTCCTCTGGCAGCTCATTCCAAATATGCAGCATCATTTGTGAAAAAAGTACGCCCCAGATCCCTTTTAAATCTTTCCTAGCTCACTTTAAACCTATGCCCTCTAGCTTTGGACTCCCCTCCCAGGGTAAAGACTTTGGCTATTCACCCTATCCATTTCCTTCATGATATTAGAAACATTTATAAGGTTATCCCTCTTACACTCCAGGGTTAAGAAGTCCCAGCCTATCCAGCCTCTACCTACAACTCGAATTCTCCAGCCCTTGTCAATCTTTTCGGCACACATTCCAGTTTAATAACATCTTTCCTGTAGCACCTCAGGCATTTCATTCATTTCTCACCAGGTTCAATCTTTCCAATCGATCTTCAAAGAGAGTAAATTGCCTCCAGTTTTCCTTCCCCTTTCTCTCCCATCAGTAAGCCAGACAAGCACGGCCTTTCCAAAGGGTACATGACCCTGAAAGGATTACGCCCCACGCCTCCCACCTCATGAACCAGGGATAAAATCTAAAGGATCTGGCTTCTGCACATCGGTCTGCAGTTCTGAATCATCAGCTATGGGGTCACAGGGAAACTCTAGCGGTGTCTGTGGGGCGACCTTGGGTTAGAGAACAGGAAATGATACACAAAGACAAGTCTGACGGATTGCCTGTAACTGAAACACTAAGAAAAAGGAACTAAGCATCACTGGTTGACACAGCGAGCTCCTTGTCTGATAGAAACACTTACCAGCAAGACAAAGGGATTGATGTGGAGTCAACACACGCACAATGTTAACTCTGTCTCTCTTTCTGTCTCTCTCTTTCTCTGCACAGATGCTGCCAGACCTGCTAGGTTTCTGCAGCATATTGTGTTTATAACTGATATAACTCTGTTTTCTATCTCCCTCTCTTTGTCTTTCTCTCTCTCCAGAGATGCCTCCAGATTTTCTGAGTTTACCCAGTGCTCTCTGTGGTGGTTTCAGATCTCAGAATCCTGCACTGCGTTGGTTTTGGAACCTGACAAAATATATTCTTTGTATCAGATGCCAGTGGTCCCGCTCCTGGTGAAAGTGTGCCCACGGCTGTTCAATCAAGAGGAATGACGAAGCTGTCACGTTTCAACATAACTTTACATCGCTCTATCAGGAAGGAAGCACAGGATTATGTGACTACATATTATGGGAATGGGGTCCATACAACTATAGGACTAGGAGTAAGCAATTCAGCCCATCGAGTTTTCTCTCGCATTCAAAGAGTTTGTGGCTGATCTGATCGTCTTCAAATCCACTTCACCACCTTTCCCCTATAACCCTCGATTCCATTTCTGATTAAAAATCTCTCTATCTTTGCCTTGAATATGCGGAAAGACCAAGCCTTTCCAGCCCTCTGTGGTAAAGAATTCCACAGATTCTATCCCCTCTGAAAGAAGAAATTCCTCCACCTCTCTGTCTTCAATGGGCGACCCCTCCCTTAATCTGTGATGACGCCCCTCTGGTCCCATGTTTTCCCCTACAAGGGGAGAACCCCTCTCCACATCTCCCCTGCCAAATCACTCTAAGAATCTTCAATAAGATCACATCTCATTCTTCTTAACTCCAATGAGGACAGGCCCAACCTACCCAACCTCTCCCACGTCAGACTGTCCCTCCATACCCGGGATCAGCTGAGTGAACCTTCTCTGGACTGCCTCCAATGCGCAGTCTATCTTTCAGATAAGGATCCCCCAAACTATTCACAGTCTCCAAGCTGTGGTCTGACCGGCGCCTGGTATAGTGTTTAAGTAAAACGTCCGAACTTTTATTCACCATTCTCTTTGAAATAAAAGTTGTTTACTTCCCCTGTGAGCTGCTAAACGTTGATGCTCTTGTTGTTATTCACTAACAATGACTTCCCGATGCCTCGCATACGTAAATTTTCCATGGGAATGTGTTTCAAATTTGTCAGAAGTTGCTTCAGCCTCTGGAATCCAAGCAACACCTGGATCGTAAGAATTAATTTTTTCAACTGCTTGAGGTGTACTTTTGCAAAGTGCAGTTGGTGTTTCTAAATATGTTGCTCATATACCACAACATCAGACAGCGTTGCAGAGTGTGACGGTATGTTTTGAGATCTCCAGTGGGCAGACCTTATGCTAATCTTATTCAGTGGGCGATATTTTCTCCCTGAGGAACAAGATAATTTAGTTCCCGCCCCTCTGTAAAATCAGCATTCGCCACAAATTTGCATTAGCTGTCCCCTCTTTCTGTGCCTAATATGTCCATGCCTCGATTTAATTCTCTTTTTCTATTTATGTTTAAAGCAACCGTTTGCTCTTCCCCTTTCTTTTGACTTGTTAAAAAATTTGCTAATCGGTTCATTACACTCTCTTTGCAACTTATCCATATGGCTATTACTTTAGCACTCTGTTTTGTGTACTTGGGCAGTTTAGCTGTTGACTGAACAGAAAGTCAATCTTTTACAGAATTCAGAGGTTTCCCCTCATTCCAGTCATTGTATCTTCAACTGGCTTGTTGCTGATATAAGGAACGGATGAATAGGATCTCTGTGAGAGAGGGTGCGTGAGGAAGTGTGGAGTAAAGTGAGAAAGAGCACAGACTTCTGAGAGAGCGTCTGTGTGTGGGTGGGTGTGAGTGTGCATGAGGGACAGAATGTGTGTGAGTAAGTGTGCATGCTACAGAATGTGTATATGAGAGAGTCTGTGAGACAGAGTGTGTGAGAGAGAGAGAGAGACAGAGTGTGTCTGTGTGAGAGCGTATGCCTGAGACAGAAAGAGAGCGAAATTTGATAAGAGTAAGTGTGCGTGTGTGTATGTGTGTGAGGGTGAGAAGGAGAGTGTGGCTGAGAAGAAAGTTTGTGTGCCAGAGTGTGTGTGTGAAAGAGAGAGAGAAAGACAATGTGTGTATGTGTGAGAGTGTGTGCGTGACAGAGAGAGAAACTGCTTGTGTGATAGAGTGTGAGTGAGAGAATATGTGTATGTATGTGTGTGAGAGTGTGCAAGTGACAGACTGTTTGTGTGAGAGAGCGCCTGTGTGCATGTGGGTGTGAAAGACTGAATGAGAGAGACTGTGTGTGTGAGAGAGATTGTGTGTGTGTGTGTGTGGGGGGGGGGGGGGTGTCCGAGAGAGGGTGAGAGTGTGTGACACTGGGTGTGTGAGAGAGAGAGAGAGAGAAAGATAGTGTATGTATGTGTGAGCGTGTGAGCATGACAGAGAGAGAGAAACGTGTGTGAGAGAGAGCGTGCGAGAGTATGTGTGCGTGACTGTGTGTGTCTTTGTGTCTGAGAGAGAAAGTATGTGTGACACTGTGTGTGTGACAGTCTCTGTGTATGTATGTGTGTGAGAGTGAGAGTGTGTTTGAAACATTGTGAGAACGGGATTGCTTGTGAGAGCTTGTGTGTGAGAGAAAGAGAGCGTGTGTGTGAGACTGTGTGTGAGAGAGTGTATGTTTGTGTGAGATAGACTGTGTGTGTGTGAGAGCGAAAGAAAGATAGTGTGTGTATATATGAGTGTGTGACAGAGAGAGAGAAACCATGTGTGAGAGAGTATGTGTGTGTACGTGTGTCAGAGAGACCGTGTGTGAGAGAGAGAGTCTGTGTGACATACTGTGTGCTTGTGGGTGTGACAGAGTGTATGAGACAAAGTGTGCGTGTGAGACAATATGTGTGTGACACTATGTGTATGTGTCTGAGAGAGAGATTATGTGCGACACTGTGTACGTGTGTGTGTGAGAGCGAGAGAGATTGAGAGACATTGTAGGTGGGTGTGATACTTATCTGAGAGACTTTGTGTGTGAGAGAGTGTGTTTGAGACATTGTGAGAACGGGATTGTTTGTGAGTGAGTATGTGTACGAGAGAGAGTGCGTGTGTGTGAGACTGTGTGTGAGAGAGTGTATGTATGAGAGAGAGAGAGACTGTGTGTGTGACACTGTGTATGTGTGTGAGAGAGACATTGTGGGTGTGTGAGAGATTTATGTGTGAGAATGTATGTATGAGAGTGTGGTTGAGACATTGTGTGAACGGGATTGTTTGTGATAGAATGTGTGTGTCAGAGAGAGAGTCTGTGTGAGAGAGTGTATGTGTGAATGTGTGTGCATGTTTTAGAGAGAGAGAGACTACGTGTGTGAGAGAGTGTGTGAGACACAGTGTGTGTTTGGGTGTGTGTGAGAGACAGAGTGTGTCTGTGAGAGAGTGTGCGTGAAACAAATAAAAATAGAGTTAATGAGAGTAAGTATGCGTATCAGGATGAGTGGGAAAGTGTGGGAGAGAGGAAAAAGTGTGTGTGAGAGAGAAACAGTCTATATGTGAAGGATAGCGTGTGTGACAGTGTGCTTGTATGAGAGAGTGTATATAACAGCGTGTGTGTGACAGACTGTGTGTGTGTGCGTGTATGTGTGTCTGTGAGAGAGAGAGTGAGTGAGATAGTGTGCGTGTCAGTGACACTTTATGTGTGAGACAGAGTGACAGAGTGTGTTTGAGACATTGTGTGAACGGAATTCTTTGTGAGAGAGTATGTGTGTGAGAGAATGTATGTGTGTATGTTAAGTGTGTGTGAGAGAGGGATTAGGTGTGTATGAGAGAGAGCATGTGAGACACAGTGTGTGACTGTGTGAGTGTGTGAGTGAGACAGACTGTGTCTGTGAGAGTGTATGTGAGACAAAAAGAGATAGAGAGTTGATGAGAGTAAGTTTGGGTGTAAACGTGTGGGAGACAGGAACAAGTGTGAATGAGAGAGACAGAGACAGAGTGTGTATGGGAAAGAGTGTGTGCGAGACAGAGTGTGTGTGGGAGAGTGTGACACTGTGTGCGTGAGAGAGAGAATGTGTGACACAATGTGTGTGTGTGAGAGAGAGGGAGAGATTATGTGTGAGACAGAATGTGTGTGTTTAGTTGAGACAGAGCGTGTGTGTGTGTGTGAGAGAGAGAGAGAGGGTGTGTGCGTGAGACAAAGTGTGCGTTTGTTTGAGAGAATGTATGTGTGAGATAGAGTGTCTGTGTGTGAGGGAGGAAGGGATGTGAGACTGTGTGTGTGAGAGAGAGAGAGTTTTCGTGAGACAGAGTGTGATTTTGGTTGAGAGCGTGTGTGTGAAGCAGAGTGTGTGTGTGCACGTGTGTCAGAAAGTGACTGTGTGTGTCTGTGTGAGTGACAGAGACAGAGACAGAGATAGATTATGAGTATGTGAGAGGTTAGAGACATAGTGTCAGATATTTTTACAACATGGAAACAGTTCCTCTGGGCCAAATTGTCAGTCGTGTCCAGTTTTCACAATTTCAACTAGTCCCATGAACTTGTGTTTGGTCTATATTCTTCCAAACCTATCCCTTTCATGTACAGGCTTAAATGTTTCTGAAATGACAAAACTGCACTCGCTTCCACCACTACCTCTGGCAGCCTGTTCCTGACACTCACTGCCCTCTGTTGGAAAGAATTCGGACACTGGACTCTTTCTTATCTCTCCCCTCTCACCATGAAGAAACCCTGATCACATTGAACAAGGATGTATATGTTCACTAATGATGCCAAGGCAATGAACCAAATGCTGGGGAAATGGGATTAGACAATAGTTAAGTGGTAACTATTGACACGCAGACGCGATGGGCCGATGGGCCTTTTTCTGTGCTGCAGACTTATGCAACTCCCTGCCGCTGGGGCAATTCGGGATGAGGGGATAAACTGTGTCTGTGAGAGTGTATGTGAGACAAAAAGTGATAGAGAGTTGATGAGAGTAAGTTTCGGTGTAAACGTGTGTGAAAGAGGAACAAGTGTGTATGAGAGAGACAGAGACAGAGTCTGTGTGTGAGAAAGAGTGTGTGTGGGACAGAGTGTGTTTGTGTGAGAGAGTGTGATACTGTGTGCGTGAGAGAGAGAATGTGTGACACAATGTGTGTGTGTGAGAGAGGGAGAGATTATGTGTAAGACAGAATGTGTGTGTTTAGTTGAGATAGAACGTGTGTGTGTGTGAGAGAGAGAGAGAGAGGGGGAGTGTGTGTGAGACAGAGTGTGCGTTTGTTTGAGAGAATGTATGTGTGAGACAGATTGTCTGTGTGTGAGGGAGGGAGGGATGTGAGACTGTGTGTGTGAGAGAGAGTTTGCGTGAGACAGAGTGTGTTTTTGGTTGAGAGCGTGTGTGTGAAGCAGAGTGTGTGTGTGTGCGTGTGTCAGAAAGTGACTGTGTGTGTGCCTGTGTGTGTCTGTGTGAGTGACAGAGACAGAGACAGATTATGAGTATGTGAGAGGTTAGAGACATAGTGTCAGATATTTTTACAACATGGAAACAGTTCCTCTGGGCCAAATTGTCAGTGGTGCCCAGTTTTCACATTTTGAACTAGTCCCATGAACTTGTGTTTGGTCTATATTCTTCCAAACCTATCCCTTTCATGTACATGCTTAAATGTTTCTGAAATGACAAAACTGCACTCGCTTCCACCACTACCTCTGGCAGCCTGGATGCCAGTCAGTGACATCCACTTCCCATGATCGAATGTAAAAAAAAAGTCATCTTTTATCAATGTGAAGTGAGTTGAGTGAGTTACATTCCCGGGATTGGTAATGATGTGTCCTTTGGACTGATGGAGACGGGAAAGCACTGAAGGAGGACCTTCAGCCCATTGCCCTTGCGCAGGACAGTTTTGAGTGCCAAATGAATTTTCAATGATCGATCTCTGCTTCAATCTATCTGGGTGAGCTCCACCCCCCCACCACCCCACCCCACCCCCCACCCCCACTCCCCACCCCCACTCCCCCGACAGTAACCTGCCTGTTGTAAAATATTTGACCGGCAGGGGGTGAAACTGAACTTTAAAGGCACTGTTCATGTGAAGCAGCTCGGTGTGGAAATGACGGTGAGTAATGTCATCAATGTGCTCCCCAGCCACAGGTTAATCCGGCGGTGTTGTGGGAGCGTGCACACTAACCAGTCTGTGGTATATGGGTCGAGACAACACAAATCACATATTCTGTCCATCACAGTCACAACGCCGAGGTGACAGGCAAGAGAAATGTTGCTTCTGTGTAAAGTTACCTCACGTGACCACAACAAATTATAGACACATCACAAATAGAAGCAGGAATAGGCCCTTCCAGCCGGCTTCCCCCTCCCCCCCACCTCCCCCACCCCCCCCCACCCCCCCATTCAACAGGATTGAACCCAAGTCTCTGGCGCTGTGAGGCAAAAGGGCTAACCACTGAGCGACCGTGTCACACAAAAATAAAGGGTAGAGTGGGGGATATGGGAAGTAGGAGTGGATAGAGCGGGGCTCAACAGAAATGAGATAGGGAGATGGGGAGGTGAATAAAGTGGGGTAGCGAAGTTCAGAGGAGGGCTTATTGAGGGGAAATGGGGAAGGGGAATAGAGTTGGGGGAGAATGAGGGGGCATGGGATGGAGAGCGATGGAATGGGGAGAGGGATCGTTTGTCCCCCTTCTCTATTTTCCCTGCACTCCACCCGAGCAGGGATGACCCTGCCTCCACTCTATCCCTCCACTGTTACCCTTGGCCCCTACTTTATCCCACTCCCCTGCTGCCCTGTCCCACATTTCTATCTACCTCCCCTGTTTCCTCGACCCGTCACTCTATCTCGCCGCCTTGTTTCCCTTGCCGACCACTCTATCCCCCTCTCGTGTTTTATGTGCTCCCCTCTCTATCGCTACCCCCGTTTCCCTGCCCCTACTCTATCCGCCTCTCCTGCTTCCGCTGCCCCTCACTCTATACCGCTCCCATGTTTCACCTGGCCCCCATTCGTTCCCACTCCCATGAATCCCCTTCCCCTTCTACCCGTTTGCCCTTACCCCACCATACCCTCGTGTTTCCCCTGCCACCCTCACGCTACCCCCTCCCCTGTTTCCCCTGCCACCCTCCAGTCTAAAGCCCTTCATTGTTTACCCAGCCCCACTCTATCCCTCTCCCCTCTATCTTCGGCCCCCACTCTATCCACCTCCTGTTTCGCCTACAATCCTCCACTCTATACTCCTCCCTTGTTTGCCCTGCTCACAAGCTATCCCGCTCCCCTGTTTCTCGTACCGCCTCGACACAGTGCCACTCTCGTGTTTTCCCTGCCCCCGCCCCAACTCCATCCCAGCTCCTCTCATTTCTTCTCTCTCCAAACTCTTCCCATTCTATCTCTCTTACACCCATACAGTTCTGATAAGGGTCACTTGGCCTGAAACTTTAACTCTGATTTCTCTCCACTGATGCAACCAAACTTTCTGGGCTTGTCTAGCAATTTCTGTTTTTGTTTCTGATTTACTACATTCATATTTTTTTTCTTTTTCACTCTGTGATAACTGTCTCATCAACATGGTTTCACTAGCTTACATCTACTCAATAAAAAAACTCCCAATATGTTATGAACTGGAATTTTGTTCATTACTGAATACATAAGTAATGTATACAAAAGCAAAGCCCACCAAGAAATTGCATTTAGAGTAACTCAGAGATAGATCAGACCCATCCCATGTACACCATCCATGAAGGGAAGTTCCCATTGCTTAATAAATACCGCATCCATCATGTTTTCATTTGTTTTCCATCTCAACACAGAGTGCGGAGGGGGGAGGAGGGCTGTGAAAGAGGATGCAGAGATGCTTTAGTGTGCTTTGAACAAATTGAGTGTGTGGGAAAATACAAGACAGAAACAGTTTAATGTGGATCAACATTAGGTTAGCCAATGTGGGAGCGAGACCACGAAGGTGGATTATTACCCGAATGGCGATGGAAAAGTGAATTGAGGACTGAAGTTGGGCTGCCAATTTATGGCTGTACAAGACATTGACAAGGCCACGTTTGGAGTATTGCATAGAATTCTGGTCGCCCTGCTGTAGGAAAGATGTTATTAAATTGGAAAGGGTGCAGGAAAGATCTACAAGAATGTTACCAAGGCTGGTGGGTTTTAATAATAGGGAGAGGGTGGATAGGTTAGGGCGATGTTTTCCCCGGAGGGTCTGTGGTTGAGGGGTGGACCCTATAGAGGTTTATAAAATCATAAGGGGCATAGATAAGGTGAATAGACACGATCTTTAATCGCAGGTTAGGAGAGTCCAAATGAGGGCATAGTTTTTAGATGACAGTGGAGAGATTTAAAAGAGACATGAGGGGCAATTTTTCAGGCAATGGGTGGTGCGTATATGGATCAAACTGCCACAAGAGATTATGGAAGCAGGTACAGTTACAACATTTTAAAGGCATTTGGACAGGTCCATGGATAGGAAAGGTTTCGAGAGACATGGGTCAAATGGGGATGGTTCGGTTTAGGAAGCCTGGACAGCATGACTGAGTTGGGCTGAAGGATCTGTTTCCGTGCTGTATGGCTCTATAATTATAAGCACACATGCTGTCATTGCCAGCAATGCCCTACATCCTTTCCCTGAATGAGGGACCACGGTGTTTCAAAACCGATAACTCAGTCACTGTCGTTGCTCGCTCTAAAGCTTAACAATTCATCGACATAGTCTTCTGTTCCATTGAAAGACATATGGCACCTATTCCTGATGAAGGGCTGTTGCCCGAAACGTCGATTTTACTGCTCCTTGTATGCTGCCTGAACTGCTGTGCTCTTCCAGCACCACTAATCCAGAATGTGGTACCTATTGACGAGAATCTTCGGCCCTCATGCTGTCATCATCTCTGATGGCATTTACCGGTTTGTAATCAGACCTGCATTGTTCCTGTCTTGATGGACAGCCGTTATCAGATCTGTACGAGGGCGGTGTTAAAATATTGACATCTTCAACAAAGCCTGTATTTACATAAAGCTGAGCCCTTATGTGGTGCTATGGTAGTGTTAATAACTCTAGACTGAGAGTTCAAATTTTATTTTATTCATGAGAGGAGGGCACCACCGGATAGGTCAGCATTTATTACCAATCTCTAAAAGCCCACAGGGTGGTTAAGAATCAATCGAATTGCTGTGGATTTCGAGTCACATGTAGGCCTGACCAGAAAAGGAATGGCAGTTTCCTTCCCTAAAGGACGTGATGGGTTTTACTGACAATTGGTTATTGGTCACAATCAGCCTCTTTGGTCCAGAAATTTGTTGATATTAAAATCCACCATCTGCCATGGTGGGATTTACCCGGGTCCCTAGAATATCTAAGAGATCTCTGGATTAATAGTCCACGGATAACACCACCAGGCCATCGCACCGTATTCAAAATTCAAGTCTGCTGCTCTGAAGGTTTGTGATAACCCCATCCCCATAAGCATGGCGTTTACAGAACATATATTACAACAATGGTGTTCGGAATCTCAGAAGGCCAAGCCAAAGCATCCAGCAGGGGTTTCGGATTGTTGAGAGATCTCTTCACCATGGAGACTCTCCATCAGCTGTGCTTCCTCCATCTGGATCTTCAGTGGATTGTGGCTCAGGTACATTTTGTCCGTGGGGCCAGAAGTTGCAAATTCATGACCCATGCTCCAGGAGACATTCACCCTAAAAACTAACCATTAAAACTGCCTGTTTTCTGTTTTACTATTTCCCACCTGTCAGGACCGTCTGACAATTTCTGTTCTGAGTTGGTCAGAATGGGAGAGATTCCAAATAGCTCATTCATAGAAGGGGACAGATGGTGCATTCATCCCCTTAAACGTGGAACAAACTCAAAGCTTAATCCTCAGATATGTACATGAGAGCAAAGAAGAGGCAAATATTAAATTTCCAAAGATACCCAACAGCCAAAATAGTTTGTCAAATACAAAACCCAGTGAGATCCAGAACAGATTGATGGTCACACTGGCGTAAAAATAACTTCTCTGAAAGAAAATGAGTGGCGTCAAAAGTGTTGTGAAACAAGGTTTCCATCATCAAGTTCACAAGTTTGTTATCTGTACACAGGAGTTACATTGTACCGCTTCACCAGATGGTGTATAGAATCGAACGAACACCCCTCCCCCACACAGCCTGACTTCTTGCTTCTTAGTTGCGTGGAATATTCGCGTAAATGTTCCCATCTGCTCCGTTTTCTTCTTGCGAGTGTCCACTGAGGTTCAGTGTGGCGTATGTGATACAATAATCATCAGGGTCAGTCTTGGCATCCTGCAGTTGAATGATATTGAAATGAAATGGGTACTGAGTGGGAGCAGGAAGCTGAAGGGGACGGAGAGGTCACTCGGGGTACAGGTGGAATTCAGTATCAGGGGAAAATGAGAATCACCAGCAGGCAGTTCTGGGACTGCGAGTTAGGAAGCTAGTTGCACAATGGTAATGTCCCTGCATCTGAACCAGGAGGATATGTTTCAAGTCCTACCTGCTCCTATGGTGTGCCATATAATTTATAGAAGCGGGAAGATGACGTTGGAGTGGAACAGGACTTTGGGGAGACCATAGCTGGAGCATTGTGTGCAGTTATCATCTCTGCACTATTAGAAGGATGTGATACACTGGAGGGGGTTCAGAGGAGATTCGCAAAGACGTTGCCTGGGATGGAGCATTTCAGTGATGAAGAGCAGCTGGAAAAGCTGGGGTTGTTTTCTTTGGAGCAGAGAAGGCAGAGGGGCTTAAAATCTTTTTTCCATTCATTTACGGGACATCTGCATCTCTAGCAGAGCCCAGCATTTGTTGTCCTGCCTCTAGTTCCTCTACTGAGAATGTGACGGTGAGCTATCTTCCTGAGCCACTGTAGTCCCCCGTGCTGTAGATTCACTTCGGGAGGGAGTTCCAGCATTATGACCCAGCGATACTGAAGGAATGGTTGATGTTTTTCCAGAGGTTGCTGAGTGGCTCAGAAGGGAACCTGCAAGGGGTGGTGATCCCATCTGCCGCCCTTGTTTTTCGACCTTGAAGTGGTTGTGGGTTGGAAGTTGCTGTTTAAGGATTTTTGGTGACTTTCTACAGTGCATCTTATAGATGGTACACACTGCAGCTGCCAATTGGATGCAAATGACAATGGACTGACAACGATTTAGCGTCAAGATTCAGTGATGCTTTAATAATGTATAAGAAGTAACTGGGAAAAACAATATTGAAACCGACTTGTTCCTGGGCGTTGTAAGAGAATGAGAAACACTGTTTGATCTACTCTATTGAGAAAGCATTGATGTTTATTTTCTACTGTGTTTAAAGTTAGACACAAAGCTAGGAGGAAAGGGAAGCAGAGAAGGAGAATTCAGAGATGCTTCATAGACATATTGAGTGAGTAGGCCAATGTAAGACAGATGCAATTTAATGTGGATTGGCGTGATGTTATTCAGTTGAGATCAAATACAGAAATGTGATTATTATCTGAATAGCAATGCACTGGGTAAGATTGCATATGCAATAAATTGCTGAAAGTGAGCTTTGCAGGAACAGCAGGTAGTGAGGAAGGTAAATAGGATGTTGCCTTCATAGTGAGAGGATTTGAGTCCAGGAGCAGGAATGTCTTGCTGCAATTGGACAGGGTGAGAGCACACACGGGAGTATTGCGTGTACAGTTTGTGATCTCCTGATCTGATAAAGGATTTTCTGGCTATGGAAGGATTGCAACAAAGGTTTCATAGACTGATGCTTGGGATCAGTTAGCATTTGACACATTGGAACTTAGAGGAATGAAGGGTAATCTAATAGTAATCTGCAAAGTTCTGAGAGGCCTATACAAGGTAAACACAGGAAGGATGATCCTGATGAATCGGAGGAAGTGCAGAACCAGAGACTCACAGTCTAAAGGAGACAGGATACGAGAGAGAGGAGGAGAAATGTCTTCACTCAGTAAGCAGGGATCCTGAGGAATTCTCTACCACAGAAAGTGGTCGGGGCCGGAACATTGAATGTTTATCAAGAAGGAGTTGGATAGAATTTTTAAGGGCTAAAGGGGTAACGTGGGGGGACAGGGGACTGAGTTGGATGATCCTATTGAATGGGGAGCGTAGCCTGGAAGGGGCTGATCGTTCTTCCTATGACGTATCCTTTGATTAATCTGATATGAATCAACAGTTGACATTTTACGTTGGGGATGCAGGGTATACATCTATTTACACTTTTTTTGACAATAGCTGTGGTCTATTTAGATTTACAATGTAACATACCTTCTTCCCATCGGAGGATAAACCAATACTGTTGCCTGAAAATAAAACAGAATGAGAGGAGAAAAAACGTTTTGCAGGCATTAACGATTTGATCTGGACCCATTGAGGGCTGATCAACATCAAAGATGTAGTTTATTCTTTTGAAAGTACAGATTAGATTATATTCCCCACAGTGTGCAAACAGGCCCTTCGGCCCAACCAGCCCACACCGACTCTCCGAAGAGTAACCCACCCAGACCCATTTCCCTCGAACTCATTCACCTAATACTATGGACAATTCAGCATGGCCAATTCACCAAACCGCACATCTTTGGACTGTGGGAGGAAACCCACGCAGGCACAGGGAGAATGAACTGGACTCTGGTACTATGAGGCAGCAGTGCTAACCACTGAGCCACCGTGCCGCCCCTCTGTGTTTTAGTCAACTTTGTAAAAAATATCAGTGCAACACTTTCTGAATTCTCCCTTCAATCAATCCAGACATTTCATAATATCCCATTTAGAAAACTCACTCTGTCTCAATCATACAATTTGTTTTCATATCAATACGACAGAGTGTCAGCTTATAGATTGTGGGTCAGTCAACAGGCTGTTTTAAGCTTATCAACCTTTGCGTCACTTGCTCAGTTGTTGTACATGGAAGACAGGAGTGACCTATGCATAACGCATACATTTGGGTTTTAACTGCCGTCTGCTGCTATAGTTAAGCGTAGTTAATTTAGCTGGATAGATGTTTTTTTGCAATGCATTATATGCTAATCCTTGCTAACAGCAAGAGTAAAATTCCCACACCAGCTGAAATTACCCTGAAGAACTCTCCTTCTGAAACTCTCCCCTCTTAAGACGCATGATGACCCTTAAATTAAACCACCTACCAGTCCTCTCTTTCTCTCTCTTGCATTCTAATGAGAGCAGGAAGATGGTCCGGTAGAACGTAACCTTTGACTGTTCATCCCTGAGACAAGGACTAGAATGTGTTCTGAGAGACAGATGTGATTGTGCATAAGGCCAAGGCCAGTTCAATGTCCCTTGTGGTTGTTGACAAGCATCGGGCGGCACGGTGGCACAGTGGTTAGCACTGCTGCCTCACAGCGCCAGAGACCGGGTTCAATTCCTCCCTCCGGCGACTGACTGTGTGGAGTTTGCACATTCTCCCCGTGTCTGCGTGGGTTTCCTCCGGGTGCTCCGGTTTCCTCCCACAGTCCAAAGACGTGCAGGTCAGGTAAATTGGCCATGCTAAATTGTCCGTAGTGTTAGGTAAGGGGTAAAAGTAGGGGTATGGGTGGTTTGCGCTTCAGCGGGTCGGTGTGGATTTGTTGGGCCGAAGGGCCTGTTTCCACACTGTAATCTAATCTAATCTAAAATTATTCTTCTGAGCAACAATTTGACATGCAATGTTTCTATTTTATCTATCGTTTCAAATCTGCAGGCAGTAGCTTTTGGAAAATGCGTCTTGAGCGCTTTATCATGAATTAGAAATTGCTTTCTCTCTCTCTCCACAGATGCTGCCACACCCGCTGTATCGTTCCAGCACTTTCTGTGTTTATAACCTTCAATGTTATCTCAATTTCTCTTTCTCTCTCCACAGACAGTGCCAGACATGCTGCGCTTTTCCAAACTTTGTTTCCAATCTCCAGCATCCGCAGTTCTACGTTTTATGTGAAAAATAGCTATGTCAAACTCAAATAAGGATGAAAGGATGCCAAATATATGCCCCACTGTCATTCTCATGCAGGCACACACACAAATTCCGGTTCCGATCAAGTCCATTTCTGGTGCAGCTGTCTGTAGTTTAAATAATATTCTATTCTCCCTTCCAAAATTATCATAACTTCGTATTTTCACAAACTTTTAAATCTCATGCTCATTTGAAGTATTGTGATGAATTTAAACTCTGGTACAGATTTACTGAGTGGACACTGTCGGATGTGACTAAGTTAAAAATGGCTATTAGTCTTCATTATAATTGGTGGGGCACCCATACGGGAGAAGGATTGACAATGATTCCAGTGTCTTTCAGAGGATATCCCTAACTCCTGATCAGGAAGACTGGGATCAAGTCGAATTTGATGCATGTTTGGAAAAGGTCAATGAAAGGTCACTCATAGCAAGACTTGTGACTTGTAAATGTTTATCCAAAAAATACAGTTCCCTCTTACCTTGGCTGATCACAAAGAGAGCAAGATTCACTGGAAAACAAAAGGGAATGGAAATAAATATGTCATTATTTTTGCCAGTGTCCTAGAAATTGCAAAGTAGATAGAACGTCAAAGCAATGTAAGAGGAAAAACAGCAGAGAAGCAGCACGTGTCCTGTCTGTAGCTCAATGGGAACTGTTGACTGTTCAATCCTATCGAAGTAGAGGCAGAAATATAAATTGATATGAAGTGCATGATGGCCCGATTGGTTTCTAATTCATGTATCATTCCAACTGCACATTTTGCTTTGTAACTTTCTACCTACTATTTATCCCTTCGTTTGCCTCTCCTGTTTTCTCTTCGCTTTGTTTGCCATTTCCTGAGCCATTCTTCTTAGTTAAGAAGACTTCTCTTTAAAAAACACGTTTGGGAAGATTATTGCAAAAGGAATCAAGTTTCTGTGGCTCTGCGTCTTTTGCCTCAGCGAGATTCTTAGAAATCCCGAAAATCAGTCAAGACTTATCAATGACCTCCACGCTGACGCTTCTAATTCAGAGACAAGAGGCTGCGTTACAGCAGGGCTCCCCTTGGAACATATCTGAAACGATTTCAGATGTTTCCGCAACCTCTGCTGCATGTTAAGTCACTTTACAAATGATCTAGGACTTTCTTCAATCTGAAAAAGGCCTATTGACCAATCAAGTCTGCGCTTATCAAAAACAGCCACCTCACTATTCTCTAAGCCCATTTCTTTTCCAGCATTTGGTCCACACATTTGGAATCAGAAGTTGGCATCTGATTTTTTTCTTGAACGTGATGAGGGTTTCTGCCTCTCCCTCCCTGACAGTGAGTTCTAGATTCCCACCACACTTTGACTGAAAAAGTGTTTTCCTTCCGTCACCCTCTTAACTTCCTGCCACTTATCATCAACCTATGTTTCCCAAACCCAGTCATTAATCCCTCTGTCAAGTGGGAAATGGTTCCTCCTGTCTACCCAAATTATGCCCCCATGTATATCATTATGCACGTACACTCACAGACGCAGGAACATCAAATATCCGAACGAAATGGGCGGGCAGTATTTCGTTTGGATAATTGATTATTCAGTTAGTTGACGAAGTGCCTTTCCTCTGCTCCCCGTTCAGGAGACTGCAGCAGCATACCGCGCACGAGCCCCGCCCCCAACACCGGACCCCGCCCCGCCCACAACCTCGTCCAACACTGACCCCTGCCCGCCCCAACCCCGTCCAACATCGCCCCCCTCCGCCCCTGTCCAACACTTCCCTCTCTGTCCCGTCCAACACTGCTCCTTGCCCCGCCCAACACTGCTTCTTGCCCCATCCCAACACTGCCCGTACCCTGCCCCCATCCAACACCACCCAACACCCCCTCCAACCCCCGCCCCTGTCTAACATAGCCTCCTGCCGCGTCCCCGTCCACCCCCGCCGGCCTCGATCCCACACCAGTCCACGCCCACCCCGCCCTGATCAATATCGCCCCCAACTGCACCCCAACACCGTCCAACACCGCCCCCACCTGTGCCCCTGTCCACCCCCGCCCACCCCAACCTCATTCAACACCGCCCTCCTCCTGCCATCCGTATACCCCCGCCCGCACTCCCAACCCCCGTGCAACACCGCCTTCCGCCCACTGCCCGTCCACCCCGCCATCCCCCAATCCCATCTGACACAGCCCCCCAGCCCACACTACGGTGCAGCCCCTGTCTCCCCCCCCGTCCCCTCTCCGAGACAGCTGAACTGGACACCAACATTAACACTGATGCTGCAACTGCCTTTGTGGGTAAGTCTCCAAATAGCACACATACTGCCATAGCCACACACACACAACTTTTTTACTGCACCGTTTTGACAGTTTCCACATTTGCCCTGTACAGGACAATGTTGGAGAGATTATCTGGAAAGGTGGGGGGGGGGGGTGAGTGGGTGGGGGTTCACCCCTCTGTAGAACTCCAGGGAAAATGTGGGGAAAGTGGGATGTCAGTCAATTGGAGACGGTGCCTATTTAATCACTGTAAAAAAAGACATGATCACTGTTTGAAACACACCTTTGATGTAATGTTTTTTTCGGGACCTCGAGAACTCCTTAAGATAATCTGATTTGCAGATAATTGGTTTTCGGATAATCGAGGTTCCTCTTTATATCAGATTATCCGAAACAGATCTCGAGGTCCTGATACAAACAGTACATCAAAAAGCTGTTTCAACCCTGAGCACGTGTTTTGTTTACACTGAAATGCTGCAGAGAACAGTCCGTGGACATTGATGGGAGCCCAGGCATTGTCTCCAAGTGACTGGGCTACCACCCAAAGGTTTCCCAAAAACTCTGCATAGTGGTGAACCTTAAACCACCCCCCTCCCCTTCCCCAGGTATTTTCTCTAACATTGTCCTGTACAGGGCAGAGGTGGAGCTTGTCAAAACGTTGCATCTGTCTGTGTTTGTGTGTGCTATTTGGAGACTTAACTCACAAAGGCGGCAGCAAGTTTACTGCTGTGGCAGTCCAACTGCCCTGAAGGAGGTGGGAGGCTGACAGGGGCAGGGGAGCACTGGGATGGGGGCATGGACGGGTGTCAGATGGTGGGTGGAGGCAGATCGGGGGCAGGGGGAGCTGCTGGCCAGTGTTGGAGGTGGACAGAGGGTGGTGTTGGATGGGGTTGGGGGCGGTGTTAGACTGGGTTGAGGTAGCGAGGGTCGATGTTGCATGATGTTGATTGGGGCAAGTGAGGCGGTGTTGGATGGGGTTGGGGCTGGCGGGGGGGCTGTGTTGGATTGGTTGGGTGTTGGCAGGGATCGGGCGGGGGCGGGTGGGGGCGGTGTTGGACGGAGTTGAGGGTGGGCTGGGGGGGCGGTGTTAGATGGTGTTGGGATGGGGCCCACGCACGCTGTGCTGCTCCACAGGGTGTACTGCAGTCTCCTGAACGGGGAGCAGACTTTACAGAAAAATCTGAGCACCAGAGGAGGTGCATTGAATAGATTAACCAAATAAGCAACCATCAGAACAGCATACAGCCTGCCCATCTCATTCGGATAATCGAGGTACGTGTGTGTGTGTGTGAGTGTGTGTGTGTATGTGTGTGTGTGTGTGTGTGTGCGCGCGCCATGGCATAAGCCATTCCTGAAGAAGGGCTTATGCCCAAAACTTCGATTCTCCTGCTCCTTGGATGCTGCCTGACCTGCTGCGCTTTTCCAGCAACACATTTTTCAGCTCTGATCTCCAGCATCTGTAGTCCTCACTTTCTCGTGTGCGTATGTGTGTATATAATATATATATATATATATATATATATATATAATATACACTCACAGAGTTGCCCACCTCTTTTCTGAGGAAAGCAAATCCAGTCTGTCTAATTTTTCTCAATCACTGAAATTCTCCAGCCCCCAAGACGACTTTCTGGTAAATCTCCTAACGCTGATGAAAAGAGATGGCATTTCCATTCACTGCTCAGTGACTTATCTCACTCTCTATATTGTGAGATTTGTGGGATTCTGAAATTCTGCTGATCCATCTATGTCCTAACAGTTTCAGATCATAGTGCATGTGTGCGTCTAACTTGTGTCCCTTTCTGAGAAGATCGAATGATATTCCACAAAGTTGGATCAAAGGACAATAACTTGAAATGTTCATTCTTTTCTTTTCCTCTGCCCCTCTTTCTCGCTTTCTCGAGAAATGCTAGAATCTGAGCTCCCAACTCCTTTCATTCCCGATTTCTGCCAAGTTTGTTTTTTTTTTCTGTTGGCCACAGTAATTAGCGCCTACGTTCCTGGAACTGAGAAGGAAGTGTAGTGTATCTGCCGCAGAATGTAACCTAACATGACCGGAGAAAGTGAAGGTTTGTTACTCTATCATACACACTTACAGAGGGTCAGAAGCAAGGAGATTAGTGACATTTCTGACGCGGTTTTGTGACCTGTTGCCAGCTACATCAATGCCTTCTCTCACATTTACCTGTAACAGAAGACGATAGGTTCAGAAACATCAAAAAGAAGCAGCTCTCTCCATACTCTGCTAACATTTACTACTAATTAGTGCCACTTACAGGAACAGCAGTCGTCCATTCAGCCCCTCGGAGCCTATTCTACCATTCAACGCCTGATCTGTGGCCTAGCTCCTTTTCCTGTCTATGGCCCCTATCCCCTTCATATTGCTGCGGAAGAAACATTGACGAACTCAGATTAGAAAATAACGACAGATCCACCATCCACTGAAATTATGGAAGTGAGTTTCAATCATCTCCCACCCTTTCTGTGGGAAGTACTTCCGAACCTCTCTCATGAATGTTCCATTCCTAAATCTCAGAATATGTCCTCCCCTTTTCTGGTATCGCCAACCAGTGGACGCAGTTTCTTTTAATCTACCCTGTCTTTTCCTGTCAATATCTTCAATCGTATCGCCCTCAACTCTTGAAATTCTGGAGAAAACAGGTCTAATTTGCATAATATCTCCTAATAATTTAGCCTCTGAAATCCAGGTCCCATTCTTGCCAACCTACGTTGTACTCCCTCCAAGGCCAATCCATCCTTCCTAGCATTGAGTTGAGACAGCAGTGCTCCCATTGTCCAAAAATCGCTGGAGATTCGGTAGATCTGGCAGCACTTGTGGGGAGTGTGTGTGTGTGTCAGGGAGAGAGAGAGAAACAAAGTTAATATTATGGTTTATAAACACAGGCTGTACTGGATAAACTCAACAGGTCGAGCACAATCTGTGAGGAGAGAGAAACAGAATTAATTTTATAGTTTATAAACACAGGAAGTACTGGAGAAACGCAACAGATCTGGCATCATTTTGGGGGGAGGGAGTGAGAGAGAAACAGAGATAATGTTATAGTTTATAAACACAGGAAGTGTTGGAGAAACTCGGCCGGTCTGGCAGCATTTGTGGGAAGCGTGCGAGAGAAACAGAGATACTGTTATAGTTTATAAACATAGGAAGAGCTGGAAAAACTCAGTAGGTTGGGCAGCATCTTGGAGAGAGAGAGAGAGAACCAACTATGGGATGAATAAAAGCAAATGAGACTAGTATCGTTCGTGAAACTTGTTTGGGATGGCTGAGCTGGGGTGAAGTATCTGTTTCTGTGCTGTAGGACTCTATGACTGCAGTTCCTGTAGGTCTCCAGACTCAGAGTATTACCTGGTCATTGGGAATATTGAAGTAGATTGAGGACCGAGATAATGGGTCTGTTTCAGATTCCCTTGCCCAGTGTCTTCACTGCTTAGGAGACTAGAGAGAATACGCTAACAAATTCTCTCTGACCGTTGGCCTCAAAACAGAGAGACACAGGAAGCTTCCCACGTTTCATGGCACTCATATGGACACCCATCCAGACTACCGCCACCCCGAGAAGGAAATCCACATCAGCTCTGCAAGGCCTTTAGAATGAGCTTTATCAGCGTTAAGCAGGCAGCCCGAGGCAGAATACACCTCTGCAGCTGTCATGACATTGATATATTGTCACGGATCTTTTGGCCTTTAAACCAGCAACATCTGCAACTAAAACAGAATTCGCCGATGAAAGTGAAACGAAAGAAAATCGTGCAACCCACCAAGACAAGGTGTCTCTCCATCCCCTCGCCAATCCTAATACATATCTGCTTTATATCTTTATTTCCCTTTCACCACAAATAACAACCGATTTGTTCTTTGCACCACCACTGACCTGTTCCACTATCGAAAGTATTACCAGCACTGTTTTCCCCCAACCTTTCAGTTATGAAGAAATGCCACTGGATTCGAAACGTTATCTCTGTTTGTCTCTGAGTTTCTTCAGCACTTTCTGTGTTTATAACCAGTAATATAGAACAGCACCGCACAGGAACAGGCCTTTCAAACACCATACCAAAGGAAACTGAGCCATTCTGCATGCCCTTGGTACATATCCCTCCATTCAGTGAATTTTCAAATGCTGGCCTAAAATTCCCGTAACAGCTCTTATCAAATACCATCCCTGGAAATGTGGTTCAGACTCCTACCACTTTCTGTGCAAAAACAACTTGCTCCTCACATCTCCTTTGAACTTCCATTCTCTCAACTTAAATATCCCAGTATTAGAAATTTTAACTTTAAGGAAAAACGATTCTGATGGTCAACGCTATCTAAGCAAAGCATAATTTTATAGACTTCTATCATTTTCCCCCTCAGCTTCCGCCGCACAAGACGAAACAATTCAAGTTTTTCTAGCCTCTCACTATCGTTCACACTCTCTATTCCAGGCAGAATCCTGGTAAATATATTCTGTATTCTTCCAAATTATCCACATCCTTCCTGTAAAGTCGTGATCAGATTTCAACATAATACTCTAAGTATGGCTTAACTAATGTCTTATGGAGCTGCAATATTGCACCCTGACTCTTATACTCATTTCCCCATTCAATAAAGGCAAGCATGTCGTACGCTTTCTTTACCACCCTATTTACTTGCATGGCTATTTTCAGTGACCTATGGACTTGATCCTTCTTTACATCAGAGCTGGTTGGTTAAGTGGAAGCTTTTTTCTTAACCTTTGCTCTCCCAAAGCGCAGAGCCTCATATTTACAAGGATTGTCCTTCATCTGTCAATTCTCTGCCCATATCTGCAACCGGTCTGTATCCTGCTATGGCATCCTTCTACACTATCCATAACTCCACCGACACAAACAGCAGAGATCCCTGTGGAACACCACTAATCACGGACCTCTAGGCTGAAAACCACCTTTCCACCATTACGCTCTGTCTTCTTTGGGCAAGCCAATTTTGATTCCAAGCCGCCAAGTCACTGTGGATCCCATGCATCTGAATCTTCTGGATGAGCCAACCAAGAGGAGCCGTGTCAGATGCCTTAATAAAACCTATGGAAATAACATCCTCATCGATCACCAAAAATTAAATCAAGTTAGTAAGGCATGTGCTGCCCTGCACAAAGTCATACTGACTGCCCCACATTTAACTGCTCTTTTCCAAATATGCGCAAATCCTATCCCTAAGAATTGTCTATAATAGCTTCCCCACCACTGATGTGAGAGTCGCTGGTCTACAGTTTCCTTCATTATCACTATTTTCCTTCTTTAACAAAGGAACAACATTAGGTAATTGCCAGTTCTCTGGACCTCTCCATTGTCTAGCGAGGATACAAAGATCTTAGTCAAGGCACCAGAAAACTCCCTCTATTACGTATCTCAATAACCTGGGGTAGATACCATCGGGCCTTGGTGTAGATACCATCGGGCTCTGAGGACTAATCCACCTTAATGCTTTCAAGACACCCCACATCACTTCTTTCTTGATCTCAACATGCTGTAGCATATTAGTATGCTCCACACAAATCTCACTATCCTCCATATCATTTTCCTGGGTGAATACCAATGTTCATTTAGGATATCACCCACACAGTCTGCCTCCAAACACAAGTTCCCTCCTTTTTCGTGGACTGCTCCTATCTTCTCCCTCGTTATCCTCTATTTGTAACGAGACCTGTTGCGTTTCCGCAGCATTTTCTGTGTTCTGTGTAACATTAACTCTGTTTCTCTATCTCTCTCTCTCACTTCTATTTTTGTTTATTCAATTGCTCATACTCACACTCGCTATTCAGAAAGTAACATTGTGACATCACCAATTTGATGGTAACAATTATTAGACACAGTCTAAACGTATCGATCTGATATTTTCGATTCTATACTGTGCTACTGACCCATCTGGTTTTATTTTACAGCACAGAGCACTTTTCATTATAAGTGGTCGGACAGACAGTCCTGACACGAGACCAGGAATGTGATGATGTGAATTGCAGTATTCATTAAAACAAAAAGACCGTGGGGGATGCTGGAGAACGCAAACAAGAACAGCAAGCACTGGAGAAACTCAGTAGGTCTGGCAGCAACCTTGGAGAGAGAGAGCGAAAGCGAGTTAACGTTACAGTTTACAAACACAGAAAGTGTTAAAGAATCTCAGCAGGTCTGGCAGCATGTGTGAGTAGAAGCAGAACAGAGTTAACGTTTCAAATTATAGATACAGAAAGTACTGCAGAAACTCAGTAGGTCTGGTAGCATTTCTGAATATAGACACTACAGAGCTAATGTGACAGACTATAGACAAAGGAAGTCCTGCAGAACCTCAACAGGTCTGTCTGCATGTGTGAATAGAGACAGAACAGAGATAACGTTACAGTTTATAAAGACAGAAATCGCAGCTGTTGTGTGTGACCAACCTTCTGCATCCACGAAAAGGTTGGTGAACACGTCTGTAGGAAACTGCAGATGCAGAAACACCGATCTGCTAGGTAATTGAAGCATACCCTCCCCACTCTTACATTCAAATCCCGTCACAATGAACCAGAACATACTACGAGCTTTCCTGAATGCGATGTAGCTTCACACCAACCTTCCATCCTTCCAACTGCCCGGAATGTGCTAATTTCCCAACTGGGAGTCTCTCAGAAAGTTAAGTGCTTTTGTTGCTTCATTCTGAAAGAGAAAAAGGAACTGCAGTGACAGATTGAACAGCTGCATCGCTTTTTCGATTCTGTTTTTACTCAATGTTCCAGTCAGTCCCCGCTCCCTGGTGGGCACTGAAAACAGCACGAGTGCTAGAACCATTTTGAACAGAGGCCTCGGTGGGACAATAGGTTTCCATTCTGTGAATGTCATGTCAGTGGAGCTCAGCGAGTGAGCGGAGGATTGCCGAAGTGAAATTGTGTGTCTGAACGAAAGGGTAACTGGAAGTGCCGACTGATGGGTACTCATGTACAGGATACATAACAGCCTGGATGCTTGGCTGCTTCTCACGTCTGATGTATGAGTGGAAGGCAACGCAGGAACCCTGGTCTGCTCAGTAGATTAGACTGGATATTGACAACTAAATGCACCAGCATTAACAACATCTCCACTTGGAATCGGAAGTCAACTTATTATCTCAGTGGAGAGAAACTTCACAGTGATTGAGTGCAGAGGGATCTGGATGTCCTTGTGCATGAATCTCGGAAAGATAATGAAACAACTCCATGAGGCTGCTATACCATCACCAAGTTCCCCCTTCATTTACATGTGCATAGTCCAGCACACTACTCAATCTGGCTCAGAACCCGCTACTACAATGAACAGAACCCCTGCCACCCCTGCTTTTTTTTCTGTCAGTCAGGGCTCCCTGATCGACCCAGGTTAGAAGCACCAATCAGAGAACTTAGGTTCTATGAGGTTCAGTTAGCTGACCTCAATCCAAACACCACGTCCCACCTTCCGTCAGTCCTGTTACATCGGCCTGTTCTTTTCCCCAGAGCTTCTTCTCGGACATTTTAGCATAAGGTCCAGTCCTTGCAACTCTGCCTTGAATACTGATGGCTTTTACCAGACAGTAGCCTGCCTCTTGCTCGCAAAGTGTGTGGGAAGAAAGCCATCATCTTCCTCAGTCGGTAACGGCGTTAAGGCTGTGACATGTGCCCTGTCCATCCCATTCTGAGAGGTTTCTGCAAGGATAGGCGGAAGGGGAGAACCCACAGTTTCTGACAGCCTTGCTGGATGGTCTGAGGGAGTGGAGTATGTTTTGCACCTGCCCAGCCTGTGAGATTGCAGCTTTCATGTGGTCCATGCTTAGTCGGGATTGCATCTCCTCCCCAAAATTTGTATGTTGGGACGTACTTTGCATCGCACGTCTCTTACCCAAGTAGAGCCATTACCATAGTCTGAACATCAAGTATCTTTCGCTGAAGTAAACTGTCTCTCCAACTTAGAGGAGTCTTGAGTCTAGCAATGAGTGCCCATGATGTCGTTTCACTATCTCCCTCAGGTCAGGGAAGATCAGGTTTTACCTGGTGTGGAGACTTCTCCCCATTAGGAACTCTGCATTAGAGCTGTCCTTGCAGCCGCGTGAGGAGTGGCCCTATCACTGAACAGGAACCAGGATGGGTTAATATCGTGTGAATCCATAAGCTGATACATTAAGGAGAAAGAGGGGACTTCTGATGCAGGAGATCAGAGTCAAAAAATGTGGCACTTGGAAAGCACAGCAGGTCAGGCAACATTCAAGGAGCAGAGGAATAGAGGTTTCAGGCATTTCTCATGAAGCGCACATGTCCGAAATGTCAAATCTTCTGCTTTGCTTTTCCAGTGCCATACATTTTGACGATGTTTCTTTAAGTCTTCCTTCAACGTTTGGTCTGCTCTTTCTGCAAAACCACTGGATGATGGATGGTATGGAGCTATATTTACATGACAACTGCCATTCGCCTTTAGGAAATTGTAGTGATTGGACAAATGATCAGGTGGACCCCATTGAGTATAAGATCCGTGATTGGGGCTGTTAATAATGAAAAATAGGGAGCTCTGGCTGACAGATACAACAGGAGTCTCAGGTGATGTCCCAGAAAGCAGTCTACTGTATTGATACAAACCCCTGTGGACATTCATTTCAGCATACTTCTGGGAATCCGTATTCAATTGCAATTGCAGACATGCATGGCTCAGGTCCAGCTTTGTGAAGAACAGCACCCCATCAGATTTGAGTATTAATTTTCTCTTTGAGGGATTGGGTAGTTATCCAGTTGCGAAAAGCAGTTTGTTACTGAAATATCCCACAAAGGAAAAACAACCTGTTGTGCCTCATAATTAGTACGACCAGTGTTGTCCACTCCACAAACTGGATAGGTTTGATGACTCTTTCGCTTTACAGCCTCCTGATATCTGCCTCGACATTTGCAAATAATACTAATGGAACTGGACGGGCCTGGTAGAATCATGGAATTGCTTCTTGGCATCTTTGATCATCCCTGCAGCCTAAAACAGTGGTTCACAGCACCAGGGAGCAGGTTTTGATTCCACTGTGTGGAGTTTGCATATTCGTCCCATGGCTCCACCGGTTTCCTCCTGGTACTCTGATTTCCTGGCACATTCCAAGGATGCACAGGTTAGTTTGAATGGCCAGACTAAATTGCTCTGTATGTGGATTAACACTGGAAAATGAAGGGTTACAGGATGGGTCTGGGTTGGATACACTTGGGATGGTTGGTGTAGACTGAATGGCTCAAATGGTTTTTTTCATATAGTAGGAATTCTATTATATAAGCTTACTGAAATACCCGACAATATTTAATTAGGACTTTACTCAGGCAGCTATTTTCCAATCTGAAAATATAAGGCTAATGAAGTTGAATCTTTCTCAAACAATTTCGCCATGAAGATTGGCCCCGAGCCTTATAGGCGGAAGTGGGTACTGCAGATGCTGGAGATTAGTGTCAAGATTAGAGGGGTGCTCAAAAGGCACAGCAGGCCAGGCAGCATCCAAGGAGCAGGAAAATCAATGTTTCAGACAAAAGCCCTTCATCAGGAATGAGGCCGGGAGCCTCGGAGTGGAGAGGTAAAGGGGAACGTGTGGGTCTGAGGAGAATGTAATTGAAAGTGCAATAGATGGATGGAGGTGGGGTGAAGGTGATAGGTCGGAGAGGAGGATGGAGGGGATAAGTGGAAAGGAAGATTCTATGCTGGGGAGACCGGACACCTTCTTGCAGAGCACTTCAGAGGACATCTCCGGGACACCCGCGCAAATCAACCCCACTGGCCCGTGCCCGAACATTTCAACTTCCCCTCCCACTCTGCTGATGACATGCAGGTCCTGGGCCTCCTCCACCGCCACTCCCTCATCATCCGACACCTGGAGAAAGAATTCCTCATCATCCGTCTGGGAACCCTTCAACCCCATGGCATCAATGTGGACTTCACCAGTTTCTTTATTTCTCCTCACGCCACTTTATCCCAGTTCCAACATTCCAGCTCAGCACGTTCCTCATGATCTGCCCCACCTGTCCACTCCACACTCCTCTACGACCTATCACCTTCACTCCCACCTCCAACCACTTATTTCATTCTTAGCTACATTGTGTCTAGCCCAAACCCCTGCCATTTATCTCTCCAACCCCGAGGATCCAGGCTCATTCCAGATGGAGGGTTTTTGCCCGAAACGTCTATTTTCCTGCTCCTTGCATGCTGCCTGACCTGCTGTGCTTTTCAACTCTAATATGATCCGAGTCTTTTAGTAGAATCAGTGATAACTGAACCAGTTGTTTTTCGTAAGAGACCAGAACAGAAGTTGCACCCTTAATCTGTATTGATTAAAAGCAATTTAACTTTTCCAAATCAGCTGTAGGTGGACATGCCCAGGTGTGCAACCTCCTGGACACAAGCCTATGAGTTCTCTTATTGAATTCAGGCCGACTGGGCATCATGTGCTTTCTTTTGTCCACATACCAACAGAAACTATAATCACCTGCTGACCAGCATGAATACAATTTTTAAACGTGAACCATCCACTATCCACCATCAATTACTTTAGTATGGCTTTGCAATGTATCCTTGCCAATTCATGCCTCTTATATCATAGGTCCTTCATTTAGCTTCAGGATTCTGGCTTCTACTTCAACTAGGCTCTTCATCTTCATGAAGAATGCTGTCTCGTTATGGTCACTCTTCTCCAAAGGATCTTTCCATACCAAGACTGTTAATGCATAATTTCTCATTGCAAAGTATCCCATTTAGAATAGGCTGTTTTCCAGTTGGTTCTGCAAGGTTAAAGAACCATCCTTCACTCTCTCACGCATACACATACTCATTCACGTTTCAAGAAGGTGGATCACTACCATCTTCTCAAGGGAAACTAAGAACAGACAACAAATACTTATTCGCCAGTGACACCCACGTCCCTCAAAGCAATTTTAAAAAATACACATGCATATACTAATGGAAATGCTCCATCATTTTGTTTTGTCAAATATCTATGTCAATTAAAGGCACCGAAGATTACAGTTGCACCGTTATTGCAAGACTCTCTAATGTCTTGCTACATGCCAAATTACACTTGAAGGAAGGCTAATGGAATGATAGCCGTTATTACAAGAGGATGTGAGTACTGGAGCAGTGAAGTCTTGTTTCAAAAACACCGCACGTTGGTGAGACTGTAGCTGCAGGTCTAAGTGCAGTTTGGGTTTTCTTGCCTCAGGAAAGGGGTAATTTCCATGCAGACAGAGAGCCATGAAGATTCAGCATATTTGTCTCTGGGATGGGGGAGGGGGGATGGGGGGCAATATCCAATGAAGAGAGAGTGGGCAAACTGGGCCTGTGTTATCCAGGCTTTGGACGGATGGGTGATGATATCATTGTAAATAAAGTAACGTAATTGTTATAGAGACATGTTATCTATAGATTGAATATTTGCTGATTGAGGGAGACTAGAACGAGGCAAGATATTAAAATGTGGGACTTCGGACCAAGATGAGGGTTTATTGCGTTTTGCTTGTTGGATTGCAATTCTTTAGAATTCCATAACTGCAGGGGGCTAGGATCACTCAATTATCGTAAATTTTAAAGGTAGAGGCTGATAGATGTCTAATTACCAGTCTTCAACTAGATGGGGATGAAATGTGCAAAATGTATTGTAGTGCTCGATCAGCCATGATCGTATTCAACGGGACAACACGTTGATGGGGCTGAATGGCCCACACCTGCTTCTATATTACGAAAACAGCTCCTCTGGTTTCTTTTCTCTCAGAAATATACTCAAGTACTTCTATTCCCTAACAATGAAACCCTGCTCTGAAATGCAAAATTTATAGACATGTTGGCTCAAAGACTTGTTCTCTGAAGTAATGCATTGGCTATGAAAATGTAATCATCGGTTCACAGAGATGTACAACACGGAAACAGATCCTTTGGTCGAAATTTTCCATGCACAACAGGTATCCCAAATTAATGTCATCCCGTTTGCTAGCGGTTGGCCCATCTCCCTCTAACCTTTCCTATTCACATACCCATCCAAATGCCTTTTAAATGTTGCAGTTGTACCAGCTTGTACCACATTCTTGGGCATCGAATTCCATACACACACCAGCCTTTGCGTGAAAACGTGGCCCATTTGGTCGCTTCTAATTTTTTCTACTCGCATCCTAAAATTATGCCTTCTAGTCCAGACCATCTCCCTCACACACACTCGCCCCCACCATATCTCCCTCGCCGCCACCATCACACCAGGGAAAAGATTTCTGTTTATTTACCATGCCGCTGATTACTTTCTAACTTTCATAAAGTCACTCCTCAGCCACTGACGTTTCAGGGAAAACAGTCCCAACCTACTCAGCCTCTCCCAGTAGCTCAAGCCTTCCACATCCTGGCAAAATCCTTGCAAATCTTTCAAGGAATACTTTCAAGTTTCAGAATTATTTTCCTGTAGGAAGGAATATTTGCATGCAATATTTCCAATATGTGAGATTAGACCCCAGCTGTCCTTTGTATCAGGGAAGGATTAAAAATTATCAACGATTGAATCATGCTTCATGAAAGCAAGTATTTCCAGCAAATAAATCTGTCAAATATGTGTTTCTGTTAATGACAGTTTCATTGTGTTTTAATGTAACTCTAGGCCTGGAAAAGCAGCATTAGCAACTTTGTTTATTTCTCGTATATTACAAGTAAGGTGGAGTCTAACTGTAGAAATAGTGCATGTAAAGGTAGACAGATAGACAGATAGATAGATAGATAGATAGATAGATAGATAGATAGATAGATAGATAGATAGATAGATAGATAGATAGATAGATAGATAGATAGATAGATAGATAGATAGATAGATAGACAGATAGATAGATAGATAGATAGACAGATAGATAGACAGACAGATAGATAGACAGATAGATAGACAGACAGATAGACAGACAGATAGACAGACAGATAGACAGACAGATAGACAGACAGATAGACAGACAGATAGATAGATAGATAGATAGATAGATAGATAGATAGATAGATAGATAGATAGATAGATAGATAGATAGATAGATAGATAGATAGATAGATAGATAGATAGATAGATAGATAGATAGATAGATAGATAGATAGATAGATAGATAGAAGGATAGATGCAATATTTGCTGCTTAAATGTCTAACATAATTTTTCACAATAGACTGCATATCCATCAAAATTTCAAAATTTCATATGCACTGTAACTCCTGAGCCCTGGTTTAATGTGCATGACTTCCTTTCTTACCCTCATATCCCTAACCATTTTTGAAGAAATCAATTAAATGAAAGGATTTGTTATCGAAGCTCACGCTGAGAATGGAATTATCCCCAGTGATGTTAAAAAGTTAGCAATAAGATTAAATCACAGATTTAATTCTTAACCCTTGTGGGAAAAATAATGCACTAATCCGACAACAACTCAAGGGAAATAACGATCAGTAATGCATACAATTCTACAGCATCTGTCAATTTTCCCACGACATTTGTGTCAGAATTCAGACACATATAAATAATTTTCAGAGTTACTTACACCGCTGTTTTCATGGTAGGGAAGATTCAGCTAATGTTTGCATAGAAGACCTCGTGTCAAGAAAGGAAAGGGGTGAATTATTCCAAGAAAAGAAACAGTCCTGAAGTTAGCAGCCTCTCATAATGCTTCTCGCCCCACACAGCGCGTGTACAACACTGACAAACTCTGCAAGAATCTTTATGCTACTTCACTTTTTCATTATCTTTTAATCTCATACTGTAGCCAGTGGGGTGTTTCATTTTTCCAAGATATATGAAAGTGGTGTTGTAATTGTAACATAATTAGAACTGAAAGCACGCACTGAAACAAAACTGTATTGCAGTTTCAGCTGGGTGGAAATCAGTACTCCTTGGAATTGCATCCCCCTCTGCAGTCTGCAAAAGGAAGAACCGAGTCTGGAAAGTTTTCTCTATAAAATAAAAGTGGTGGACATCGTACAACATTGCACATATGTCACTCCTGACAGAGGGAAATTCTCATTGAAGGCAACATATCAATATTTATGGCATACCCACAATAAGTGGCCTTATTGCAATTGTCCCTTGCCTTCAGCTGAGAGGAAAAGAAAAGATTAAAATCCATCAGCACAATTTCCAAGGTTTAGGCTCATGTGTATTGCTGAGAGATAAAGAAGTTAGCTTTGTCTGACAATGAGAACCAGCACACACACACACACACACACACACACACACACACACACACACACACACACACACACACACACACACACACACACACACACACACACACACACACACACACACACACACACACACACACACACACACACACCGATTCAAAGCATACTGTCACAGCCCCTAGTGTTCAGAATGCGGAATCACAGATTTTAGCAGTGCTATCATATCATGTAGCGAGGAAATATTCTGGTGTATGTGAGAAGGATTCACATTTTTGGACCATTGGAATCTCTTTTGGGATAGAAGTGACCTGTACAAGAAGGATGGACTGCACCTAAATTGGAAGGGGACTAATATACTGGCAGGGAAATTTGCTCGAACTGCTTGGGAGGATTTAAATTGGAAGGGTGTGTGTGTGGGGGGGGGGGGGGGGGGGGGAAGAGGGGGTCCCTGGGCGATAGTGAGGAAAGAGATCGATCTGAGACAGGTACAGCTGAGAACAGAAGTGAGTCAAACAGTCAGAGCAGTCAGGGAAAAGGTAGGACTGATAAATTAAACTGCATTTGTTTCAATGCAAGGGGCCGAACAGGGAAGGCAGATGAACTCAGGGCATGGTTAAGATCATGTGACTGGGATATCATAGCAGTTACAGAAACATGGTTCAGGGATGGGCAGGACTGGCAGCTTAATGTTCCAGGTTACAAATGCTGCAGGAAGGACAGAAAGGGAGACAAGAGAGGAGGGGGAGTGGTGTTTTTGATAAGGAATAACATTACAGCTGCACTGAGTGAAGGTACGTGCAGGGAAGTTATTTGGGTGCAACTGAGAAATAAGAATGGGATACTCACCGTATTGGGATTGTATTATAGACCCCCTAATAGTCAGACGGAAATTGAGAAACAAACTTGTCAGGAGATCTCAGCTATCTATAAGAATAATCGGTTGGTTATGGTAGGGGATTTTAACTTTCCAAACACAGTCTGGGACTACCATAATGTTAAGAGTTTAGATAGAGAGGAATTTGTTAAGTGTACAAGAATATTTTCTGATTCAGTATTTGGATGTACCTACTAGAGAAGGTGCAAAACTTGACCTACTCTTAGAAATAAGGCAGGGCAGATGTCTGAGGTGCCAGTGGGGGAGCACCTTGGGGCCAGCGATCATAATTCTATTAGATTTAAAATAGTGATGGAAAAAGATAGACCAGATCTAAAAGTTGAAGTTCTAAATTGGAAGAAAACCAATTTTGACGGTATTAGACAAGAACCTTCAAAAGCAGATTGGGGGCAGATATTCGTTGGTAAAGGGAAGCCTTCAGAAATGAGATAACGAGAATCCAGAGAAAGTATATTCCTGTAAAGGTGAAAGAAAAGGCTGGTAAGCATAGGGAATACTGGATGACTAAAGAAATTGAGGGTTTGGTTAATAAAAAGAAGGAAGCATATGTCGGGTATAGACGGAATAGATCGAGTGAATCCTTAGGAGAGTATAAAGGCAGTAGGAGTATACTTAAGAGAGAAATCAGGAGGGCAAAAAGAGGACATGAGATGGCTTTGGCAAATAGAATTAAGGAGAATCCAAAGGATTTTTACAAATACATTAAGGACAAAAGGGTAACTAGGGAGAGAATTGGGCCCCCCAAAGATCAGCAAAACACCCTTGTGTGGAGCCACAGAAAATGGGGGATATACTAAATGAGTATTTTGCATCAGTATTTACTGTGGAAAAGGATGTGGAAGATATAGAATGTAGGGAAATAGATGGTGACACCTTGAAAAATGTCCATATTACAGAGGAGGAAGTGCTTGATGTCTTGATATGCAAAAAGGTGGATACATCCCCAGGAGTTGATCAGGTATACCCTAGAATTCTGTGGGAAACTTGAGAAGTGATTGCTGGGCCTCTTGCTGAGATATTTGTGTCATCAATATTCGCAGGTGAGGTGGTGGAAGACTGGAGGTTAGCTAACGTGGTACCACTGTTTTAAGAAGGGTGGTAAGGACAAGCCAGGGAACTATAGACCAGTGAGCCTGAATTCGGTGGTGGGCAAGTTGTTGGAAGGAATTCTAAGGGTCAGGATGTACAGGTATTTGGAAAAGTGAGGACACATTTGGGATAGTTAATGTGGCTTTGTGCGTGGGAAATCAAGTCTCACAAACTTGATTGAGTTTTTTGAAGAAGTGACAAAGAGGATTAATGTGGGCAAAGAGGTAGATGTGATCCACATAGACTTCAGTAAGGTGTTTGTCATGGTTCCCCATGGGAGACTGGTTGCCAAGGTTAGATCTCACGGAATACAGGGAGAACTAGCTACTTGGATACAGAACCGGTTCAAAGGGAGAAGACAGAAGGAGGTGATGGGGTGGCATAGTGGTTAGCACTGTTGCCTCACAGCGCCAGAGACCTGGGTTCAATTCTTGCCTCAGGCGACTGACTGCATGGAGTTTGCACATTCTCCCAGTGTCTGCGTGGGTTACCTCCGGGTGCTCCGGTTTCCTCCCACAGTCCAAAAATATGCAAGTTAGGTGGATTGGCTATGCTAAATTGCCCAAAGTGTTAGGTGAAGGGGTAAAATGTAGGGGAATGGGTTTGGGTGGGTTGCGCTTCGGCGGGTCGGTGTGGACTTGTTGGGCCAAAGGACTTGTTTCCACACTGTAAGTAATCTAATCTAATCTTTAAAAAAATACATATGCTGCAGACCTATTTTTGTCGGTGGGCGGGGGGGGGGGGGGGGGGCGGGGGAGGTTCCCGTCCCCATCAGTGCTGGAAACCCACAGACGCATTTACACTGGGGAGAGACCGTTCACTTGGTCCGTGTGTGGGCAGGCATTCAGTCAGATAGGTCATCTGCAGAAGCACCAGCGGGTCCACACAGGAGAGATGCTGTTCACTTGCCCCGTGTGTGGGAAGGCATTTGCTCAATCATCTGCACTGCTGATCCATAACAGTGTCCACAGCAGGGAGAGGCCATTCACCCGCTCTCAGTGCGGGAAGGGGTATGCGAATTCTTCCAACCTGCAGACACACCAGCGGGTCCACACCGGAGAGAGGCAATTCACGTGCTTGGGGTGTGGGAAAGGGTTCACTTAATCATCTGCACTGCTGATCCACCAGCGGGTCCACACAGAGGAGAGGCCGTTCACCTGCTCAGTGTGTGGGAAGGGATTCAGTCATGTGGGCCATCTGCAGACACACCAGCGGATCCACACGGGAGTGAAGCCGTTCATGTGCCCAGTATGTGGGAGTAGGTTCGCTGAGTCATCTAAACTCCTGATCCACCAGCGGGTCCACACAAGGGAGAAGCCTTCCATCTGCTCAGTGTGCAGGAAGAGATTCAGTCAGATGGGGCATCTGCAAAGGCACCAGCAGGTTCAGACGGGAGAAAAGCCGTTGACGTGCCCCGTGTGCGGGAGGGGGTTCGCTGAGTCATCTACAGTGCTGACCCACCAGCGGGTCCACATGCGAGAGAAGCCCTTCACCTGCTCAGAGTGTGGAAAGGGATTCAGTCGGGTGGGTGACCTGTAGATGCACCAGCGGGTCCACACCAGGGAGTGGCTATTCACTTGTCCCGAATGCAGGAAGGCATTCAGTCATGTCAGTAACTTGCGGACACACCAATGGGTCCACATGGGAGAGAAGCCATTCACCTGCCCGAGTGCGGGAAGGGATTAATTGATGCCTCCGGCCTGCGGATGAACGAGCAGGTCCACAGTGGGGACAGCCCGCTCACCATCTCAAACGCTTTGACCTTGAGCCGTTTTTAAAAAAAACAGCTACATTTTGTACACCTTTTTGTTGGGGAGATCTGAAGCAGTGACAAAGCTGGGTTGCAATAAAGGTTACTTGAACTTTTCGTCGTACTCGGACCTTGAAATCTATGCAATCTTGCAGGCTTTTGTTTCAAAGCTGCTCATTTCTTTCAGCCTCCAGCACTAAGTTTCTGCTGTCATGTATCAGAAGAAGCAATGAATGAGTAGTTAGTATCATCAGAAATTGTAATTGTTTTCAGGAGTGCAAGTACTCCATTGCTTCATTGGCATTGTAAAGTTTACTGGCAGCACCAGGGGAGGTGTGAGCTGTGTTCACTGAAAATTATGTGGAAGAGCCCGTGTTGGACTGGCGTGGACAAAGTTAAAAATCACACAACACCAGGTTATATTCCAACAGGGTTTATTTGGAAGCACTCTCTCTCGGATCACTGCTCCTTTATCGGGTAGCTATGGAGCAAGATCACAAGAAACAGAATTTATAGCACAGGATTAGTGTCATGCAACTGATACCATATAATGAACAAACTTAGAATGCTGCTAAGTCTTTCATCTTTTAGAATGGGTTGAAGGTTTTGGTTCATTTAATATGTTAATCCCAGAGCTTCCTTAAAGTAATATTCTTGACATACCTCGTTTTTTAAAATCTGAAGTTAACATCTCAGCTCAGAAAATGCATTCAAGTTGAGGTTAGAGTCTGTCTATATCCAATCTTGAGTGACACTGATTCTAATTTCCAAAGTAGGAATTTTTAAAATATTACATGGATTGACTGCCTGCAGATTTTGCTCAAAAAGTGCACAGTAGAATGTATCTGCAAATGTGAGTTCGCAAATGAAAATTCACCCAAAAGACTTGTATGTATTTGTGCGTCCATCAGAGACAGTCTGTGCGTGCACATGTGTGTGTGCACGTGACTGTGTGTTTGTGTGTGTGCGCATGCTTGATAAAATGTGTGATGGAGTATAAGCCTTTGCGAGGGTGGGTATGCATGGGGAGAGTACGTCTGTGTATCTGGGAGAGAGCAAGTGTATGAGAAAGAGCGTCTGCATGAGTGTGTGTATATGTGCTTGTGTGTGAGTGTACAGTACAGTGGATGTAAACGCAAGGTCCCAGTTGAGGCTATCCTCACGGATACTGAACTTGGCTATCAATCTCTGCTCGGCCACTAGAAACAATTAAGCAGTTACACAACACACATTGGAGAAGGTTGGGTGGGACTTGTCTTTCAATTTGCTGGGAGGATCTGGATGCTGTGTTCTAGGGCAAACACATGTCAGAGAGATGGAGCTGGAAGCCAGGCTCCAGACATGTTGGGAGGAAATGGGTAAAGTTAACCGGACACTTTATTCCGGGAAATGGTCTTCCCCTCCAGATAGCCTTCTAATTGGGTCAGTGGACAGGGTCAGAGCGCGTATCAGACAGGTAAAGGAGATCTGAGAGAGGGCTGCAGGCCGGAGGAGCGAACTGGCTGGGCAGTGGGTGGTGACAGTAACGACAACACTGGGGAATGGGAGATGGTGGTGAGGGAACTGGCAGCAGGAGGCCAGATGACATCTCTGTCTGTCTGGCAGGAGAATTCAGGAACAGATGTGATCAGGGCTAGAGAGATGGGAAAGGGGGGTTGCAGCGGGTATGATTCAACAATGTCGGGAGGAGAGATCCTCTATTGCAGGCTCACGAGAAGTTAGAAGCTACAAAGACAAAGCCGAACCTCAAAGCTCTGGGTGGCATGGCTCAGCAGTTAGTACCACTGCCTCATGACCCCAGGGACCTGGGTTCGACTCCATCCTCAGGGGACTGTCTGTGGACTATGGCACATTCTCCACCTTGTGTCTGTGTGAGTTACGTCCACGTGCTCAGGTTTCCTCCCACATTTCAAAAATTTGCAGTTCAGGGTGGATTCGCCATGCTAATGTGGTCAGACATGTGCAGGTTAGGGTGTATTAGCAATGGGGAACTGCAGGGCTGTAGGGTAAGTGGGTGGGTCTAGGGTTAGGGTTAGGTTTAGGGTTAGGGTTAGAAGCTCGTCTGCTGTGGGAGGAATGGGTTCCAGTTCGTAGGACACTTGACATCAATCCTGGCAAAGATGGGATTTGTGCTGTCACTCCCTCCACCCTCTGCCCCCTTGTCCATTCTCCCCACTCCCACTTCCCCATCCATTCTCTCTCTCAGACACTGATACCCCCATTCTATCTCACTCCAAACCTCTGCTCCCTTCTCTCTTTATCTCTCCCCATTCTCTTACGCACCCCTGTCCCCCCAGTCTTTCCCCCACTCTGTTTCCCCAGTCTCTCTTCAGCCCCACCCTCTATACCTCTGTCCATTTTCTCTGTCTCCCCACACCCTCTGCACCCACCATCGATTCTCCCTCCCTTCCCACTCCCATCCTTTCTCATGCCTCAAGCCCTCTTTGATTGCTGAATCAAGCCCTTCAAAAACACGGAGAATGGATGGTGATGACTCTACCTGGGAGATGGGAGTGCATGAGAAATGGCTGGCCTTTAAAATTGAGAATAGCTAAAATGATATATTTAGAAACATCATAAAAGCCTGAAAGCATGTTCAATTTTTTAAAAAAGCTTCAGAATTCTTTGTCAAAATTGCTTGAAATATGCACAGTTAGGTCACAGCCGAGGACAGGCTGTAAGGGGTGGATGGTCTATTCCAAGTCTTGTGCAATTGTTTCCGAATATGTAGAAATCGAACCATAGATTTATGGACCATGGAAACAAACCTTTTGATCCACACCGACAAGATATCCTAAATTAATATAGGGACCTATTTGCCAGCATTTGGTCCATATCCCACTAAACCCTTCCCATTCATATACCCATCTGGATGCCTTTTAAATGTTATCATTGTCGCAGCCTCTACCAGTTCCTCTGACAGCTCATTCAATTCACGCACCACCATTTTCACGAAAACGTTACCCCTCAGCTCCCTTTTAAATCTTCACTCTCTCACCCTAAAGTTATGCCCCTCTAGATTTGAACAGCATTCTACCCTGGGGAAAACACATACAAAAGTTGAGCACCCAGAAAAAATGTAAACAGAATAATATAAAATGAAATAAAATAAAATAAACTATCGAGCCACGGTAGGAAAAGAAAATTGTGACTGCAGCCTTTTTTTAAACGATTGGCATTTAGGCACTTTAAATTTGTCAGTAGCACCAGCATCTTCGCACTGCATACTGCACATGCTCCTCGGTGTCTGCAAGCTCTGTGAATGTTCATCGGTGTCAGCAAAATAATGCGCATGCTCCTCGCTCACCGCGGAAACGGCCTGCAACATTTTTTAATGGACCAATGAGGAGCCCTGGACAACTGGAAGGAGTGTGGTCCTCCTGCCAGTCACAACCCTCCTTTTGTCTGAATGCAGACATTGGACCATGAGCTTCGGAAGTTGCTGCTCCTCTCTCTGAATGAAGATTGGGTTTCACCCCAAACTGCAACTTCTTTCCTCTGTTCAACATCTGTTCGTACAGCACTCTTTTCTTACCGCGTTTTCCATTTCTTTGTTTCATTCTGGGATTCAATTGTTGACTTGCAGGAACTGAAAGGAAAGGGAGTGAATCTAGGGAGGGGACAGACTCTGGAAAGGTCTGGGTCTCAATTGGCAAACACATGGCAAATGCAGTCCATCTCGTCCATGCTGACTATGTTCTCAAATTAATCTAGTCCCACTTGCTAGTATTTGGCCCATATCCCTGTGAACCTTTCTGATTTATGAATTTATGCAAATGTCTTTTAAACGTTGTCACAGTACCTGAATCCATCACTTCCTCTGGACATTCATTCCACATAGAAACTGCTTTCTTAAAAAAAAGTGATCCTCGTTCTTTTGAAAAAATCTTTCTCCTCTCACCTTCAACATTTGCTCCCTAATCGTGAAACCCCCGCCCTAGGGAAAAGACACTTGCTGTTTACCCCATCTATACCTCTCATGATTTTATAGTCCTCTACAAGGTCACCTCTCAACCTCCTATGCTCCAGTGAAACATTTCCCAGCCTATCCGCCTAGATGTATGTATTCAAATGAGAGAGGAAAGAAACTTTGATATAAATTAGAATTGGTTGGATGTACTGATGGTTTGAGGCTTGGCAGATGGATGTACTGATGGTTTGAGGCTTGGCAGATGGATAATTTAATGCGAGCTGTTGCAAAGAGACCTTGGAGTGCAGGTTTATAGTTTCTTGCAAGTGCAGAAGCTGGTAGATAGGATAACGAAAGTGTTTGGTATGCTTTGATTTATTGGTCAGAGCATTGAGTATAGGTGTTTGGAAGTCATGTTGCAGCTGTGCAGTGTTCTATGTTCTATGTTTCTTCCTGCCTTTCTGAGACCCTCTGTCTCTCTCTGACTCTCTCAGTGACCCTGTAACTCTCTCTGACTGTAGTGTGGGAGCACTGTTCATTGCTGAGCACAAATCCTGCCTTAGAAAAGTGTCTAACAGTTTGGTTTAATCACAGACATCCCTGTGTCAGTCCTAGAGCTGAATGCTCACGTGGAAATGAGGTAGTGGAGGGAGACAGCACCCCTTTAAACCGCTTAGTTCAACCTCAATTCAGTATATTTTCCAGAAAGACGATGAGGAGATTTACTGGGAATACTCCAACCACAGCAGAACCGTACACACAATCATCAACATCAGCAAAAGTCAAGAGGGCAATTAGCACTGTGCTGTTTCTAACCAGGAGGAAGAATCTCTCCTGAACAGCAAATTCCTCGCCGTTTCAGTGATCAGTAAGTTTGTAAGCAACTCTGTACAAATCCAAATTATCGGAGCAATGTAACAGCATTGGGGCAGCGTGCAGAGGGATGTTACTTTGCATGCTGGAGAGTTTCAGTGATAGAGAGAGATTGGATAGACTGTGGTTGTTTTCCTGAGAGCAGAGGAGATTGAGTGTCGTGACATGATTGAAATGTATAAAATAATGGGTGTAGATAGGGTAGACAGGAAGAAATCCCCCTTGATGGAGCGACCAATGACTGGGGGAGGGGCATAGATTGAAGGTAAGGGCCAGGAGGTTTCCAGGGGGATGTGAGGGAAAACATTTTCACCCTGTACGAGTGAGAGAGGCAGAAATCCTCATCACATTGAAGAAGAATTTATATGTGCACTTGCGATGTCAGGCTAGAGTCATATTAAGTGGTCCTTGACGTTTCACTCGTATTTTCCTGCAGAAATACGAGCTTGGGTAAGATGAATAGCCAAGTTCTTTTCTGCAGGGCAGGGCAGTCCAAGACTAAGGTGAGAGGGGAAAGATTTAAAAGCGACCAGAGGGGTAACTTCTTCACACGGATGGTGGTGCATATTTGGAATGAGCTGCCAGAGGAAGTGGTGGGAGTGCGTACAATAACAACACCTAAAATAGATTTGGAAAGATACATGGTTAGGAGAGGTTTAGGTGGATATAGGCCAAATGCAAACAAATGGGACTAGTTTTGTGAGTGTGGCCTGGTCAGCATGGATGTGTTGGGCCGACGGGTCTATTTGCATGCTGTATGACCCTATGACTGGGAAAATGTTATCAGAGAATAGAGTTGGTTGCTTTTGACTGGCATTTTTGACTGGATTCAGTCGGTCAAAGATCCTGTTCCTGTGCTGTAGACCTCTGACTCTACAATTCCTTGTTAAGCAATCCATCAGAGAAAGGTAGAAGGTTAGACAATATGAACTGATGGAGGCTGATGGTAACACCAAAGATGTTTATGTGGGGTAGGGTGTTTATGTGGGCACAGTGACGGTAACCCCCATGATGTTGACAATGGGGATGGGGGCAGTGATGGTAACCCTCAGGATGTTGATAGTGGGAAGAGTGTGGAGGCAGTAACGTTAACCTTCAGGATGTTGATAGTGGGGATGGGGACAGTGACTGCAACCCTCACGATGTTGACAGAGGGGTGGGGACAGTGACGGTAACCCCTAGGATGTTGATAGTGGGGATGGGGACAGTGATGGTCACGCCCAGGATGTTGATAGTGGGAAGAGTGTGGGGACAGTGACGGTAACCCCCAGGATGTTGATAGTGCAGTGGGGTGGGGACAGTGATGGTAATACCATTGAACATTGAGAGGCAATGGTTGAATGATTTGGCCATCCATTGTTAATACAAATCTTTTGAAATGTAGATTTTACAACATAGGGAGACTTTGCAATTATGAGAAATCTTGCTTGTTTTATTACTTTCCATCAGTTATTATCTTGTCATCGAAGATAACATCTGTGAAAAAGGAGACAATTTCAGCGTCCAATCTTTTATTTCCTCTTTGTCTTGTTTTCTTCCAGTTCCTGTTGCTGGGGTTTTCCTCACCCCCAGAGCCAATAAAATGAAGATTCTGATTGGGCGTTGTCTTGTTCCAGAGTGTGCACTGAGCCGAGGTACTAGACACTACTTACAATGGTACTTTCAACAGAAAGCCTTAAACAATGCCAGCAGGAATTACAACTCTAGCTCAGACAGGACAGAGGTGGTCATTGAATCCTTCCAGTCCCAGCACCAACACCAATAACAGTGTGTCGTGATCAACAAGGGTCCCATTGGAATGATATTTAACGTGACCAGTAATTCCATCGACCTCACAGTGCCAGGTAATGATCCATGCTTATTCTTCACTGGGGTGCAGCCGAAGACTTGATATGAATACTCTAAAAAAATTGCCTCAGACACTCAACAGGTCTGGCAGCATCCGTGGAGAGAGAGAGAGAGAGAGACAGAATTAATGTTGCAGGTTATAAACACAAAGCGCTGGAAAAACTCAGCAGGTCTGGTAGCAGAGAGAGAGTGTAACATCCTTGCTCCAATAAGGGAGACCTTCACAGTGAGACGATTCAAGTCCAGGAGCAGGGATGGCTTGCTACAATTGGACAGGGTGAGACCAAGGTGTGCAGTTTGGGGTCTCCTTATCTGAGGAAGGACATTGTGCCTGTGGAGGCAGTGCTGCAAAGGATTCCTGGGATAGCAAGACTGGAGACAGATGCGATCAGTCAGGATGATAGTCACTGGAGTTGAGAGGAATTAAGGTGAAGTCTCATAGAAATCTGAACAAGGACGAGACAGAGTAAACACAAAGACCAAGTGTACCCAGTGACCAAACGGAGAATCAAGAACCAGGGGGTCACTGTCTGAAGGAGACGCAACAAGACTAAAATGGGGAGAAATGTCTTTACCCAGAGAGTGGGGAGCCTGTGGAATTCTCTGTTCAGGATTGAGTTCTCAGGGACTAAAGGAGAGTGCGGGGAGGCACAGGACGAAGTTAGGTGATCAGCCACGATCCCATTGAATGGATGGAGCAGGCTGGAAGGGCCGACTGGCCTCCTCATGATGATATTTTCGATGTTTCTCTGTGAATGGCCCAGTTGCTGCTGACGGGTGGATGACACAAGGAAGTTTTGCCTCGATATATGTAGGCAGGGAAAATGAGGGACAATAATTTCCAGTCAATAATTTAGAATGTGGATGCACTTTTGACTTCGGCATCAAATAGTCTAGGTAGGATTGGTAGGATGTTGTTAATGAGAAGCTGCACAGAAACAGTGATGTGACTGCGATGGTGAGAGTTTGGAGCGAATTTCGCAGACGCAAGGGTTTCCCTCCAATTGGACGGGTATTGGCAGGGAGTCAGGGCAACAGGGTACAGGAAACAGACCTTCACTTGATGTGCTGTTCAAAAGTGGCGGGAGTTTTGAAGGTTGATATGAATTTGAGAAAATCTCCACTTTCACTGAACCAGAAATGTTATAGAAGTATATATAGAAGTTTGTGGGCGCCACGGTGGTACAGTGGTTAGCACTGCTGCCTCACAGCGGCAGAGCCCCGGGTTCAATTCCCGCCTCAGGTGACTGACTGTGTGGAGTTTGCACGTTCTTCCCGTGTCTGCGTAGGTTTCCTCCGGGTGCTTCGGTTTCCTCCCACAGTCCAAAGATGTGCAGGTCAGGTGAACTGGGCATGCTAAATTACCCGTAGTGTTAGGTAAGGGGTAAATGTAGGGGTAGGGGTATGGGTGGGTTGCGCTTCGGCGGGGCGGTGTGGACTTGTTGGGCCGAAGGGCCTGTTTCCACACTGTAAGTAATCTAATATATATATAGTATCCTGTACCAGCGTTTCTTGGCTTTGAGATGGTGAAAACTAAGTACACTAACCTGCTATCTGTTTCGGAGTCATCTATAATCAAAAAACAATAAGTGGCATGGTGGCTCAGTGGTTAGCACTGCTGCCTCACAGCACCAGGTCCCAGATTTGATTCAAGCCTTGGGCGACTGTCAGAGTGGAGTTTGCACATGCTCCCAGTGTCTGCGTGGGTTTCCTCCGGGTGCTCCGGTTCCCTCCCACATTCCAAAGATGTGCAGGTCAGGTGAATTGGCCATGCTAAATTGCCCATAGTGTTAGGTGAATTAGTCAGAGGGAAATGGGTCTGGGTGGGTTACTCTTCGGAGGGTGGGTGTAGACTTGTTGGGCCGAAGGGCCTATTTCCACACTGTAGGAAATCTAATCTAATCTACTTTGCTGTAAGGACAACAACCCCGGTCTGTCCAATCTCTCTCGATCACTGAAACTCTCCATCGCCCGAGGCTATATGTAATACGTCTCCCTGTGCATCCTCTCCCAGTTCAGTTCGATGTGGGAAAAGACATTGGGAAAATGTCTTTTCTTTTATTTACTGCTTACTCAAATCATACATCAGGAAGGAAACACATAAGTTATTTTGGAGTGAAAAAGAGGGCAGTTAAGTTTTAATCGGTTCAAAATTGAAAACTGAGGTGAGGAGGATTTCTTCTCGGACTGTTGAGAGTCTTTGGAACTCCTTGCCACAGAGAGCTGTGTGTGGGGACAGGGAGCAGGTTTGATTCTTGATCAGTTTGGGAATTGAGGATGACATGTTAAGTGCAGGAAGGTGACCGTGAGGAATGATGCATCAGCCATGATGCTATTGAATGGCTGAGCAGGCTCGAGGGGCCAAATGGCCTTCTCGTGTTCCTGTCTGTGTTGGTTCTTCAGGGAATGAAATCTGCCCTTCTTAGTCTGCTCTGCACTTGATTCCTGTGCAAACTCTTCACTGCCTTCTAGCTGAGTAAGTCTATTTATTCATACAGATGTACACATGGAAACAGACCCTTCAGTCCAACCCACCCATGCCGACCAGATATCCCAATCCAAACTACTGCCAGATGCCTTTTAAATGTTGCTATTGTACCAGCCTCCACTTCCTCTGGCAGCTCATTCCATACGCGTACCACCCTCTGTGTAAAAGTTGCCCGTCAGGTCTCTTTTATATCTTTTCCCTCTCACACTAAACCTATGCCCTCTCCCTGTATTCCGTGAGATCTAACTTTGCTAACCAGCCATTTTGGTATAGCATTCACTTTCCACCTTGGCAGAAATGGCCACATCCTGTTCAGAATACAGAGAAATAACCAATATCAGGGTCAGGTTTTTGCTTGTTCAAATCATGTGATTTGCCAAGAGAAATTGGTCTGTATAATGACCCCAGATATTCATAGCTCCTCCTGTGCACTCCGATTGTCTTTCAGGCAAACTTTGTTATTCTCATCCATTTTCATAGAATCATACGGCACAGAAACAGGACCTTCAGCCCAACCCACCCATGGCGACCAGTTTTCCCAAATACAACTAGTGCCGTTTATCTGCATTTGGCGCATATCTCTCTGAAGGTTTCTTTCCAAATATCTTTCAAGTGTTGTAACTGTACCTGCCTCTACCACTTCTTCTGGCAGCTCATTCCATGTACGCACTGCCCTCTGTGTGATACGTTTGCCTCTCAGATCCCTTTTGAAACTTTCACTTCTCACCTTAAACCTATGCCGACTAGTTTTGAACACACCTACCTTGGGGAAAAGACCATACCTATTTACCTTTTCCCTGCCCCTCGTGATTTTATAGCCTCTATAAGGTCAGCCCTAAGCCTCTGACGTTCCAGGGGAGAAGAGCTCCCAGCTTATGCAGCTTTTTCTTAAAACTCAAACCCTGTAATGTAGCCACATCTTTGTAAATCTTTTCTGTACCATTCTAGCTTAAGAACATCCTTTCCACAGCAAGTTGACCAGAACTGTGCCCAGCATTCTAAAAGTGGCCTCACTAAATCCTGTACAATTGAAACATGATGCCCCAACTCCTGTCGTCAGTGCTCTGACCAGGGAAAGCAAGCATGCCAAAAGCCGCCTTCACCACAGTATCGAGCTGCAATGCACATTCAAGGAACTATCCACCTGCACCCTGAGGTCTTTTTGTTCGGAAACACTGCCCAGACTTGTACTATTAACAGTATAACTCGTGCCCTGGTTTGCCTTACTAAAATGCAACACATCATATTTATCTAAATTAAACTTCTTCTGCCATTCCTTGACCCAGTGGCCCAGTTGATCAAATTTCCATTTTACTCTTAGATAACCTTCTGTGTCCACAATGCCACCAATTTTGATCCTGCTCCTATCTACTAAATTTCTATGTTGGCATTTTTTGTCAGGTTGACCAAGTGGAGCAGCAACCATCCTGCACCACATATGCAGCCCTGAGACACATAGATACAGGAGGGGATGAGGGATCAGGTTAAGAGGAAGAGGGAAATGCTTATACCAGCCTTCCACGGACATTGAGACAGCACAGAAGAAAGCCTGTGAAGCTTCAAAATCGAACATAACAATCCTACCTTCCAGCAAATAAAGAGGACAAAGAAGAGAAGGCATAGAAATGACACGTTTCTGAGACTAGGATAGGCTTTGTCTCAATTCACTCAGCAAGATGTTAGTTCCAAAGATGGACTTGTCTTGAGAAACCATCTGAATAATTGTGTCTCTCCCAACCCTCAATGTGTCAATTTATCTCATTGTAGCACAATCTACGTATTGATGGCAGAGATTTGAAGTTTTATGCTGTTCATTCTTAACTTTAGCATCCATTTGATTTCCTGGCAAGTGGATCCAGGCAGACGAGCCAATGAATTGAATGTATTCTCCACCTTTTGTTGAAATTGTGGTAGAAATAACTTGTTTTCCAGCCCTATCTTCGTTGTCCTCTAACTTCATCACTGTTAATACACACCCAAATCTCTTTTCATACCTCATATGGAATCTACCTCCACCACGATCCCAGGCTGCACAATCCAAAATCCTAACAACTCTGAGTAAAGACATTTCTCCTCATCTCACTCCTCGCTCTCTTGCTTACAATCTTGAAATTGTGATGCCTAGTTACTCACATACCAACTAATGGTAACAAAATATTCTTCTTTCCTCTGACAAAATTCTTTATAATTTGGAACACCTCCATAATGCTCCTCTCTTAATCTTCTCTGCTCTGAGGAGGAGGAGCCTGGTGTCACTAATCCTTCCTTTTTGTAAAATCCTTCATTCTCATAAATCTTTAATGAACACTCTCCAGAGCGTGAAGTTCCTTCCTTAAATAAAGTGTCCAGAACTGAACACAAATGTGGTCTGACCAATGATTTGTGGACGTGTAGCATCACTTCCTTAGTTTTGTACTCAATGCCTCTATTTATAACGGCAAGAATCCTATTAGCCTTCTTCACAAAGGTTTCAGCTTGCCTAGCCAACTTCAGCGAATGATACACTTGAACCCCAAGGTCCCTCTGCTCCAGTGCTTCCCTCAAAGATGTACCATTGACATTGCATTGTTGCTCTGTGTTTCTGTTAGGAAAATGCATTACCTCCCATTTCTCTGCATTGGAATTAATCTGCCAGGTTTCTGTCCATTTGGCCAACTTGTCAATCCCCCTGTGAAGTCACACAGCATCATCCCCCCAATCACTCATCTCCCTGGGTTAGTATCAGTTGCAATTTCAAGATTATGCTTTCAACATCCAACACCTAATCACTTATATAACCAATGTAGTTATCAATGTGTACTCGTCATTTCTTCTATGTACATGTAACTATCAATCTCTCCTGTCAGTTTCCCTGATGTGAATGTGAGTGTATTTACCAGTCTGTTCCTGCTCTGTGAATTGAAACTGTCGATATTAATCTGTACTTGTCAGTTTCTCCTCTATCAATATGTGAATGCAGTTACCAATCTATGCCTCTCAATCTCTGCCTTGTCAATTGTGCATTTAAATATCGATTTCTACCTGTCAGATCCTGCTTGGTGAATGTGAAGGGACCAATATGTAACCTTTGTGATTCTGTGAATATGAGAGTGTTGTTATCAGACTGTACTTGTATGCTGTGTGAAACTGGGAGTGTAGTTATCATTCTGTTTCTGTCACTTTTATCTTTGTGAATGAGAGTGTAGTTATTAATCTGTCCCCGACAGTTACTGCAATGCGAATATGTGACTTAAGTTAACAGAAACTGACCGATGGAGACTGTTAGTCGCAAATTTGCATCACAGTAACTGTTGTCATAATTCGTTTGTCTGTTTCTGTGAAATGAATGAGTGTGTAGTTATTAGCATGTACTTGTCAAGTTCTACTCTTGTATATCGAAGTGGAAGCCAGTAATACTCTCTGTGTCTGTGTGATACATTCTGTGATAGTTGTTATGAGGGAGTTGAGACTGGGTCTTAATCTTTTCTGCATTTTGTGATTTCTGAGTTGACTGTCAGTCTGTGGAGGTGGGTGGGGGAGCGATGAGAAAGGGTGATGGCGGAAGGGAAACTCCTTAATTTTGATATCCATTCTGAATTATGGCCACATTTCCTGTTTGGGGTAGAGAGTCTACGATCTGTGTATCACTGAGACATTGAAGTTCAATTTGTCTCCAGACATTATTGGTGTTTTTTATATTATGGAAGAGCTTTATTCTGCATGTCAGTCCATTGCTGTTTGATATTTTTCTTACCAATTGTAACACAACAGCATGTCCTTTCCTTTCTCATCAAAATCAGAATCACTGATATGCTACAGCTCAGAAGCAGACCATTCAGCCTATTATGCCTCTACTGGGAAATTCTCTTATACATCAGTTCTGCAGTAATTGTTGGGAATGTGAACTTCATCGACTCATTGTCAGCGTCTAAATGGAAAGGACAATTTGATATCAGTTCTGCTGTCATCTGACTTTTAATAACTATAGTGCTAGTTTTGATATTTTTCCCACAATCTCAATCACACATCATTGGTCAGATCACATTTGTGTTCAGTTCTGGGCCCTTTTTTTAAGGGAGGACCCTCATGCTCTGGAGAGGGTTCATTGGACATTTACTGGATCTGATTCACTTATGTTCAGTGTGTGTTTGTGTCTGAGTGTAGTATAAACTCTGTAAATAAACTTTTCAGTTATGCTTATTTGCATTGCATTTCACTCTCAGATTATTGATACATTGTGTGTGCTTGCCTGTGTGTGCATGCCTTTATCAGGTGCTGCTGGGCACTGTCTATGCTCAGCTGTGATAAACGATGTTGAGAGTCAATTAATATCTGGAAATAATTGAGGCCAAATTTTATTCTTTTGCTCTCAGCCACTGGATGCTGAAATGAAGTGAGTTTACTATTGTGCTGCCAGTCTGTATCTCAGTTAATGTCTCCTGTAGTGAATGGGAAACATTCACTACAATTGTAGTTCTTCAATTGGTAGTGCCTGTAGGAATTACGTGCAAGTGAAAGTGTAACACTGCAACATAGAGGATGCTGTGCTGTTCTTCAGAGTCAAGGGAGGAATCTTGTATCGTGCAGAATCTAACAGGCAGTAATGATATAAAATGTTTGAACTGCTTGAAGATGAAATAAGCAGTTCTACAAACCTGCCAATTTTGGCTTTTTTCCCCCCTTTCTCCACTGCTTTGAAGGGTGGTTATTAGATTCCTTTGAGGCATTGTGAAAATTGCAGTCAGATTTCACGCTTTTTTGGGATACATCCTCGGGAGGGGGAGGAGGAATGCAGAACACTTTGTAGATAATTGCAACTAATTTTGAAAATAGGACATATTTATCTTCAGAATGTCATTAGTTTTTGTTTCAGTGCATAGTGATGTACTTTTCTGAACACTGCTGAACTAACAATCAATGTAAACTGAATCCATTTGCAACTAAGTGACAAACCATTCAACTACATTGGAGCTGACTGACCATGATGTTCCTTGTACTGAAAAGTCAACTGACTAATTCACTTCTATTTTCTGATGTAGACCCGGCTCTGTAGTGTGATGATGTACCATTAGCAGTACTCTTGTGTTACTCTATAGTAGGGAGGAGGAAAAGAAAAGGACTTTTATTTTTTGTCATGCCTTGCAGAATATGCAAACTGTCAAATTCAACTTATGGAATAATCAACACTGTGCAACTCTGCTTGAAGATGAAATAAGCAGTTCTACAAACCTGCCAATTTTGGCTTTTTTCCCCCCTTTCTCCACTGCTTTGAAGGGTGGTTATTAGATTCCTTTGAGGTATTGTGAAAATTGCAGTCAGATTTCACGCTTTTTTGGGATACATCCTCGGGAGGGGGAGGAGGAATGCAGAACACTTTGTAGATAATTGCAACTAATTTTGAAAATAGGACATATTTATCTTTAAAAAGGTTTCTGGTTGGACTGAAGCAGACAAAACAAAGTCTTCTACCACAATATGAAGAAATGGAGAATGTCGTTGTGATAAAGATTAGATTACTTACAGTGTGGAAACTGGCCCTTCGGCCCAACAAGTCCATACCGACCCTCCAAAGAGCAATCCACCTAGGCCCACAGTTTTGGACTGTGGGAGGAAACCAGAGCACCTGGGGGAAACCCACACAAACACAGGGAAAATGTGCAAACTCCACACAGTTGCCTGAGGCGGGAATTGAACGCAGGTCTCTGGCTCTGTGAGGCAGCAGTGCTAACCACTATGCCACCCACATGATGGGGATGGCAGCTCCTCTGCTACCATGATACATTTATGCAAATGGATGTTAGCTGCTCAGGATGAAAATTGTTAGCTGGTTATTTCTGGTCAGTGAAAACTCAAATCTTTTGAAGGGCCTGAATCTGTGCTGTCGGCCTCCCCTTCTCTGACAAAGAATCTGTGGGTAGAAATCATTTTGAGTGTAACATTTTCTGTCACTTGCAATGTGAATGGAACTGCAAGGCACTTAGACATTGTAACGGGTGTCAGGATGGTGTATGTTTTGAAACTCATCGTAAATCAGAGAGAGAGAGAGATAGAGACAGTGTGTGTGTTTGTGTTGCGGGAGGGAGGGGGGCAACATTTGGTTACGTACTTACACACTAATCATTCTATGTCAGGCTTTGATAGGGAATGTGCATATGGAATTCATATTATTTGATTGCCGTCTCTATATATATAAAACAAAAGATTAATTCTGTTGCTCTGAATTCCCGAGAGCTGTAATGTTTCCTTCAATATAAATTTGTACTCAGTATCTATTTTACATATGGTTGCCCAAAGTAATCATATCAGCTATTTGTCACCTTGATTGTAACATTAAAATTATTGTTACCAAATGCAGACGATATAAAGATTGGTGGACTTGTGGGTAGTGTAGAAGCTTGTCAAAGGATACAGCAGGATATGGCCTGAAAATATGGCAGATTGAGTTTAATCTGGCAAAATGTAAGATACTGAACTTTGGGAGATCAAATTTTAAGGAATGGTATACTTGAAATGGCTGGACTCTGAAAGTCATTGATGTACAGAAGGATCTTGGGGTTCAAGTCTCTAGCTCCCGGAAAGTGGCCATGCAAGTAGATAGGGTGGTATCTAGAAGAAGGTGTCTGGCATGCTTGCCTTATTGGTTGGGGCATTGAGCACAAATGTCAGGATGTCATATTGCAGCTTTAAAGGATTTTGGTTAGGGTCATGCTTAGTTTTGTGACAAAACATCAATTCTGTCCATCTCAGTTACTGATACCTGAAATGTTTCCTTCAATATTTGTACTCACTATCTACTTAATATATGGTTGTTCAAACTAACAGCATCGGCTATTTGTTAACCTCTATTGTAATGTGAAAAGTATCCTTAGTGAAGTTCAGAACCCATGAGGACAGCCTCAAATCGGAACCTTGGGTTCCTGTCACACTACGCACTCTCTCACTCACACACACGCACACACTCATGCAGACCTTCTCTCATCCACACACTTCCCCTCATAAATACACCCCCCACACTCACACTTATGCACACACCCTCTCACAGGCTAACACCATCACACTCATATACACAAACTTTATCAAGCGTGCACACACACATTCGCATATGTACTCACACTCCATACATACACACACACACTCTCTCTCACACTCACAAGTCTATGAGGTGAATTTGCATTTGCAGAATTATATTTGCAGATACATTCTATTTTGCTAAAAAAGGGCACCATCTGCAGGCAGTCAATTCATGCAATATTTTATATATTCCTACTTTGGCAATAGAACCAGTGTGACTCAAGACAGACTCTAACCTCACACCTTTAATACTTCACCTGAGCTGATGTGTCACCCATTTTTAAATAAAACCTGAAGTCATCTTGAGAATGTGACTTAAAAGATGTATACATTAATGAACTGTGACTTGCAACCCATTCTAACAGCAATCTAGGTTTCTTCAAAATATCGGTTGCATGACACTATAATCTTTTGCGATAGATTCTGTGTCTCGTGATCCTGTTTCACAGCTACCTGATGAAGGAGCAGCGCTCTGAAAGCTAGTACTTCCAAATGAACCTGCTGGACTATAATCTGGTGTTGTGTAATTTTTCAATTGTGGTCGGCACATTACAGGAAGTACGTGGAGGATTTAGAGAGGGTGCAGAAGAGGTTTGCCAGAATGTTGTCTAGCGGGTATGAGCAATAAAGAGAAGCTAGAAAAGCCCAAGTAGTTTTCTTCTGAGCAGCAGAGACAGAGGGCAGACTTAATAGAAGTCTATAAAAGTTTGAGAAGAGTTGTAGCTCAGGTTGAGGTTCTGGATCTAGGTTTTCTTGCTTAGCTGGAAGGTTCGTTTTCAGATGCTTTGTCACCATACTAGATACCATCATCAGTGAGCCTCCGGATAAACCACTGGTGGTATGTGAAAGGGGGAGTTTGAACTTTAGAAATTGACACTTTGACAGGAGTTCAAAAATTTGCTTCCTGAATTAATGAGAACTCATGTGGAAGAGCAGAGAGTTAAAACAGCAAGACTGGCATCAGAAATGGCTGATGATTGAGTTGAGCAATAAATCAAAATTGGCCTGCCAAAATCAATTTCAATCCATGAGGGATAATAATTGTGGATAAGATAAATTCTCACATGGAAAATAGAAAGTAGATCTGTGTGAAGATCATAAGGATGATTTACTATCGGGTAAAAAGGAAGCCCTTCTAGGGGAAAGAGAAGTGAAAAAGCTCTGATGTTTTCAATAAAGTAGGCCACATGAAATCAGTGTTGGTGGGTTAGGGAAAGCACTGAGAAGTCAGACGTAAGAAAACAGGAAAAGCCAGTGAATTTTGTTGGAGTGGTAACAGAGAGCACTGTGGAAATTAGAAAGCTGCACCAGAAAGTACAAGCTGGTTGGAGGTTGTTTATGGAGGAAGTACCAGATCTTCTTAAACCATACACCGTGAAGGTAAAGTTTACTCACGTAGGTCATGAGCAGCAGATAAAGAGGTGACAATATTCACACATATCTGTATCTGTGTGACAATATTCACACACATTCACTCAATCTGTGATGCTAAAAGATATATGTACTTCTAAGGACTATTGCCAGAAAAGGTACGAGTAACGGGAATTCACATTGAGACAAGAAATGCTCAATTGTCAGAAGTGAGATTAGAGTGTCCAGTGAAGAGGGGAGAAGTCATAGTGGGAGCACTGGACAAACTTTCAGCTCCAGGAATACAATTTATCGTTGCTAATGATGTTGCTAATTCACCGGTAGGAGTGATGCCGACTGTGGTTGAAAGGTCAATGGAAATTCCAGCATCTGCACTATTGCAGGACACACATCCTGGAATATTTCCTGACTGTGTGGTAACAAGGTCACAAAGTCACCAGTTGAAACAGGAAAGATCAAAGAGTACAGATAAGAAAGTTGAAGGGAAATTAACAGAGGCCATGTTTGATCAGATAGTTGAGACAAACCAGGAACAGATAGACGACAAAGCAGACATCCTTACCTCAGGTAAGTTAACTGAGTTACAGCAGAAAGATGAAAATTTAAAGCAATTGTATCAAAAGGCATACACACAACGAATCCAAATGTATCCCTGATTATTATTATCTTAAAAATGATGTCTTAATGAGGAAGTGGAGAACATCACATATTCAGGCAGATGAGAAATGGGCAGAAGTTTATCAAGTTGTATTGCCAGTGGGTTATAGAAAGGACGTGTTGCGAGTAGCCCATGAGGTACCTGCATAGATTGTGTGCTTGAAATTCATATTATTTAATTGTCATCTCTGTATGTGACAACTATTCAGTAAAAGATGAATCCTGTCCTTCTCAGTCACAGATAAACTCCATGTATTTACATGTTACATCTCGGTTGGAGAATTTGAGCTATAGGCAAAGGACGAATAGGCTCGAACTGTATTCCATGGAGAGTGACCTTATAGAAGTTTATAAAATCATAAGGCGCATGGAGAAGTGGTGGAGCCTGGTACAATTACAACATTTAAAAGGCATCTGGGTGGGTATAATGAGAAAGCCTTAAAGCTTGTCCTTAAATACTTAGTCGAAATGTAATTTTGAATTATAGAACACAAGAAAATAAACAGGGCAGGCAGGGGGGTATCAGGCCACAAAAAGGGGGACCTCGGATGTGCAGAAGATAAAGAACATCTGTGATAACAGGATGCTCTAAAGCAATTAAGAACATTTGCCTTAACATCAATGAATCTGTGTAAAAGGCACACAGAGTGATAACATTCACTGTTGTTAACTTGTAAAATTAATGACAGTGTTTGATTGTATCTCGGAAACTTTGTATCATCTCAGAATCATATCAAAAGGCTTGTAATAAACGGTCAGTTCCTATCAATTATAATGCATACTTATTGTGTGTGTGTGTGTGTGTGTGTGTGTGTGTGTGTGTGTGTGTGTGTGTGTGTGTGTGTGTGTGTGTGTGTGTGTGTGTGTGTGTGTGTGTGTGTGTGTGTGTGTGTGTGTGTGTGTGTGTGTGTGTGTGTGTGTGTGTGTGTGTGTGTGTGTGTGTGTGTGTGTGTGTGTGATATGAATGTTTTGAATTTATTTCCTTTTTCGTACTTTATGATGATTGAGTAGCCATCGCTGATTATGAAATACAAACTCTAAAATGTAATATTGATGAAGCTTTAACTTACTTGGTGTTCTTATACACCATGACTGCCCCACTGTCAATTCTAACTCGTCGTATCTTATGTCTTCTTTGAATTTGACCCACAACTATGAAAAGAAAGCATGTTAATTCAAGGCTAATAGGGCGGCACGGTGGCACAGTGGTTAGCACTGCTGCCTCACAGCATCAGAGGCCCGCGTTCAATTCCCGACTCAGGCGACTGACTGTGTGGGTGTGCTCGGGTTTCCTCCCACAGTCCAAAGATGTGCAGGTCAGGTGAACTGCCCGTAGTGTTAGGTAAATGTTGGGGAATGGGTGGGTTACGCATCGGCAGGTCGATGTGGACTTGTTGGGCCGAAGGGCCTGTTTCCACACTGTAAGTAATCTAATGAATCATTTAAAATTTAACCTTTCAGCCTCAGGTACAGAATAATTATGTAAAAATTATTCTAAACCTAACATTGAAAAGATTCTGACACAATCTGTCACAAAGCCATTTTATGGTCAAAGCTTGCCCTCCTCGCTAAGATGCCATTTTGTAAAGCAATGATATATGACATGCAAGCTGTGCAAGTTACCTTATGACCTCTCCCACTTAGTTTAGACTGATACCTCTTTATGATAGGGACTTACCTCACCAACAGGCGCCTGACTCGGCTGGATCTATTTCCCCCCCCCCCCGATGGATGGTTGAGGGCCCACAGGAGTGATCAGTTAAGCGCACACAGACTGGTTAATTAATGTCTCTGCCTTACAAATTATTGCCTTTCCACTGTCTGTCTAATTAAGAACATGCGGTGTTTTATGTAAACCTAGAATCTGGTTTCCAGCATCTGCAGTCCTTGTTTATACCTGGCAACATTCTCGTAAATCTCCTCTGCATTCTGTCCAGAGCAATGACGTCCTTCCTGTGATATAGGGACCCGACTGCACACAATACTCCAGTTGTATCCAGCAGTGCCTTGTACAGTTTCATTATTACATCCCTACTTTTGTATTCCATCCCTCTTCCTACGAAGGAGAGCATTGTGGGTGCCTTCTTTACATCCCCATCTGCTTTTAGGGACCTGTGTACTTGCATACCGAGATCTCTCAGTATATTCCCATTTATTGTCTATTCCCATTTACTGAGGAGAAAGTGAGGTCTGCAGATGCTGGAGATCAGAGATGGAAATGTGTTGCTGGAAAAGCGCAGCAGGTCAGGCAGCATCTAGGGAACAGGAGAATCGACGTTTCGGGCATTAGCCCTTCTTCAGGAACCATTCCTGAAGAAGGGCTAATGCTGAAACGTCGATTCTCCTGTTCCCTAGATGCTGCCTGACCTGCTGCGCTTTTCCAGCAACACATTTCCATCTCTATTCCCATTTACTGTTTGACTTCACAAAATACATTCCCTCACACTTATCAGAGCTGAACTCCATCTGCCACTTTTCTGCCCACTCCACCAAACCATCTATGATAGTTTTGGAGCTTACAGCTATCCTCTACATTATCCATGATGTGGCCAATTTTGGTGTCATCTGTAAATTTCACAAATCTCCCCACCACATTCAAGTCCAAATCACTAATGTAAAAAACAAACAGCAGAGGTCCCAACACTGAGCCATGCAGAGCACCACTTGAAGCAACGTTCCATTAACAAGAGCAGCCATCAACGATTACCATTTGTTTCCTGTTACTAAGCCAACTTTGCATCCAATTCTCTACATTACCACGTATCCCACACCTTTTACTTTTTGGACCAGTTTGCTGTGATGTTTCTGCTCCTTTAAGAATCTTGTAAAAGACACAGGCTCCAAAAAGTCTGACTTGATGGTTTTAGGACCATTTTGATTATAGCTAACAGGTAATGCCTCAGGCAAAATGCTTCCAAATTTTGAAAAAGAACACTTGTAAAATGAAAGGGGAGTGGCCCAGTTTTCCCAGCTCAGCTTTTCTCTGGTTTGATTTGCTGTTGACTGAAAGCGGTCAGGTAATTGAAAAAGCTGTTGAACCCAAAGACGCAGGTCCATGCTGGTACCCTCTCTCTCTCTGACATCTCTCCTGTAAGACCCTGTGTTGGTTTTACCTTTTTGTGCCAAAGGGTGTTTGTGGGGATTGTTGCAAGTATTGGGAACAATATTGTTAAGTTCGTATAAACTGTTGGGTTTTTGGATAGGTTAACATATTTAGCATTCTATTGTCTTATAAGACATAGGAGCATTTGTTTGTGTTTCATTTGATAATCTTGTAAATCAATTCTGTTTAGTTTAAAACAACATGGTTTGACCAGCAACATCGCTTCTGGAATATTCGCGTTACACCTGCTTAAAACAACTAGCAAAGTTAGGGTGCAGGCTACTTGAAAAGTTATTAGGGGATCTGGCATGGTCCTTACCAGTTAGGGGGTTCTTTGCAGGATTTGTTCTGTAGTTCAGACTTGGGATTAGGGTTGTTGGACTCTAAGGCAGCGAGTGGTAGGCGTTAGTGTCTTTTGTTCTGGGCTTTGAATTCAGTTGGTTTAAACAGTGTTTGGGGAGGCAATGACTCTTTCAGTGAACAAGAGTTTTCTGTGGGGGTGGAAGAAGTGATTTTGGGCCTTTTACAAAAGGTGATTAAGGGTGAGCTGCTGTAAATAGCAGACAAGCTGGGATTGAGGCTGTGTCCTTCCATGAGGAAAGGAGGGATAATTACAGCAGTAGCTCAGCATTTAAATTTGTTGGAAACACCATCAGAATCTTCAAAGATGGCTAACATTCAATGGAAAATTCAGCAACTTGAGTTAGAGGCAGAACACAAGGAAAGGGCGACAGAAATTAATTCTTTTGAATTATGATTAAATACAGAAAACAGCGTGAGGACAGAGAGAGAAAAGGAGAGCAGGGAAAGGAAGAAAGAGAGGGAGTTTGAACTTTGGAAATTGGCACTTCCTGAATTAGTGAAAACTCATGTGGAAGAGCAGAGAGCAAAAACGACAAGATTGGCAGCTGAAATGGCTGATGGATATGAGTTGGTCCATAAGTCAAAGTTTGGCTTCCAAAACCAATTTCAATCCATGAGGGATATAAGTTGAGGACAAGAAAAATCCTCACATGGAAAGGAATAGATCTCGGTGAAGATCATAAGGATGACTTACCACAGGGTAAAAAGGAAACCCTTGAAGGGGAAAGAAAAGTTAAAAAGCTCTGGTGTTTTCGCTGCACGACAGTAGGCTACATAAGTCAGTGTTGGTGGTTAGGAAAAACACTGGGAAGCCCCCCAAATGTAGGAAACAGGATAAGGCAGTGAATTTTGTTGGAGTGATAACAGAAAGTACAATGGAGGTTCAAAACCTGCACCAGAATGTACAAGCTGGTTGGAGGTGCTAGATTTTCTTAAGGTAAGAAGATCTAGCAAAATCTAGCACCTGTGAAGGACTATTGCACCATCCACCTCTGAAGGTAAAGTTTACTCACATAGGCCAGGAAGAGCAGGCAAAGTGGTTACAATAATAAGAGATTTAAAGATCGTCTAAATCTGTGATAGTGAAAGATGAGGAGATATGCACCTCTGAAGGACTATTGCCAGAAAAAGGTTCTAGTAACAGGAATTCATGTTGAGACAAGAAACACTGAATTGTGAGAAGTGAGATTAGAGTGTCCAGTGAAGAGTGGAGAAGTTGTGGTTGGAGCATTGGACAAACTCTCAGCGTCAACCACAACTTATCCTTGATATTGTTGAATCACCGGTAGGAGTGCTGGCTACTGTTGTTGAAAAGCCAATGGAAACTCAGGCAACTGAATTATTGCTGGACATATATCCTGGGATTATTCCTGACTGTGTGGTGATAAAGTCACAGTCACCAGTTGAAACAGAAAAGATCAAAGAGTACAGATAAGAAAGTTGAAGTGAAATTAGCAGAGACCTTATCAGATCAGATGGTTGGGACAAACCGGGAAGAGACAGATGATAAAGCAGACGTGTTTAGCTTAAATCTTAAGCAAATATGTATCAAAAGGCATACACAGAAGAATGTGAATCTGTCCCTGCATCTTTAAAAATGATGTCTTAATGAGGAAATGGAGACCATCACATGTTCAGGCTGATGAGAAATATGCAGAAGTTTATCGAGTTGTATTGCCAGTGGGTTATAGAGGGAAGTGTCGAATAGCACATGAGCTCCCACGAGGAGGTCATTTTGGAGTGAGAAAAACTCAGACTTTTGCACAGATTGATTGGAATTCACATTTAATTGTCATCTCTCTGTCTGAGAATTATTCAGTAAAGGATTAATTCTGTCTTCCTCAGTCACAGATAAACTCCATGTAAATGTGTTTCATCCAGGTTGGAGGATTTGAGCTATAGGGAGAGGCTGAATAGGTTGGATCTGCTTTCCCTGGAGAGGGACCTTTTATAGAGGTTCGTAAAATCACAAGGGCCATGGAGAAGTGGTGGAGACTGTTACAATTGCAACATTTAAAAGTCATCTGGATATGTATATGAATAGGAACGGTTTAGATGGACATGGGCCATGTGTTGGCAAATGGGACGAGATTTGGTTAGGATACCTGATCAGCGTGGACGAGTTGGATCTCAAGGTCTGTGTTCATGCTGTACCTCTCTATGACTCAATGATTCCTTGTGCTCTCCAACAGGACAGGAATTGTGCCGCGCTGCACCTTGTCTGGAGATTGTGTTTGTTTTTTCATATGATTCGATACCAATTGAGTGAGACCTAGAAATGGAGCAACAACTGCACAGCTCCATGAATGGGACTACTCACCACCGGGATGCTAATACAGTTCAATATCCAACTCTCAACATACTACCTGTTGGAGAGAGGGAAAACGACGTGATATCTAATTTTTTTTTCCCAAGACCCATATGTTTGTCTTTTCCCATTCCTTCAGTCGGTCTGCGGTTCCACTATTGATGGCACACTTTCAACAAACAATGGGAAGCAGAATGAAATTTCAACAAGGTTGAGATGATTAAAACCTCCAAGAATGTCCCTCAGCAGCTTCTTCCCGCTCTGCCTCCCTCAGCAGGCCCACACACAGCCCGAGAAAGGCCTCTCTCTTCCCCCCAGCCCGCTCAATCCAAGTTCCGGGACCAGTTCCTGCTCTTACAAACAGCCCCCGGTTCTCCCTGAACTCACCCCGAATCAATCCCGGTCTCGGAGCCCCCTCTGTGTCCCAGGCTCCCATCCCGATGTGCTGCTGAAAGGAGCCTGCTGTTCCCTCGCTTCCCTGGGCGCTGATCTCTCCATTGCGGTCTGTTTCAAACAAACCTCTTGCACTCACTGAGTAAATGCTCCTCAATGGCAGCGCTGGGGGAGGGCCTCACGCATGCGCTCATCTACTCAGGAACTGTCAGCTTTGGGGAGAAAAGGTTCAGTCCCAGATATAGTTGGGGGTGGAGTGAGCTGGTGGCGGAGCTGGATGATCAAAGCCATTTCCTTGCTCAGTCCGTCAACTCAGTTTCCTCTGCGGACCCACCTCTCAATCTCTGTCAGCTCTTATTCAGTCAGACCGGGCTGTATAAAAAAGGAAGGGAAGCAAATCTCTGTTGCTCAACATGAATAAGTTTTTAATCTATTGCCATCCATGTCCGGGTAGCATGGTGGCACACTGGTGCCAGAGACCCACTTTCAATACTAGCCTTCGCTCATTGTGCACATTGCACTTTGACATGCTCCCCATGTCTGCATTGGTTTTGTTATGGCACGGGCTAAATCCCTTCGCTAATTTAAAACCAGCAACACAGAAAAGATTTATCCCATGCAGTAATCTGTGGAAGAATGATAGGCCAAGAACTAGTTAAAGTAAAGATTAACACTTTATTTATTAAAGTATAACAGAGTGTGATTAACTAACAACTATGTACAACTCATTCCTCTAACTTATCTTCTATAATACTAGTCCAATAGAACTCCTGATTAAGATTTACAAAACAAAACTTCTTTTCTCAAAACCAGACAGCTTTCAGTTCTTTTCTGTATTCCTGTCTTATGTTCTTCTTGGAGATTGTGCTACACAGCTTGATAAAGGTACCTTAAGGAGAGCTATTTTTCAGGCAGTCTTTTTACATGCTGATGGCTTGGCAATTCTCCTCCCAATTGTTCAATTTTCCCTGGTCTTATACCTCCGGAGCATCGGACTGTATCACTGGCTTTTAAGATTGTCAATATACTCAATTTAAACTGGATTGGAATTTGATATTTTCTGTATTTAATTTAAACTAATTGGTTGAATTCAAATGTTTTTGTCTCCAGGCAAACAGCTACTTGGGTTGTTCGACCAAATGTTACTTTTTTTTCGGAACACTTGGTGATGTCCGGTAGTTCGATTGGCTAGTAACTTTCTTAAAGGTACAGTACATCCACATCTTCAAAACAGTTTCCTCTGGGTGCTCTAGTTTCCTTCCACAGTCCAAACATGTGCAGGTTAGTTGGATTAGCCATGCTAAATTGCCCTGTAATATTTAGCAATGTTCAGACTAGGTGGGTTAACTATGGCAAAGATGTGGTTATGGGTGGGAGGGTGTAGTCTATATCCAGGTGGAATGCACTTTGGCAAGTTGTTGCAGGCCGATGGGCCGAATGACCTCTATCTGCACTGGAGAAATTCTATGTACTGTAAATGAAAGTGAGACTTTTTATACCATTGTCAGTCTCTGTCACTCTAAAGCAGTTTGGATAATTTCCACAACTTTTATTCGATGGCCCAGTTTATGATTGTAAGTTATTTTCTGGATTGGTCAGTTTCTGGTCTGAATGTGTACTTTGAATATGAGAGTTTTTTCATTCTGTGTCCAATAATCTCTGGGTATCTATCTGAAAGTGTACCTTTTCATGTCAATGTTTGATTTTCCTTTGGACCATTTGAAAACAAAGTGTTATTCAGTCATTTTGTCTGAGATGTGTTCTGTTTTCTCCTTTTGGAAACAAATTAAATTGCAATATTTGTTTCAATCTGGCACTTGGCCTGCTATTTAATTCCTCCAGGTTGGACAAAAAGATTGATAGATGAATTTCATACAGTCAGAGAGTCAGACAGCTAGTTTAAACCATGGTGAGATAATTGGATGAATAATTAGTCTGAATTTTTATTCTTTCCCTTCTTAAGTGGAATTCATTGTGAACATTCAATAGGTTCAATATTTTCTAATAAACAAGTAGAATTTACTTTTTCACCAAGTTGATACCATCATTTTAATTCTGTAAGAAGTTGACTTGTACACTGCGACTGACATCCTTCACTCTCACACTGTCCTGGGTAACTTGCTTAATGAAATACTAGTTCTCCCAACTGTGACATCTTTGAGGTCATGGCTTTTCTATTTTTGCCTATAGACCTATTAACCTGACAGTATTCCTGTATGTTGCAAGTAATTCTGTACCCACTGTGTACTGGCACCATTTCATTCTTTGTTCTGTCCAGAAATTATCAGTTTCCTCCAAGTCCTTCATGATGTGAATAAGAAAAATGACTGCTGCAGTCTGCAACTGTTTGCTCTTCTGTGAGTGCAGAACTCATCTCGTTTCTTCCATCACTTGTACAATTTGTGTACTTAGGAATTACTATCGACCTGTCAGACTGTGCTATTCAATGGGATTTTGGATTTGGCTTCAAAACTCTGCTCAGATGTGACAGACTGTCAACAAATTAGAGCCATATTGCCTAGTGAAAAACTTGGAAATGAAGTACATCCACTGATTTTATATAGAAAAAACATTTTTGAAAGAAACAGTTGTTATGGTATAGGAAGGTTGCCCACACTCGATTGATCTGCTTCAATCTTCCTGCATTGTGTTACTGAGCAGTTTAAATGCTTGCTGTTAAGTGGACAACCAGTTAGCAAAGCAGAGAGTTTTTAGTTCATGTTTCCAGAAGTGAATGGGAAACATCTTATTTTCTTTGACTGTATCTGTAGGATTCACAGGCAACTGAAACCACAACACATCATCACAGAAATTATCTGTGCTGTTCTTCAGAGTCAAGGAGGTAAAAGCAATGGACCTTTGCAACTCCGATAGTGCAGAGTCTAACTGGGGATAATGATATCAAGTTGCGGCCTTCAGAGAGTCATAGTTATACAGCACAAAAACAGATCCTTTAGTCCAAGTTGTTAGTGCTGAGCAGATATCCTAATCCAACCTAGTCCCATTTAAGTTAAAAATCTCAACATCAGGTCATTCTATGACAGGTTTACGTGGAAGCACTAGCTTTCAGAGCGATGAAGGAGCAGTGCACTGAAAGCTAGTGCTTCCAAATAAACCGGGGAGAAAGTGAGGTCTGCAGATGCTGGAGATCAGAGCTGAAAATGTGTTGCTGGAAAAGCTCAGCAGGTCAGGCAGCATCCAGGGAACAGGAGAATCGACGTTTCGGGCATAAGCCCTTCTTCAGATTCTCCTGTTCCCTGGATGCTGCCTGACCTGCTGCGCTTTTCTAAGCAACACATTTTCAGCAGGGCTTATGCCCGAAACGTCGATTCTCCTGTTCCCTGGATGCTGCCTGACCTGCTGCGCTTTTCCAGCAACACATTTTCAGCTTCCAAATAAACCTGCTGTATGAGAAACTGGCGTTGTGTGATTCTTAACTTTGTCCACTCCAGTCCAACACTTGTATCTGCACATCATGGCGAGTCCCATTTTCCAGCATTTGGCACATATCCCTCTAAACTGTTCTTATTCTTGTACGTATCCAGGTGCCTATAAAATGTGATTGTACCCATCACCTCCACTTCCTCTGGTAGCTCATTCCATACAAGCACCATCCTCTGTGTGATAAAGTAACCCCCAGGTCCTTTTTTAATCTTTTTTCCACAATTTAAACCTATGCCCTCTATTGCACGCACCCACATTCGGAAAAAGACCTTGGCTATCACCCTATCATGCCCCTCATGATTTTCTCAACCTGTACAAAGGTCACACCTCATTCTCCGACAGTCCAGGCAGCCAAGCAACAACCTGTTCAGCCTCTCCCTATAACTCGATGGGCTGAGAAGTGGCAGATGGAGTTTAATTCAGATAAATGCAAGGTGCTGCATTTTGGGAAAGCAAATCTTAGCAGGACTTATAGACTTAATGGTAAGATCGGAGGGAGTGTTGCTGAACAAAGAGACCTTGGAGTGCAGGTTCATAACTCCTTGAAAGTGGAGTCACAGGGAGATAGGATAGTGAAGGCGGCATTTGGTATACTTTCTTTTATTGGTCAGAGTATTGAGTACAGGAGTTGGTAGGACATGTTATAGCTGTACAGGACATTGGTTAGACCACTGTTGGAATATTGCGTGCAATTCTGGTCTCTGCATTCTGATGTTGTGAAACTTGAAAAGGTTCAGAAAAGATTTACAAGGATGTTGCCAGGGTTGGAGGATTTGAGCTACAGGGAGAGGCTGAACAGGCTGAGACTGTTTTCCCTGGAGCGTCGGAGGCTGAGGGGTGACCTTACAGAGGTTTACAAAATTATGAGGGGCATGGGTAGGGTAAATAGACAAACCCTTTTCCCTGGGGTCGGGGAGTCCAGAACTTGAGGGCAAAGGTTGAGGGTGAGAGGGGAAAGATATAAAAGAGACCTAAGGGACAACATTTTCACACAGAGGGTGGTAGGGGTATGGAATGAGATGCCAGATGAAGTAGTGGAGGCTGGTACAATTGCAACATCTAAGAGGCATTTGGATGGGTATATGAATAGGAAGGGTGTGGAGGGATATGGGCCGGGTGCTGGCAGGTGGAACTAAATTGGGTTGGGATAGCTGGTCGGCATGGACAGGTTGGACCGAAGGGTCTGTTTCCACACTTTACATCTCTATGACTCTATAACTCAAACCCTCCAATCCTGGCAATGAAACATACTGATGAGAGTAGTGCAGTTGATGTGGTTTACATGACTTCTGTAAGGCCTTTGTCGGAGCATAACCTCCGACTGGGGATGACTCAGCATTCAGGCAAGTGGAAGGTGTTTATTCAACCAGAAACTGATTAGTGCAGGCAGAGGGCCAAAGGATTGTCCTCAGAGACTGGCCTCAGAACAGAGATCCATGACACACTCTGATTTTACAATAAAAAGTAATATTTTTTTATAAATTTTCTGATAACAATCAGAAATTTAATTACACGATCCTCCCTCTTACTTTGCATACCCAATTAAATGAGACACCTCATCAATGATGGGCATTTCTTTTTACAGCCCCAGGATCCCTGACCTCTCAGTTCCATGGAAACTAATCTCAAGGTCTTGCGATCTTTCTATTCATCCCATTCATTCACATTCCAAAGTTATTTGCGATACACCTTTGGGTTTCTCTCAGGCTAGCTTGTCTCTCAGGACAGTTGAATGTTGTTATACATTGTATTCCATTTTATCAAGTTCAATTGCTCCTCTGATATAATTAGGGCAATGGGGAATATATGAAGAAAAATCAAAAGACAGTTTGTTTTGACTTACTTGCCATGGACTTGTAATTTTCATTTTTGTTATAAAAAGTTAGCTACAAAGTGTAAATTTATTTACCCAAATTGTTAGCATTCTGATTAATAGGCCGTGAGCAATCTATTTTGTACTCGGCATAAGAGAAGGCATTACCTTAAGCTAGCTAGCCTTCACTTCCAGGTTTAAATGCTTCTTTTCCTCTTTATGCTTTGGTATTATGCATCTATGTTTTATGCTGAAAACTACGGTGATGATGGTAAGACTCTTCACTAGAATCTCTTTCTTAATATTCAAACTTATTTCAAGAAACGGAGTACTATAAGATAACTTTAGCTGTTGCACCCTCAGCTGTTTTAGGGCACTAATGGGCTGTAACTAGCACCTGGGACATTAACTGGGACAATTATCCTTTCATTGAATGTTCCTGGAGTTACTCATTTACCAGACCTTAGGTCTTCTTGTCAGAACTGTTTTGAATGGGAACAGGTTAGGTCGTTGGTGTTGCTTGTTCAATGGTATCATTCTGCCTTTCTGAGTGAGTAGGCTGTATGGCTTAGTTCCTGCCTGCCATTCTGTTTCACATCCTGCTGTTTAATTCTACTTTCCACTTCTCAGCCAGTTTGTGTTAACAGACACTTCTGACCAGATACAGGCCACCCCAATAGCCGTTGACAAGGCCAAACTCCCATATAAAAGACTGGTCCAAGCTTAAATTAGCTGAAATTAGCTTGCAGACAGGAGGCAAACTATAATGGTGGGTTGTGTTTGTGATTGGAAGCCTGTGACCAGCGGTGTATCACAGGGATCAGTGCTGGGACCCTTGCTGCTTGTCAAGTACATATTAACAATTGGATGTGAATATAAAAAAATATAATTAGTAAGTCTGCAGATGACTTTTTCGTGTGGACGTTTCAGTGCAGTCTTGGTGTGCAAAGGGCCTGTTCCTGTACTGTATTGTTCTTTGCTCTATGACGTGAAAGTTGGTGGTGTTGTTGACAGTGAGGGGGATGGTCTCAGGCTACAGTATGAGGACATTGGGCAGAGCAATGGCAGATGGAATTTAATCCTGATAAATGTGAGGTAATATATTCTGGGAGGTCTAATAAGGGAAAGAATTACACAATGAAGGATTGGTCCTGAGGGAGCACTGAGGAACAAAGGGACCTTGGTGTACAAGTCTATAGATCCCAGAAGGTGTCAGCATAGGCAGACAGGCTGCTGAAGGCGACATACAGAATGCTTTCTGGAGTTGTCGAATATAAGAGCAAGGAAGTCTTATTCCAACTTTGTAAAACAGATCAAATACTATGTGCAGTTCTGATTGCCACACAATTAGAAGGATGGGATTGACTGGAGAGGATGCAGTGGGTTGGAAAGACTCCGTTAAAAGAGGAGACCGTATGAGCTGGGTTTGGTTTCGTTGGAGCAGAGGAGGTTGAGGGAGGATCTGACTGAGATATACTAAATTGTGAAAGATGCAGACAGAGTAGATTGTGAGAATCTTTCTCCCCTTGGCAGATGTGCCCAAGACCAGAGGGCAAAAGTTGAAGTTGTGGGGAAAGCAGTTTAGAGGATATCTGAGAAAAATATTTTGACTTAGATGGTGGGTAATGTTTGTAATATGCTGCCTGAGAGTGTGATGGAATACTCTCACAGCATTTGAGCAGCATCAGGATATGCCCTTAAGAAACCAGGGCATTGTCAGCTATTGGCCAAGTGCAGATAAATAAGATGAATGCAGTTTGGTGTTTGATGGACATCATGGACATGGTGGGCTGAATAGTCTGTTTCTATGCTGTATGAGGAGAAAGTGAGGTCTGCAGATGCTGGAGATCAGAGCTGGAAATGTGTTGCTGGAAAAGTGCAGCAGGTCAGGCAGCATCCAGGGAACAGGAGAATCGACGTTTCGGGCATAAGCCCTTCCTGAAGAAGGGCTTATGCCCGAAACGTCGATTCTCCTGTTCCCTGGATGCTGCCTGACCTGCTGCGCTTTTCCAGCAACACATTTCCAGCTCTATGCTGTATGACTCTATATCACTATAACAATCTTGTAAATCTTTTCTGCAGCATCTCAAGTTTAACAACATCCTTCCTGGAGAAGGGTGATGAGCGTTGTACACAATCTCATAAAAGTGGCATCACTAATGTCCTGTACATCCACCACATGACATCCCAACTCCTACAATCAATGTTCTGACCAATGAAGGCAAGCATGCCAAACGCTTTCTTCACCGTCCTGTCTACCTGTGACTTTACTTTCAACAAAATATGCAGCTGCAACCCTTTGTTCAGCAACAATTGCCAAGGCCCCACCATTAAGTTATAAGTCCTGCCCTGGTTTGTCTTAATTAAAATCTCACATGTATCTAAATGAAACTGAATCTGTCACTTCTTGGCCCACTGACCCACTTGATCAAGGTCAGAATTAGTATCTTTTTTTTCAGTGAACAGTGATATAATTACTTGAAGACTGTTGAAGTAAAGGTAGGTGTTAATTACCCTGCACTGTATTGTGATGGTGCTCACCATCATTGGAACACTTGTGTGGCTCTACAGAGAGGAGGAGGAAGAAATGATTTTCTCTCACGCAAAGTAGAAATTGTAACAGCCAAATTAAATTTTTTGAAGAATGAAACTTTTGAATGCTTCTCATAAAATGAAAAATGATCAGCTTTCACAATCTACGTTATCTTGTGGGGGGTACCAAGACATAGTCACACCTCAGGTATAAGAAAAATGGCCAATGGGTTACAGTCAGGGGACTGAAAGGGAACCAGCAGACAGTGCAGGGAGTCCCTGTGGCCATTCCCCTTATTAACAAATATTCCGTTTTGGATACTATTGATGGGCGGGGGGAGAGAACTTACCAGCGGTAAGCCACAGGGTACAGATCTCTGGCACAGAGTCTGTCCCGTTGCTCGGTGGTGGGGGGTGGGGGTGGGTAAGAAGAAGAGTGCATTCATCACTGGGTTCTCCACAGTTAAAGGAACACATAGGAGGTTCTGTGGGAACGAGAGAGTCTCATGGTTGGCGTGTTGCATCCCAGGTGCAAGGGTTCAAGATGTCTCAAATCTTGAGGGGAAGGGGGAGGGGGAACTGCCCCAAGGCATGGCCCACACAGACAACATAGGTAGGAAAAGAGATGGGGATTTAAGGCAGAAAGTCAGGGAGCTAGGGTGGAAGCTTGGAGCTAGAACAAGCAGATTTGTTATCTCTGGCTAGTTGCCCGTGCCATGTGCTAGTGAGCTGAAAATGTGTTGCTAGAAAAGCGCAGCAGGTCAGGCAGCATCCAGGGAACAGGAGAATCGACGTTTCGGGCATAAGCCCTTCTTCATTCCTGAAGAAGGGCTTATGCCCGAAACGTCGATTCTCCTGTTCCCTGGATGCTGCCTGACCTGCTACGCCTTTCCAGCAACACATTTTCAGCTCTGATCTCCAGCATCTGCAGATCTCACTTTCTCCTCCATGTGCTAGCGAGGCAAGAACTAGGGAGAGAGAGGAGTTGAACACGTGACAAAAGGGATAGTGTGGAAGGGAATGTTTCGGATACCTGGATAATTGGGGTAGGTGAGACTTCTACAAACATGGTAGTCCATAACTGAAGCAAAGTAGTACCAATATCCTTGGGGATGTATGCTAATGCTCTTCGGGAGGGTTTAAAGGAATTCAGTAGGGGGATAGGAACATAAATCATGGTTACCGTGTCCAAAGGTTGAGCGTAGTGAGGTCAGAAATATGGTTTCAATGTCGCAAGTGTGCACTGGCAAGCATGAAGGTGGTTTGAAGTGTGTCTACTTCAACGTCAGGAGCATCCTGAATAAGTTGGGTGAACTTGAAGCATGGGTTTATACATGGGATTTTGATGTTGTGCCATTTCAGAGACATGGATCAAGCAGGGACAGGAATGGTTATTGTAGGTTCCGGGGTTTTGATGTTTCAGTAAGAACAGAGAAAATGGTAGAAGAGGTGGAGGTGCGGCATTGTCACTCAAGGACAGTATTATGGTGGCAGAAAGGATGTTTGAGGACTCATCTAATGAGGTAGTCTGGGCTGAGGTTAGAAACAGGAAAGGAGAGGTCACCCTTTTAGGAGTTTTCTATAGGCTTCAGAATTGTTCCAGAGATGTAGAGGAGAGCTTGTAAAGATGAGTGAGTATAACATGGTAGTTGTTATGGGGGACTTTAACTTTCAAATTCTTGACTGGAAATACTATAATTTGAGTACTTCAGATGGATCAGTTTATGTCCAATGTGTGCAGAAGGCTTTCCTGACACAGTATGTAGACAGGCCAATCAGGGTTGAGACCACAATGGATTTGATACTGGATAATGAACCCGGCCAGGTGTTAGATTTGGAGGTCAGTGAGCACTTTGGTGAGAGTGACCACAATTCGGTTATGTTTATTTCAGCGAAGGAAAGGGATAGGTCTGTACTGCAGGGTAAGATTTATAACTGGGAGAAAAGGCAATTATGATGCAATTAGGTGAGATTTATGATGCATAGGATGGGGTAGCAAACTGCAAGGGATAGGCACAATTGAAATGTGAAGCTTATTCAAGGAACAGCTACTGCGTATCATTGATTGGCATGTACCTGTCAGGCAGGGAGGAAGTGGATGAGTGAGGGAGCTGTGGTTTACTAAGGAAGTTGATCACTTGTCAAGAGGAAGGTGGATTATATTATGATGAGACGTGAAGGCACAGTTAGGGCGCTTGAGAGTTCCAAGCTAGCCAGGAAAGACTAGAGAGAACTAAGAGGAGCCAGGAGGGGACAAGAGAAGTCTTTGGCAGGCAGGATCAAGGAAAACCCTAAAGCTTTCTATAGCTATATCATAAACAAAAGAATTATGAGAATTAAATTCGGGTCAATCAAGGACAGGAGTGGGAAGTTGTGCGTGGAGTCCGAGGAGATAGGAGAAGTGCAAAATGAATATTTTTCGTCAGTATTCACATCGGAAAAAGACAATGTTGACGACAATACTGAGTTACAGGCTACTACACTAGATTGGATAAAGATTCACAAGGAAGACATGTTAGCAATTCTGGAAAGTGTGAAAATAAATAACCACCTGGGTCAGATGGGATTTATCTTAGGATTCTCTGGGAAGCCAGGGAGGAGATTGCAGAGCCTTGGGCTTTGATCTTTATGTCATCATTGTCTATAGGAATAGTGCCAGAAGACCAGAAGATAGCAAATGTTGTCCCTTTGTTCAAGAAGGGGAATAGAGACCACCCAGGTAATTATAGTTCAGTGAGCCTTTCTTCGGATGTGGGGAAAATGTTGGAAAGGCTAGAATAGACAGGATTTATAATCATCTCGATAGGAATAAATTGATTAGGAATAGCCAATATGGTTTTATGAAGGGTAGGTCGTGCCTCACAAACCCTATTGAGTTCTTTGAGAAGGTGACCAAACAGGTGGATGAATGGAAAGCACTTGATGTGGTGTATATGGATTTCAGTAAAGTGCTTGATTAGGTGTTTTCAGTAAGGTTCCCAATTGTAGGCTATTGCACAAAATATGGAGGCATGGGATTGAGGGTTTGGCTCAGAAATTGGCTAGCTGAAAGAAGACAGAGGGTGGTGGTTGATGGGAAATGTTCATCCTGGAGTCAGTTGCTAGTGGTGTACTGCAAGGATCTGTTTTAGGTGAGGGCATAGAAGGATGGGCTTGCAAATTTGTGGATGATACTAAGGTCAGTGGAGTTGCGGACAGTGCTAAAAGATGTTGCAGGTTACAAAGGTACAGAGATAAGCTGCAGAGTTGGGCTGAGAGGTGGCAAATGGAGTTTAATATGGAAAAGTGTGAGATGATTCACTTTGGAAGGAGTACTGGTCTAATGGTAAGGTTCTTGGTCATGTAGATGAGCAGAGATCTCTGTGTACATGTACATAGATCCCTGAAAGCTGCCACCAAGGTTGATAGGGTTGTTAAGAAGGCATACGGTGGTTAGCTTTTATTGGGTGAGGGTGTAGAAAGATGGATTTGCAAATTTGTGGATGATACTAACGTCAGTGGAGTTGCGGACAATGCTGAAGGATGTTGCAGGTTACACAGGTACATAGATAAGCTGCAGAGTTGGGCTGAGAGGTGGCAAATGGAGTTTAATGTGGAAAGGTTTGAGATGATTCACTTTGGAAGGAGTACTGGTCTAATGGTAATGTTCTTGGTAGTGTAGATGAGCAGAGAGATCTCTGTGTACATGTACATAGATCCTTGAAAGCTGCCACCCAGGTTGATAGGGTTGTTAAGAAGGCATACGGTGGTTAGCTTTTATTGGGAGAGGGATTGAATTTTGGAACCATGAGGTCATGCTGCAGCTCTACAAAACTCTGGTGTGGCCGCACTTGGAAAGTTGCATCCAGTTCTTGTCCCCACATCACAGTAAGGATGTGCAAGCTTTGGAAAGGGTTCATAGGTGATTTACTGGGCCGTTGCCTGGTCTGGAGGGAATGCCTTATGAAGAAAGGCTGAGGGACATGAGGCTTCATTAGAGAGAAGAAGGTTGAGAAGTGACTTCATAGAGACACACAAGATAATCAGAGGGTTAGATAGTGTGGGCAGTGAGAGCCTTATTCCTCCGATGGTGATGGCGAGCACCAGTGGACATCGCTTTAAATTGAGGGATGATAAATAGAAGACAGATGTCAGAGGAAGTTTCTATACTCGGAGAGTAGTAGGGGCATGGAATGTTCTGCCTGGAACTGCAGTATACTCACCCACTTTACAGGCATTTAAATGGTCACTGGATAAACATATGGATGAAAATGCAATAGTATACTACGCTGTCATGTTCTATGTTCTATTATCTCACTAAATCTTTCCTACTCCATTGTTTCAAATTACGATTATGTGATCACATTGAGTATTTGAGAAAATGGTATTGAGTTTTCTTCAGATTTCATAGGAATGCAGGGCTATTTGGAGAGGATGAAAGTTAATTTGAAACAATGGCACAAGAAACCTTTTTGGTGAAGACAGAGTCATAAAGAAAATCTGTTCCTGCAAGTTGGAGAAATGGAGAATGACGTTGTGCTAAAGGTGGGGATGGCAGCTCCTCTGCCACCATGATACATTGATGGAAATGGAATGCTGTCTGAGTGGGAGTAGAATTGTTAGTTGGATGTCTCTGACTGCTGCAGACCACAATGACTCCATGTGATTGTATCATTTTCTGTTTCCTGAAGTGTATATGGAACTCCATAACTGTTAGTCCTGCTCTGCAGTTACGGTGTTTATATTTTGAACTAATTCTGAATTAAGTCAGTTGCTGTGTGTATGTGCCTGATGTTTTTGCCTGCACTAATCATTCTATATTGTCAGGAATAAAAACAGAAACTCCTGGAGAAACGCAGTTCTGAATAACAGTTACTGGTCCCAAAACATTACCTCTGTTTTCTCTCCACACATGCTGCCAGACACGCTGACTTTACATTATTTAATTGTCATGTGACTTTATGTGACAACTATTCATTAAAGGGTTAACTCTGTCCTGCCCAATCACTGATAAACTTAATAACACTGGTTCATCCTGTAAATTTGTGACTTTTGTCTGGTTTCCTTCTATCTCTGTATTTAACATCTATGTTATATATGGTTTTTGAAATGATGTTACAGTCGGATTTTCTTTTCCATCTTGATTTTAACTCTAAAAGAACTCACATCAAATGTAAATTTAATACCTCCCTGGACATATATTTCAGATAAGAATTCAGTTTAAACCTCTTGAAAAATGGTGTAAATGTTAATGGGCTTGACAATATTAGGTAAGAACTTCCAAAAGCTGATTACAGGCAGATGTTCACAGGTAAAGGGACGGCTGGAAAATGGGAAACCTTCAAAAATGAGATAACGAGTCTAGAGACAGTATGTTCCTGTTAGGGTGAACAGCAAGACTGGAAAGTGTAGGGAATGGTGGATAATGGAGAAATTGAGGTTTTGGTCCAGAGAAAGAAGGAAGCACATGTCAGGTATAGACAGCAGAGATCGAGTGAATCCTTAGACGAGGAAAAGGCAGTAGGAGTATACTGAAGAGGGAAATCAGGAGGGCAAAAAGGGGACATGAGTTAGGTTTGGCAAATACTGTTAAGGAGAATCCCATGGGATTTTATGAATACATTTAAGGACAAAAACGTAACTAGGGAGGGAGTACGGTCCCTCAACGATCAGCAAGAAGGCCTTTGTGTGGAGCCACAGAAGATGGGGGAGATACTAAATGAGTATTTTGCATCACTGTTTAATGTGGAGAAGTACATGGAGGTTACAGAATGTGGCGAAATAGACGGTGCCATCCTGAAAGATGTCCATATTATACACAAAGTAGTCCTGGATGTCTTGAAATGCACAAAAGTGGATAATTCCCCAGGACCTGATCAGGCGTACCCTAGAACTCTGTGGGAGGTTACGGAAGTGATTGCTGTGTCCCTTGCGGAGATATTTTTATCATCGATAGTTAAAGGTGAGGCGTCGAAAGACGAGAGTTTGGCTAACGTGGTGCTACTATTTAAGAAAGGTGGTAAGGAAAAGTCAGGGACCTTTAGGTTGGTAAGCTTGCCATCTGCGTTGGGCAAGATGGTGGGGGGAATCCTGAGGAACAGACTTTGCATGCATTTTGAAAGGCAAGGACTGATTCGGGACAGTGAACATCGTTGTGAGTCATGGTTTCCCATGCACAAAAACTCCATTGAGTTTTTTGAAGAAGTAACAAAGAGGATTTCCCCATGGCAGACTGATCAGCAAGGCTAGATCTCATGGAATACAGGGAGAACTCGCCATTTGGATACAGAACTGGCTCAAAGGTAGAAGACAGAGGGCGGTAGTGGAGGGTTGTTTTTAAGACTGGAGGCATGGGACCAGTGGAGTACCACAAGGATCAGTGCTGCGTCCACTACTTTTCATCATTTACATAAATGATTTGGATGTGAGCATAGGAGGTAAGACTCCAAAATTGCAAGTGTACTGGACAGCGAAGAAGGTTACCTCAGATTACAAACAGAATCTTGATCAGATGGGCCAATGGGCTGAGGAGTGGCAGATGGAGTTTAATTCAGATAAATGCGAGGTGCTGCGTTTTGGGAAACAAATCTTAGTAGGACTTATACACTTAATGGCAAGGTCCTAGGGAGTGTTGTTGAACAAAGAGACGTCGGAGTGCACGTGCATAGTTTCCTGAAAGTAGATTCACAGGTAGATAGGATATTGAAGAAGGCGTTCGATATGCTTTCCTTTATTGGTCAGAGTATTGAGTACATGTTGCAGCTGTTGGAATATTGCATACAATTCTAGTGTCCTTCCTATCAGAAGGATGTTGTGAAACTTCAAAGGGTTCAGAAAGGATTTACAAGGATGTTGCCATGATTGGAGGATTTGAGCTACAGGGAGAAATTGAATAAGCTGGGGCTGTTTTCCCTGGAGCATCAGAGGCTGAAGGGTGACCTTATAGAGGTTTATAAAATTATGAGGGGCATGGATAGGATAAATAGACAAGTTATGTTCCCTGGGGTGGGGGAATCCAGAACTAGTAGGCATAGGTTTAGGATGAGATGGAAAATATATAAAAGAGAGCTAAGTGGCAAGGTTTTCACGCAGAAGGTGGTATACATATGGAATGAGCTGCCAGAGGAAGTGGCGGATGCTAGTACAATTGCAACTTTTAAAAAGCGTCTGAATGCGTATATGAATAGCAAGGGTTTAGCGGGATATGGGCCGGGTGCTGGTAGATGGGACTAGTTTGGGTTGGACGAGTTGGACCGAAGGATCTGTTTCTGTTTTGTACATCTCTTTGCCTCAAAGATTGATGAGGGTAGAGTAGTGTATGTGATCAATATGAACTTCAGTAAGATGTTTGACAAGTTTCCTCATTGTAGACTGGTTAGCAAGGTTAGATCACATGAAAATTGAGGGAAACTAACAATTTGGACACAGAATTGACTTGAACATGGAAGACACAGGGTGGTTGTGGAGGGCTACCGTTCAGACTGGAGACCTGTGATCAGTGGCGTGCCACAAGGATCAGTGCTTTTCCTTATTTTTATAAATGATTTGAATGTGAACATAAAAGGTTTGCCGATGACACAAAAATTGGCGATGTAGTGGACAGCAAAGAAGGGTTACAAAAGGAGCGTGATCAGATGGGCTACTGGGCTAACCAGTGGCAGATGGAGTTTAATTCAGATAAATTTGAGGTGCTTCATTTTGGAAAGGCACATCAAGGCAGGGGCTAGACACTTAATGGTAAGGGCCCGGGGAGTATTGCTGAACAAAGAGACCATGGAGCGCACGTTCATAGTTCCTTGAAAGTGGAGTCGCCGGTCGATAGGATAATGAAAAAGGATAATGTTGCAGCTGTACAGATAATTGGTTGAGCCACTTTTGGAACATTGTGTGCAATTCTGGTCTCCTTCCTATTGGAAGGATGTTGTGAAACTTGAAACATTCAGAAAAGATTTAACCGACTGTTGCCAGGGTTGGAGTGTTTGAGTGAAAGGGAGAGGCTGAAGAGGCTGGGCCTGTTTGCCATGGAGTGTTGGAGTCTGAGAGGTGACCTGAAAGAGGTTTATAAAATCAGTGGGTCACTGTAATGCTAAAAAAAATGTAATTCCTCCATGATATTTTACTTTTGAGGGAAAATTTCTCTCTGGAAATTGAGTCAATGTGTGTTTAATCAGCTCTGTAACAATGGAAAGGATGTTCTTCAGTCTGACTGCAGGCCCACACAGCCCGAGAAAGGCCTCTCTCTTCCCCCCAGCCCGCTCACTCCAAGTTCCGGGACCAGTTCCTGCTCCGCTCGGCCTCTTACAAACAGCCCCCGGTTCTCCCTGAACTCACTCCGAATCAATCCCGGTCTCGGAGCCCCCTGTGTCCCAGGCTCCCATCCCGATGTGCTGCTGGAAGGAGCCTGCTGTTCCCTCGCTTCCCTGGGCGCTGATCTCTCCATTGCGGTCTGTTTCAAACAAACCTCTTGCACTCACTGAGTAAATGCTCCTCAATGGCAGCGCTGGGGGAGGGCCTCACGCATGCGCTCCTCTGCTCATGGACAGTCATTGCGCATGCGCTGCTTTATCCACTGATTCCCAGAAACAAACATCAATTGGTCATTTCCCCAATTCCCTTTTCTCTCAATTTGACCAAAGGAACTGGGGTTGTGGGGGAAAGGGCAGAGAAGGTTTCAAGCTGGGACATTGCCCCTTTATGAAGCTCCAATGGAGCTCATTCCCGAGTTATGTTAATAACTCCTCCCTCCGGCTCTCTCACAATCTGAGCAGGGAGTGGGTAAACTGGCGGCCACTCGGCCCATCCCCTGTACTTCCCCCATTCGATATCATATGGTCAGATCGAATGTTAACTGTGGTACTTAATCCTGGTGACCATCATCCACAAATATTAATTCCTTACTCAAAGTAACATACAGAGATAGAATAAATGGAACATTCTTACGAAGGCAGAAAATAACTGATGGAGAGAGTCTTGAATCACAGTGTCAGAGCTTATTTCTGCGTCTGGAGGGCCGTGCAAAAGTCAGACCAGGTGTGCAACAACATCTCTGGGACTCGATTTAGTTTGTCGTGGATGCTGCAGACAGAAACCTTGTGATGTATTGTATGCCACAACGAGAGACCCCAGCTGTTTTTGTTTATTCACTCCTGGAACGTGGATGTCGCTGGCTGAGCCTAGCATTTATTCTCCATCCCTTTAAGAAGGCGGTGGTGAGCCACCTTCTGGAACCGCCGTTGTCCATGTGCTGCCCACAATGCCATGAACACTGAGTTCCAGGGTCTTGATCCAGTGACAGTGAAAGAAAGCGGTTTTATTTCCAAGTCAGCATGGTGACTGCCTTGGAGGGGAAATTGTCCGATATCAAGGCGTTGTTCCCCGACATCAGCTGCCTTAATTCGCTTTAGATGGAAGTAGTCGCGATTTGGAAGGTCCTCCTTTTACAAATTACAAAACTCGAATCTCTTTGTCAGGCAGACGTCTCTCCTGCCGACAGCGAGAAATCAGAATAGCGTGTTGCCTCCCTGGTGCCAAGATCAAGGATATCTTGGACAGAGTACATAATATTCACATAGCGAGAGGGACCAGCCAGAGTAAATACTGCAACTAACTACATAGGAAGGGGAAAGGATTAGATTTCGAAGGAAGAATAAGGAAGAGGCAAGAATTTAGAAAGGAGGTCCTGTCCGGTAGTAACATGTAGATTACTCCCGCTGCTCCGAGCGAGTGAGGGTAGGAGTATGACGATAGAGTAAGGTAATGCCGAAGTCAGGAGCTGGTGCAGGGGAGAAGGGTTCATATTTTTGGATCACTGGAATCTCTTCTGGGGAAGACGTGACTTGTATGAAATACATGGATTGCAACTGAATTGGTAGGCGTCTAATATACTGGCCTGGACATTTCCTGCAGCTGCTGGGGAGGGATTAAACTAGTAAGGTGTGGGGGCGGGAACCAGGGAGATTGTGAGGAAAGAGATCGATCTGAGACTGGTTATAGTTGGCAAGTCAAACAGTCAGGCAGGCAGGAACATAGCAGAGAATGACTGCGTTTATTTCAATACAAGAGGCCTAGCAGGAAAGAAGGATGACCTCAGTACATGGTTAGGAAAATGGATTGGTCTTGGGATATCATAGCAATTACAGAGACATGGTTCGGGGATGGACACAACTGCTAATGTTCCAGAAATCAAAGGATGGAGGGAGGCGGGCAGCAAGAGAAAATGGGGAGTGACGTGTTTGGTAAGAGATAAGATCACAGATATACTTAAGGAGGATTTTCCTGGGAATTATTTGGGTGGAATTGAGAAATAAGAAAGGGTTTGATTATCTTACTGGGATTGAACTGTAGACACCCCAACAGTCATGAGGAAATTGAGAAACAAATTTGTAAGGAGATCTTAGATCTGCAGGAATACTGGTGTGGTTATGGTGAGGGATTTCAATATTCCAAACATTGATTGGGACTGCCATTTTGTTAATGGTTTCAACAGAAAGGAATTCCTTAAGTGTGTACAAGAAAATTTTCTGATTCAGTATGTGAATGTACCTTCCAGCCACGGTGCAAAATTTGACCTACACTTGGGATATAATGATGTGTCAGTGGGGGAGCATTTTGGGGCCAGTGACCATAATTTAAAACTGTTATTGAAAAGGATTTAGCAGATCTCAAAGTTAAATTTCTAATTTGGAGGAAGGCCAATTTTGAGAGTATTATGCAAGAACCTTCAAAAGTTGAGTGACGGCAAATATTCACAGGCAAAGGGATGGCTGGAAAATAGGAAGCCTTCAACAACGAGAAAACGAGGGTCCAGAGACAGTTTGTTCCTGTTTGAGTGAAAGACAGGTCTGGTAAGTGTAGGAAATGCTGGATGAGAAAAGAAGTTAAGGTTTTGGTCCGAATGAGAAGGAAGCATACATTAGTTAAATACAGCAGAGGTTGACTGAATCCTTCAAAGAGTATAAAGGCAATTGGGAAAAACTTAAGATGGAAATCAGTAGGGCAAAAATAGGACATAAGATACTTTTGGCAAATATCGTTAGGGAGAATTTAAACAGATTTTATAAATACATGAAGGACAAAAGGGCCAAGCAAAGATTTACAGGGCGGCGTATGTGTGGAACAACAGGAAATGTGGGAGATACTAAGCGAGTTCTTACTGAGGAGAAGGAAATGGAAGATGCAGAACGAGGGAAATAGATGGTGAAATCTTGAAAAATGTTCATAATACAGAGGAGGTGCTACTGGATGGTTTTAAACATAAAGCATGAGCACGTGATCAGGTGTCCCCTGGAACACGGGAAATGATTGCTGGGCCCCTTGCTGAGATATTTGTATCATTAATAGTCACGGTTGAGGTGCAAAATGACTGGAGGTTGGCCAAAGTGGTACCACTGTTTAAGAATGGTGGTAAGGCAAAACCAGGGAACTACTGAACCGTGAGCGTAACATCGATAGTAGGCACACAGTTGAGGTGAGAAGATTTAGATTGGATTAGATTTCTTAGATTAGATTAGATTTCTTACAGTGTGGAAACAGGCCCTTCGGCCCAACAAGTCCACACCGCCCCGCCGAAGCGCAACCCACCCATACCCCTACATTTACCCCTTACCTAACACTACGGGCAATTTAGCATGGCCAATTCACCTGACCTGCACATCTTTGGACAGTGGGAGGAAACCGGAGCACCCCCACGCAGACACGGGGAGAACGTGCAAACTCCACACAGTCAGTCGCCTGAGTCCAGAATTGAACCTGGGTCTCTGGCGCTGTGAGGCAGCAGTGCTAACCACTGTGCCACCGTGCCGCCCACGGTGATTCTGGGAGACAGAATTTACACCTTTTCAAAAGGCTAGGATTGTTTTATTGGTAGTCAACATGGCTTTCTGCGTGGGAAGTCATGTAACACTAACTCAATTGAGTTTTGTTTTAATTGGTAAGGAAGATGAGGGCAAAGTGGTGGATGTGATCTATATGGCCTTCAGTAAGACATTTGACAAAGTTCTTTGAGGAGAAAGTGAGGTCTGCAGATGCTGAAGAAGGGCTTATGCCCGAAACGTCGATTCTCCTGTTCCCTGGATGCTGCCTGACCTGCTGCGCTTTTCCAGCAACACATTTTCGGATTTGACAAAGTTCCCCATGGGAAATTGATTAGCAAGATTAGATCACATGGAATACAGGGAGAACTCGTCATTTGGATACAGAACTTGTTTGAAGGTAGAAGACAGGGAGTGATAGTGGAGAGATGTTTTTCAGACTGGAGGCCTGTGACAAGTGATGTGCTACAAGAATCACTGCTGGGTCCACTGCTTTTCATCATTTATATAAATGATTTTAGTTTAAAAAATGACAACACCAGGTTATCGTCCAACAGGTTTATTTGGAAGTACAAGCTTTCAGAGTGCTGCTTCTCTGTCAGGTGCCGATGCTCTGAAAGCTTGTACTTCCAAATAAACCTGCTGGAGTATAGCCTGGTGTTGTGTCATTTTTAAATTTGTACACCTCGGTCCAACACTAGCACCTCCACATTATTATGAATGATTTGGATGTGCAGTTGCACCTATTGTTAATAAGTTTGCAGATTACACAAAAATTGGAGGTGTAGTGGCCTGCAAAGAAGGCTACCTCAGAATACAGCAGGATCTCAATCAGATGGGCCATTGGACCCAGGAGTGGCATATTGAGTTCAATTTAAATCAATATGAGGTGCAAACATTTGCAAAGGCAAATCAGGGCAGGACTTACACACTTAATATTAAGGTCCTGTGGAGTGTTGCTGAACTAAGAGATGTTGGAATGCAGATTCATTGTTGCTTGAAAGTAGAGTTATAGTTAGATGGATAGTAAAGAAGGCATTTATATGTTTTCCCTTACTGGTGGCTTTGAGTATGTAACTTAGGAGAATACATTGTGGGTGTACAGAACATTGGTTATGCCACTTTTGGAATATTATGTGCAATTCTGGTTTCTCTCCTATGGAAAGAATGTTGTGAAACTTGAAACGGCTATTCAAGATAGTTTTTGGTCCAAAGAAAAGGCCTGTAAGCTCTGCAATAATTCACACAGATTGGGGGCTAGCTAGTGTAAGCAATCCAATGGAAAAGGGAGGTAGATATAAAATTGGGAACTATGCAACAGTCATCCTACGGGGAAAAATCAAAATGAAAGCTTCAATTGTGAAGCATTTGACAAAGCAGTATTCAGGATCTGCTAGAATCAGCATGGATATGAAGGGCCTGTTCCAGTGCATACTGTTCTGTCTTCTAAGCTTGACAAAACGACTGACCATCTTTGAGGATGTAAACAGTAGAGCTGATGAGAGTGTAACAGCTACTGAGGAGAAAAACTACAACTAACTCCTTGGACATCAGAGCAAAGGCTGAAAGTAGGAGAAATTCTATCCTTCCACAGTTACATTTGGTGATATTTCTGGCGTGAGACTGTGTGAATGTGAATATTGTATCAGAGAGACTGCAGGAAAAGGGCGGACGGTTTGGTTGAACGTAACTGTGTTTTTGTGTCCGCTAATATATTTCCAAGTCTCTCTTATATAACTCAAAAATATTTTCATTTCAAGTTATCCCCCTGCTCCCCTTCTAAACCCCAAAGGTAGATTTGAAGGCAATATATTTGTTAGTTTCAAGATTTCGGTCTAAAAGTAGCGACAATGTCACCGTTAGCTCAGAGAGCACCACCAGTGCATCAGCAAAACGCGTTTAACTCGACAACGGAGCCGTCAATTCGAGTGAAAACTTTTCGGCCGTAAAGCTTGCCGTGTCAGGGTGAGGAGCGATCGAGCCGTGCTCTCTGGAGATGCGGAATTTCAGAGGAAGCGGAGAGTTTAGGCCGTTAGAGAAACACAGAGAGGCAGCAGGAGCAGGGAGCTGACAGCAGGTTGTCCCTGCGCCGTCCGCTCGCTGCCTTGAAGTTGCTCAGTGCCGCCCCAGCAGCTTCATTGCTGACCCAGTTCAGACTGACCCAGAGAGAGATTCAGCGCAGAGTTCTCAACATGAGCGACAGTGCAGCCGCCGAAACGGCTCCTCCAGCCTCCGCTCCCACCAAAGCCAAGGCTCCCAAGAAGAAGGCAGCGGCTCCCAGGAAAAGAACACCCGGTCCCGGGTTGGGAGAGCTGATTCTGAAGGTTGTCGGGGATATCAAGGATCGCAAAGGGGCGTCTCTGTCCGCTATAAAGAAGGCGCTGGAGAGAAGCGGGATCGATGTGGGAAAGCGAAAGGCACAGATCAAGATGAGTATCAGGAAGTGCCTGGCGAACGGCTCCCTTGTTCTGGTCAAGGGCCAGGGCGTCTCCAGCTCCTTCAAACTCCCTAAGAATCCAGTCAAGGCAAAAGCGGGAAAGAAGGCGGGAACATCAGCGGCCGCCAAGAAACTGGCCGTGAAGAAATCCCTGGCCAAGAAGGCGACAGCAAAGAAATCCCAGGCCAAGAAAGCGACAGTCAAGAAATCCCCAGCCAAGAAAGTGAGCGGCAAGAAGACGGCACCGCCAAAGAAAGCGGTGAGCAAAGCAGCCCCAAAGAAATGGACTCCCGTGAAGAAGGTGAAAAAGGGCAAGGGCCCTAAAGCCCCCAAACCCCTCAGCAAACTGGCTAAAAGCAAGGCCAAGCCCAAAGCGAAAGTGACCAAGACAGCGACAAAGAAATTAACCAGTCAGTGTAACATGTAACCATCTGAACCCAAAGGCTCTTAACCCAGGAAAGAGGTGAGCCCGGAACAAATGTTCCCTGTCCCGGCGCCGAGCGCAGACCTACATTAGACACTAATTGATCTGAATAAATCAAATAAACACTCGTGCCTTGGTTTACGAGAGCGCAGACCTGTGAATGGGCAAAGCATCACATAGAGAAGGTTTATTGATCTCCATCTGGTTATTTCACTTCGCGACTTAGTCACGAATGTGACGTATTGTGAAATTAAAAATCACACAACACCAGGTTATAGTCCAACAGGTTTAATTGGAAGCACTAACTTTCGGAGCATCGCTCCTTCATCAGGTGGTAGTGGAGGGCTCAATCCTAACACAATTTATAGCAAAAATTTACAGTGCGATGTAACTGAAATTATACATTGAAAATTTGATTGTCTGTTAAGCCTTTCATCTGTTAGAATACCGTGATAGTTTCACTTCTTTCATGTGTAAATCACAAAACCCTTTTTGAAAGAAGTTGCATTCTCGAGTTAGCTCACTTTTTAGATTAGAATCAATCTAAACATCATGGCATAGACAGACAATACAGGGGGCCAACATCTTCAACATATTGTCCAACTATCACCATTGTTAACAATTATCCCGAGAATGCAACTTATAAAAAACATGAAAGAAGTGAAACTATCACGGTATTCTAACAGATGAAAGAGACAATCAAATTATCAATGTATAATTTCAGTTACATCACACTGTAATTTTTTGCTATAAATTCTGTGTTAGGATTGAGCCCTCCACAACCACCTGAGCGGAGGGTTAGTCGGAAGACACGCGGCTTTCAGCAGCAGTGATTAGTACATTGCCATGAATGTTATGTAATTTTCTCACAATATATTAGGTCGGGGAATGTTTATTCCGGACGAAATCTCCTTTCTCCTCATTGTCTCCCTTGGTGTTCCCACCAACTGTAAATATATGGTCATTGCTGAGAAAGCAGGCGGGAAAACATGGCGCCAAATCATCAACTGTTTTCTTTCACATTTGAAAGTCCCGCCACAATGTAGATCAGAGAAGGCCGTTTTACAGAACACAACGCATTTGTATTGAGTCATTAATTTACTTTTCGATTATAAAAGTCCAGTTCACCCAACTTTTCTTTAGGGTACTGAGTCCAGAAGCTATTTAAAGGATTCGAGATTCTCTTCGAAGGGAAGGTTCAGACTCGATGGGCCGAATGCCCTCATTCAGCCCTGTCAGGATTTCATGAACGTTCTTTGCCGGGAGCGCATTAATAACGAACACCGCTCTTAGATATTATTTTAATATCGTGCTCCTTTATGGCAAAAGCTCCACATTAACTATTCCAGTCCGGCAACTGTTCTGGTTCTGGTTTGATCTCGTTCATTTTGAAACTTTCTAGCCGACAGCAGAAAGCCTCATTTACATCGTTCAATCATCATTCCCACCCAACAGAACCCGCGCGGGTTTTGGAAATTGAAAAATCAGTGTGTAATGTATCTACCCGTGGGTCTGTTTTCCGGGGGTGACAATCAGGGCTCACATGCCAACCGGGGCTTGTAGCTCCTGGAATAATCAAATGTTAGAGAGTACCTTGAGCAAATAGCAGCAAACAGAGGAAAAAAAAAGATTTACTGGTGTTTAATGTGCTCCCAAGAGGCAGGGAGTAGAGAGGGCACGTTTCCTTCTCTTGAAGCCAGCGCCAAATCATCAACAACTTTCTTTCCAATTTGAAGAGCCCGCCGATTTACAAACAACGGGGTATGTTTTGCATTGAAAAAGAGGACGTTGCTCAGAGGAGAATCCATCAATACTTGTTAATTCGGTTACAAATATATACTTCAAAGTTAAAAATCACACAACACCAGGTTATAGTCCAACAGGTTTAATTGGAAGGACACTAGCTTTCGGAGCACGGCTCCTTCATCAGGTGGATGTCTCTGAAAGCTAGTGTGCTTCCAATTAAACCTGTTGGACTATAACCTGGTGTTGTGTGATTTTTAACTTTGTACAGCCCAGTCCAACACCGGCATCTCCAAATCATTCTTCAGACAATCTCTCTCGCTCATCCATTTGCCTAACCACATCTATCTCTTTCTACATTTTTTTTTTCTTTTCTGGACCTGCAGAACTGGCACAAACACAAAAGAAGCGCCAAGAACTGCAATATGCAATTAATCTCTTCATTTTACATTTCAAAAACACTCCGGTATGTTGATTAAACATTACAGAACGTTCTTCCGGGTCAGCTCATTAATCGTCTTTAGACAATATTTTAATGTCGCCCAGCCCTTTGGCACCAGTTCTGACATCAGCAAAAGCTCCATATTTGCTATTCCAGTCCTGCAGCTGCTCTGGTTTGATCTCGCTTCATTTCGAAAATCTCTCACTGACAGCAGAAAGCCTCATTTACTGCAATTTGAAGTCAGACAAAACAGCGCCAGAGACCCGGGTTCGAGTCGACCAGGCATAGAACTAAAGACGTAGACCGCCAATCGTAAGATGCATCTTCTCCTTGGATCAGTGGTGCTGGAAAAGCACAGCAGTTCAGGCAGCATCAGAGGAGCAGTAAAATCGACGTTTCGGGCAAAAGCCCTTCATCAGGAATACAGGCAGAGTGCCTGAAGGATGGAGAGATAAATGAGAGGAGGGTGGGGGTGGGGAGAAAGTAGTGTGAGAAACTAAGCTCACACACTTCAATAATTTCAGTCCGAGACAAAATCTGAATCAGTAGTGTCCTTTATTTTACTCTTGCAAGAGGGTGTGATGTCCACTGTCTACAAGGCAAGGGACACACACACTGAATTCAATTAATACACTATATTTATATAATTTGTTTTTTTTATTTCATTGCGCCTCCCCTGTTTACATCTTCCACTTCTCTAAGACCGGCACCCATTACTCCTGTTTATCTCTTGCCTTATCCGGCCTTGTCTGTGACAAAATGCTTAATTCTGGCCTCACAAGGCCGTTTGACCTCATCCTGCTGTGGGTCATTGTTAGGCATATCCGTTCTTCACCATTGTCTACTCCCTCCATCTGTGCCTTCCCCTACCATAATGATCCTTATGACCCTTTTAATTGGGGTTTGTTCCTGTGTTTCGTTAAAGGGGGAAACCGATGTTTATACATACTGTTTGTACAGGCGTATCTAGCTTAACTTCCTCCCCTCACAGCATCTTATCTATTCGCCTGTAATATCTACCATTGTTTTGCAGTCACGATTCATTCTTGCACATTTTAGCTAATGCAAAAATAATTATGTATTTCCTCCACATAGTTTCCATTCTTGTTGACTCAGCTCTTGGCTGAAACAATTACACAATGGTGTGAGTTCATTTACTTTGTATAAGTAATTATAATTGCAGAAGCAACACTACTTTACCTATATTCCACAATTTCCCCTTTTTCTTTGATTACCATTTGTTATCTTCTGCATTTTTCTTTTAAGCAGCGCCCCTGAAATTTGCGAGCGTCATTCTGGAGATTTCATCCATCTTGGTCTCACTCATCCCCTCATTATTTAGTCGATAAAGTTCCTCTGCCTGATTCCCTTTTAGGGGCATCTGTTTCATTAAGGCTGTCTCAATCAATCTTTGGGTGAGCCCTCGTATACAGGGTATGATACAACAGCCAATAGCCACCAATACCCCGACAACTACTATCAGGGAAGTTAGGATCGAAACCACCACCCCCTTCCATTTTCCAAACCATGATTCAAGCCATCCCCTGAGAGATGTGTCTACTCCTGAATTCTCAGCCAATTCCTCTGCTAAGGCAGTCAATCTCCTTAAGGCCTGAGTAATTGAACCATCAGGTGCAGTGTTATTAGGAATAAAGGTACAACAGCTTCCTCCTAACATCACACACACACACCCTTTTTCTGCTAAAATCATGTCAAGGGCCATTCTGTTTTTCCATGCCATCCTACTTGTCGCATCAAGCTGTTCTGATATTCCTTTAACTGCATCTCTTGTATAATTTATAAATCGCCGTTGATTATAGAAAATGTAATTTATCCAATCTACATTGTTATTAATTGTTACCCACCAAAAGTGAGCTGATTCAAAGCCTGCTGCAATCTGGTTACGAACCTTGAATTCATCAGGTACCCCCCCCCCGCCCCCCAGGGACTCCTACCGAATCGAGATAAATCTTGTCATCGAAAGAAGTGTCTAACCGTGATCTCTTAGCCCTTCTGTTTTTCCCTACTATCTTTTCCTTCTCAAATGTCAGAGAAAATGGAATTGCCAATTGTACAATTGCACATATCCCTCTCCAATGGATCTCAATATTTTGCCTCCACAGTATCACCACAGATCCCCTCGGGGAACCTTTAGTGCTGAGTAGTTCCCTCCCTTGTCCGTTTCGGTAACATTCTTAATCTCTGTATATAATGTCAGCTCCCCCAAATCTCTCGACTGACTTGTACCTTGCCTACGCACACACGACGTGCGATTTCCAACTGCGGTGGAAAATGTCGGGGGGACTTTTGCATCTTTCTTCTCCAAGGGAGGGAACATCAGAGATAAGGAGGTACAATTCTTATCATTCCATGCAGTCTCATCCTGATACAGGGCTATCATACATTTCAAGCCCTTCCTGTCTCGCTTCCACCCGAGCGGAAAGGGAACCATCTGGGCCACTGGCCTACCGGAGGCACATGCATAGCAATTGCATTTGTTCAGACTTTTACAGTATACTTTACCCATTCAACCCAGGCATTTGCATCCCCGTACCCAGTTTCTATTTCGATGGTCTGTTTCAAGTCCTTTACCTCTATTATTTTTACTACTTTAGGATCATCGGGAGGGGTGAAAGCTTGTACCTTATTATCCAGTAGTTCTACCCATTTTACCTGTCCTACACTAATTCGAAAACAACAGCCCGAGAAATCCTTCCCGCTTTCTTTCATTACTATCCCAAATGTTTCATCTAATTGTATCTCATAGGTGCCCCCCCCCCAGAATTGCTTTGCGCCATGTGGTTTTCTTTATCGTTAGGTATATTGGGTTACACTTTTTATCGGGACAATCGCGAGCTGGTCGGAAGGGGGCCCGGTGTACTGTGATGAGACCATTATACCAAGTACCATCCCCAAGGCCATCCCCATAGGACTTAAGATGTATCTCAGAGCTGCGGTACTGTCTCTGATTATCTACATCCCCACAATTTACTAAGTTGCATGCATCAGCGTCTATTACTTGTGCATTATCCGACTCAGGAACCGTTAATAATACATATGAAAATGATATTTGACAAAATCCTAATACTAAGAGGGCTAGCATCATAACTCTAAGCATTCCGAGTATTCTAAACATCATGCTAAAGCACAAAAAGACTTAATATACAATCTTACAGAAATAATCCCGTGCTCGCGTCGCCACTGTATAATCAGTTACTTAAAGTCTCTTTAGTCTGAGTTTCAGCGGGTCTTGCGTTGATTCGGCTGTCCAGACTTCTTCCTCAACTGGAGAGTCCACTGGCCCTTTGATCCGAGTGTAGTGAGTCCAGCCTTTCTCCACCGTCCTTATTGCCGTTTCGGTAGTCAAAAGAGCCTGGTATGGCCCTTCCCAGTCCGGCTGCAATTTAGTCTCTATCCATGATTTTACTAAGACCCAATCGCCTGGCCGGATGGGATGAACGGTGAATTCAAGGGGTGGAGTCTGTGCCAATAAACCCTGTTTCCTGAGGTAAGACAAAGAGGAGGACAAGCCCAGTATATACTTCTTTTAAAACAAATCTTTAGTTTCGGGAATTGGCAATTCTCCATTCGTTCCCAGATAAGGTAATCCAAATAAGATTTCAAGGGGGATAGTCCCAAATCTTTCCTTGGGGCTGTTTGTACTCGCAAGAGAGCTATAGGTAAACATTTGGTCCAAGGGAGTCTGGTTTCTATTATCAATTTAGAGAGCTGTCATTTGAGTGTTTGGAGCTGACGTTTGAGTGTTTGGTTCATTCTCTCAACCCTTCCCGATGATGGCCAGTGCCATGGAGTATGGAACTCCAAGGAAATTTGCAACCCTTTCATTACCCCCTGTAACACTTTAGAGGTAAAATGAGTTCCTTGGTCGGAATCTATACGGTTCACTATGCCATATCGCGGAATTATGTGCTCCAATATTGTTTTAGACACCCCACTCGCAGTGGCAGTAGCTAGGGTGTATGCCTCAACCCAACCGGATAAATGATCTACTATGACCAACATATATTTGAGGCTTCCTACTCTGGGTAGTTCAGTATAATCTACTTGTATACTCTGGAAGGGTCTCAATCCTGGGTCTCTTCCTCCCGGGGTCTGTTTTCTCAAGACTTTCTTATTTACCTTTCTGCATATTATACATCCCTCACATATTTGTTTAGCAATGGTATATATTCCTTTACATCCATATTCCCGAAGAACTAAATCACACATTGCTTGTACTCCCCAGTGGCTGCCTTGGTGTAGGACGGCCATAATCTCCCGCATCATTTTTTTTTTACATTTCCCTTCCATCAGGTAACATCCAATGCCTATCTGCTGTTTTTGCAGCCCCTAAATCTTTCAATTCTTTTTCTTCTCTTTCAGTAAATATAGGAGTTTCCCGATGACCTGGGACAGTAGGTATTACCCCCTGTAACACCTACAGGTATTAGGGACAGTAGGTATTAGGGAATGAATCACCACTTCTTGTGGGTTCTGGGCGGCTTCCTTAGCCACTTCATCGGCTAATCTATTTCCCCTAACATCTGGTTCATTTCCTTTCTGATGACCATTTACATGCACTACTGCTATTTCTCGGGGGAGTAATAGGGATTCCAAGACCCGTTTAATCAATTCTTCATGAACTAATTCCTTCCCTCGACTATTGATCAGTCCTCTTTCCTGCCATATCTTTCCGAAAGTGTGCACAACACCAAATACATATTTAGAGTCAGTGTATACTGTTCCCTCTTTACTTTCTAATGCCCTAAGAGCTCTTTCCAATGCATAGAGTTCGCAGGTCTGAGCTGACCACCCATTTGGCAACCTTCCTGCCTCCACCACACTACTGTTTGTCCCGTCTACGACTGCATACCCATTATGTCTTTTCCCTTCAGTCACCCGGGATGATCCGTCTATAAAAAGTCTAGCCCCTGCATGAAGTGGAACATCTCTCAGGTCCATGCGGACCTTAGTTTAGTATTCTATAATGTCAAGGCAGTCGTGCCCTGGATTCTGAGGAGAGTCTCCTTCCCCTTTCCAAAGAAAGGCAGCTGGATTTAAACAATTGTCCATGACCAGCACTAGATCATCCTTTTCTATTAATATCGCCTCATATTTCAAAATCCAACCATCTGTCGACCATCGCCCAGCTTTTTGGTTTAGGATCGTTCTCACTTGGTGTGGGGTGCTTCCTATTAGGGCTCCCCAAATGTAAGCTTTCTGCTTTCCTCCACCAACAGTGCAGTGGCAGCCACAGCCTGCACACACTCAGGCCACCCTCGGGATACTGGATCCAATAGCTTCGAAAGATATGCTACTGGCTGTTTCATTCCTCCCCACCTCTGTGTTAATACTCCGAAAGCCGCTCCCTTATCTATGGTAGCAAAGAGGTGGAAAGGTTTATCGAGGGAAGGGAAGGCTAACACGGGGGCATGGATCAGATCCTCAGTTCCTCAACTAGTTCTTTTTCCTCATCATCCCAACTTAGACATTTTGGTTCCTCCTCTAATAGTTTGAGATCTAATTTCTTAGTCTTTTGAGCATAGGAATCAATCCACAATCTGCAATATCCCGTTCGACTCAAAAATGTACGTAACTCCCGTTTAGTGCTGGGCAGCAGCATCCCCACTATTCCCTCTATCCGTTCCGGGCTTATCTTTCACTTTCTCTCACTAACTAAATGTCCCAAGTATTTCACTTCTCGCTCCACATATTGAAGTTTGTTTTTAGATACTCGCAGTCCATGTTGGCCCAGGAAATTCAATAATTTGTTAGTGGCTTCTACTACTCTTTCTCTTCTTTTTCCTGTTACTAAGAGGTCGTCTACATACTACAACAGGGTAGTCCCCTTGGGGCTGCTAAATTTCTCCAATATTTGTTCTAACAACTGTCCAAATAAATTCGGGGATTCCGTAAACCCCTGGGGGAGCACAGTCCACCGGTATTGCTGTTTCCGTCCTGTCTTGGGGTCTTCCCATTCAAAGGCGAACAAATTCCTACTTTCCTCCGCCAAGGGACAGGCCCAAAAGGCATCCTTTAAATCTATCACACTAAGCCATTTGTGGTCATGAGGGATCTTACTTAATAACGTATAGGGGTTTGGCACCACTGGGTGCCTGATCAATTTAACGTTCTGAAATCCTGCACCAATTGATAAGTTCCATCAGATTTCCGCACTGGTAGAATTGGGGTATTATAAGGAGACATACATGGCTCCAACAGTCCATTTCTAATCAGGCCCTCAATTACTGGCTGCAGTCCTCGTTTACCTTCTATGGAAATGGGATATTGTCGCTCACAGACAACGTCCCCTTTCCTTTTTAAACTTATTTCAAGGGGAGGGATCTGTAGTCTTCCATGATTCCCTTCTCTAGCCCAAACAATAGGGTCTATCTCTCTCTCCACATCCTCTGTCAACATTGCCATTTGTACAACTAATTCTTTTTCCTGAATTCCAACCTCCAGTCCTAAGAGGATAATTAAGTCTCTCCCTAGTAAGTTACTTCCTATATCAGGGATATACAACAGTTCCCCTGTAACCCTATCCTTAGGACCTTCTATCATCATAGGTTCAAATACTGGAACAGTAAATCCCTCCCCTTTTACCCCCGAAACAGTAATTGACCGTGTCGACATTTCTACTTGCTTTGTTTTAAAATTCAGCGATGACCATGCCACCCCCGTAACTCCTAGGAAGACTACCTCTTCCCTACAGGGTCCCACCTTGAAGTTTATCAAGGGTTACTGGTGGGCCCCCCGAGGGCAGGAACCCCTGACACCCCTATTCTTCATCAAAATTCATAAGCGGAATTGCCCTTCTTCCCTTTGTAGATCAGGACACCCCCGCTTAAAATGCCCTGTCTTTCCACAATAATAGCATCCTGCCTGTGGAGACCTCCATCTCTGCCCCTGTCGCTCGAACCCTCTATCAAATGTTCCCCCTTGTCCTCTCTCTCTTCTCCTTTCTCTCTGTCCTACATGCTGCCACCCGCCGCTCCTGTTGCTCAATATTGGTTCCATTCTTTTCTTAACTACCTCATTAACCATAGCTACCATCATTTTCACCTTCTGTTTTTGTCTCTCATCCTTCCTCTTTACAAACACTTTCTGTGCCTCTCTTAACAATTCATCTAATGATTTTTCACTCCACCCTTCTATCTTCTGTATCTTTCTCCGTATGTCTGGCCATGCCTTTTGTCACAAAATGTACTTTCAAAAGATCCTGTGCCACTGGGTCCTCAGGGTTCATTCCAGAATATTTCCTCATTGAGTCTCTTAATCTTTGCAAGAAAGCTGAGGGAGTCTCATCTTTCTCCTGGCTAACTTCAAAGGGTTTAGTCAAATTCTGCGACTTCGGAACTGCCTCTCTTATTCCTTTTAGAATCAGGTCTTTCAATTCCCTCATTTCTTCTCTATGCTCTGGGTTTTGATTTTCCCACTTGGGGTCTCTGAGGGGAAACTTCACCTCGCCCTGTCCAGCATCCCCATCTCCAATCGGGTGTTCCCTGTCCCATATTTTAATGGCAGCTCCTCGTATAAGTCCCCTTTCCTCCCCAGTAAATAGTATATTCAAAATAGACATTAATTCAGCCCAGGTATATAGACTGGGCCCCAAACATTGATCAATTTGTTCAGACAACCCTAACGGATCCTCAACCAGGACCTTCATTTCCTTTTTAAATGTTCTGACCTCCCCACTGGTGAGGGGGGCACTTACAAACCCAATCTCTTTGTCCCCTATGGGTACCTCCGAAGGGGATAAGTCGTTACGTTCTTCCCCTTTTTCTTTTATTTCCCCCCCTTAGGCTTTGATTTAGATCTTCTGGAGGCCTCCTCTACAGCTACTGTAGCTTCCCTTTCTTTTGCTGAGGATTGAGGGTCAGGAACAACAACATCCCCGTCCACAGCCCCCTCATCCTCCTCTTGTGAATCATCTGTTCCCTTTCCCTGTCTGTCTGTCTCTCCTCCTCCCCCATGTTCACATAACCTGATTTTATGGTACGTGGGGGGGGGGGGGGCAAACAGCTAAGAGGATCCCAGGGTGGGGCAGAGGGGGAATCCCTTGTCTTTACTCCCATCATTCCCAAACTGCCCTTCCAACAGGCCGCATAGTCCAACTCCTCTTGACTAAAAGATTGTTTTCCATTCACATACAAACCTAAATACTGACATGCCCAATCCTCGTCCGAACCATACTTTGACCTGAAGACAGCCGGACGAAGGATTGGTTCTTTGGTCCATACTAAACAACAATATTTAATCATTTTCTTTTCATCTTTTGCCCTTGTACAAGTATTGCTTGTCCATTCGCGCAACATCCTCCCCAACGGACTTTCAGGAGGAATGTTATCAGGGACTCTTTCTTCCCTTACTCCGTGACAGTTACTCTGCCTACCCCCTATTTCCCGGGCCCTCGCCAGTCCCTCAGCGATTAAATACCCCTTTTCTCGGCCACCAAGGCAATACTTAAAAGTCAGGTTTCTTACCTTGGTCTGTGCACAGAGTTGCCTGGCCCCTTTTTGCCATATTTTCTATCGACCTCCTGTCACTGTCTGATTCAGATGTCTCTCTTGTGGGATGCATACCAGTCGCCCAAGGGAGCGGACCAAACTGGGACACGAGACCGCTCCTCAATTGGGAACGGGAAGCGTCTTCTCACTGTACAAGGCCAGCCACTCCCTCCGGCGATGGAAGAGAATCCTGGATGAGCCCCCAGTTGTGAGAAACTAAGCTCACACACTTCAATAATTTCAGTCCGAGACAAAATCTGAATCAGTAGTGTTCTTTATTTTACTCTTGCAAGAGGGTGTGATGTCCACTGTCTACAAGGCAAGGGACACACACACTGAATTCAATTAATACATGATATTTATATAATTTGGTTTCTTTTTTTATTTCATTGCTCCTCCCCTGTTTACATCTCTCACTTCTCTAAGACCGGCACCCATTACTCCTGTTTATCTCTTGCCTTATCCGGCCTTGTCTGTGACAAAATGCTTAATTCTGGCCTCACAAGGCCGTTTGACCTCATCCTGCTGTGGGTCATTGTTAGGCATATCCTTTCTTCACCATTATCTACTCCCTCCATCTGTGCCTTCCCCTACCATACTGATCCTTATGACCCTTTTAAATGGGGTTTGTTTCTGTGTTTCTGTAAAAGTGGGAAACCTACTGTTTGTACAGGCGTATCTAGCTTAACTTCCTCCCCTCACAGCAGCTTATCTATTCGCCTGTAATATCTACCATTGTTTTGCAGTCATGTTTTATTCTTGTAAGCAATTTTAGCTAATACAAAAATAATTATTATTTCCTCCACATAGTTTCCATTCTTGTTAACTCAGCTCTTGGCTGAAACAATTACACTCTGGTGTGAGTTCATTTACTTTGTATAAGTAATTATAATTGCAGAAGTAACACTACTTTACTATATCGCACAGTAGCATAGAGTACAATAGGTGAGTGGGGGAGTGGATGAAGGTGATAAGTCAGGGAGGAGGGTGGAGTGGATAGGTGGAAAAGAAGATAGGCAGGTAGGACAAGTCATGGGGACAGTGCTGAGCTGGAAGTTTGGAACTGGGGTGAGGTGGGGTAAGAGGAAATAAGGAAACTGTTGAAGTCCACATTAATGCCCTGGGGTTGAAGTGTTCCGAGGCGGAAGATGAGGCGTTCTTCCTCCAGGCGTCAGGTGGTGAGGGAGCGGCGGTGAAGGAGGCCCAGGACCTCCATGTCCTCAGCAGAGTGGGAGTTGAAATGTTGGGCCACAGGGCGGTGTGGTTGATTGGTGCGGGTGTCCCAGAGATGTTCCCTAAAGCGCTCTGCGAGGAGGCGTCCAGTCTCCCCAATGGAGAGGAGACTGCATCGGGAGCAACGGATACAATAAATGATATTGGTAGATGTGTAGGTAAATCTTTGATGGATGTGAAAGGCTCCTTTACGGCCTTGGATGTAGGTGAGGGAGGAGGTGTGGTCGCAGGTTTTGCAATTCCTGCGGTGGCAGGGGAAGGTGCCAGGATGGGAGGGTGGGTTGTAGGGGGGCGTGGACCTGACTAGGTAGTGACAGAGGGAACGGTCCTTGCGGAAGTTGGAAAGGGGTGGGGAGGGAAATATAACCCTGGTGGAGGGGTCCGTTTTGAGGTGGCAGAAATGTCGGCAGATGATTTGGTTTATGCGAAGGTTGGTAGGGTGGAAGGTGAGCACCAGGGGCATTCTGTCCTTGTTACGGTTGGAGGTGTGGGGTCTGAGGGCAGGGGTGCAGGATTTGGACAAGATGCGTTGGAGGGCATCTTTAACCACGTGGGAAGGGAAATTGCAGTCTCCACAGAAGGAGACTGATGTAGGCCATCTGGTGTGTTCAGTGGTGGAACTGGTCCTTCTCGGAGTCGATTCGGCGGAGGCGGAGGAATTGGGAATACGGGATGGCATTTTTGCAGGAGGTAGGGTGGGAAGATGTGTAATCCAGGTAGCTGTGGGTGTCGGGTTTATAAAAACTGTTGGTGTCAAGTCGGTTGTCATTAATGGAGATGGAGAGGTCCAGGAAGGGGAGGGAGGTGTCAGAGATGGTCCAGGTAAATTTCAGGTCAGGCTGGAATGTGTTGGTGAAGTTGATGAATTGCTCAACCTCCTCGCGGGTGCACTAGGTGGCGCCAATGCAGTCATCAATGTAGCGGAGGAAGAGGTGGGGAGTGGTGCCGGTGTAATTACCGAAGACGGACTGTTCTACGTAGCCAACAACGAGACAGGCATAGCTGGGGCCCATACGAGTGCCCATGGCTACCCCTTTGGTCTGGAGGAAGTGGGAGGATTCGAAGAAGAAATTGTTAAGGGCGAGGACCAGTTCAGCAAAATGAATGAGAGTGTCGGTGGAAGGGTACTGTTGGAGACGTTGGGAGAGGAAGAAATGGAGGGCTTGGAGGTCCTGGTCATGGCAGATGGAGGTGTAGAGGGACTGGATATCCATGGTGAAGATGAGGCGTTGGAGGTCGGACAAACTGAAGTCTTGGAGGACTTGGAGGGCATGGGTTGTGTCTTGAATGTATGTTGGGAGTTCCTGGACTAGGGGGGAATAGGACAGTGTTGAGGTAGGTAGAAATGAGTTCAGTGGGGCAGGAGCATGCTGAGACAATGGGTCAGCCAGGGTGGTCAGGCTTGTGGGTCTTGGGAAGGAGGTAGAACCGGGAAGTGCAGGGTTCCTGGACTATGCGGTTGGAAGCTGTGGGTGGGAGATCTCCTGAGGTGATGAGGTTCTGTATGGTTTGGGAGATGATGGTTTGGTGATGGGGGGGTGGGGTCATGGTCGAGAGGGCAGTAGGAAGAGATGTCCTCAAGTTGGCGTTTGGCTTCAGTGGTGTCGAGGTCAGTGTACCAGACTACTACTGCGCCCCCTTTATCTGCTGGCTTGATGGTGAGGTTGGGATTGAAGCAGAGGGATTGGAGGGCTGCGCATTGTGAGGGTGAGAGGTTGGAGTGGGGGAGGGGTGTAGACAGGTTGAGGTGGTTAATGTCCCGGTGACAGTTGGATATGAAGAAGTTGAGGGCGGGTAATAGATCAGCACGAGGTGTCAAGGTGGATGCAGTGTATTGGAGGTGGGCAAAGGGGCCCTCAGAAGGTGGGCAGGAGTCCTGATTGTGAAAATAAGCTCAGAGGTGGAGGCGGCAGAAGAAGTGTTTGACGTCACGGCATGTATTAAACTCATTGATACGTGGGCAGAAGGGGATGAATGTGAGTCCTTTGATCAGGACTGATCGCTTGTCCTCAGTGATGGGGAGGTCTGGAGGTCGGCAGGGCTGGGAGCTAGGACCTTGTGTGGGTTTGGAGATGAGAGTAGGGGCAGGTGTGGTGGTGGGGGGAATGGGGGTGGAGTCATGAACAGGAGTGGTGTTCTCCTCAGGGTTCTGGGGGGCGAGGATGGTGACAGTGGGATGTGTAGGGGGGTGCGTGTCAGCAGAATGCAGGTGAGTGGGGGGGTAAGTGGTGGCAAACACGGCAGTTGGGAGGACGGACTTCACTGAGCGTGTGACACCAGCGATGATGTGAGGGGCGGAAGTGATGTCACGTGTGGTGCATGAGGGATTGTGAGGGGCAGAAGTGGCTGTGGAAGCGGCCATGATGGGGCCGGAAGTGATGTCATCAATCAGCTGCAGCAGCTGCATGGCTAATGGCGTCCTAGCAGTTCCAGAGGGTGATAGGCTGGAGAGGGAGTGGGGGGCGGAGAGGTCGGGAAGAAGATTACAGGTCAAGAAGGCGGTGCTGAGTCCATGGGTTGGGACTGAAATAAGGTGCGGGGAGGGGAAATGAGGAAGCTGGAGAAATCTGCATTAATCCCTTGTGGTTGGAGGGTTCCTAGGCGGAAGATGAGACGCTCTTCCTCCTCATGTTGCCATGGTCTGGCGAGGGAGGAGGCCAAGGACCTGCATGTCCTTGGCGGAGTGGGAGGGGGAGTTAAAGTGTTCTGCCACGGGGTGGTTGGGTTGGTTGGTGTGGTGTCCCAGAGGTGTTCTCTGAAATGTTCTGCAAGTAGGCAGCCTGTCTCCCCAATGTAGAGGAGGCCACATCGGGTCCAGCGGATGCAGTAAATGATGTGTGTGGAGATGCAGGTGAATTTGTGGTGGATATGGAAGATCCCTTGGGGCCTTGGAGGGAAGTGAGGGGGGAGGTGTGGGTGCAAGTTTTCCATTTCTTGCGTTTGCAGCGGAAGGTGCTGGGAGTGGAGGCTGGGTTGGTGGGGGGTGTGGACCTGACGAGGGAGTCGCGGAGGGAGTGGTCTTTCCAGAACACTGATAGGGGAGGGGAGCGAAATATATCCTTGGTGGTGGGGTCTGTTTGGAGATGGCAGAAATGACGAAGGATGATACAATGTATCTTGAGATTGGTGGAGTGGTAGGTGAGGACCAGTGGGGTTCTGCCCTGGTGGCTATTGGAGGGGCAGGGTTCAAGGTGGGAGGAGTGGGAAGTGGAGGAGATGCGGTGGAGAGCATTGTCAACCACATCTGAGGGGAAATTGCAGTCTTTGAAGAAGGAGGCCATCTGGGTTGTTTGGTATTGGAATTGGTCCTCCTGGGAGCAGATGCGGTGGAGGCGAAGGAATTGGGAATATGGGATGGCGTTTTTACAGGGGCCAGGGTGGGAGGAGGTGTAATCTAGTTAGCTGTGGGAATTCCTTTCCATACTTTCTGTCCTATTTCTTTTTGTGTAAACTTTAACATGTGCTGAGCACTTCCCCATTTGAACGTTTCCATAATTTTGCACGCAGCTGAAAATCAACCCCTATGTTTTAGTTTAAAGTCCAATATATAGGCCCTGGTTATGCCATACTCCAGGACTCTGATCCCAGCATCATTCACGTGTAGCCTGTCCCATCGGAACAGTTCCATCCTTCCCCAGTACTCTCTCCAATGTCCAATGAGTTCAAACTGTTTCTCCTACACCAATCTTTCAGCCCCACACATCTTACTGTTATAATCTTGCTGACGTTATGGCTCTGTTAGTAATCCAGAGATTTTTATTCTGTTTTTTTAATTTATCCCTAAGCTGCACATATTTCTTCAGCAGAACTTCTTCCCTCGATCTGTCTACATCGACAACTGGATCGTTCCTCTGCAACCCAGATGACTATCGTGACGCCAGGCACCAGGCTGGCCAATCTGTCTTTGGGACTCTCGATTCTGGCAACAGGGAAGAGTCTCTATTCCCCTGACTACACTGTTTCTGATTACACTTGCATTTCTCTTTTCTCCTTCCTCTTGAATGGCTCCCTCTCCCACAGTGCTGTGGTCAGTTTGCGCATCCTCTCTACAGACCTTGCAGTACCATTGGCAATGATCTTTTCGTCTTCACTGTCAACGGGGGTGGTACCAGGGGACTGGAGAGTGGCGAATGATGTGCCCCTGTTCAAAAAAGGGAATAGGGATAACCCCGGGAATTACAGGCCAGTTAGTCTTACTTCTGTGGTAGGCAAAGTAATGGAAAGGGTACTGACGGATAGGATTTATGAGTATCTGGTTGATTAGGGATAGCCAGCACGGATTTGTGAAGGGTAGGTCTTGCCTTACAAGTCTTAAAAAAGTAGGAGGCACGGTGGCACAGTGGTTAGCACTACTGCCTCACAGCGCCAGAGACACGGGTTCAATTCCTGCCTCAGGCGACTGACTGGTGGAGTTTGCACGTTCTCCCCGTGTCTGCGTGGGTTTCCTCCGGGTGCTCCGGTTTCCTCCCACAGTCCAAAGATGTGCAGGTCAGGTGAATTGGCCATGCTAAATTGCCAGTATGGGGTAAATGTAGGGGTATGGGTGGGTTGTGCTTCGGCGGGTCGGTGTGGACTTGTTGGGCCGAAGGGCCTGTTTCCACACTGTAATGTAATGTAATCTAATCGAGACCTCACACACTCATCCACACAGGGAGCAAGAATCTCAAACCTGTTTGACAGGCGGAAGGGCTGAGGCTCATTTTGCACTACCCTCTGGTTTCCTCTATCACTCATAGTCACACCCTCCTATCCCTGACCACTGATCGATTTGAGATAGTTAATCTAAGGGGTGTGACTGCCTCCTGAAACAAAGCATCCAGGTAACTCCTGCCCCTCCCTGATGTGTGGCAATATTCGGAGCTGAGACTTCAACTCAACGATCTGAGCTGGAATCCCTCAACCAACACTTGTTATGGTTGTAGTAGCTATGGACCACAATGGGGTCCACCTGCTCTGATATCATGCAATTATGACACCTCGCCTGGTCTGGCCCCTCCATTTCAATGACTTGGTGCTTAATTTGATTTTTAAACATTTCATACTGAAAGAACATCAACTGTTGTTGGGGAGCTTAATTGACCACGCTCAAGAAGCCAAAATTAAGTAAGTGCAGATATCTTGAAAGATTGTGTGGCTGGTAGAGATTACAGATGGGAATGATTACTATCATAGAAGGTTTTGAAAAGAAGGACAATAAATTTGTTAAAATGTTGCTTTTCCTCAATTTGTGACCTGTTCAGGTAAGTGAGCTCAGGGTGGGGAGAACAAAACTCAGTGTGAGTGAGCACACGGACAGCGGGGTATTGGATGAGCTGAACATTACAGGGAGGTTGAAAGTGTGAGGTGGATCAGGAGTGTGCTAGGGTCATTCAGTCTCGAGGTTGCAAAGGACTGGATGAGATTTTCAGCACCGGGAGCTGAGACTGTTGGAGTCAGGCCACGTTACTAAAACGGAAATAGCACAATTGGTGAGGGTGCGGCTCTGTGGTTGAAAGCTGATCTCCAAGTGTGATGTTCCCTTAATGTTGGGAAGAGCCTGGTTCAGATAGTTACCAGAGGGAGTGATACAGTTAGAGTTAGGAAGTCTGTAACAGGGACTGAAGCCAGCATCTTTCAGTGAACAAAGGATCAGGAGTAGGCCTTTCAGCTGTTCCCCCATTGAATGAACTCATGGCTGCTGTGTGGAGTTCAGCCTTTGGCCCATATCCCTGAATATCTTTGTTGAACAAAAGTTTATCTGTCTCAGACTGAAAACTAACAACCTTTTCCACCCTTTAATATCGAAGTCATTCCTCACATCTCTCTCGAACAGTCTCTGCTCCCAAGTTCTTGATTAAATTGGAGGCAATTTCTATTCATACAGCACTGGATGTTGGGATGTTGTGTGAGTTGGAGGGATCTCCAAGAGAGTGCTGGTCACATACACATGCTCCCCGGTCCTTTATGGTGGTGGAAGTGGCTGGTTTGGGAGGTTATGCTCATGGTATGGTTGATAAAACCCCTCTCATTCTCGTCATCCTCCTTCCAGCACTGCGGTATATAATGTGGGGAAATATGTGCATTTTGGAAGGAAGACGAGGAGAGGTGAATATTATTTAATGAGGGAAAACTTCTGCAGAAATCTGCAGCACAGAATTGTGGGTCCTTCTGCTTGAAAGATGAAAAACTAGCATCCAGGTTCAGTGGGTATTCTGGAAGGGAAATAGTCAGTTGGCTTTTATTTAAAGGGAATGGGGAGAAAAATGGAAGTTTTGCTAATGCTGTACAAGACACGAGTCCGATCACATTTGGAATCCTGCAAATAGCTTTTCTCCTTTGTTTTGGGAAAGGCAGTCCATAGAGTTTTCAGGAGATTAATTCCAGATATGGGAGGAATTTCTCAGGACGTGAGATTGAGCAGGAGAATGAAACAAAACCTTCTGAAAAGATTCTGAGGAGCTTGACATTGTAGATTCAGGGAGATTGTTATTACTTGTTTGAGAGTTGAGGACTTGAGGACATAATCTCAGAGTAAGAAATCACCTACTAAAAACAGATGTGGAGGAATTCCTTCTGTTTGGGTACTGAATACTGCAGTGGCCTGTGGAGGCTGTGCTGCTCAGTGTGTCCGAGGCTGAGATAAATATATTTTCAATTAGTAAGGGATTCAAGGGTGGGGGTCATAAGGCAGGAAAATCGAGCTGAAGATTATTGGATCAGCTTTGATCTCACTGAATGGTGACAGCAGACTTGTTGGGTTGTGTTGCATCTGATGGTTTTAAACATCTTCTTTTTCTGGGTTCTCATTTGATTTGTCTTTTGTTTCACAGGGTATTGGAAGAAGATGAGGAGACTTAAAACCAGACATCATTCCCAATCTGGCCAAGCTGCCGAGTTTATTGTCATCTGAATATCATTGGGTTTTGCAGGAAAAAAAAGCACCGTTCCCGGTGGAGGAGAAACCGTATATGTGTTGTACATGTGGACAAATCTTCAGCAGATCATCCGCCCTGTCATAGTATAAATACAGCCACAATGGGGAAAGGCCATTCACCTGTTCCAAGGGTGGGAAAGGATTCACTTAATCATCCACCCTGCTGAAACCCCAGCAAGTTCACACAGAGAACAGATCTTTGAAATGCTCAGAATGTGGGAGGTGCTTTAAAAACTCTGGGACACTGATATCCCAACAACATCCTCACTGTGACGAAAGACCCTTCATATGCTCTCACTGTGGGTGTGGGTTCAAGCCATCATTCAACCTCATTAAACACCAACGGATCCACACTGAGGAGAGACCATTCACCTATTCACATGGTGGGAAAGAATTTTCTCATAAATCCAACCTGTTAAAACACCAGCGATCTCTCAGAAGGTAGAGGCTGTTCTGCTGCACTGACTGTGGGAAGAAATTCATTGTGAAATTCAAGCTGCTGAAACACCAGCGTATTCATGAGAATTGACAGTGCCTGGTTCATATGACTGCTTCATAGTCTCGGCCAGAAGATTTTGTTTCAAGTCCCACTTGCTATGTCAAAGAACTTAATTATTTTGTAATTGATAACTGAATGATATCCACTGGGGCAAGTTTGCGCTGAAGTTAATGAACTCCAGCTCAGTTAAAGGGATGACTGTTCGGGATGACAGCGAAGTAAGTGCACTTTGTGTTAAACACACTGTTACAAATCTATTTCTAATTTCTAAGTGCTCATTGAAGTGATCTCCCTCTGACTGTGTTGTGGAAGAATCACTCAATGTTTTATAAAAAATTATCAGGAGATGCAGAAAATCCTTCATAAAATTAAACGTTAATCTTGCAAAATTAAAGCTGTGGGAACCAGTCTTCCCTGGCTCCCCACAGGCTCTTTGTTCTCCTGCAACTTATACAGTTGTTCTTCCCGTGCTTATCGAATAATATTAGCATAATCAATCATGCTGGTTTGCTTTATCTTTCTAAACTAATCACCGTCTGCCACACTGGTTCCCTCCATCATTCTTAACCTATCACATTATAAAATCATCATCTTCAGCATTAGCTCATTTACCAGGGATTCGGCTAACCTATCACAATGCATGATCATTATCTGTTACTGGAGCCCTGTAATATGCCCCCACCCCAGTCTGACCTATCACCCTCACCTTGACCTCTTTCCACCTATCACATTTCCGACGCCCCTCCGCCAAGTCCCTCCTCTCTATCTTTTATCTTAGCCTGCTGGACCAACTTTCCTCATTCCTGAAGAAGGGCTAATGCCCGAAACGTCGATTCTCCTGTTCCCTAGATGCTGCCTGACCTGTTGCGCTTTTCCAGCAACACATTTCCATCCCTGTAATATGATCCCTGACATGCATAAGTTAACTACATAACTGCCAGAGTAACTTTCCATAAATGAAGGAGTTGGAATTTGCTGTTGATCACATCCAGCATCCAATTTGATTCATTGCAGTCTTTGTCAATTGACCTTGTGAAAATTCTAGCTTGGTTACAGGTGTTTATTAATAGTCAATTATATCAAATTTGTGGTGAATACCCAGCTTGCTAACACTTTCTAATGTCCTTCGCACTTTTGAAAAGTTTCCCTTTCTCTCTCCTCCATCTTGTAACGAGCTCATGTAACTGCTTTGTCGTTCAGATTGATATAATCTGAGCAACTGTCTCTTCCATGTCCCTCCTTTTCCTGAAACTGTCTCTGAAGTTCCACCTTGTCTGAGTCCAGAATATTCAACTTCCTCCAGCTCCCCTCCTACCTTGGGAGCTCCTCGTGTCCATGAGAACCAACTTCTCGTCTCTTGACCATTTTCCCACTTAATGGCCAAGCATCGAACCTCCTCCCATTCACTGATATTGGTAACAGTTCTTGCTCTTGTCTGGTAAGGTCCCTGTCACTTTAATTCCACCATCATCATCCATCCAGTGAAAACCAACGTGGCCTCGTTTCCAAACTCCCTTTCCTTTCCAAAAACCTAGATGTCGGTAACCCCCAAGGGAGGAGCCTATCCCTGGCTCCTGCTGTTCTCAACCACACGACACCATGAGGTGAGCTATCCAAAGGCACGGCATTCGTTTTCACACCTCTGCTGACATTACCCAATGTCTCCATTATTCCACTGTTGCTAAATTATCAGACAGTGTATTCTACAGCACTGTTTTAGTGACTTATTAAGCCACAGGATGTGGGCATCACTCGCTCACACAGGGCAGTTCAGAGCCAACCACAATGCTGTGGATCTAGAATCACATACAGCAGACTGGGTATGGACAGGGTTTCCTTCCTTTAAAGGACTTCAGTGTACCAGGTGGGATTTTCCAACAATCAACCAGGTCATCGTTAGTCTTTTAATTCCAGATTTTCATTTAATTCAAATTCCATCATCTGTCATAGTGGATATCAAAAACAGATCCCCCCAAACATTACCTGGATCCCCAGTTAATAGTCTGCTGATAATCCACTAAACTACTGCTTCCATGAGCAGAAATTTGCTCCAGTTAAAAAAATGCAAACATCCCTTTTGATCACTGTAATATCCAGTCTGTAACTCTGTGATATCTGCATATTGGGCTGTGTTGCTCCCTGCCTCTGTTACCTACACTTCCTCACTCTGAGATACCTGCATTCCACTCATTCTGCCCTCTTTAGCATCTCTGATTGTCAATACTCCATTATAGCCTTGCCTGAGCAGGGCGTTCTGATATTCCATCCCTCAACCAGCCTGCCTCTCTCCTTGTGAATATTTGTTCAAAACTTGCCCTGCAATCAAAATTTTCATCATTCAAGAGAATACCATTCAATGTGTCGGTGCCCAATGTTTATTTTGCAAACTCTCCTGAAGGATGTTGAGATGTTCTGTTACATAAAACGTGTTCCATGTGACTGATCTTTTACAGTGTTAGGCCAGAGATTGCTTGTGTGCTGGTGCTACACATTGTTTAATCAGAGTACCAACTTGGACTTTCATTCAAACGTAAAGTCATCGAGGTAGCTCAGAGCGATTGGGCCAAGTATACTAACCTGAGAACTCCTGCAGTGATGTTCTAGGTTTGGGGTGATTGACCACTAAGAATTACAAACATAAGAACCCGGAGTAAGAGTCGGCCATCTGGCCCTTTCAGCCCGCTGCATCATTCAATAAGGTCATGGCTGATCTTTTCCCAGCCTCAGCTCTACTTACCCAGCCTCTCACCATAACCCTGAATTCCTTTACTCTTCAAAACATTATCTTAGCTTTAAAAACATTCAATGAGGAAACCTCAACTACTTCACTGGGCAGGGAATTCGACAAATTCACCACCCTCTGCGTGAAGAATTTCCTTCTCAATTCAGTCCTAAATCTGCTCCCCCTAATTTTGAGGCAATACCCTCTTGTTCTAGTTCCACTTGCCAGTGAAAACATTCTCCCTGCTTCAATCTCATCTCTTCCCTTCATAATTTTAGATGTTACTGTAAAGTTTCTCCCCTCCCCCCCAACAATTCTTCTAAATTCCAACAAATATAATCCCAGTCTACTCAGTCTCTCCTCAGAAAGCAATCCCCTCAACTCATCAACTCAGGAACCTAGTGAGCCTCCTCTGCACTAGTGTCAGTACCTCCTTTCTCAAGTAGGGAGACCAAAACTGCCTGCAGTACTCGAGATGTGACCTCACCAGCACTCGACATAGCCGCAACATATCCTCTCCACTGTTAAACTCTACCAATAAAGGACAATATACCATTTGCCTTAGTATTTAGCTGTTGCACCCGCAGACCAGCCTTCTGCAATTTATGCACAAGGACATCCAAGTCCCTCTGCTTAGCAGCTTACTGCAAATTTTTACCATTCAAATAGTCCTTTTTACTATTATTGCTACTAAAATGGATGACTTCACATTTATCAACATTTTACTCCATCTTTCTAAACTTCACCCACTCACTTGAACGATCTATATGCCTCTAAACATTTATCTGCAAACTTTAACACACTACATGTGGTCCTCAATTCCACACCATCTGTGCAAATTGTAAACAATTGTGGTCCCAACACTGGTCCAATAGGTTGAGGAGTGGCAGATGGGGTTTAATTTAGATAAATGCTGCATTTTGGGAAAGCAAATCATAGCAGGACTTATACACTTAATGTTCAGATCCAAAGAGACCTTGGAGTGCAGGTTCATAGCTCCTTGAAAGCAGAGTCCCAGGTAGACAGAATAGTGAAGAAGGCATTTGATATGCTTTCCTTTTTTGGTCAGAGTATTGAGTACAGGAGTTGGGAGGTCAAATTGTGGCTGTACAGGACATTGGTGAGGCCACTTTTGGAATATGGCATGCAATTCTGGTCTCTTTCCTATTGGAAAGATGTTCTGAAACCTGAAAGGGTTCAGGAAAGATTTACAAGGATGTTGCCAGGGCTGGAGGATTTAAGCTATAGGGAGAAGAAGAGTAGGCTAGGGCTATTTTCCCTGGAGCGTCGCAGGCTGAGGGGTGGCCTTGTAGAGGTCTATAAAATCATGAGGGGCATGGATAGGGTAAATAGATAAGGTCTTTTCCCTGAGGTGGCGGAGTTCAGAACGAGAGGGCATAGGTTTAGGGTGAAAGTGGAAAGATATGAAAGAGACCTAAGGGGCAACCTTTTCATGCAGAGGGTGGTGCATGTGTCGAATGGGCTGCCAGAGGAAATGGTGGAGGCTAGTATAATTGCAACATTTAAAAGGCATCTGGATGGGTGCATGAATAGGAAGGGTTTGGAGGGAAATGGGCTAGGTGCTGGAAGGTCGGACCAGTTTGGGTTGGGATATCTGGTCAACATGGATGAGATGGACCAAAGGATCTGTTTCCTTGCTGTACATCTCTATACTCCATGATCCCTAAGGCACACCGCTAGTCATCTATTGCCAAACATACAAGCATTCAGTTATCCCCATTCTTTGCTTTCTGTTAGGAAAGCAATCCTCTATCCATGCCAGTGGATTGCCTGTAACACCTTTATCTCATGCAGCAGCCTTTTGCTTGACATCTTGTCGAATGCCTTTTGGAAATCTAGATATATCACATCTACTGGGTCCATATTATTCAGCATAATTATAATAGCTTCATGGAAGTCCAAAAGATTAATTAAGCATGACCTGTTGTGCCTGCCGAATGGGACAATTTCTGTTGAGATGCCTTGGTATTTCTTCTTGATAGTAGACTCGAGCATCTTGCCCACTACATATGTTAAGCTAACTGTCCTATAATTCCTCATTTTTTATCTACCTCCCTTCTTAAACAGTGGCATCACATTTGCTGTTTTCCAATCTGCTGGAACTGCCCCAGAGTCCAGCTAAGTTTATAAAATTACCAAGAACGCCATTTCTTTTAGTCCTCTCGGATGCAATCCTTCAGAGCCAGGAGACTGGTCTTATATCCGTTAGTTTGTCCAACATTGACCTTTTTGTGATAATTATTTCTAGGTCCTCACTGCAACAGGTTGGAGAAGAAATTGCGGGGGGGGGGGGGGGGGGGGGGGGGGGCTGGCTGATATTTTTGCATCATTGTTAGCCACGGGTGAGGTCACAGAAGAGTGGAGGGTAACAAATGTTATTGTGTTAGTATTCACAGTACAAGATACAAGTACCATGCTAGTAATTGACAAGGAGACAAAGGGAGGTGTCATAGAGTCCTACAGCACAGGGACAGGCCCTTTAGCCCAAACTGTTCCATGCCAATAAAAATATCCATCCAATCCCATTTCCCTGTAATTGGCCCGTTATTATTCAAGGATGGCTGCAATGAAAAACTGGGAAGTACAGATCAGTAAGCCTTAATCTATGGTCGGTAAACTACTTGAAGATTCTGAGAGATATGATTTACATGCATTTGGAAAGATAGGGTTTGATATGGAATAGTCAGCATACCTTCGTGTGTGTGTGAGGTCTTGTATTTTGGAAAGACAAATCAAGGTAGGAGTTCATGGTGAATCATAAAGCCTTAAGGAGTGTAGTGGAACTGTCTGTCAAAGTGGAGTAATAGGTAGACAGCAGTGACGAAGGCATACTGACCTTCATTAGTCAGGGCATTGAGTATCGAAGTTGGGAATTTATGTTGCAGTTGTACAGGACATTGGTGAGGCTGCACTTGGAGAAGTTGGTTCCGTTTTGGTCACGTCATAGAAAGAATGTTATTAAACTGGAAAGCATGCAGAAGAAATTTACAATGATGCTGCCAGGACTCAGCGGTCTGAGTTATATGTAGACAAACTAGGACTTCACTCTTTAGAGCATAGGAGACTGAGGGTTTTTTTTTAATAGAACTGTATAAGATCATGAGAGGAACAGATTGGGTGAATGCGCTCAGTCTTTTTCCCCAAGGTTGGAGAATGGAGGATCAGAGGGCATCAGTTTAATGTTAGAGGAGAAAGAATAAAAGGGAACTGGAGGAGCAATGCTTTTACACAGAGGGTGGTACGCACATGGAATGAGTTGACACCAGAAGTGGTTGAGGAAGATACATTAGCAACATTTAAAAGGCGTTTAGACAAATACATGGACAAGAAATGATTAGAAGGATATGGGCCAATTACAGGGAATGAGATTGGATGGACCTTTTTGTTGGCATTGAAGAACTTGGGCTAAAAGGCCTTTCGCTGTGCTGAAGGACTCCATGACACCTCCCTTCGTCTCCTTGTCAATTACTGGGTACTTGTATCTTGCACTGTGAATATTAACACAAAATGCCTTGACCAATTCCTCATTATCTCAATGTGAAATCCCCCTTCTTACCCTCTAAAAGACCAGTCTTCTTCACTTTATATATTTGAAGAAACTTTGCCCGTCTGTTATTATTTTCTGAACTACTTTAATCTCATAATCTATCTTACTTTCTTTATAGCTTTTTTGCGCCTTTCTGATGACCTTTAAAGTTTTCCCAATCCTCTGTCTTCCCAATGGTCTTTACCACTTTGTGTGCCTTCTCTTGTAACTTGAGACACCCATGACAGATTAACCTCGTTTTCAGTGCTATATACTTTTGTGGAGCACCTTGGAAAATTGCTTTGAAAGTCCTCCACTGTTCAGCAATTGTCCCACCATAAAGTCTGCTTCCAGTCTGCTTTAGCTAACTCCTCCATCATCCTATTGGGCGGTACGGTGGCACAGTGGTTAGCACTGCTGCCTCACAGCGCCAGAGATCCGCGTTCAATTCCCGCCTCAGGCGACTGACTGTGTGGAGTTTGCACATTCTCCCTGTGTCTGCGTGGGTTTCCTCCGGGTGCTCCGGTTTCCTCCCACAGTCCAAAGATGTGCAGGTCAGGTGAATTGGCCATGCTAAATTGTCCGTAGTGTTATGTAAGGGGTAAATGTAGGGGTATAGGTGGCTTGCGCTTCGGCGGGGTGGTGTGGACTTGGTGGGCCGAAGGGCCTGTTTCCACACTGTAAGTAATCTAATCTATTGTAGTCTCCTTTCTTTGAGCACAGGACTGTGGTATTGGATTTTTATCTTTCTTTCCATTTGTATTTTAAATTCAACCACACTGTGATCACTCCTTCCAAGAGGATCTGAAACTATAACATCTTTAATTAATCTCGTCATATTGCACAGGACCAGATCTGTGTTATTTAGTCCCTCGCCAGTTCCATTACAAGAAAGCTATTATGGATAAATTCAATGAACTCCTCCTCAAGGCTCTATTCACCAACCTGGTTTCACCAATTGACATGTCGTTTAAAGACCCCATGATAATTACCATACCATTTTTACCGGAATTAGTTACACCTTCTTTTTGAATTCTACTCATTTCCCCGAATATCTCCTGACTTGTACTTCCTTTTCACGTCTTTCATAAACTTGGATGTCATTAAACCCTTCTGCACACACGCTAATCTGATGCTTTCTTTTCTATTTAACATGATACTTCCTGTCGTTCCCCCCACCCCCCCACCCCAACACCTCCATCACTAAAGCCCCAGTGATCACCTCATTTCTCCCTTTCGCTAGAACACTGGTTCCAGATCAGTTCAGGTGGAGACCTTCCCAATAGTACAGACCCTTCGTGTTCCAAAACTGATACGAATGCCCCTTGAGACGGTGCCCCTTGTTCCCAAACCACTTTTTTAGGAATGTGTTTAATTCCCAAATTTTCTTTTACCTGAACCAATCTGCACATGGCTCAGTAGTAATCTGGAGATTGTAACCCTTGAGGAGTTCCTTAAGTTTGTCACCCGTGCTTACTAATCCCCAAACAGGTAATTCGTCCTCATCTTGCCTATGATGTTTATACCAACGTGGACCAGACTAATTGGATCCTTGTCCTCCCACTTAAATATCCTTTCGTGGAGGCCAGAGAGTTTCCTCACCCTGGCATGGGGAAGACAATACACTGTGCCTCAATCCTGCTTACAAAAGATGCTGTCAATACTCCCAGTTCAAGAGTCCCCTACAACTACCACTTCTCTTTTTACTCTCGCCTCTTGAATGACCTCCAGGAAAGTGGTTATTAAAATGCAGATCAGACTGAAGAGCTTTGAACTGAGGCATTGCTTGTGCACAATCAACTACAGTAGGCAGATCGCATCAATTGCACATCTGACACAGGACTTCCAAAGCAGCTCAGTAATTTGAGCAAGCATCCTCACTGAAAAAGATTTCCAGGTTGGCAGATAACTGTGTTCATAATGACTCCACATTTTCTCTTAAAAACAAAAATGTAATGCCCCCAAACACTTGGGGGAATCTTTGTCATAATACCATGCAATTTGGCAAAGAAGTATCATTGAAGAAGACAGCAATTTTGAGTATCTGAAATATCCCCAGATGGAAAACAAAGGTTATCACTGAAAATGTACCCATCACACCCACTCTTGCAAATGTCATCTGCCCCACATGGGCAGTACTTGCGGATTCAGCATTAAACAATTCAATAATCCCAGGACGCATGGAAAAAGAATCATCCTTGATGCACAGTCACTGCTCAAGAAGAATAATATGGTTTTACAAGTACAGGATAGACATTCCAAACACATTATTCTCCATGATCTGAATATACTTCCCAGATTATAAGTATTAATCACTATATCCCGCATATTCCCTCACTGTCTAATTTTGGACTGCTAATTCATCTGATGATCTCTTTGCTATTAGCCCAAATCTCCTTCCCTGAAGATGCTTCTGGTATTCACTGTCACAATCACCGATTTCGCTGCTCCCCCAAAAGCTGCCACCCAGGTCTCTAAGTCCTTATAAAAGCAGCCAAAAATGCGGCTGGTATAAATGAGAAACGAAAACAGGAATTGTTGGAAAAGCTCAGCAAGTCTGGCAGCATCTGTGAACAGAAAGCAGAATTAACGTTTCAGGACTACTGTTCCCACCATGAACCTACTGCGCAAGTGCAAAAACTGCTTTGGGGCGGGGACAGCTCCTTCAATGTCATTGCTCAGTTATCATAGCAGCCTCTTTGTCTACTGGCAAAAACATTCAAACGTCATTTCATCACGTCCGCTGCGGTCCCACGTGCTTCCGTCTTCCATCTCAGCTCCCCCAAAGCGGCAAAGTGACCAATAGAAAGCACTGGAGGACCGGAAGTAATCTGGACCACCAACCAATCAGAGCGCCCTATTGTCTGAGCGCGAACGATCAACCATGAAAGCTGCTCCGTCCTCAGCAAAAGATGGTGGTGCTGTTCGTCTTTGTCTGAATGAAGATGGAGCTTTACTCAGACTGACACTTCCTCCTCTCTCCCATATCTGTGAGTAAACGTTTTCTCCCGGTTTCTTCTTTTTAAAATTCTGGTATGAAATTGTCTATTTTCAGCAGCTGAAAGAGAAAGGAAATGAAATGAACCCAGGGAGGGACAGAATCTGTCCAGGGCAAGAAATAATGATCACTTAGATTTGATTGTTCTGAATTTCGAACAGAATAATGGTGACTTTTATAACTTTTTTTTCAGGATGTTAGAAAGGGAAACAGGCCCTTCGGCCCAACAAGTCCACACCGACCCGCCGAAGCGCAACCCACCCATACCCCTACATTTACCTCTTTAACCTAACACTACGGGCAATTTAGCATGGCCAATTCACCTGCACATCTTTGGACTTTGGGAGGAAACCGGAGCCCCCGGAGGAAACCCACGCAGACACGGGGAGAATGTGCAAACTCCACACAGTCAGTCGCCTGAGGCGGGTATTGAACCCGGGTCTCTGGCGCTGTGAGGCAGCAGTGCTAACCACAGTGCCAACGTGCCGCCCGTTTGAAACAACAATTTGGCAGGAAAAGAACTGAGACATACTTACAAACTGCGAGTCTTTCAGTGAATTGATAACCCTTCAAACAGTCTCATACTCAAAGAAACATCACACCATTAATAGTAGGAACTTACAGACGTTCTGTGAGTATTTCACCCTGTTGTCACACCAGCAAGTTCACACAGGGAAGAGGCCACCCACCTGTTTGGAGTGTGGGAAAGTGTTCACGCAGTTATCCAGCCTGCGCATGCACCAACGAGTTCACACTGGGGAGAGGCCATTTGCCTGCTCTGATTGTGGAAAAGAATTCACTGTGTCATCAGCCCTCGTGAGACACCAAAGCATCCACACAGGGGAAAGCCATTCAAATGCTCCAAGTGTGGGAAGCGATTCAGATATTCATCTGTCCTACAGACACAGAAATTAAGTCATACTGGGAAGAAGTCATTCATATGTTCTGAGTGTGGGAAAGAATTCATTCAGTATTCCAGTCTGTGGAGGCACAAGAAAGTTCACAAATGATCAGAGGAGTTGGATCTGCTGTTAATCTGTATTATTAAATCTGCTTGACAGTACATTACAAACCCACACCTTCACCATCTAGAAGAACAAGTGCAGCCGTTACCCGGGAACATTACCACCTGCAAGCTCCCCTCCATGTCACACACCATTCTCATTAACAGGCTGTTAGAAAGGGAGGATTTGCAGACAGAAATCTCAAAACAACCAGTACGTGAAGATCTAATGGAGTCACTGAAATAACTGGGACTTGAACATCATAAATCTCCATTGGCTGTTCCTTCACTATCAATGGGTCAAAATCCTGGAACTGCTCCCTAACAGCATTGTGGGTGAGCCAACACCACAAGGACTGCAGTCCCAGAAGGCAACTCACCGTCACTTTCTCAAAGTAAACAACTCAGATGGGCAATGAATGCTGGCCCAGTCATCGATACTATACCCCATGAATTGGTATCAAAATGAGGGAAAATCCCGCTCAAGACTAAGCCATGTTCATTCTGACAGAAGGTGAAATGGGGACGACTAAAGGATTGCTTTCTCCTGGACAGGCCACTCTTGCCATTTTGCTTCCAGTAAGTCTGATGTACTTTGAGCATGGAACTGCACATTCCCACAGAAATGATCCCCTGAGGAAGGACATTTAATTTATTCTGGATAGGAAATAATGTTTTCCTTACCACTCTAATGAGATGAAAAGTAAATATGTTTGTCTTTGTTCCATTACCTCTATACCCAGGGCCAGGCCAATTGACTCAATTGGTCTCAGTCAGTATATATGCTCCACATCAACTTTCACCCTCCCCTCTTCAATTCCCCATCAGCAGATCCTTCTATTCTGTAATGTGGAAAGATTAAATGGGAATATCTCTCTGGACATTAATGTAATATTAAATGTTAAACTACACTGAGTGAATGTTCTGGAAGTGGGTGGGGACGACAGTCAGGCAGGTTTGCGAATGCCAATTATACCATCATTTGCTACTGAGCTCCCTATTATCAATTTAAATTACTGCTGAATCTCTATCATACTTTTATAGCCATCCCCAGCCAATCGGGTTCGCTTACTTGATCATCCCCAATGCTGAGGCCCATCACACCTACGTTGTCTGAGGCAGAAGCAGGACCAGAACTCATTTTTAGGGCCACTCCGAAGCTCGGATACATCACACCTATGTTGTCCTTGGGAATCACTGAGTCAGGAAATCTTCTGAGTAATGATTCCCAGGATTAGGGCATTAGCATTTGCATTATCTCCAAGGATGATCTCATCCTACCATAGTACCTGGAGAATATGTGACTGTGAGGCTGGGGGTTGTCTTCAGTGGCATGTGATTATGGGGGAGTGGCCAGAGTATCTGTAAACATTGTCAACTGACCTGTACAGAGGAAATGTATTTTCTCCACATTAAAAGGAAAATAAATCAATCTGACAGAAAGGGTAATTGTCAATCTGTACCTTTCAGACTCTGCTGCGTGAATACATAAACATAGTTATCGATCTGTTCTTGTCAGTTTCTGCCTGGTGAATGTTTTGTAAAATTGTCGATCTATCCCTGCTATGTGAATGTGTGAGCTGAGATTTCATCTGTTGCTATCAGTTTCTGCTTTGTGAATGTGAGAATTTAGTTGTCAATCTTTCCCTGTCAGGCTCTGTCATGTCAGTGTTTGAGTGTATTTATTCATCTTTTCCTATCAGTTTATGTGACTGCAGTGATCAGCCTGTACCTCTCAGAGTCTACTACATGAATATAAGAGTGTAGTTATCCATTTGATTGCGTCTGATTTATTGTTATCACATGTACTGAGATACAATGAAAAGTATTGTTTTGTGTGCTTTACAGGCAGATCATATCATACAAAGTCCATCAGGGTAACAGAACAGAATTTGGAATACAGTGTAAAAGCTGCAGAGAGAGCGAGATTAACATTAAAATTTGGGAGGCCCATTCAAAATTCTGATAACAGCGGAGAACCTTTTCTTGAGTCTGTTGGAAAGTGTGTTCAAAAATCTATATTTTCTACCTGACAGACCAGGTGGAGGAGAGTATTACCAGGGTCGGATGGGTCTTTGATGTTGTTGGTTGCTTTCCTGAGATGGGGAAGTGTAAATGGAGCCTTTGGATGGAAGGCTAGTTTCAGTGATAGACTGGGATGTACTCACAACTCTCTGTAGTTTCTTGTGGTCTGGGGAAGAACAGTAGCCATACCACGCTGTTACACATCCAGATAGGATGCTTACTATGGTGCATCCATAAACATTAACAAGAGTCTTTATGGCCATGCTGGATTTACTTAGCATCCTGAGGAAATCTGCTTGGTGAATATGTTTGGGTAATTGTCAATAAAAGCCTGCCAGTTTCTGCTATATGAATGTGAGAATTTAGTTTTTAACAGTCACTGTCAGTTTTTGCTTTGTGAATGTTTAGTTAAGAATCCTTCCCTGTCAGGCTCTGTAATGTAAATGTGAGTATATTCGTCACTGTTTGCCTGACAGATATTCTTTTGTGAATACGTGATTGTGATTCATTCTGTGATAGTAGTTTTTAGGGTGTTGTAATTGGGCTTTAATCTCTTCTGCATTTTGTGATTTATGACAGAGTCACAGAATTGGTACAGCCATTCAACCCATTGTGTCCAGTTTGGGACATTCTGTTCTTCACCTGTTCTCCATACTAGTTTCCATTAACTGTTGGGATTCTGAACTTTATCCATTCACTGCCAGTATCCTTATGTAAATGCTAATTTGAGATTATTTCTGCAGTTATCTGTCTTTGAAAACTATGGAGCCAGTTTTGTTCTGTATGCAACAGCGTCAGGTAGAGTATGTGGATCTCATTCTCTTTCCTTGTTCAGTTGTGTTTTCTTTTGGTCTAAGTATTGGATTCACTCGATCAATATTCACTAACCCTTTCTGATTGAGGGAGTAATGTTGGTTAAATGTTTATCTTGGCCGAAATCTGAATTTTATTGCATTCAGACTCCTTTTTTTTTAAAACGTTTTGTGCATGCAGTAGTCTTTTCAGTTGCTGCTGGACACTGTAAGATGTAACATTTAATACTAACTGAAGTGATTAATAATATGGTGAGTCAATTTTTAACTGTCTATATTTGGAAATACCTAGACCTAAATTGCAGTTTTTCTTTCCTTTCGCCATTAACTGGCAGAGTATGTGAGAGTGTTCTGTTGTGCTGCCAATCTGTATCATTTTGAAGAGTGATACACATTGACATTTTCTGTATGTCTCCTTATATTTCCAGTCCTGCATGTCATGATCAGATATACTTTGTGAGATGGGTTTGACATGGATGTAGGTTTGCATGCTGAGCTGGAAAGTTCATTTCCAGACGTTTCATTGCCCTACCAGGTAACATTTTCAGTGGGCCTCCAAGTGAAGCACTGCTGATTTCTCAGCAACAAACCCAAACAAGAAGACAAAACACGTCCAGAACCCCTAACCACTCTCCCCTATATCAAAGACATCTCAGAAATAACTGCCAGATTACTCAGACCCCTGCCCACAAACTCACCAACACACTAAAACAGCAGCTAATGAACTTGAAAGACCCTATGCAGACAACAAGCAAAACTAATGTCATTTACAAAATACCATGCAAGGACTGTAATAAGCACTACATTGGACAAACAGGCAAAAAACTAGGATACATGAACATCAAATAGCCACAAAACGATTTTACCCTCTCTCACTAGTATCCGTACATACAGATAAGGAAGGACACCACTTCGACTGGGACAACACATCCATCCTCGGACAAGCCAAAAAGAGACATGCATGAGAACTCCTAGAAGCATAGCATTCCAATCGGAACTCTATGAACAAACACATTGAGTTAGACCCCACATAGCACCCCCTGAGAAAAAGAACAGGAAATGACAACACCAGCCCAAAGAAACCCAAACATATAAACAGAAAGCAGGAATCAGCAGCAGTGCTTCGCCTGCAGGCCCACTGAAGATGTTACCTAGTAGGCTGAGGAAACGCCTGGAAATGTACCTTCCAGCTCAGCGAGCAAACCTACACCCAGAACCTCAACCTGAGCTACAAATCTTCTCAAAATTTGCTAACGGGTTTAACATTTTATAAATCAGTACTTCATTTTTTTTTCATGTACGGAAATGCTTCTGCATTACTCAGGCCCTCAACCAGAATGTGAGTGTGGTTAAGGTGTGTTTTCATCAGCACAAAGCTGAAAGTGAGAATGGGATTCATTCACTCTATGATAATAGATATCAATGTGCTCCTTATTCTCGGTTAATGTGCTTCAGTGTCATCTAGATTGAAACACGTCACTTTTAGTAACTGCAAGTGTACTTCATTGTCAAACTTCTGCTACTTGACATGAATGAGGTATTATCCATTTCCACTGGAGTCAGCTCCTGTCAGTGAAAGTGGATGTGTTTGTATATCTGTTAATCTCTGGTACTGTACGTGAAGTTGGATAACATCCACAGCCTATGTTCTTTAGTTTTAGTGCCCGTAGGACAGGTGAACATCCAAGTCATTGCAGGTGAAAAGCATCTGTTTTTCTTTCGAAGCAAGGGGAGAAAATCAATGGACTTTTGTAACCCCTATAGTGCAGAGTCTAACTGGGAGCAATGGGGATATCAAGGTCTGTTTTTCAGGATGCTATCAATTTTTGCGTAGTGACCTATTTTACCAATGAATTAATAATCAGTATTAACTGAACCAATTTGCAACTAAGTGAACACATCAACTGCATTGCAGTTGACTGACATAGTGTTCCTTGTACAGGAAAGAGAATTGGCCAATTCTATTTTATTTACCAATTTGGACAGGATCTGGTGAAAGCCTCTTGTGTTGGTCTATGGTAAGGAGGGGGAAAGCAAAAGGACCTCTAATTCCACCATTCAATGAAGCATATTTAAATTATCAAATTCAATTTATTGAACTATCAACTCTTGTTAGGAAAATAAAAATGAGGAGCTTGACAAACCTACCAATTTTGGCTTTTTCTTTCATTCTGCACTGTTTTGAAAAACTATATCCTGATTCCTTCCTTTTCCGTATTGCAACGAAGGCAGGGTCAAGAGGCACACAAAGCTCTTTCTACATTTTTGAAACAAATTTCAAAAGACATACAGAATAATGAAAAAAAAACTTTCTTGCTGAACAGAATAAGAAATAAAACCTACAAAATGAAGAAGTGGAGAATGTCATTACAATACAGGATGGGGGTGGCAGCTTCTCTGCTACCGTGATTTTTTTTTTAATGGAAATTGAATGCTGCTTGAAAGGGATGAGAGTTGTTAGCTCAGTCAACTATTATGTTGTTATAGACTGTTTTTGATCCGTGCAGACTTAATAAATTGAAGAGACTTATTCTGTGCTGGTGATCTCTTTGACTTGAGATCTGAGATTAGAAATCAGTTTGATGTGATATTTTGTGACAGTTGCAGTTATATGGATTTTCTTTGTTGTCAGATGTTGTAATGGGTATTTCAGCATGATGTACAAATTTGCAACTATTGAAAATCAGTCAGTAGCTGTGTGAGAGCTGGAATGATTGTGTGTGTTGGGTGCGTGTGTGTATGCAGTAAGCATTCTCTCTCCATCAGGTTTTGGCCCAAAGGTTCATTTGGAATTTGCATTGTTTAATTATGTCTTTGCACAGGACAAATATTTATCAAAAGATTAATTTTGACCTTGTCAGTTAGTGATAATGTCAAGGTTTTCTTCCTTGTCTGTACTTCATATATCCTCGTTGTAACAATGTAACAGCAGGATCTATTTATTCACCTTGATTGTAACTTTAAAATTGCCTTTACCACATCGCGTTCGTACAGTTCCTGAACGTATATTTCTTATGAAAATAAAGTCTATCTCTCTTCTGATGTTGCAAATGATAATTGGCTATGCATATTGGAATTTATTGGAACTGAGCTGTTGTGCATTGAGCAGAGGGGGAAATAACTGATGACATTTTTTTTTATGTTTGACTCTTCTACTTCTCGAAATTGAGCTCAATGTGTGTTTGTCACAATCCATTCTATAATTATGGAAAGGATGTTTTCCACTGACAGCATTAGCATACCTGCTGGTTGTCACACTTGGCTTTGTACAGACAAAATATTACATTTCTTGGTCCATCAAACATTTGCCTTGAGGAAGACAAGAGATATCTTGTCTATAATTACCAGGGTTGTTTCTACTCCACTTCTTGAACAAGAGAACAACATTTGCTCCACTCTACCCCTACCATTCCTGTAGACAATGATGACATAAAGATAAAAGCCAAGATTTCTGCAGTCTCCTCTGTGGCTTATCCTGGCCAGGGGATTTATCTATTTTCACACCTGCCAGAATATTTAACATCTCCTTGTAAACCTAATCCCATTGTCTTTTTCCAGTGTGAATACTGATGAAAAATATTCATTTAGCACTTCTTCTATCTCTTCTGACTCCACACACAACTTCCCACTACTGTCCAAGTACAGAGTAGCTGTCATAAAGTCATAGAGATGTACAGCACAGAAATAGACCCATCAGTCCAACTTGTCTATGCCGATCAGATATCACAACCCAATCTGGTCCCACTTGCCGGCACCCGACCCATATCCTTCCAAACCCTTCCTATTCATTTACCCATTCAGATGCCCTTTAAGTATTGCAATTGTACTAGCTTCCACCACTTCCTCTGGCAGCTCACTCCATACACGTACCACACTCTGAGTGAAACAATTGCCACTTAGGTCTCTTTTATATCTTTCCCCTGTCACCCGAAACTTATGCCCTCTTGTTCTGGACTTCTCCACCCCAGGGAAAAGACTTTGTCTGTTTATAATTCCATGCCCCTCATGATTTTATAAACATCTACAAAGTCACCCCTCAGCCTCTGATGCTCCAGGGAAAACAGCCCCAGCCTATTCAACCTCTCCACAGAGCACAAATACTCCAACCCTGCCAATATCCTTGTACAAGTTTGCTGAACCCTTTCAAGTTCACAACATTCTTCCAATAGGAAGGAGACCAAAATTGTATGCAATAATCCAAAAGTGGTCTAACCAATGTCTTGTACTGCTGCAAAAGGAACTCCCAACTCCTGTATTCAATACTCCAACCAATAAAGGAAAGCACACCAACGCCTTCTTCACTATCTTATCTACCTGCGACTCCACTTTCATGGAGCAATGAACCTGCACTCCAAAGTCTCTTTGTTCAGCAACTCTCCCTAGGACCTTATCATTAAGTGTACAAGTCCTGCTAAGATTTGCTTTCCCAAAATGCAGCTCCTTGCATTTATCTAAATTCAACTCCATCTGCTACTTCTTAGCCCACTGGCCCCTTGAAGACGCTCCACATTTCTAATGCGCCCATCGCCTGCAGTTTCCTTCCCCATCCTATGCATCGTTAGTCTTGTGTAACTGTATCATAATTGCTTTTCCTCCAGTGTATACCTATCGCTTTCCAGAAGTAAAGTAAACATAACCGATTTGTGATCACTATCACCAAAGTGCTCACCTACCTCCAAATCTAACACTTGACGAGGTTCATTATTCAGTACCAAATCCAGTGTGGCCTCGTCCCTTGTTTGCCTTTCTACATGCTGTGGCAGACCATCCTGCACACAGTGGCCAAAAACTGACCCATCTAAAGTATTTGAACTATAGTATTCCCAGTCAATATCTGGGAAGTTGAAGTCCCCCAGAACCCTGTCACTCTCACACCTGTTGAGAATCATCTTTGCTATCCTTTTCCTCTAAATCTCTGGAACTATTCAGAGGTCTATAGAAAATTAGCAGAATGATCTCCTTTCCTATTTCTAATCTCAGCCCATATTACCTCAGTTGATGAGTCCTCAAACATCCTTTCTGCAGCCGTAATACTGTCCTTGACTAACAATGTCACACCTCCACCTCTTTTTTCATTTTCTCTGTTCTTCCTGAAACATCTAAATGGTGGAACCTGCAACAACCATTCCTGTCCCTGCTCCACCCAGGTCTCTGAAATGGCCAGAACATCAAAATCCCAGGTACCAACCCACGCTGTACGTTCACCCATCTTATTCCAGATGTTCATGGTATTGAATTAGACACACTTCAAACCAACTGCTTGCCTGCTGGAATGCTCTTCTGACCCTGAAACCTTATTTTGGACCTACCTAATCTCAACCTCATCTATACTTTAACTACAACGCAAGGATCCTGAAAACATGATCAGAGACATCATGAAACCCTGGCACCTGGTAAGCAACACACCAACCCACCAACCGTAAGTCTCTCTCGTTTCCACAGAACCTCCTGTCAGTCCCCCTAACTATGGAGTCCCCAATGACTAATGCTCTGCTTTTCTTCCCCCTTCCCTTCTGAGCAACACAGACATACTCTGTGCCAGAGACCTGTGGCCTATTGCTTATCCCCGGTAAGTCATTTTTCTTCCCCACCCCACCTACCCCACCCCCAGCCTCCACCCCCCCCCCCCCCAACGGTATGTCAGTTCTAAAGGGACATCCCTTCACTCTGAAGCTGTGCCTTTGGGTCCTCATCTCTCCTACTCATAGAAACATCTTCTCCATGTCCACTCTATCCAGGCCTCAATATTCTGTAACTTTCAATCAGATTCTCCCTCACTCTTCTAATTAAGAACCAGAGTCCTCAATGTCTCCTCATATGACAAGTTCTTCATCCCTGGGATCTTTCTTGTAAACCCCCTCTGCACCCATTCCAAGTTCAGCGCATCTTTTCTTAGATAGGGGGCCCAAATATGGTCTGATCAGAGCCTTATATTTGGAATGAGCTGCCAGAGGAAGTCGTGGAAGTGGGTACAATAACAACCTCTAAAAGAGATTTTGACGGATATGGGCCAAATGCAAACAAATGGGACTATTTTCATCAGCGAGACCTGGTCAGCATGGGCGCGTTGGGCCGACAGGGTCACACAGCATGGAAATCGGCCCATGACTGGGAAAATGATATTAGAGAATAGAGAGTTGGCTGCTTTTGACTGGCATGGATTCAGTCGGCTGAAGGTCCTGTTTCTGTGCTGTAGATCTCTGACTCTGCCATTCCTTGTTAAGTAATCCATCAGAGAATGGTAGAAGCTGCAACAATACGAGCTGGAGGAGACTGAAGTTAACACCAAAGATGTTCATACTCTGGTGGGGTTGGCTACAGTGATGGTAACCCCCAGGATATTGATAGAGGGGTGGGATTGGGAACAGTGACCGTAACCCTAAGGATGTTGATAATGGGGGTGGGGACTGTGATGATAACCCCTAGTGTGTTGATAGTAGGCTGGGGTGCGGACAGTGACAGTAACCCCCAGGATGTGGATAGTGCAGCGGGGTGGGGACAGTGATGGTAACACCATTGAACATCAAGAGGCAATGGTTGGACGATGTACCATTTGGCCATCCATAGTTAACACACGTTTTTCAAAGTGTAGATTTTACAACACAGGCAGACTTTGCAATGATGTGAATTCTCGCTTGTTTTACGTCTCATTTTCACCAATTATTATCTTGTCATCGAAGATAACATCCATGAAAAAAAAGACAATTTCAACATCCAATCTTTTATTTCCTCTGTCTTATTTTATTCCAGTTCCTGTTGCTGGGGCTTTCCACACCCCCAACGCCTCTAAAACGGAGGTTCTGATTGGGAGTTGTCTCATTCCAGAGTGTGTATTGAGTCGAGGTACAGAACCCTAGTTTTAACAGAAAGCCTTAAACAATGCCAGCGGGAATTACAACTCTAGCTCAGACAGGATAGAGCTGGCCACTGAATCCTTCCAGTCCCAGCACGAAGGCCGATACCAGTCTGTTCTGATCAATAGGGGTCCCAGTGGAACAATACTTAATGTGACCAGTAATTCCGACCTCACAGTGCCAGGTAACCCATTCTTCATCTGTGATCAGTGCCCATTCTTCGCTGGAGTCCGGCTGAAAACTTGGCATGAACACTCTTTAAAAACTTGCTTCAGAAACTCAACAGGTCGGCAGCATCTGTGGGGAGAGAGAGAGAGAGAGAGAGAGAGAGAAAGAGAGTTAATGTTACAGGTTATAAACACAGTGCTGGAAAAACCCAGCATGGCTGGCAGTAGTTGTGCAGTTTTGGGGGGGCGCGGTGGAAGAGAGATAGAGAGAGAGTAACATCCTTTCTTACATAAGGGAGGCCTTCATAGCGATAGGATTTAAATCCAGGAGCAGGGTTGGCGGGCTACAATTAGACCACACCCTGGAGAACTGTGTGTGCAGTTTGGGATCTGCTTATGAGGATGTACAGCAAAGGTTTCCATGAGTGATTCCTGGGATGGCAGGTCTGACGGATGGAGAGAGACTGGATTGGTTCTGATGATATTCACTGGAGTTCGGAAGAATCAAGGGGAAATCCCATAGAAATCTCTCAATTTGAACAAGGATGAGACAGGAAGGAAGTAAACACAGGAAGGGTGTTCCCGGTGACTGGGCAGAGAGTCCAGAACCAGGAGGTCACAGTCTAAAGGAAACGGGGCAGGACTGAGATGGGGAGAATTGTCTTCACGCAGAGAGTGGAGAGCCTCTGAAATTCTCTGCCACAGAAAGCAGTCAGGTCCAGAACACTGAATGTTATTCAGGAAGGAGTTGATAGAGTTCTTAGGGGCTAAAGGGATAGCGTAGGCAGACACAGGATCAAGTTGGGTGATCAGTCATGATCTCATTGAATGGGTGGAACAGGCTAGAAGGGCCAAATGGCCTCTTCCCGATGATATTTTCGATGTTTCTCTGTGAATGGCCCAATTACCACTGACAGGTGGAGGACAAAGGAAAGTTTTGCCTCGATATATGTAGGCTGTGAAAATGAGGGACAGTAATTTCTATTCGACGATTTTGAGAGAGAGTGCAGAGTGATCTTGTGAGTTTAACATTGAATAGTTTGGGTTGGATTGCTGGGTTGCTGTTAATGGAATTGGTTGCACAGAAATAGTGATGTCACTGCAATGGTGAGGATATGGAGTGAATTTCACAGATACAAGGGTTTCCCTCGAACTGGACAGGTGTTGGCAGGGGGTAAGGGGAACAGGGAACAGGAAACACTGGGGTTGGTGTTTGCTGAAGCAATGATGTTATTGACAGGAAATCCCTGTCTGAATCCAGCATAGGAACACAGTGCTGAGATGGCAGCACTCATTGTCCCCCTGTTTCTGATCCTTTCTCTCATCACATTGTTTCCTGGTCTGGAGTTTAATGGGAAGCTATGTGGGTGAGACACTCCAGCAGGTAACAATGGTGATAGTTCTCCAGTTGGGACTCAACGTGGGTTTCAACTAATGTTGTTCACAGAGAGTGTATGTGTATGTGCACGAGAGAGCATGAGTGCGAGTGTATTTGTGTGAGAGTATGAAGGTGTGCATGTGTGTGTGAGAGAAACACAGACATTCTCTTTGACACACACACACACACACATATGCTTTCATGTGCACGCACAGACACTCACTCACTTCTGCAGTGTACCTTGTAGACAACACTTGAGAAGCCGAACACCATCCAGAGACAACATAGCCCCTGCTTAATTGGCACCACATCCACAAACATCCACTCTCTCCACCACCTATGCTCAGTAGCAGTGTGTACCATCTGTGAGATGCACTGCAGAAATTCACAAAAGTTCCTCAGGCAGCACCTTCCAAACCCACAAACACTTCCATCGAGAAGGGCAAGGACAACAGGTACATGAGAATACATGTTTCCCCCTGAGCAAATCACCATCCCAGCTTGGAAATATATCAGCTGTTCATTTAGTGTTGCTGGGTCAACATCCTGGACTTCCCTCTCTAATGGTATTGTGGATCTACCTATAGCAAAGGGACTGCAATGGTTCAAGAAGGCAGCTCACTACCTCCTTCTCAAGGGGCCAACGAGGGATGGATAATACATTCACGGCCCAGCCAGTGATTTCCACAACCCACAATTCCACAGTGAAATTTTTTAAAAATAAAACACTGTGGGAACATGCTTTGTGAGGATGTGGGTAGGCTGAACAAGTGGCAGATGAAATTACTTGAGGAGACATACAAAGTAATGTGTTGTGTTCAGAGGAATGGTCAGCACAGATATAAACTAAAGATTAAAATTGGAATAATTGTTGCTTGTGCATCAGTCAAGGAATCCTGATTCATTTGATAGCAGGTGACGCTGAATATTTACAGTCAAAACATTTTCTTTCTCTCTCATTTTCTCCAGCTGATCCTTCCAGCTGTTCCCAGCGGCACAGGTAAGTTAATGAGGTGGTTAGCAATTTGTAGCAACATTCAAACACTGTCCGAATGGGCTGAAAATCATTCTGGGATGCAAACCCAGTAATTGTACATTTTTTAGACAAATGGGAGCAAATGGACCATTGTGTCTGACTCGTTTGCAAATCTAAAGCACAACAGTTCAAATCGAGGACACGCTCTCAATTTCCATTAGACACTGAACTGAGCGTTGGTCAGTCCCATCAGTGGTGAGGTTATCCATTGCAGTTGGAAGAATTGAAAAAGGCAAGTTAGCATCTGAATAGGAAACAAAGTTCAAAATGTCAGTGTACATGAATCTCAAAGTAGTGTACAGGCTACAGCAGGTCACAAGGAAGGCACTTATTGTGAAAGGAATGGAGTATGGAAATTAAGTAATTATTGCTGCAACTGCACAAGGGACTGGGGTTTCCACATCCGGAGTCGATTAGATTTAGATTATTTACAGTGTGGAAACGGGCGCTTCGGCCCAACAAGTCCACGCCGACTCTCCGAAGAGTAACCTATCCAGACCCATTCCCCTGAATGATGCACCTTACAGTATGGGCAATTTAACATGACCAATTCACCTGACCTGCACATCTTTGGACTGTGGGAGGAAACCCACGCAGCCACGGGGAGAATGTGGAAACTGCACACAGATAGTCTCCCGAGGTGGGAATTGAACCTGCGATCCTGGTGATGTGAGGCAGCAGTACTAACCACTGAGCCACCGTGCCACCACTGATCATCCTCGCGGATGTTCGGGACGTGTGGATGGAGAGCTGTCGAGTACTGCGGACAGTTTTGATCGTAATCCTTGACGATGGATGTAGTTGAGTTGGAGGGAGTTCAAAGGAGATCACTGAATTGATTGCCAAGATGAAAGATCAGTCTTATGAGAACAGGCTGGCACAATATTTACCTCTTTACTTGAGGACAGATGCAGTTCAGAAGAGATTCACCCAATCATTTCCAGCGATGAAGGGTTTGCCTTAGATGAGAGATTGAGCAGTTTCTCTGGAGTTTGGAAGAGAGGAAAGCTAACTGAGAGCTATAAGATGCTAAAGGGGGTACTGACAAAGGAGATGAAGAGAGGATGTTTGCTCCTGTGGGAGGATCTAGAACGAGAGGTTATCGGGTCAGGATAAGGGGCTGGGCAGATTGAAAACAAGATAAGGAGGAATGAATTCTTTCAAATGAAGAAGGGGTTGTAAATCGGTGGGGTAACTCCCCTCACCCCACAGGACACTGCATAAATTGGAGGAGGAGACAGACAGATTGTTAATGAGTGATGGGTCAAAGGGAGTGTTTGCAGGAAAGTGGAGTTGAGGTTGAGATGGGATCAGCTGCGATCATATGGAATAGCGGTGCAGGTTCCTGAGGGGCTAAATGGACTCAACCTGATCCTAGACTATATGTTCTTGTGGAGTTATATTGTTAGTTAGTAGCAAAACAATTAGAATGGAGAAAATAAAGTTTGGTTTAATAAAATAGGTTTTAATTCATGAACATTCGAAAATAAAGACAAAAATGATTCAACACAAATTTGGCGAATGACAGTGGTTGAAAGAAACGGAAAGACGATACATGGGGGGGGGGGGGGGGGTAAAAAAACTAAAGCGGGTGCAGGAGCACAGGGAGCCTGGGGGTATATGTCCACAGATCAGTGAAGGTGGCATAACAGGGGGAGAGCAGTTAATAAAACACATAGCATCCTCAGCTTTATTAATAGGGACATAGAGAATGAGAACAAGGAGGTGATGTTGAAGTTGTACAAGACACTGGTGGACCTCAGCTGGAGTGTCAGAGAGAGAGAGAGCGCGAGACAGGAGAGAGTGATGACTGATAGGCGGTGGTTTAACCTGAGGGTTACCATGCCTCTCACAAGGAGAAGAGATGGAGAAGGAGAGTTCTTCATGGTAACCTCAGCCAGTGAGGGATTCAAACCCATGCTGCCAATCTTTCTCCACATTTCAAACCAGCCAAATGAGCTAACCCAACACAAAGCAGAGGGCAGAAAAGAAATTAATTCCGGTGACAGCACAAGTATTGAATGGAGAATAGTAGATCATACTGGAGATAAACCTTTGATCTGTTGGATATTCATTTGTAAGTGTATAATACCTGACCTTCACAGGCAACAGAAGCTGAATTTAGAAATACATTTGACAAAGGGAGTTGGCACTCTATTACCCAGGCTGGGTTTTGTTCTGTTCTGTTCTGGACACTTTATTTAAAGGAAGGCTGTTCAGACCCTGCAGACAGTGTGAAGGAGCTGTATGAGAATGATACCAATAATGAGGGATTTTAGATACAGGGAAAGGTTCAGGAGGTTGAGCTTATTCTCTTTCGAGCAGAGAAGATGAAGTGGTGACCTTATTGAGGTGTTAAAAATTTGAAGAATTCAGACAGGAAAGCAAGTTATTGTTTCCCACTCATTGGTTTATTAGTAACTGGCTGGAAAGAATTTCAAGATTGTCAGTGAGAGAGTGAGATGAGGAGAAACTTATTGGGTTGTCGAGTTTGGAATGTGCTGCTCGGGAGGCAGATTCCATAGGATGTTTGAAAAGAGAGCTGGATATAAATTTGAAAGGGATGATGTTAGAGGGCTACGGAGATAGGGCTGGAGGGTGGGACTAGCTGGGTAGCTCTTTCAGGAGCTGGTACAGACACGAGTGGTCTCCTTCCGTACAGTAAAAGTTTATGATTCTATGAACATAGCAGTTCTGAACCAGATGCCGGACAATTCCAGGAGGTTATTCCTTGGGACCTTGGCTCAGTGACCTTGTTGCCAGGGATTTTTGCACGCGAACAGCAGCAAATTGTTGTCACAAGCGGGATTGGAACGGAAATATTTCATTCCAAGGGAGGACATGAATGAGGACAGACCTGCAAGAAATTTTGAATATGCAGAGATTGGCTCAAGTCTATTGAATGGTGAATGTGAATCTGTGAGCTGCTGATCCTACATCATCACGTATTGGTCAGCGTTCATGCTGGTATTCGTCTGATTGGGAAGATCAACAAAAACAAATCTCTGGAAGCGTTGGAAGGGTGTTTGGGGGTTTGTAGATAGAAGCTACAGGGACATAGTGACGCCAGAGAACAGAGGTAGCTGGGAAACAGTTAGGGGTGGGAAGGGGAGGAAGCAGGCAGTGCAGGGATCCCCTGTGGTCGTTCCCCTCAACAATAAGTATACCGCTTTGGATACTGTTGGGGGGACGGCTTATAGGAGACTCTTTAGTTAGAGGGATGGACAGGCGGTTCTGTGGACATGGGCGAGAATCTCGGATGGTTTGTTGCCTCCTGGCTACCAGGGTCCGAGATGTCTCGGACCGTGTCTTCAGAATCCTTAAGGGGCAGGGTGGGCAGCTAGAAGTCGTGGTGCACGTTGGCACCAACGACATAGGTAGGAAGAGGGGTGGGGAGGTCATTCAGGAGCTCAGGGAGTTAGGCTGGAAGCTAAAAGCTAGGACGGACAGAGTCGCCATCTCTGGGTTGTTGCCGGTGCCACGTGACAGTGAGGCAAGGAATAGGGAGAGAGTGCAGTTGAACATGTGGCTGCAAGGATGGTGTAGGAGGGAGGGCTTCAGGTATTTGGACAATTGGACAGCATTCTGGGGAAGGTGGGAACTGTACAAGCAGGATGGGTCGCACCTGAATCAGAAGGGCACCAATATCCTGGGAGGTAGGTTTGCTAGCACTCTTCGGGGGGGTTTAAACTAATTTGGCAGGGGGATGGGATCCAGACTGTCAGGGAAGGATGTCGTGGAAATGTGGAACTTTTTCAAGGAACAGAGACGATGTGTCCTTGATTTGTATGTACCTGTCAGGCAGGAAAGAGATGGTCGTGTGAGGGAACCTTGGTTGACGAGGGAGGTTGAATGTCTTGTAAAGAGGATGAAGGGGGCTTACATAAGGTTGAGGAAACAAGGTTCAGACAGAGCATTGCAGGGATACAGGATTGCCAGAAGGGAGCTGAAGAAAGGGATTAGGAGAGCTAAGAGAGGGCATGAAAAATCTTTGGCGGATAGGATCAAGGATAACCCCAAGGCATTTTATGCGTATGTGAGAAACATGAGAATGATGAGAACGAGGGTAGGTCCGATCAAGGACAGTAGTGGGAGACTGTGTATTGAGTCGGAAGAGATAAGTGAGGTCTTGAATGAGTACTTTTCTTCAGTATTTACAAACGAGAGGGACCGTATTGTTGAAGAGGAGAGTGTGAAATGGACTGGTAAGCTAGAGGAGATACTTGTTAGGAAGGAAGATGTGTTGGACATTTTGAATAACTTGAGGATAGACAAGTCCCCCGGACCTGACGGGATATATCCTAGGATGATGTGGGAAGCAAGAGAGGAAATTGCAGAGCCGTTGGCAATGATCTTTTCCTCTTCACTGTCAACAGGGGTGGTACCAGGGGACTGGAGAGTGGCGAATGTTGTGCCCCTGTTCAAAAAAGGGAATAGGGATAACCCCTGGAATTACAGGCCAGTTAGTCTTACTTCGGTGGCCGGCAAAGTAATGGAAAGGGTACTGAGGGATAGGATTTATGAGTATCTGGAAAGACACCGCTTGATTAGGGACAGTCAGCACGGATTTGTGAAGGGTAGGTCTTGCCTTACAAGTCTTATTGAATTCTTTGAGGAGGTGACCAAGCATGTGGATGAGGGTAGAGCAGTGGATGTAGTGTACATGGATTTTAGTAAGGCATTTAGTAAGGTTCCCCATGGTAGGCTTATGCAGAAAGTCAGGAGGCATGGGATAATGGGAAATTTGGCCAGTTGGATAGAAAACTGGCTAACCGGTCGAAGTCAGAGAGTGGTGGTAGATGGTAAATATTCAGCCTGGAGACCAATTACAAGTAGAGTTCTGCAGGGATCAGTTCTGGGTCCTCTGCTGTTTATAATTTTTATTAATGACTTGGAAGAGGGAGTCGAAGGGTGGGTCAGTAAATTTGCAGATGATACGAAGATTGGTGGAGTTGTGGATAGTGAGGAGGGCTGTTGTCGGCTCCTAATTCTCCAGCTGTGCCCTCCCTAGTTCAAGGATCCCCAACCAGTGGAAACGCTTTCAATTTCTATACCCTGTCTTCTCCTGTTAATATCTTCAATCAGATCATCCCTAACCCATTAATTCTGGAGAGAACAGGCTTAATTTGGGTAATCTCTCCTCATAACCTAACCCCTGAAGCCCAGGTATCAATCTTGTAAACTCACGCTGTACTCCCAGGCCAATCTATCCTTCCTCGGATGTGGTGCCCAGATCTGCTCCAAGTGGCATCTCACCAGGGTTTGTATAACTGCAGCATCCCTTCTGCATCCCTATACTCCTGTCCTCTCGATATAAAGGCCAGCATTCCATTAGCTTCCTTCAGGCAATGAATGTCAGAAATGAAAAGAAATACATAAATTGTTGGAGAAACTCAGCAGGGACAGATATCATTTGTCACCTGGGGACTGTCTGACTGCTATTGAAAACAACTTTCCATCTTTTCTCTTGACCCTTTAGTTTTGAACTGTGCTGGAGCCATGTACTCTTCAGTGAAGAACACAGGGATACAGGATGGCAACTATTCATTTTGTTTAAAACCTAGAGATTCTCGAACAAGGGGGGTTCTTTGAGAATTATTACTCAACGGCAGAAAATCAACGGCATTCCACATATCTGAGGATGGGTGTGACTGAACTCGGAATTTCATTTCATTGCTCTGAGTGTTTCTTTGATGACACAACGATAGATGGAAGGACAAGTAGTATTGAGGAAGGGGTGCAGAAGATTTACAAGAAAAATCCCAGGGATGAAGAGCTTGTCATATGAGGAGTGGTTGAGGAATATGAGTCTGGACTCATTTAGAAGGGTGACGATGAATCTGGTTGAAACTGAGAGGCCCGGATAGAGTGGACATAGAGAAGATGTTTCCACGAATAGGAGAGACTAAGACCCGAAGGCACAGACTCAGAGTGAAGGGAACTCCCTTTAGAAAGGAGATGAGGAGGAATTTCTTCAGCCAGACAGTGGGGAATCTGTGGAACTCATTACTGCAGACGGCTGTCATTATGTCTTCAAGACAGAGATAGGTTCTTGATCAGTAGGAGGATCATCTGTGACAGAGAGAAGGCAGGCGAATGGGGTTAACAAACATATCAGCCATGACAGAATGGCGGAGCAGACTTGATGGGCCGAATGCCTGCTATATTTTATGGTCTTGGTGACTAAGAGACTAATAGACTGTGATGCATCACACAGCTTAGGCCCTCAGATTCAGAGCTTTCTGAGCATATACTATAAACCAGCCAAACTAAAAAGTGTTCAGACAGCTGGGCAATCAACACAACATATGGGCTAGGAGCCCTCGGGACCCTGTTTCTCCCATTCTATACAGCTGCGGCTGATCTCATCCCAGCTTCACTGAGTTTCCTGCCCCCGCTCCCTTTAACCCCTCACTGATTAACAAAGCTGTCTCCCCCTCCTTTAATTTATTCAGTGACCCGCAATGCACCCACATACTGGGAAGTGAATTCCCAGAGATTCCCACCCCCTCTGCCTTGGAGAGAAGCCATTTCTCAACATCTCTCGTTTCAATCTGTTCCACCCACTTCTCCTGAAACAATGACTCTCTCGTTCTAAATTGTCACACCTGAGGAAACATCCTCTCTGTCTCCTTTGTCAATCCCACCTCCTTTACCACCCTATATCCCTCAGTTGGATCTCCGTTATTCCTTTAAACTCCAGAGCTTAATTGGCCTTAACTGCTGAATCTCTCTTTCGACGACAAACACCTCATCTCTGAACATGAAATGTACAAAGACATGCTAGATAGTAGCTTGGATGTAGTTTACACATCTCAAAGTGAATTAGTAATAATTTCTGAGAAGTCTGCAGCCCAGAAAATGGCCCGAATCTTTGCTGGTCAGAAACAACCACCTCGATATTCTCTGATCCCATTTCCCCAGCACTTGGCGTCACGAGTGCACATTTAAATCCTCCTTCAATGTGATGAGAGTTTCTGTATCTCCCATCCTTACAGGCAGTGACTTCGAGATTGCACACCACCCTCTGGGTGAACAAGATTTTCCTCACATCCCTTCAAAACCTCCTGGCCCTTACCTTAAATCAATACCCCTGCCCCATCTCTGTCAAGCGGGGAAAGTTTCTTCCTGCTTCCCCTGTCTTCATCCCTCATCATGTTATACATCCCTCTCTTTCAATCTACACTGGTATAAGGACAACAACCCCAATCTGTCCAACCTCTCTCAATCACTGAAACTGTCCAGCCCCAAGGCAATATGCTGGTAATTCTCCCTGTGCACCCTCTCCCACTTCATTCAGATATGTACCGTTGGTAAAGTGTCTTTTCTTTTATTTACAGCTCATTCCAATAGTGCATCAGGGAGGAAACATACACGTTATTTTGCAGTGAAAAAGAGGGCAGTTAATTTTTAAATCAGCAGAGTTATGTTTTTAGCAGACGGTTAATGTAAAGTCACTATTGTCTCATTAGAGAGAGGGAGAAAGGGGTGTGGGGGAGAAAAAGCAAACAACTGTTTCATGGTTTAACCTGAGGGACACCACGCAGGGAATGATCACTCACAGCAATCTCAACCAGAGCAGCAATTGAACTCATGCAGTCAATGTGACTGTACATTGTAAGCCTACTACAGAATCAACTGAGCTAACCAACCCCGGCATGGCCAGTGGCAAAAATCACATTTTGGCACAGTGGTTAGCACTGCTGCCTCACAGCGCCAGGGACCCAGGAACAATTCCAGCCCTGGTTAACTGTTTATTGGGAGTCTGCACATTCTCCCCTTCTCTACATGGGTTTTCTCCGGGTGCTCCGGTTTCCTCCCACAGTCCAAAGATGATCAGTTCAGATGCATTGGCCTTACTAAGTTGCCCATAGTGTGACAGTTATGCACGCTAGGAGGATTAGTCATGGGGAATGCAGTGTTACAGGGTTTGGAGAGGTGGTGGGTTTGCGTTGGTTGCTATTCAGAGGGTCAATATATGGAGCCGATGGGCCAAAAGACCTGCTTCCACACTGTAGGATACTATTGTGTGCAGGTTAGGGGGGATTAGCTGTGGTTAATGCAGGGTTACGGGGGGTAGGGTCAGGACTGGGTAGGATCCTCTTCACTGGCTTGGTACAGACTGGATGGGCTGAATGGTCTCTTTCCACACTGTATGGATTCTGTCGACATCAATGTTTAGCTCAATGATGTGGGGCAATTTGTTCTGGTCTCAATTTTGATGAGATTCACTTTCAGTTTCTGAAATAATGGGAAGGCAAAATCCTATGTTTTCAGCTCCCCAGGGTATGCCTTGCAGATGTGAATTTGAATCTTGCTGTGGCAGGTGGTGGATTTGGAATACAATTTTAAACAAAAACAGATCTGGAGTTGATGACTGGTGTCAGGAACAAACAATCTTCTGGTTCAAAATTGAAGATAGAGGTGAGAAGGAGTTTTTTCTCTGAGGGCTGCATGTCGTTGGAACTCCTTGCCACAGAGAGCTGTGTGTGGGGACTGGGAGTAGTTTTAAGGTGGGATAGATAGATTCTTGATCAGTCAGGGAATTGAGGGTTACATGTTAAGTGCAGGAAAGTGAGTTAGAGGAATGGGGCATCAGCCACAATGCTATTGAATGGATGAGCAGGCTCGAGGGGCCGAATGGTCTTCTCCTGTTCCTGTCTGTGATGGTCTTTAAGGGAATGAAATCTGACCTCCTTACCTGCTCTGCTCTGCACGTGATTCCCCTTTGCAAACTCTTCACTGTCTTCTGGCTGAGCAAGTCGAATAGTTCAAGGACATTTCGGAATTGCATCCTCTTCCCGCCTTCGCAGAGTGACTTGTTCCAATCACGTGCTTTGCCAAGACAAATTGGTCTGTATAATGACCCCACATATTCACAGCTCCTCCTGTACATTCTGATTGTCTTTCAGGCAAAGTTTGTTATTCTCATCCATTTTCATAGAGTCATGCAGCACGGAACCAGGCCTTTCAGGCCAACATGCCCATGCTGAAAAGGTTGCCCAAACTCAACTAATCCCATTTATCTGCATTTGACGCACCTTTCTTATCCATGTACCTTTACAAATGTCTCTTACATGTAATTATACCTGCCTCTACAACTTCCTCTGGCAGCTCATTCCATATACTCACGCCTTCTGTGTGATAAATTTGCCTCTCAGGTCCCTTTTTAACCTTTTCCCTCTCACCTTAAACCTATGCCCACTAGTTTTGGACACCCCTACATTGGGGAAAAGACTATACCTATTTTCCTTTTCTGTTCCCCTCATGATTTTATAACCCCTGTAAGGTCACCCTCAGCCTCCAACGCTCCAGGGGAGAAACGCTCCCAGCTAATGAAGCTTCTGCTTATAACTCAAACTCTGCAACCTTGGTAACATCTTTGTAAATCTTTTCTATAACCTTTCGAGCTTAACGACATCCTTTCTACAGCAGGTTGACCAAGACTGTACACAGTATTCTAAAAATGGTCTCACCAACATCCTGTACAGCTGTAACATGATGCCCCAACTCCTGTCGTCAGTGCTCTGACCAGTGAAGGGAAGCATGCCAAACGCTAACTTCACTACAGTGTCAAGCTGCAATGCCACATTTAAGGAACTGTCTTCTTACACCCCATAAGTCTGTTTGTTCGGAAACACTCCCCAGACGATAGCATTGTGAGAAACAAAAGCTCACTCACTTTAATAATTTCAGTCCGAGACCAAATTTCTGAACAGCAGCGTCGTTTTATTTGCACACCTAATTGCCAGGTAAGGCAATGACAAAATGCACAGTATATCCCAAAAAACCCTTGCAATTTATACTGTTTTTTTTCCCATATGTTTTCCTTATTCCATTGTCTGTTCCCTGCTTCGCTTACGTCACTCATTTCCTTAAGACTTATCCCACAACTTCTGTTTATCCTGTCTTGTCCGTGACAAACTCTTATCTCTGACTCCCATAAGGGTGTTTGACGTCAGTCTATTGTAGATTATTGATTAGGCATATCTTTTCTTCTATCAGCATCTATTTCCATCCAGAGGCCACTTTGACCTCTTTGATTAGGGTTTGTTCCTGTGTCTCCGAGTAGGGGGAAACAGATGCTTTCCTGTTTGCCCATATATCCACCATTGTTCTGTGCTATGGTGGATATATGGGCAACGTCTCATGCTAACATATCCTTTCTTTTTGCTGAATATGTATTTTCTCATTCCTGTTCTGTATCAGAATTTATACTTGCAGAAATAACATAAATTCATTTATATCCCACAGCATCAATAAAGATGTATCTGAACAGATACCTGAATGGGCCTCTCAATATTCTGTAAGTTTCAATCAGGTTCTCTCTCATCTTTCTAAAGTCCATCTTAAGAAAAAGAGTCCTCAACCTCTCCTCATGTGAGAGGTGCTTCATCCCTGGGATTTTACTTGTACACCTCCTTCTGACCCCGTCCATGTTCAGCCCATCCTTCCTGAGATAGGGGGCCCAAAACTGCTCACAATGATCCAAATGTAGTCTGACCAGAGCCTTATCCAGCCTCAGCAGTATATCCCTGCTCTTGTATTCTAACCCTCTCGAAATGAATGCTGACATTACATTTGCCTTCCTAACCGCCAACTGAACCTGCCTGTTAACCTGAAGAGAATCCTGAACTCGGACTCCCAACTCCCTTTGTGCTTCAGATTTCCGAAACCTTTCCCCATTTAGGAAACAGTCTCCCCCTCTATTATTCTAATCCCATTGCATACCCTCCCACACTGTCATCCATCTGCCAACCGAACCTTAATAGGATCCTGAACTCGGACTCACCCCCGAGGACCTTGTTTGTGCTTCAGGCCTGGCAGCATCTGTCCAGAGACAGACAGAGAGAAAGCGGAGTCAACGTTTCGAGTCCGGGGCAGCCGTCCTTCGGGAGAGTGGCCTTTGGTCTCGATGTGCCGCCGCACAATTTCTTGTTCACTCCCAGCTCTCTGTCTGTGTGTGTATTTGTCATTATTATTGAGTTTGGCGAGTCCCGGAGCCGGCCCTGTTGTTTCTCTCTCCTGAAAGGGTTGTCCCTTTAAAGAGCCTTTCCCGTGAAGCAGCTGCTAACGGTCACTTGGAGCACGAGGCGGCCGTTAACCGCCATCTCGCGCGGGGCCTGAAGCTAAAATGGCGCCGGGGCCACGCGGGAAGGAAAAGCGCCGAGGGAGAGCGGACTGTGTCAACATGTCCCGTTCCCGAGGGTCAGGATGGTGGTTATTGGGGGGTGGAGGGGGACAGGAGAGATTCCCCCCCTCCAGTGAGGCACCTTGTATAAACCGCGAGGTCTCTCGCCGTCTCCCTGTCTCTGTGCATCTATCTCTCTCTGTAACTGTTTGATTGTCCATGACTTGCTTTAATTCTTATGCTGATTAATATCGATGACTCTGTGATCTTGTGTTTCTCTCTAACTCTCCTCTCAGTGTGTTTCTTTATAACTCTATGTCCCTCTGTATGTCTGTGTCTCTCTCTGACCCTCTGTCCCTCTCTGACTCTCTCAGTGACTCTGTAACTCTCTCTGTATGTATGGTGAGAGTACTGTTTGTTGCTGAACACAACAACAACTCCTGCCTTAGAAAAGTGCCTAACAGTTTGGTTTAATCACAGGCATCCCTGTGTCAGTCCTAGAGCTGAATACTGTTAGAAATACATTTTAATTAATTTAGACGAGACCACCAAAACTGGAAATAAGACAATTTATTCTACGATCTTGCAAGAAAGGGCTTCAAATGCAGAAGCAAATGAGCAATGAACATTCAAACTAGTGCACAGTTATACTTTTGAGCTGCGTGAGGTCATCTCTCCGGACTCCGGACTCAATCTTTCTTATTGTATTCTACCATGACCCAGCTGCGCTCCGCCCTTATTGCCCCCTTTTCTCCAATTTGGCAACCTTTCCCTCTGTTAGGGCTGACATAAGGCTAAACTTGTATCTTGATGTTCTTTTACTTTGCTTGTAACATCTTCCATTGTTCCTAGGTACATTCCATTCTTGAACATACGTTTTGACAATGTATTTTTTCTTGCCTAGTTTATGCGTTTCAGCTTTCTCAGCTATTTTACTGAGACTAAATTATTTAAAACATTATGATGAAAGAAATTATTTGCTTTAATAATTCTGCACTAAAGTTAGTATTCAATTATCCACAATTATACATTTAAGATAAAGATACATTTCCCTAATGCTTGCCTAGCTGATATTTTTCCCTGCACCCTTTTCTGCACATACACACTCTTGCTTTTCTATATCTGCAAATATAGAAAATATTTGAAATATAGAAATATCCCCATTTCTTACAACTCCCCCATTTTTTTTACCATTTGTTGTTTTTGCAATTTTATTTTCTGCCCTCTTTTCACCTTATGGTGCAGAAGTTCACAATCTGGTCATTTCTGCCCTTCTAAGTCTGTCTTTTTTTTTCAAACTCTAGGAATAATCTGCTACTCTCTCTTTCTTGTGCTTGTGCTATTGTCATGACCATTATTGATTGTTGTCCTCCCAAAGACATTACCAGCTTAGTCATTATCCACTTTAACACATTCAACCCTATCAATAGACCTACTATTATTAGTAATGCATAAATGCCTAAATTAACTAACCATTTTCCCCAACCAGTCAGTCCCCAGTCACCCCATCCCCATCCCTCATCTTTTCGAAGTTCATCCGCAATTTTTATCTTTTTCTTCCTTTTCTTCCACTATGGAAGAGGTGTCTGGGATGAAAGTGCAGCATTCTTTACCAATCAGAGCACAGGTTCCCCCTTTTTCGGCCAAGAGATAGTCTAAAGCCATTCGATTCTGTAAAGCTGTTAGTCTTGTGGCAAACATTTCGGTGGTTATAGCCTATATTTGGGACTGAGTTTTTCCCATTGCATCGACGGTTTCATTAATTAATTTTTCAAGGGAAGCCGCCAGTTTCTGTATTTCTAACCCTGCAGCGCCGTAGTTTGGGAATAGTGTCCACAACAGACGGTCTCCTTCAGAGACCTCTCGGGCCTTACGTCTTATCCCCCCCTCCCCCCCCCCCCCCCCCCCCCCCCCCTCTTTCTCAGGTTGTGCTCATGTTTTTTCTAATCGGAGGTGAGGGACTATATAAGCGAGGTAACAGCAGCCACTCCAGCCTTTCTGGCTTTGAGGCAGCGTTTCATCAACATCATAACATGCATGCAAGCCTATACATTTGGTCACGTGAATGTATTTTTCCCGGGAATAACTGGATAGGCCTTCAGGCCGCATACCCAATATGTTCGGTTTAATATTCGGGGAATGGTCGTGGCAGTGGCTTGGCTGGTGGAGACACAAGATGATTTTCCTAATTGGAAGGGTGTGGCGTCATTCTGATTACAGAAACAGGTGGTATTTACTGCTCCTTTCGGTGGGGAAACCCTAAGGCCATCGATAGCACATAGACTTTTCGGGGCTGGTCTAGGGAACCATCCTGCAAAGTTATATTTACCCCTGTCAGATCTCTACTTTGTATCATTTGGGCCCGAGTCAAATTGTTATACATCGTACAGTTTTCTTTTGGTGAGCGATATTACCGAGGTGGGGATCCCTGATTCGCCATGGTGTGGCACCTCTGCACAGACCCAACAGTCGGCAAGTCCCTCTTGTTCAGCATAATTTTGGCATAGTGTAGTGAAGTGATTTTTCCTGCCTCCTTGAACAGTTAATACTACTAACGTTACAATACTATACCAGTACCCGCCCATCTCTGATCCCTGCCTACCGTCCTGTCTATCTATCTTAATGTTTTAGACACCAGGGAGAGGTGAGCCCACACAGCCCTTACAATTAATAACAATACATATCATCAAACGTTAAAAGAGTCTTTTGTCTCAGTTCATTCCTTCTTCCTTAGCTTAATTTTCAGAGGGTTGTCTGTAGGATGAGAATGCCACTCCGCCAATGGGGCATTCACAGGACATTTAGCGCGAGTGTGATGACTCCACCCTTTCTCAGCAGTTCGGATAGCTGTCTCAGTAGTCAGGAGGGTTAGGAATTGTCCCTCCCAACTTGGGTGCAGTTTGGTATCTTTCCAGGTCTTGATCAGGACCCAATCACCCGGTTGTCGAACTCAAGCGGAGGTGTCTGGGTCAACAGACCCTTCTTCCTAAGGACAGACAAAGAAGAGCCGAGCGCCACAATATAGTTGTTTAAAAACTTATCATTGAACTCTACAGTTGGTAATTCCCCTCCTCCACCCAAGAAACGTAATGGGTTGTGGGTGCTTTGGTACATATTGTGAGAAACGAAGCTCACTCACTTCAATAATTTCAGTCTGAGACAAGATCTGAATCAGTAGTATTGTTTATTACACTCTTGCAAGAGGGGTGTGGTGTCCACAAGACACACACACACACACTGAATACAACGACTACACAATATTTATATATTTCGTTTCTCTTCCCTCCTCCCACTGCTCCTCACCTGTTTACATCTGTTTCTAATCTAAACCCGGCTGTTTATCTCTGAACTCATCCAGCCTTGTCCGTGACAAAATGTTTAACTCTGGCCTCGCAAGGCCGTTTGACCACCTCCCTCTGTGGTCTTATTGTTATTTATCCATCATCACTGCCATCTGTTTTCGTGCTTACCAAAGCAATATTTCCTTTTATCCTTTTTTCACACCGATCTTTATCACCTCTTAAGTGGTCCTTTTTGGGTTTTTTTTTTTGCAGAGCCTGGAAACAGATGCATGTAACTGTTTGTACGGGCATATCTTACTCAACTGTCACTCTCTCCCCTCACAGCACCTTATTTATTTGTCTGTAACATTGTTTGCAGGCACATTTCATTCTTATATGCACATTTTAGCTTATGCAAAAGCAATTATATATTTCCTTCACATAGTTTTCATTCTTGTTAACTCAACGCTTGGCTGAAACAATTATACACTGGTGTGAGTTCATTTACCTTGCATACACAATTATGATTGCAGAGGGTGGGCAAGTTGTTGGAGGGAATCCTGAGGGACAGGACGTACATGTATTTGGAAAGGAAAGGACTGATTCGGGATAGTCAACACGGCTTTGTGCGTTGGAAATTTTGTCATTTGCATAAATGGTTTGGATGCAAGCATAAGAGGTACAGTTAGTAAGTTTGCAGATTACACCAGAATTGGAGGTGTAGTGGACAGTGAAGAGGGTTACCTCAGATTACAACAGGATCTGTATAAGACTCTGGTGCGGCCGCATCTGGAGTATTGTGTGCAGTTTTGGTCGCCATACTATAGCAAGAATGTGGAGGCACTGGAACGGGTGCAGAGGAGGTTTACCAGGATGTTGCCTGGTATGGTAGAAAGATCGTATGAGGAAAGGCTGAGGCACTTGGGGTTGTTTTCATTGGAGAAAAGAAGGTTTAAGGGTGACTTGATAGAGGTGTACAAGATGATTAGGGGTTTAGATAGGGTCGACAGTGAAAATCCTTTTCCACGTATGGAGTCAGCTATTACAAGGGGCATAGCTTTAAATTAGGGGGGGGGGGGGGGGGGGGGAGTAGGTATAGGACAGATGTTAGGGGTAGGTTCTTTACTCAGCGAGTCGTGAGTTCATGGAATGCCCTGTCAGTAGCAGTGGTGGACTCTCCCTCATTATGGGCATTTAAGCGGGCATTGGATAGGCATATGGAGGATAGTGGGCTAGTGTAGGTTAGGTGGGCTTGGATCGGCGCAACATCGAGGGCCGAAGGGCCTGTACTGCGCTGTATTCTTCTATGTTCTATAAATCATGTCTCCCAAACTTGATTGAGTTTTTTGAAAAAGCAACAAAGAAGATTGATGAGGGCAGAGCAGTAGATGTGATCTATATGGACTTCAGTAAGGCATTCGACAAGGTTCCCCATGGGAGACTGATTAGCAAGGCTAGATCTCATGGAATACAGGGAGAACTAGTCATTTGGATACAGAACTGGCTCAAAGGTAGAAGACAGAGGGTGGTGGTGGTGGGTTGTTTTTCAGACTGGAGGCCTGTGACCAGTGGAGTGCCACAAGGATCGGTGCTGGGCCCTCTACTTTTTGTCATTTGCATAAAGGATTTGGATGCAAGCATAAGAGGTATAGTTAGTAAGTTTGCAGATTACACCAGAATTGGAGGTGTAGTGGACAGTGAAGAGGGTTACCTCAGATTACAACAGGATCTGGACCAGATGGGCCAATCGGCTGAGAAGTGGCAGATGGAGTTTAATTCAGATAAGTGCGAGGTGCTGCATTTTGGGAAAGCAAATCTTAGCAGGACTTATTCACTTAATGATAAGGTCCTAGGGAGTGTTGCTGAACAAAGAGACCTTGGAGTGCAGGTTCATAGCTCATTGAAAGTGGAGTCGCAGGTAGAGAGACTTCAGGTAGTGAAGAAGGCATTTGGTATGCTTCCCTTTATTGGTCGGAGTATTGAGTACAGGATTCTGGATCAGTGGTGCTGGAAGAGCACAGCAATTCAGGCAGCATCCGACGAGCATCAAAATCGACGTTTCGGGCAAAAGCCCTTCATCAGGAATATGCCTGATGAAGGGCTTTTGCCCGAAACGTAGATTTTGATGCTCGTCGGATGCTGCCTGAATTGCTGTGCTCTTCCAGCACCACTGATCCAGAATCTGGTTTCCAGCATCTGCAGTCATTGTTTTTACCTATTGAGTACAGGAGTTGGGCAGTCATGTTGCGGCTGTACAGGACATTGGTTAGGCCACTGTTGGAATACTGCGTGCAATTCTGATCTCCTTCCTATCAGAAAGATGTTGTGAAACTTGAAAAGGTTCAGAAAAGATTTACAAGGATGTTGCCAGGGTTGGAGGATCTAAGCTACAGGGAGAAGCTGAACAGGCTGGGGCTGTTTTCCCTGGAGCGTCGGAGGCTGAGGGGTGACCTTATAGAGGTTTATAAAATTATGAGGGGCATGTATAGGATAAATAGACAAAGTGTTTTCCCTGGGGTCGGGGAGTCCAGAACTAGAGGTTTGGGGTGAGAGGGGAAAGATATAAATGAGACCTAAGGGACAACTTTTTCACGCAGAGGGTAGTACGTGTATGGAATGAGCTGCCCGAGGATGTGGTGGAGGCTCGTACAATTGCACCATTTAAGAGGCATTTGGATGTGTATATGAATAGGAAGGGTTCGGAGGAATATGGGCCGGGTGTTGGCAGGTGGGACTAGATTGGATTTGGATATCTGGTCGGCATGGACGGGTTGGACCAAAGGGTCTGTTTCCATGCTTGTACATCGCTATGACTCTAAGTAACAGTGTTTTATCTAAATCCCACATTGGTCTTCGAAAATTGCTGAACTCTGAGGGGAGTGTTGAAATCTGAATTCCCAAGCTTTGTTAATTTTTAGTTTTAAAATAATTCTTTCTCCCGAGCTTCGTTGACTGCAGAAGTAAAAAAAAAATCGATGTCCCGAGATTTGTTATTTTCCGGTGCTTTCTTGTTTAAAAAAAAACTTTGATTGCTTAAACGTCATTTATTTTCGGGTTCGGGTTGTGTTAACTTAGTTACTTCTCGATTTAAAAAAACTCCGACTGCTTTAACCTCGTTTTTTTTTGGGTTCGTGTCATTTTATCTTCGTTTATTTTCGGCTTTTATAAAAAAAAACTCCGATTATTTGGACTTCGATTATTTTTGTTAAAAAAAAACTCCGACCGTTTGAACAGGCTGGGGCTGTTTTCGTTTCTTTAAAAAAACTTCGTTCATTTGAAATTCGTTTTTTTATCGTTTTAACAAAAATGCAACGGTTTGAACTTCGTTTTTTTTTTAATTGAAAAAACTTCGATGTGGGATGTGGGTAAAGTAGTGTTACTTCTACAATAATAATTGCTTTTGCAAGGTAAATGAACTAACCTACACCAGTCTCTAATTGTTTCAGCAAAGAACTGAGTTAGTTAAAATGGAGCATGCCTGCAAACAAATGTTACAAACAAATAGATAAGGAGTAGAAAGAACATTATGCCAACTCGGCATATTGCCCCCATATAGGCACTAAAACGAGTTAAGTTAGCTGCAAATAAGGGATAGGATAAAGAAGAGTAAGGGTCGCCCGGCTTGGAGCAGGTGGAGAAATAAACAAGGGCGGAGCACAGCTCAGCAGGGGCAGAACACAATAAGGAATAGTGATAGGTTTGACACGGTGACACAGTGGTTAGCACTGCTGCCTGACAGCGGCAGAAACCTGGGTTCAATTCCTGCCTCAGGCAACTGTCTATGTGGAGTTTACACATTCTCCCGTGTCTGTGTGGGTTTCCTCCGGGTGCTCCAGTTTCCTCCTATGGTCCAAAACTGTGCAGGTTTGGTAAATTGGCCATACTAAATTGCCTGCAGTGTTAGGTGGAGGGGTAAATGTAGGGGAATGGATCTGAGTGAGTTGCTCTTCAGAGGATCGGTTTGGACTTGTTGGGCCACACTGTAAGTAATCAAGTAATATGTTAGGCCAATGAGGTAAATGGGGAAGTACCAAGAAAGACTCAATTAAACTGTGTAAATTGTGGAGTAATTTTTGGATCAGGGTGCCTATTTGTTAGACACCTGTCTTGCAAGAACGTTTCAATAAAATTTGTTGCTTCAGAATTTGACTCAGACTGAAAATTATTATATTGTGAACTCTGTTTCTCACAGTCTTCCTTTTTAAGTTTAAAAAAAACTTTGAGGTTGTTTGAATTTTTTTTATTCCCAGGTTCTAAAAAGATCGGATGCTTGTATTTTCAGCAGGTTTTGAAGACTGTTGCCCTCAACGCTTTCAATATAGGAAATTATTAACACTTCGTATTTGGGGTTACAGGGGGCAAGAGGCCCCTGGTATTTGAGGTAACAGGGGGCAAGAGACCCCTGGAATTTGATGTTACAGGGGGCAAGAGGGCCTTGATATTTAATGTTACAGGGGGTAAGAGGCCCCTGGCATTTGAGGTAACAGGGGGCATGAGGCTCTTGATATTTGAAGTTATAGGGAGCAAGAGGTTCCTGGTATTTAATTATAGGTTATTATTGATATAATAAATTTCTTTTAAAAAAACACAATATTTTATAATGAAAGTTTTTTTTAATAAAAAGGTTTGTGAAATTGATTAGCATCTGTGGAAGATTGATCGTGAGTAATTTCATCAACGTTAGTGAAATTATGTGAAAATTTTCCGAAAGGTCTGAGGCCTTTGGAAAACTGTATGGAATCTAAACAAAACATTGGGTGATGAAGAATATCATTAGGAGTTCCTAAGTTGTTCAGTTGGTTAAATCAGCTCAGCAATTGATTTAGCAACATAACATGGGAGTGGGAACGAAAGAGTTAATTGGACTACTGTGACAGTTTTGTGATGAGAGGCACAAAAAATCAGTTTTGCGCTCGTGGCAGGATACTGCCACCAAATTGGGGATTGAATTAACTGCAAATGGTGCTATGAAGTCTGTTGAGGTTCTTAAAAGTGAATTGCTCGAGCAAAATAAATACAGAAACACAAGGAGAAGTCACAAGTGACTGGTAAACAAACAGAACTGCGCAATTCGATGGTTGGCCTTAGTTTTAATGAGGACGACAATGATAATTCAGATTTAGATGAGTGGTGTTCCTTTTTTATCGGAGAAAGTGAGGACTGCAGATGCTGGAGATCAGAGCTGAAAAATGTGCTGCTGGAAAAGCGCAGCAGGTCAGGTAGCATCCAAGGAGCAGGAGAATCGACGTTTCGGGCACCTGAAGAAGGGCTTATGCCCGAAACGTCGATTCTCCTGCTCCTTGGATGCTGCCTGACCTGCTGTGCTTTTCCAGCAACACATTTTTCAGCGAACTACCTTGTCCTGAATAGAGCAAGTCGTAGCTGTGGGAACACTATTTCCAACTCCTGTTCCCTGTCCAATCACCTGGCAATGAAATCATAATTTCCCTTTTAAACATAAAGTTTCTCCTGACTTTTGCACAGAATAGAAGAATCCAAAGACCATATCAAGAAGTAAAACACACTCATTGACATATGCAGCTCTTAGTGTTCTTTCATTAGTAGAGTCATTAAGAATTATTAGTCATCAAAACCCATAATTATCTCATTGGTGGACTCACAATTTTGGGAAATGAGACAACTGCTACCTTAATAGAAATTAGAAATGCTTTCAGAATTGTGCCTATTTGCCCAACAAAACTGATTACATGCTTGTGAAGGAAGGTGGATGTTGCGTTATAGTTAAAAGAAAATGCATTATGAGGGTCACTGATCCTTTCGAAAACATTACGAGACATATTGATAATATTCACACTTTTGTCAACCAAATGAACGAAGGTGTGGGATGGGAAGATTGGGGTTTGGCTCATGGTACAACTGATTACTTAATATGTCTTTGTATGGTGCTATTGTTTCAATTTGTCTTTTTGTTAGCATTGCTATAGCTAAGAGTATTATTGCTAAAACATTAATTTCTATTGACAACATTGGCTCCAATCTGAAAATGCTTCTTTACTTAAATGAAGACGAGGAAACGCCATTGCCTGACTTTAGTTCCCCTTCGGAGGAAGAGGAACTATGGCAGTCTCTTGCTGCTGTTGAATTGAATTGATTTGATCTATACCTTTATGGTGTGGTCATAAGATGGCCAAGGGGGGTGGGGGGGGGGGGGTGAGGGGGAGGGGTGAGATGGGGATGAGGATCTAAAATTGGAATTTAGGCAACAAAATATGTCGATTTTTATTTGTTCAGAATGGTTTCTCAATTTAAAAGAATGCTATAAAATAGCCTGTAAACCATATTGCTGAACATACTGCTGATTTGCAGAATTAACTTGCAGTTCAAAGATAAGAGGACAACAGAGTTTTCATAAGATGAATACTGACACATTAATTGACCATTTGAACTAACCTTGAACTAATATATGGCATGACAATGTACGTAAATTAGATATCCTTCTTAACTTGCTGCAAATCACGTCACGTTATTAGATTAGATTACTTACAGTGTTGAAAGAGGAAACACGGGGAGAACGTGCAAACTCCACACAGTCAGTCGCCTGAGGCGGGAATTGAACCCGGGCCTCTGGCGCTGTGAGGCAGCAGTGCTAACTGCTGTGCCACCGTGCCGCCCATATGTGATTGGTATTTCTTGTAATTAAGGCTGTACTATTTATTGAAAAACATATAAATGTAATTGCGCAGCTTCACCCCGGATCACGGAAGCTTCAATCTCTGTGTTGCTGGATAGAATTGTGTCAAGGTAGCTTAATCCAAGGAATTAATGAACCTTGCTTTATGAATAGACCACATTTGTCGATTCATTTGACCGATATCGAACCAAGAGGCCCCTTGGTTAGCACTGCTGCTTCACAGCGCCAGAGACCCGGGTTCAATTCCCACCTCAGGCGACTGACTGTGTGGAGTTTGCACGTTCTTCCCGTGTCGGCGTGGGTTTCCTCCGGGTGCTCCGGTTTCCTCCCACAGTCCAAAGATGTGCAGGTCAGGTGAATTGGCCATGCTAAATTGCCCGTAGTGTTAGGTAAAGGGGTAAATGTAGGGGTCTGGGTGGTTTGCGCTTCGGCGGGGCGGTGTGGACTTGTTGGGCCGAAGGGCCTGTTTCCACACTGTAAAGTAATCTCTTGAGGGGACGTAGTTCCTCAATGGCAGAAGGGAAACTGCTTTATTCTGAGAACCATTTTGAATTATGGTCACACATTTCCTGTTCGGGGAGAGAGTCTGGGATCTGTGGTATCACTGAGACATTTAGTTTCAATTTGTACCCAGACATTGTTGGTGTTTTTATTCTGCATGTCAGTCCATTTCTGTGTGATATTTTTTGTACCAATATGTAACACGACAGCATGTCATCTCCTTTCTCACCAAAATCAGAATCACTGATATGGTACAGCTCAGAAACAGACCATTCAGCCCATTGTGTCTGTACTGGGACATTCTCTTATACATCAGTTCTGCAGTAATTGTTGGGAATGTGAACTTCATCCACTCATTGCCAGTGTCCATATGGAAAGCACACTTTGACATCAATTCTGTAGACATCTGACTTTTAATAAATGTAGTTCTTGATTGGTCAGATCACATTTGTGTTCAGTTCTGGTCACCTTACTTAAGGAAGGATCTTCAAGCTCTGGAGAGGGTTCATTGGATCTCATTCACCTATGTTCAGTTGCGGTTTGTGTCTGAATGTAGCATAAACTCTGTTAATAAACTCTTTTCGATGATGCTTAATTGTGTTGCATTTCAGTCTGTTTATTTTTACATTGTGCGTGTGTGCATGTATAGTAGACTTTATCAGGCACTGCTGGGCACTGTATATCCTCAACTGTGATAAGTGATGTTGAGAGTCAATTCACATCTGGAAATAGAGGCCAAATTTTATTCTTTTCCTTTCAGCATCCAGTGACTGAGTCAGAGTGAGTTTACTCTTGTGCTGCCAGTCTGTATCTCAGTTCATGTCTCCTGTGTTGAAACAGCCGAAGTTCTTTAATTGTTAGTGCCTGTAGGAATCATGTGCAAGTGAAAGCGTAACACACTGCAACAGAAAGGATTCTATGCTGTTCGTCAGCGTCAAGATAGGAAAAACAATTAGACTTTTTGTATTTTGTACAATGCGGAATCTAACAGAGTAATGATATAAAATGTTGGTCGTCAGAAAGCCATCAGTTTTTGTTTCAGTGCATAGTGATGTTCTTTTATGAATTTGGTGAAGTAACAATCTATGTAAACATTTGCAACTAAGTAAAAGGGTGACAAACAATTCAACTGCATTGGAGCTGACTGACCATAATGTTCCTTGTACAGACTCGTTCACTTCTATTTTCTGATGTAGACAGAATATTACATTGCTCTGTCGTGTGATGATGCATGCTGTACTCTTGCGTTGCTCTATAGTAGGAAGGAGGAAAGGAAAAAGGCTTTTTTTTTTGTCATGCAGTACAAAATGTGTAAACTGCCAAATTGAATTTATGGAATGATCAACACTTTCTGCTCTGCTTGAAAATAAAATGCACAGTTTTATAAACCTACTAATTTTGACTTTTTTCTCCCCCTTTCTCCACTGCTTTGAAGGGTTATTAGATTCCATTGATGCATTGTGAAAATTGCAGCAAGATTTCATTCTTTTTTCATGATACATCCGAGGGAAAGGAAGGAGGAATGCAGAGCTCTTTGTAGTAAATTGCAACAAATTTTAAAAGTAGTACATAACTAACTAAAACAAAGTTTCTGGTTGGACTGAAACACACAAAGGCGAAAATGAGTACTGCAGATGATACAAACCCACCAACTCCCACACCTACCTGGAGTACACCTCCTCCTGCAAAAATGTCCGTTATCCCAATTCTTCCACTACCGCCACCGTATCTGTTCCCAGGAGGACCAGTTCCATCACAGAACACGCCAGATGGCCTCCCGCTTTAAAGACTGCAATTTCTCCTCCCACGTGGTTGATGATGCCCTTCAGTGCATTTCATCCATTTCACGCCCCTCTGCCTTTGAAACCCACCCCTCCAACCAGAACAAGGACAGAACCCCCCCCCCCCCACCACCGGTCCTCACATTCCACCCCACTAACCTCTGTATACATCACATCATCCTCCGCCATTTCCGCCACCCACGAACGGATCCCACCACCAGAGATATATTTCCCTCCCCACCCCATCCGCTTTCCGTAAAGACTGCTCAAACCACGATTACCTCGTCAGGTCCATGCCCCCCAGCAACCCACCGTCCCGTCCCGACACCTTCCATGCCACAGCAGGAATTGCAAAACCTGCGCCCAAACCTCCCCCCTCACCTCCGTTCAAGGCCCCAAAGGAGCCTTCCACATCCATCAATGTTTCCCCTGCACTTCCACACATCATTTACTGTATCCACTGATCCCGATGCAAACTCCTTGACATTGGGGACGCCGAGCGCTTCAGAGAACATCTGAGACACCTACCCCACCAACCCCACCGACCCATGGCCCAACACTTAACCGCTCCCACTGCTGAGGAATGCAGGTCCTGGGCCTCCTCCATCGCCATTCCCTTACCACTTGACACCTGGAGGAAGAATGCCTCATCTTCCACCTCAGGACCCTCCAACCCCATGACATCAATGTGGACTTCACCGGTTTCCTCATTTCCCATTCACCACCTAACCCCAGTTCCAAACCTCAAGCTTAGCACCGTCCTCATGACCTATCACATCTGACCATCTTCCTTTCCATCTATCAGCACCACCCTCCACTCCGACCTTTACCCCCATCTGTTGCAGTCTCAGCTAAATTATCACCAGCCCCAATTCCCTCCAACTCATATCTCCACCTCCAAGACTCCCAGCCTCATTCCTAATGAAGGGCTTTTGTCCAAAACCTTGATTTTCCTGCTTCTCAGATGCTGCCTGACCTGCTCAGCTTTTCCAGCACCACACTCTTGAAACAGACAAAACAAAGTCTTCTCCTACAACGTGAAGAAATGTTTTGATAAAGATGGGGATGGCAGCTCCTCTGTTACCATGATACAATTAGGCAAACAGATGCTAGCTGATCAAGATGAAAATTGTTAGCTGGTTGCTTCTGATCGGTGCTGACTCATAAGTTTTCAAGGGCTGTAGGCCCAGCTGTAGGCCTGTCTGACAAGGGATCTGTGGGGAGAAATCATTTTGAATCTAACATTTTCTGTTACTTGCAATATCAATGGAACTGCATGGCTGTTAGACATTGTACTGTGTCAGGATGGTGTATGTTTTTAAAACTCATCGTAAGTCAGACAGCGAGTGTGTGTGTGTGTGTGTGTGTGTGTGGTGGGGGGTGGGGGGTGGGGAATGAATGTGTGGTCACGTACCTACACATTAATCATTCTCTCTGTCAGGCTTTGACACAAAGTGCCTTTGGAATTCATATTCTTTGATTGCTGTGTCTATGTATGTGACAAAAGATTAATTGTCATTCTCATTTAATGATAGCTGAAATGTTTCTTTCAACGTGGTGGGCGGAACGGAGGCACAGTGGTTTGCACTGCTGCCTCACAGCGCCTGGAACCCGGGTTCAATTCCCGCCTCAGGCGACTGACTGTATGCAGTTTGCACGTTCTCCCCGTGTCTGCATGAGTTTCTTCCGGGTGCACCAGTTTCCCCTCTCAATTCAAAAATGTGTGCATGTCAGATGGATGGGCCAAGCTAAATTGCCCCATAATGTCAGGTGCATTAGTCAGAGGGAAATGGGTCTGGGTGGGTTACTCTTCAGAGGGTCTGTGTGGACTGGTGGGGCTGAATGGCCTGTTTCCACATTGTAGGCAATCTAATATAATCTTGTTAAATGATACAGTAGAATATAGATCAATTGCAGACATGGGTGGAGAAATAGCAGATTGAGTTTAATCTGGCACAGTGTAAGATGTTGGACTTTGGGAGATCAAATGTTAAGGGAAGGTATACAGTAAATGGCTGGACTCTGAACATCTTTGATGTACTGAAGGATCTTGGGGTTCAAGTCTATAGCTCCCTGAACGTGGCCACACAAGGAGACAAGATGGTATCTAGCAGAAGGCGTATGGCATGCTTGCCTTATTGGTCGGGGAATTGAGTACAAGAGTCAGGATGTCATTGCAGCTTTATAAGACTGTACTTAGAGTATTGTGACAAAAGATTAACTCTGTCCTTCTCAGTTACTGATATCTGAAATGTTTCTTTCAATATCTGTACTCACTATCTACTTCATATATGGTTGCTCAAGCTACCAGCATTGTCTCTTTGTTCACCTCGATTGTAATGTTAAAAGTATCCATTCTAAAGTTCAGAACCCATGAGGACGGCCTCAATCGGGACCTAGGGTTCCTGTCACACTACAGGTGTCCCCAATACACTGTACACTCTCTCACATGCACAACCTCTCTCCTCCATACGCTTCCTCTCATATGTATGCATACACACACACACCCATGCGGGCGCACACACACCCATGCGCGCACCCTCCATGGCTTATACTCCATCACACTCACACACACACTTTACCAAGCATACACAAACACACACATTCTCAGATGCACTCACACTCACATGCACTCACACATAAGTGACTGGAGTGAATTTGCATTTGCAGAAACATTCTATTTTGCTCAATCCATGTAATATTTTATAAATTCCTACTTTGGAAATAGAAACAGTCTTACTCAAGATTGGGATACAGTCAGACTCTAACCTTACACCTTTAATACATTGTCTGATCTGAGATGTCACCCTTTTTAAAATAAAATCTTAAGTCATCTTGACAATGTGACGTAAAATAAGTCCTGGGATGTATATATTAATTAACTGCAATCCGTTCTAAAAGATGAATTACTGAACAATAATCTAGGTTTGTTCAATATATCATTTCAGTTGCATGCCACTGTAAGCTTTAGCTATAAATTCTGTGTCTTATGATCCTGTTTCATAGCTACCTGATCAAGGAGCAGCGCTGTGAAAGCTCGTACTTCCAAATAAACCTGTTGGACTGTAATCCGATGTTGTGTGATTTTAAACTTAGTTCAGTTTAGTTGTGGTCGGCACATTACAGGAAAGATGTGGAGGATTTAGAAAGGATGCAGAAGAGGTTTGCCAGAATGTTGTCCAGATTAGAGGGTATGAAGTATAAAGAGAAGCTAGAAACACCCGGGTAGTTTTCTTCTAAGCAGCAGAGACCGAGGGGAGACGTAATGGAAGTCTAGAAAGTTTTGAGAAGATTTGTAGCTCAGGTTGAAGTTCTGGATCTAGCTTTGCTCGCTGAGCTGGAAGGTTCGTTTTCAGACGTTTTGTCACCATACTAAGTAACATAATCAGTGAGACTCCGGATGAAGCACTGGTGGTATGGCCTGCTTTCTATTTACGAGTCCACTACATTGGACAAACAGGCAGAAAACTAGCCACCAGGATACATATACATCACCTACCACAAAATGTCTTGACCCACTCTCACTAGTATCCTTGTATACAGATGAGGAAGGACACCACTTTTATTGCGACAACACAGCCATCCTAGGACATGCCAAACAGAGACATGAACGAGAATTCCTAGAAGCATGGGTTTCCAACCGGAACTCCACCAACAAACACATTGACTTCGATGCCATTTGCCATCACCTGAGAAAAAGAACAGGAAATGACATCACCACAGGAAACTACAGAACCGTGACTCAGGAATGGACAGGACTGACAGTTTAATGTTCCAGGACACAAATGCTACAGGAAGGACAGAAAGAGAGGCAAGAGAGAAGGGGGAGTGGCGTTTTTGATAAGGGATAGCATTACAGCTGTACTTAGGGAGGATATTCCTGCAATTACATCCAGGGAAGTTATTTGGGTGGAACTGAGAAATAAGAAAGGAATGACCACCTTATTGGGATTATAGTATAGACCCCATAATAGTCATTGGGGAATTGAGAAACAAATTTGTAAGAAGATCTCAGTTACCTGTAACAATAATAGGGTGGTTATGATAAGGGATTTTAACTTTCCAAACACAGACTGGGACTGCCATAGTGTTAAGGATTTACATGGAGAGGAAAACAAATTTCTGATTCAGTATGTAGATGTATCTACTAGAGAAGGTGCAAAACTTGACCTACTCTTGGGAAATAAGGAAGGGTAGGTGACTGAGGTGTCAATGGGGTAGGACTTTGGGGTCAGTAACCATACCTCTATTAGTTATAAAATAGTGATGGGAAAGGATAGACCAGATCTAAAAGTTGAAATTCTAAATTGGAGGAAGGCCAATTTTGATAGTATTAGGCAAGGACTTGCAAAAGCTGATCGGAGACAAATGTTTGTAGGTAAAGGGACGGCTGGAAAATGGGAAGCCTTCAGAAATTAGATAACAGGAGTCCAGAGAAAGTGTATTCCTGTCAGGAAATGCTGATAGGTACAGGGAATTCTGGATGACTAAAGAAATTGAGGGTTTGGTGAAGAAAAAGAAGGAAACATATGTCAAGTATAGATTGAGTGAATCCTCAGATTATAAATGCATTAGGAGTATACTCAAGAGAGAAATCAGGTGGGCAATAAGGGGACATGAGATAGCTTTGGCAAGTAGAGTTATGGAGACTCCAAAGGGTTTTTACAAACACATTAAGGACAAATGGGGAGACAAACTAGGGAGAGAATAGGGCCTCTCAAAGATCAGCAAGGTGGCCTTCTGCATCAGTATTTATTGTGGAAAAGGACATGGAAGATATCAAATGTAGGGAAATAGATGGTGACATCTTGCAAAATGTCCATATTTCAGAGGAGGAAGTGCTGGATGTCTTGAAATGCATAAAAGTGGATAAATCCCGAGGACCTGATAAGGTGTACCCTAGAACTTTGTGGGAAGTAGGGGAGTGATTGCTGGGGCCATTGCTGAGATATTTGTATCATCGATAGTCACAGGTGAGGTGCCGGAAAACTGAAGGTTGGCCACCCAAACCCTCGGATAGAGAGCGGAGACCTGAGGACGGGGAAGGCAGCACATAGAGAGGGGATAGCGTACTGTTGACGGTAATTTTACATATATCGCGATTATAAAATTATGTCAATCCTGAAAATGTACTAATACCGTGTTCTGCGAGTTGGTGGACTCTGAATTGCATCGTGACTTGTAATTGTAAGATATCGCAGCAGCATTACGCCATTTTACCCATCCAGTTTGTTCTACAATTATGGCTGATATTTCTTCTTGCGCCTGATCCCCGTAACCTTCGATCATCTCTCGTGAATACCTGTCTATCTCAGTAATAATATCAATGTGTACTTGGCTGTCCATGCCATGAATAATAATTTGTTTTAATTTATTTTGGAATCCAGACATATTGCAGACATAATGTTACATATTGCAGTATTCATATTTCCCAGGCATCACACTCTGCTCAGTTTTGTATCTGGGAGCCTACGGATGTCTTAATAGCGCGTTATTTTCATCTGCCCGTTCAGGCAGCGACTACAAATTGCATGAGATAGGAATCTATTGAAGTATGGTTTTGTAATTTTGTCGATGTACACTGTGTTAGCTTTTAAGATGTTTCAATCGGCGGGCTTTCGATTGATTCACGGCGGATACAAGTTCGGTTGCTCTTCCAGAGACTTCAGGAAGTGATAGGGGACATTAGTACAGTATTTCTATCGGAAGTTAGTTAGAAACAAAAATGGCAGGCAGCGGCAGTGAATTTGCAACTGATAAGATCTTCAATCATAGATTGCAGAATTTATTTTAAAAATATAGTAATAAGTGTGATTTTAACATCAAATTTTGGTATTGGGTTAGATATTTCTGGAAAAACCCCATCTCCTCATTGACTCCCTTTGCGATAACATGGCTTGTGGTGAGGTGGAGGCAGGAGAGAAAAGGGAAAAAATGGCGCCAAGAGACCAACAGCTTATTTTCAAAGTTGAAAATGCCCGCCATCACGTATAAAAGCAGCAAGCTTTACAGCGGAGAATACATCAGTACGTACACGTTGATTGTTTTTTCGATTACGAAATTAATGATCAGAAAATCTCACTTTACCTCATTCCCGCCTTTACAGTTGAAAAATATGCCTCACTGGTGTTCAATCTGTTCTCTCTCTCTCCAGAGGCAGGGGATAAAAGACTGAATATGAACCGAGCAGAGAATAAAGCGCAGAGGGTCAGGGACCGTTCCTTACTGTATTCTGCAGCGACTAACCCGTTACTGCACTGGGTCAACCCAGCTCTTCCTACTGCACTTAAAGGAAATGTGAATCTAATGTGAGATCAAATCAGATCGGGGACATCCTAAACTCATAGGACATTATAACAAACCACATCACTCAGGCAGTGACCGTTCAATAAAAAATCCTGTCGTTCAGGACACTCTTCCAATCGCATTTTATGACAAATTCTTCCTCTGCTCCCAAAGACAGTGACAGTATCCAATTAAATGGAGCGTGGAATTTATTGATGTCTGGCACAAAGGCGAGGAATCTCCACATTAAAAGGAAAATAATCAATCTGAAAGAAAGTTCAGCTCCTTTCACAGATGCTGTGAGTGGCTCTTAAAAGAGCCTTTGGGTTGTCAGATTCAAGAATGGTCTCTTCACTTTTTAGCGGCGCCCCCAGCGGTGGTTTTCTAGGACAGCAGCACGGTCTGGATATTAGGCAGCACCCCGCCCTGAGCGATGGTCACCCGTCCCAGCAGCTTGTTGAGCTCCTCGTCGTTGCGCACGGCCAGCTGCAGGTGCCTGGGGATGATGCGGGTCTTCTTGTTGTCCCGGGCCGCGTTGCCGGCCAGCTCCAGGATTTCAGCCGTCAGATACTCCAGCACCGCAGCCAGATAGACCGGCGCTCCGGCACCCACACGCTCAGCTTAGTTACCCTTTCTCAGGAGCCTGTGAACACGGCCCACCGGGAACTGCAGGCCAGCCCGGGACGACCGAGACTTCGCCTTGGAGCGACCTTTCCCACCACCCTTTCCTCTCCCAGACATTCTCACAAGCATTTTCACAGAGAATTCTGCACTCACTCACCCCCCCCCCCCCCACCCCACCCCAATCCACATTGCGGCCTTTCTTATACCTTTGGGAGGAATGGTGGATCGGCCGTTTCTGATTAGTCCTATTGTCCAGCCCCTCCTAATGTTGTTCCAATTCCCAATCAGATATCTGCCTCATTCCCCAATCCGGAGAGGGCACGGGGAGTAGGGCGGAAAGTACCAGCGCCAAATCATCAACCACCTTCTTTCCAATTTGAAAAGCCCGCCAATTTACAAACAAAGGAATATGTTTTAGATTGAAAAATGAAATACAAAAAAAACTGAGGATGTTTATTAGCACTCACTACTCTTATGTTAATATACTTTTATTTACAAATGTATCCTTGACACGATCCGTCTCTCCCTCATTTGCCCACCACTTTCTGTCTATTTCTGATCTTGAGAATGGGCAATTTTCTAAACTTTGCGACGAAGCTGAAACAAAACAGGCTAAACACTGCAGTCTGCAAACTGTCTTTTCATATTTTAGTATCACCCCGGCATGTTGATAAAGCAGCACACAAAGTTCTTCCAGCTCAGTTTCAATGGCGAACACGGTGTTTAGTCGATATTTTAGAGTCGTCCTCCTTTATTGATCTCGATCAGATTCAGCAAAAATCACCATATTTCACATTTCAGCCCGGTAACTGTTTTGAAAGCCTCTCACCAACAGCAGAAAGTGCTTTGCTTTTTGCATTCTGAAAAATCGGATTAAACCCGCGCATTGACCATGTAAAAAAAAACAGGATGAGGGAGACAGGATGTACATGTATTTGGAAAGGCAAGGACTGATTCGGGATAGACAACATGGCTTTGTGTGTGGGAAATCATGTCTCACAAACTTGATAGAGTTTTTTGAAGTAGTAACAAAGAAGATTGATGAGGGCAGAGCAGTAGATGTGATCTATATTGTGGGATATAGGTAAAGTAGTGTTACTTCTGCAATTATAATTACTTATGCAAGGTATATGCACTCACACCAGTGTATAATTGTTTCAACCAAGAGCTGAGTCAACAAGAATGAAAACTATGTGGAAGAAATATATAATTGTTTTTGTATTAGCTAAAATGTGAATGCAAGAATGAAACGTGCCTGCTAACAATGGGAGACAAATAGATAAGGTGCTCTGAGGATGTAGGTTAAGTCAGATATGCTTGTACAAGCAGTAGTTCTAAGCATCTATTTCCCACTTTTGCAAAAACACAAAAACAAACCCCAATTAAAAGGTCATAAGGATCAATATGGTTGGGGAAAGGGAGGAAATGGCACAAGGGGGGGGTGGGGGAATAGATAATCATGAAGAAGGATATACCTAACAATGGGCCACAGCAGGATGTGGTGAAATGGACGAGTAAAACTTGTACTTTGTTATGCACAAGGCCAGATAAGGCAAGAGATAAACAATAGTAATGGGCGCCGGGTTTGAAGTAGTGAATCCTATATAAGATATGTATTTGCTGAACTCTATGTGCCTTACCTCAGGCACCACGCTTGCAACCGTATAATAAACATACTGATTGCTTCAGATCTTGTCTCGGACAGAAATTATTGAAGTGAGTGAGCTTTGTTTCTCACAATATGGACTTCAGTAAGGTGTTCGACAAGGTTCCCCATGGGAGACTGATTATCAAGGTTAGATTTCATGGGATACAGGGAGAACTAGCCATTTGGATACAGAACTGGCTCAAAGGTGGTGGTGGAGGGTTCATTTTCAGACTGGAGGTAAAATACATCAATCCGTATGACTGAAAACTGGGCACTTCCCTTTAGTTTGCTAGGATGAAAACAACTGTTATAACATTCCACCAGGGCTTTTAGTAAGTTGAACAAATGAGATGAAAAATGACCCCCTGACGTGTAATCTGCTCTCTCTCTCTACACATAGGGAAGATACTGTTTATGACGTCGCTCCCCCCCACCCCCAGTCAATTTGCAAAGCACTGAAAATCAAATGTGACTAAAAATATCGCGTCAAGAATATCAAATTGCAAAGCAATTATAAAAGCGAATGTAGTACGAAAATTTAAACTTATAAAATCACATGCAAACTAAAACAAAATGGTTAAAGAAATGGCTCAGCTGTCTCAAAGGTTGTGGGTGGCTCTTAAAAGAGCCTTTGAGTTGTGGATGTGTGTTTTGTCTCAGTGCAGTGCGGTCCTTCACTTGGAGCTGGTGTACTTGGTCACCGTCTTTGTGCCCTCCGACACGGCGTGCTTGGCCAGCTCCCCGGGCAGCAGCAGCTGCACGGCGGTCTGGATCTCCCGGGAGCTGATGGTGCTGCGCTTGTTGTAATGGGCCAGGCGGGAAGCCTCCCCCGCGATGCGCTCGAAAATATCGTTGACGAACGAGTTCATGATGCTCATGGCCTTGGAGGAGATGAACCTGCTTCATCACTTTGTAGATGTAGATGGAGTAACTTTCTTTCCTGGACCGCCTCCTCTTCTTACCGCCCTTCGCTGGCGCCTTCTTGATGATTTTCTTCGCGCCCTTCTTGGAGGCTTGCTGCGCTTTCTTCTCATCAGCCATAGCGCCGCTCACTGTCAAACACAGAATAAGGGAAAGCGGGCTCGGAGCTCCCTTTTTATAGCCTGACGACGTCATCAATGCCAAAGAGGGATGGGGGAAAGCCTGATTGGGTAGTTTACACGGAATCATTCCCAAACACTCAGTCTCTGTGATTGTTAGAGTAGGATCCAATGTGGATCTGTCAGAATCTGCAACAAAATGTGAAGTGGATAGTGATTTTGTTCCTGTCAGTCTGACTGAGGGAGATTTGTTTTGTGTCTGTCACACAGAAAGTGACTGTGGTATTGACTCGGTTTCCTTTTGCTCGTTGTTGTGCTGATGTGGGAGTGGAAGGGTGTGTTTCTAGCTCCGCATGTCTGTTTCTGGTCCTCTCTCTGCGCTGGATTTAACACTGCGTTTGCCACTTTTCTCAGTCGTTAGCACTGCTGCCTCACAGCGCCAGGGACCCTGCTTCGATTCCACTTTCGGGCGACTGTCTGTGTGGATTTTGCATATTCTCCCCGTGTCTGAGTGCGTTTCCTCCGGGTGCTGTTTTTCTCACAATTCAAAGACGTGCAGGGAGGTGAATTGGCCATGCTAACTGCCCATAATGTTCCGGCATGTGTAGATTAGCTGCATTAATCAGGGGTAAATGCAGAATAATGGGGAATGGGTCTGGGTGGATTACTCTTCCGAGGGTCGGTGTGAACTTGTTGGGCCGAAGTGCCTAATTCTACACTGTAGGGATTCTAAGAGTGGTTTCTAGGTTTGGGGTTGATGGAACTCGTTCTCAACTGCACGGAGTTGGAGAGAGATGAAAAAAAGTCCCTATTTAAAACGTTTTTTGAGTCACGGGTTGTAAATGTCTGTCCTGACTGTGGGATTAATATACTTATAGAGTCATAGAGAACTTGATTGCTAACTGTGGGCCCAGAGACCGATCTGCAACCGTGTACTTTGCAAGTAACTGCAGTGTATCAGAACCACGTTTTTATTTCGGAGTATTGAACTTTCACGCAGAAATTTAGAGCATTTCTCAGTCTCATACGAATGCCTGTTAACCAACAACCGTTAGCATGCTATATATGTTTCACATTAACTTTGTATCTATCGAGTCCTTATTTAGACATTTTGCATGAATTCAACACCTGTCCATTGAGACTCTGGTCCTCTGTGTAATAGTCAATTAGTGTTATTCAAGACAGGTTTTATTCTGTATCCACCAAACACTGATGGAAGCGGTAACACTTTACACCATTTGCCTGCCACTTGAAAATGTCCCTCCAATCTGTGTTAAAGCATTTTTGTTTACCCTATTTCACAGTCCTTACATGTCAGTATGTTACTGGACTGTAACCCAAACCTTCTGAAGTGTAACCTGTTGTTTTTTATTCTGTAGGTGTCAGTCATTAACATAAGAATGTGTCTCATTTAGTATCTACAATTTTGAGTGTGACCAAACACCACTTTAGACAGTCTTAGGTAGGACTCCCTCCCCTCCGCAGCAAATCCTTACAATCAACTTCTTCGATTTGACAGTAAGTTTGTATTTATAACTGCAGCATTTGGCAAGAGGCAATATCTTGTACAATGCAGAAATTGGCAATAACAATTTTACTGCTGATGTTACACTGTTCATGTCAGTTTCCCGCCAATGGATAGTTGCATTGTATCCTAACAATATAATGCTTTGCAACTGACTCCGTATTTCATTCTGTAACTGCCAGTTTGTTGATTCTAATCTTGTTTTTACTCAGTTTCTGTCAATCACTGGCATGTGAGAGAGCAAATATCTCAACATTTCTAATTTTCAGATGAAATGAACTTTTTTTTAACTCCAACCCTGTTATGTTACGGTGACTTGTAATTGAATCTGTCAGTATGTGGTCTGTGAGCACACACAATAAGTTAGAGATAAAGTTAAAGGTAAATGTTGCCTCCCATTTCTGTCATGCAATTGCGGGGTATACACTACGGTTATTCATTTATTTCAAGATTCTGTCAGTTTAAATGTCTCAAAGCACAAGATATAAAGAAAAATGAGAATTCTGTGACATTTTTATCTGCCTGTATATACTCAGCTCTGAGAATATGAGTGCTATCAAAATGCACCTGTCAGTTTTTTAAAAATGAATATGAGAACATTGTTTTAAATCTATACCTGTCAGTTTCTGCAATGTGAATGTTTATGTACAGTTTTCAATCTGTACCTGAGTTTCAACTATATGAATGAATGAGTGCGTTTGAAAGTATCTGTACCTTTCAGTGTGTGCTCTGTGAATAAATGAGTGTACTTACCATATTTGTCTCTGTTTAACATGACACTTGCCACAAATTGCAGGAGCGCTTTTTACTTCAAATATCTGTTGCTCAACATACAAAAGATTTTATCTATTGCCATCCATGTCAGGGTAGTATGGTGGCACACTGGTGCCAGGGACCCAGTTTCAATTCCACCCTTGGCTCATTGTGAAAACTGCACACAGGTATGCTCCCATGTCTGCATTGATTTTGTTACAACAAACCTCTTTATTAATTTAAATCCAGCAACACAGAAAAGATTTATTCCATGCAGTAATCTGTGAAAATTCAATAGGCCAAGAACTAGTTAACGATTAATAGCTTTATTTATAGAAGTATAACAGAGAGTGATTAACTAACAAATATTTATAACCCCTTCCTCGAACCTATCTTCTATAATACTAGTCCAATAGAACTCCTGATTAAGATTTACAAAACAAAACTTCATACATCAAAACTAGGCAGCTTTCAGTTCTTTTCTGTATTCCTGTCTTTTGTTCTTCTTGGGGATTGCGCTTCACAGGTCACAGATCAATAAAGGTACCTTTAAGAGAGCTATTTTTCAGGCAGTCTTTTTACATGCTGGTGGCTTGGCAATTCTCCTCCCAACTGTTCATTGTTTTCCGGTCTTGTACCTCCAGAGCATCGGACTGTGTCATTGGCTTATAAGATTGTCAATATACTCAATTCAAACTGGATTGGAATTTGGTATTTTCGGGATATAATTTAAACTGATTGGTTGAATTCAATTTTGTTTTTGTCTCCAGGCAAGCAGCTACTTGAGTTGTTTGACCAAAGGTTACTCTTTTTTCAGAACACTTGGTGCTCTCCAGTTGTTCAACTGGCTTAAAGGTAGTTATACTCACATATTAGTTTCCTCTGGGTATTCCAGTATCCTTCCACAGTCCAAACAAGCAGGTTAGCTGGATTAGCCATGGTAAATTGCCCTGTAATATTCTGCAATGTTCAGACTAGGTGGATTAACTATGTTAAAGATGTGGTTATGGGAGTAGGGGTCTCAGATGAGTGGGATGTGCTTTGGCAAGTTGTTGCAAACCTGTGGGCCGAATGACCTCTACCTGTACTGGAGGAAGTCTGTACTGTAAATGAAAGTGAGACTTTTCATACTATTGTCAGTCTCTGGCCCTCTAAAGCAGGTTGGATAATTTCCACAACCTTTATTCAAATGTACTGCTTATGATTGTAAGTTGTTTTCTGGATTGGTCAGTCTCTAGTTTGAATGTATACTTTGGATTTATTGTTCACATGTTTATAACAAGACCAGTATAAGAGTTTCTTCATTTTGTGCCCAATAATCTCTGGGTATCTGTCTGAATGTGTACCTTTTCATGTAAATGTTTGATTTTCCTTTGGACTACTTGAAAACAAAGTATTTATTCAGTTATTTCATCTGAGATTTGTTCTACTTTTTTTGTGGAAACAACTTAAATTGCAATATTTGTTTCAATCTGATGCTTGGCTGCTATTTAATTCCTCCAGTCTGGATAAAAAGAATTGATACATGAATTACATACAGTCAGAGAATCAGACAGGAAGTTCAAGCTATGGTGAAATAATTGGATGTATAATTAGTCAGAATTTTTATTTCCTTCTTTACCTACTTAAGTGAAATACATTGTGAACATGCAATAGGTTCAGTATTTTCTAATAAACAAGTAGAATTTACTTTTTGACCAAGGTGATACCTATAGGATGTTCACTTGTAAACTGGGACTGACATACTTCACTCTCACACTTCCTGGATAACTTGTTTAATGAAATGCTAGTTCTCCCAACTGTGACATCTTTGAGGTCATGACTTTTCTATTTTTGCCTATAGACCTAATAACCTGACAGTATTTCTGTACACTGCAAGTAATTATGTACTCACTGTGTATTGGCACCATCTCACTCTTTGTCCTGTCCAGAAATTATATCAGTTTCCTTCAACTCGTTCCTTACATGAATAAGGACAATAACTGGTGCAGTCTGCAACTGTTTCTTCTTCTGTGAGTACAGAACTAATCTTGTTTCTTCCATTTACTTGTATGGTTTGTGTACTCAGAAAGTACTTTCTACCTGTCAGTCTGTGCTATTCAATGGGACTTTGGATATGGTTCATTGTCCGTCAAAACTCTGCTCAGATGTGATAGACAGTCAACAGATTAGAGTCATGTTGTCCAGTGATAAAACTTGGAAACTAAAATTTAATGTTGACTACTCGGGATATTGTGTTCATGCACTGATTTTATGTATAAAAAACATTTTTGAACGGAATAGTTATTATAATATAGGAAGGATGCCGACACTCACTTGATCCTGCTTCAATCCTCCTGCATTGGGTTACTGAGCAGTTTAAATGCTTGCTGTAAAGTGGACAGTCAATTATCAATCGAGAGAGTTTTCAGTTCATGTTTCCTGAAGTGAATGGGAAAGACCTTATTTTCTTTGACTGTTTGTGTCTGAAAGATTCACTGGTAAGTGAAACCACAACACATTGACTCTGAAGAACAGCACAGATCTTTTCTGAGACAAAGAGGTAAAAGCAATGGACCTTTGCAACTCCAATAGTGCAGTGTCTAACTGGGAGTAATGATATCAAGGTGTGGCCTTCAGAGAGTCATACAGTTATACAGCACAGAAACAGATCCTTTTGTCCAAGTTGTTAATGCTGACCAGAGATCCGAATCTGACCTTGTCCCATTTAAGTTGGAGATCTCACAACACCAGGTTATAGTACAACAGGTTTATGTTGAAGCACTAGCTTTCAGCGCAATGAAGGAGCAGCACTCTGAAAAGCTAGTGCTTCCAAATAAACCTGTTGTCTGAGAAACTGGCATTGTGTGATTCTTAACTTTGTCCACACCAGACCAACACTGGTACCTCCACATCACGTCTAGTCCCACTTGCCAGCACTTGGTGCATATCCCTCTAAACTGTTCCTATTCTTGTATATATCCAGGTGCCTATAAAAGGTTGTAATTGTACCCACCACCTCCACCTCCTCTGGTAGCTCATTTCATACAACCGCCACCCTCTGTGATTAAGTAACCCCATAGATCCTTTATAAATCTTTTTCCACAATTCAAACCTGTGCCCTTTATTTTTGCATTCACCCACATTCGGAAAAAGACCTTGGCTATAGACATATGCCCATCATGATTTTCTCAACCTGTACAAAGGTCACATCTCATTCTCCGACAGTCCATGGAACAAAGCAACAGCCTCTCCCTAAAACTCCAGTCCTGGCAATGAAACATCTTGATGAGAGTAGTGCAGTTGACGTGGTTTACATGGACTTCTGTAAGGCCTTTGTCGAAGCATAACCCCCGACCGAGGATGAAAGGCTCAGCAGGCAGCATTCAGGCAAGTGGTAGGTGTTTATTCAAGCAGAAATGGATTAGTGCAGGGAGAGGGCCAAATGATCTTCTCCCGAGACTGGCCTCAGAAGAGAAGTTCATGATGCACTCTGATTTTACAATAAAAAGCAGTATTATTTATAAATTTTCTGATAACAATCACATACAACTTGATTATGATTTTCGTCCCTCTTAGTTTGCATACTGTATTCAATGAGGCACCTCATCAATGATGGGCGTTTCCATGGACAGCTCCAGGATCCCCTAACCTCTCAGAGTTTAGAGGACACTGTAATCTCTACGCCTTGCAGTCTTTCTATGCATCCTATTCATTCACATTTCAAAGTTATTTGCTGTACACCTTTGGGTTTCTCTCAGGCTAGCTTCTCTCTCAGGACAGCTTGAATATTGTTATTCATGGTATTCCATTTTATAGTGATATAATTAGCACAGTGGGGAATATATGAAGAAAAAAACAAAAGGACAGTTTGTTTTGACTTACTTGCCATAGACTTGTAATTTTCTGTTATAAAATCTCAGGTACAAGGTGTAAAGTAATTTAGCTATCCTAACTATTAGCACGTTGTGATTAATGGGCTATGAGCAATTTGTTGTGTTCTGGGTGTAAGAGAAGTTACCTAAAGCTAACTAACCTTCACTTCCAGGTTTAAATGCTTCTTTTCCCCTTGATGCTTTGGTATTATGCACCTAATTTCTATGCTGAAATCTACTGTGATGATGTTATGTCTCTTTACGAGAACCTAATTCTTAATATTCGAACTTATTTCAAGAAACTGAGTACTATAAGATAACTTTAGCTGTTTTCAGGGATTAATGAGCTGTAACTATCACCTCATGGCTGTTCATTAACTGGGGCAATTACCCGTTCACTTAATGTGACTGGAGTTACTTATTTATTCAACCTTAGGTCCGCTTGTCAGAACTGTTTCAAATGGAAACAGGCTGAGTCATTTTTACTGTCCTCGCAGTGGCTTGTTCAATGGTATCATTCGGCCGTACTGTGAGTAGGCTGCTTGGCGTAGATTCACATCCTGTTGTTTAATTCTTAAAGGTTAGTTTGTGTTAACAGGCATGAGCCCCTCTATTCTGGCCAGGTACAGGCCACCCCTACAGCCTTTGACAAAGTCCCATATAAAAGACTGGTCCAAACTCAGCTCTTGGGAGTCTCACGCACACTGGACCCGAAATGAGCTTGCAGATAGGATTCAAACTATAATTGTAGAGGGTTGTGTTTGTGATTGGAAGCCTGTGACCAGTGGTGTACCACAGGGATCACTGCTGGGACCCTTGCTGCTTGTTATGTACATATTAACAATTGGATGGAAATGTAGAATGTATAATTAGTAGGCGTGCAGATTACGTTTTTTGTGTGGAAGTATTAAATGTTTCAGTGCAGCCTTGAAGGGCAAAGGGCCTGTTCCTGTGCTGTATTGTTCTTTGCTCTATGACATGAAAGTCGGTGGTGTTGTTGACAGTGTGGGGGATGGTCTCAGACTACAGTATGAGGACATTGGGCACTGCAAGACAGATGGAAGGAAATCCTGACAAATGTGAGGTAATGCATTTTAGAAGATCTAATCAGGGAAAGAATTACACATTGAAGGAATGATCCCTCGGCAGTACTGAGAAACAAAGGCGCCTTGGTGTAGATCCCAGAAATGTCAGCACAGGCAGACAGGCTACTGAAGAAGGCATACCGGAGCTGTCGAATATAAGAGCAAGGAAGCCTTATTACAACTTTATAAAACAGATCAAATACTGTGTGCAGTTCTGATTGCTACACAATTAGAAGGATGGAATTGACTGGAGAGGATGCAGTGGGTTGGAAAGTCTTCTTCAAAAGGGGAGAATGTATGAGCTGGGTTTGGAATCTTTGGAGCAGAGGAGGTTGAGGGAGGATCTGACTGAGGTATACTAAACAATGAAAGATGCAAACAGAGTAAATTGTGAAAGTCTTTCTCCCCATGGCAGATGTGTCTGAGACCAGAGAATTTGAAGGTGTGGGGAAAGCAGTTTAGAGGATATTGGAGAAAAATATTTTGATCTAGAGGGTGGGTAAAGTTTGGATCATGCTGCCTGAGTGTGTTATGGAATACTCTCACAGCATTTTACTAGCATCTGAATGTGCCCTTAAGAAATCAGGGCATAGTCAGCTATGGGCCAAGTGCAGGTAAATAGGATGAATGCAGTTTGCTGTTTGTTGGACATGGTGGGCTGAAGGATCTGTTTCTATGCTGTATGACTCTATATCTCTATAACGTGCTTGTAAATCTTTTCTGCAGCATCTCAAGTTTAACAACATCCTTTCTGGAGAAGGGTGATGAGCGTTGTACACAATCTCATAAAAGTGGCATCACTAATGTCCTGTAAGCCACCAGATGACATCGCAACTCCTACATTCAATGTTCTAACCAATGAAGGCAAGCATGCCAAATGCCTTCTTCACTGCCCTGTTTACCTGTGACTCTTCGTTCAAGGAAATATGCAGCTACACCCCTTGGTCTCTTTGTTCAGTAACACTCGCCAAGGACCCACCATTATAAGCCTGGTTTGTCTTATCAAAATCTAACACCTCACATGTATCTAAAGGAAACTGAATCTGTCACTTCTTGGCCCACTGACCCACCTGATCAAGGTCAGAAGTAGTTTTTTTTCAGTGATATAATTATTTGAAGACTGTTGAAGTAAAGTTGAAGAGGTGGCACGGTGGCTCAGTGGTTAGCTCAACCTCTGGACACGGGAACTACAATTTAGATTCCCGTGCCCCTACAGAATTTGTTTAAACCCTCCCGAAGAGCTTTAGCAAACATCCCCAGGATATTGGTATCACTTTGCTTCAGGTGTAGACCATCATTTTTGTAGAAGTCTCATCTACCCTAATTATCCAGGTATACAAACCTCTCCCTCCCACACCATCCCTTTAGTCACGTGTTCAACCCCTCTCTCTCCTGTCGCTATCATGTGGCACGGGCAACAAACCAGAGATAACAACTCTGTTTGTTCTAGCTCCAAGCTTCCACCCTCGTTCCCTGACTTTCTTCCTAAAATCCGCATTCCTTTTCCTACCTACATTGTTAGTGCGTATGTGGACCACAACTTGGGGCAGCTCCCCTCCCCCTCAAGGATCCTGAAAACACAATGTGAGACATCATGAACCCTAGCATCGAGAAAGTAACACACCAACTATGAGTCTCTATCGTTCCCACAGAACCTCCTATATGTCCCTTTAACTATGGAGAACCCAATGACGAATGCACTCTTCCTCTCCCCCCATCCCTTCTGAGCACCAGAGACAGACTTTGTGTCAGATGCCTGTACCGTGTGGCTTATCGCTGATATGTTTCCTCCACCCCCCCACTAACAGTATCCAAAACTATATACTTGTTATTAAGGGGAATGGCCACAGGGGATCCCTGCACTGTCTGCTGGTTCCCTTTCAGTCCCTGACAGTTACTCATTGGCCTTTGTTCTTCTCTCTGATGTGTGACTATCTCTTGGTAATTCCTCACAAGATAACATAGATTCCGAAAGCTGCTCATTTATCTTTTTACAAGAAGTGTTCAAACGTTTCATTCTTCAAAAAAATTTAGTTTTGGCTGTTTCAATTTCCTCCATTGCATGAGACAAAATCAAAGTCCCTCTGCCTTCCTCCTCCCCTCTATAGAGCAACACAAGTGTCCCTATGATGGTAAGCGCCGTCACAATCGGTAATTAACACCTACCTTTTGATTAGATTAGATTCCCTACAGTGTGGCCCTTTTGGCCCAACTAGTCCACACTGACCCTCCGAAGAGTCAGGGACCCAGATCTATTTCCCTCTGACTAATGCACCTAACAATATGGGCAATCTAGCATGGCCAGTTCACCTGACCTTTGGACTGTGGGAGGAAACTGAAGCACCCGGAGGAAACCCACACAGACACAGAGAGAATGTGCAAACTCCACACAGACAGTCGCCCGAAGCTGGAATTGATCCTGGGACCCTGGTTCTGTGAGGCAGCAGTGGCATATGGTTTCAGTGTCGCAAGTGTGCACTGGCAAGCATGAAGGTGGTTTGAAGTGTGTCTACTTCAACTGCAGGAGCATCCAGAATAAGTGTGTGAACTTGCAGCACTGTTTGGTACCTGGGACCTTGATGTTGTGGCCATTTCAGAGACTTCGATCGAGCAGGAACCAGGAATAGTTGTCGTAGGTTCCGGGATTTCGATGCTTCTGTAAGAACAGAGAAGATGGTAAAAAAGGGGGAAGTGTAGCATTGTTAGTCAAGGACAGTATTACTGTAGCAGAAAGGATGTTTGAGGACTCATCTAATGAGGTAGGTGTCAAAAGGTAGGTGTTAATTATCCTGCACTGTATTGTGATGGTGCTCAGCATCATTGGGACACTTGCGTAGCTCAACGGAGGGGAGGAGAAAGGCAGAAGGGCTGACGTTAGAAACAGGAAAGGAGAGGTCACTCTGTTGGGAGTTTTCTATAGGCCTCAGAATAGTTCCAGAGACGTAGAGAAAAGGATTGTAAAGATGATTCTGCATAGAAGCGAGTGTAACAGGGTTGTAGTTTATGGGAGACTTTACCTTTGAAAGATATTGACTGGAAATACTATACTAGGAGTACTTCAGATATCAGTTTTTGTCCGATGTTTCCTGACACAGTATGTAGACAGGCCAACCAGGGGCGAGGCAACAATGGATTTGGTACTGGGTAATGAACCTGGCCAGGTGTTAGATCTGGAGGTAAGTGTGCACTTTGGTGAGAGTATCCACAATTCAGTTAGGTTTACTTTAGCGAAGGAAAGGGATAGGTTTATACCACAGGGCAAGATTTACAACTGGGGGAAAAGACAATTATAGTGCGACTAGGCAAGATTTATGATGCATAGGATGGGAAAGGAAAACATCAGGGATGGCACAATTGAAACATGGAGCTTATTCAAAAACAGCTACTGCGTATCCTTGATTAACACGTACCTGTCAGGCAGGGAGGAAGTGGACGAGTGAGGGAGCCATGGTTTACTAAGGAAGTTGATCTCCTGTCAAAAGGAAGAAGGCGGCTTATGTTACGATGAGACGTGAAGGCGCAGCACTTACAAGCTAGCCGGGAAAGACCTGAAGAGCAAACTAAGGAGAGCCAGGAGGGGACAAGAGAAGTCTTTGGCAGATAGGATCAAGAAAAACCCTAAAGCTTTCTATCGCTATATCAGGAATAAAAGAATGACTAGATTACCTTCCGGACCAATCAAAGGCAGGAGTGGGAAGTCAGACAAGTGCGAAATGAATATTTTTCATCGGTATTCACACGGGGAAAAAGACAATGTTGTTGAAGAGAATACTGAGTTACAGGCTACTGGACTAGATGGAATATAGGTTCACAAGGGTTAGCAATTCTGGGAAGTATGAAAATAGATAATGCCCTGGGCCAGATGGGATTTAGCTGAAAATGTGTTGCATTGATTATTTGAGAAAATGGTATTGAGTTTTCTTGTATTTAATATCAGACTTCATGGGAATGCAGGGCTACTTGTAGAAAATGAAAGTTAATTTGAAACAATGGCACAAAAAGCCTTTTTGATGAAGACAGAGTCATACAGAAAATCTGTTCCTGCAAGTTGGAGAAATGGAGAATGATGTGCTAAAGGCAGCTCCTCTGCCACCATGATACATCGATGGAAATGGAATGCTGTCTGAATGGGAATAGAATTGTTAGCTGGATGTCTCTGACTGCTGCAGACCACAATGACTCCACATGAGAGTGATATTCATCTCGATTGGATCATTTCCTGTTGGCTGCAGTATATATGGAACTCCATAACTGCAGAGCAAGACTAATAGTTATGAGGTTTGTATTTTGAACTAATGCTGAATCAGTCAGTTGTTGTGTGTCTGTTTGTGTGTGTCTGCAGTAATTATTTTCTATTGTCAGGAAGAACATTTAGAAATTCCTGGAGAAACTCAGTTCTGAATAGCAGCCACTGGTCCCAATGCATTAACTCTGCTTTCTAACAACAGATGATGCCGGACGTGCTGAATGTTTCCAGCAATTTCTACATTTGTTTCCAGCCTCTAGCATCTTCAGTTTTATTTGTCAGGCTTTGGCACACAATGGGTGCTTGGAATTCACTTTATTTAATTGCCATGTCTCTGTATGTGACAAACATTCATTCAAGGTTTAACTCTGTCCTGCCTAATCACTAATAAACTTAATAACACTGTTTCATCCAGTAAATTGGTGACTTTTGTCTGGTTTCCTTCTATCTCTGTATTTAACATCTATGTTGTATATGGTTTTTGAGATGATGTTATGGTCTGATTTTCTTTTCCATCTTGATTTTAACTTTACAAATGTCATATTAAATGTAGATTTAACGTCTTTCCCAGGCATCTATTTCAGGTAACAATTCAGTCTAAACCCCTTGAATAATGGCGTAAAATATCAATGGGCTTGACAATATTAGGCAAGAACTTTGAAAAGCTGATTGGCAGCAGATGTTTGTAGGTAATGGGACAGCTGGAAAATGGGAAACCTTCAAAAATGAGATAAGAAGACTCCAGAGACAGTCTGTTCCTGTTAGGGTGAACGGCAAGTCTGGAAGTGTAGGGAATGCTGGATGATGGAGAAATTGAGGTTTTGGTTAAGAGAAAGAAGGAAACATACATTAGAGATTGAGTGAATCCTTAGAAGAGGAAAAGGCAGTAGGAGTATACTTAAAAGGGAAAATAGGAGGGCAAAAGGGGGACATGAGATAGTTTTGGCAAATAGAATTAAGGAGAATCCAAAGAGTTTTTACAAATATATTAAGGACAAAATGGTAACTAGGGAGAGATTAGAGCCTCTCAAAGATCAGCAAGGCGGCCTTTGTGTGGAGCCACAGAAGAGAGATTACAGAGAGTTAGGCAGAAATTTAAAAAAGAGGTCCTCAAGGGTAGTAATATCTGGATTACTCCCAATGCTATGAGCTAGTGAGGGCAGGAATCGGAGGATAGAGCAGATGAATGCATGACTGAGTAGCTGGTGTGTGGGAGAAGGATTCACATGTTTGGATCATTGAAATCTCTTTTGGGGTAGAAGTGACCTGTACCAGAAGGATGGATTGCACTTAAATTGGAAAGGGACTAATATATTGGCAGGGAAATTTGCTAGAACTGCTTGGGAGGATTTAAACATGTAAGGGGGGGTGGGGGGGGGGGGTGGGAACCAAGGAAGATAGTGACCAAAGAGATCGATCTGAGACGGGCACAGCTGAGAAGAGAAGTGAGAGTCAAACAGTCAGGGCAGGCAGAGACAAGGTAGGACTAATAAATTCAATGCAAGGGGCCTAACAGGGAAGGCAGATGAACTCAGGCATGGTTAGGAACATGAGACTGGGCTATCATAGCAATTATGGAAACATGGCTCAGGGATGGGCAGGACTGGCTGCTAAATGTTCCAGGATAAAAATGCTACAGGAAGGATAGAAAGGGAGCCAAGAGATGAGGGAGAGTGGCATTTTTGATAATGGATAGCATTACAGCTGTGTTGAGGGAAGATATTCCCGGAAATACATCCAGGGAAGTTATTTGGGTGGAACTGAGAAATAAGAAAAGGATGATCACCTTATTGGGATTGTATTATAGACCCCCGAATAGTCAGAAGGAAATTGAGAAACAAACTTGCAAGGAGATCTCAGAATAATAGGGTAGTTATGGTAGGGGATTTTAACTTTCCAAACATCGACTGGGACTGCCATAGTGTTAAAGGTTTAGATGGAGAGAAATTTGTTAAGTATGTACAAGACAACTTTCTGATTCAGTATGTGGATGTACCTACTAGAGAAGGTGCAAAACCTCACCTATTCATGGGAAATAAGGCAGGGCAGGTGACTGAGGTGTCAGTGGAGGAGCACTTTGGGGCCAGCGACCATAATTCTATTCGTTTTAAAATAGTAATGGAAAAGGATAGACTGGATCAAAAAGTTGAAGTTCTAAACTGCAGTAAGGCCAATTTTTGACGGTATTAGGCAAGAACTTTTGAAAGCTGATTGAAGGCAGATGTTTGCAGGTATAGGGACGGCTGGAAAATGGGAAGCCTTCAGAAATGAGATAACAAGAATCCACAGAAAGTATATTCCTGTTAGGGTGAAAGGGAAGGCTGGTAAGTATAGGGAATGTTGGATGACTAAAGAAATTGAGGGTTTGGTTAAGAAAAAGGAGGGAGCATATGTCAGGTATAGACAGGATAGATTGAGTGAATCCTTAGAAGAGTATAAAGAAGAGTATAAGAGTATACTTAAGAGGGAAATCAGGAGTGCAAACGGGAACATGAGATAGCTTTGGCAAATAGAATTAATGAGAATCCAAAGGGTTTTTACAAATATATTAAGGATAAAAGGGTAACTAGGGAGAGAATAGGACCCCTCAAAGATCAGCAAGGCGGCCTTTATGTGGAGCCACAGAAAATAGGGGAGATACTAAATGAATATTTTGCATTAGTATTTACTGTGGAAAAGGATATAGAAGATATAGACTGCAGGGAAATAGATGGTGACATCTTGCAAAATGTCCAGATTACAGAGGAGGAAGTGCTGGATGTCTTGAAATGGTTAAAAGTGGATAAATCCCCAGGACCTGATCAGGTGTACCCAAGAACTCTGTGGGAAGCTAGAGAAGTGATTTCTGGGCCTCTTGCTGAGATATTTGTAACATCAATGGTTACAGGTGAGGTGCCGGAAGACTGGAGGTTGGCAACCGTGGTGCCATCGTTTAAGATGGGCGGTAAAGACAAGCTAGGGAGAATATAGACTGGTGAGCCTGACCGCGGTGGTGGGCAAGTTGTTGGAATGATTCGTGAGGGATAGGACGTACATGTATTTTGAAAGGCAAGGACTGATTCGGGATAGTCAACATGGCTTTGTGCGTGGGAAATCATGTCTCACAAACTTGATAGAGTTTTTTGAAGTAGTAACAAAGAAGTTTGATGAGGGCAGAGCAGTAGATGTGATCTATATGGACTTCAGTAAGGCATTCGACAAGGTTCCCCGTGGGAGACTGATTAGCAAGGTTAGATCTCATGGAATACAGGGAGAACTAGCCATTTGGATACAGAACTGGCTCAAAGGTAGAAGACAGAGGGTGGTGGTGGTGGGTTGTTTTTCAGACTGGAGGCCTGTGACCAGTGAAGAGCCACAAGGATCGGTGCTGGGCCCTCTACTATTTGTCATTTACATAAATAGTTTGGTTGCAAGCAAAAGAGGTACAGTTAGTAAGTTTGCAGTTGACACCAAACTTGGAGGTGTAATGGACAGCGAAGAGGGTTACCTCAGATTACAACAGGATCTGGACCAGATGGGCCAATCGGCTGAGAAGTGGCAGATGGAGTTTAATTCAGATAAATGCGAGGTGCTGCATTTTGGGAAAGCAAATCTTAGCAGAACTTATACACTTAATGGTAAGGTCCTAGGGAGTGTTGCTGAACAAAGAGACCTTGGAGTGCAGGTCCTCGAAAGTGGAGGCACAGGTAGATAGGATAGTGAAGAAGGCGTTTGGTATGCTTTCCTTTATTGTCAGAGCATTGAGTACAGGAGTTTGGAGGTCATGTTGTGGCTATACAGGATATTCGTTAGGCCACTGTTGGAATATTGCGTGCAATTCTAGTCTCCTTCCTATCGGAAAGATGTTGTGAAACTTGAAAGGGTTCAGAAAAGGATGTTGCCAGGGTTGCAGGATCTGAGCTACAGGGAGAAGCTGAACAGGCTGGGGCTGTTTTCCCTGGAGCGTCGGAGGCTGAGGGGTGACCTTATAGAGGTTTACAAAATTATGAGGGGCATGGATAGGATAAATAGACAAAGTCTTTTCCCTGGGGTTGGGGAGTCCAGAACTAGAGGGCATAGGTTTAGGGTGAGAGGGGAAAGATATAAAAGTGACCTAAGGGGCAATTGTTTCACGCAGAGGGTGGTACATGTATGGAATGAGCTGCCAGAGGATGTCGTAGAGGCTGGTACAATTGCAATATTTAATAGGCATTTGGATGTGTACATGAATAGGAAGGGTTTGGAGGGATATGGGCCGGGTGCTGGCAGGTGGGACTAGATTGGCTTGGGATATCTGGTCGGTATGGACGGGTTGGACCGAAGGGTCTGTTTCCATGCTGTACATCTCTATGACTCTGTGGGGGAAGGTACTAAATGAGTGTTTTGCATCAGTGTTTACTGTGGAGAAGGACGTGGATGACATACAATGTCGGGAAATGGATGGTGACATCTTGAAAGATGTCCATATTACAAAACTAGTATTACTGGATGTCTTGAAATGCATAAAGGTGAATAATTCCCCAGGACCTGATCAGGTGTACCGTAGTACTCTTTGGCAAGTTACGAAAGTTTTTGTTGCGTCCCTTGCTGAGATATTTTTAACATCAGTAGTCACAGGTGAGGTGCCGGAAGACTAGAGGTTGGCTAACGTGGTACTACTATTTAAGAAAGGTGATAAGGAAAAGTCAGGGAACTATAGGCTGGTGAGCCTGCCATTGGTGTTGGGCAAGATATTGGAGGGAATCTTGAGGGACAGAACTTACACGTATTTCAACAGTCAAGCACTGATTTGGGACATTGGACATGGTTTTGTGCATGGGAAACCATGATACACAAATTTGGTAGAGTTTTTTGAAGAAGTAACAAAGAGGATTTCCCCATGGGAGACTGGTTAGCAAAGTTAGATCTCATGGAATACAGGGAGAACTTGCCATTTGGAAACAGAACTGGCTCAAAATAGAAGACAGGACGTGGTAGTGGGGGGTGTTTTTACGAACGGAGGCCTGTGACCAGTGAAGTACAACAAGGATCAGTGCTGTATCCACTACTTTTTGTCATTTATATAAATGATTTGGATATGAGCATAGGAGGCATAGTAAGTACGTTTGCAGATGACACCAAAATTGGAAGTGTAGTGGACAACGAAGGAGGTTACCTCAGATTACAATGGGATCTTGATGGGCCAATGGGCTGAGGAGTGGCAGATTGCGTTTAATTCAGATGAATGCGAGGTGCTGCATTTTGTGAAAGCAAACCTTAGCAAGACTTAAACACTTAATGGTAAAGTCCTTGGGAGTGTTGCTGAACAAAGAGACCATGGAGTGCAGGTGCATAGTTCCTTCAAAATAGAGTTGCAGGTAGATAGGATAGTGAAGACGATGTTTGATATGCTTTCCTTTGTTGGTCAGAATATTGAGTACGTGTTGAGGCCATACTGGACATTGGTTAGGCCACTTTTGGAATATTGAGTACAATTCTGGTCTCCTTCCTATCAGAAGGATGTTGTAAAACTTGAAAGGATTCAGACAAGATTGAAAAGGATGCTACCAGGTTTGGAGGATTTGAGCTAGAAGGAAATATTGAATAGGCAGGGGCTGTTTTCCCTGCAGCATCGGAGGCTGAGGGGTGAGCTTATAGAGGTTTGTAAAATCATGAGGGGCATGGATAGGATAAATAGACAAGGTATGTTCTCTGGATTGGAGGAGTCCAGAACTAGAGGGCATACGTTTACGGTGAGATGGAAAAGATATAAAAGAGACCTAAGTGGCAAGGTTTTCATGCAGAGTGGATTGAGCTGCCAGGGGAAGTGGTGGAGGCTAATACAATTGCAACTTTGAAAAAGCATCTCAATGCGGATATGAATAGGAAGGGTTTGGAGGGATATGGGCCGAGTGTTGGCAGGTGGAATTAGATTGGTTGGGTTAATTGGTCTGCATGGACAAGTTGGACCAAAGGGTCTGTTTCCGTCCTGTACATTCTCTTTGACTCTATGATTGATGAGGGTAGAGCGGTGGACGTGATCTATATGGACTTCAGTAAGATGCTTGACAAGTTTCCTCATTGTAGACTGGTTAATAAGGTTAGGTCATATGAAAATTGGGGAGAACTAGCAATTTGGACACAGAATTTACTTGAATGTGGAAGACAGAGGGTGGTGGTGAGGGTTACCTTTCAGACTGGAGACCTGTGAGCAGTGGTGAGCCACAAGGATCGGTGCTGGGTTAACTGCTTTTCATCATTTATATGAATGATTTGAATGTGAACATAAAAGGTTTGCAGATGACAACAAAATTGGTGATGTAGTGGACAGCAAAGAAGGTTCCCTCAGAGTACAACAGGATCGTGATCAGATGGGCCACTGAGCTGAGCAGTGGCAGATGGAGTTTAATTCAGATAAATCTGAGGTGCTTCATTTTGGAAAGGCAAATGAAGGCAGGAGTTATACACTTAATGGTAAGGTCCTGGCGAGTATTGCTGAACAAGGAAATGATGGAGTGCAGATTCATAGTTTCTTGAAAGTGGAGTCACCGGTCGATAGGATAATGAAGAAGACACTTAGTATGCTGTTTTTATTGGTCCGAGCATACAGCATAGGGATTCAGACATCATGTTGCAACTGTACAGGTAATTGCTTCAGCCACTTTTTGAATATTGTGTGCAATCCTGATCTCCTTCCTATCGGAAGGATGTTGTGAAACTTGAAACATTCAGAAAAGATTTACAAGATTGTTGCCAGGATTGGAGTGTTTGTGCGAAAGGGACAGGCTGAAGAGGCTGGGTCTGTTTTCCCTGGAATGTTGGAGGTTGAGGGGGTGACATTTTGGAGATTATAAAATCAGGAGGGTCATGGAGAGGCTAAATAGACAAGGTATTTTCCCTGGGGTGGGGGAGTCCAGAACTGGAGGGCATAGGTTTTGGGTGAGAGGGGCAAGATTTTAAAAAAGCCTAGGGGGAACGTTGTTTATGCGGGTGGTGGTGTGTATGGAATGAGCTGCCAGATGGAGTGGTGGAGGCTGGAACAATTCCAACATTTAAAAGGCATCAGGATGCGTACATGAGTAGGAACAGTTTACAGGGATATGGGCCTAGTGCTGGCAAACGGCACTAGTGCTGCCAAAACTTTGCAGCTTTAATACTGTATTGCGGATTCTGTTCTATTACCCTGATGCATTTTGTATGATATTATCTGCCTGGAAAGCACACAAAACAGTAATTTCCTTTGTACTTCAGTGTGTGTGAGAATAATAAATCAGATCAAATCAAATGGATAACTACACTCTCATATTTATAGAGCAGAATCTGAAAGGTACCAGTTGGTAACTACAGTCACAAACTGACAGGAAAAGATTAATAAATACACTCAAACACTGACATTACAGAGCCTAACAGAGAAAGATTGATAACTAAACTCTCTCATTCACAAAGCAGAAACTGATAGCGACAGGTGAAAACTCAGCTCTCACATTCACATAGTAGAAACTGAAGGATTGACAATTACACAAACATATTCACCAAGCAGAAACTGACAGCTACAGATTGACAACTATATTTATGTATTCACACAGCAGAGTACTCCCACATTCACACTGCTGAAACTGACAGCTACTGTTTGATTCCTACAGCCACATTCACAGAGCAGAGGCTGATGGGTACTGATCAATAACTGTATTCACGTTTTGACAGGGAAGAATCTGACAGGGACAGATTGGTATCTACACTGTTATATTGACACAGTAGAAACAGATTGACAATGACACTCTGGGGTCAAATAGCTAAACCTGACAGATACTGTTTGATAATTGCACTCACATATTGATATAGAATAAACTAACAGGTAGAGATCAATATCTACATTCTGACACAATAAACTGATGGATACAAATTGATGACTGCATTTAATATTCATACAGCAGAAACTGACAGGTAGAGACTAATATCAAAACTCTCATTCTCATAGCTGAGACTGACAGGTTCAGGTTGATAACTACAACTCTCAGATACACAGCAGAAACTGTTCGGGACAGATTGGTAAGTAACACACATTTTCGCTGGGCAGAAACTAACAGGTATATATTGAGGGTGACATGGTGGTTCAGTGGTTAGCACTGCTGCATCACAGCACCAGAATCCCAGGTTCGATTCCAGCCTTGGGCGACTGTCTGTGTGTAGTTTGCAAATTCTCCCCCTGTCTGTGTGGGTTTCCTCCAGGTGCTCCAGTTTCCTCCCACAGTCCAAAATGTGCAGGTCAGGTGAATTGGCCACGCTAAATTGCTCAGAGTGTTAGGTGCATTAGTCAGAGGGAAATGGGTCTGGATGGGTTACTCTTCAGAGGGTCGGTGTGGACTGGTTGGGCTGAAGGGCCTGTTTCCACACTGTAGGAATGTAATTGGAAAAAAAAATTGGAATAACTAAACTCTCATATCTACATCGGAGAAACACATAGGGACTGATCCTATTTATTTAAAATGTACGAAATGTATTTATTAACCAGTCGCTCGCAGCTTCCTCTGTGTGAATACACGAGTTCAGTTATCAATCTGCACCTGTCGGTTTATGCTGTGTGAATATATGAGTGTAGTTATCAGTCTGTCCCAGCTATGGATAGATAAAGAAACTTTCATATCCAGACACTTACTGGCATCAGATTATCCCATTTGTAGAGGTGTTGTTCGTATCTATTTCTCAGTAAATTGGTAAGTTTCTTTGAATAAATCACTAAAGAGCAGCTCAGGCCAAGAAGAGAATCAGCCCCGTGGTCCTGTTGGAATTGCTGCCTTGAAGGAAAAACAGCCTACTGATTATTAAATTGACTTAATGTTGATTTACAGATGATGTCTCTTCTGTCTTCCTCCAGACAATTACTTGAAGGACCAAGAAAGTGTGATATGTGCTCAGCACGAAGCTAAGTGTGATCAGTTCCTTCTAACAAACAGCAGATATGTTACTGCAGTCAGACTAAAGAACATCCTTTCCACAGTTAGAGAGCAGATTGAATTCGACACACATTGACTCAATTTCCATACGAGAGTTTAGGACTTGATGTATACATGTCAATTTCTGCTGTGTCCATGGGTGAATTTAGGAATTGATCTATATATGCCAGTTTCTGCTGTGTGACTGAAGTTCTCAATGAGTTCCAGTCACTTTCAACTCTTCTCTATCAAAGTTGCTCAATTGTCTGGCAGCCTATAATATTCCAAGAGTCTAATGATGTCCATGAATCTATTGTTGATTGCCAGAAAAACTCTGAGGAGAAAGTGAGGTCTGCAGATGCTGGAGATCAGAGCTGAAAATGTGTTGCTGGAACAGCGCAGGAGGTCAGGCAGCATCCAGGAAACAGGAGAATCGACGCTTCGGGCATAAGCCCTTCTTCAGGAATGAGGAAAGTGTGTCCAGCAGGCTAAGATAAAAGGTAGGGAGGAGGGACTTGGGGGAGGGGCGTTGGAAATGCGATAGGTGGAAAGAGGTCAAGGTGAGGGTGATAGATCAGACTGGGGTGGGGGCGGAGAGGTCAGCAAGAAGATTTCAGGTTAGGAAGGTGGTGCTGAGTTCGATGGATTTGACTGAGAAAAGGGTGGGGGGAGGGGAAATGAGGAAACTGGTGAAATCTGAGTTCATCCCTTGTGGTTGGAGGGTTCCTAGGCGGAAGATGAGACGCTCTTCCTCCAACCGTCGTGTCGTGGCGATGGAGGAGTCCAAAGACCTGCATATCCTTGGTGGAGTTGGAGGGGGAGTTGAAGTGTTGAGCCACAGGGTGGTTGGGTTGGTTGGTCCGGGTGTCCCAGAGGTGTTCTCTGAAACGCTCCGCAAGTAGGCGGCCTGTCTCCCCAATATAGAGGAGGCCACATCGGGTTGAAACTTTATTGCTGGAACAGCACAGCAGGTCAGGCAGCATCCAGGGAACAGGAGATTCGACGTTTCGGGCACAGGCCCTTCTTCAGGAATGAAGAAGGGCACAGGCCCTTCCTGAAGAAGGGCCTGTGCCCGAAACGTCGAATCTCCTGTTCCCTGGATGCTGCCTGACCTGCTGTGCTGTTCCAGCAATAAAGTTTCAACTTTGATCTCCAGCATCTGCAGACCTCACTTTCTCCTCGAAGGCCACATCGGGTGCAGAGGATGCAATACATCATCTATTGCATGGCATTAATTTGTTCTCGCCGCACTAAATCAATTCTGTTGGTATTACATATACTTTGAATCTAGCCGAGCCGAGGGGAGTTAGTCGGAAGACACGCGGCTTTCAGCGACAGTGATTAGCACGTTCCCAGGAATGTTATGTAATTTTCACACAATATGTTAGGTCGGGGAATGTTTATTCCGGATGAAATCTCCTCTCTCCTCATTGTCTCCCTTGGTGTTCCCACCAGCTGTAACTATATGGCCATTGCTGAGGAAGCTGGCGGGAAAACATGGCGCCAAATCATCATCCGTTTTCTTTCACATTTGAAAGTCCCGCCGCGATGTAGATCAGAGACACAACGCATTCGTACTTAGTCGTTAATGTGTTTTTCGATGATAAAAGTCCAGTTCACCCAACCTTTCTTTAGGGTACTGAGTCGAGAAGCTATTTAAAGGATTCGAGATTCCCTTCAAAGGGAAGGTTCAGACTCGATGGGCCGAATGCCCTCATTCAGCCCTGTCAGGATTTCATGAACGTTCTTTGCTGGGAGCGCATTAATAACGAACACCGCTCTTAGATATTATTTTAATATCGTGCTCCTTTATTGCAAAAGCTCCACATTAACTATTCCAGTCCGGCAACTGTTCTGGTTCTGGTTTGACCTCGTTCATTTTGAAAGCTCTAGCTGACAGCAGAAAGCCTCATTTAAATCATTCAATCATCATTCCCACCCAACAGAACCCACGCGGAGTTTTGGAAATTGAAAAATCAGTGTGTAATGTATCTACCCGTGGGTCTGTTTCCCGGGGGTGACAATCAGGGCTCACATCCCAACCGGGGCTTGTAGCTCCTGGAATAGAACATAGAACAATACAGCATAGAACAGGCCCTTCGGCCCACGCTGTTGTGCCGAACATTAGTCCTCGCTTAAGCACCCATCCATGTACCTATCCAATTGCCGCTTAAAGGTCACCAATGATTCTGACTCTGCCACTCCCACAGGCAGCGCATTCCATGCCCCCACCACTCTCTGGGTAAAGAACCTACCCCTGACATCCTCCCTATACCTTCCACCCTTCACCTTAAATTTATGTCCCCTTATAACACTCTGTTGCACCCGGGGGAAACGTCTCTGACTGTCTACTCTATCTATTCCCCTGATCATCTTATAAACCTCCATCAAGTCACCCCTCATCCTTCGCCGTTCCAATGAGAAAAGGCCTAGCACTCTTAACCTATCCTCGTATGACCTATTCTCCATTCCAGGCAACATCCTGGTAAATCTCCTCTGCACCCTCTCCAAAGCTTCCACATCTTTCCTAAAATGAGGCGACCAGAACTGCACACAGTATTCCAAATGTGGCCTTACCAAGGTCCTATACAGCTGCAACATCACCTCACGATTCTTGAATTTAATCCCTCTGCTAATGAACGCTAATGCACCATAGGCCTACTTACAAGCTCTATCCACCTGAGTGGCAACTTTCAAAGATCTATGAATATAGACCCCCAAGGTCCCTCTGTTCCTCTACCTTACTAAGAACCCTACCGTTAACCCTGTATTCTGCATTCTTATTTGTCTTTCCAAAATGGACAACCTCACACTTGACAGGGTTGAACTCCATCTGCCACTCCTCAGCCCAGCTCTGCATCATATCTAAGTCCCTTTGCAGCCGACAACAGCCCTTCTCACTATCCACAACTCCACCAATCTTCGTATCGTCTGCAAATTTACTGACCCACCCTTCGACTCCCTCTTCCAAGTCATTACTAAAAATTACAAACAGCAGAGGACCCAGAACTGATCCCTGCAGAACTCCACTTGTAACTGGGCTCCAGGCTGAATATTTACCATCTACTACCACTCTCTGACTTCGACCGGTTAGCCAGTTCTCTATCCAACTGGCCAAATTTCCAACTATCCCATGCCTCCTGACTTTCCAAATAAGCCTACCATGGAGAACCTTATCAAATGCCTTACTAAAATCCATGTACACTACATCCACTGCTCTTCCCTCATCCACATGCTTGGTCACCTCCTCAAAGAATTCAATCAGACTTGTAAGGCAAGACCTACCCCTCTCAAATTCGTGCTGGCTGTCCCTAATCAAGCAGTGTCTTCCTAGATACTCATAAATCCTATCCGTCAGTGCCCTTTCCATTACTTTGCCTACCACCGAAGTAAGACTAACTGGCCTGTAATTCCCGGGGTTATCCCTATTCCCTTTTTTGAATAGGGGCACAACATTCGCCACTCTCCAGTCCCCTGGCACCACCCCCATTGACAGTGAAGACGAAAAGATCATTGCCAATGGTTTGAAATTTCCTCTCATGCTTCCCACATAATCCTAGGATATATCCCCTCAGGCCCGGGGGACTTGTCTATCCTCAAGGTTTTCAAAATGCCCAACACATCTTCCTTCCAATCAAGTATCTCCTCTAGCTTACCAGTCCGTTTCATACTCTCCTCTTCAACAATACGGTCCCTCTCATTTGTAAATACTGAAGAAACGTACTCATTCAAGACCTCTCCTATCTCTTCTGACTCAATACACAGTCTCCCACTTGATCCTAGATCGAACCACCCTTGTTCTCGTCATTCTCATGTTTCTCACATACGCATAAAAGGCCTTGGGGTTATCCTTGATCCAACCCGCCAAAGATTTTTCATGCCCTCTCTTAGCTCTCCTAATCCCTTTCTTCAGCTCCCTCCTGGATATCCTGTATCCCTCCAACGCTCTGTCTGAACCTTGTTTCCTCAACCTTATGTAAGCCTCCTTACAAGACATTCAACCTCCCTCGTCAACCAAGGTTGACACGACCATCTCTTTCCTGCCTGACAGGTCCATATATATCAAGGACACATCGTATCTGTTCCTTGAAAAAGTTCCACATTTCAACGACATCCTTCCCTGACAGCCTATGCTCCCAATTTATGCTCCTCAGATCCTGTCTTGCAGCATCGTATTTACCCTTCCCCCAATTGTAAAACCTTCCCTGTTGCATGCACCTATCTCTCTCCATAACCAAGGTGAAAGTCACAGAATTGTGGTCACCATCACCAAAATGCTCACCCACTAACAAGCCCATCACTTGTCCCGGTTCGTTACCAAGTACCAAATCCCATCTGGCCTCCCCTTTGGTCGGACAATCTACATATTGAGTTAGAAAAGCTTCCTGGACACCGCCCCATCCAATCTACTTGATCTAAAGAGCTTCCAATCAATATTTGGGTAGTTGAAATTGCCCATGACTACTACCCTGTGGCTTCTGCACCTTTCCAAAATCTGTATCCCAATCTGTTTCTCCACATCTCTGCTGCTTTTGGGGGATCTATAGTAAACACCCAACACGGTGACTGCACCTTTCCTATTTCTGACTTCAGCCCATACTACTTCCAAAGGCAGATCCCCCTTGAACTGCCTTTCTGCAGCCGTTTAGGTTAGATTACTTACAGTGTGGAAACAGGCCCTTCGGCCCAACAAGTCCACACCGACCCTCCGAAGAGAAACCCACCCAGACCCATTCCCCTACATTTACCCCTTCACCTAACACTACGGGCAATTTAGCATGGCCAATTCACCTAACATGCACATTTTTGGATTGTGGGAGGAAACCCATGCAGACACGGAGAGAAGGTGCAAACTCCACACAGACAGTTGCCTGAGATGGGAATTGAACCCGGGTCTCTAGCACTGTGAGGCAGCAGGGCTAACCACTGTGCCACCGTGCCACCCATTTCTAATTAGCAACGCCACCCCCCTTCTTTTTTTACCACCCCCTCCTAATCTTATTGAAACATCTGTAACTAGGAATCTCCAACAACCATTCCTGTCCCTCTTCTATCCACATTTCCATGATGGCCACAACATCGTAGTCCCAAGTACCGATCCACGCCTTAAGTTCACCCACCTTATTTCTGATACTCCTTGCATTGAAATATACATACTTGAGCCCATCTGTGTGTCCGCAAGTATTCCCTGTCAGTGCTACCTTCTCCACAGCCTCCCTACCTTCTTGGACATCCTGAAAAACAGCTAACCTACTTGCTGGACTGCAAGTCCGGATCCCATCCCTCTGCCAAATTAGTTTAACCCTCCCACCCCCGAAGGGTGCTTGCAAACCTACCTCCCAGGATATTGGTGCCCTTCTGGTTCAGGTGCAACCCGTCCTGCTTGTACTCTCTAATAATCAAATATTAGAGAGTAACTTGAGCAAATAGCAGCAAACAGAAAAAAAAGATTTACTGGTGTTTAATATGCTCCCAAGAGGCAGTGAGTAGAGAGGGCACGTTCCCTTCTCTTGAAGCCAGCGCCAAATCATCAACAACTTTCTTTCCAATTTGAAAAGCCCGCCGATTTACAAACAACGGGGTATGTTTTGCATTGAAAAAGAGGACGTTGTTCAGAGGAGAATCCATCAATACTTGTTAATTCAGTTACAAATATGTACTTCAGACAAAGTTAAAAATCACACGACACCAGGTTATAGTCCAATAGGTTTAATTGGAAGCACTAGCTTTCGGAGCTCTGCTCCTTCATCAGGTGGATGTCTCTGAAAGCTAGTGCTTTCAATTAAACCTGTTGGACTATAACCTGGTGTTGTGTGATTTTTAACTTTGTACAGCCCAGTCCATCATCGGCATCTCCAAATCATACTTCAGACAATCTCTCTCGCTCATCCATTTGCCTAACCGCATCTATCTCTTTCTACATTTTTGTTTCTTTTCTGGACCTGAAGAATTGGCACAAACACAAAAGAAGTGCCAGGAACTGCAATATGCAATTAATCTCTTCATTTTACATTTCAAAAACACTCCGGTATGTTGATTAAACATCATAGAACGTTCTTCCGGGTGAGCATATTAATCGTCTTTAGACAATATTTTAATGTCGCCCAGCCCTTTGGCACTAGTTCTGACATCAGCAAAACCTCCACATTTGCCATCCCAGTCCTGCAGCTGCTCTGGTTTGATCTCGCTTCATTTTGAAAATCTCTCACCGACAGCAGAAAGCCTCATTTACTGCAATCTGAAATCAGACAAAACAGCGCCAGAGATCCAGGTTCGAGTCGACCAGGCATAGAACTAAAGACTTAGACCGCCAATCGTAAGATGCATCTTCTCTTCGTAGTCAAAGACGGGGGCACGTTTCTTTTTCGTTTCCGGGGGTAATATTCACTGTTCATATCCCACCGTGAATGGTGGCTCCGGAACTGATCAAGTGTTAAAGTGTAACTTCAAGAAATAGAAACAGCTGAAAAATGACTCACGAATGTTCATATGCTCCACAGCAAGGGGAAACGGCACTGAAGACACAATAATTAAATAATGTGCAACAATAAAAAAAATGCAGGATGAATAGACAAATGCAGAATAAATCTCATTTTCAAACAAAAGAAACTTCAACAATGTCTACGTTCAAGTCGAAACCAAATGTCTCAGTGATAACACAGAACCCTAAGCAAGGAAACTTTCTACACTGATTGACAGGACCAGCATTTTTTTAAAAAATAAGCTGATCTGTCCATTGCTACATGATAGTTTTATACTGATACTCTGTACAATAGGATGTGATTGTCTTTTATTCATCTGAATCACAGAATTGGTACAGCACAGACGCAGGCCATTTATCCCATTCTATTATTTTACTGTTCTGCATACAAGATTTAGTAATAACTGGGATTCTGAACCCGTCTGCTCTCCTCTTCCTTAACCCACAGACTAAGCAAAAACTCAGAATTCACAAAATGCTTAGAGGTTAAGATAAAGACCCCATTTCAACATCCTCATAACTTCTCCAATGGAATAAATCACAGTCACGGAAAATATTAGTGGTTGCCAGGGAATTAAGCCAAATTGGTATGCAAGAGTAGAAACTGATTAATACAGATTGAGAACTTCACTCTCACAGTCACAGCAGAAACTGACGAAGCTGCTCCCACATATTCATATTGCAGAAGCTGACAGAGAGAGAATGTAGTTACAGAGACATTCTCATAGCTCAAAACAGGGCAGGACTTATTGTTTGGCAACACTCCCCATGGTCCTACCATTAACTGTATAAGATCATCAGGTGCATAAGAACAGCTGCTTGAAAGTGAAATGGCGGTTAGAAAAGGTTGTAAAAAAGGTGTTTGGCATGCTTGTCTCCTTTAGTAAGCGCATTGAGTTTAGGAGCTGGGACAACACGTTAGGGCTGCGTAGGACATTGGTTCGGGCACTTTTAGAGGACTGCGTACAATTCGGGTCACACTGCTATAGGAAGGATATTGTTAATCTTAAGAGGGTGCAAAAAATTGACAGAGATGCTATCAGGATTAGAGGGTTTGAATTATTGGGAGAGGCTGAATAGGCTGGGGCTTTTTCCCCTGGAGTATCGGAAGCTGAGGGATGATTTTTACAGCTGCTTATAAAATCATGAGAGGCATCGATAGGATGAAAAGCCAAGGTCTTTTTCCTTGGGTGAGGGAGCATAGAGGGCACAGGTTTAAGGTGAGAGGGCAAAGATTCAAAAAATAACCCGAGGAACAACCTTTTCATGCAGAGGGTGATGTGCATATAGAATGAGCTTCCAGAGGAAGAGATAAAGGTGGGACCAATTACAACATTTAAAAGGAACCCGAATGGGTAAATGAACAGGAAGGATTTAAAGGGGTATGTGCCAAATTTAGAATCCAGAGAAGGTATATTCCTGTTAGGGGGAATGGAAAGGCTGGGAGATATAGGGAATGCTGGATGACTAAAGAAATTGAGGTTTTGGTTAAGAAAAAGAAGGAAGCATATGTCAGGTATAGACAGGATAAATTGAGTGAATCCTTAGAATAGTAAGAGGGAACTCAGGAGGTCAAAAAGGGGATGTGAGATAGCTTTGGCAAATAGAATTAAGGAGAATCCAAAGGGTTTTTACAAATACATTAAGGATAAAAGGGTAACGAGGAAGAGAATAGGGCACCTCAAAGATCAGCAAGGTGACCTTTGTGTGGAAGCGCAGAAAATGGGGGAGATACTAAATGAGTATTTTGCATCAGTATTTACTGTGGAAAAGGATATGGAAGATAGACTGTAGGGAAATAGATGGTGACATCTTGCAAAATGTTCATATTACAGAGGAGGAAGTGCTGGATGTCTTGAAACGTAAAGGTGCATAAATCCCAGGACCTGATCAGGTGTACCTGAGAACTCTGTGGGAATCTAGAGAAGTGATTGCTGGGTCTCTTGCTGAGATACTTGTATCATCGATAGTCACAGGTGAGGTGCCGGAAGACTGGAGGATGGCATACATAGAACATAGAAGAATACTGCGCAGTACAGGTCCTTTGGCCCTCGATGTTGCGCCGATCCAAGCCCACCTAACCTATACTAACCCACTATCCTCCATATACCTATCCAATGCCCGCTTAAATGCCCATAAAGAGGGAGAGTCCACCACTGCTACTGGCAGGGCATTCCATGAACTTACGACTCGCTGAGTGAAGAACCTACCCCTAACTTCAGTCCTATATCTACCCCCCCTTAATTTAAAGCTATGCCCCCTTGTAATACCCGACTCCATACGCGGGAAAAGGTTCACACTGTCAACCCTATCTAACCCCCTAATCATCTTGTACACCTCAATCAAGTCACCCCTAAACCTTCTTTTCTCTAATGAAAACAGCCCCAAGTGTCTCAGTCTTTCCTCATACGATCTTCCTTCCATACCAGGCAATATCCTGGTAAACCTCCTCTGCACCCGTTCCAGTGCCTCCACATCCTTCCCATAGTATGGCGACCAAAACTGCACACAATATTCCAGATGCGGCCGCACCAGAGTCTTATACAACTGCATCATGTCCTCAGGACTCCGGAACTCAATTCCTCTACCAATAAAAGCCAGTACGCCATATGCCTTCCTCACCGCACTATTTACCTGGGTGGCAACTTTCAGAGATCTGTGTACATGGACACCAAGATCCCTCTGCTCATCCACACTACCAAGTATCCGACCATTAGCCCAGCACCCCATCTTTTTGTTATTCTTCCCAAAGTGAATCACCTCACACTTAGCTACATTGAATTCCATTTGCCACCTTTCTGCCCAGCTCTGCAGCTTCTCTATATCCTGCTGTAACCTGCCACATCCTTCCTCACTGTCAACAACTCCTCCGACTTTCGTATCATCCGCAAACTTGCTCACCCAACCTTCTAACCCCTCTTCCAGGTCATTTATAAAAATGACAAACAGCAATGGTCCCAAAACAGATCCTTGCAGAACACCGCTAGTGACGGCACTCCATGAAGAAACTTTGCCATCAACTACTACCCTCTGTCTTCTTCCATCCAGCCAATTCCTAATCCAAACCTCCAACTCACCCTCAATGCCATATCTCCGTATTTTCTGCAGTAGCCTACCATGGGGAACCTTATCAAACGCCTTACTAAAATCCATATATACCACATCTACCGCTTTCCCCTCATCAACCTCCTTCGTCACCTTTTCAAAGAATTCAATAAGGTTTGTGAGGCACAACCTGCCCTTCACAAAACCATGCTGACTATCCTTGATCACATTATTCCTATCCAGATGTGCATAAATCCTATCCCTTACAATTCTCTCTAAGACTTTGCCCACAACAGAAGTGAGACTCACCGGCCTATAGTTACTAGGGTTATCCCTACTCCCCTTTTTGAACAAGGGAACCACATTTGCTATCCTCCAGTCTTCTGGCACTACTCCTGTAGACAAAGAGGACATAAACATCAAGGCCAATGGCTCTGCAATCTCCTCCCTTGCTTCCCAGAGAATCCTAGGATAAATGCCATCAGGCCCAGGGGACTTATCTATTTTCACCTTTTCCAGGATTTCCAACACCTCTGCACGTGGTGCTACTGTTTAAGAAGGGTGGTAAGGACAGGCCGGGGAACTATAGCGAGTCTGATGTCGGTGGTGGGCAAGTTGTTGGAGGTAATCCTGAGAGATAGGATATACATGTATTTGGAAAGGCAAGGACTGATTAGGGATAGTCAACATGGCTTTGTGCATGGGAAATCATGTCTCACAAACTTGATTGAATGTTTTGAAGAAGTAACAAATAGGATTGATGAGGGCAGAGCGGTAGATGTGATCTATATGGACTTCAGTAGGTGTTCGACAAGGTTCCCCATGGGGAACCTTGTCGAACCATAGCAAGCTTAGATCTCATGGAATACAGGGAGAACTAGACATTTGGATATAGAACTGGCTCAAAGGTGGAAGACAGAGGGTGGAGAGTTGTTTTTCAGACTGGAGACCTGTGACCAGTGGAGTGCCACAAGGATTGGTGCTGGGTCCTCTACTTCTTGTCATTTACATAAATGATTTAGATGCGAACATAAGAGGTACAGTTAGTAAGTTTGCAAATGACACCAAACTTGGAGGTGTAATGGACAGCGAAGAGGGTTACCTCAGATTACAACAGGATCTTGACCAGATGGGCCAATGGGCTGAGAAGTGACAGATGGAGTTTAATTCAGATAAATGCGAGGTGCTGCATTTTGGGAAAGCAAGTCTTAGCAGGACTTAAACAATTAATGTTAAGGTCCTAGCGAGTGTTGCTGAACCATGGATTGCAGGTTCATAGCTCCTTGAAAGTGGAGTCACAGGTAGATAGGATAGTGAAAAAGGTGTTTGGTCTGCTTTCTTTTATTGTTCAGAGTATTGAATACAGGAGTTGGGAGGTCATGTTGCGGCTGTACAGGACATTGGTTAGGCCCCTGTTGAATTATTGCATGCAGTTCTGGTCTCCTTCCTATTGGAAAGATGTTGTGAAACCTGAAAGGGTTCAGAAAAGATTTACTAGAATGATGCCAGGGTTGGAGAATTTGAGCTATAAGGAGAGGATGAGCAGCCTGTGGCTGTTTTCCCTGGAGTGTCGGAGGCTGAGTGGTGACCTTATAGAGGTTTACAAAATTATGAGGGGTATGGATAGGGTAAATAGGCAAAGTCTTTTTGCTGGGGTTGGGGAGTCCAGAACTAGAGGGCATAGGTTTAGGGTGAGAGGGGAAAGATATAAAAGAGACCTAAGAGGCAACTTTTTCTCACAGAGGGTGGTGCGGATATGTAATGAGCTGCCAGAAGAAGTGGTGGAGGCTGGTACAATTGCAACTCTTAAAAGGTATTTGAATGGGTATATGAATAGTAAGGTTTTGGAGGGATATGGGCAAGGTGCAGGCAGAAGGGGCTAGATTGGGTTGGGATATCTGGTCGGCATGGACTGGTTGGACCGAAGGGTCTGTTTCTATGCTAAAAAATCTCTATGACTGCATGCTAGCAAATAAGATTTGATTAGTTTAGGGTATCTGGTCAGTGCTTTATGTCTCTACAACCTGAAAGTTACTGGTTGATAACTAGACTCTAATATATACACTCGCTTATTGACGTAGCAGAAACTGAGACCCACAGATTGATACTTGCACTCATACATTCACATACAGAAACTGACCGGCACAGATGGATAACTACACTCACTCGGAGGAAACTGACAAGAACTGTCCCACAGCATAACCGAACAGATAAATATTTATTACTACACTTCCAAGTTCACAGAGGGATTAACACACTGTCATGTACAGTTTGATAATGATATTCAAACATAACAGATCAGAATCTCACAGGTACATATTAGGAACTACACTCTCTCATTCACCTCGCAGAAATTGACAGATGCAGACTGATAACTACACTGACACATTCACAGCACAAACTGAGAGTAACAGGTTGGTGACTACCCTCATTCATTTATGAAGCAGAAACTAACAGGTACAGATGATAACCACCACTTACATATTCCCAGAACAGAAAGTTACAGTCATAAGTTTATAACTGGACTGACACATTCACATCACAGAAACTGACATACATTTTGATAACGGCATTCGAACGTTACCAAACCAGAAACTTACAGCTACATGTTCATGTCAACACTCTCATAGACAGAGAGCAGAAACTCGCAGGGGTAGGTTAGAAAATCCACATACGCATTCACATAATGGAAACTGACATGTCCATATTAATAACTACATTTGGATGTTCACAAAGCAAAGACAGATTGATAACTGCAGCATATTCGCAGAGCAGAATCTGACAGGTATACTTCCATATGTACATGCCTGAAACTGACAGGTTTACAAATTGATAACCTCATTTACATATTCACAACACAGATTCTGACAACGAATGATTGATATATGTACCAAGCAGAAACTGACTGGTACACTGATAGCAACACTCTCATTCTCATAACTCATACTGCCAGATATTGGTTGAGATGTACACTCTCAGTCACATAGCAAAAACTGGCAGGTATAATTTAATTACTTCCTCGGATATATGGAGGAGACACTGACAGGGACAGATTGGAAATTACACTCTTCTAGTCACATAACAGAAAATTACAGGTACAATTTAATAACAACACTTCCACTTTCACTTAACATAAACTCTCAGATACAGTTTGATAAGTACACTCAATTTCACTCAGAATCTGACAGGTAGAGATTGAAAACTGCACTCTCATATTGACTTGGCAGAAACAGATATGCATAGATTCAAACCTGTGCTTACATATTCACATTGACAAAACTGACTGCTAAACTTCTGTATATGCATAAAATATTTTCTGACAAGTATAATTTGATAAAGACACTCAAATATTCATAGAGCAGAATGTATTGATTAAGTCTATATTAGAATGGTGCTGGAAAAGCGCAGCAGTTCAGGAAGCATCCGAGGAGCAGTAAAATCGACGTTTCGAGCAAAAGCCCTTCATCAGGATTCTACCTGTATTGATCACAACACTGTCTCACTGAGCTGAAACTGTCAGGGAAATATTGATAAATACACTCACATATTCACATTGCAGAGACTGACAGGAAGCATTGCTTCCGAATTTCTCATATTGACACAACGGAATTGGTCGGGGATAGACTGACATTTTCACACACATATTCAGCCAGAAAACTGACAGGTATGGATTGGTAATTACATTTACAGATTCTGACAGGGACAGATTAAACTACACTCTCAGAAAAACTCAAAGCAGAATCTGATAGGTACGGAATGATAAATGCCTTTACACATTCACAAAGCCAAAAACTGACAGTTACTCATTGATAATTAAACACTCTGATTTAGAGAACAGAAACTAATGAGGAAAGATTGATCAATTTACTTTCACATTGCAAACACTGACAGCAATAGATTGATAAATACACCCACAGACACAGAGCAGAAACTGTTAGGTACAGATTGATAACTGCACACCTGTATGCATATAGCAAAAAGTGAAATGGACAGATTGATAACTACAGTCACACATTCTCATTGCAGCATCTGACAGCAACACATTGATTGACATTCTCTTATTCACATGCCAGAATTGACAGAGACTGAAAATGACAGTCACATTCACACAGCAAAATCTGACAGGTACAGATTGATATCAGCACTCCCACATGCACACTGACTGAAACTGGCAGGTATATGTTGAAAAATGCATTCATCTATTAACAAACCAAAAACTGACAGTTACAGGTTATTACTGACACTCTCAGATTAACAGACCAGAAACTGACAGGGATAGGCTGCTCAATAAACTCACACATTCACATTGTAGAGACTGACAAATATGTATTTATAACTGTATTTTGACATTTAAAGTAGAGATGGATAACTCCATTCAAATATTCATACAGGAAAAATTGACAGGTCCAAATTGATAGCTACATTGACATATCCGTGAAACAGAGACTGGCAGGAACAAATTGAAAAATAAATTCAGATTGCAGAAATAGGCAGTACTCTCAGCTGCAGGGTTATGGGCTGTTAACAGGAAGATGGGATTAAATGGCCATCTGGTGTCTTTGGGTTGGAATGTACAAGATAAGCCAAATGGCCCTCTTATGTGCAATGTCATTTCAATGGATCTATAGTTCTCTATCAATCTGCCGCTGTGAGTCACTGTTATTTGAATACATAAGTAATTTAAGCAAGGCTTAGAAGGACAGAATGTGAGAGTGTGGTTGTTATTCACAAAGTAGAAATTGACATGAATAGTTCAATAATTAAACTCATATTCACAGACCCACTTACATTGGATAGTCCCATTCATGGAGCTGTATAGTTATTGGTTAGTTTCTGGACCTCAGTCAATTGGTATTGTATTAACAAAAAGAAAAATCACCAGACATGGAGCAAGAGTAGAATCAGACTTGCTGTTCTGTTTGAATTCCTGGCTTTAAATACAATATCCTCATGATTATTAACAGAATGTTGCATTGATCAGTAAAAGATGGTCAAACGTGGCTGATGGTGATTTACACGAGATTTCACTTCTGTCTTCCTCCAGGCAAATACTTGAAGGACCAAGACAATGTAATATTCCCTCGGTACAGAGCCAAGTGTGACCAGCTGCTTCTAACAAACAGCAGGTATGTTAGTGCACTCAGAGCGAAGAACATTCTTTCCACTGTCAGAGCGAATTGAGTCAGCGACACATTGAGCTCAGTTTGAGAGAGAGATGTTCAAACAATTGAGAAAATATCAGTTTGTTTCTTTCTCACAGTTCACAATATACATGTGTCCAATTTGAACAAATTCACCATTCACAGCTCAGTGATATTTGCACAATTTTGAAACTGGAAAGGCTGAATTCTTGTCCAAAATATGCACTCACGAACTGAAACAGATCTGCCTACAATCGCCCTCATAACAAGTATCACATAACGAATCACACCCTCCCTGAAAATATCAGTGGCTGCCAGAGGTATACATCCCTTTACCAAATAGAAACTGACAGGCATGCATTGATACCTTTGTTCACTCGTTCACTTTGCAGAAACAAGCAAAAATGCATTGATGATGACACATGTATTAACAGGGCAGTTACACACACTATCTTTTTCAGGCACGGTCATGGATAGATTCATAACACTCAGATATTCACATGACAGAAAGTGACACACACTCTCTTATTTTCATTGCACATACCAACAGGAATGGGTTGACAACTACACTTTCATATTCAGATATCAGAAAGTATCACCTACAGATGAATAACTGTGCTCAAATGTTCACCTATCAGGAAAGTGGCATTACAGATCAATAACCAAACTCAATTGCTGTCAGGTAGAGACTGAAGGTGACACTCTCATTCCCAGAGATAAAAGACAAACTGACAGGTACTTTAGGATAGCTAAAATTACATTCAGTTGTCGGAAACTGACACGGACAGATAGGTAAGTACACTCATTCTTTTGCACAATAGTAACTGTCCTAGAAAGATTAATAAGTGCACTCCCATATTCACAATGCAGAAACTGACAGGAACAAGTTGATAATGCTCCCATTTCACAGAACATGAACTGACAGGTATAGTTTGATAACTAAACTCATATACACACAGCAGAAACTGAGAGGGTAGATTTATAACAACAGTCAAGCGCTTGTATTGCAATCACTGACAGGGACACATTAATGACAACATTTACATGTTCATGTGACAAGAATGGACAGGTACAGGTCGATAAATGAATTTTCATATCCACAATGCAGGAAATGAGAGATTGAGACTGTGGCTTTAACAGGTTTTTGTCTTTTTGTTCTTGAAGAGCAAATTTAAGGCAGAGACCCTGAGCCATGAGAGCAGACAGTTTGGGCATCTTTACAGAAAGCTGAAGACTCATCAACAGAAATACTTCATGTTTGAGAAGGACACCTTGAGTTTATTGTTTTTGGAGAAATTTAAGAACAAAAATTACAGACTGTTTAGATGAAGCTTATTATTGCAGTCTTCAATTTGCAAATTACATACATGGCAGGGCGAGAGAACCTAATTGCCAAGGTGTTGTTGTGACTTTGATGAACAAAGACGGAAGCGATACATAGCAGGAAAAAATGAACTGTCGTAGTGAGTGTTTGCATGCTTACAGTCAACGAAATGTGTACATATTGTTTACTAACAATGTAAGGCTAAGGAGTTTTTAAAAATTAGGCCATCTCTGTATATTGATTGGTTCTTTTTAAGAGGAGTGGAAGGTTTGATGATATTGTGGCTTGAAGATATTTATTTTGTTCTTTCTTTCTTGTTGAAGAGAGGTTTTATGGCAGAAGTGTCAAGAAGTCTGCACTAGAGTAAACAGTTTGAGGCTCCTTTTAAAGTTGGAACAACAGAAGCAGCCTGCATGGGTGTGGTCAAGCTCTCACAGAATGACATTTTTAGTTTTGGCTTTCAGCAAAACTGTCAGCATCTTGAAGACAGGAAAGCTAGTTTTTTCCTCTCAGTTACAGTCAGAAGCTGCAGATTCTCTTTCTGCTACTGGAGTCAGATGTGAGACTATATATTTTATTGAATTTGTCTTTTGCCAAGGATGTTTATGGGATATTACTGTATTGGAACAGTTAATTAGGAAGTGATACTGTATCCATTATTCTGTTAAGTCTTCCAGGAGAGTTAAGTTATTCCAATTTCTTCTTTATTGCATTGCATGTTAACTACAGTGGACAGGACAAAATGCACCTTTTAAAACCACACAATCATTCAAACTAATAATTGCCCTCATATTCACATAACAGAAACAGACTGATACAGATAGATAACTACACTGCTATATGCACACTAGAGAAACATTCAGGAACAGATTAAGCCAAATTTAGATATTCATAAAGCGGAAGCAGACAGGTACAGATTGATAACCAAAGTCTCATATTCACAAACCAGAAAATGTCAGGTAAAGATTGATGACCATGTTTACAACACAGAAACTGACAAGGTGAGACTGATAAAAGCATTCACACAGACATGTAGCAGAGACTGATAGGGATAGACTGTTCATTACACAGACATATTCACTGAGCAGAAACTGACAGGTACAGATTGATAATGCCAGTCAAATATTCACATAACAGAAATGAACATAAAGACATGGATAACAAAACCCCCATTAACATAGCAGAAACTGTCACGGGCCAATTAGTAAATACACTCTCACATTCACAGAACAAAGACTGACAGGGACAGATTGACAACTACAATTACACATTCTCACAGCAGAGACCTAAAGGATAGACTGATAATTACACAAACATAATGGCTGTGGAAGATTGATGACTTGACTGCCATATTCACACATCACAACCTGTGTGGAAAAGTTTAACTAAACTGAGCTACTCACAAAACAGAAGCTGACAGGTACATGTTGATAACCACATTGACATATTCCCAACAGAGAAATGGACAAGGTAATACTGATAAAAACATTCTCACATTCACATAGCAGAGACTGATATTGGGAGACTGAAAATTACACAGACAAATTCATTGAGCAGAAAGAAACGGGTACAGATTGATAAAGCCAGTCAAACAGTCTCATAGCAAAGACTGATAGACACTGCAATGGTAAATGCCCTTACACATTCTCACATCAGAGACATTCTGGGATTGTGTTAATTACGCTAACGTAATCACTGTGGAAGAACGGACAGGTACAGACTGATGACTACACTCGCACATTCAGATGGCAGAAACTGACAGGGACAGATTGTGAGAGAGTAATAATTATTCACCTCCCGAAAGCTCACATGGGCAGATCAAAAACCGTACTCCTGTTTTACACATCCAATAACGAGAGGTAAACTAACCCTTAACCAACCTGAAATTCTGAACAACACTATCTCACAGTGTAAGCAGGGAATCACCGTGATAAAACAAATAACTGTCACGATTAAAATTCACACAAGTACAATGTTCAAACTAATCCTGAAATAACAGTGACCAGTTCAGATTGAGTACAAATGACTTGTGACCAAATAAAGTTCAGAGAAAATCCACATAGCAAAGTTCATAATTAAAAAAGATTCTGCTAGAAACTGAAATGCACCAAATAATATGTATTCTAATGTAGTGCAAAGTAAGATTTCAGGAACTGAAATATTGGCAGGAGGCTGCTGACACTGATTGAGGAGCCAAACAGTCAGGGAGTAAAATTAATGTTGTCAGCAGAAAGCAAAAGGCACAGGTCACAGTACGTCAGTTCCCTTCAGTCATTGAGGTAATGAGAATCGAACTGACAATGATACACACACTGGCAGCTATTCTGAATAATGTATGAATACTTTGGCTGATACTCATTGGAGATTTGAAGAAGAATAGGGGAAAAGATAACTGAAAGGAGTTTACAGAGTAGATGATGGTAGAATGTCCTTCACCTTCAGAGAGTGTAGAGCAAGAAACACAAGCAAAAGAGAACATTTCTTAACTCCCACTTTCCTCCAACACGATGCATTTGTCAAGTAGTTCCATCACTTCCAGGAGTAAAACACACTCCCTGTCAGATTGCAGTGCATTTTCTCACTTGACAACAAATGTGATGCCATTTTAAAATTGAAGAGAAAAGAAAACCATTATCAAAAGATACAGAATACATTACAATTAGAATCTCACATTTTAGAGTGAGCTCGGAATTTGATCCCTTCACAAAATTTCAGTTTGTGTTTCCGATGTTATTGCAGATCCTGACTAACCAATCAGAGAGAAATTATCATGGCTACAAAATAGCCAATCAGAAACCAGGCTTTCCACCATCCTATATTAGCATTGATGACGTCGTCAGTCTATGAAGAGCGAGCTCCGAGCCCGCTTTCCCTTATTCTGTATCTGAGAGTGAGCGGCGCTATGGCTGAGGAAAAGAAGGGTCAAGTTGCCAAGAAGGGCGCGAAGAAAGCGGTGAAGAGGGCGGTAAGAAGAGGAGGCGGTCCAGGAAAGAAAGTTACTCCATCTACATCTACAAAGTGATGAAGCAGGTTCACCCCGACACCGGCATCTCCTCCAAGGCCATGAGCATCATGAACTCGTTCGTCAGCGATATTTTCGAGCGTATCGCGGGGGAGGCTTCCCGCCTGGCCCATTACAACAAGCGCAGCACCATCAGCTCCCGGGAGATCCAGACCGCCGTGCGGCTGCTGCTGCCCGGGGAGCTGGCCAAGCACGCCGTGTCGGAGGGCACAAAGGCGGTGACCAAGTACACCAGCTCCAAGTGAAGGACCGCATTGTACTGAAACGAGCACATCCACAACCCAAAGGCTCTTATAAGAGCCACCTACAATTTCCCTGAAATGTGCAGTTTTTATCGATCTATGAGGGATCAATAGGGAGGGTAACTTTAAAATATTCTCGAACGATCGTGTTCACTATTAATGTTTCAGGAGGCCGTAATCATATTTTATCAGTATATCGGGGTGCTGTTGAAATGTGAAATAAATGATTAGTTGCAGAGTGCAGGGTTTGGCGCCTTTTTTTATTTCAAAAATATACTTTATTCATATATATTTAATCTATACAATTGGACAAGTCATCATTCTGTAAACATTCCATTTCTTTGCGTATCGAAACAGGGTAATCATTCCTATTCACAGGTTGGTGCGATTACATTGAGCTGAGGCGCCAGCGGAGCCCAAATGACTGCATGGGCCCCCTGTTCCTCTTAGACAGGCAGATGTTAGACGGTGGTCTTTCCCCACCGCGCCTTGGCGGCAGCTGCCCCAAGCTTCGGCGCGTCCCTCAACACGTAGTCCTGGACCATGGAATGTGCCAGTCTGCAACACTCAGTCGGGGTCAACTCCTTCAGGTGGAAGATCAACAGGTTTCGGACCACGCAGAGAGCGTCCTTCACCGAGTTGATGATCCTCCAGGCACAGTTGATGTTCGTCTCGGTGTGCGTCCCAACAGGCCGTACAGCACGGAGTCCCGCGTCACGGCGCTGCTCGGGACGAACCTCGACAGACACCACTGCATTCCTCTCCAGACTTCCTCTGCGTAGGCACATTCCAGAAGGAGGTGTGTGACAGTCTCGTCCCCCCCGCAGCCGCTTCGAGGGCAGCGTGCGGGGGGGCTGAGAGTCCGGGCGTGCATAAAGAATCTCACAGGCAGAGCCCTTCTCACCACCAGCCAAGCCATGTCTTGGTGCTTGTTGGAAAGTTCTGGCGATGAGGCATTCTCCCAAATGGCTTTGACAGTCTGCTCAGGGAACCGCTCGATAGGATCCGCCCTCTCCTTTTCCCGAAGGGTCTCAAGGACACTACGTGCTGACCACTTCCTAATGTATTTGTGGTCAAAGGTGTTTTCTCTTGATAAATTTCTCCACGAAGGACAGGTGGTACGGACCGGTCCAACTACTCGGAGCGTTCCGCGGCAGCGAGGCCAGGCCCATCCTTCGCAACACCGGGGACCGGTTTGGCGCCTTTTTTGTTTCCGTTTGTGTTTAATGGTCACAAGATTCCATTCAGGAACAGAAATGGGCAGATTCCAGGAGGTGAGGTAAAGGGTACACTTTTAACGTAGAAGTAAATAAAATCGAGTATTCACGCATTCTTCTGTGTTTAACCTCTCTACTTTTCGGAATATATTGGCGGGCTTTTAAAGTTGTAAAAAAGCGGTTGATGACTTGGCCCCGTTACTTTCTGCCCTCCTCCATCCCGGGCTGGCCTGCAGTTCCCGGTGGGCCGTGTTCACAGGCTCCTGAGAAAGGGTAACTATGCTGAGCGTGTGGGTGCCGGAGCGCCGGTCTATCTGGCTGCGGTGCTGGAGTATCTGACGGCTGAAATCCTGGAGCTGGCCGGCAACGCGGCCCGGGACAACAAGAAGACCCGCATCATCCCCAGGCACCTGCAGCTGGCCGGGGCAAATCAGGGTACTTCTGAAAACTTACTAACTTTCACACATAGGCATAAATGTTTTGGTTCCATGTATCTATGCTGGAAGTCTTTGAAAACAGACCTAAGCCTAACTAACCAGAACAGAGAGCATTCTTACAAATCTTATAGCAACTAGTTAAAACTAAATGTCTTTGGTATTTTTAACACTTAATTAGGACAATGGGAAATATAAGAGGAAAAACAGAATTTCAGAAAGAAAGCACGAGATACAATGAATAACAGAATTCAAACTGACTCACAGACAAAGCCAGCCTGAGAGGCCTGAAGGAGTCTAGCAATTAACTTTGGAACGTGAATGAGGAGGATACATAGAAAGATGGCAAGGATGAGTGATTATAGTATCTGTTCAAAGCTATGAGGTCATGGGAAGCTGAAGCCTGTTAAAGGAATGCCTGTCATTGATTCGGTGTCTTATATGATTGGGTTTACGAAGTATGAGGGAGGATCAAAGTGGTCAAGTTGTATGCGAATGTTATCAGCAAATTTATAAAAATACTGCTTTGTTATAAATTGTGTGTCATGATCTCCCTTTTCGGACTGGTCTCTGGAGAGGATCCTTTGTCCCTGCTTGAACTAGGTTTTGCATGAATAAACCTCCACTTGCTTGAGTTCTGCCTGCCTGCTGAGTTTGCAATCCCTTTCGGGGGAAAAGGCTCTGACAACAACAACTACCTCTTTGATCTTTAAGGTGCCCTACTCTCTTTCTCTCCCTCATTGTTAACTTGCTTTGAATGGTCTTGTAGAATCTCATTGAATTATGCTTAACCTTATCTGCCAAGACTATCTTGTATCCCCCTCTTTGATTTCCTAATCTCCTTCTCAAGAATGCCCTTACTATTTGCATAGTGTTCAAGAGATGCTTTTCACTCCAGTTGTCTATGTGTAATATATGATTTATTTGTACTTGCAAATAAAACATTGACTTTGCTGCTCCTCTAATGCTGTGCTTTTCCAGTTTCATTTTTATCAACTCTGATTGTCCTTACTAAAAATCTTACATTTATCCATGTTACATTGCTTTTGCCCATTGACGTCTCCTCAACACAGTCACAATGCATTTTCTTTCACAGCTCACCATCCGACCTAGTTTTATGTCATCTGTCAATCTGGAAATATTACATTTAGTTTTCTCTTCTAAATCATTGTGACTATATTGTGAAGAGTAGGATTCTAATCATGATTCTTGCCACGACTCCTAGTCATTGCCTGCCATCGAAAAAATGATCCATTTATTCCCTCTACGTGTTTTCTTTCAGCCAAGCAGTTTTTTAGAATCCATCTCAACACCATATTCTTTATTTTGTTTTATGTGAGATTTTGTCAAAAGAAACATCCAAATGATGCCATCTGCTTATCACCTCCATCCCAGCAGATTTGCCAAGCTGAGAACTTAGAACATTATGACACAGGAATAGGCATCTCAAATCGATGCTGACTTTGTTTGGTCCAATCTTTTTTATTCCGCAGACACTCTGCAAGTATTTTTTTTCCTGCAGGCTGAGTGGCCTATAATTCCCAGATTATCTCTAACTTGTTTTTCAAATAGATTGGTTACATTAGCTAACTCACAATCTGTGGAAAATATTACAATGTCTATGGAATCTTGGAACATGACCATTCACTATTTCTGTGACCACTGTTAAGTACTCTGGGCTGTGGATGACCAGGCCCTGCTGTTTCCCAGCTTCAATCTTATCCACTGTCCCAACACAATTTTCCAAACAATACTGATTTGTTTCAGGTTTTTCCCTCTCACTGAACTGTGTTCCCCAACATTCCTAGTGCATCATTTGTGTTGTTCTTTGTGATCAGAGAACAACAGTTACATATATTTGCTCCCTAATATGGACTGTCTCTTTTTGATCGTATGAGACCTATCTTTGTGTTCACCAACCCATGTGTTTTTCCATTTCCCCTTTGCACACTTATCAATACTTTAACAGTTAGTTTCTTTTTCAAAACATCTGCAAGCTTGCTCCAGTCCTCATTTTCTCTTTCTTAATCAATGCCCTTTATCTCATCGTTTGCTGAATTCTAAATTGTGGCGAAAGTGAGGACTGCAGATGGTGGAGATCAGAGTCAAGATTAGAGTGGTGCTGGAAAAGCACAGCAGGTCAGGCAGCATCCGGGGAGCAGGAAAATCGATGTTTCGGGCAAAAGCCTTTCATCAGGAATGAGGCTGGGAGCCTCCAGGCTGGAGAGATAAATGGGAGCATGGTGGGGCTGGGGAGAAGGTAGCTAAGAGTGTAATAGTTGGATGGAGGTGGCGATGAAGGTGATAAGGGAGGAGGGTGGAGCGGATAGATGTGAAGGAAGATTGGCAGGTAGGACAGGTCATGACGATGCTGCTGAGCGGGCAGGTTGGAACTGGTGTCAGGTGGGGGCGGGCGGGGGGGGGGGGGGGGGGGAATGTGGAAACTGGTGAAGTCCACGAAGTTGATTCTAAGTTTACTGTGAATCCTCTTGTAAGGATGCTACCTTGAAGAAGTTCTCCTCCTCTCTCTACAAAGATCTCAGTGAGTTTCTTTCTCACTGCAACCCCCAGGTCATCTCCTCTGCCCTGGATTATAAATTGTTCCCAGGCTTTATGTTTGTCTGTTTATTTTCTTCCCAATTTGTATGCCTATTCTTGGGATCAAATTTGATCTCACAGAAACCCAAAGTTTTATTAAATTTACAAAATTAATAATTTGTAAATTGTAAAACTTTCCAAATTCAGAGCAACCTCCATCAGAAAAGTTAAATATAGTTGATGTAGGGAGATATCAGCTTGATAGAGGGCAAGTTTCTCTCTCAGCCACACACCATAATCCCTTGGAAATATATCCCCTTTCCTTCACCGTCGCTTGATCAAGACCCTGGAATTCCCTGTTCATGGCATTGTGGGCAGCACATGGACAACACCTGTTCCAGAAGGTGGCTCACCACTGTTTGCTCAAAGGGGAATAAAGGCGAAGCTCAGCCAGCGACATCCACGTCCCAGAGTGAATAAACAAAAACACCTGGGGTCTCTCATTGTGGCATACAATACATCACAAGGTTTCTGTCTTCAGCATACCTGACACTAACATCTGTTGTCCACTATACACTCAATCGAGGCATTCTTGCACACCCCTGCTCCACGTCTGATTTTTGCACAAGCCTCCTGAACCAGAAATAGGGACTAACACTGTGATGCAAGACTCCCTCCAACATTCTGCTTTCGTAAGAGTGTTCTACTTATTTCGTTTGTGTTTCTATTTTCCACTTATGTTACCTTCTTAAAGGAATTAATATTTGTGGATGAGGGTCAGCAGGATTAAATAAAATCAGACGTGATGTTATTGAATGGGGGAGCACAGGGGATGGGCCGAGTGGCCGCCACCTTCTCCGTTCCCTGATTAGATTGTGAGAGAGCCGGAGGGAGGAGTTATTAACATGACCCGGGAATGAGCTCCATTGGAGCTTCATAAAGGGACAATGTCCCAGCTTGAAACCTTCTCTGCCCTTTCCCCCACAGCTCCAGTTCCTTTGGTCAAACTGGAAGAAAAGGGAATTGTGGAAATGACCAATTGTTTTTGTTTCTGGGAATCATTGGGAAAACAGCGTATGCGCGATGCCGTCCCTCCTCCAATGCTGATTGTTCGTGACCAGAGGAGCGCATGCGTGCGGCCCTCCCCCAGCGCTGCCATTGAGGAGCATTTACTCAGTGAGTGCAAGAGGTTTGTTTGAAACAGACCGCAATGGAGAGATCAGCGCCCAGGGAAGCGAGGGAACAGCAGGCTCCTTCCAGCAGCACATCGGGATGGGAGCCTGGGACACAGGGGGCTCCGAGACCGGGATTGATTCGGAGTGAGTTCAGGGAGAACCGGGGGCTGTTTGTAAGAGGCCGAGCGGAGCAGGAACTGGTCCCGGAACTTGGAGTGAGCGGGCTGGGGGGAGGAGAGAGGCCTTTCTCGGGCTGTGTGTGGGCCTGCTGAGGGAGGCAGAGCGGGAAGAAGCTGCTGTGGGACATTCTTGGGGTTTTTAATCCCCTAAACACTGATGGGAATTCATTGTTTGGCTTCTGTTTCACGCTGTTTGTTCCGAATAAACATTGAATTGTTGGGAAATAAAGGGCAGTGATCTAAATGCGATAAAAGTGTCCGTTGTTCTTCCTTTAATGGCTCGTGTATTTTTTGGGGAGCTGAATATTGAACAGTGTAACCATTGTATTTTTGGAGCTGTGCATATGTTGGTTAGTTTTCTTTCATCTGAGTAAATTGTTTCAGAATTTCGCAAACAGAAAAAGACTGGGAAGAGCTCAATGTTGCTTTGGAACCAGACATTGTTCTGTTTAAAAACGAAAGTATCATGATGATGACCTGAATGTTGCATTGATCAGTTGATATCTTTCCACTCAGAAATGATGATATTTCTCTAATCTATCTCCAGGCATGGTTTGATGGACCAAGATAATGTAATATTTCCTCAGTACAAAGCCAAGTATAACCATCTGCTTCTACCAACCAGCAGGTATGTTACAGTTGTCAGATTGGAGAACATCCTTTCCACAGTCACAGAGTGGATTGAGTCAGATACACATTGAGCTCAATTTCCAGAAGTATGTATTCAATCCAAGAGTCAGACACAACTAATGAAATATATTTTTAAAAATCTCTTTATAATCAATGCTTAAAAGCTCATTTCCAATAAATTCCATTATGCATAGCTAATTATTATTTGCAACATCAGAAGAGGGATAGACTGTATCCTCATATGAAATATACATTCAGGAATTACATGTAGTAAAGTTACAATCAAGGTGAATTCATGCTGTTACATTGTTACAACAGGAATATATGAAAAAGATATTGAGTGCAGATGCAGAAGGAAACTTTGATATTTTCAGTAACTGAGAAAGTCAAAATTACATTTTTGATAAATCATTGTCCTGGAAAAGACACAACAATTAAACTACGTAAGTTCCGAATGAACCTCTGGGCTGAAGCCTGATGGCAAGAGAGTGCTCATCGTGTGTGTACACACCCACATGTTCCATCATTTCCATCCCACCCCCATATGTGTACTTGCGCACGCACATACACCATTCTATCTCATCAGAGCTACTGACGATTTACAATAGTTGCAAATTCGTACACCATCCTGAAATGCTCATTACAACATCTAACAGTGATGAAGATCCATATACACCGCAACTAGCAGAAAACATTTCATCAAACTGATTTCTACGCTCAGATCTCAAGTCAGAGATCGACAGCACAGAATATGTCCATTCAAATTATTAAGTCTGCACTGATCAAAAACAGTCTATAACAACACAGCTGATTGAAAGGGATTAGAATTGTTAACTCAATGAGTATTCCATCGATTTTTCATGGCAGCAGAGAAGTTGTCATTCCCATCTGTATCATAATGCCATTCTCGATTTCATCATTTTGTCGGAGATTTTTTCAGTCCAGGAAGAAAGTCTTTCTTCTTCTTCTGTGTGTCTTTCAAAATTTGTTTCAAGAAACCTATGAAGAACCCTGCATTCATCTTGAACCCTGCATTCTCTTCATTAAACTACAAAAAAAAATCAAGGAATCAGGATATAGTTTTGTCAAGGAGTCAATGGAATCAGATTTAAAGCAGTGCAGAAAGAAAGTAAAAGCTAAAATTGATGGGTTTTATTTTAACCAACATGAGTGGACTGTTTAAATATTCTTCACCAATCATGGAAAATAAAAGACCTCTTGTTTTCCCCCGCCCTACAGAGAGCAACACAAGAATACTGCTAATGGTTTGCACCAGATCCTGTCCAGATTGGTAAATAAAATAGAATTGGCCAATTCTCTTTGCTGCACAAGGGGCATTGTCTTCAGTCAGCTGCAATGCAGTTGAAGTGTTCACTTAGTTGCGAATTCATTTGGTTAATACTGATCATTAACTCATTGTTTGCATTGTGACATACTTTACCATTGATAGCATCCTGAAAACCAGACCTTGATATCCCCTCTGTTCCTGGTTAGACTCTGCACTTTAGGAATTACAAGAGTCTATTGCTTTTCTCCCCTTGATTCTGAAGCAAAGCACAGATGTCTTTCTGTTGTAATGTGTTGCATGGATTCTATAGGCTCTAAAACTGAAGAACATAGGCTGTGGACATTATCCAACTACCTGTTAGCAGACATAGAAACACGTCCACTTTCACTGACGGGAGCTGACTCCAGTGGCAATGGATAAAACCTCATTCATGTCAAGTAGCAGAAGTTTAATCAATTAATTGTGCTTGCAGTTACTAAAATTGACGTTTCAATTTAGACGACACTGAACCACTGTGAAATACAATAACCAAGAACAAGGAGCACATTGGTATCAAGTATCAGAGACAGATTGAATTTAGTTCAGTCTCAGCCTGGTGCTGATGCAAACACACTTTATCCACACTCCCATTTTGTTTGAGGGCCTGAGTAATGCAGAAACATTTCCGTACATTTTAATAAATGAAATACTGATTTATAAGGCATTAAACCTACCTCAAAGTGTATCAGATCATGACATGCAGAACTGGAAACATAAGGAGATAGACAGACAGAAAATGTCAGTGTGGTACAGACCAGTACCGCTCCTTTAAAGTGATACAGATTGGCAGCACAACAGAAAACTCACTCACACTCAGCTAGTTAATGGAGAAAGGGAAAAAAGAATGAAATTTAGGCCCAGATATTTCCAAATATAGACAGTTATAAATTGACTCACCAAACCATTAATCGCTTCAGTTAGTGTTAGATGTTACATTTTGCAGTGTCCAGCAGCAACTGATAAAGACTCCGGCATAAAAAATAAAGTCTGAAAACAATAACATTCAGATTCATGGCAAAGTAAACATTGAACCAACATTAATCCCTCACACGCAAAGTGTTAGTGAATATTGATCGAGTTTATCCAACACTCAGACCAAACAAATACAACTCAACATATAAAGAGAATGAGATTCACACACCCCACCTGATGCTGTTGCATACAAAACCAAACTGGCACTACAGTTATTAAATGGCAGAATACTGCAGAACTAATCTCACGTTAGCATTTACCTTGAGATACTGGCAGTGAGTGGATGAAGTTCAGATGCCCAACAATTAGTGGAAATCAGTATGGAGAACAGATGAACAACAGAATGCCCCAGTGCAGACACAATGAGCTGAATGGTTGTATCAATTCTGTGACTGCAGCTACAGTCTGCTTAATGCATTTGCACATTTATAAGTAAGATACTGACAGATACAGATTCATAACTCCATCCTGAGATACCCAGAGCAGAATATAATATAAATCACAAAATGCAGAAGAGTTTAAAGCCCAATCACAACACCCTTAAAAACTATCACAGAATGAATCTCAGTCACAGAGAATTCTTTTTCCTAAATTCATTCATGGGATGTGGGCATCATTGACTAGGCCAGTATTTATTGCCCATCCCTAACTGCTCAGGGGGTAGTTATGAGTCAACTACATTGTTGCGGGTCTGGAGACACAAGGATGGCAGTTTCCTTACAGGGCATTAGTGAACCAGATGGGTTTTTCTGAAAATCAACCATAGATTCCTGGTGATGATTGAACTCTTAGAATATTATTGGCTGCCAGAGAATTAAGCAACTTTCATACATAAAAGAGTTGAAAGTAGTTGGTACTGATTATCTCAGTCACACAGCAGAAACTGACAAGTATAGATCAATTCCAAAATTCTCATGTGGACACAACAGAAACTGGTAGCTGCTCTCACATATTCACTCTGCAGAAACTGAAAGGGAGAGAATGATGCATAAATGTACACGTGCGCGCGCACACACAGACAACTAAACTAACACATTCACTTAGCAAACACTGGCAGCTACAGTCTGCATAATGCATTTGCACATTTATAAATAAGATACTGACAGATACAGATTCATAATTCAATCCTGAGATACCCAGAGCAGAATATAACAGGGACAGATGTGTATGATTGACCAATGTGCACATGGCAGAATATTTCAGAGGAAGACTGATAACTATATTCTTATCATCAAAACTTATTGGAACAGATTAATAACACTCCCTGTTTCAAATTGCATACATTGACATGTACAGTTTGATAATTACACTCCTGTTTACAGCACAGAAACTGACAGGTAGAAATTAATAACAAAAATTGCTGGAAAATTCACAGGTTTGGCAGCATTGGTGGAGGGAAATCAGACTTAACATTTGAGGTCTAGTGACCCCTCCTCAGAACTGATTGTGTGCATTTTCCTAGCTACCATTTGATCTTTGTGCTGGGGAAAATGCTGTGCAGCACACTTACATTCTGTCCAGCAAAAATGTCCCTGAGCTTCCAGTTGCCTGCCACTTCAACACACCACCCTGTTCCCTGGCCAACATCTCTGTCTCAGGCTTGCTGCACTGCTCCAGCAAAGTTCAGTGCAAGCTGGAAGAACAGCACCTCATTTTGTGCTTGGGATCTCGACAGCCTTCTGGACTTAATATTGAGTTCTACAACTTTAGAGCTAGAGCTCTCCCATATCATTACCCAAAACCTCTCTCACCACGCAGTGTTTTCATAGGGTCTTCTATTGTACACCAAAACTCACTAATAGTCTCTATTAGTAGCTATTACCATCCTTGTCTGACTGTGATCCACTCGTTTATCTGTCCAACTGTTCTTCCCTCAAATTCTTCCAACAAATTTAAATGCTGAGCTACTGCTGTAACTATCTCTCCTTTCCTCATGGAAGGACACAGACTCAATCCCAGATTGTTTGCTATTTCCAGCAGCTTACCCTTAATCACCTTTTGTAAAAGGCCCAAAATCACTCCTTCCACCTGCAGAAAACTCTTGATGATTGAAAGAGCCATTGCTCTCCTAAGCATTGTTTAAACCAACTGAATTCAAAACCCGGAACAAAAGACACTAACACCTACCACTCGCTGCCTTCAAGTCCAACAACCCTAATCCCAAATCAGAACTATAGAACAAATCCTGCAAAGAGCCCCCTAACTGGTATGGACCATGCCAGATCCCCTCAAAACATTTCAAGTAGCCTGGATCCTAACTTTGCTAGTTGTTTTAAGCAGGTGTAATGCAGATATTCCAGGAGTGATGTAGCTGGTCAAATCACGTTGTTTTACACAAAGCAGAATTGATTTACAAGATTATCAAATGAAACACAAACAAATGTTCCTATGCCTTAAAGGAGAACAGAATACTAAATATCTTAACCTATCCGAAAACCCTACTTAATGATGCTGTTCCCAATACTTGCAATAATCCCCACAAATACCCTTTGGCACAAAAAGGTAAAATCAAACACAGTCTTACAGGAGACATGTCAGAGAGACAGAGTACCAGCATCGACCGGCTTCTTTGGGTTCAGCTTTTTCAACTGCCTGACTACTTTTAGTCAATAGCCAGACAGCCAAAACCAGAGATAAACTGAGCTGGGAAAACTGAGACATTCCCCTTTCATTGTACAAGTGTTCTTTTGAAAAATGTGGAAGCCTTTTGCCTGAGACATTACCTGTAGCTATAATCAAAATGTCCCTAAAACCCATCAAGTCAGACTTTTCAGAGCCTGTGTCTTTTACAGGCTTGTTAAAGGAGCAACATCACCACAGCAGACTGGTTCACAAAGTAAAAGCTGTGGGATACAGGGTAATGTGTTGAATTGGATGCAATATTGGCTTAGTAACAGGAAACAAATGGTAATGGTTGATGGCTGCTCTTGTAAGTGGAAAGTTGTTTCAAGTGGTGCTCTGCATGGCTCAGTGTTGGGACCTCTGCTGTTTGTTTTATACATTAAGGATTTGGACTTGAATGTGGTGGGCAGGTTTGTGAAATTTGCAGATGACATAAAAATTGACCATTTAGTGGATAGTTAGAGGATAGCTGTAAGCTCTAAAAGTATTACAGATGGTTTGGTGGAGTGGGCAGGAAAGTGGCAGGTGGAGTTCAGCTCTGATAAGTGTCAGGGAATGCATTTTGGGAAGTCAAACAATAAATTGGAATAGACAATAAATGGGAATATACTGAGGGGGCAGGGTAAGTGAGAGATCTTGGTGTGCAAGTGCATGGGTCCCTAAAGATAGATGGGGTTGTAAAGAAGGCACATGGAATGCTTTCCTTCATTGGCACAGGGATGGAATACAAAAGTAGGGATATAACAATGAAACCATATAAGATGGTGAGGCTACAACTAAAGTATTGTGTGCAGTCATGTCCCCACATCACAGGAAGGACATCATTACTATGGAGAGAGTGCAGAGGAGATTTACAAGAATGTTGCCAGGGCTGGTGAATTGTAGCTATCTGGAGAGGTTGGAGTTACATTCTTTGGAACAGAGGTGCCATGATTAAGGAATATTAAATAGTCAATACTAAATAATGAACTACTAATGAAGGAGCAGAACTCCGAAAGTTCGTGCTTCCAAATAAACCTGTTGAACTATAACCTGGTGTTGTGTGATTTTTCACAAAATAGTGAGAGGGAGAGATTAGCAGAGGGAGAGGCAGAGAGTTCAAACACCAGGGATCATTGATTCAAACAGTGGTGTAGGATTACATGATATGTGAGGAAAATGTTTTTTATGCATAGAGTGGTGGGAATCTGGAATTTGCTGTCAGATTTAGTGGTGCAGGCAGAGACCCCAAACTCTTTTAAACAGAGATCCCTGGAACTGCACCTCCAGTTCCGTTAACTGCAAGGCTACGGTCTGCGGTAACAAGATGGGATGAGAAAGGGCCTCTGGGGGTCTTTGGGTTGGCATGGACAAGATGGGCTGAATAGCCCCCTCTGTGCTGTATTATCTTTATGATTCAATAGTTATCAATTGGACCCTGCAATCTAGATTAGATTACTTACAGTGTGGAAACAGGCCCTTCGGCCCAACAAGTCCACACCGACCCGCCGAAGCGTAACCCACCCATACCGCTACATTTACCCCTTTACCTAACACTACGGGCAATTTAGCATGGCCAATTCACCTGACCTGCACATCTTTGGACTGTGGGAGGAAACCGGAGCCCCCGGAGGAAACCCACGCAGACACGGGGAGAACGTGCAAACTCCACACAGTCATTCGCCTGAGTCGGGAATTGAACCCGGGTCTCTTGCGCTGCGAGGCAGCAGTGCTAACCACTGTGCCACCGTGCCGCCCATAAATCTAAGGTCTCTTTGTTCAGCAGCACTCCCTAGGACCTTACCATTAAGTGTATAAGTCCTACTAAGATTTGCTTTCCCAAAATGCAGCAACTCACATTTATCTGAATTAAACTCCATCTGCCACATCTCAGCTCATTGGCCCATGTGGTCAAGATTCTGTTGTAATCTGAGGTAACCCTGTTCGCTGTCCACTACACCTCCAATTTTGGTGTCATCTGCAAACTTACTAACTGTACCTCTTATGCTCACATCCCAATCATTTATGTAAATTACAAGAAGTAGAGCACCGATCCTTGTGGTATTTCCCTGGTCACAGGCCTCCAGTCTGAAAAACAACCCTCCACCACCACCCTCTGTCTTCTACCTTTGAGCCAGTTCTGTATCCAAATGGCCAGTTCTCCCTGTATTCCATGAGATCTAACCTTGCTAATCAGTCTCCCACAGGGAACCTTGTTGAACGCCTTAATGAAGTCCATATGGATCACAGGTACCACTCTGCCGTCATCAATCCTCTTTGTTACTTCTTCAAAAAACTCAATCAAATTTGTGAGACATGATTTCCCATGTTGACTATCCCTAACCAGTTCTTGCCTTTCCAAATACACGTACATTCTGTCCCTCAGGATTCCCTCAACAACTTGACCACCACCATGGTCAGATTCACTGGTCTATAGTGCCATGGCTTGTCCTTACCACCCTTCTTAAACAGTGGCACCACGTTTGCCAACCTCCAGTCTTCAGGCACCTCACCTGTGACTGTCGATGATATAAATATCTCAGCAAGAGGCCAAGCAATCACTTCTCTAGCTTCCCACAGAGTTCTCGGGGACACCCGATCAGGTCCTGGGGATTTATCCACCTTTACGTTTCAAGACATCCAGCACTTCCTACTATGTAATTGGGACATTTTGCAAGATGTCACCATCTATTTCCCTACAGTCTTCCATATCTTCCATATCCTTTTCCACAATAAATACTGATGCAAAATACTTATTTAGTAACTCCCCCATTTTCTGCATCTCCACACAAAGACCACCTTGTTGATCTTTGAGGGGCTGTATTCTCTCCCTAGTTACCCTTTTGTCCTTAGTGTATTTGTAAAAACCCTTTGGATTCTCCTTAATTCTATTTGCCAAAGCTATCTCATGTCTCCTTTTTGCCCTCCTGATTTCCCTCTTAAGTATACTCCTACTTCCTTTATACTCTTCTAAGGATTCACTTGATCTATCCTGTCTATACCTGACATATGCTTCCTTCTTTTTCTTAACCAAACCCTCAATTTCTTTAGTCATCCAGCACTCCCTATACCTACCAGCCTTTCCTTTCACCCTGCCAGGAATATAATTTTTCTGGATTCTCGTTATCTCATATCTGAAGGCTTCCCAATTTCCAGCCGCCCCTTTACCTGCGAACATCTGCCCCCAATCACCTTTCAAAAGTTCTTGCCTAATACCATCAAAATTGGCATTTCTCCAATTTAGAACTTCAACTTTTAGATATGGTCTATCCTTTTCCATCACTATTTTAAATCTAATACAATTATGGTCGCTGGCCCCAAAGTGCTCCCCCCCCCCCCCCCCCACCACCCGACACCTCAGTCACCTGCCCTGCCTTATTTCCCAAGAGTAGGTCAAGTTTTGCACCTTTTTTTAGTAGGTACATCCACATACTGAATCAGAAAATTGTATTGTACACACTTAACAAATTCCTCTCCACCAAAATACTTAACACTATGGCACTGAAAATGTGTTGCTGGAAAAGCGCAGCAGGTCAGGCAACATCCTGAAGAAGGGCTTATGCCCGAAATGTCGATTCGCCTGTTCCCTGGATGCTGCCTGACCTGCTGCACTTTTCCAGCAGCACATTTTCAGCTCTGATCTCCAGCATCTGCAGTCCTCACTTTCCCCTCAACACTATGGCACTCCCAGTCTATGTTTGGAAAGTTAAAATCCCCTACAATAACCACCCTATTATTCTAACAGATAGCTGAGATATCCTTTCTCAGTTTCTCAGTTTCCCTCTGACTATTAGGGGGGGTCTATAATACAATCCTAATAAGGTGATTATCCCTTTCTTATTTCTCAGTTCCACCCAAATAACTTCCCTGGATGTATTTCCAGGAATATCCTCCTTCGACACAGCTGTCATGCTATACCTTATCAAAGATGCCACTCCCCCTCCTCTCTTGCCTCCCTTTCTATCCTTCCTGTAGCATTTGTATCCTGGAACATTAAGCTGCCAGTCCTGCCCATCCCTGAGCCATGTTTCTGTAATTGCTATGATATCCCAGTTCCATATTCCTAACCACGTCCTGAGTCCATCTGCCTTCCCTGTTAGAGGAAGTTTAAATGCAGTTTAATTTATTAGTCCTACCTTGTCTTGACTCACTTCTGTTCTCAACTGGACCAGTCTCAGTCTGATCTTTTTCCTCACTATTTCCCTGGGTCCAACCCCCCCTACCTTACAGGCAGAAAACTGGCCACCAGGATACATGAACATCAACTAGCCACAAAAAGACATGATCTTATTATAGTTTAAATCCTCCCAAGCAGCTCTAACAAATTTCACCGCCAGTATATTAGTCCTTTTCCAATTTAGGTGCAATTCATCCTTCTTGTACAGGTCACTTCTACCCCAAAAGAGATTCCAATGATCCAAAAATGGAAATCTTTCCCCCATACACCAGCTCCTCAGCCATGCATTCATCTGCTCTATCCTCCTATTCATGCCCTCACTAGCTTGTAGCACTGGGAGTAACCTCCTTTTTAAATTTCTGCCTAACTCTCTGTAATTTCCCTTCAGAATCTCAACCGTTTCCCTTCCTATGTCGTTGGTTCCAATGTGGACAATGACCTCTTGCTGGCCCCTCTTCCCCCATGAGAACATTCTGCACCCTCTCTGAGACATCCTTGATCCTGGCCCCAGGGAACCAACACACCATTCTGCTTTATCGCTTCTGAGCACAGAAACGTCTGTCTGTACCTCTGACTACACAATCACCTAACATAATTGATCTCTTGGAAGCCAACATACCCCTTGTTGCATTAGAGCCAGTCTCAGTACCAGAAACTTGGATTCTCAAGGGAACGTAGCATGAGCAGCCATCACCCCCTACACTTTCCAAAACATCATACCTGTCCAAAAGGAAATAAAATATTGATATGAAAAGGTACGCATTCAGACAGATACCCAGAGGTTATTGGACACAGAATGAGAAAGCTCTCATAAAGTGGTCTGGTTATAAACATGTGAACAATAAATTCAAAATACAGATGCAGAATATAACTTACAATCATAAACAGTTCCATTGAATAAAAGCTGTGGAAATTATCCAACTTGCTTTATACTGTCGAGACTGACAATGATAGAAAAAGTCTCACTTTCATTTACAGTACACAGAATTTCTCCAGTGCAGAGAGAGGTCATTTGGCCCATCCCCCTGCAACAACTCTCCAAAGTGGATCCCACACTTGTAGACCCCACCCTATCCCCACAATTCCACGTTTACTGTAGTTAACCCACTGACACTGCACATCCGGGTGCTCCGGTTTCCTCCCACAGTCCAAAAGATGTGCAGGGTCAGGTGAATTGGCCATGCTAAATTGCCCGTAGTGTTAGGTAAGGGGTAAATGTAGGGGTATGGGTGGGTTTCGCTTCGGCGGGTCGGTGTGGACTTGTTGGGCCGAAGGGCCTGTTTCTACACTGTAATGTAATGTAATCTAATCTAATCCTTGAATAGTACAGGACAATTTACCATGGCTAATCCAGCAAACCTGCACATGTTTGGACCATGCAAAGAAACTAGAGCACTCAAAGGAAACTCATGCAGACATGCGCAGGATATGCAAACTGCACACTGATAATGAACCAAGGCTAGAATTCAATCTGTGTCCCTGGCACCACTGTGCCACCATGCCACCCTGACATGGATGGCAATAGATAAAATCTTATTCATGTTGAGCAACAGAGATTTGTAGTAAATAGAGCTCCTGCAGTTTCTGCAAGTGTCATGTTAAACAGAGACAAATATGTAAGTACACTCACTCAGTCAGAGAGCACAAACTGACAGGTACAGACACTTTCAGGTACAGATGCACTCATCCATTCATATAGTTGAAGCTGTCAGGGATAGACTGATGATTGCACAAATACAGAAACTGTCAGGTACAGATTGAAATCTGCACTCAAACATTCACTTTGCAGAACCTGACAGGAACATCTTGATAACACACCCTCATTGGAGTTTTGAAGAATAATGTATGACCTTTAGAGCAAAAAAAATTATCTGAAGGGAGTTGACGTTGAGAGTAGGTCACTGCTCATGAGAGAATCCTGAGTAAGGGACACAGTTTTGAACAGGAAGCCTTCTGTCTAAGAAAGCAATGCAGAACATTCTCCCCTTGTTCTGTTCCACAGAGAGCAGTTAGGATTGAGCTATCAGCTTAATTTATGCTAATATAGCCATATATCTTTTTTGATACATAAGGGAGTCTTTGGTTATGGGCACTAAACATCAAAATGAGATGAAGACCATAACTAAAGCCTTTGTGATCTGTTCTCATGACAGAGTACACACAGACAGATAGAAATGTCACAGAATTCTCATGCTTCTTATGGTCTTCTGCTTTGAGATATTTAAAGTGACACAAGATTGAAAGAAGTTAATAACTACAGCATATACACTGTATCTGCAGCATCATTCACCATACACTTTTTATTTAACTTACTGATATGTGTGTGTACACAGATCACATACTGATCGATTCAGTTATAAGTGAAAAAAAAATTAACCATCCATTTCATCAGAAACTTTGAGATGTTGAGATACTTGCTCTCTGTAATGCCAGTGATTGACTGAAACTGAGTAAATACAAGATTAGAAATAACAAACTGACAGTTACAGAATGAAATACTGAGTCACTTGCAAAGCAATAAATTGTTAGGATATAATACAATTATTGATTAGCTAGAAACTGCATAAACAATGTAACATCCGCGGTGACATTACAGATATTGTCAGTAACAATGTACAAAGTATTATCCTTTATCAAAATGCTGCAGTTATAAATACAAACCCAACCTCAATTTGCAGAGGCTGATATTCATAGGGGAGTGGAGAGTAGTGAGTCCTTCCTGAGTCAGTCTAAAGTGGTATCTGGTACTTTCAAAATTGACACCGACACAGTAAAGCAACAAGGTACACTTCAGAAGGTTTGAGTTACAGCCCAGTAACGTACTGACATGTTAAGACTGTGAAGTAGAGTTTACAAAAAATACATCCCAGAAACAGACGGGCACAGATTGGAGTTGAGAGTGTGGTGCTGGAAAAGCACAGTAGGTCAGGCAGCATCTGAGGAGCAGGAGGATCGATGTTTCAAGCAGAAGCCCTTCATCTCGACGTTCTGGCCATAAGCTTCTGATCCCCAGCATCTGCAGTTCTCACTTTCTCCTCGGGGCACAGATTGGAGGAATATTTCTAAGTGGCTGGCAAATAGTGTAACGTTTTCCCGCTCACATCAGTGTTTGATGGTTACAGAATAAAACGTGTTTTGAAATAACACGGACTATTAGACGGAGGACCAGAGCCTCATTGGACAGATGTTGAGCAAAATGTGTAAATTAGGACACGACAGATATAAAGTTAAAGTGACGCATATATATAGCATGCTAACAGTTGCTTGTTAACAGGCATTTGTGTAAGACTGAGAAGTGTTATAAGACCCTAAATGAAACGTGCAGCAACGTGGTTTAGTTACACTGCGGGGACTTTCAAAGCACACAGTTATCGATAGGTCTCTGGGCCCACAGCTATCAGTCAAGGTCACAGAAATATATTCATCCCACAGTCAAGACATGACTCAACTCGTGACTCAAGAAAAGTATTACATAGAAACTTTTTCTTCTCATTTCTCTGCAACTCCGTGCAATTGAAAACAAGTTGCATCAATCCCAAGTGTAGAAAACACTCACAGTCAGGTTCCAGTCTTTTGTGTAACTTGACAACAAATGTAATCGCAATTTCGAATGGATGAGAATTTTTTTCACACAGTGACAAGTTCTGAGTTAATTCCAGTCTATACAGAGGGAGAGAAACAGATATGCGGAGCTAGAAACACATCATCACAACAACAAGCAAAAGGAAATCGTGCCAATACTACAGTCACTTTCTGTATCATAGACACAAAACAAATCTCCCTCAGTCAGACTGACAGGAATAGAAACACTATCCACTTCACATTTCGTTGCAGATCCTGACAGATCCACATTGGATCCCACATTAACCACTCAGAGAGACTCAATGTTTGGGAATGACTCTGTGCAAACTACCCATTCAGAAACCAGGCTTTTCCCCATCCCTCATTAGCATTGATGACGTCGTCAGTCTATAAAAAGGGAACTCCGAGCCCGCTATCCCTTATTCTGTGACTGAAAGTGAGTGGTGCTATGGCTGATGAGAAGAAAGGGCAGCAAGCCTCCAAGAAGGGCGCGAAGAAAATCATCAAGAAGGCGCCAGCGAAGGGAGGCAAGAAGAGGAGGCGGTCCAGGAAAGAAAGTTACTCCATCTACATCTACAAAGTGATGAAGCAGGTTCACCCCGACACCGGCATCTCCTCCAAGGCCATGAGCATCATGAACTCGTTCGTCAACGATATTTTCGAGCGCATCGCGGGGGAGGCTTCCCGCCTGGCCCATTACAACAAGCGCAGCACCATCAGCTCCCGGGAGATCCAGACCGCCGTGCGGCTGCTGCTGCCCGGGGAGCTGGCCAAGCACGCCGTGTCGGAGGGTACAAAGGCGGTGACCAAGTACACCAGCTCCAAGTGAAGGACCGCATTGCACTGAGACAAAACACATCCACAACCCAAAGGCTCTTTTAAGAGCCACCTACAACATCCCTGAGACAGCTGAACCGTTTCTTTAAGGGTTGTTTGTTTTAGTTTGCAGGTGATTCATGATAAGGCGTTTTAACTTCTTGTGCTATGTTTTTGAGTTAATTTGCAAATTATTCGGGAGTGGGGTGGATAGAGCAGATGAAGCGCCAGTGAGTCATTTTTCATCTTGCTTGTTCACCCCTGGCAGACAAATGCCCACGTCTTTCCGTCCCACGATGGATGCATTTTACTTTCTGATTTACTTTACATTTCCAATGCTCGAGTTTGAGCCGATTTTTCGGAATGCAAAATAAAGCTCCCTGCTGTGAGAGACTTTCAAAGTGAACCGAGAGAACACCAACACAGTACCCGACTGAAACGTGGAGCTTTTGCTGAATCTGATCGAGAGCGATAAGGGAGGACAGCTTTAAAAGATTGTCTTAAAAAACGTGTTTGACTTTGATGCTGAGCCGGAAGAATGTTGTATGCTGCTTCATCAGCATATCGGGGTGGTATTGAAATGTGAAAAGAAAAGGCAGGTTACAGACTGCAGTGTTTGGCCTGTTTTGTTCCAGCTCCTTCTCAAGCTTTAGAAACAACCCACTGTGAAGATCAGAAATGGACAGATACAGGTTCCTGAAGAAAGGCTAATGCCCGAAACGTCAATTCTCCTGTTCCTTTGCTGCTGCCTGACCTGCTGCGCTTTTCCAGCAAACATTTTTCAGCTCTGATCTCCAGCATCTGCAGTCCTCACTTTCTCCTAATGGACAGATACTGTTCGGCAAATGAGGGAGAGTAAGACCGTGTGAAGTTCACATGTGTGTTCGTGTTTTTTGAACTTCATTTTTCAGGTTATCCTTTGTTCGTAAATTGGCGGGCTTTTCAAATTGTAAAAAAGCGGTTGATGATTTGGCGCCAGTATTTTCCGCCCTCCTCCCCATGCCCTCTCCGGATTGGGGAATGAGGCAGATATCTGATTGGGAATTGAAACAACAGTAGGAGGGGCTGGACAATGGGACCAATCAGAAATGGCCGCCCCACCATTCCTCCCGAAGGTATAAGAGGCCGCAATGTGGGCGGAGTGTAGCATTCTTTGTGAAAGTGCTTGTGAGATTGTTACTATGTCCGGAAGAGGAAAGGGCGGTGGGAAAGCTCGCGCCAAAGCGAAGTCTCGGTCGTCCCGGGCTGGCCTGCAGTTCCCGGTGGGCCGTGTTCACAGGCTCCTGAGAAAGGGTAACTATGCTGAGCGTGTGGGTGCCGGAGCGCCGGTCTATCTGGCTGCGGTGCTGGAGTATCTGACGGCTGAAATCCTGGAGCTGGCCGGCAACGCGGCCCGGGACAACAAGAAGACCCGCATCATCCCCAGGCACCTGCAGCTGGCCGTGCGCAACGACGAGGAGCTCAACAAGCTGCTGGGAGGGGTGACCATCGCTCAGGGCGGGGTGCTGCCTAATATCCAGGCCGTGCTGCTGCCCAAGAAAACCGCCGCTGGGGGCGCCGCTAAAAAGTGAAGACACCATTCTTGAATCTGACAACCCAAAGGCTCTTTTAAGAGCCACTCACAGTATCTGTGAAAGGAGCTGAATTCTCTGTCGGATTGAATTACTTTCCTTTTTATTTGTAGAGCCCTGGCCGTTGTACCTGACATCGCTACATTTTTATCTCCTTTTTATTGGATACTGTTACTGTCTGGGAGCAGAGGAAGATTCTATCATTGAATACGATTGTAAGAGTGTCTGGAACGACATTATTTCTCATTGCACGGTCACTGCTGCGTGATCAATGTTCTGAGTTTAGAATAGTGTCACGGGTGTTTCTGATCGGGTTTGGCTTCACATTTCCTTTAACTGCATCAATGAGAGCTGAATCCTGCCACTGTCTCTGCAACATACACCTCTACAGTTATCTGCTCGGTTCATATCTCCTCTTATTTTCGCCAGCCTCTGGAGAGAGAGCGTGTTCAATAGCAGTCAGTCACTTTTTACCGCAGGAGGGAATGCGGTAAAGTGAGATTGTGTGAAGTTTAGTTTCGCAATGGAAAAACCAATCAACGTGTACGTACTCATGCATTCTCCTCTATATAACCTCCTGCTCTTTCATACGTGATGGCGGGCATTTTCAAATTTGAAAATAAGCCGTTGGTCTCTTGGCGCCATTTTTTCCCCTTTCTCTCCTGCCTCCACCTCACCACAAACCATGTTATCGCAAAGGGAGTCAATGAGGAGATGGGGATTTTCCAGAAATATCTAACCCAATACCAAAATTTGATGTGAAAATCACTCTTCTAATTACTATATTTCCGCAATCCGTGAATGAAGATCTCATTAATTGCAAATTCACTGCCTCTGCCTTCCATTTTTGTTTCTAACTAACTTTCGATAGAAATACTGTACTAATCTCCCTAATCGCTTCGTGCTCTCTCTGAATGAGCAACCGAACTTGTATCCGCCGTGAAACATCTTAAAAGCTAACACAGTGTACATCGACAAAATTACAGAACCACATTTTATCAATACATTATTTCATCCAGATTATTACTGAGAAATATAAATACTGTAATATGTAAAAATGTCTTGGGTTCCGCAATAAATAAAAACAAATTATTACTCAAGGCACGGACAGCCAAGTACACATTGATATCATTACTGAGTCAGACAGGTATTCACGAGAAAGAGGACCGAAGGTTACGGGGAGCAGGCACAAGAATAAGTTTGAGAAAAATCAGCCATGATCGAATAGCAGAACAAGCTGGATGGGCAGAATGGCCTAATGCTGCCACTATATCTTACAATTACAAGTTACGATGCGATTCTTTACATGGAATAAAGAAAGGTTGCACAACAGTAGAATCTAGATTGGCCAAAAAGCCTCCTATCGACACTGTAGGAATACTTGCAATGTTAAAATCATTGGCCACGGTAAACAGCAACAAAGTGAACCGTCCACTCCGAATGCTCTCTGCCGTACCGCAGAACACGGTATTAGTACATTTTCGGAAGGGAAATAATTGTAAAAGTCGCGATAAACGCGAAATAACCGGCTACAGTAGCAATATCCCCGTTTTATGCGTTTTCCCCGCCCTCAGGTCTCCGCTCTCTATCCGAGGGTTTGGGTGGCTCTGAAAAGAGCCTTTGGGTTCGCTGGAAAAGGGTCGCTTTATCCTCAGCCGCCGAATCCATAGAGTGCGGCCCTGGCGTTTCAGAGCGTACACCACATCCATGGCGGTGACTGTCTTGCGCTTGGCGTGCTCAGTGTAGGTGACCGCATCCCTGATCACATTCTCCAGGAAAACCTTCAGCACCCCGCGGGTCTCCTCGTAGATCAAGCCCGAGATGCGCTTGACCCCGCCACGGCGAGCCAGGCGCCGGATGGCTGGTTTGGTAATGCCCTGGATGTTATCACGGAGCACTTTGCGGTGCCGCTTCGCTCCGCCTTTTCCCAGGCCTTTACCTCCTTTGCCTCTTCCAGACATAACGCTTTTTCACTCCAACCGCTGCCGAATGAGAGCAGAGCTGTCTCCGCTTCCTTTTTTATACAACCCGACCAGACCTGGCTGAGAAAGAGCTGACAGAGAGAGAGGCGGGTCCGGAGAGGAAACTGAGTGACAGACAGAGCAGGGAAATGGCTTTGATCATCCAGCTCCGCCTCCAGCTCACTCCAGCCCCAATTGTGTCTGGGACTGAACCTTCCCCCCCCCCCCGCGAAAGCTGAGGAGCGCATGCGTGAGGCCCTCCCCCAGCGCTGCCATTGAGGAGCATTTACTCAGTGAGTGCAAGAGGTTTGTTTGAAACAGACCGCAATGGAGAGATCAGCGCCCAGGGAAGCGAGGGAACAGCAGGCTCCTTCCAGCAGCACATCGGGATGGGAGCCTGGGACACAGAGGGGGCTCCGAGACCGGGATTGATTCGGGGTGAGTTCAGGGAGAACCGGGGGCTGTTTGTAAGAGGCCGAGCGGAGCAGGAACTGGTTGGAGTGAGCGGGCTTGGGCGGGAGAGGAAGAGGAAAAGGAAGAGGCCTTCTTCGGGCTGGGGGTGGGATGATTTTATGAACCTCCATTAAAGGTCCCTCTCCAGAGAAACCAGCTCCAGCCTATCTGCCTCTCCCTCTAGCTCAAATCCTCCAGCCCGGATGAAGCACATTTACATGGAGTTTGTCTGTGACTGAGAAATACAGAATTACTCCTTTACTGAATAGTTGACACATACAGAGATGATAATTCAATAATGTGAATTCCAAACAATCTCTGCAAAAGTCTGAGTTTTCCTCACTCCTAAATGACCTGCTAGTGGTAGCTGATGCGCTACTCACAACACCACCTTTCTGTAACCCACAGGCAAATTAACTTGATAAACTTCTGCCCATTTCTCATTAGCCTGAATATGTATGGTCCCCAGTTCCTCATTAAGACATTATTTTTAAAGATAATAACATGCAGGGATTCGGATTTTCTTTTCTTTATATGCCTTTTGATACAATTGCTTTAAATTTTCATCTTACTGCTGTAACTCAGTTAATTTATCTGAGCTAAAGATGTCTGCTTTGTCATCTATCTGTACCCCATTTGTCACAACCATCAGGTCCAACAGGGTCTCTGCTAAGTTCACTCCAACTTTCTTATCTGTACTCTTTGATCTCTCCTGTTTCAACTGGTGACTTTGTCACCACACAGTCATGACAAATCCCAGGGTATATGTCCAGCAATAATTCAGTTGCCTGAGTTTCCATTGGCTATTCAACCACAGTAGGCAGCACTCCTACAGATGAATCAACAATATCATTAGCAAGGACAAATTGTATTCCAGGAGCTGAGAGTTTGTCCAATACTCCTATCAAAATTTCTCCACTCTTCACTGGACACTGTAACCTCACTTCTCACAATTAAGCATTTCTTGTGTCAACAAGAATTCCTGTTACTAGTACCTTTTCTGGCAATAGTCCTTCAGAGGTGCATATCCCAATCTGTGATACTGAAAGATGAGGAGAGGATCTTTGTATCTCTTAATATTGCAACCACTTTACCTGGTCCTCCTGGCCTATGTGAGTAAACTTTACCTTCAGAGGTGGATGGTTTAAGAAGATCTGGCACCTCCGACCAGCTTGTACATTCTGGTGCAGCTTTCGAGCCTCCTCTGTGCTTTCTATTACCACTCCAACAAAATTCACTGCCTTATCCTGTTTCCTACATCCGGCTTCCCAATGCTTTTCCTGACCCACCAACACTGATTTAATGTGGCCTACTTTATTGTAGGGAAAACACCAGAGCTTTTTAACTTCTTTCCCCTTCAAGGGTTTCCTTTTTATCTTGTGATAAGTCATCCTTACGATCTTCACCGAGATCTATAATTTCTTTTCCATGTGAGGATTCCTCTTATCCTCAATTTCTATCCCTCATGGATTGAAATTGGTTTTGGAAGCCAAACTTTGATTTATTGACCAATTCATAACTGTCAGCCATTTCAGCTGTCAATCTTGTTGTTTTAACTCTCTGCTCTTCCATGTGAGCTTTCACTACTACAGGAAGTGAATCTTTGAACTCCCGTCTAAGTGCCAATTTCCAAAGTTCAAACCCTCTCTCTTCCTTTCCTTCCTATCCTTTTCTTTCTCTTCTCCATTTAATCATAATTCAAACGATTTCATTTTAGTTGCCCTTTGCTTGTCTTTTGCCTCTAACTCAAGTTGCTTCATTTTTCATTGAAAGTTAGCCATCTCTGAAGATGGTGTTTCCAACAAATTTAATGCTGAGCTACTCTATAATTATCTCTCCTTTCCTCATGGAAGGACGCGGCCTCAACCCCAGCTTGTCTGCTATTTCCAGCAGCTTACCCTTAATCACCTTTTGTAAAAACCAGAATCATTCTTCCACCCCCACAAAATTCTAGATGACTAAAAGAGCCATTGCTATCCCAAGCACTGTTTAAACCAACTGAATTCAAAACCCGGAACAAAAGACACTAACACCTACCACTCGCTGCCTTCGAGTCCAACAACCCTAATTCCAAATCGAAACTTCAGAACAAATCCTGCAAACTTTGCTAGTTGTTTTAAGCAGGTGTAACTCTGATATTCCAGGAGTGATGTCGCTGGTCAAACCACGTAGTTTTAAACATAACAGAACTGATTTACAAGATTACTGAATGAAACAAAGAGAACAGAACACTAAATAACCTATGCGAAAACCCAACAGATTATAACAACTTAACTATGGGATACAGGGTAATGTGGTGAATTGGATGCAAAGTTGGCTTAGTAAACAGGAAACAAATGGCAATGGTTGATGGCTGCTCTTGTGAATGGAAAGTTGTTTCAAGTGGTGCTCTGCATGGCTCAGTGTTGGGACCTCTGCTGTTTGTTTTATACATTAAGGATTTGGACTTGAATGTGGTGGATAAATTTGTGAAATTTGCAGGTGACACAAAAATTGGTCATGTGTGGAGGATAGCTGTAGGCTCCAAAACAATCATATATCGTTTGGAGTAGTGGGCACAAAAGTGACAGATGGAGTTCAGCTCTGATAAGTGTGAGGGAATGCATTTTGGGAAGTCAAACAGTAAATGGGCATAGACAATAAATGGGAATATAGTGAGAGATCTTGGTGTGCAAGTACACAGGTCCCGAAAGGTAGATGGGGTTGTAAAGAAGGCACGTGGAATGCTTTCCTTCATTGGCAGAGGGATGGAATACAAAAGTAGGAATATAACAATGAAACTGTATAAGGCACTGGTGAGGCTACAACTGGAGTATTGTGTGCAGTTGGGTCCCCACATCACTGGAAGGACGTCATTGCTCTGGAGAGTGTTGAGGAGATTTGAGAATGTTGCCAAGGCTGGTGAATTGTAGCTATCAGGAGAGATTGGAGAGGTTGTGGTTGTATTCCTTGGAACAGAGGTGCCATGATTAAGGAATACTAAATAGTGAGCTACTAATGAAGGAGCAGAACGCCGAAAGCTAGTACTTCCAAATAAACCTGTTGAACTATAATCTGGTGTTGTGTGATTTTTTTCTCTAAATAGTGAGAGGGAGAAATTAGAGGAACCTGTTTCCTTTGGCAGAGAGTTCAAACACCAGGGATCATTGATTCAAACTAAGCGGCTGTAGAATTAGATGATATGTGAGGAAAAATGTGTTTTATGCAGAGAGTGGTGGGTATCTGGAATTCGCTGCCTAATTTGCTGGTCATGATTCCAAAAGAGAGAGACTTAACAAACAATTCGGGACTTTTTCAATATATAATTTCGGTTACATCACACTGGAAACTTTTGCTATAAATTGTGTCTTACAATCTTACTCTCCACAATCACCTGATGAAGAAGCAGTGCTCCAAAAGCTAGTGCCTCCAAATAAACCTGTTGGACTATAACCTGGTGTTGAGTGATTTTTAACTTTGATTTGGTGGTGCATACAGAGACCCTAAACTCTTTTAAACAAAAATCCACGGAACTGCACCTCAAGTTCTGTAATCTACAAGGCTATGGGTTGTGGGAGGAGAAGGGGCATCTTTGGGTTGATATGGACGAGATGGGCTGAATAGCTCCCTCTGTGCTGTATTATTTTTATGATTTGATAGTTTTCAATCGGACCCTGCCAGTCTCTGTTCTGTGAATATGTAAACATATCGACCACATAATGTATGTTACAGTTTAATAACTACACTATCACATTCACAACTGACAGGTATAGACCAATAACTAAACTCACATATCCACATACCCACTTGCATCAGGTAGTCCCATTCACAGAGCTGTGTGGATGTTTAGTTTCTGGATCTCACTCAATTGGTCTTAGAATTTTAAGAAAAACTGGACAAGGAGCATCTCAGGGCAGGAGTGGAATCAGACCTGTGGTTCTGTTTAATTTGCTGGCTTTAAATTAAAAATCCTTAATGATGAGGAACTGAATGATTGGCAACATCAATGTAACACAGCTGATGTTGATTTACAGGAGGTATCTCTTCTGTCTTCCTCCAGGCAAATATTCAAAGGACCAAGACAATGTAATATTCCCTCGGTACAGAGCCAAGTGTGTCACCAGCTGCTTCGAACAAACAGCAGGTATGTTACTGCCATCAGAGTGAAGAACATCCTTTCCACAGTCAGAGTGGATTGAATCAGAGACAAATTGAGCTCCATTTCCAGACATGTTCAAAATCAAACACCACCGATGAAATGGAAGTTTCTATGTATTTAATCTATATTCTAAATGCATTCTATCCAGTTTCAATCAACTTAAATGAATCCTTATCCGAAATATACACTGCATTAAATCTGAAAATCGATCAGTACAGCACAGGAATGGGTCCTTCAGCCCATGAAGTTGTGCCGAACATGATTCCAAATGAAATTAATCCCTTCTGCCTGCCCTTGGTCCATAACCCTCCATTTCTTGCATATTCATTTGCTTACCTAAAAGTCCTTATCGTATCTGCATCTCCACCCCTGGAAGTGTGTTCCACGCCTACCACTCTCTATGTTTAAAAGAAACTGCTCCATATGTGTCCTTTGAACTTTCTCCATCTCACATTATATGCATGCCTCTTAGTTTTCGACATTTTAACTAATGGAAAAAGACTATGAGCATCAACCTTAACCATGCATCTCAATTTTAAAGACTTCTAGATATGAGTCCACCACACTGGACAAACAGGCAGAAAACTAGCCAGTAGGATACATGTACATCAACTAGCCACGAAAAGACATGACCCAATCTCACTAGTATCCTTACATACAGATGAGGAAGGACACAACTTTGACTGCGACAACATATCCATCCTAGGACAAGCCAAAGAGAGACATGAATGAGAACTTGTAGAAGCATGGCATTCCAACCAGAAATCCATCAACAAACACATTGACTTGGATCCCATTTACCACCCCTTGAGAAAAAGAACCAGAAATGACATCACCACCGGAAACTACAGAAACGTGACTGAGGAATGGACAGGACTGGCAGTTTAATGTTCCAGGATACAAATGCTACAAGAAGACAGAAAGGCAGGCAAGAGAGGAGGGGGAGTGGCATTTTTGATAAGGGATAGCATTACAGCTGTACTTAGGGAGGATATTCCTGGAAATACATCCGGGGAAGTTATTTAGGTGGAACTGAGAGATTAGAAAGGGATGATAACCTTATTGTATTGTATTATAGACCCCCTAATAGTCAGAGGGAAATTGAGAAACAAATTTGTAAGGAGATCTCAGTTATCTGTAAGAATAATAGGATGGTTATGGTAGGGGATTTTAACTTTCCAAACATAGACTGGGACTGCCATAGTGCTAAGGGTTTAGATGGAGAGGAATTTAAGTGTACTTGAAAAAAAACCAATTCTGATTCAGTATGTGGATGTACCTCCTGGAGAAGGTGCAAAACTTGACTTACTCTTGGGAAATAAGGCAGGACAGGTGACTGAGGTGTCAATGGGGGAGCAAGTTGGGGCCAGTAACCATAACTCTATTAGTTTTAAAATAGTGATGGAAAAGGATAGATCTAAAAGTTGAAGTTGAATTTCTAAATTGGAGGAAAGCCAATTTTGATGCCATTAGGCAAGAACTTCGGAAAGCTGACTGGGGGCAGATGTTCGCAGGTAAAGGGATGGCTGGAAAAATGGGAAGTCTTCAGAAATGAGACAACGAGAAAAAGTATATTCCTGTTCGGGTGAACGGGAAGGCTATTAGGTATAAGGAATGCTGGATGACTAAAGAAATTGAGAGTTTGGTTAAGAAAAAGAGGGAAGCATATGTCAAGTATAGACAGGATGAATCCTTGGAAGAGTATAAAGGCATTAGGAGTAGACTAACAGAGAAATCAGGAGTGTGATAAGATGACATGAGATAGCTTAGGCAAATAGAGTTAAGGAGAATCCAAAGGGTTTTTACAAATGCATTAAGGACAAAAGGGTAACCAGGGAGAGAATGGGGCCCCTCAAAGATCAGCAAGGTGGCCTTTGTGTGGAGATGGGGGAAGATACTAAATGAATATTTTTGCATCAGTATTTACTGTGGAAAAGCACGTGGAAGATATAGAACATAGGGAAATAGATGGTGACATCTTGAAAAATGTCCGTATTACTGTGTAGGAAGTGCTGGATGTCTTGAAATGTATAAAGGTGGATAAATCCCTAGAAACCCTAGAACTTTGTGGGAAGCTAGGGAAGTGATTGCTGGGCCTCTTACTGAGATATTTGTATAATTGATAGTCACAGGTGAGGTGCTGGAAGACTGGAGGTTGGCTAACGTGGTGCCACTGTTTAAGAAGGGTGGTAAGGATAAGTCAGGGAAGTACAGATCAGTGAGCCTGACGCTGGTGGTGGACAAGTTGTTGGAGGGAATCCGGAGGGACAGGATGTACATGTATTTGGGAAGGCAAGGACTGATAAGGGATAGTCAACATGGCTTTATGCCTGGGAAATCATGTTTCACAAACTTGATTGAATTTTTTGAAGAAGCAACAAAGCGGATTGATGAGGGCAGAGGGGTAGATGTGATCTATACGGACTTCAGTAAGGCGTTCGACACGGTTCCCCATGGGAGACTGGTGAACAAGGTTAAATCTCATGGAATACAGGGAGAACTAGCCATTTGGATACAGAACTAGCACAAAAGTAGAAGACAGAGAGTGGTGGTGGAAGGTTGTTTTTCAGACTGAAGATCTGTGACCAGTGGATTGCCACAAGGATCAGTGCTGGGTCCATTACTTTTCATCATTTATATAAATGATTTGGATGTGAGGATAAGAGGTATAGATAGTAAGTTTGCTGTTGACACCAAAATAGGAGGTGTAGTGAATAGCGAAGAAGGTTACTTCAGATTACAACTGGATCTTGATCAGATGAGCCAATGGGCTGAGAATTGGCAGATGGAGTTTAATTTAGATAAATCTGAGGTGCTGCATTTTGGGAAAGCAAATCTTAGGAGCACTTAAACACTTAATGGTAAGGTCCTAGGGAGTTTGCTGAACAAAGAGACCTTGGAGTGCAGGTAGATAGGATAATGAAGAAAGCGTTTGGTATGCTTTCCTTTATTGGTCAGAGTATTGAGTACAGGAGTTGGGAGGTCATGTTGCGGCTGAACAGGACGTTGGTTAGGCCACTATTGGAATATTGCGTGCAGTTCTGTTCTCCTTCCTATCAGAAAGATGTTGTGAAAAATGAAAGAGTTCAGAAAAGATTTACAAGAATGCTCCAGGGTTGGAGCATTTGAGCTATCGGGAGAGGTTGAATAGGCTAGGGCTATTTTTCCTGGAGCGTCAGAAGCTGAGGGGTGACCTTATAGAGTTTTACAAAATCATGAGAGGCATGGATAGGAAAAATAGACAAAGTCTTTTCCCTGGGGTGGGGGAGTCCAGAACTAGACTACATAGGTTTAGGGTGAGAGGGGAAAGATATAGAAGAGATCTAAGGAGCAACCTTTTCACTCAGAGGGTGGTACTTGTATGGAATGAGATGCCAGAGGAAGTGGTGGACACTAGTACAATTGCAACATTAAAAAGGCATCTGGATGGGTATATGAATAGGAAGTGTTTGGAGGGATATGGACCAGGTGCTGGCAGGTTAGATTGGGTTGGGATATCTGGTTGGCATGGACGAGTTGGACCGCAGAGTTCATTTCCGTGTTCTACATCTCTATGACTCGACATCACCACAGGAAATTATGTCACCTTTCCAAGAAAACCTAAACACCCAAATAGAAAACAGGCCATACCACTGGTGCTTCATCTGGAGGCTCCCTGATGATGTTACCAAGTATGGTGACAAAATGTCTGAAAACGAACCTTCCAGTTCAGTGAGCAAAGTTAGATCCAGAACCTCAACCTGAGCTATAAATCTTCTTAAACCTTTATAGACTTCTATTAAGTCTGCCCTCAGACTCTGCCACTCAGAAGAAAACTACCTGGGTATTTCTAGCTTCCCTTTATAGTTCATACCCTCTAATCTGGTCAACATTCTGGCAAACCTCTTCTGCACCCTCTCTAAATCCACATCTTTCCTGTAATGTGCCGACCACAACTGAATGCAGTACTCTTAAGATAAAAATCACACAACACCAGATTACAGTCCAACAGGTTCATTTGGAAGAACGAGCTTTCACAGCGCTGCTCGTTCATCAGGTAGCTCTGAAACAGGATCGTAAAACACAGAATTTATAGCAAAAGATTAGTGGCATGCAACTGAAATGATATATTTAACAAACCTAGATTACTGTTCAGTAATTCATCTTTTAGAATGGGTTGCAGTACATTAATATATAAATCCCAGAACTTGTTTAAAGTCACATTGTCAAGATCACTTAAGATTTTATTTTAGCTCAGAAAATGTATCAAAGGTGTGAGGTTAGAGTCATACTTTATCCCAATCTTAAGTAAGGCTGGTTCTAATTCCAAAGTGGGAATTTATAAAATATTACATGGATTGACTGCAGATTGAGCAAAACAGAATGTATCTGCAAATATAATTCTGCAAATGCAAATTCACCCCAGTCACTTATATGTGACTACATGTGAGAGTGTGTGCATATGTGTGTGAATGCACCTGAGAATGTGTGTGTGCATGCTTGGTAAACTGTGTATGTGTGAGTGTGATGGAGTATAAACCTGTGAGAGGGTGTGTGTGTGTATATATGTGTGTGGAGGAGAGCGGGTCTGCGTGAGTGCGAGCATGTGAGAGAGTGTTCAGTTTATTGGAGACACCTGTAGTGTGACAGGAACCCTAGGTCCCAATTGAGGCCGTCCTCATGGGTTCTGAACTTTAAAATGGATATAACATTACAATCGAGGTGAACAAAGACGATGCTGGTAGCTTGAACAACCATATATGAAGTAGATAGTGAGTACAGGTATTGAAGGAAACATTTCAGCTATCAGTAACTGAGAAGGATAGAGTTAATCTTTTGTCACAATACTCTAAGTACGGCCTAACCAAAGTCTTATAAAGCTGCAAATGACATCCTGACTCAATTCTCCGACCAATAAGGCAAGCATGCCAAATGTCGTCCTCGAGATACCACCCTATCTACTTGTGTGGCCACGTTCAGGGAGCTATAGACTTGAACCCCAAGATCCTTCTGTATGTCAAAGATGTTCATTGTCCAGCCACTAACTGTATACTTTTCCTTAACATTTGATCTCCCAAAGTCCAGCATCTTACACTGTGTCAGATTAAATTCAATCTGCCATTTCTCCGCCCATATCTGCGACATCACTTATCACAGCTGAGGATATAAAGTGCCCAGCAGCGCCTGATAAAGTCTACTATACATGCAAGCGCACACAATGTAAAAATAAACAGACTGAAATACAATACAATTAGACATCATTGAAAAGAGTTTATTTACAGAGTTTGTGCTACACTCAGACAAAACCACAACTGAACATAGGTGATTGAGATCTAGTAAATCTCCAATGAACCCTCTCCAGAGCTTGAGGATCTTTCTTGAAATAATGTGCCCAGAACTGAACACAAAAATGTGATCTGACCAACCAAGGACTACAGTTATTAAAAGTCAGATGCTTACATAACTGATGTCAAATTGTCCTTTCCATATAGACACTGGCAATGAGTGGATGAAGTTCACATTCCCAACAATTACTGCAGAATTGATACATAAAAGAATGTCCTAGTCCAGATACAATGAGCTGAATGATCTGCTTCTGAGCTGTACCATATCAGTGATTCTGATTTTGGTGAGAAAGGGATGACATGCTGCTGTATTGCATATTGGTATTAAAAAATCATACAAAAATGGACTGACATGCAGAATAAATCTTTCACAAAAAAATGCCAACAAGTCTGAGTACAAATTCAAACTAAATGTCTGTGATACCACAGATCCTAGACTCTCTACCCCAAACAGGAAATGTGTGACCATAATTCAGAATGGTTCTCTGAATAAAGCAGTTTCCCTTCTGCCATCGCCCTTTCTCCTCTCTCACCCACCCACCCCCACAGACTGACAGTCAACTCAGAAATCACAAAATGCAGAAAAGATTAAGACCCAGTCTCAACACCTTCATAACAACTATCACACAGACACAGAATATTACTGGCTTCCACTTAGATACAAAAGAGTAGAAATGGATAAGTACAGGCTGATAACTACACACACATTCATGTTGCAGAAACAGATAAACAAATGATGACGACACAGTTTCTGCAATGCAAATGTGTGACTATTAATCTCCATATGAGCATTTCAGTAACTGTCAGGGCCAGATTAATAACTACATTCTCATTCACAAAGCTAAAACTGACAGGAACAGAGTGATAACTACACGCCCAGTTTCACAGCATAAACTGACAAGTACAGTGTGATAACGACACTCTCATATTCACAGAGCAGAATCTCACAGATACATATTGGTACCTGCAATGTTCACATTGACCAAACAGGAGCTGACAGGTAGAAATCGATAAGTAAATTCACATATTGACAAGGCAGAGATTGAGAGGCAAACATTGGTAACTGCATTCACATTTTGACATAGGGGAAAATGACGTACAGTTTAATATCGACAGTCTCAAAACATAGCAGGGACAAACCAGTAAATACACTCACACATTCACAACGGGCAAATACAGGCCAATATTGACTGTCTCAATTCACAGAGCAGGAACAGACTGGTTCACATAGCGGTAACGGTTAGGTAGAGATTAATATTTACATGCACATAAAAGAAACTGACAAGTACACGTTGAAAACTACATTGTTATATAAATGATTAGGAGTTGGGTGTTGAGGATATAATCTCTAAATTCGCAGTTGATACTAACCCAGGGAGAAGAGTGAATTGTGAGGATGATGCTGAGTGACTTCACAGGTAGATGACAAGTTGGCCAAATGGGCAGAAACTTGGCAGATGAATTCCAATGCAGAGAAATGTAATGAAATGCATTTTGCTAACAGAAACACAAAGCAACACATTGTCAATTGTACATCATTGAGGGGAGCATTGGAACAGAGGTACCTCGGGGTTCATGTGTATCATTCTCTGAAGGTGGTCAGGCAAGCTGAAACCTTTGTGACGAAGGTGTATAAATAGAGGCATTCAGTATAAAACTGAGGAAGTGATGCTATACCTCTACAAATCATTGGTCAGACCACATTTCAGTTCTATTTAAGGAAGGATCTTCAAGCTCTGGAGAAGGTTCACAGGAGATTGACTAGAATGATAGCAGGAATGAAGGATTTTACTTACAAGGAATGATTAGGCTCCTTCTCCTTGGAGCAGAGAAGATTAAGAGAGGGGTTATGAAGAATTTTGACAGGGGAAACAAGAATTTTTTTTACCATTACTTGGTATGTCAGTAACTAGGGGTCACAATTTCAACACTGTCAGCAAGAGAGCTAGGAGTGACATGGAGAGAAATGTCTTTACTCAGAGTTGTTAGGATTTGGATTGTGCAGCCTGGGATCGTGGTGGAGGTAGATTCCATATGAGGTATGAAAGGAGAGCTGGATGTGTATTAACAGTGATGAAGTTGGAGGGCAATGAAGATAGAGCTGGTGAACGACCCTGCCTTGAATTATTTCCAGCTCACCACAATTTAAATAAAAGATACAGAGTACATCTGCCTTGACCCATTCGCCAGGAGATCAAATGGATGCTCAAGTTAGGAAAGGTCACCATAACATCTCAAATCTCTGCCATCAACAGTTAGATCGTGTTAGCGGTATAAATTGACCCCCCGAGAGCTCGGGTAGAGACCATTATTCAGATGGGTTCTCAAGACAAGTCCATCTTTCGAACTGATATCTTGTTGAGTGAATTGTGACAAAGCCTAGCCGAGTTGCAGAAACATGACTTTGCTATGCCTTCTCTTCCATTTCCTCCCTATTTGTTGGAAGGTAGATTTGCTGTTGAAAAACTTGAGAAGCTTCACAGGCTTTCTTCTGTGCAGTCTCATATTGTCCGTACAAAGTTGACATAAATTTTTCCCTCTTCATCTTGACCTGGTTCCTCATACCCTCCTGTATCTGTGTTCCGCAGGCTGGCGTAAGTAATGCAGGGTGGTCGCTGTTCTGCTTGGTCAGCCTGAAAACAGGTCAACACAGAAATGTAGTAGATAGGAGCAGGACTAAAATTGGTAGCATTTTGGACAAAGAAGAAGCTTATCTAAGAACATAATGGACATTTTATCAACTAGGCCAGTGGGTAAAGGAATGGCAGGTGACATTTAATTTAGATAAATGCGACGTATTGCATTTTGATAAGACAAACCAGGGCAGGATGTACACTGTTCATAGTACAAGTCTGGGGAGTGTTTCCGAACAGAGAGGCCTTGGGGTGCAGTTCGATTGTTCCTTGAATATGGCATTGCAGCTAGACATGGTGCAGAAGGTGGTGTTTGGCATGATCACTTTCATTGGTCAGAGCACTGACGACAGGAGTTGGGGCATCACGTTACAGCTGTACAGGATGTTGGTGAGGCCACTTTTGGAATACTATGTGCAATTCTGGTCGGCCTGCTGTAGAAATTTCTTCAGCTAATAAAGATACGGAAAAGATTGACAAAGATGTTACCAACATTGCAGGGTTTGAATTATGAGGAGAAGCTGCATGAGCTGGGAGCTTTTCTCTCCTGGAGCATCAGAGTCTGAGAGGTGACCTTATGGAGGTTATAAAATCACAAGGGGCATAGATAAGGTAAATAGGTATGGTCTTTTCCCAAGGTAGGGGTATCCAAAACTAGTGGGCATAGGTTTAAGGTTAGAGGGGAAAGACGTGAGAGGCAAATTTTTCACACAGAGGGCAGTGCGTATACGGTATGAGCTGCTGCCAGGGGAAGTGGGAGAGACAGATATTTCAAAGACATTTGGAAAGGTACATGGATAAGAAAAGTTTAGAGAGATATGGGCCAAATGCAGATAAATGGGACTAGTTGAGTTTGGGAAACTTGGTCAGCATGGGCGAGTTGGGCCAAAGGGACTATTTCCATGCTGTGTGACTCTATGAAAATGGATGAGAATAACAAACTTTGCCTGAAAGATAATCAGAGTGTACAGGAGGAGCTGTGAATACCTGGGGTCATTATACAGACCAACTTCTCTTGGCAAAGCATGTGATTGGAGCAAGCCTAAAATTGACCCTGACAAATGTTATTTCTCTGTACTCTGAATAGGATGTGGCCATCTCTGCCAAAGTCGGAAGTGGATGCAATTCCGAAATGTCCTTGAACCAATCGACTTGCTCAGCCAGAAGGCAGTGAAGAGTTTGCAAAGGATTAGGATTCACATGCAGAGCAGAGTGGGTAAGGAGGTCAGATTTCATTCCCTGAAGGACCATCACAGACAGGAACAGGAGGCGGCCATTTGGTCCCTCGAGCCTGCTCAGCCATTAGTGTTGTGGCTGATGCACCATTCCTCACGTTCACTTTCCTGCACTTAACATGTCATCCTCAATTCCCCGACTGATCAGGAACCTACCTACCCCAGCTATAAACCTGTTCCCTGTCCCCACACACAGCTCTCTGCGGCAAGGAGTTCCAAGACTCTCAACCCTCTCAGAGAAGAAATTCCTCCTCACCTCAGTCTTCAATTTTGAACCAGATGGTTGTTTGTTCCTGACAACAGTCATCATTAGAGTCTTAACTCCAGATCTGTTTTTGTTTCAAATCGAATTCCAGATCCACCACCTGCCACAGCAAGTTTCAAATTCACATCTGCAGAGCTCCCTGGGGAGCTGAAAACATAGGATTTTGCTTCCCCATTATTTCAGAAACATGAAAGTGAATCTCATCAAAATTGAGACCGGAATAAATTGCCCCACACCGTTGAGCTAAACATTAATGTCCCCAAGATCTGTACAGTGTGCAAAGAGACCATTCAGCCCATCCAGTCTGTCCCAAGCCAGTGAAAAGGATCCCACCCAGACCCCGGCCCTAGTCCAATAACCCTGCATTAACCATGGCCATTTCCCCTAACCTGCACTTCATAGAATCCTGCAGCGTGGAAGCAGGCCTTTCAGCCCATCGGGTCCATATCATGACCCACTGAATAGCATCCAACCCAGACCCACCACAAAAAAAACCTCTCCAATCACTGTAACCCTGCATTTCCCATGACTATCCCTTCTAGCCTGCGTAACTCTCATACTATGGGCAACTTAGCATGGCCAATCCACCTAAACTGCACATTTTTGGACTGTGGGAGGAAACCGGAGCACCCGGAGAAAACCCACGGAGAGGAGGGGAGAATGTCTATTGGGAGTTTGCACAATCACCCGAGGCTGGAATTGTTCCTGTGTTCCTGGCACTGTGAGGTAGCAATGCTAACCACTGAACCACTGTGCCACCCAATGTTTTTGCCACTGGCCATGTAAGGGTTGGTTAGCTCAGTTGATTCTATAGTTGGTTTACAATGTATAGTCACATTGACAGCATGCGGTTCAATTACTGCTCTGGTTGAGGTTGCTGTGAACGATCATTCCCTGTGCCTTAGATGTGGTGACCCTCGGGTTAAACCATAAAACAGTTGTTGCTTTTTCTCTCTTTGTCTCCCTTACACCTCCTTCTCCCTCTCTCTAATGAGACAATGGTGACTTTACATTAACTGCCTGCTAAAAACGTAACTTTGCTGGTTAAAAATTAACTGCCCTCCTTTTCACTACAAAATAACTTACGGGTTTCCTTCCTGCTGCACCATTAGAGTGACCTGTAAATAAAAGAAAAGACATATCCAACGGTACATATCTAAATGAATTGTGAGAGGATGCACAGGGAGATTTACCAGATGAGAGTTTCAGTGATTGAGAGAAATTGGACAGATTGGGGTAGTTGTCCTTACAGCTGAGTGGATTGAAAGAGAGGGATGTATAAAACGATGAGGGGTGAAGATAGGGTAGACAGGAAGAAATCTCCACCCCTGCCTTGACAGAGGTGGGGTGAGGGGTATAGATTGAAGATAAGGGCCAGGAGGTTTCAAAGGGATGTGAGGAAAATCTTGTTCACCCAGAGGGCGGTGGAGAATCTGGAAGTCACTGTCTGTAAGGGTGGGAGAAACAGAAACCATCATCACATTGAAGGAGGATTTAGATGAGCACTCCGGATACCAAGGCTATGGAGCCTAGTGCTGGGGAAATGGGATTAGAGGTGGTTGTTTCTGACTGGCACAGACTCAATGGAGTCTTTTTTCTGGGCTGTAGACCTCTCGGAAATTATGACTAAGTCACCTTGAGATGTGTATTCTACATCCAAGATACCATCTAATATAATTTTGTACATTTCATGTTCAGAGATGAGGAGTTTGTCTTCAAAAGAGAGATTGAGCAGTTAAGGCCAATATGCTCTGGAGTTTAGAGGAATGAGGGGAGTTCCAACTGAGGGAAATAGGGTGGTAAAGGAGGTGAGATTGACAAAGGAGACGGAGAGGATGTTTCCTCACATGTGACAATTTAGAATGAGAGGGTCATTGTTTCAGGAGAAGGGGGTGGGGCAGATTGAAAAGATGTTGAGAAATGGCTTCTCTCCAAGGCAGAGGGGGTGGGAATATCTGAGAATTCATCTCCCATTGTGTGTGTGGGGGGGGGGGGGGGGGGGGGGGCATGTCGGGACACTGAATAAATTAAAGGAAGGGACAGACAGATTGACAATCAGTGAGGGGTTAAAGGGAGTGGGGGCAGGAAATTGGAATTGAGGCAGGGATGAGATCAGTCGCAGCCATAAAGAAAGAGGGAAGCTGGCTCCTGAGGGCTCCTCGTCCGTATGTTCTATTGGTCGTCCAGCTGCCTGAACACTTTTTAGAGTGGGTGGCTCATAGTACATGCTCAGAAAGCTCTGAATCTGAAGGCCTAAACTGTGTGATGTGTCACAGGCCATTAGTCACTTAGTAACCAAGACCATAAGAGAGAGCAGCCATTCAGCCCATCAAGTCTGCTCCGTTATGGCTGATATGTTTGTTAACCCCATTCTCATGCTTTCTCTCTGTAATGGTTCATCATCCTACTGATCAAGAATCTATCTATCTATCTATCTCTGTCTTAAAGACATAATGACAGCTGTCTGCAGTAATGAGTTCCACAGATTCCCCACTGTCTGGCTGAAGAAATTCCTCCTCATCTCAGTTCTAAAGGGAGTTCCCTTCATTCTGAGGCTGTGCCTTCGGGTCCTAGTCTCTCCTACTCATGGAAACATATTCTCCATGTCCACTCTATCCCGGCCGTTCAGTATTCTCCCAGTTTCAATCAGATTCACCCTCACCCTTCTAAACTCCACTGAATCCAGACTCAAGGAGTCCTCAACCTCTCCTCATATGATAAATTCTTCATTCCTGTGATTTTTCTTGTAAACCCCCTCTGAACTTCCTCCAAGTTCAGCACATTCTTCCTTAGATAGGGGGCCCAAAACTGCTCTCAAATGTTCCAAATGTGGTCTGACCAGAGCCTAATACAGCCTCAGCAGTACATCCCTGCTCTTGTATTCTACACCTCACAAAATGAATGCTGACATTCCATTTGCCTTCCTAACTGTCAACTGAACCTGCCTGTTAACCTGAAAATAAGAGATCAGAGTGGTGCTGGAAAAGCACAGCAGGTCAGGCAGCATCCAAGGAGCAGGAAAATTGATGTTTCGGGCAAAAGCCCTTCATCAGGTTTCTGGCATCTTCTGTCCTCACTTTTGCCCAACCTGAAAGGAATCCTGAACTCAGACTCCGAAGTCCTTTTGTTCTTCAGATTTCTGAACCCTTTCCCCATTTCAAAAACTGTCTCTGTCTCTGTTCTTCCCACTTTCCCACATTGTATTCCATCAGCCATTTTGTTGCCCACTCTCCCAGCCTGTCCAAATCCTTCTGCAGCCTCCCTGCTTCCTCAACACTAGCTGTCCTTCCACCTATCGTTGTGTCACCAAAGAAACACTCAGGGAAATGAAATGGCAATGCTCCTCATGTGAATGATGCTAGACCCAGAGCGAATGGCTCCTTGCCCCTAAGACCAAGGCCAGAAAGGACCACTCTCAGACATTAAGCTGTTGTACTGGGGCAATCAATAGAATGATGTCCCAGGCTTAAATGTAGGCATCCCCTCAAAACAAGATGAAAGGAAAAGTAATTAATCATCAATGTAGCATTCCTTCTTCCAATTCACATTGCCCTATTGTTAATTTAGTTGACATAGATGAAACATGTCTATGATTTAATTGATTGCAAACACTATTGATTATTAATAAATTCAACTGATGTAAAAAGATTCAAAACATTTGGGTAGATCATCACTCCATGCTATAAGCAAAGGAAACATTAGGGTCACAGAGATGTACAGCATGGAAACAGACCCTTCGGTCCAACTCGTCCATGCCGAGAAGATATCCTAACCCAATCTAGCTCCACCTGACAGCACCCGGCCCATATCCCTCCAAACCCTTCCTATTCATATACCCATCCAGATGCCTTTTAAATGTAGCAATTGTACTAGCCTCCACCATTTCCTCTGGCAGCTCATTCCATACACGTACCACCCTCTGCGTGAAAAAGTTGTCCTTTAGTCCTCTTTTAAATCCTTCCCCTCTCACCCTCCACCCCAGGGAAAAGACTTTATCTATTTATCCTATCCATGCCTCTCATGATTTTATGAACCTCTATGAGGTCACCCTAGAGCCTCCAACACTGTAGAGAAAATAGCCCTAGTCTATTCAACCTTTCCATATAGCTCAAATCCTCCAACCAGAATTGCAAGCAATGTTCCAAAAGTGGGCGAATTAATGTCCTGTACAGCCGCAACATGACCTCCCAGCTCCTGTACTCAATACTCTGACCAATAAAGCAAAGCATACCAAATGCCTTCTTCACTATCCTATCTACCTGTGATTCCACTTTTAAGGAGCTATGAGCCTGCATTCCAAGGTCTCTTTGTTCAGCAACACTCCCTAGGACCTTACCATTAAGTGTATAAGTCCTGCTAAGATTTGTTTTTCCAAAATGCAACACCTCACATTTATCCTTCTCAGCCCATTGGCACATCTGATCAACATCCCGTTGTAATCTGAGGTAACCTCCTTCGCTGTCCACTACACTTCAGTTTTGGTGTTATCCGCAAACTTACTAACTGAAGAAGGGCTTATGCCCAAAACGTCGATTCTCCTGCTCCTCGGATGCTGCCTGGCCTGCTGTGTTTTTCCAGCACCACATTTTTCAACTCTGGTCTCCAGGATCTGCAGTCCTCACTTTCTCCTAGTTGATCTTAACCTACTGCGAATCCTCTTGCAAGGATGCCTACCTTGAAGAAGCTCTCCTCCCTCTCTCTACAAGGATCTCAGATGAGTCCTTCCCCCCAGGTCATCTCCTCTGCCCTGAAGCTCTTCAGACTCGCTATCACAGCCACATCTCTTTCCTCAGCACCTGCCTATGGAACCGACTGACCCCGCATGGACTCCGGACTACATTCAGACCAACACAATTTGGACCCAACCAGGACAACCTGTACCTGCAACAAATCCGAAGCCTCCATGAAACAGACCTCCCTCCGGATCCTCCGCTCCAAGCGCGCAGCCATGCGCCGCTACCTACACTTCCTGCAGTCAGCCCTGCCCCAGCTCAGGACAACACTCTTGCAAAGGACCTTTGCTGTTCTTCATCCTCAGAAGAATTCATACACTGAACAAACGCTTTTTCTTAGCCATATCGAACATCAAAGAAAGTAAGTACGAAAACTTTCATGTACTCACCCTCACACTCCGGATTCCTCGACCGTTCCTGAACCTTCTTGCGACCTCTGGAACCGCTCAGGCGCCATTGCCCACACAGCTGCTGCAGCCACCATTGCCGCGGCGAACGGTGACGTCACTTCCGCCCCCACCACCGCACAGACAACAGCCACCACCGACCATGCAACCTCTGCGATCGCTGCCCAGACAACCGCCTCCATGATTGCTAGGAAGACCATCGCCGACAGATACGCGGCCGCCGCGGGATCCATGGCTACCGGGACCAGCGCCATTTCTGCCCGGCACGCCACTTCCGCCCCCGGAGCTGCCGTTGCCGCAGCCACTTCTGCTCTCAGTGACGTCACTCACCTGCTCAAGGACCACAATGCACGCTACGCCACTCCCACATCAACCAACTCCGCCCCCACGACCAACTCCAGCCCCACACCAGGTCCTAGCTCCCAGCCCTACCGTATTTTCACCATCCCTCCAAACCTCCCCCTAAGGATGAAAGATCAGTCCTCAGCAGAGGCCTCGCCTTCATCCCCCTATGCTCTGGATCAATGAGTTCGACACGCGGCTAGACAAAAAGATTTCTGAAGAAGCGCTTATGCCCGAAACGTCAAATCTCCTGCTCCTCGGATGCTGCCTGGCCTGCTGTGTTTTTCCAGCACCACATTTTTCAACTCTGGTTTCCAGTATCTGCAGTCCTCACTTTCTCCTAGTTAAACTTACTAACTGTACCTCTTCTGCTCACATCCAAATCATTTATATAAATGATAAAAAGTAGTGGACCCAGCACCGATCCTTGTGGCACTCCACTGGTCACAGGCCTCCAGTCTGAAAACCAACCTTCCATCACTACCCTCCGTTTACTACCTTTGAACCAGTTCTGTATCCAAATGGCTAGTTCTCCCTGTATTCCACGAGATCTAACCTTGCTAACCAGTCCCCCATGGGGAACCTTGTCGAATGCCTTACTGAAGTCTGTATTTATCACATCTACCGCTCTACCCTCATCAATCCTCTTTGTTACTTCTTCAAACAACTCAATCATGTTTCTGAGACATGATTTCCCACACACAAAGCCATGTTGACTATCTGTAATTAGTCCTTGCCTTTCCAAATATATGTACATCCTGTTCCTCAGGATTCCTTCCAACAACTTGCCCACCACCGATGTCAGACTCACTGGTCTATAGTTCCCTGGTTTGTCCTTACCACCTTTCTTAAACAGTGGCACTACCTTAGCCAACCTCCTAGTCTTCCGGCACCTCATCTGTGACTATCAATGTTCAAATATCTCAGCAAGAGGCCTAGCAATCACTTCCCGAGCTTCCCACAGGGTTCTAGGGTACACCTGATCAGGTCCTGGGGATTTCTCCACTTTTATGCGTTTCATGTCATCCAGCACTTCCTCCTCTCTAAGATGGACATTTTTTAAAATGTCACCATCTATTTCCGTACATTCGAGACCTTCCATGTCCTTTTCCATCGTAAATACTGATGCAAAATACTCGTTTAGTATCTCCCCCATCTCCTGCGGTTCCACCCAAAGGCCACCTTGCTGATCTTTGAGGGGCCCTATTCTCTCACTAGTAACCCCTTTTTGTCCTTAAAGTATTTGTAAAACCCCTTTGGATCTCCTTAATTCTATTTGCCAAAGCTATCTCATGTCCCCTTCTTCCCCTCCTGATTTCTCTCTCAAGTATATTCCTACTTCCTTCATACTCTCCTAAGGATTCTCTCGATCTATCCTTCTATAACTTATATATGCTTCCTTCCTTTTCTTAACCAAACCTTCAATTTCTTTAGTCATCCAGCATTCCCTATACCTACCAGTCTTTCCTTTCACCCTGACAGGAATATACTTTCTCTGGATTCTCATTATCTCATTTCTGAAGACTTCCTATTTTCCAGCCTTCCCATTACCTGCGAACATCTGCGCCCAATCAGCTTTTGTAAGTTCTTGCCTAATACCATCAAAATTGGCCTTTCTCACTTGCGATGTTTAAAAGTGGCTGGGTTTTAGAGGGTTAAGGTAAACTTGAGAAAATCTCCCACTTTCACTGAACCAGAAATGTTATGAAAGTTTACATACTGTATCCTTTACCAGCGTTTCTTATTTTTGAGATGGTGGAAACTGAGTACACCAAACCCCTATCCATTTTGGAGTCATCTATAGTCAAGAAACAATAAGCAAAGGGAACCGAAAGGTTAGAGATCAGAATGTTAAACCAACAGCAAACAATGCCTCAAACTTAAATATGGAGCGACAATTAAGGTCACAGCCCCAACCCAGCATGAATATAAACCTAAGCTCTTAGCTATATATATCGACCGTTTCAAAGCAGTTCGCAAACCAGGTGACTCAATAACATCGAATGTGTATTTTGCATCAACATTCACTGCAAAGTTTGTGCCCACCCTCCCAGAACAAGCTCACATAGAGAAGGTGGAGGCCCCAGGGTAATTTACAATTTTTTTTGTTACTATTACTCACTCATGTCACATGGGCATCACTGCTGGGCCCAGCATTTATTGCCCAACTCATCCCTAGTTGCCCCCTTGAGAAGGTAGCGATGAGTTGCTTTCTTGAACTGCTGCAGTCCATGTGCTGTAGATAGACACACATTGCCCTGACGGAGGGAATACCAGGATTTTGACCCAATGACCCTGAAAGAACAGTGTTATATTTCCATGTCAGGACACTGATCGGCCAGAAGGGGAACTTGTAGATGGTGGGTGTTCCCATGTATCTGCTGTACTTGTCCTTCTAGATGGAAGTGGTTGTGCTTTTGAAGGTGCTGCCTGAGGATCTTTGGTGTATTTCTGCAGTCCATCTTGTAGATGGTACACACTGCTGCTACTGAGCATGGCTAGTCGAGGGAGTGGATGTTTGTGGATGTTGTTCCAACCAAGTGGAGCTGCTTTGTCCCACGATCATGTCAAGCTTTTCAAGTGTTGTTGGAGCTGCAACTAATCAGGCAAAGTGGGAGCATTCCATCTCACTTCTGACTTGAGACTGAGGTAGTTGGAATGGCTCAATCATATATAAAATCTTTCCTGATTGAGCCAGATTATATACATATATATATCCCTCTAAGGAATAAAATAATGAAATTACGATGCATCAATATTGTTCTGTCTTCCTCCGATGGACTCCAGGGTCTACCCTACAAATTCCAAGTTGAGTCATACCCATCGCACACAGCCTCCCTCAGATATACAGAAAACCTTTGATTTTCCACCCTTTAATAATAATTCTCAGAGTACACGCCCTTGGTTGAGAATCTCAAGGTTTGTAAACCAAATGAATAGTTGCCATCGTGTGCCCGTGTTCTTTACTGAACAGTACACGGCCCCAGCAAAAAAAGGATCAAAAGAAAAGATGGAAAGGTGTTTTACAGTAAACAGTCAGTCCCCAGGTGGCAAATAATATCTGTCCCTGCTGAGTTTCTCCTACAATTTCTGTATTTCCTTTTATTTCTGTCATTGGAACATAGAACATAGAACAATACAGCACAGAACAGGCCCTTCGGCCCACGATGTTGTGCCAACATTTGTCCTAGCTTAAGCACCCATCCATGTACCTATCCAATTGCCGCTTAAAGGTCACCAAAGATTCTGACTCTACCACTCCCACAGGCAGCACATTCCATGCCCCCACCACTCTCTGGGTAAAGAACCCACCCCTGACATCTCCCCTATACCTTCCACCCTTCACCTTAAATTTATGTCCCCTTGTAACACACTGTTTTACCCGGGGAAAAAGATTCTGACTGTCTACTCTATCTATTCCTCTGATCATCTTATAAACCTCTATCAAGTCACCCCTCATCCTTCGCCGTTCCAACGAGAAAAGGCCTAGCACTCTCAACCTATCCTCGTACGACCTATTCTCCATTCCAGGCAACATCCTGGTAAATCTTCTCTGCACCCTCTCCAAAGCTTCCACATCTTTCCTAAAGTGAGGCGACCAGAACTGCACACAGTACTCCAAATGTGGCCTAACCAAAGTCCTGTACAGTTGCAACATCACTTCACGACTCTTAAATTCAATCCCTCTGCTAATGAATGCTAATACACCATAGGCCTTCTTACAAGCTCTATCCACCTGAGTGGCAACTTTCAAAGACCTATGAACATAGACCCCAAGATCCCTCTGTTCCTCCACCTCACTAAGAACCCTACCGTTAACCCTGTATTCCACATTCTTGTTTGTCTTTCCAAAATGGACAACCTCACACTTGGCAGGGTTGAACTCCATCTGCCACTCCTCAGCCCAGCTCTGCATCATATCCAAGTCCCTTTGCAGCCGACAAGAGCCCTCCTCACTATCCACAACTCCACTAATCTTTGTATCGTCTGCAAATTTACTGACCCACCCTTCGACTCCCTCATCCAAGTCATTAATAAAAATTATGAACAGCAGAGGACCCAGAATGATCTCTGCGGAACTTCACTTGTAACTGGGCTCCAGGCTGAATATTTACCATCTACCACCACTCTCTGACTTGGACCGGTTAGCCAGTTTTCTATCCAATTGGCCAAATTTCCCTCTATCCCATGCCTCCTGACTTTCCGCATAAGCCTACCATGGGGAACCTTATCAAATGCCTTACTAAAATCCATGTATACTACATCCACTGTTCTACCCTCATCCACATGCTTGGTCACCTCCTCAAAGAATTCAATCAGACTTGTAAGGCAAGACCTACCCTTCACAAATCCGTGCTGGCTATCCCTAATCAAGCAGTGCCTTTCCAGACACTCATAAATCCTATCCCTCAGTACCCTTTCCATTACTTTACCTACCACCGAAGTAAGACTAACTGGCCTGTAATTCCTGGGGTTATCCCTATTCCCTTTTTTGAACAGGGGCACAACATTCTCCACTCTCCAGTCCCCTGGTACCACCCCCGTTGACAGTGAAGATGAAAAGATCATTGCCAACGGTACTGCAATTTCCTCTCTTGCTTCCCACATAATCCTAGGATATATCCCATCAGGCCCGGGGGACTTGTCTATCCTCAAGTTGTTCAAAATATCCAACACATATTCCTTCCTAACATGTATCTCCTCTAGCTTACCAGTCCGTTTCATACTCTCCTCTTCAACAATACGGTTCCTCTCATTCGTAAATACTGAAGAAAAGTACTCATTCAAGACCTCTCCTATCTCTTCCGACTCAATACACAGTCTCCCACTACTGTCCTTGATCGGACCTACCCTTGTTCTCGTCATTCTCATGTTTCTCACATACGCATAAAATGCCTTTGGGTTATCCTTGATCCTATCCGCCAAAGATTTTTCATGCCCTCTCTTACTCTCCTAATCCCTTTATTCAGGTCCCTTCTGGCTATCCTGTATCCCTCCACTGCTCTGTCTGAACCCTGTTTCCTCAACCTTATGTAAGCCTCCTTCTTCCTCTTTACAAGACATTCAACCTCCCTCGTCAACCAAGGTTCCCTCACACGACCATTTCTTTCCTGCCTGACCGGTACATACATATCAAGGACACGTCGTATCTGTTCCTTGAAAAAGTTCCACATTTCCACGACATCCTTCCCCGACAGCCTATGCTCCCAACTTATGCTCCTCAGATCCTGTCTTACAGCATCTTAATTACCCTTCCCCCAATTGTAAAACCTACCCTGTTGCACGCACCTATCTCTCTCCATAACCAAGGTGAAAGTCACAGAATTGTGGTCACCATCACCAAAATGTTCACCCACTAACAAGCCCATCACTTGTCCTGGTTCATTACCGAGTACCAAATCCAAAATGGCCTCCCCTCTGGTCGGACAATCTACATACTGTGTTAGAAAAGCTTCCTGGACACACTGCACAAACACCGCCCCATCCAATCTACTAGATCTAAAGAGCTTCCAATCAATATTTGGGAAGTTGAAATCGCCCATGACTACTACCCTGTGGCTTCTGTACCTTTCCAAAATCTGTTTTCCAATCTGTTTCTCCACATCTCTGCTGCTATTGGGGGGCCTATAGTAAACATCCAACAAGGTGACTGCACCTTTCCTATTTCTGACTTCAGCCCATACTACCTCTAAAGGCAGATCCCCCTCGAACTGCCTTTCTGCAGCTGTTATACCATTTCTAATTAGCAACGCCACCCCCCCTCCTTTTTTACCACCCTCCCTAATCCTACTGAAACATCTGTAACCAGGAACCTCCAACAACCATTCCTGTCCCTCTTCTATCCACGTTTCCGTGATGGCCACAACATCGTAGTCCCAGGTACCTATCCACGCCTTAAGTTCACCGACCTTATTTCTGATACTCCTTGCGTTGAAGTATACGCACTTCAACCCATCTCTGTGTCCGCAAGTATTCCCTGTCAGTGCTACCTTCTTCACAGCCTCCCCACACACTTGGACATCCTGACAAACAGCTAGCCTACTTGCTGGACTACAAGTCCGGATCCCATCCCCCTGCCAAATTAGTTTAAACCCCCCCGAAGATAGCTAGCAAACCTACCCCCCAGGATATTGGTGCCCTTCTGGTTCAGGTGCAACCCGTCCTGCTTGTACAGGTCCCACCTTCCCCAGAATACAGTCCAATTGTCCAAATATCTGAAGCCCTCCCTCCTACACCATCCTTGCGGCCACGTGTTCAACTGCACTCTCTCCCTATTCCTTGCCTCACTGTCACGTGGCACCGGCAACAACCCAGAGATGACGACTCTGTCTGTCCTAGCTTTCAGCTTCCAGCCTAACTCCCTGAGCTCTTGAATGACCTCCCCATCCCTCTTCCTACCTATGTTGTTGGTGCCAACGTGCACCACGACTTCTGGCTGCACACCCTCCCCCTTAAGGATTCTGAAGACACGGTCCGAGACGTCTCGGACCCTGGCACCCGGGAGGCAACAAACCATCCGAGAGTCTCGCCCATGCCCACAGAATCGCCTGTCCGTCCCTCTAACTAGAAAGTCTCCTATAACTAGTGCTCTCCTCCTCTCCCCCTTTCCCTTCTGAGTCTCAGAGCCAGACCTCACGTCACAGACCCGGTCACTGCAGCTTACCCCTGCTAGGCTGTCCCCCCCACCAGTATCCAAAGCGGTATACCTATTGTCATTCATTCATTCCCTGAAGAAAGCTAATGGAATGCTAGCCTTTATATTGAGAGATCTGGTGTACAAGGATGCAGAAGGGATGCTGTAGTTATACAAAACCCTGGTTAGACCCCACTTGGTGCAGATCTGGGCACCACACCAGAGGGAGGATAGATTGGCCTAGGAGGGAGTACAGCTTGAGTTTACAAGAATGATACCTGGTCTTCAGGGGTTAAGTTACGAGGAAAGATTACACAAATTAAGCCTGTTCTGTCCAGAATTTACAGGGTTTAGGGATGATCTGATTGAAGATATTAACAGGAAAAGACGGTGTATAAATTGAGTGTGTTTCCACTGGTTGGGGATCCTAGAACTAGGGAGAGCATAGCAGGAGAATTAGGGCCAGACTGTTCAGGAGAGATGTTAGGAAGTATTACTGCGCACAAATGCTGGGAAACGTTTGGAATTCTTTTCCACAAACAGCAAGCACTGGTGAATCTATCCTTCCTCTGGTGTGGTGCCCAGATCTGCTCCAAGTGGGGTCTAACCAAAGTTTTGTATAATATCAGCATCCCTTCTGCATCCTTGTACACCAAATCTCTCAATATAAAGGCCAGCATTCCATTAGCTTTCTTCAGGCAATGAATGACAAAAATAAAAGGAAACACAGAAATTGTTGGAGATACTCAGCAGTTATTTATTATTTGCCACCTGGGGACTGACTGTTTACTGTAAAACACCTTTCCATCTTTTCTTTTGATCCTTTTATTTTTGCTGGGGCCGTGTACTGTTCAGTAAAGAACATGGACACGCGATGACAATTATTCATTTTGTTTACAAACCTTGAGATTCTCAAAAAAGCGCGTGTATTCTCAGAATTATTATTAAAGGGCAGAAAATCAAAGGCTTTCCGTATGTCTGAGGGAGGCTGTGTGCGATGGGTATGACTCAACTTGGAATTTGTAGGGTAGACCCTGGGATCCATCTGAGGAAGACAGAACAATATTTCATTATTTTATTCCTTAGATTTTAAATATGAGAGGTACATTTTTTTGTTAAGCAAAGTTATTAAGGGGATAGGGGCCAAAGGCAGGTCTGTGGAGTCAGGTCACAGATCAGCCTTTGAATGGCGGAGCAGGCTCAAGGGGCTGAATAGCCTCTTCCTGCTCCTTAATACGACTATTCCACATCAATACGGTAAATACAATGATTGCAGATACTGGAAACCAGATTCTGGATCAGTGGTGCTGGAAGAGCACAGCAATTCAGGCAGCATCCGACGAGCAGCAAAATCGACGTTTCGGGCAAAAGCCCTTCATCAGGAATAAACAGTTACAAAATGGTATTTCCACACACCACAGCAATTTGTGATTTCAAATAGAAACTGAAAGTCCAAATATTTTATATTCACACATTCCAGATCCCTACCATCCTCTGGGTGAAACAAGCCTCAAACCCCTCTCTAAACCTCTTACCCTTCACTTTAAAAATGACGCCTTTCATGATGTTACTGACCCTTCGACTAAGGGAAACAGCTGCTTCCTGTCCTCCTGTCCATGTCCCTCATAAGAGTCACGAAGCACGCAAACAGACCCTTGGGTCCAACTAGTCCATGTCATCCATAATCTCAAACTAAACTAATCCCATTTGTTTGCACTTGGCCCATATATCTCCAAACCGTCCCTATTCTTGTACTTACCTAAATGTCATTTAAACATTGTAACTGTCCCCATATCCGCCACTTCCTCTGAAAGTTCAATCCACACATGAACCACTCTCCGTCAAAAAAACGTTGCCCCTCATGTCATTTTTAAAAATGTTTCTCCACTCACCTGGAAAATATGTCACCTGGTCTTGATGTCCCCTACCCGAGGGAAAAGGCACCTGCCATTTACCTCATCTATGCCCATCATGATTTCAAAAACCTCTATATCCCTCCAGCTTCTACGTTCCAGTGAAAATAGTCCCAGCCCATCCAGCCTCTCCTTATAACTCAAATGCTCCAGTCCCAACAACAGGGTGTCTGAACTCCAACATTCGATGGTCTGAGCAATGAATGCAAGTGTTCTAAACACCTTCTCAAACACCCTGTTTACCTGTGACACAAACCCCAAAGAATTATGGACCTCAACCCCTCAGGCAGTCTGCTCTACCATACTACCGATCTCACACACCTCTATCATGTCCCCCTCTCCCATCAACCTTCTCTGTTGTAAAGGAAACAAGCCAAACTTCTCTCCAACATTTCCAGGAAGAGATTTGTTTTTATTGATCTTCCCCATCAGACGTATACCAGTATGAACGCTGACCAACATGTGACGGTGTAGGAACAGCAGCTCACAGATTCATACTCACCATTCAATCGGCTTGACCCAATCTCTGTATTGGAAATTTCTTTCAGGTCTGTCCTCACTTGTGCCCTCAGCTCGATTTCCCATCGCCTCCTTTGAAATGAAATATTTCCACATCATTACCCAACCAAGTTCCATTCCCACTCGCAATAACAATTTGCTGCTATGTGTGTACAAAAACCTCCGGCAAAAAGGTCACTGAGCCAAGGTCCCAACGAATGACCTCCTGGAATTGTCCAGAATGTGACTCAGAACTTCTATGTTCATAGAATCATAAACTTTTGCTGTACAGAAGGAGGCCAATCGTGTCTGTACCAGCTACTGATGAGCTACCCAGCTAGTCCCACTTTCCAGCCCCATCTCCATAGCCCTCTAACATGGCCGGTGGCACAGTGGTTAGCACTGCTGCCTCACAGCGCTAGAGACCCGGGTTCAATTCCCGCCTCAGGCAACTGTTTGTGTGGAGTTTGCACATTCTCCCTGTGTCTGCGTGGGTTTCCTCTGGGTGCTTCGGCTTCCTCCCACAGTCCAAAAATGTGCAGGTTTGGGTAATTTAGCAAGGCCAATTCACCTTAGTGTTAGGTGTAGGGGAACGGGTCTGGGTGGGTTGCTCTTCGGAGGGTGAGTGTGGACTTGTTGGGCTGAAGGGCCTGTTTCCACACTGTAAGTAATCTAATCTAATCATCCCTTTCAAATTTATATCCAGTTCTCTTTTCAAACCTCCTATGGAATCTGCCTCCACCACTCTCCCAAGCAGCACATTCCAAACCCAACAATCCAAATAAGTTTCTCCTCATCTCAGTCTCTCACTGACAATCTTGAAATTCCAACCAGCCAGTTACTAACAGACCAACGAGTGGGAAACAATAACTTTGTTTCCCCTGTCAGAATTGTTCATAACTTTCAACACCTCAAAGTCACCACTTCATCTTCTCTGCATGAAAGAGAATAAGCTCAATCGCTCGAACCTTTCCCTTTATCTAAAATCCCTCACCGCTGGTATCATTCTCGTAAATCTCCTTCACACTGTCTCCAGGGTTTAAATATCCTTAAGCAAGGTGTCCAGAACAGAACAAAACCAGCCTGGGTAATAGAAGGCCTTTGTCAAATGTATTTCTTCTGTTGCCTGTGAAAGTAAGGTGTTGCACACACACAAAGAAATCCATCAGAGGCTTATCTCCAATATGATCTAATATACTCCATTCAATACTTGTGCTGTCACGGGAATTATTTTCTGCTCTCTGCTTTGTGTTGGGTGTTGGATTGGCTCAGTTGGCTGGATAGCTAGTTTGGAATTTAGAGTAACATCAACAATGTGGGTTTGAATCTCTCACTGGCTGAGGTTACCATAAATGAGCCTCCTTCTCCACTGCGCCCCTTGTCTGAGGCATGGTAACCCTCAGGTTAAACCACCACCTATCAGTTGTCACTCTCTCTCTGACACTCCATCTGAGGTCTAACAAGTGTCTTGTACAAGTTCAATATTACCTCCCTGTTCTCTGACTCTATGGAGGAGAAAGTGAGGTCTGCAGATGCTGGAGATCAAAGTTGAAACTTTATTGCTGGAACAGCACAGCAGGTCAGGCAGCATCCAGGGAACAGGAGATTCGACGTTTCGGGCACAGGCCCTTCTTCAGGAATGATTCCTGAAGAAGGGCCTGTGCCCGAAACGTCGAATCTCCTGTTCCCTGGATGCTGCCTGACCTGCTGTGCTGTTCCAGCAATAAAGTTTCAACTCTGACTCTATGCCCTGATTAATAAAGCCAAGGATGCTGTGTGTTTTATTAACCCCTCTCCCCCTGATATGCAACCTTCACTGATCTGTGCACATATACTCCCTGCTCCCTCTGCTCCTGCACCTCCTTTAGAATTTTACCCTGCTACGTTGTATTGTCTTTTCATTTCTTTCATCCAACGTCCTTTACCAAATTTATATTAAATCATTTTTGTCTTTATTTTCCAATGTTCACAAATTAAAACCTATTTTGTTAAGTCAAACTTCATTTTCTCCCTCCTCATAGTTCTGTTATCATTTCCTTGCTACTAACTAACAAAATAACTCCACAAAAACATACAGGCTAGGATCAGGTTAAGTCCATTTGGCCCCTCAGGAAACTGCTCCCCTATTCCATACAGTCGTAGTTGATCCTATTTCAGCATCAAATCCACCTACCAGCCCACACTCTCTTTAACCCATCACTGACTAACAATCTGTCTGTCTCCTCCTTCAATTTATGCAGTGTCTTGGGTGGTGGTGGTGGTGATGGTGGGGTGGGGGATGTTCCCTTGGATGTACAACCCCATCCTCATTTGAGAGAATTCATTCCTCCTTATCTCTGTTTTCATTCTGTCCAGCCCCTTATCCTGAAACAACCCTTTCTGGGTTCTCCCAAATGAGCAAACATCCATCTCCTTTGTCAATCCCCACTTTAGCATCTTATAATCCTCAGTTAGTTCGCCTCTCTTCCAAACTCCAGAGAAATTGCTCAATATTTTATCTAAGACAGCCTTCATTTCTGAAAACAATTGAGTGAATCTCTTCAGAAGTGCCTCCAGTGTAACTGCATCTGTCCTCAAGAGATCAAAATTGTACAAGATTAACTTTTCATCTTGGCAATCAATTCAGCGAATTTCCTCTGAACCCCCTCCAATTCAACTACATCTCTCCTCAAGTAAGGGGACCAAACCTGTCCACAGTAGTTTGGATGTGGAAACCCCAATACCTTGTTCAGTTCCAGTCACACTTCCCTTATTTCACACTCCATTCCTTTAGCAATAAATGCCATCCTTATGACCCACTGTAGCTGTTCACTACTTTGAGATTCATGCACAAGGACATCCTGATCCCTTTGCACTGACACAATTTGAACTTTCTCTCGCATTCAATTCTTCTGACTACAATGGATAACTTCACCACTGATGGGACTGACCAAAGCTCAGTTCAGTGTCTAATGGAAATTGATAGTGCATACTCAATTTGAACTGTTGTGCTTTAGATTTGCAAACGAGTCAGACACAATGGTCCATTTGCTCTTATTTGTCTAACAAATGTAAAATTGCTGGGTTTGCACCCCAGAGTGATTTTCAGCCCATTTGGACAGTGTTTGAATGCTGTTGGAAACTGCTAACCACCTCATTAACTTACCTGTGCCGCCGAGAACTGTTGGAAGAATCAGCTGGAGAAAATAAGAGAGAAAGAACATGGGAAAGTTTTACTGTAAATATTCAGCTTCGCCTGCTTGCAAATAAATCGGACTGATGTGCAAGCAACAATTTATTCCAATTTTAACCTTTAGTTTATATCTGTGCTGACCACTCCTCTGAACACAACACATTACTTTGTATGTATCCCCAAGTAATTTCATCTGCCACTTGTTCAGCCTGCCCAAATCTTCACAAAGCACGTTCGCACATAGTGTTTTATTATTTGTTTTTAAATTCACTTGTGGGTTGTGGAAATCACTGGCTGGTCTGAGAATTTATTATCCATCCCTTATTGGCCCCTTGAGAAGGAGGTAGTGAGCTGCCTTCTTGAACTACTGCAGTCCTTGTGCTGTATGTAGACCCACGATATCATTAGAGAGGGAATTCCAGGATGTTGACCCAGCAACATTAAATGAACTGCTGATATATTTCCAAGTTGGGATGGTGAGTGGCTCAGGGGGAAACTTGCAGAAGGTGGTATTCTCATGTATCTGCTGTCCTTGCCCTTCGAGATGGAAGTGGTTGTAGGTTTGGAAGGTATTGCCTGAGGACCTTTGAATTTCTGCAGTGCATCTCATAGATGGTATACACTGCTACTACTGAGCACCAGTGGTGGTGGGAATGGATGTTTATGGATGCAGTCAAGCATGGGCTGTATTGCCTCTGGATGGTGTTTGGCTTCTCAAGTGTTGTCTCCAAGGTGCAATGCAGAAGTAAGTGAGTGTGTATGTGTGTGTGCCAACAAGAACGTGTGTTTCTCTCTCTCACACACCTTCATACTCTCACTCACACTAGCACTCATACTCTCTCATACACACACCCTCCTACACCCACTGTGAGCAACATTAATTTGAAACCCACGTCGAGTCCCGACTGGAGAACGATCACCAGCATTACTTGCTAGAGTGTCTCACCCACATTGTCTCCTGTTCTGGAGTTTAATTGGAAGCAATGTTACAAGAGAAAGGATCAGAAACATTGGGACAATGAGTGCTGCCATCTCAACACTGTGTTCCTGTGCTGGATTCAGAGAGGAATTTCCTGTCAATAACAGTATCCTTTCAGCAAACACCAACCCCAGTGTTTCCTGTTCCCTGTTGCCCTGACCCCCTGCCAACACCCGTCCATTTGGAGGGAAACCCTTATGTCTGTGAACGTCATTCCAAACCCTCACCATCGCAGTGACATCACTGTTTCTGTGCAGCCTCTCTCAATAACAATGTCCCACCAATCCAAGCCAGACTATTCGATGCTAAACTCAAAAGATCATGCTGCATCCACACTCTCTAAATTGTTGACTGGAAACTATTGTCCCTCATTTTCAAGGCCTACATATATTGAGGCAAAACTTCCCTTTGTCCAAAACCTGTCAGCAGCAACTGGGCCATTCACAGAGAAATATTGAAAATATCATCGTGAGGAGACCATTTGGCCCCTCCAGCCCGCTCCACCCAATTCATGGCTGATCACCCAACTTGGTCCTGTGTCTCCCTGTGCTCTCCCTTTAGCCCCTAAGAGGTCTATCCAACTCCTTCCTGAACAACATTCAGTATTCTGGCCCTGACTGCTTTCTGTGACAGAGAATTCCACAGGCTCCCCACTCTCTGGGTAAAGACATTTCTCCCCATCTCAGTCCTGCCCAGTCTCCTTTCGACTATGACCCCCTGGTTATGGGCTCTATGCCCAGTCACTGGGAACACCCTCCCTGTGGTTTACTTTGTCTCGTCCATGTTCAAATTTATAGATTTTTATGACATTTCCCCTATAATTCTTCTAAACTCCAGTGAATATCATAACCAATCCATCAGTCAGTCCTGCCAGGAAAGACTCTGGGCAATCTTTGCTGTACTCCCTCCATAGGCACAATATTGTTCAACAGATAAGGAGACCCCAAAATGCACACAGGTCTCCAGGGTGTGGTCTCACCCTGTCCAATTGTAACAAGCCACCACTGCTCCTGGACTTGAATCCTCTCGCTATGAAGATCTCCCTTATCTGAGAAAGGATGTTTCTCTCTCTCCACACAGCTGCTGCCAGACCTGCTGAATTTTTCCAGCACTTTGTGTTTATAACCTGTAACATTAAGTCTGTCTCTCTCCACAGATGTTGCCAGACCTGCTGAGTTTCTGAAGCATTTTTTTTAAAGTGTTCATGTCAAGTCTTCAGCTGGACCCCAGTGAAGAACGAGCTCAGATTGCAGATGAAGAATCGATTACCTGGCACTGTGAGGTCGATGGAATTACTTGTCACATTAAATAGCATTCCACTGGGACCCTTGTTGATCATGACGCACTGGTGTCGGGCTTGGTGCTGGGACTGGGAGGATTCAATGACCATCTCTGTCCTGTCTGAGCTAGAGTTGTCATTCCCGCTGGCATTAAGGTTTTCTGTTGAAAGTAGGGTCCAGTACCTTGGCTCAATACACACTCTAGGATGGAACGACTCCCAATCAGAAACTCCGTATTATTGGTGAGGAAAGCCCCAGCAACAGGAACTGGAACAAAACAAGACAGAGGAAATAAAAGATCAGATGCTGAAATTGTCTCTTTTTTCATGGATGTTATCTTCAATGACAGGATAATTGATAGAAAGGAGAAATAAAACAAGTGAAATTTCACATCATTGTAAAGTCTCCCTGTGTTGTAAAATCTACACTTCCAAAGATTTGTGTTAACAATGGATGGCCAAATGGTACATCATCCAGCCACTGCCTCTTGATGTTCAAAGGTTGCCATTACTATACCCACCCCTTGCCGTGTCAATATCCTGGGGGTTACCATCACTGTCCCCATCCCCTACACTATCAATATCCTGTGGGTTAACGTCACTGTCCCCATCCCCACTACTTACATCCCCACTGTACTATCAATATCCTGGGGGTTACTGTCACTGTCACCACACCTGCTATCAACTTTCTGAATGTTTCTGTCACTGTCCCCACCCTACTATCAACATTCTGTTTGTTACCATCACTGTCCCCAACCAACCCTACTATGAACATCTTTGGCGTTACCATCAGCCTCCTCAGCTCGTATTGTTTAAGCTTTTACCATTCTCTGATGGATTGCTTAACAAGGAATTGTAGAGTCAGAGGTCTACAGCACAGAAACAGGACCTTCGGCCAACTGAATCCATATCGGTCACAAGCAACCAACTCTCTATTCTCTAATACCATTTTCTCAGTCACAGGGTGATACAGCATGGAAATAGGCCCGCTGGCCCAACGCATCCATGCTGACCAGGTCTCACAAATGAAAGAGTCCCATTTGTTTGCATTTAGCCCAAATCTGTCTAAACGTTTCACATCCATGTATCTTTCCAAATCTCTTTTAGAGGTTGTTAATGTGCCCGATTTCACCACTTACTCATTCCAAATCTGCACCATCACCTATGAAAACCTTACCCCTCAGGTCACTTTTCAACCTTTCCCCTCTCACTTTAAACCAATGCCCTCTAGTTTTGGACTCCCCCACTCTTCGGAAAAGACCATGGCTATTCACCTTAACCAAGCCCCTATTTCTGCAGGAAAATACAAGGGAAACGTCAAGGACCACTTAATCTGATTCTAGTCTTGGCATCACAAGTGGACATCCATGTCCTCCTTTAATGTGATGAGGATTTCTGCCTCTCCCACTCTTCCAGGCAGTGGGTTCCAGATTACCCACCATCCTCTGGATGAAAATGTTTTCTATCAATTCCCCCTCGAAACCTCCTGGCCCTTGCCTTCAATCTCTGCCCCTTCTCTCCATCAAGGAGGAAAAAGTTTCTTTCTGTCTATCCTATCTGCACTACTCATCATTTCATACATCTCAATCATGTCACCAGACTCTCCATCTCCTCTGCTCTAAAGAAAACAACCCCAGTCTGTCCAATCTCTCTCCATCACTGAAACTCTCCAGCCCCCAAGGCAACATCCTGGTAAATCTCCCTCTGCATGCTCCCCCAGTGCTATCACATTGCTCCGATAATGTGGATTTGGATAGAGTTGCTTAGGCACTCACAGATCAGTGAAACAGCGAGGAATTTGCTGTTCAAGAGAGACCCTGCCTGCTGGTTAGAAACAGCAGGGCGCTAATTGCCATCTTGATTTTTGCTGATGTTGATGATTGTGTGTACAGTCCTGCTGTAGTTGGAGTATTCCCAGTATATTTCCTCACCATCCTTGTAGAAAATATATTGAAATGGGATCAAACCGAGCTGTTTAACGTGCTGTCTCCCTCCACTACCTCAATTCCAGATGGGCACTCAGCTCTCGGCCTGACACAGGGATGCCTGTGATTAAACCAAACGGTTAGGCACTTTTCTAAGGCAGGAATTGTTGTGTTCAGCAACAAACAGTACTCCCACCATACAGTCAGAGAGAGTTACAGAGAGGCAGGGAGAAACAAAGAGAGACATAGACATACAGAGACATAGTTAGAAAGAAACAGAGTCAGAGAGAGACATAGACAGACACAAGATTACAGAGTCATCGAGATTAATCGACATAGTCAGAGATAAAGTCATGGATAGTCAAACAGTTACAGAGAGATAGATGTACAGAGACAGGAAGACGGAGAGAGACCTCGCGGTTTGTACAAGATGCCTCACTGGGAGGGGTATCTCTCCTGTCCCCCTCCACCCCCCAATAACCACCATCCTGACCCTCGGGAACGGGACATGTTGACACAGTCCGCTGTCCCTCGGCGCTTTTCCTTCCCGCGTGGCCCCGGCGCCATTTTAGCTTCAGGCCCCGCGCGAGATGGCGGTTAACGGCCGCCTCGTGCCCCAAGTGACCGTTAGCAGCTGCTTCAGGGGAAAGACTCTTTAAAGGGACAACCCTTTCAGGAGAGAGAAACAACAGGGCCGGCTCCGGGACTCGCCAAACTCAATAATAATGACAAATACACACACAGACAGAGAGGTGGGAGTGAACAAGAAATTGTGTGGCGGCACATCAAGACCAAAGGCCACTCTCCCGAAGGACGGCTGCCCCGGACTCGAAACGTTGACTCCGCTTTCTCTCTGTCTGTCTCTGGACAGATGCTGCCAGGCCTGAAGCACAAACAAGGTCCTCGGGGGTGAGTCCGAGTTCAGGATCCTATTAAGGTTCGGTTGGCAGATGGATGACAGTGTGGGAGGGTATGCAATGGGATTAGAAGAATAGAGGCGGAGACTGTTTCCTAAATGGGGAAAGGTTTCGGAAATCTGAAGCACAAAGGGAGTTGGGAATCTGAGTTCAGGATTCTCTTCAGGTTAACAGGCAGGTTCAGTTGGCAGTTAGGAAGGCAAATGTAATGTCAGCATTCATTTCGAGAGGGTTAGAATACAAGAGCAGGGATGTACTGCTGAGGCTGTATAAGGCTCTGGTCAGACCAAAATTGGAACATTTTTTTGGGTCCCCTATCTCAGGAAGGATGTGCTGAACTTGGAGGGGGCTTACAAGAAAGATCAGAGGGATGAAGCACTTGTCATATGTGGAGTGGTTGAGGACTCTGTTACGTAACTCAATGGAGTTGAGAAAGATGAGGGAGAACCTGATTGAAACTTATTACAGAATATCGACAGGCCCCATCATGCATCTGTCTAGACACATCCTTATTGACGCTATCATCTGGGGAGTGTTTCTGAACAAACAGACCTAGGGGTACAGTCAGATAGTTCCTTGAATGTGACATTGCAGCTGGACACAGTGGTGAAGGAGGTGATTGGCATGCTTCCCTTCATTGATGAGAGCACAAACAGCAGGAGTTGGGGCACACATTACAGCTGTATAGGATGTTGTTGAGACCACTTTTAGAATACTGTGTCAACCTGCTGTAGAAAGGATGTCGTTAAGCTAGAAAGAGGACAGAAAAAATTGACAAAGATGTTACCAAGATTGCAGGGTTTGTGTAATAAGGAGAAGCTTCATAAGCTGGGAGCTTCTCTCCTGAGGAGCGTTTGAGGCTGAGGGGTGACCTTATAGAGATTATAAAATCACGAGGGGCACAGAAAAGGTATGGTCTTTTCCCCAAATGTAGGGGTGTTCAAAACTAGTAGGCATAGGTTTAAGGTGAGAGGGGAAAGATTAAAAAGGGACCTGAGAGGCAACTTTATCTCACTGAGACGCAGTGAGTATATGGAATGAGCTGCCACAGGAAGTGGTAGAGGCAGGTACAATTACATGGAAGAGACATTTGTAAAGGTACATGGATAAGAAAGGTGTAGAGAAATATGTGCCAAATGCAGATAAATGGGACTAGTTGAGTTTGGGCAACCTTGTCAGCATGGGCGAGTTGGGCCGACGGGCCTGTTTCTGTGCTGCATGACTCTGTGAAAATGGATGAGAATAACAAACTTTGCCTGAAAGACAATCAGAATGTACAGGAGGAGCTGCGAATATGTGGGGTCATTATACAGACCAATTTGTCTTGGCAAAGCACATGATTGGAACAAGTCAAAAGCTGACCCTGACAAATGTGATTTCACTGTAGTCTGAACAGGATGTGGTCATCTCTGCCAAGGTGGGAAGTGGATGCAATTCCAAAATGTCCTTGAACCAATCTACCTGCTCAGCCAGAAGGCAGTGAAGAGTTTGCAAAGGGTTAGGAATCACGTGCAGAGCAGAGTGGGTAAGGAGGTCAGATTTCATTCCCTTAAGGACCATCACAGACAGGAACAGGAGAAGGCCATTCGGTCCCTCGAGCCTGCTCATCCATTCAATAGCATTGTGGCTGATGTCCCCATTCCTCATGCTCACTTTCCTGCACTTAACATGTAACCCTCAATTCCCTGGCTGATCAAGAATCTATCTATCCCAGCCTTAAACTTGCTCCCTGCCCCCACACACAGCTCTCTGTGGCAAGGAGTTCCAATGACACGCAATCCTCAGAGAAGAAATTCCTCCTCACCTCAATCTTCAATTTTGAACCAGATGATTGTTTGCTCCTGATGACAGTCATCAACTCCAGATCTGTTTTTGTTTAAAATCGCATTCCAAATCCACCACCTGCCACAGCAAGATCCAAATTCACCCTGGGGAGCTGAAAAAATAGGATTTTGCTTCCCCATTATTTCAGAAACTGAAAGTGAATCTCATCAAAATTAAGACTGGAATAAATTGCTCCACACCATTGAGCTAAACATTGATGTTGACAGAATCCATACAGTGTGGAAAGAGACCATTCAGCTCATCCAGTTTGTCCCAAGCCAGTGAAGAGGATCCCACCCAGTCCTGACCCTACCCCCCCCTCCCCCGTAACCCTGCATTAACCATGGCCAATCCCTCTAACCTGCACATCATAGTATCCTACAGTGTGGAAGCAGGCCTTTTGACCCATCAGCTCCATATATTGACCCTCTGAATAGTAACCAACCCTGATTCACCACCTCTCCAATCCCTGTAACACCGCATTTCCCATGACTAAGCCTCCTAGCGTGCATAACTCTCACACTATGGGCAACCTAGCAAGGCCAATCCATCTGAACTGCACATCTTTGGACTGTGGCAGGAAACCAGAGCACCCAGAGAAAACCCATGCAGAGAAAGGGAGAATGTGCAGACTCCCAATAAACAGTCACCCGAGGCTGGAATTGTTCCTGGGTCCCTGGCGCTATGAGGCAGCAATGCTAACCACTGAGCCACTGTGTCACCCAATGTTTTTGCCACTGGCCATGCCGGGTTGGTTAGCTCAGTTGATTCTATAGTAGGCTTACAATGTACAGTCACATTGACAGCATGCGTTCAATTGCTGCTCTGGTCAGAGGTGGGGGTAAAAGAGGGGGAGGTGTGGCATTGCTTGTCAAAGATAGTATTACAGTGGTGGAAAGGACGATGGATGAGGACTTGCCATCTGAGGTAGTTTGGGCTGAGGTTAGGAATAGGAAAGGTGAGGTCACCCTGTTAGGAGTCTTTTACAGGCCTCCTAATAGTCCTAGAATCATTGAAGAAAGGATAGGGAAGGTGATTCAGGAGATGAGTGACAGGAATAGGGTGGTTGTTATGGGGGACTTTAACTTTCCTGATATTGATTGGGAAAGCTATAGCTCAAGTTCGTTAGATGGGTCAGTGTTTGTTCAATGTGTGCAGGAGAGTTTCCTGACACAATATGTAGACAGGCCAACAAGAGGTGAGGCCATACTGGATTTGGTTCTGGGTAACGAACCAGGCCAGGTGTTAGAATTAGAGGTAGGTGAGCACTTTGGGGATAGTGACCATAATTCGGTGATTTTTACTCTCGTGATGGAGAGGGATAAGTGTGTACTACAGGGCAAGAGTTATAGCTGGGGTCAGGGAAATTATGATGCGGTGAGGCATGACTTAGGATGTGTGGCTTGGAAAAGTAGACTCCAAGGCAAGAGTGTAAATGATATGTGGAGCTTGTTCAAGGAGCAACAATTGAGTGTCCTTGATAATTATGTACCTGTCAGGCAGGGAGGAAAGGGTCGTGCGAGGGAGCCGTGGTTTAATAAGGAATTGGAATCCCTTGTTAAATGGAAGAGGGCGGCCTATCTCAAGATGAGACGTGAAGGTTCAATTGGGGCGATTGAGAGTTATAGGGTAGCCAGGAAGGACCTGAAGAGAGAGCTAAGAGCAGCAAGGAGGGGACATGAAAGGTCCTTAGTCGGTAGGATTAGGGAAAACCGTAAGGCTTTCTATAAGTATGTTAGGAATAAAAGAATGACTAGGGTAGGAATAGGTCCAGTCAAGGATAGTAGTGGGAAGTTGCGTGTGGAGGCGGAAGAGATTGGGGAGACACTGAATGAATACTTTTCTTCAGTATTTACTCAGGAACAGGGCATTGTCGTCGATGTGAATACTGAGTCACAAATAAGTAGAATGGATGGCTTTGAGGTATGTAGAGAAGAGGTGTTGGAAATCCTGGAAAAGGTGAAAATAGATAAGTCCCCTGGGCCTGATGGCATTTATCCTAGGATTCTCTGGGAAGCAAGGGAGGAGATTGCAGAGCCATTGGCCTTGATTTTTATGTCCTCTGTCTACAGGAGTAGTGCCAGAAGACTGGAGGATAGCAAATGTGGTTCCCTTGTTCAAAAAGGGGAGTAGGGATAACCCTAGTAACTATAGGCCGGTGAGTCTCACTTCTGTTGTGGGCAAAGTCTTAGAGAGAATTGTAAGGGATAGGATTTATGCACATCTGGATAGGAATAATGTGATCAAGGATAGTCAGCATGGTTTTGTGAAGGGCAGGTCGTGCCTCACAAACCTTATTGAATTCTTTGAAAAGGTGACGAAGGAGGTTGATGAGGGGAAAGCGGTAGATGTGGTATATATGGATTTTAGTAAGGCGTTTGATAAGGTTCCCCATGGTAGGCTACTGCAGAAAATACGGAGATATGGCATTGAGGGTGAGTTGGAGGTTTGGATTAGGAATTGGCTGGATGGAAGAAGACAGAGGGTAGTAGTTGATGGCAAAGTTTCTTCATGGAGTGCCGTCACTAGCGGTGTTCCGCAAGGATCTGTTTTGGGAACATTGCTGTTTGTCATTTTTATAAATGACCTGGAAGAGGGGTTAGAAGGTTGGGTGAGCAAGTTTGCGGATGATACGAAAGTCGGAGGAGTTGTTGACAGTGAGGTAGGATGTGGCAGGTTACAGCAGGATATAGAGAAGCTGCAGAGCTGGGCAGAAAGGTGGCAAATGGAATTCAATGTAGCTAAGTGTGAGGTGATTCACTTTGGGAAGAATAACAAAAAGATGGGGTACTGGGCTAATGGTCGGATACTTGGTAGTGTGGATGAGCAGAGGGATCTTGGTGTCCATGTACACAGATCTCTGAAAGTTGCCACCCAGGTAAATAGTGCGGTGAGGAAGGCATATGGCGTACTGGCTTTTATTGGTAGAGGAATTGAGTTCCGGAGTCCTGAGGTCATGATGCAGTTGTATAAGACTCTGGTGCGGCTGCATCTGGAATATTGTGTGCAGTTTTGGTCGCCATACTATAGGAAGGATGTGGAGGCACTGGAACGGGTGCAGAGGAGGTTTACCAGGATGTTGCCTGGTATGGAAGGAAGATCGTATGAGGAAAGACTGAGACACTTGGGGCTGTTTTCATTAGAGAAAAGAAGGTTTAGGGGTGACTTGATTGAGGTGTACAAGATAATTAGGGGGTTAGATAGGGTTGACAGTGTGAACCTTTTCCCGCGTATGGAGTCGGGTATTACAAGGGGGCATAGCTTTAAATTAAGGGGGGGTAGATATAGGACTGAAGTTAGGGGTAGGTTCTTCACTCAGCGAGTCGTAAGTTCATGGAATGCCCTGCCAGTAGCAGTGGTGGACTCTCCCTCTTTATGGGCATTTAAGCGGGCATTGGATAGGTATATGGAGGATAGTGGGTTAGTATAGGTTAGGTGGGCTTGGATCGGCGCAACATCGAGGGCCAAAGGGCCTGTACTGCGCTGTATTCTTCTATGTTCTATTACTGTGAGTGATCATTTCCTGTGCTTTAGATGTGGTGTCCCTCAGGTTAAACCATAAAACAGTTGTTTGCTTTTTCTCCCCCACACCCCTTTCTCCCTCTCTCTAATGGTGACTTTACATTAACTGCTTGCTAAAAACATAACTCTGCTGATTACAAATTAGCTGCCCTCTTTTTCACTGCAAAATATTATGTATGTTTCCTCCCTGATGCACTACTGGAGTGAGCTGTAAATAAAAGAAAAGACACTTTACCAACGGTACATATCTAAATGAAGTGGGAAAGGGTGCACAGGGAGAATTACCAATATATTGCCTTGGGGGCTGGAGAGTTTCAGTGATTGAGAGAGGTTGGACAGACTGGGGTTGTTGTCCTTACAGCAGGGTAGATTGAAAGAGAGGGATGTATTAAATGATGAGGGATGAAGATAGGGGAGGCAGGAAGAAACTCCCCGCTTGATGGAGGTGGGGGAGGGGTATAGATTGAAGGTAAGGGCCAGGAAGTTTTGAAGGGATGTGAGGAAAATCTTGTTCACCCAGAGGGTGGTGTTCAATCTGGAAGTCACTGCCTGTAAGAGTGGGAGACGCAGAAACTCTCATTACATTGAAGGAGGATTTAAAAGTGCACTCGTGACGCCAAGGCTATGAAGCCAAGTGCTGGGGAAATGGGATAAGAGAATATTGAGGTGGTTGTTTCTGGCCAGCACAGACTCGGGCCTTTTTCTGGGCCGCAGACTTCTCGGAAATAATGACTAACTCACCTTGAGATGTGTAAACTACATCCAAGATACCATATAGTGAGGTTTGTCGTCGAAAGAGAGATTCAGCAGTTAAGGTCAATATGCTCTGGCGTTTAGAGGAATAAGGGAGATCCAACTGTGGGATATAGGGTGGTAAAGGAGGTGGGATTGACAAAGGAGACGGAGAGGATGTTTCCTCAGGTGTGACAATTTAGAACAAGAGGGTCATTGTTTCAGGAGAAGGGGGTGGAACAGATTGAAACAAGAGATGTTGAGAAATGGCTTCGCTCCAAGGCAGAGGGGGTGAGAATCTCAGGGAATTCACTTCCCAGTATGTGGGTGCATGTCGGGACACTGAATAAAAAGAAGGAAGGGACAGACAGATTGTTAATCAGTGAGGGGTTAAAGGGAGGGGGGAGGAAACTGCAGTGAGGCTGGGATGAGATGAGCCTCAGCTGTAAAGAATGGGGGAAGCAGGGTCCCGTGGGCTCCTAGTCTGCATGTTGTGTTGATCGTCCAGCTGCCTGAACACTTTTTAGTGTGGCTGGCTCATAGTATATGCTCAGAAAGCTCTAAATCTGAGGGCCTAAACTGTGTGATGCATCAGCCTATTAGTCTCTTAGTAACCAAGACCATAAGATATAGCAGGCATTCGGCCCATCAAGTCTGTTGCACCATTCCGTTATGGCTGATATGTTTGTTAACCCCATTCTCCTGCCTTCTCTCTGTAACAATTGATCCTCCTACTGATCAAGAACCTATCTTAAAGACATAATAACAGCCCTCTGAATAAAGAGTTCCACAGATTCCCCACTGTCTGGCTGAAGAAATTCCTCCTCATCTCCGTTCTAAAGGGAGTTCCCTTCACTCTGAGGCTGTGCCTTCGGGTCTTAGTCTCTCCTACTCGTGGAAACATCTTCTCTATGTCCACTCTATCCAGGCCTCTCAAGTTTCAACCAGATTCACCCTCGCCTTTCTAAATGAGTCCAGACTCATATTCCTCAACCTCTCCTCATATGACAAGCTCTTCATCCCTGGGATTTTTCTTGTAAATCCTTCTGCAGCCTTACCCCTTCCTCAATACTACCTGTCCTTCCACCTATCAGGGCAATGAAATGAAACACTCCTCATGTGAATGATGCTAGACCCAGAGCAAATGGCTGCTTGCCCCCAAAGACCAAGGCCAGAAGGGACCATTCTCAAACAATAAGCTGTTGTACTGGGGCAATCTACAGATTGATGTCCCAGTGCCTAAAATGTAGGAATCCCCTGAAAACAAGATGCAAGGTAAAGTAATTAGCTATCAGTGTAATGTTCCCTCTTCCAATTCACATTGCCCTGTTGTTAATTTAGTTGACATAGATGGAACATCTCTCTGATTTATATGGATGCAAACACTATCGATGATTAATAAATTCAAATGTAAAAAGATTCAAAAAGCTTGGGCAGACCTTCGCTCCATGCTATAAGCAAGAAAACACTCGCGATGTTTCAAAGTGGCTGGGTTTTTGAGGGTTAAGATAAACCAAAGAAAATCTCCACTTTCACTGAACCAGAAATGTTCTTAACCAGAAGTGTATATATATTATATTCTTTACCAGCCTTTCTTGGCTTTGAGATGGTGAAAACTGAGTACACCAAATTGCTATCTGTTTCGGAGTCATCTATAATCAAAAAAACAATAAGCAAAGTGAACCAAAAGATTAGAGATCAGAATGTTAAAATAACAGCAAACTATGCCTCAAAATTAAATACGGATTGATAATTAAGGTCATAGCCCCAACCCAACAGTAATATAAACCGAAGCTCTTGGCTATACAGCAACATATGGGCGGCACGGTGGCACAGTGGTTAGCACTGCTGCCTCGCAGCGCCAGAGACCCGGGTTCAATTCCCGCCTCAGGCGACTGACTGTGTGGAGTTTGCACGTTCTCCCCGTGTCTGCGTGGGTTTCCTCCGGGTGCTCCGGTTTCCTCCCACAGTCCAAAGATGTGCAGGGTCAGGTGAATTGGCCATGCTAAATTGCCCGTAGTGTTAGGTAAGGGGTAAATGTAGGGGTATGGGTGGGTTACGCTTCGGCGGGTCGGTGTGGACTTGTTGGGCCGAAGGGCCTGTTTCCACACTGTAAAGTAACCTAATCTAAAACATTTTCAAAGCAGTTCACAAACCAGGTGACTCAATAACATTTTGCATCAACATTCACAACAAAGTTTGTGCCTACCCTCCCAGAACAAGCTCACATAAAGAAGGTGGAGGCCCTGGGGTAATTTACAAACTTTTTTATTATTAATCACTCATGACACATGGGCATCACCCACTGGACCCTGTGTTTATTGCCCAACTCATCCTTAGTTGTCTACTTGAGAAGGTAGGGAGAAGCTGCTTTCTTGATCTGCTGCAGTCCATGCGCTGTAGATAGACATGCATTGCCCCGAGAGAGGGAATTCCAGGATTTTGACCTAATGACACCAGAGGAACAGTGTTATATTTCCAAGTCAGGACACTGAGTGGCCAAAAGGGGAACTTGTAGAGGGTGGGTGTTCCCACATATCTGCTGCACTTGTCCTTCTAGATGGAAGTGGTCATGGGTTTTGAAGGTGTTGCCTGAGGATCTTTGGTGTATTTTCACAGTACATTCTGGTATTGCTGCTACTGAGCATGGGTAGCAGAGGGAGTAGATGCTTGTGGATGTGGTTCCAATTAAGTGGGGACTGCTATTTCTCTCGATGTTGAGCTTTTCGAATATTGTTGGAGCTGCAACCATCCAGGCAAGTAGGGAGCATTCCATCACACTCCTGACTTGAGACTGAGATACTTGGAATGGCTCAATCAGGGAAGACTCTGACTATATATATCACTCTAAGGAATAAAGGAATAAAATCATGAAGAATCAATATTGTTCTATCTTCCTCAGATGGATCCCGGGGTGTACCCCACAAATTCCAAGTTCAGTCACATCCATTGCACACAGCCTCCCTCAGATATACGGAAAGCCTTTGAATTTCTGTTGTTTAGTAATAATTCTCAAAGTACCCCCCTTGTTAGAGGATCTCGAGGTTTTTAAACAAAATGAATATTTGCCAACCTATATCCCTGTGTTCTTCACTGAAGAGTACATGGCTCCAGCACAGCTCAAAACTAAAGGGTCAAAAGAAAAGATGGAAAGTTGTCTTCAACAGCAGTCAGACAGTCCCCAGGTGGCAAATAGTATCTGTTCCTGCTGAGTTTCTCCAACAATTTCTGTATTTCTTTTCATTTGATATTCATTATCTGAAGAAAGCTAATGGAATGCTGGCCTTTATATCGAGAGGACTGGAGTACAGGGATGCAGAAGGGATGCTTCAGTTGTACAAAACCCTGGTTAGACGCCACTTGGAGCAGATCTGGGCACCACACCTGAGGAAGGATAGATTGGCCTGGGAGTACAGCGTGAGTTTACAAGATTGATACCTGGGCTTCAGGGGTTAAGTTATGAGGACAGATTACACAAATTAAGCCTGTCCTGTCGAGAATTTACAGGGTTTAGGGATGATTTGATCGAAGATATTAACAGAAGACAGGGTATAGAAATTGAAAGCGTTTCCACTGGTTGGGGATCCTTGAACTAGGGAGGGCATAGCTGGAGAATTAGGGCCAGACTGTTCAGGAGAGATGTTAGGAAGTATTACTACGCACAGAGGCTGGGAGGGGTTTGGAACTCTCTCCCACAAACAGCAGGCATTGCTGGATCAGTTAGTTCTAAATGTGAGAGACAATTTTTTTGTTGTTGTTGTTGTTCAACAAAGTTATTAAAGGGGATAGAGGCCACAGGCAGGTCTGTGGAGTCAGGTCACAGATCTGCCGTTGAATGGTTGAACAGGATCAAAAGGGCTGAATGGCTTCCTCCTGCTCCTTTATACAAATATTCCACATTAATAAATCATGGAATCCCCTGCAGTTGCCAAGTGGCATTTCCACACACCGGAGCAATTAGTGATTACAAATAGAGACTGAAAGTCCAAATATTTTATTTTCACACATTCCAGATCCCCGCTATCCTGTGGGTGAAACAATCCTCAAATTGCTCTCGAAACCTCTAACCCTTCACTTTAAAATGATGTCCCCCTTGTTACTGACCCTTTGACTAAGGGAAACAGCTGCTTCCTGTCCCCCTGTCCACGTCCCTCATAATAGCATTGCAGAGTCATACTGCAAGGAAACAGACCCTTCAGTCCAAACAGTCCATGCCGTCCATAACCTCAAACTAAACTAGTCCCACTTGTTTGCTCTTGACCCATATCTCTCCAAACCGTTCCAATTGTTGTACTTCTCTAAATGTCTTTTAAACACTGTAACTGTCCTTGTATCCGCCACTTCATCTGGAAGTTAACTCCCCACTTGAACCAGTAGCCATAAAAAAAATGTTGTCCATCATTTCGTTTTTAAAAATGTTTTTCCTGTCACCTGAAAAATATGTCCATTGATCTTGAAGTCCCCCACCCTTGGGAAAAGACACCTGCCATTCACCTCATCTATGCCCATCATGATTTCATAAACCTCCATACCCCTCAAACTGGTTAAAATAGTCCCAGCCCATCCAGCCTCTCTTTATAACTCAATCTCTCCATTCCTAATGACGTACTGATATATCTTTTCTGAACCCTCTCCAGCCTAACACTTTCCTTCCCATAACAGCACAACCAGAACTGGACACAATACACCAGAACAGGCTTCACCAGTGTCCTGTATAACCATAACATGGTGTCCGAACTCCAACACTCAATGGGCTGAGCAACGAAGGCAAGTGTTCTAAACACCTTCTCAAACTCCCTGTCTGCTGTGACACAAACCCCAAAGAATTATGTACCTGAACCCTTAGGTCTCTCTGCTATACAACACTACCGATCTTACAGACCTCTATCATGACCCCTCCACCATCAACCTTCTCTGTTGTTCAGGAACCAACCCAAACTTCCTTCCGACGCTTCCAGAGATTTGTTTTTGTTGATCTTCCCAATCAGATGAATACCAGCATGAACGCTGACCAATACGTGATGATATAGGATCAACAGCTCACAGATTCACATTCACCATTCAATAGACTTGACCCGATCTCTGCATATTCAAAATTTCTTGCAGGTCTGTCCTCACTCATGCCCTCAGCTCGATTTCCCATCACCTCCCTTGGAATGAAATATTTCCAGACCATTGCCCAACCAAGTTCCAATCCTGCTTGTTACAACAATTTGCTGCTGTTCGCGTGCAAAAATCCCTGGCAATAAGGTCACTGAGCCAAGGCCCCAAGGAATGACTTAAATGGAATTGTCCAGAATCTGGTTCAGAACTTTTATGATCATAGAATCATAAACTTTTACTTATGGAAGGAGGCCACTCGTGTCTGTACCAGCTCCTGAAAGAGCTACCCCGCTTGTCCCACTCTCCAGCCCTATCTCTGCAGCCCTCTAACGTCACCCCTTTCAAATTTATATCCAGCTCTCTTTTCGAACCTCCTATGGAATCTGCCTCCCAAGCAGCACATTCCAAACTCAACAACCCAATACGTTTCTCCTCATCTCACTGACAATCATGAAATTCTTTCTAGCCAGTTACTAATATACAATGAATGGGAAACCATAACTTGCTTTCCCGTCCGAATTGTTCAAATTTTCAATACCTCAATAAGGTCACCACTTAATCTTCTCTGCTCGAAAGAGAATAAGCTCAATCTCCTGAACCTTTCCCTGCATCTAAAATCCCTCATCGTTGGTATCATTCTCATACAGCTCCTTCACACTATCTGCAGGGTCTGAACAGCCTTCCTTAAATCAGGTGTCCAGAACAGAACAGAACAAAACCAGCCTGGGTAAGAGAGTGCCAACTCCCTTTGTCAAATGTATTTCTAAATTCAGCTTCTGTTGCTGGTGACGTTAAGATTTATACACTTACAAAGAAATCCCCAACAGATCAAAGGTTTATCTCCAATATGATCTACTATTCTCCATTCAATACTTGTGCTGTTGCTGGAATTAATTTCTTTTCTGCCCTCTGCTTTGTGCTGGGTGTTGGGTTAGCTCATTTGGCTGGATGGCTAGTTTGAAATGTGGAGAAAGATTGACAGCGTGGGTTTGAATCTCTCACTGGCTGAGATTACTATGAAGGACTCTCCTTCTCCATCTCTTCTCCTTGTGTGAGGCATGGTAACCCTCAGGTTAAACCACCACCTATCAGTCATCACTCTCTTCTCTCTCTCTCTCTGACACTCAGCGGAGATCCACCAGTGTCTTGTACAACTTCAACATTACCTTCTTGTTTTTGATCTCTATGACCCTATTAATAAAGCCGAGGATGCTGTGTGTTTTACTAACTGCTCTCCTCCTGTTATGCCGCCTTCACTGATCTGTGGACATATACCCGCAGGCTCCCTCTGCTCCTGCACCCGTTTTAGTTTTTTTACCCCCCTAAATGTATTGTCTTTCCGTTGTTTTCGACCAACGTCATTCGCCAAATTTGTGTTGAATCAATTTTGTCTTTATTTTTGAATGTTCATGAATTAAAACCTATTTTGGTAAATCAAACTTCATTTTCTCCATCCTAGTTGTTTTGCTCCTAACTCCACAAGAACATACAGTCTAGGATCAGGTTGAGTCCATTTAACCCGTCAGGAACCTGCTCCGCTATCCCATCTCAGCCTCAACTCCACTTTCCTGCAAACACTCCCTTTGACCCATCACTCATTAACAATCTGTCTGCCTCCTCCTCCAATTTATGCAGTGTGGGGGTTGGGAGGAGTGATCCCACAGATTTACAACCCCTTCCTCATTTGAGCGAATTCATTCCTCCTTATCTCTGTTTTCAATCTGCCAGCTCCTTATCCTGAACCGATAACACCTCGTTCTAGATTCTCCCACAAGAGCAAACATCCTCTCTTCATCTCCTTTGTCAATACCCCCTTTAGCATCTTATAGCCCTCAGTTAGTTTTCCTCTCTTCCAAACTCCAGAGAAACTGCTCAATCTCTCATCTAAGGCAAACTCTTCATCGCTGGAAATGATTGGGTGAATCTCTTCTGAACTGCCTCTTGGTCCTCGAGAGATCTTCGTAGGGTATGTACTCAAAGCACTCCGCTTCTTCCTTTCCCGCCGTACCACCCAGTACCCTTCCACCGACACCCTCCTTCGACTGACCGAACTGGTCCTCACCCTGAACAACTTTTCTTTCCAATCCTCCCACTTTCTCCAAACAAAAGGAGTAGCCATGGGCACCCGCATGGGCCCCAGCTATGCCTGCCTCTTCGTAGGGTATGTGGAACAATCCATCTTCCGCAACTACACTGGCCCCACCCCCCATCTTTTCCTTCGCTACATTGATGACTGTATCGGCGCTACCTCGTGCTCCCACGAGGAGGTTGAACAGTTCATCCACTACACTAACACCTTCCACCCCAACCTCAAATTCACCTGGACAGTCTCGGACTCCTCCCTCCCCTTCCTAGACCTTTCTGTTTCTATCTCAGGCGACCGAATCAACACGGACATCTACTACAAACCAACCGACTCCCACAGCTACCTGGACTACACCTCCTCCCATCCTGCCCCCTGTAAAAATGCCATCCCATTCTCCCAATTCCTTCGTCTCCGCCGCATCTGCTCCCAGGAGGACCAGTTCAAAATACGTACAACACAAATGGCCTCCTTCTTCAAGGACCGCAATTTCCCCCCCGACGTGGTCAACGGTGCCCTCCACCGCATCTCCTCCACTTCCCGCTCCTCCGCCCTTGAGCCCCGCCCCTCCAACCGCCACCAGGACAGAACCCCACTGGTCCTCACCTACCACCCCACCAATCTCCATGTACAGCGCATCATCCGCCGTCACTTCCGCCACCTCCAAACAGACCCCAGCACCAAGGATATATTTCCCTCCCCTCCCCTATCAGCTTTCCGTAGAGACCACTCCCTCCGCGACTCCCTTGTCAGATCCACACCCCCCACCGACCCAACCTCCACTCCCGGCACCTTCCCTTGCAACCGCAGGAGGTGCAACACTTGCGCCCACACCTCCCCCCTCACTTCTCTCCAAGGCCCCAAAGGAAACTTCCATATCCGCCACAGATTCACCTGCACCTCCACCCACATCATCTACTGCATCCGCTGCAGCCGGTGTGGCCTCCTCTATATTGGGGAGACAGGCCGCCTACTTGCGGAGCGATTCAGAGAGCACCTCTGGGCCACCCGGACGAACCAACCCAACCAACCTGTAGCACAGCATTTCAACTCCCCCTCCCACTCCACCGAGGATATGCAGGTCATTGGACTCATCCACCGCCAAACCACAACAACCCGACGGTCGGAGGAGGAGCGTCTTATCTTCCGACTGGGAACCCTCCAACCGCAGGGGATGAACTTGGACTTCACCAGTTTCTTCATCCCCCCTCCCCCCACCTTGTCTCAGCCGGATCCCTCCAGCCCGGCACCGCCTTCCTGACCTGCAGTCTTCTTCTTGACCTCTCCGCCTCCATCCTACTCCGACCTATCACCCTCACCTTGACCTCTTTCCACCTATCACATTTCCAACGTCCCTCCTCCAAGTCCCTCCTCCCTACCTTTTATCTTCTCCTGCTGAACACTCTCTGCTCATTCCTGAAGAAGGGCCTGTGCCCGAAACGTCGAATCTCCTGTTCCCTGGATGCTGCCTGACCTGCTGTGCTGTTCCAGCAATAAAGTTTCAACCTCGAGAGATCAAAATTGTACCAGTCTCTTCCCATAAGACTAACCTTTTCATCTTGGCAATTAATTCAGTGATCTCTTTTGAACTCCCTCCAACTCAACTACATCCCTCCTCAAGGAATGGGACTGTGAACTTGAACTCCAAGTTCCCTCTGTTCCACTACACTCCTTTAAGGCTTTATGATTCACCATGAAACTCCTACCTTTCTTTGTCTTTCCAGAATAGAAGACCTCACACTCTCACAAAGCTATGCTGACCATTCCATATCAAACCCGATCTTTCAAAATGCATGTAAATCATATCTCTAAGAATCTTCAAGTAATTTACCTAAGACAGATTAAGGCTTAATGGTCTGTAGTTCCCAGGATTTTCTTTGCAACCATTCTTGAATAATGATACGTTTGCCACCCTCCACTCTTCTATGACCTCACCTGTCGCTAAATATCAGCCAGGTCCCCCGCAATTTCTTCTCCAGCCTGTTGCAGTGAGGACCTAGAAACTGGAAAAACTAACAGATATAAGCATAAGTAGAAAAATCTCCTGGCCCTAATGGATTGCATCTGAGAAGACTAAAAGAGATGGCGCTCTTGGCAATTTTCTAAACTTAGCTGGACTCTGGGCAGTTCCAGCAGATTGGAAAACAGCAGATGTAATGCCACTGTTTAAGAAGGGAGGTACAGAAAACAAATGGAGAATTATAGGCCAGTTAGCTTAACAGTTGAAACTTGATTGCTGGATCAGCACAGCAGGTCAGGCAGCATCCAGGGAACAGGAGATTCGACGTTTTGGGCACAGGCCCTTCTTCAGGAATGAGCAGAGAGTGTTCAGCAGGAGAAGATAAAAGGTAGGGAGGAGGGACTTGGAGGAGGGGAGTTGGAAATGTGATAGGTGGAAAGAGGTCAAGGTGAGGGTGATAGGTCGGAGTAGGGTGGAGGCGGAGAGGTCAAGAAGAAGACTGCAGGTCAGGAAGGCGGTGCCGGGCTGGAAGGATCCGGCTGAGACAAGGTGGGGGGAGGGGGGATGAAGAAACTGGTGAAGTCCAAGTTCATCCCCTGCGGTTGGAGGGTTCCCAGTCGGAAGATAAGACGCTCCTCCTCCGACCGTCGGGTTGTTGTGGTTTGGCGGTGGATGAGTCCAATGACCTGCATATCCTCGGTGGAGTGGGAGGGGGAGTTGAAATGCTGTGCCACAGGTTGGTTGGGTTGGTTCGTCCGGGTGGCCCAGAGGTGCTCCCTGAATCGCTCCGCAAGTAGGCGGCCTGTCTCCCCAATATAGAGGAGGCCACACCGGCTGCAGCGGATGCAGTAGATGATGTGGGTGGAGGTGCAGGTGAATCTGTGGCGGATATGGAAGTTTCCCTTGGGGCCTTGGAGAGAAGTGAGGGGGGAGGTGTGGGCGCAAGTGTTGCACCTCCTGCGGTTGCAAGGGAAGGTGCCGGGAGTGGTGGTTGGGTCGGTGGGGGGTGTGGATCTGACAAGGGAGTCGCGGAGGGAGTGGTCTCTACGGAAAGCTCACCTTGACCTCTTTCCACCTATCACATTTCCAACTCCCCTCCTCCAAGTCCCTCCTCCCTACCTTTTATCTTCTCCTGCTGAACACTCTCTGCTCATTCCTGAAGAAGGGCCTGTGCCCGAAACGTCGAATCTCCTGTTCCCTGGATGCTGCCTGACCTGCTGTGCTGTTCCAGCAATCAAGTTTCAACTTTGATCTCCAGCATCTGCAGACCTCACTTTCTCCTCCAATTAGCTTAACATATGTAGTAGCAAGATGCTCGAGTCTATTATCAAGGAAGAAATAGCAAGGCATCTCGATAGAAATTGTCCCAATCGCCGGCATAGCATTAATCTTCTAGAATACTATGAAGACTATAAGTACACTGAACAATGTGGACCAAGTGGATGTGATATATCTAGATTTCCAAAAGGCATTCGACAAGGTGCTGAGAAAAAGGCTGATGCATAAGATGAAGGTGCATGGCATTACAGGCAATCGATTAGCTTCCACAGAGGGTTGGTTAACTAACAGGAAACAAAGAGTGGGGAAATTTGAATGCTTTTCTGGTTGGCAATCAATGACTAGTGGTGTGCATCAGGGATCAGTACATAGAACATAGAACATAGAAGAATACAGCGCAGTACAGGCCCTTTGGCCCTCGATGTTGCGCCGATCCAAGCCCACCTAACCTATACTAACCCACTATCCTCCATATACCTATCCAATGCCCGCTTAAATGCCCATAAAGAGGGAGAGTCCACCACTGCTGCTGGCAGGGCATTCCATGAACTTACGACTCGCTGAGTGAAGAACCTACCCCTAACTTCAGTCCTATATCTACCCCCCCTTAATTTAAAGCTATGCCCCCTTGTAATACCCGACTCCATACGCGGGAAAAGGTTCACACTGTCAACCCTATCTAACCCCCTAATCATCTTGTACACCTCAATCAAGTCACCCCTAAACCTTCTTTTCTCTAATGAAAACAGCCCCAAGTGTCTCAGTCTATCCTCATACGATCTTCCTTCCATACCAGGCAACATCCTGGTAAACCTCCTCTGCACCCGTTCCAGTGCCTCCACATCCTTCCTATAGTATGGCGACCAAAACTGCACACAATATTCCAGATGCGGCCGCACCAGAGTTTTATACAACTGCATCATGACCTCAGGACTCCGGAACTCAATTCCTCTACCAATAAAAGCCAGTACGCCATATGCCTTCCTCACCGCACTATTTACCTGGGTGGCAACTTTCAGAGATCTGTGTACATGGACACCAAGATCCCTCTGCTCATCCACACTACCAAGTATCCGACCATTAGCCCAGTACCCCATCTTTTTGTTATTCTTCCCAAAGTGAATCACCTCACATTTAGCTACATTGAATTCCATTTGCCACCTTTCTGCCCAGCTCTGCAGCTTCTCTATATCCTGCTGTAACCTGCCACATCCTTCCTCACTGTCAACAACTCCTCCGACTTTCGTATCATCCGCAAACTTGCTCACCCAACCTTCTAACCCCTCTTCCAGGTCATTTATAAAAATGACAAACAGCAATGTTCCCAAAACAGATCCTTGCGGAACACCGCTAGTGACGGCACTCCATGAAGAAACTTTGCCATCAACTACTACCCTCTGTCTTCTTCCATCCAGCCAATTCCTAATCCAAACCTCCAACTCACCCTCAATGCCATATCTCCGTATTTTCTGCAGTAGCCTACCATGGGGAACCTTATCAAACGCCTTACTAAAATCCATATATACCACATCTACCGCTTTCCCCTCATCAACCTCCTTCGTCACCTTTTCAAAGAATTCAATAAGGTTTGTGAGGCACGACCTGCCCTTCACAAAACCATGCTGACTATCCTTGATCACATTATTCCTATCCAGATGTGCATAAATCCTATCCCTTACAATTCTCTCTAAGACTTTGCCCACAACAGAAGTGAGACTCACCGGCCTATAGTTACTAGGGTTATCCCTACTCCCCTTTTTGAACAAGGGAACCACATTTGCTATCCTCCAGTCTTCTGGCACTACTCCTGTAGACAAAGAGGACATAAAAATCAAGGCCAATGGCTCTGCAATCTCCTCCCTTGCTTCCCAGAGAATCCTAGGATAAATGCCATCAGGCCCAGGGGACTTATCTATTTTCACCTTTTCCAGGATTTCCAACACCTCTTCTCTACATACCTCAAAGCCATCCATTCTACTTATTTGTGACTCAGTATTCACATCAACGACAATGCCCTGTTCCTGAGTAAATACTGAAGAAAAGTATTCATTCAGTGTCTCCCCAATCTCTTCCGCCTCCACACGCAACTTCCCACTACTATCCTTGACTGGACCTATCCCTACCCTAGTCATTCTTTTATTCCTAACATACCTATAGAAAGCCTTAGGGTTTTCCCTAATCCTACCGACTAAGGACCTTTCATGTCCCCTCCTTGCTGCTCTTAGCTCTCTCTTCAGGTCCTTCCTGGCTACCCTATAACTCTCAATCGCCCCAATTGAACCTTCACGTCTCATCTTGAGATAGGCTGCCCTCTTCCATTTAACAAGGGATTCCAATTCCTTATTAAACCACGGCTCCCTCGCACGACCCTTTCCTCCCTGCCTGACAGGTACATAATTATCAAGGACATTCAATAGTTGCTCCTTGAACAAGCTCCACATATCATTTACACTCTTGCCTTGGAGTCTACTTTTCCAAGCCACACATCCTAAGTCATGCCTCACCGCATCATAATTTCCCTGACCCCAGCTATAACTCTTGCCCTGTAGTACACACTTATCCCTCTCCATCACGAGAGTAAAAATCACCGAATTATGGTCACTATCCCCAAAGTGCTCACCTACCTCTAATTCTAACACCTGTCCTGGTTCGTTACCCAGAACCAAATCCAGTATGGCCTCACCTCTTGTTGGCCTGTCTACATATTGTGTCAGGAAACTCTCCTGCACACATTGAACAAACACTGACCCATCTAACGAACTTGAGCTATAGCTTTCCCAATCAATATCAGGAAAGTTAAAGTCCCCCATAACCACCACCCTATTACTGTCACTCATCTCCTGAATCACCTTCCCTATCCTTTCTTCTACGTTTCTAGGACTATTGGGAGGCCTGTAAAAGACTCCTAACAGGGTGACCTCACCTTTCCTATTCCGAACCTCAGCCCAAACTACCTCAGATGGCAAGTCCTCATCCATCGTCCTTTCCACCACTGTAATACTATCTTTGACAAGCAATGCCACACCTCCCCCTCTTTTACCCCCACCTCTGACCCTACTAAAACATTTAAATCCTGGAACCTGCAACAGCCAATCCTGTCCCTGTTCTAGCCATGTCTCCGTAATAGCCACAACATCGAAGTCCCAGGTGCCAACCCACGCTGCAAGTTCACCTACCTTATTTCGTATACTTCTTGCATTGAAGTATACACACTTCAAGCCACTTTCCTGTTTACAGACACCCTCCTTGGAAATTGATGCCATGTTCCTAACCTCCCTACACTCCAGGCCCTGCACCCTGAAGCTACAATCTGGGTTCCCATGCCCCTGCAGAGTTAGTTTAAACCCCCCCCCCAAGAGCACTAGCAAACCTCCCCCCAAGGATACTGGTGCCCCTAGTATTAGGACTGCAATTGTTTACAATTTACACAGATGGTGTGGAGTTGGGGACCACATGTAGTGTGTTAAAGTTTGCAGATGACAAACGTTTAGAGGCATATGTTCAAGTGTGTGAGTGAAGGCCTGACAGATGGAGTACAATGTTGGTAAATGTGAACTCATCCATTTTAATAGCAATAATAGTAAAAAGGACTATTATTTGAACAGTAAAAATTTGCAGTAAGCTACTGTGCAGTGGGACTTGGGTTTCCTTGAGCATAAAACGCAGAAGGTTGGTCTGCGGATGAAACCGGTAAATACTAAGGCAAATGGAATATTGTCCTTTATTGGTGGATGGATTGAGTTTAAAAGTGGGGAGGATATGTTGTGGCTGTATAGGGTGCTGGTGAGGTCACATCTAGAGTACTGCGTGCAGTTTTGGTCTCCTTACTTGAGAAAGGAGGTACTGGCACTAAAGGGGGTGCAGAGGAGGCTCACTAGGTTCTTGAGTTGAGGGGGTTGCTTTAAGAGGAGAGACTGAGTAGGCTGGGATTATAATCATTGGAATTTAGAAGGTTGGTGGGGGACGAATCTTACAGAAACATATAAAATTATGAAGGGAATAGATGATATTGAATCAGGAAGAAAGTTGTCACTAGCAGGTGAATCGAGAACAAGACGGCATTGACTCAAAATTAGGGGGAGCAGATTTAGGACTGAATTGAGAAGGAATTTCTTCACCCAGAGGGTTGTAAATTTGTAGAATTCCCTGCCTAGTGAAGTTGTTGAGGTTTCCTCATTGAATGTTTTTAAAGCTAAGATAATGTTTTGAAGAGTAAAGGAATTCAGGGTTATGGTGAGAGGCTGGGTAAGTAGAGCTGAGGCTGAGAAAAGATCAGCCATGGTCTTATTGAATGGCAGAGCAGGCTCAAAGGGCCAGATGGCCGACTCTTACTCCAGAGTCTTATGTTTGTAATTCTTAGTGGTCAATCATCCCAAACCTAGAACATCACTGCAGGAGTTTCTCAGGTTAGTATCTTCGGCCCAATCGCCCTGAGCTGCCTCAATGACTTTACGTTTGAATGAAAGTCTAAGTTGGTACTCTGATTATACAATATGTAGCACCATTTGAGACTCCTCAGACACACAAGCAATCTCTGGCCTAACACTGTAAAAGAAGATCACGTCACATGGAAAACGTTTTATGTAACAGAACATCTCAACATTCTTCTGGAGAGTTTGCAAAATAAACATTGGGCACCGACACATTGAATGGTATTCCTTTGAATGACAAAAATTTTTATTGTAGGGCAAGTTTTGAACAAATATTAACAAGGAGAGAGGCAGACTGGTTGAGGTATGGAATACCTGAACGTCCTGCTCAGGCAAGGCTATAATGGAGTAATGACAATCCGAGATGCTAAAGTGGGCAAAATGAGTGGAATGCAGCTATCTCAGTGAGGAAGAGCAGGTAACAGAGGCAGAGAGCAACACTGCCCAATATGCAGATATCACAGAGATACGGACTAGATATTACAGTGATCAAGAGGGATTTTTGCAATTTTTAACTGGAGCAAATTACTGCTCATGGAAGCAATAGCTTAGTGGATTATCAGCAGACTATTAAACTAGGGTTCCAGGTAATGTTTGGGGGATCTGGTTTTGATATCCACAATGACAGGTGATGGAATTTGAATTCCATGAAAATCTGGAATTAAAAGACTAATGATGACCTGGTTGATTGTTGGAAAATCCCACTTGGTACACTGAAGTCCTTTTAAAGGAAGGAAATCCTGTCCATACCCAATCTGCTGTAGGTGATTCTAGATCCACAGCAATGTGGTTGGCTCTTAACTACCTTGGATGAGTGAGTGATGCCCACATGCTGTGACTCAATAAATCAATAAAACATCCAGTGCTGTAGAATGCACTGTCTGATAATTTAGCAAGAGTGGAATAATGGAGACATTGGGTTGTCTGATGAGGTAAAATTGGGTAATGTCAGCAGATGTGTGAAAACTAATGCCATGCCTTTGGATAAACTCACCTCATGGTGTTGTGTGGTTGAGAATAGCAGGAGCCTGGGATAGGCTCCTCCCTTCGGGATTACCAAGTTAGAGTCATAGAGATATACAGCATGGAATCAGACCCTTCGGTCCGATCCGTCCATGCTGACCAGGTATTCCAACCCAATCTAGTCCCACCTGCCAGGACCCAGCCCATATCCGTCCAAACCCTTCCGATTCATATACCCATCCAAATGCCTCTTAAATGCTGCAATTGTACCAGCTTCCACCACATCCTCTGGCAGCTCATTCCATACACGTACCACCCTCTGCATGGAAAAAGTTGCCCCTTAGGTCTCATTTATATCTTTCCCCTCTCACCCTAAACCTATGCCCTCCAGTTCTGGACTTCCTGACCCCAGGGAAAAGACTTTGTCTATTTATCCTATCCATGCCCCTCATAATTTTGTGAACCTCTATAAGGTCACCCCTCAGCCTCCGACGCTCCAGGGAAAACAGCCCCAGCCTGTTTAGCCTCTACCTGTAGCTCAGATCCTCCAACCCTGGCAACATCCTTGTAAATCTTTTCTGAACCCTTTCAAGTTTCACAACATCTTTCTGATAGGAAGAAGACCAGAATTGCATGCAATATTCCAACAGTGGCCTAACCAATGTCCTGTATAGCCACAACATGACCTCCCAACTCCTGTACTCAATACTCTGACCAATAAAGGAAAGCATACCAAACGCCTTCTTCACTATCCTATCTACCTGTGACTCCACTTTCAAGGAGCTATGAACCTGCACTCCAAGGTCTCTTTGTTCAGCAGCACTCCCTAGGACCTTACCATTAAGTGTATAAGTCCTGCTAAGATTTGCTTTCCCAAAATGCTGCACCTTGCATTTATCTGAATTAAACTCCATCTGCCACTTCTCAGCCCATTGGCCCATCTGGTCCAGATCCTGTTATAATCTGAGGTAACCCTCTTCGCTGTCCACTACACCTCCAATTTTGGTGTTATCTGCAAACTTACTAACTGTACCTCTTATGCTCGCATCCAAACCATTTATGTAAATGACAAAAAGTAGAGGGCCCAGCACCGACCCTTGTGGCACTCCACTGGTCACAGGCCTCCAGTCTGAAAAACAAACCTCCAGCACCACCCTCTGTCTTCTACCTTTGAGCCAGTTCTGTATCCAAATGGCCAGTTCTCCCTGTATTCCATGAGATCTAACCTTGCTAATCAGTCTCACATGGGGAACCTTGTTGAACGCCTTACTGAAGTCCATATAAATCACATCTGCCCTCATCAAACTTCTTTGTTACTACTTCAAAAAACTCAATCAAGCCATGTTGATAGTCCCACAATCCCGCACCGCCCGCTTCTCCCTCCTGCCCAAAATCCACAAACCTGACTGTCCCGGCCGACCCATTGTCTCCGCCTGCTCCTGCCCCACCGAACTCATCTCCGCATACCTCGACACGGTCCTGTCCCCCTTAGTCCAAGAACTCCCCACCTACGTTCGGGACACCACCCATGCCCTCCACCTCCTCCATGATTTTCGCTTCCCCGGTCCCCAACGCCTTATCTTCACCATGGACATCCAGTCCGTGTACACCTCCATCCCCCATCACAAAGGGCTCAAAGCCCTCCGCTTCTTCCTTGCCCGCCATACCAACCAGTACCCTTCCACTGACACCCTCCTTCGACTGACTGAACTGGTCCTCACCCTGAACAACTTCTCTTCCCAATCCTCCCACTTCCTCCAAACGAAAGGAGTAGCCATGGGCACCCGCATGGACCCCAGCTATGCCTGCCTCTTCGTAGGATATGTGGAACAGTCCATCTTCCGCAACTACACTGGCCCCACCCCCCACCTTTTCCTCCGCTACATCGATGACTGTATCGGTGCCGCCTCATACTCCCACGAGGAGGTTGAACAGTTCATCCACTTCACCAACACCTTCCACCCCGACATCAAATTCACCTGGACAGTCTCAGATTCCTCCCTCCCCTTCCTCGACCTTTCTATTTCTATCTCAGGCGACCGAATCAACACGGACATCAACACTACAAACCGACCGACTCCCACAGCTACCTGGACTACACCTCCTCCCATCCTGCCCCCTGTAAAAACGCCATCCCATTCTCCCAATTCCTTCGTCTCCACCGCATCTACTCCCAGGAGGACCAGTTCCAAAAACGTACAACCCAGATGGCCTCCTTCTTCAAGGACCGCAATATCCCCCCCGACATGGTCGACAATGCCCTGCACCGCATCTCTTTCACTTCCCGCTCCTCCGCCCTTGAGCCCCGCCCCTCCAACCGCCACCAGGACAGAACCCCACTGGTCCTCACCTACCACCCCACCAATCTCCATGTACAGCGTATCACCCGCCGTCATTTCTGCCACCTCCAAACGGACCCCACCACCAAGGATATATTTCCCTCCCCTCCCCTATCAGCATTCCGTAAAGACCACTCCCTCTGTGACTCCCTCGTCAGATCCACACCCCCCACCAACCTAACCTCCACTCCTGGCACCTTCCCCTGCAACCGCAGGAGGTGCAAGACTTGCGCCCACACCTCCCCCCTCACCTCCCTCCAAGGCCCCAAAGGAAACTTCCATATCCGCCACAAATTCCCCTACACCTCCACACACATCATCTATTGCATCCTCTGCACCCGATGTGGCCTCCTCTATATTGGGGAGACAGGCCGCCTACTTGCGGAGCGTTTCAGAGAACACCTCTGGGACACCCGGACCAACCACCCTGTGGCTCAACACTTCAACTCCCCCTCCCACTCCACCAAGGATATGCAGGTCTTTGGACTCCTCCATCGCCAGACTACAACAACACGACGGTTGGAGGAAGAGCGCCTCATCTTCCGCCTAGGAACCCTCCAACCACAAGGGTTGAACTCGGATTTCACCAGTTTCCTCATTTCCCCTCCCCCTACCTTGTCTCAGTCAAATCCATCAAACTCAGCACCGCCTTCCTAACCTGCATCTTCTTCCCGACCTCTCCGCCCCCACCCCAGTCTGACCTATCACCCTCACCTTGACCTCTTTCCACCTATCGCATTTCTGACGCCCCTCCCCCAAGTCCCTCCTCTCTACCTTTTATCTTAGCCTGCTGGACACATTTTCCTCATTCCTGAAGAAGGGCTTATGCCCGAAACGTCGATTCTCCTGTTCCCTGGATGCTGCCTGACCTGCTGCGCTTTTCCAGCAACACATTTTCAGCTCTGATCTGCAGCATCTGCAGACCTCACTTTCTCCTATCCTGAAACAGTCCTTGCCTTTCCAAATACATCCTGTCCCTCAGGATTCCCTCCAACAACTTGCCCACCACCGAGGTCAGGCTCACCGGTCTATAGTTCCCTGGCTTGTCTTTACCGTCCTTCTTAAACAGTGGCACCACGTTTACCAACCTCCAGGCTTCTGGCACCTCAGCTGTGACTATCGATGATACAAATATCTCAGCAAGAGGCCCAGCAATCATTTCTCTAGCTTCTCACAGAGTTCTCGGGTATACCTGATCAGGTCCTGGGGATTTATCCACCTTTACCTGTTTCAAGATATCCAGCACTTCCTCCTCTGTAATCTGGACATTTTGCAAGACGTCACCATCTATTTCCCTGCAGTCTATATCTTCCATATTCTTTTCCACAGTAAATACTGATGCAAAATATTCATTTAGTATCTCCGCCATTTTCTGTGGCTCCACACAAAGGCCACCTTGCTGATCTTTGAGGGGCCCTGTTCTCTCCCTAGTTACCCTTTTGTCCTGAATATATTTGTAAAAACCCTTTGGATTCTACTTAATTCTATTTGTCAAAGCTATCTCATGTCCCCATTTTGCCCTCCTAATTTCCCTCTTAAGTATACTCCTACTTTCTTTATACTCTTCTAAGGATTCACTCAATCTATCCTGTCTATACCTGACATATGCTTCCTTCTTTTTCTTAACCAAACCCTCAATTTCTTTAGTCATCCAGCACTCCCTATACCTACCAGCCTTCCCTTTCACCCTGGCAGGAATATACTTTCTCTGGATTCTCGTTATCTCATTTCTGAAGGCTTCCCATTTTCCAGCCATTCCCTTTACCTGCGAACATCTTCCCCTCCAATCAGCTTTCGAAAGTTCTTGCCTAATACCGTCAAAATTGGCCTTTCTCCAATTTGGAACTTCAACTTCTAAATCTGATCTATCCTTTTCCATCACTATTTTAAAACAAATAGAATTATGGTCGCTGGCCCAAAAGTGCTCCCCCACTGACACCTCAGTCACCAGCCCTGCCTTATTTCCCAAGAGTAGGTCAAGCTTTGCACCTTCTCTAGTTGGTACATCCACATACTGAATCAGAAAATTGTCTTGTACACACTTAACAAATTCCTCTCCATCTAAACCATTAATACTATGGCAGTCCCAGTCGATGTTTCGAAAGTTAAAATCCCCTACCATAACTACCCTATTATTGTTACAGATAGCTGACATCTCCTTACAAGTTTGTTTCTCAATTTCCCTCTGACTATTGAGGGGTCTATAATACAATCTCAATAAGGTGATCATCACTTTCTTATTTCTCAGTTCCACCCAAATAACTTCTCTGGATGTATTTCTGGGAATATCCTCCCTCAGCACAGCTGTAACGCTATCCCTTATCAAAAATGCCATTCCCCCTCCTCTCTTGCCTCCCTTTCTATCCTTCCTGTAGCATTGCATCCTGGAACATTTAGCTGCCAGTCCTGCCCATCCCTGAGCCATGTTTCCGTAATTGCTATGATATCCCAGTCCCATGTTCCTAACCATGCCCTGAGTTCACCTGCCTTCCCTGTTAGGCCCCTTGCATTGAAATAAATGCAGTTTAATTTATTAGTCCTACCTTGTCCCTGCCTGCCCTGACTGTTTGACTCACTTCTGTTCTCAGCTGTACCCGTCTCAGATTGATCTCTTTCCTCGCCATCTCCCTGGGTCCCACCCTCCACCTTACTTGTTAAAATCCTCCCAAGCAGTTCTAGCAAATTTCCCTGCTGGTATATTAGTCCCCTTCCAATTTCGGTGCAATCCGTCCTTCTTGTACAGGTCACTTCTACCCCAAAAGAGATTCCACTGATCCAAAAATATGAATCCTTCTCCCGTACACCAGCTCCTCAGCCATGTATTCATCTGCTCTATCCACCTATTCCTGTCCTCACTAGCTCATAGCACTGGGAGTAATCCAGAAATTACTACCCTCGAGGACCTCCTTTTTAAATTTCTGCCTAACTCTCTGTAATCTCCCTTCAGAGTCTCAACCTTTTCCCTTCCAATGTCGTTGGTTCCAATATGGACAATGACCTCCTTCTGGCCCCTCTCCCCCGTGAGAATATTCTGCACCCTCTCTGAGACATCCTTGATCTTGGCACCAGGGAAACAACACACCATTCTGCTTTTTCCTCTGCTGGCCACAGAAACATCTGTACCTTTGACTACAGAATCTCCTTACACAATTGATCTCTTGGAAGCCAACGTACCCCTCGTTGCATTAGAGCCAGTCTCAATGCCAGAAACTTGGCTGTTTGTGCTATGTTCCCCTGAGAATCCATCACCCCCTACATTTTCCAAAACAGCATACCTGTTTGAAATGGGTATATACACAAAAGACGCCTGCCCTAGGTGCCGAACTCTCTCAGCCTTCCTGGAATTAACCCATCTATGTCACTGTATCTGAGACTTTTCCCCCATTCCTATAACTGCCATCCATCACAAACTGTTGCTGTTGCAAATTCCTCATCGCTTCTAACTGCCTCTCCAGCCGATCCAGTCGATCTGATAAGATTCGCATCCAACAGTATTTATGGCAGATATAATCCACAGTAACTCTTAAACTCTCTTTAAACTCCCACATCTGACAAGAAGTACATATCACTGCAAAGGCCATTTTTGCTCCTTCACAATCTACAGACACAGAAAATAACACCGTCTTATTCCTCTACAAACTCTGCCCCAGGTTAAATTAATAGCTATGGCTTATATTTTAAGTTTAATCAAGAGACTTATCTCCAAAAACACATTATCAAGAAATAATCCATTATTTTCCCGAGTTCAATAGATTTAGAATCAATTCCTGTGGATTGGAGGGTGGCTAATGTTGTACTACTTTTTAAGAAAGGAGCGAGAGAGAAAGCAGGAAATTATAGACCAGTTAGTCTGAACTCAGTGGTGGGAAAGATGTTGGAGTCAATTATAAAGGATGAAATTACCACACATCTGGATAGTAGTAACAGGATAGGTCAGAGTCAGCATGGATTTATGAAGGGAAAATCATGCTTAACTAATCTTCTGGAATTTTTTGAGGATGTAACTCTGAAGATGGACAAGGGAGATCCAGTGGATGTAGTGCACCTGGACTTTCAGAAAGCCTTTGATAAAGTCCCACATAGGAGGTTAGTGAGCAAAATTAGGGCACATGGTATTAGGGGCAAAGTACTGACTTGGATTGAAAATTGGTTGGCTGACAGTGATAAACGGCTCCCTTTTGGAATGGCAGGTGGTGACCAGTGGGGTACCGCAGGGATCAGTGCTGGGACTGCAGCTTTTTAAGTTACGCTGGCAGTTATGTAGTTATCTTAGTGTTGTGATAGGTTAGCCAAATCACTGGTACATGAGCTAATGCTGAAGACAATGAGGTTGTAATGTGATAGGTTAAGTGTGATGGAGGGAACCAGTGTGGCAGACGGTGATTAGTTTAGAAAGATAAAGCAAGCCAGCATGATTGGTTATGCTAATATTATTCGATAAGCACGGGAAGAACAACTGTATAAGTTGCAGGAGAACAAAGAGCCTGTGGGGAGCCAAGGAAGACATTTTGCTGGTTCCCACAGCTTTGATTTTGCAAGGTTAAAGTTTAATTTAGTGAAGGATTTTTTGTGTCTCCAGGTAATTTTTTTAGAAAACATTGCGTGATTCTTCCATAACACAGTCAGAGGGAGATCACTTCAATGAGCTCTTTAGGGGCGGCACAGTGGCTCAGTGGTTAGCACTGCAGCCTCACAGTACCAGGGTCCCAGGTTTAGTTCCAGGTTTAGCTGACTGTCTGTGTGGAGTTTGCACATTCTCACTGTGTCTGCGCGGGTTTCCTCCCACAGTCCAAAGATGTGCAGGTTCGGTGAATTGGCTATGCTAAATTGCCCATAGTGTTAGGTGAATTAGTCAGAGGGAAATGGGTCTGGGTGGGTTACTCTTCGGAGGGTCGGTGTGGACTGTGGGCCTGTTTCCACACTAGGGAATCTTAAAAAAAAAATTAGAAATAGGTTTTATACTGTGTGTTTAGCACACAGTGCATTTATTTCACTGTCATCCAGAACAGTCATCCCTTTAACTGAGCTGGAGTTCATTAACTTCAGTAGAAACCTGTGCCAGTGGATATCAATCAGTTATCAATTTCAAAAATAATTAAGTTCTTTGACATAGCTCCATATCAGGTGGGAATTGAAACAAAATCTTCTGGCTGAGAGCATGAAGCAAGGAGATGTTCACAGTAAAAACCAGGCACTGTCATTTCTCATGAATACGCTGGTGTTTCAGCAGACTGGATTTCACAATGAATCTCTTCGCACAGTCAGTACAGCAGAACAGCCTCTACCTTCCGAGAGATCGCTGGTGTTTTAACAGGTTGGATTTATGAGAAAATCCTTTCCTGTCGTGTGAGCAGGTGAATGGTCTCTCCCCAGTGTGGATCGCTGGTATTTAATGAGGTTGGATGATGGCTTGAACCCACACCCACACTGAGAGCACATGAAGGGTCTTTCGTCACTGTGATTAGATTAGATTTTTGATTAGATTACTTTACAGTGTGGAAACAGGCCCTTCGGCCCAACAAGTCCACACCGACCCGCCGTAGTGCAAACCACCCATACCCCTACATTTACCCCTTACCTAACACTACCATCAATTTAGCATGGCCAATTCACCTGACCTGCACATCTTTGGACTGTGGGAGGAAACCGGAGCACCCGGAGGAAACCCACCCAGGCACGGGGAGAACGTGCAAACTCCACACAGTGAGCATGTTGTTGGGATATCAGTGCCCCCGAGTTTTTAAAACACCTCCCACATTCTGAGCATTTCAAAGGTCTGTTCTCTGTGTGAACTTGCTTGGGTTTCAGAAAGGTGGATGATCGAGTGAATCCTTTCCCACCCTTGGAACAGATGAATGGCCTTTCCCCAGTGTGGCCGTATTTATATCGTGACGAGCAGTGATCTGCTGAAGACTTGTCCACATGTACAACACATGTACGGTTTCTCCCCCACTGTGAACGGTGCTTTTTTATTTCAAAACCCAATGATATTCAGGCGGCAATAAACTCCGCAGATTGGGAAGTGATGCCTGGTTTTAAGTCTCCTCATTGCAAATCATCTTCTAATTCCCTGTGAAATTCATTGAAAACAAAAAGCAAAACAAGTGAGATCCCGAAAAAGAAAAGGTTTAAAACCATCAGATTAAAGAGCAGAAGTAGGTAACTCAACCCAGCAAGTCTGCTGTCACCATTCAGTGAGATCAGAGCTGATCCAATAATCCTCAGCTCGATTTTCCTGCCTATGCCCCCACCCTTGAATCCCTTACTGATTAAAAATCTATTTATCTCGGCCTTGGACACACTGAGCAGCACAGCCTCTCGTTAAATAATATTCATCGTCTTCCTGCCGAAATGCACATTAGATTAGATTCCCTACAGTGTGAAAACAGGCCCTTCTGCCCAACCAGTCCACACTGACCCTCTGAAAAGTAACCACCCAGACCCATTTCCCTCTGAATGATGCATCTAACACTATGGGCAATTTACCATGGCCAGTTCACCTGACCTGCACATCTTTGGACTGTGGGAGGAAACCGGAGCACCCAGAGGAAATTCATGCAGTTTTGGGGGTAATGTGCAAACTCCACCCGCAGCTGGAATCGAACCTGGGACTCTGGTGCTGTGAGGCAGCAGTGCTAACCACTGAGCTACCGTGCCGCCAAATATATTCTCCCAAATTATATTCCACAGTGCTGGAAGGAGAATGAGAGGGGTTTTATCGACCAACTGCTCAACCATACCTTGAGCATAACCTCCCAAAACAGCCACTTGCACCACCATGAAGGACCGCAGTGCAGGCGTATGTGACCAACACTCCCCGAAGCTCCCTCCAACTCACACAACGTCCCAACATCCAGTGCTGAATGAATACAAACTTTCTCCAATTTAATCAAAAACGTGGGAGCAGAGTCTGTTCGAGAGAGATGTGAGGAATGACTTTGATATGAAAAGGGTGGAAGAGGTTTGGAAATCAATCTCTAAGTTGTTAGTTTCCAATCTGAGACAGATAAACATTTGTTCAACAAAGGCATTCTGGGATATGGGCCAAAGGCTGAACTCCACACAGCAGCCATGAGTTCATTCAATAGTGGAACAGCTGAAAGGCCTACTCCTGATCCTTTGTTCACTGAAGACTGCTGGCTTCAGTCCCTGTTACAAAACTTCCTAACTCCACCTGTATCGCTCCCTCTGGTAACTGTCTGAACCAGGCTCTTCACAACATTAAGGGAATATCGCATTTGGAGATTAGCTTTGAATCACAGACTCATATCCTCACTGTGACGTTTTATTTCCATTCCAGTAACGTGGCCTGACTCCAACACATTTTAAGCTCCAGGTGCTGAAATCTCATCCAGTCCTTTGTAACCTTGAGACTGAATGACCCTAACACACTCCTGATCCACCTCCCACTTTCAATCTCCCTGTAATGTTCAGCTCATCCAATACCCCGCTGCCCGTGTGCTCACTCACACTGAGTTTTGTTCTCCTCACCCTGAGCCCATTGACCTGAAGAGGTCGCAAATTGAGGAAAAGCAAAATGTTAACAAATTTCTCGTCGTTCTTTTCAAATCCCTCTATGATAGTGATCAGTCCCACCTCTAATCTCTGCCAGCCACACAATCTTTCAAGATATCTGCACTTACTTAATTTTGGTCTCTTGAGCATGGTCAATTAAGCTCCCCAACAACAGTGGATATTCTTTCAGCATGAAATGTTTAAAAAATCAAATTAAGCACCAAATCATTAAAATGGAGGGGCCAGACCAGGCGAGGTGTTTTAACTGCATGTTGTCAGAGCTGGTGGACCCCATTGTGGTTCATAGCTACTACAACCATAACAAGTGTTGGTTGAGGGATTTCCAGCTCAGATTGTTGAGCTGAAGTCTGAGATCCAAACATTGCCACACATCAGGGAGGGCCAGGAGTAATTGACCATGCTCAAGAGACCAAAATTAAGTAAGTGCAGATATCTTAAAAGATTGTGTGGCTGGCAGAGATTAGAGATGGGAATGATCACTATCATAGAAGGATTTGAAAAGAAGGATGAGAAATTTGTTAAGATGTTGCTTTTCCTCAATTTGCGACCTCTTCAGGTCAGTGAGTTCAGGGTGAGGAGAACAAAACTCAGTGTGAGTGAGCACGCAGGCAGCGGGGTATTGGATGAACTCAAGATTACAGGGAGGTTGAAGGTGGGAGGTGGATCAGGAGTGTGTAAGGTCATTCATCTCGAGGTTACAAAGGACTGGATGAGATTTTCAGCACCTGCAGCTGATACTGTGTTGGAGTCAGGCCACGTTACTGAAATAGAAATAGAACGTCACGGTAAGGGTTTGGCTCTGTGGTTCAAAGCTAATCTCCAAGTGCAATATTCCTTTAATGTTGTGAAGAGCCTGGTTCAGACAGTTACCAGAGGGAGCGATACAGGTGGAGTTAGGAAGTCTGTAACAGGGACTGAAGCCAGCAGCTTTCAGTGAACAAAGGATCAGGAGTAGGCCTTTCAGCTGTTCCACCATTGAATGAACTCATGGCTTCTGTGTGGAATTCAGCCTTTGGCCCATATCCCTGAATACCTTTGTTGAACAAACGTTTATCTGTCTCAGACTGAAAACTAACAAGCTCTTCCACCCTTTTCATATCGAAGTAATTCCTCACATCTCTCTCGAACAGACTCTGCTCCCAAGTTCTTGATTAAATTGGAGGCAATTTCTATTCATTCAGCACTGGATGTTGGGACGTTGTGTGAGTTGGAGGAAGCTCCAAGGGAGTGCTGGTCGCTCCCTGGTCCTTTGTGGTGGTGGAAGTGTCTGGTTTGGGAGGTTATGCTCAAGGTATGGTTGATTAAAAACCCTCTCATTCTCCTCGTGCTCTTTCCAGTGCTGTGGAATATAATATGGGAAAATATATGCATTTTGGCAGGAAGACTAGGAGAGGTGAATATTATTTAACGAGGGAACACCTCTACAGAAAGCTGCAGCACAGAATTGTGGGTCATTCTGCTTGGAAGGTGAAAACTCAGCATCCAGGTTCAGTGGGTATTCCGGAAGGGAAATGGTCAGTTGGTTTTTATTTAATGGGAATGTGGAGAAAAAAGAAAGTTCTGCTAAAACTGTAGAAGACACGAGTCAGATCACATTTGCAATACTATGAATACCTTTGTTTTGGGAAAGGCAGTCCATAGAGTGTTCAGGAGATTGATCCCGGATGTGGGAGGAATTTCTCAGGAGATGAGTTTGAGCAGATTGCTGCTGTACTCTTTGGAGTTCAGAAGAATGAGACAAGACCTTATGGAAAGATTCTGAGGGGGTGGACACTGTAGATTCAGGGAGATTGTTATTACTTATTTGAGAGTTGAGGACTTGAGGACATAATCTCAGAGTAAGAAATCACCTATTTAAAACAGATGTGGAGGAATTCCTTCTCTTCAGGTACAGAATACTGCAGCGGCCTATAGAGGCTGTGCTGCTCTAAGGCTGAGATAAATAGATTTTTAATTAGTAAGGGATTCAAGGGTGGGGTCATAAGGCAGGAAAATCAAACTGAGGATTATTGGATCAGCTCTGATCTCACTGAATGGTGACTTGCTGGGTTGAGTCGCTTACTTCTGCTCTTACATCTTTTTTGGATTCTCACTTGATTTGCCTTGTGCTTTCAATGAATTTCACAGGGAATTGGAAGAAGATGATTTGCAATAAGGAGATTTAAAGCCAGGCATCACTTCCCAATCTGACCATGCTGCCGAGTTTATTGTCGCCTGAATATCATTGGGTTTTGAAGGAAAAAAAGCACAGTTCACAGTGGGGGAGAAACCGTATATGTGTTGTACATGTGGACAAATCTTCAGCAGATCATCTGCCCTGTCATAGTATAAATACAGCCACAATGGGGAAAGGCTATTCATCTGTTTCAAGGGTGGGAAAGGATTCACTTAATCATCCACCCTGCTGAAACCCCAGCAAGTTCACACAGAGAACAGATCTTTGAAATGCTCAGAATGTGGGAGGTGTTTTAAAAACTCTGGGGCACTGATATCTCAACAACATGCTCACAGTGACAAGACATCCTTCATGTGCTCTCACTGTGGATGTGGGTTCAAGCCATCATCCAACCTCATTAAACACCAGCGGATCCAGACCGGGGAGAGACCATTTACCTGCTCACACGACAGGAAAGGATTTTCTCATAAATCCAACCTGTTAATACGCCAACGATCTCTCAGAAGGTAGAGGCTGTTCTGCTGCACTGACTGTGGAAAGAGATTCATTGTGAAATCCAGTCTGCTGAAACACCAGCATATTCATGAGAAATGACAGTGCCTGGTTTTTACTGTGAACATCTCCCTGCTTCATGCTCTCAGCCAGAAGATTTCGTTTCAAGTCCCACCTGATAAGGAGCTATGTCAAAGAACTTAATTATTTTTGTAATTGATAACTGATTGATATCCACTGGGGCAGGTTTCTACTGAAGATAATGAACTCAAGCTCAGTTAAAGAGATGACTGTTTGGGATGACTGTGAAATAAACACACTGTATCAAACCTATTTCTAATTTCTAAGTGCTCATTGAAGTGATCTCCCTCTGACTGTGTTGTGGAAGAATCACTCAATGTTTTATAAAAAATTACCAGGAGACACAGAAAATCCTCACAAAATTACACTTTAATCTTGCAAAATCAAAGCTGTGGGAGCCAGCTAAATGTCTTCCCTGGCTCCCCACAGGCTCTTTGTTCTCCTGCAACTTATACAGTTGTTTTTCCCGCGCTTAATCATGCTGGCTTGCTTTATCTTTCTAAACTAATCACCATCTGCCACGCTGGTTCCCTCCATCACACTTAACCTATCACATTATAATATCATCATCTTCAGCATTAGCTCATGTAACAGTGACTGTGGCTCAACATTTCAATTCCCCCTCCCACTCCACCAAGGATATGCAGTTCTTTGGACTCCTCCATCGCCAGACCACAACAAAACGACGGTTGGAGGAAGAGCGCCTCATCTTCCGCCTAGGAACCCTCCAACCACAAGGGATGAACTCGGACTTCACCAGTTTCCTCATTTCCCCTCCCCCCACCTTGTCTCAGTCAAATCCATCGAATTCAGCACCGCCTTCCTAACCTGCATCTTCTTCCCGACCTCTCCGCCCCCACCCCAGTCTGACCTATCACCCTCACCTTGACCTCTTTCCACCTATCACATTTCCGATGCCCCTCCCCCAAGTCCCTCCTCCCTACCTTTTATCTTAGCCTGCTGGACAAACTTTCCTCATTCCTGAAGAAGGGCTTATGCCCGAAACGTCGATTCTCCTGTTCCCTGGATGCTGCCTGACCTACTGCGCTTTTCCAGCAACACATTTTCAGCTCTGATCTCCAGCATCTGCAGACCTCACTTTCTCCTCATGTAACAGTGAGTCAGCTAACCTATCACAATGCACTATCATTATTCAAAGTTTTGTGAAGATTTGTAGCTCGGGTGCTCGTTGTTGTGGTTCTGTTCGCCGAGCTGGAAGTTTTTGTTGCAAACGTTTCGTCCCCTAGCTAGGCGACATCATCAGTGCTTGGGAGCCTCCTGCGAAGCGCTTCTTTGATGTTTCCTCCGGTGTTTATAGTGGTCTGTCCCTGCCGCTTCCGGTTGTCAGTTTCAGCTGTCCGCTGTAGTGGTTGGTATATTGGGTCCAGGTCGATGTGTTTGTTGTTGGAGTTTGTGGATGAATGCCATGCCTCTAGGAATTCCCTGGCTGTTCTCTGTCTGGCTTGCCCTATGATAGTAGTGTTGTCCCAGTCGAATTCATGTTGCTTGTTGTCTGTGTGTGTGGCTACTAAGGATAGCTGGTCGTGTCGTTTCGTGGCTAGTTGATGTTCATGTATGCAGATTGTTAGCTGTCTTCCTGTTTGTCCTATATAGTGATTAGTGCAGTCCTTGCATGGTATTTTGTACACTACTGGGACAACACTACTGGGACAACATTACTATCATAGGGCAAGCCAAACAGAGAACAGCCAGGGAATTCCTAGAGGCATGGCATTCATACCAACCACTACAGCGGACAGCTGAAACTGACAACCGGAAGCGGCAGGGACAGACCACTATAAACACCGGAGGAAACATCAAAGAAGCGCTTCGCAGGAGGCTCCCAAGCACTGATGATGTCGCCTAGCCAGGGGACGAAACGTTTGCAACAAAAACTTCCAGCTCGGCGAACAGAACCACAACAACTATCATTATCTGTTACTGGAGCCCTGTAAAATGATCCCGGGCATGCATTACAACACTAAGTTAACTATATAACTGCCAGAGTAACTTCCATAACTGAAGGAGTTGGAATTTGCTGTTAATCATATCCAGCATCCAATTTGTTTCATTGTAGTATTTCTCAATTGACCTTGTGGAAATTCTAGCTTTGTTACAGGTGTTTATAATGGGATAAAAAGTCAATTATATCAAATTTATGGTAAACACCCAGTTCGCTAACACTTTCTACTGTCCTTTGCACTTTCTTTTGAAAAGGTTCCCTTTCTCTCTCCTCCATCTTGTAAGGAGCTCATGGAGCTTCTTTGTCATTCAGATTGAGATAATCTGAGCAGGTGTCTCTTCCATGTCCCTCCTTTCCCTGAAATTGTCTCTGAAGTTTCACCTTGTCCGAGTCCTGAATACTCAACTTCCTCCAGCTTCTCTCCAACCTTGGGAGCTCCTCGTGTACATGAGAACCTACTTCTCGTCTCTTGACCATTTTCCCACTCAATTGCCGAGCATCCAACCTCCTCCCATTCACTGATATTGGTAACAGTTCTTGCTGTCGTCTGGTAGGTCCCTATCACTTTAATTCCACCATCATCATCCATCCAGTGAAAACCAACATGGCTTCGTTTCCAAACTCCCTTTCCTTTCCAAAAACCTAGAAGTTGGTAACACCCAAGGGAGGAGTTGAAAAGTGTGTTGCTGGAAAAGCGCAGCAGGCCAGGCAGCATCTGAGGAGCAGGAGAATCAACGTTTCGGACATAAGCCCTTCATCAGGAATGAGGCTGGTGTGCCAAGCGGGCTGAGATAAAAGATTGGGGGGGGGGGGGAATTTGGGGGAGGGGCGCTGGGAATACGATAGGTGGAAGGAGTTGAGGGTGAGGGTGATAGGCCGGAGAGGCGATGGGGGCGGAGAGGTTGGGAAGAAGATTGCAAATCAAGAGGGCGGTGCTGAATCCGGGGGTTGGGGCTGAGATAAGGCGGGGGGGAGGGGAAATGAGGAAGCTGGAGAAATCTACATTCATCCTGTGTGGTTGGAGGGTTCCTAGGTAGAAGATGAGGCACTCTTCCTCCAGGCGTCGTGTGGCCAGGATCTGGCGATGGAGGAGGCCGAGGACCTGCATGTCCTTGGCAGAGTGGGAGGGGGAGTTAAAGTGTTCAGCCACTGGCGCTTGGGTTGGTTGGTGCAGGGGTCCCAGAGGTGTTCCCTGAAACGTTCCACAAGTAGGCGGCCTGTCTCCCCAATGTGGAGGAGACTACATCGGGTGCAGCGGATACAGTAAATGATGTATGTAGAGGTGCAGGTGAATTTGCGACGGATATGGAAGGATCCATTGGGGACTTGGAGGGAGGTGTGGGCGCAAGTTTTGCACTTCTTGCGGTTGCAGTGAAAAGTGCCGGGAGTGGAGGTTGGGTTGGTGGGGGGTGTGGACCTGACAAGGGAGTCGCGGAGGGAGTTGTCTCTCTGGAACGCTGGTAGGGGTGGGGAGGGAAGTATATCCCTGGTGGTGGCGTCTGTTTGGAGGTGGCAGAAATGACGGAGGATGATACGATGTATCCGGAGGTTGGTGGGGTGGAAGGTGAGGACCAGAGGGGTTCTGTCCTGGTGGCAATTGGAGGGGCGGGGTTCAAGGGCGGAGGTGCAGGAAGTGGAGGAGATGTGGTGGAGAGCATCTCTGCTTAGTGTTAGCAATCTGTGTAAATACTTGTGGAATGCATAATGGTGCTTAGGTTTGACTCTAATGACTAACCTCTAATTTAGTACCACCTTGTAAGCATACCAAACTGTGTAATCGATTATCAGCCTCTATCTGCTTTCTCTATATAATCCTGTAGTATCCTGATGTACTTCAGAATAGCACCGAGCCACAGTTAGGATGGTGAATTCCCCATGATATATCATGGAATAAACTAATCAGTTCTCAAGGTCTGAGTGTCGAGAGTTTTCTTCAACAGTTCCTAGGTAGAAGATGACAAGATCAAGGTAGAAGAAGATCACTATGCCCATCCCCACAATCAACATCTTGGGGGTTACTGTCACTGTCCCCACCCCTACCGTACTGTCAACATCCTGGGGGTTACCATCACTGTCCCCAATCCCACCCTACTATGAACATCTTTGGTGTTAATGTCAGCCTCCCCCAGCTTGTCTAAGCTTCTACCTTTCTCTGATGGATTGCTTAACAAGGAATTGTAGAGTCAGAGACAGCACAGAAACAGGATTTTCAGCAAACTGAATCCATGCCAGTCAAAAGCAACCAACTTTATTCTCTAATATAATTTTCCCAGTCATAGGGTCATACAGTACGGAAATAGACCCGTCAGCCCAATGCGTCCATGCTGACCAGGTCTCACAAATGAAACTAGTCTAATTTGTTTGCCTTTGGCCCATACCCATCTAAATCTTTCCTATCCATGTATCTTTCCAAATCTCTTTTAGAGGTTGTTATTGTATCCACTTCTACCACTTCCTCTGGCAGCTCATTCCAAATATGCACCACCATCTGTGTGAAGAAGTTACCCCTCTGGTCGGTTTTAAATCTTTCCCCTCTAACCTTAAACCAATGCCCTCTAGTTTTGGACTCCCATGCCCTGGGGAAAAGACCTTGGCTATTCACCTTACCCAAGCTCATATTTCTGCAAGAAAATACAAGTGAAACATCAAGGACCACTTAATCTGACTCTAGCCTTGGCATCGCAAGTGAACATCTAAATCTTTCTTCAATGTGATGAAGATTTCTGCCACTCTCACCCTTACAGGCAGTGAGTTCCAGATTCCCCACTACCCTCTGGGTGAAAATGTTTTCCCCACATCCCTCTCCAAACCTCCTACCCCTTACTTTCAATCTATGCCCCTCCCCTAGTCATTGATCCCTCCATTAAGGGGGGAAAAGTTTCTTCCTATCCACCCTATCTAAACCCATTATTTTATACATCTCAATCATGTCACCACACTCAATCTCCTCTACTCTCAGGAAAACAACCACAGTCTATCCAATCTCTCTCCAGCCCCAAAGTAAAATCCTGGTAAATCTCCCTCTGCATGCTGCCCCAGTGCTATCACATTACTCAGATAATGTGGATTTGTATAGAGTTGCTTACAAACTTACTGATCACTGAATCGGCAACTAATTTGTTGTTCAGAAGAGACTGCTTGCTGGTTAGAAACAGGTCAGTGATAGTCCTCTTGACTTTTGCTGATATTGATGATTGTGTGTATGATTCTGTTGTGGTTGGAGTATTCCCAGTAAATCTCCTCACCATCCTTCTGGAAAATATAATGAATTGGGGTCAAAACAAGCGGTTTAAAGGGGTGCTGTCTCCTTCCACTACCACGTTTCCAGGTGGGCACTCAGCTCTAGGAATGACACAGGAATACCTGTGATTAAACCAAACTGTTAGGAACTTTTCTAAGGCGGGAACTATTGTGCTCAGCAACAAACAGTACTCCCACTATACACTCAGAGAGAGTTACAGGGTCACAGAGAGTCAGAGGATCATAGAGCATAGGAAAGTACAGCACAGAACAGGCCTGTTGGCCCACGATGTTGTGCCAAGGCTTAATCCTAATGTAAAACATAGTAACTTAATCTACACACCCCTCAACTCACTGCTATCCATGTGCATTTCTAGCAGTCTCTTAAATGTCCGTAATGACTCTGCTCCCACTACCACAGCTGGCAACACATTCCATGCATTCATAACTCTCTGGGTAAAGAACCTACCTCTGACGTCTCCTTTATACCTTCCTCCTAATATCTTCAAACTATGACTCCTCGTACCACTCAATCTTGCCCTGGGGAAAGGTCTCTGGCTATTGACTCTATCTATTCCTCTCATTATTTTGTACGCCTCGATCAGATCTCATCTCTTCCTCCTTCTCCCCAGAGAGAAAAGTCTGAGCTTATGCAACCTTTCTTCATAAGGCAAGCCCTCCAGTCCAGGCAGCATCCTGGTAAACCTTCTTTGCACCCTCTCCAAAGCCTCTGTATCTTTCTGATAGAAGGGCAACCAATATTCCAAGTGTGGTCTCACCAAGGAATTGGAGAGCTGCAAGCAAAACCTCGTGGCTCTTAAACTCGATCCCGCTGCTAATGAAAGCCAAATACCATATGCTTTCTTAACAACCCTATCCACTTGAGTGGCAACTTTGAGAGATCTATGTACTTGCACACCCAGATCTCTCTGTTCCTCCACACAGCCAAGAATCCTGTCTTTAATCCTATATTCAACATTCGAGTTCAACTTTCTAAAATGCATCACTTCGCATTTATCCAGGTTCAACTTCATCTGCCATTTCTCAGCCCAGCTCTGTATCCTGTCCATGTCGTGCTGCAGCCTGCACTAGCTCTCTATACTATCAATGACACCTCCAACCATTGTGTTATCTGCAAATTTACTAACTCACCCCTCAACCTTCTCATCCAAGTCATTTATATAAACTACAAAGAGCAGAGGCCTAAGAACAGAGCCCTGCGGTACCCCACTCAACACCAACCTCCAGGCAGAATATTTTCCATCTACAACCACTGTCAGCTAGCCAGTTCTGAATCCAGATAGCCAAATCTCCATGCATCCCATACTTCCTGACTTTATGAATGAGCCTACCATGGGGAACCTTATCAAATGCCTAGCTGAAGTCCATATATACCACATCCACTGCTCGACCGTCATTGACCTGTCTTAACACCTCCTCAAAGAACTCAATAAAATTTGTGAGTCATGAACTGCCCCTCACAAAGCCATGCTGACTGCCTTTAATCACACCATACTTAGCCAAATAGTCATAAGTCCTAACCCTTCGAATTCTTTCCAAAACTTTGCTGACCACAGACGTAAGACTGACTGATCTGTAATTGCCAGGGATTTCCCTATTACCCTTCTTGAAAAGAGGAACAACATTAGCCTCCTTCCAATCCACCGGTACAACTTCTGTGGAGAGGGAGGAGATACATATCCTCGCCAGCAGCTTAGCAACGTCCTTTCTTGCTTCCTGGAGTAGCCTAGGATAAATCTGGTCTGGCCCTGGGGACTGATCAATCTTAATGTTTTCCAAAGTTTCTAGCAAATCAACTTCATCAATCTTGATCTGGTCAAGACTGTAACCCCACTCCTCTAAGTTTTCATTTACAACAAGTTCCCTTTCCTTGGTGAAAACTGAAGCAAAACTCTCATTTAGGGCTTCCCCTAGCTGCTCAGACTCACCCTGATCGGCCCTACCTTCTCCCTGATCATTCTCTTATTCCTCACGTATGAGTAAAATGTCTTTGGGTTCTCCCTAATCCTTCTTGCCAAGCCTTTTTCGTGCCCCCTCCTGGCTCTCCTCAGTCCATTTCTCAGCTCATTTCGAGCAAGCCTGGAATCATCTAAAGCTGTGCTAGATCCTTACTCCCTCCACCTTACGTAAGCTGCCTTCTTCCTTTTGACGAGAAGTTCCTCTGTTCTTGTCATCCAAGTTTCCTTAATCTTACCCCATCTTACCTGTCTCAGAGGAACAAATTCGTGCATCCTCACAACAACTGCTCCTTAAATAGTCTCCACATGTCTTCTGTGCCCTTTCTGTGGAACAATTGCTCCTAGTCTGTACTTCCCAAATCTTGTCTGATAACGTTATAATTTCCTTTCCCCAAATTAAATTTCTTCCCTCGGTAACTGCTGCTTTTCCACTCCAAGGCTATGCTAAATGTGAGGCAGGTGTGATTACTTTCACCAAAGTGCTCTCCCACCGTGGGATCTGACACCGATCCTGGCTCGTTGCCGAGCATCAAATCTAAAATGGCCTTCCCCCTCGTTGCCCTGTCCACATACTGAGTAAGGAACCCCTCCTGAACATACCTGACAAAAACTGCTCCATCCAAACCATCTGGACTTAGGAGGTTCCAGTCGATATTGGGAAAGTTGAAATCACCCATAACAACAACCCTGCTACTTCTGCAGTTTTCCAGAATCTGCCCGCCTATGAAATCTTCAAATCCCTCTACTACGATTAGGTGGTCTGTAGAAAAAACCCCAATGCGGTGGCTGTTCCCTTGCTGTTCCTAACTTCCACCCATACTGACTCAGTAGACAAACCTTCCTCAACAACCTTTGCTAATCGGAGAGTGCATCACAGCTACAGAAACAAAGCTACACCCCCTCCTCTTTTTCCACCCTCCCTGTTCTTTTTAAACATTCAAAACCCTGGAACATCAAGCAACCATTCCTGCCCCTATGGAACCCACGTCTCCATTATGACCACAACATCGTAGCCCCAAGTACTGATCCATGCTCTAAGTTTGTCACTCTTATTTCGGACACTCCTTGCATTAAAGCAGACCCCTATTTGTTTCATTGCGTGAGAAACCTTTCTGATAGATTCAAGACATCTTGTCCCTGCCCTCTCAGACATGTGGCTCTGATTCCCACCACCCTGCCAAACTAGTTTAAACCCTCCAGAATCACACGAACAAATCTCCCAGCCAGGACATTTGTGCCCATCCTTCATGTGCAGGTCCCACCTTCCCTAGAAGGTGACCCAATTGTCTAGGTATCTGTAGCCCTCCCTCCTGCACCAGGCTCGCAGACATGTGTTAAACTGCATTTGCTGAATGTTCCTCATCTCACTATGACTAGATTACTTACAGTGTGGAAACAGGCCCTTCGGCCCAACAAGTCCACACCAACCCTCCGAAGAGCAGCCCACCCAGACCTATTCCCCTGCATCTAACACAACGGGAAACGTAGCATGGTCAATTCACCTAACCTGCACATCTTTGTGATTGTGGGAGGAAACCGGAGCACCCGGAGGAAACCCACACAGACACGAGGAGAATGTGCAAACTCCACAGAGACAATTGAACCCGGGTCTCTGGTGCTGTGAGGCAGCAGTGCTAACCACTGTGCCACCGTGCCGCCCATTAATCTCGTGGCATCGGTTGCAAACCTGAGATCACTACTCTACTTGTCCTGCTCTTCAACTTCCAACCTAACTCACTGTAGTCACTTTTCAGATCCTCAATCCCTATCCTGGCTATATCATTGGTGCCAATATGTACCACGATTTCTGGCTGCTCCCCCTCCCCCTTCAGAATCTTAGAAACCTGATCGGCGACATCCCGGACCCTGGCACTGGGGAGGCAACATCCCTTCCCGGAGTCCCATTCCTGACCACAAAATCTCCTGTCAATCCATCGAACTATCGAGTCCCCTATTTTCTCTGTGTTGCCGGAAAAGCGCAGCAGGTCAGGCAGTATCCAGGGAACAGGAGAATCGATGTTTCGGGCATAAGCCCTTCTTCAGGAAGGGCTTATGCCCGAAACGTTGATTCTCCTGTTCCCGGATGCTGCCTGACCTGCTGCGCTTTTCCGGCAACACATTTTCAGCTCTGATCTCCAGCATCTGCAGACCTCACTTTCTCCCCTATTTTCTCCCCTTCCCTTCTGAGCCACAGTGCCAGAGACCTGACAACTATGGTTTTCCCCTGGTAGGCTATCCCCACCAGCAGTATCCAAAACGGTATACTTATTGCTGAAGGGAACGGCCACAGGGGATCCCTGCTCTGACCATCGGTTCCCTTTCCTCCCGCTGACAGTAACCCAGTTGTCCTTATCCTGTGTCTGGGGAGTGACCACCTCCCTGTACATCCTCTCAATTTCTCTCTCAGCCTCCCGGATGATCCGTAGTTCATCAGCTCCAGTTCCCTAAGTCGGTTTTCGAGGAGCTAGAGCTGGGTGCACTTCCCACTTAAAACCTTCCCAGAAGTCCTTCACTCCTCCCTCGCACCTCTCCGCAAAATCATAGAAAGGCAGTGAGAAACAGAGAGAAATAGATATATGAAGGGGCATGGTCATAAAGAAACATGGTCATAGAGAAACTCAAGATCACAGAGTCATCGAGATTAATCGACATAGTCAAAGAGTTAAAGCAAGCCACGGACAGTCAAACACAGAGAGAGAGATAGATGTATAGAGACAGGGAGATGGAGAGAGACCTCGCGGTTTGTACAAGATGCCTCACTGAGAGGGGAATCTCTCCTGTTCCCCCCAATAGCCACCATCCTGACACTTGGGAACGGGACATGTTGACACAGTCCGCTCTCCCTCGGCGCTTTTCCTTCCCGGGTGGCCTTATGTCTCTAAGTTCATACTATGAATGGTGTTATGTTTCTTTCAGGTATGAGACTGTTTAAAGGTTTATCAATTCACTGAAAGACTCGCGGTTGATAAGTATGTCTCAGTTCTTTTCTGACCAAACTGTTGTTTCAAATCTTCTGAACCAGAGAGACATACTTGATCTATGGTTTTCAGACAATGATATTTAAGTGCCAGTTATTTTAGTGACTCTATAAGATCTTCAAGTAACGGTTGTTTTGAGATTTCTGTCTGAAAATCTTCCCCTTCTAACATCCTGCAAAAAGAGTTATAAAAGTCATCACTATTCGGTTAGAAATTCAGAACAATCAAATCTAAGTAATCATCATTTATTGCCCTGGACAGATTCTGTCCCTCCCTGGGTTCATTTCCTTTCTCTTTCAGTTGCTGCAAATAGATAATTTCATACCAGAACTTTAAAAAGAAGAAACCGGGAGAAAAGGTTTGCTCACAGATGTGGGAGAAAGGAGGAAGTGTCAGTCCGAGTTAAGCTCCATCTTCATTCAAAGATCAGCAGCACCAGCTCTTGCTGAGTAGGACGGAGCAGCTTTCCAAAGTCATGGTTACACGTTCGCGCTCAGACAAATAGGGCGTTCTGATTGGCTGGAGGTCCAGATTGTTTCCCGTGCTTTTCATTGGTAACTTTGCCGCTTTTGATGGTGCTGGGATGGAAGACGGAATCACGTAGGACAGCAGCGGACGTGACGAACTGACTTTTGAATGCTGCTTACAAGCAAATAACTGCGGATGCTGGAATCAGAAACCAAAAGAGAAAGTGCTGGAAAATCTCAGCAGGTCTGGCAGCATCTGTAAGGAGAGAAAAGAGCTGACATTTCAAGTCTAACTGAAGGTCAGTTAGACTTGAAACGTCAGCTCTTTTCTCTCCTTACAAATACTGCCAGACCTGCTGAGATTTTCCAGCATTTTCTCTTTTGACTTTTGAATGCTTTTGCCAGTAGACAAAGTGCCTGCTGTGATAACTGACCAATGACATAGAAGGAGCTGTCCCTGCCCCCAAATCGATGTCGCACATGCGTAGTATACGCTTTGTCGGTTCAGAGCGTGAAACTGTCACATAAGCAGCAGCGACAGGGATTGTGGGAGTTGTAGTCCCCATGAAGCTACTGGTGTCCTGTCTCCGGGATTTGGATGAAAAGTGTGGGTCGGAACCTGGTGGGAACAGGAGTCCTGAAATGTTAACTCTGCTTTCTCTTCACAGATGCTGCAAGACTTGTTCAGCTTTTCCAACAATTCCTGTTTTTGTTTCTCATTTACACCGGCCGTATTTTTGGCGGTTTTTATAAGGACTTAGAGACCTGGGTTACAGCTTTTGGGGGAGCAGCAAAATAGGTGACTGTGACAGTGAATACCAGAAGCATCTTCAGGGAAGGAGATTTGGGCTAATAGCAAAGAGGTCATCAGATGAATTAGCGGTCCAAAATTAAACAATAGGGAATATGTGGGATATAGTGATTAATATATATGAACTGGGAAGTATATTCAGACCATATAGAATAATATGTTTGAAATGTTTATCCTGTACTTACAAAACCATATTGTTCTTCTTGAGCAGTGACTATGCATCAAGGAGAATTCTTTTTCTATGCGTCCTGAGATTATTGAATCATTTAATGCTGAATCCGCAAGTACTGCCCATGTGGGGCAGATGATATTTGCTGAAGCAAGTGTGGGTGTGATGGGTACATTTTCACATGCTTCTTCCAATGATAACCCTTGTTTTCCATTTGGGGATACTTCAGATACTCAAAATTGTTGACTTCTTCAATGATACTTCTTTGCCAAATTGCATGGTATTTGGCCAAAGTTTCCCCCAAGTGATTGTGGGCATTCCATTTTTGTTTTTAAGAGAAAATGTGGAGTCATACTGAACACATTTATCTGCCAACCTGGAAATCTTTTTCCATGAGGATGCTTGCTTTGGAAGTCCTGTGTCAGACGTGCAGTTGATGCAATCTGCCTACTGCAGTTGATTGTGCACAAGCAGTGCCTCAATTCAAAGCTCTTCAGTCTGATCTGTATTTTTAATAACCACTTTCCTGGAGGTCATTCAAGAGGGGAGAGCAAAAAGTAGTTGTAGGGGATTCTTTAACTGGGAGTATTGACAGCATCTTTGGAAGCAAGATCGAGAGTCCTGCAGGGTGTATTGCCTGCCCCATGCTTGGGTGACGAACATCTCTGGCCTTCTTGAAAGGATATTTAAGTGGGAGGACAAGGATCCAGTTATTCTGGTACACGTTGGTATAAACATCATAGGCAAGGATAGGAAGGAGGACCTGTTTGAGGATTATTAAGCACGGGGAACAAAATTAAGGAACAGGTCCTCAAGGGTTATAATCTCCAGATTACTACTCAAGCCATGTGCAAATTGGTTTAGGTAAAAGAAAATTAGGGAATTAAACACGTTCCTAAAAGAGTGGTATGGGAACGAGGGGCTCCATTTCAAGGGGCATTGGTATCAGTTTTGGAACAGGAGGGATCTCTTGGGACGGTCTCCACCTGAACTGATCTGGAACCAGTATTCTAGCGAAAAGGAGAAATGAGGTGATCACTGGGGCTTTAGTGATGGAGGGTTTTGGGGGCAGAGGGGAGAGAAACGACAGGAAATATCATGGTAAATAGAAAAGAAAGCAGCAGATTAGCATTTGTGCAGAAGGGTTTAACTACATCCAAGACTATGAAAGATGTTAAAAGGAAGGACAAGTCAGGAGATATTAGTGGAAATTAGAATTCAAAAAGTGTAAAAAATTAGCATAAAGGCACTTTACCTGAATGCTCGTGGCATTCAAAACGAGGTAGTTGAGTTCATTGTGAATGAGTATGATTTAGTAGCTATTATGGAAACAGGATCACAAGATGGTCACGTCTGGGAGTTAAATATCCAGAGGGTATCAGACTGTTTGGAAGGACAGACAGAAAGAGAAGGGAGGTGGTGTAACTCTGATATTTATGAATGATATTAGAGCTATGGTGATATAGGTTCCATGAAGAATAAGGTTTAATCCGTTTGAGTGGAAAATAGAAACGCAAAGAAAAATAAGTCACTGTGTGGCATAGCCTACACGGCAACAAATAATAACATCACATTGGGGATGGCAATGAACATAGGAATAACTAATGCCTCTAAAAATGGTATGGTAATTTCATAGGGGACTTTAATCTACATGTCAATTGGTGAAACCGAGTGGATGAATAGAGCCTTGAGGAGGAGTTCATTGAATGTATCCACAATAGTTTTCTTGAACAGTACGTAATGGAACTGACGAGGGACTAAACTACTCTGGATCTGGTCCGTTGTAAGAAGACGGGATTAATTAAAGATGTCATAGTTACGGATCCTCTTGGAAGGAGTGATCACAGTATGGTTGAATTTAGAATACAGATGGAAAGAAAGAAGATGAAAACCCAATACCAGAGTCCTGTGCTCAAACAAAGGAGACCACAATAGGATGAGGGAGGAGTTAGCTAAAGTAGACTGGAAGCAGACTTTATGGTGGGACAATTGCCAAACAGTGAAGGACTTTCAAAGCAATTTTCCAAGGTGCTCCACAAAAGTATACACCACTGAAAATGAGGTTAATCTGTCATGATTTGGAGATGCCAAATCATCACATTGAGTATCAGTACTCAACACCAGCAACTGCCAATCTCAAAACACCATCCTACAAATCATCCGCTTTATCCTTGATCACAACGTCTTCACCTTTGACAACCAGTTCTTCATCCAGACACATGGAATAGCCATGGGGACCAAATTTGCACCCCAATATGCCAACATTTTGGTGCACAGGTTCGAACAAGACTTCTCCTCTGTGCAAGATCTCCAACCAACATTATATACCAGGTACATTGATGACATTTTCTTCCTCTGGACCATGGCGAGGAGTCACTGATAAAACTAAACAGTGACATCAACAAGTTTCATCCCACCGTCAAACTCACCATGGACTACTCTTGACTATCTGTCTCATTCTTGGACACATGCATCTCCATCAAGGATGGACACCTCATCACCACACTCTACCGCAAACCCACAGACAATCTCACAATGCTACACTTCTCCAGATTCCACCCAAAACATATTAAAACAGCCATCCCCGATGGACAAGACCTATGCGTGCACTGGATCTGCTCAGATGAGGAGGAATATGACGGACACCTGGAAGTACTCAGAGATGCCCTCACAAGAACGGGGAAGGATGCCTAACTCATCGACCGCCAGTTCCAATGTGCCACAGCAAGGAACTGTAATGACCTCCTCAAGAGATAAACACGTGCTGCAACTGAAGGGTACCCTGTTCAGTATTTCCCAGGAGGTGAAAACTACGCCATGTTCTTTGTGACCTGCAACACATTATCAATGAGGATGAGCACCTCACCAAGATCTTCTCCACACCTCCACTACTTGCTTTTAAATAACCGTCAAACCTCAAACAAATCGCTGTTCGTAGCAAGCTGCCCGGCTCTCAGGACAACTCCACACAACCCTGTCACAGTAGGCACTGCAAGACATGTCAGAGTGTGGACATGGATACCACCATTACGAGTGGGGACACCTCCCACCTTGTATGTGGCAGGTACTCATGTGACTCAGCCAATGTTGTCTATCTTATACGTTGCAAACAAGGATGTCTGGAGGCATGGGACATTGGGGAAACCGAGCAAAGGCTACGACAACGAATGAATGGGCACCGCATATCAATCAACAGACAGGAGTGTTCCCTCCCAGTTGGGGAACACTTCTGTGGTCCAGGACATTTGACCTCGGACCTTCGGGTGACCATCCTCCAAGGCAGGCTTCGGGACAGGCAGCAGCAAAAAGTGTCCGAGCAGAGGCTGATAGCTAAGTTCGGTACCCATAGGGAGGGCCTCAACTGGGACCTTGGGTTCATGTCACATTACAGGTGACCACCATTGCACTATACACACTCTCAAGCACACACAGGCACTCCTATACATACATACACATGGACACACATATACACAGACGCGCACACAGACACTCCCACATGCAACCCCTCACAGACTTAAGACATGCTGCACTCACTACACACACACACACATGCTTTCTCATACTCACAACCCCAACCCAGACAGACACATACGTACAGACAGACAAAGACCCACATGCACACATATATTTTGTGGGGTGAATTTGTACTTGCAGGGTTACATTGTACTTTTTCTCCAAAACTGCATGCATTCATGTAGACCTCTGAGCTCAAAAACTGCATGAATTTATGTATAACTCCATTATCTCACTTTTTAGATTAGAATCAATCTAAACGTCATGGCATAGACAGACAACACAGGGGCGAACACCTTCAACGTATTGTCTAGCTATCACCATTGTTAACAGCTAACCTGAGAATGCAACTTTTTAAAAAAAGGTTTTGTGATTTACACATGAAAGAAGTGAAACTATCATGATATTCTAACAGATTAAAGGCTTAACAGACAATCAATTTTTCAATGTATAATTTCAGTTACATCACACTGTAAATTTTTGCTATAAATTCTGTGTGTTAGGATTGAGCCCTCCACTACCACCTGATGAAGGAGCGATGCTCCGAAAGTTAGTGCTTCCAATTAAACCTGTTGGAGTATAACCTGATGTTGTGTGATTTTTAACTTAATCTGTCATGGGTGTCTCAGGAAGCAATTGAGGCTCTGAAGTTACAAGAGAAGGCACACAAAGTAGCAAAGACGAGTGGGAAGCTCCAACAGAAAGGCACAAAAAAACTTTAAAGAAAGTAAGATAGATTAAGAGATTAAAGTAGCTCAGAATATAAAAAACAGCAAATATTTATTTAAATATATAATGTGCAGAAGAATGGCTAAGGTAAACATTGGTCTTTTAGAGGATAAGAAGGGGGATTTCACATTGAGATATGAGGAATTAGCCGAGGCATTGAACAGGTATTTTGTGTTAGTATTCACAATACATGATTCAAGTACCGTGCCAGTAATTGACAAGGAGATGAACGTAGATGTCATGGAGTTCTACAGCACAGAGACAGGCCCTTTAGTCCAAACTCTTCAATGCCAACAAAAATGTTCATCCAATCCCATTTCCTTGTAATTGGCCTATATCCTTCTAATCATTATCTATCCATGTATTTATCCATGTATTTTAAATATTGCTAATGAATCTTCCTCAACCACTTCCGCTAGCAACTCATTCCATGTGCATACCACCCTCTGTGTAAAAACATTGCTCCTCCAGTTCCCTTTTATTTTTTCCGCTCTAACATTAAACTGATGCCCTCTGATCCTCCATTCCCCCACCTTGGGAAAAAGACTGAGTGCATTCACCAAATCTGTTCCTCTCATGATCTTATACAGTTAGTTAAAAATCCCCCCTCAGTCTCCTATGCTCTAAAGAGTGAAGTCCTAGTTTGTCTACATGTAACTCAAACCGCTGAGTCCTGGCAGCATCATTGTAAATTTCTTCTGCACTCTTTCCAGTTTAATAACATTCTTTCTATAACAAGGTTTAAAGCTGGGGTAGGTAGATTCTTGATCAGGCGGGGAATTGAGGGTTACATGTTAAGTGCAGGAAAGTGAGCGTGAGAAATGATGCATTAGTCACGATGCAATTGAATGGCTGAGCAGGATGGAGAGGCCAAATAGCCTTCTCCTGTTCCTGTCTGTGATGGTCCTTAGGGGAATGAAATATGCCCTCCTCATCCAGTCTGCTCTGCACGTGACTCCTAATTCTTTCCAAATTCCTCACCTTCTTCTGGCTGATCAAGTTGATTGGTTCAAGGACATTTCGGAATTGCATCCACTTCCCACCTTGGCAGAGATGGCCACATCCTGCACAGAGTACAGAGAAATAACGTTTGTCAGGGTCAGTTTTCGGCGTGTTGAAATCACATGCTTTGTCAAGAGAAATTGGTTTGGATAATGACCCCAAATATTCACAGCTCCTCCTGTACACTCTGTCTTTCAGGCAAAGTTTATTATTCTCGTCCAAATTTAGAGTCATACAGCAGGGGAACAGGCCCTTTGGCCCAACTTGCCCAAGCTTAACAGGATTCCCAAACTCAACTAGTCCCATTTGTCTGCATTCGGCCCATATTGCTCTAAACTTTTCTTATCCATGTACCTTTCCAAAGGTCTTTGAAATGTCGTAATTGTACCTGCCTCTACCACTTCCTCTGGCAGCTCATTCCATATACTCTGCCCTCTGTGTGATAAATTTGCCTCTTAGATCCCTTTTTAATCTTTCCCCTCTCACCTTAAACCTATGCCCACTAGTTTTGGACACCCCTATCCTGGGGAAAAGACCATAGCTGTTTACCTTATCTATGCCCCTCGTGATTTTATAATCTCTCAGGTCAACCCTCAGCCTCCGAAAACTAGGAGAAAAGTTCCCAGATTATGCAGCTTCTTCTTATAACTCAAATCTACAGTCGTGGTAACATCTTTGTAAATCTTTTCTGTACCCTTTCCAACTCGAGAACATCCTTTCCACAGACGTTTGACCAGAACTGTAGACAGTATTCTAAAAGTGGCCTCACCAACGTCCTGTACAGCTGTAACATGACGCCCCAACTCCTGCCGTCAGTGCTCTGAACAGTGAAGGTAAGCATGGCAAATGTCTAGCTGTGACACCACATTCAAGGAAATGTCTTTCTGCACCCCTTGGTCTGTTTGTTCAGAAACACTCCCCAGACTTGTACTGTTAACAGTATAAGTGCTGCCCTGGTTTGCCTTAAAAAATGCAACACCTCACATTTATCTAAATTAAACTTCATCTGTCATTCCTTGATGCACTGGCCCAGTGGATTAAATTTCCATTGTACTCTTAGATAACCTTCCTGTGTCCAAAATGCCACCAATTTTGGTCCTACTCCTATCTACTATTTTTCTGTGTTGTCCTGTTTTCAGGCTGAACAAGCAGAGCAGCAACCACCCTGCATCACATACACCACTCTGAGGTACACAGATACAGGAGGGGATGAGGAACCAGGTCAAGATGAAGAGGGAAAAATTTATGTCAACCTTCCACAGACATCGTGAGACAGCGTAAAAGAAAGCTTCACAAATCGATCAATAGCAGTCCTACCTTCCAGCAAATAAGGAGGACAAGGAAGAGAAGGTAAAGCAATATCACGTTTCTGCGACTAGGCGAGGCTCTGTTTCAATTCAGTCAGCAAGATGTCAGTTCCAAAGATGGACTTGTCTTGAGAAACCATCTGCATAATTGTCTCTTCCACAACCCTCAGTGTGTCAGTCTATTCCTACTGTAGCACAATCTAACTGTTGGTGGCTGAGATTTGAGATTTTATGCTGATCATTCCTAACTTGGACATCCATTTCATCTCCTGGCTTATGAATCCAGGCAGATGATCCAATGAAATGAATGTACTCTCCATACTTTGGTTAAATTGTACTCTCCATGCTTTGTTTAAACTGTGGTGAGCTGGAAATAATTCAAGGCAGGATTGTTTTCCAGCCCAATCTTCATTGCCCTCTAATTTCATCACTTCTAGTACATATCCAGCTCTCTTTTCATACCTCATATGGAAGCATACCTCCACCATGATCTCAGGCTGCACAATCCAAATCCTAACAACTCTGAGTAAAGATATTTCTCCTCCTCTCACTCCTGGCTCTCTTGCTGACAATCTTGAAATTGTGACCCCTAGTTCCTGACATACCAAGTAATGGGAACAAAATATTTGTCTTTCCCCTGTCAAAATTATTCATAATTTTGAACCCCTCCATAATGTTCTTAATCTTCTCTGCTCCAAGGAGAAGGAGAAAGTGAGGTCTGCAGACGCTGGAGATCAAAGCTGAAACTTTATTGCTGGAACAGCACAGCAGGTCAGGCAGCATCTAGGGAACAGAAGATTCGACGTTTCGGGCACATGCTCTTCTTCAGGAATGAGCAGAGAGTGTTCAGCAGGAGAAGATAAAAGGTAGGGAGGAGGGACTTGGAGGAGGGGCGTTGGAAATGTGATAGGTGGAAAGAGGTCAAGGTGAGGGTGATAGGTCGGAGTAGGGTGGAGGCGGAGAGGTCAAGAAGAAGACTGCAGGTCAGGAAGGCGGTGCCGGGCTGGAGGGATTCGGCTGAGACAAGGTGGGGGGAGGGGGGATGAAGAAACTGGTGAAGTCCAAGTTCATCCCCTGTGGTTGGAGGGTTCCCAGTCGGAAGAAGGAGAAGGAGCCTGATATCACTAATCCTTCCTTGTATGTAAAATCCTCCATTCCTGCTATCATTCTAGGAAATCTTCAATGAACCCTCTCCAGAGCTTAAGGTTTCTGAAATAAACTGCCTAGAACTGAACACCAATGTAGTCTGACCAATGATTTGTGGAGGTGGAGTATCATTTCCTCAGCTTTACACTCAATGCCTCTATTTATAATGGCAAGGATCCTATCAGCCTTCTTCACAAAGGTTTCAGCTTGCCTGGCCAACTTCAGAGAATGATACATGTGAACCCAGAGGTCCCTCTGCTCCAGTGCTCCCTTCAAAGACATACCATTGACCCTGCATTGTTGCCGTGTGTTTCTGTTAGCAAAATGCATTACCTCACATTTCTCTGCATTGGACTTCATCTGCCAGATTTCTGCCCATTTGATAAACTTGTCAATCTTCCTGTGAAGTCACTCAGCATCATCTTCACAATTCACTCTTCTCTCTGGGTTAGTATCAACTGCAATTTAGAGATTATATTCTCAACACCCAACTCCTAATCATTTATATAACCAATGTATTTATCAATGTGTACTTGTCAGTTTCTTCTATGTGCACATACCTATTAATTCTACCTGTCCGTTTTCCCTATGTGAATGTGTGAGTGTATCTACCAGTCTGATCCTGCTCTGTGAATTGGAACTGTCAATATTAATCTGTACTTGTCAGTTTCTCCTATATCAGTATGTAAGTGCAGTTACCAATCTATGCTCCTCAATCTCTGCATTGTCAATATGTGAATTTACTTAACGACTTCTACCCGTCAGATCCTTTGGTGAATGTGAACAGTGCAGGTACCAATATGTACCTGTGAGAATCTGCTCTGTGAATATGAGACTGTCGTTATCAGACTGTACTTGTCAGTTTATGCTGTGTGAAACTGGGAATGTACTTACTATTCTGTTCCTGTCAGTTTTAGCTTTGTGAATGAGAGTGTAGTTATGAATCTGTCCCCTACAGTTACTGCAATGTGAATGTGTGACGAAAGTTAACTGAAACTGACCGATGGAAACTGTTAGTCACACTGTTAGTAATGTCGTCATCATTTGTTTGATTGTTTGTTTCTGCAAAATGAATGAGTGTGTAATTATCAGCCTGTACTTGTCAGTGTCTACTCTTGTGTATTAAAGTGGACGCTAGCATGATTCTGTGTCTGTGCAATACATTCTGTGATAGTTGTTATTAGGGTGTTGAGACTGGATCTTAATCTTTTCTGCATTTTGTGATTTCTGAGTTGACTGTCAGTCTGTGCGGGTGGGTGGGGGAGAGAGGAGATAAGGTGATGGCAGAAGGGAAATTGCTTTATTCTGAGAACCATTCTGAATTATGGTCACACATTTCTTGTTTGGGATCTGTGGTATCACTGAGACATTTGGTTTTAATTTGTACCCAGACATTGTTGGTGTTTTTGTTTGTGAAAGTGAGTTTTATTCTGCATGTCAGTCCATTTTTGTATGATATTTTTATATCAATATGCAACACAACAGCATGTCGTCACCTTTCTCACCAAAATTAGAATCACTGATATGGTACCGTGCAGAAGCAGACAATTCAGCTCATTTTGTCTCTACTGGGACATTCTCTTATGCATCAGTTCTGCAGTAATTGTTGGGAATGTGAACTTCATCCACTCATTGTCAGTGCCTATATGGAAAGGACAGTTTGACATCAATTCTGAAGATAAAATGTGCAATTCCACAAACCTACCAATTTTGGCTTTTTTCCCCCCTTTTCTCCACTGCTTTGAAGAGTGGTTATTAGATTCCACTGATATATTGTGAAAATTGCAGCCAGATTTCACGCTTTTTTTGTGATACATCCCAGGGAGGGGGAGGAGGAATGTAGATCTCTTTGTAGAAAATTGCAACAATTTTGAAAGAAGTACATGATTATCTAAAAAAAAGATTTCTGGTGGGACTGAAACAGACAAAACAAAGTCTTCTACTGCAATATGAAAGAAATGCAGAATGATGTTGTGAGAAAGATGAGGATGATAAGCTCCTCTGCTACCATGATCCATTTATGCAAATGGATGCTGGCTGATCAGGATGAAAATTGTTAGCTGGTTGTTTCTGATCAGTGCAGACTCAAAAGTTTCAAACAGCCTGATTCTGTGCTATAGGCCTCTGACAAAGGATCTGTGGGTAGAAATCATTTTGAACGTAACATTTTGTGTTACTTGCAATGTCAATGTAACTGCATGGCTGTTAGACATTGTAATGTGTGTCAGGATGGTGTATGTGTTTGAAACTCATCGTAAGTCAGAGAGAGCGAGCGAGAGAGAGAGACAGTGTGTGTGTGTGTGTTGGGGAGGGGGGTGTGGGGAAACGTTTGGTTACATACCTACACATTAATCATTCTATGTAAAGCTTTGACACAGTTTGTGCATTTGAAATTCATATTATTTGATTGCTGTGTCTATGTATGTGACAAAAGATTAATTGTCCTTTACAGTTACTAATAGCTGAAATATTTCCTTCAATTCAATTTGTACTCAATATCTACTTTACATTTGGTTGTTCAAAGTAATCACATCAGCTGTTTGTTCACCTTGATTGTAACATTAAAATTATCATTACTAAATGCAGACAATATAAAGATTGGTGGACTTGTGGGTAGTGTAGAAGTTTGTCAAAGAATACAGCAGAATATAGATCACTTACAGATATGGGTGGAGAAATGACAGATTGAGTTTAATTCGGTAAGGTGTAAGATGCTGGGCTTTGGAAGATCAAATGTTCAGGAAAGGTATACAGTTAATGGCTGGACTCTGAACAACATTGACGTACAGAAGGATCTTTGGGGTTCAAGTCTATAGCTCCCTGAAAGTGGCCATGCAAGTAGATTGGGTGGTATCTAGAAGGTGGCGTATGGCGCACTTGCCTTATTGTTTGACTTTCCTTGGGCCATACTTAGAGTATTGTGACAAAAGATTAATTCTATCCTTCTCAGTTACTGATAGCTGAAATGTTTCCTTCAATGTGCTCACTATCTACCTCACATATGGTTGCTCAAAATAACAGCATCGTCTATTTGTTCACCTCGATTGTAACGTTAAAAGTATCCTTACTAAAGTTCAGAACCTGCGAGGACAACCTCAATCGGGACCTTGGGTTCCTGTCACACGACACACTCTCTCACTCACACACACATGCAGACCGTCTCTCATCCACACGCTTTCCCCCCCACACTCACATCCAGGCACACACCCTCTCACAGGCTTATACTCTATCACAATCATACACACACTTTACCAATCATACACACATGCATTCGCATGTGTACTCACACTAAAATGCTTTCTTTCTCACACACACACACGCACACACATGCAAGTCTCGAGGGTGAATTTGCATTTGCAGATACATTCTATTTTGCTCAAAAAGAGCACAATCTGCAGGCAGTCAATCCACCTAATGTTTTATATTCCTATTTTGGCAATAGAACCAGTCTAACTTAAGATTGGGATACAGAGATTCTAACCTCACACCTTTAGTACATTGTCTGAGCTGAGATGTCACCCTTTTTAAAATAAGATCTGAAGTCATCTTGTGAATGTGACTTAAAAGAAGTTCTGGGATGTATATATTAATGAACTGAAACCTGCAACCCATTCTAAAAGATGAAACACTGAACAGCAATCTAGGTTTCTTCAAAATATCATTCCAGTTGCATGGCACTATAATCTTTTGCAATAGATTCTATGTCTCATGATCCTGTTTCATAGCTACCTGATGAAGGATCAGCACTTTGAAAACTAGTACTTCCAAATGAACCTGCTGGACTATAACCTGGTGTTGTGTGATTTTTCAATTGTGGTCGGCACATTACAGGAAGGACGTGGAGGATTTAAAGAGGGTGCAGAAGAAGTTTGCCAGGATGTTGTCTGGCAGGTATGAGCTATAAAGAGAAGCTAGAAAAACCTGGGTAGTTTTCTTCTGAGCAGCAGAGACTGAGGGCAGACTTAATAGAAGTCTATAAAAGTTTGAGAAGAGTTGTAGCTCAGGTTGAGGTTCTGGATCTAGGTTTTCTCGCTGAGCTGGAAGGTACAGTTTCAGATGTTTTGTCACCTCACTACCATTATTAGTGAGCCTCCAGATGGAGCACTGGTGGTATGGCCCACTTTCTATTTATGTGTCCACGACATTGGACAAACAGGCAGAAACTAGCCACCAGGATACATGAACATCAACTAGCCACAAAAAGACATGACCCACTCTCACTAGTATCCTTACATACAGATGAGGAAGGACACCACTTCGACTGGGACAACACATCCATCCTCGGACAAGTCAAACTGAGACATGAAATAGAACTCCTAGAAGCATGGTATTCCAACCGGAATTCCATCAATGAACAGGTTGACTTACAACCCATTTACCACCCCAAAGAAAATGAACACTAAATGACATCACCACAGGAAACTACACCACCACAGGAAATGACATCACCAACCCAAGGAAACCTAAACATACAAACAAAAAGCAGGCCATACCACCAGTGCTTCATTCGGAGGCTCACTGATGATGTTACCAACAAAACGTCTAAAAGCAAACCTTCCATCTCAGTGAGCAAACCTACATCCAGAAGTCTATAACATTATGAAATGCATGCTTAAGGTTGATGGTCAGAATCTTTTTCCAAGAGTTGAAATGTCTAAAACTAAGAGGCATGCATATAAGGTGAGATGGGGAAAGTTCAAAGGAGACCTAAGGTGCAGTTTCTTTTAACGTAGAGAGTGGTAGGAGTGGAACGCACTGCCAGGGGTGGTGATGGAGACAGTTATGATAAAGGTATTGAAGGGATTTTAAAATAAGCAAATTAACGTGCAAGAAATGGAGGGATATGGACCATGGGCAGGCAGAAGGAATTAAATTTCATTCGGCGTCATGTTCAGCACAACATTGTGGGCTGAAGGACCCATTCCTGTGCTGTATCGTTCCATGTTCAGATTTAATGCAGTGTATATTTTGGCTGCAGATTTATTCAAATTGATTGGAAATGGGTAGCATGTATTGAGAATATAGATAAAAAATATAAACTTTATATCCTTGGTGGTATTTGACTCTTGGTTTGAACATATCTCTCTGGAAATGGAGCTCAATGTGAACCTGACTCACGCTCTGACAGCAGTAACGTACCTGCTGCTTGTTCGAAGCAGCTGGTCACACTTGGCTCTGTACCGAGGGAATATTACATTATCTTGGTCCTTTGAGTACTTGCCTGGAGGAAGACAGAAGAGATACCTCCTGAAAATCAACATCAGTTGTGATTGGCAACATCAATGTAACATTCAGTTAATGATCATTAGGATTTTTGTTTAAAGCCAGCAATTTAAACTGAACCACAGGTCTGATTCCGCTCCTGCTCTGAGCTGCTCCTTGCCCATTTTTTCTTAAAATTCTAATACCAGTTGAGTGAGATTCAGAAACTAAACAACACCCATACAGCTCCATGAATGGGGCCATCTGATGCAAGTGAGTATGTGGATATGTGAGTTTAGTTATTGATCTATGCCTGTCAGTTCCTGCTTGGTGAATGTGTGGGTGTAGTTATCAAACTGTAACTTTCGGTATATGGTAAATATATTTACATATTCACTCAGCATTGACTGGTCTGGTCGCATTGATAACTAGAGAATCATAAAAATAATGCAGCATCAGTGGGGGGTGGGGCAGCATTCAGCCCATCTTGTCCATGCCAATGCCAACATACCCAGGTGCCCTTTCTCATCCCACTTTCCTTCCACAGTCAGTAACCTTGCAGTTTACAACACTTGAGGTGCAGTTCCAGGGAATTTTGTATTTAAAAAAGTAAGGTCTCTGCCTGCACCACCAAATTAGGCAGTGAATTCCAGATACCCACCACTCTCTACATAAAAAAAAAACATTTTTCCTCATTTCATCTAATCCTACAACCACTGAGCTTGAATCAGTGATCCCTGGTTTTTGAACTCTCTGCCAAAGTAAACAGGTTCCTCCTGTCTAATGTCTCCCTCTCACGAGTTAGTTAAAAATCATACAACATCAGGTTATAATTCAATAGGTTTATTTGGAAGTGCAAGCTTTCAGAGTGCTGCTCCTTCATCGGGTAGCTCAGCATTTAGTACTGTAGACCCCCCGTACCTGTGGGAGACATGTTCCAGGACCTGCAGCGGAAACGCAAAACCACAGATAGGTGCAAAACCATTAATTTAAATGGGAAATATGCCTTCCCATCAGCCTCCTGTTCCCTGGTTCTGGAACACTCCCTTTTATATACTCGGACCACGGTAAACTGCGATAATCAGACCCGCGAATATGGGATTGCCCTGTATTCCTTAATCATGGCACCTCTGTTCCTAGGAATACAACCCCAACCTCTCCAATCTCTCATGATAGCTACAATTTTGGCAACATTCTTGTAAATCTCCTCTGCACTCTCTCCACAGCAATGACGTCCTTCCTATAATATGGTGACCCAACTACACACAATACTCCTCTTGTAGCCACCACTGCCTCATATCGTTTCATTGTTATTTCCCTATTTTTGTATTCACCCCTCTGCCAATGAGGGAGAGCTTTCCATGTGCCTTCTTTCGGGTCCTGTGCATTTGCACACTAAGATCTCTCACTTCACCTGCCCCTCTCAGTATATTCCCATTTATTCTGGATTAGTGGTGCTGGAAGAGCACAGCAGTTCAGGCAGCATTCCCATTTATTGTCTATTTCCATTTATTGTCTGACTTCCCAAAATGCATTCCCTCATACTTATCAAAGTTGAACTCCATCTGCCCACTCCACCAAACCATCTATATAGTTTAGGAGCTTACAGCTATCCTCCACACTATCCACGACAGGGTCATGCCCACCATATTCAACTCCAAATCATTAATGTATAAAATAAACAGCAGAGGTCCCAACACTGAGCCATGCAGAGCATCACTTGAAACAACTTTCCATTCACAATGGCCACCATCTTTTCTTTCCTGTGACTAGCCAACTTAGGATCAAATTCAACACATTACCCTGTGTCCATGGGCTTTTACGTCTTCGACCAGTCTGCTGTGATGCTGCTACTCCTTTAACAAACTTGTAAAAGACACAGGATCCGAAAAGGCTGACTTGATGGTTTTAGGGACATTTTGATTATAGCTAACAGATAATGCCTCAGGAAAAAGGCTTTCACATGTTTACAAAGAACACTTATACAATGAAAGGGGAGTGCCCCAGTTTTCCCAGCTCACCTTTTCTCTGGTTTGATTTAGTTTTTGCCTGTCTGACTATTGGCTGAAAGCAGTCAGTCTCTGATATCTCTCCTGTCAGACCCTGTGTTTGATTTTACCTTTTGTGCCAAGCGGTCTTTATGGGGATTGTTGTAAATGTTGGGAACACCATCATTAAGTTGGTATAATCTGTTGGGTTTTCAGATTTTTAAGTTTTTTAGCATTCTGTTCTCTCTTGTTTGTGTATCATTCGGTAAATTTGTAAATCAAACTGTTTTCTTTAAAACTATTAGTTTGACCAGCTGCATCCCTCCTGGAATATCTTTGTTACACTCGCTTAAAATAACTAGCAAAGTTAGGGTCTGGGTTACTTTCTTGAAATGTTTGGAGGGGGTCTGGCCTTTTCCATAACAGATTGGGGGCTGTTTGCAGAACTTATTCTGTAGTTCTGATTTGGGATTGGGTTGTTGGACTCAAGGGCAGCGAGTGGTAAGTCTCTCACTCTCTGTCAGCTCTTTCTCAGTCAGGTCGGGCCTGGCTGCATAAAAAAAGGAAGCGGAGACAGCTCGGCTCTCATTCGGCAGCGATTGGAGTGAAGAAGCGTGATGTCTGGAAGAGGCAAAGGAGGCAAAGGCCTGGGAAAAGGCGGAGGGAAGCGGCACCGCAAAGTGCTCCGTGATAACATCCAGGGCATCACCAAACCAGCCATCCGGCGCCTGGCCCGCCGTGGCGGGGTCAAGCGCATCTCGGGCTTGATCTACGAGGAGACCCGCGGGGTGCTGAAGGTTTTCCTGGAGAATGTGATCAGGGATGCGGTCACCTACACTGAGCACGCCAAGCGCAAGACAGTCACCGCCATGGATGTGGTGTACGCTCTGAAACGCCAGGGCCGCACTCTCTATGGATTCGGCGGCTGAGGAAAACGCGACCCTTTTCCAGCGAACCCAAAGGCTCTTTTCAGAGCCACCCAAATCCTCCGATAGAGAGCGGAGATCTGAAGACGGGAAAACAGCACATAAGGAGGGGATAGCGTACTGTTGGCGGTGATTTTACATATATCGCGATTATAAAATTATTTCAATCCGGAAAATGTTTTAATACCGTGTTCTGCGTGTGGGTGGACTCTTTCGCATCGTGACTTGTAATTGTAAGATATCGCAGCAGCATCACGCCATTTTACCCATCCAGTTTGTTCTACCATTCGATCCTGGCTGATATTTCTCAAATTTATTCTTGCGCCTGCTCCCCGTAACCTTCGTTCCTCTTTCTCGTGAATACCTGTCTATCTCAGTAATAATATCAATGTGCTTTGTTTTTATGAATTTGCTTTTATTTATTTCGGAATCCAGACATTAATGTTACATATTGTACTATTTATATTTCCGAGGCATAATATTTGGCTGAGTTTTGTTTCTGGGAGCCTACGGATGTCTTAATAGCGTGTTCTTTCCATCTGCCCAGGCAAGTAATAATCTGAATGAGATAGGAATGTGTGGTTGTGTAATTTTATAGGTGTACATTGTGTTACCATTTAAGATGTTTCAATCAGCGGGCACAAATTCGCTTGCTCATCCAGAGAGCAGGAAGCAATGGGGGACATTAGCATTGCGATCGGAAGTTAGTTAAAAACAAAAACGGCAGGCAGCGGCAGTGAATTTTGCAACTAATGAGATATTCATTCAGGGATTGCGGAATGTATGAAAATATAGTAATAAGAAGTTTGATATTAACATCAAATTGTGGTATTGGGTTAGATATTTGTGGAAAAACCCCATCTCCTCATTGACTCCCTTTGCGTTAACATGGCTTGTGGTGAGGTGGAGGCAGGAGAGAAAGGGAAAGAATGGCGCCAAGAGATCAACGGCTGAATTTCAAATTTGAAAATGCCCGCCATCACGTATGAAAGAGCAGGAGGTTATACAGAGGAGAATGCATGAGCACGTACAAGTTGATTGTTTTTTTCGATTACGAAATTAAAGATCAGGCAATCTCACTTTACCCCAGTCCCGCCTTTACAGCTGAAAAAAATGTCTGAATCGTGTTCAATCTGCTCTGTCTCTCCAGAGGCAGGGGATAAAAGACTGGATATGAATCGAGCAGAAAATAAAACGCAGAGTTTTGGGGAACATTCCTTACTGTATCCTGCAGCAACTGACCCATTACTGCACTGGGGTGTGACCTTATAGAATTTTATAACCTTTATAAAATTCTGACCTTCATAAAATCAGGAAGGTCATGGATAGGCTAAATAGACAAGGTATTTTCCCTGAGGTGGGGAAGTCCAGAACTAGAGGGCATAGGTTTCAGGTGAGAGGGGAAAGATATAGAAAAGACCTAAGGGGCAACCTTTTCATGCAGAAGGTGGTGTGTGTGTGTGGAATGAGTTGCCAGAGGAAGTGGTGGAGGCTGGAACAATTCCAACATTTAAAGGGCATGTGGATGCGTTATGAATAGGAACGGTTGAGAGGGATATGGGCCAAGAGCTGGCAAACGGCACTAGTGTTGGCTAATGGGATGTAATTAGTTTTGAATAGCTAGTTGGCATAAATGGGTCAGACCAAATGGTCTACAACACTATAACTCTATGGCTGTGAATTATAATAATTATTGGCAAGTGGGGTGATGATACGTGAGGAATGGAGAGAGAGAGAAAAAAATGTAATTCCTCCGAGGTAGTTGATTCTTGATTTGAAAATTTCTCTCTGGAAATTGAGTCAATGTGTGTCTAAGTCAACCTGCTCTGTAACTGTGGAAAGGATGTTCTTCAGTCTGACTGCAGTAACATACCTGCTGTTTGTTAGAAGGAACTGATCACACTTGGCTTTGTACCGAGGACATATTACGCTGTCTTGGTCCTTTAAGTAATTATCTGGAGGAAGACAGAAGAGACATCGTCTGTAAATCAACATTGTCAATGTAATAATTTAATAATCATTAGGCTGTTCTTCCTTCAAGACAGCAATTCCAACAGGACCACAGGCTGATTCTCTTCTTAGCCTTAGCTGCTCTTTGGTGACGGTATCAAAAAAATCTGTACCAATTCACTGAGAAACAGATACTAACCAACACCTCTACAAATGGGATAATCTGATGCAAATGCGTGTCTGGATATGAAAGTTTCCTTATCTATCCATACCTGTCAGTTCCTGCTCAGTGGCTGTGTGAAGACAATTATCAAGATGAACCTGTCAAATGCTGCTCTGTGAATATCGGAGTATAATTATCAAACTGTAATTATCAATCTGCATAATCTGTACAAATATGCGAGTGAATGCATCTATCAATCTGTCCCTGTCACTCTGTGGTAAATATATTTACATTTTCTCATCACAGAGACAAATAGAGACAGACTGATAACTACACTCATACATTCACAGAGCATAAACCGACAGGTGCAGATTGGTAACTGAATTTGAGTATCCACATAGAGGAAACTGCTGGGGACTGGTTGATAAATACATTAGTAAGGTGTTTGATAAGGTTCCCCATGGTAGGCTATTGCAAAAAATACGGAGGTATGGCATTGAGGGTGAGTTGGAGGTTTGGATTAGGAGTTGGCTGGCTGGAAGAAGACAGAGGGTAGTAGTTGATGGCAAAGGTTCATCTTGGAGTGCCGTCACTAGCGGTGTTCCGCAAGGATCTGTTTTGGGACCATTGCTGTTTGTCATTTTTATAAATGACCTGGAGGAGGGGTTAGAAGGTTGGGTGAGCAAGTTTGCGGATGATACGAAAGTCGGAGGAGTTGTAGACAGTGAGGAAGGATGTGGCAGGTTACAGCGGGATATAGATAAGCTGCAGAACTGGGCAGAAAGGTGGCAAATGGAGTTCAATGTAGCTAAGTGTGAGGTGATTCACTTTGGTAAGAGTAATAAAAAGATGGGGTACTGGGCTAATGGTCGGATACTTGGTAGTGTGGATGAGCAGAGGGATCTTGGTGTCCATGTACACAGATCTTTGAAAGTTGCCACCCAGGTAAATAGTGCGGTGAAGAAGGCATATGGCATACTGGCTTTTATTGGTAGAGGAATTGAGTTCCGGAGTACTGAGGTCATGTTGCAGTTGTATAAGACTCTGGTGCGGCCGCATCTGGAGTATTGTGTGCAGTTTTGGTCGCCATACTATAGGAAGGATGTGGAGGCACAGGAACGGGTGCAGAGGAGGTTTACCAGGATGTTGCCTGGTATGGTAGAAAGATCGTATGAGTAAAGGCTGAGGCACTTGGGGTTGTTTTCATTGGAGAAAAGAAGGTTTAGGGGTGACTTGATAGAGGTGTACAAGATGATTAGGGGTTTAGATAGGGTCAACAGTGAGAATCTTTTTCCACGTATGGAGTCAGCTAGGGGGCATAGCTTTAAATTAAGGGGGGGTAGGTATAGGACAGATGTTAGGGGTAGGTTCTTTACTCAGCGAGTCGTGAGTTCATGGAATGCCCTGCCAGTAGCAGTGGTGGACTCTCCCTCATTATGGGCATTTAAGTGGGCATTGGATAGGCATATGGAGGATAGTGGGCTAGTGGAGGTTAGGTGGGCTTGGATCGGCGCAACATCGAGGGCCGAAGGGCCTGTACTGCGCTGTATTGTTCTATGTTCTAATACATAAATATGGTTGTCAATCTGTAGCTGTCAGTTTCTGCTTGGTGAATATGTTTGTGTAATTCTCAATCCTTCAGTTTCTACTATGTAAATGTGTAGCTGAGTTTTCACCTGTCGCTATCAGTTTCTGCTTTGTGAATGTGTCAGGCTCTAATGTCAGTGTTTGAGTGTATTTATTAATCTTTTCCTGTCAGTTTGTGTGACTGTAGTTATCAACCTGTACCTCTCAGATTCTGCTATATGAATACGTGAGTGTAGTTATCTATTTGATTTGATCTGATTAATTATTGTCACATGCACTGAGAAACAATGGAAAGCATTGTTTTGTGTGATTTACACAAAATATCATACAAAATGCATCAGGGTAATAGAACAGAATCCGCAATACGGTTTTAAAGCTGCAAAGAGAGAGAGATTAATGTTAAAATTTGAGCGAGATTAGAGTCGTGTTGGTAAAGCACAGCAGGTCAGGCAGCATCCGAGGAGCAGGAAAATCGACTTTTCGGGCAAAAGCCTTTCATCAGGAATGTCCGAAACGTCGATTTTCCTGCTCCTCGGATACTGCCTGACCTGCTGTGCTTTTCCAGCACCACTCTAATCTTCAGCATCTGCAGTACCCACTTTCACCTTAAAATTTGAGCAGCCCATTCAAAAGTCTGATGACAGCAGAGAGGCTGTTCTTGACTTTGTTGGGTGGTGTATTCAAACTTCTGTATTTTCTGGTGGTTGGTAGGAAAATATTAGTTTTTATACAGAAGATAGATGGAGATAGAGTCCAAAGAAAGAGAAGAACAGTCAGACAGACAGAAGAGGTGGGGCGACACGGTGGCACAGTGGTCAGGGACCCAGGTTCAATTCCCACCTCGGGCAATTGTCTGTGTGGAGTTTGCACATTCTCCCTGTGTCTGCGTGGGTTTCCTCCGGGTTTCTTCCCACATTCCAAAGATGTGCAAGTTAGGTGAATTGACCATGCTAAATTGTCCGTAGTGTTAGGTGAAAGGGTAAATGTAGGTGAATGGGTCTGGGTGGGTCGCTCTTCGGAGAGTCGGTGTGGACTTGTTGGGCCGAAGGGCCTGTTAGTAATCTAATCTAATCTAACTGTCAGACTAAGTGGGTGAATAGCCTATTAAAAGGGCCTGTTAGTGTATAATAGAGACGAAATGTTAACAAGGCCGGACATGTGCGGTTTTGGGCATTAGAATATCAGTTTGGGCAATGACATTCTAATCTTCAAGCCCTGTAGTTGTTGAACTCAATATTGAGTCCAGAAGGCTGTCGAGATCCCAAGCAGAAAATGAGGTGTTGTTCTTCCAGCACCTGGAGCACTGCAGCAAGCCTGAGACAGAGATCTTGGCCAGGGAACAGGTTGGTGTGTTGAAATGGCAGGCAACTCGAAGCTCAGGGTCTTTTTGTCTGGACAGAATGTAGGTGTCCTGCACAGTGGACACCCAATCTACACTAGTTTCCCCAACATAGAGGAGACCACATTGTGTGCATTTTCCTTGCCACCATCGGTTCGGAGGACCGGTCACTAGACCTGAAATGCTGCCGGACCTTCCACTAATTTTTGTTTTGTTATCAATCTCTGCCTGTCAGTTTCTTCTCTGTGATTATGTGAGTGTCGTTATGAAAGTGTACACGTCAATTTATGTGGTTTGAAATTGGGAGCATAATCAATCTATTCCTGTCAGTTTCTGCTTTATGAATACGAGTGTGTAGTTATCAATCTTTCTCCGAAATGTACTGCCAACTGCATGTGAGAGTTATTTACCAACCTGTCCCTGTCAGATTCTGCTCTGTGTATCTGAGAGTGCAGTTATTAATCTGTATCTATCAGCTTCTTGTTTATAAACGTGCAAATTCATTTATCATACTGTACCTGTCAGGTTTTGCTATGTGAATGTGTTAGTCTAGTTATCAGCCTGTACCTGTCATATGTGTGTGTGCATGATTATTTTTCTCTCCCTTTCGGTTGCTGCAATGTGAATATATGAGAGCAGATATCAATTGATGCCTGTCAGTTTCGGTTGTGTCCATACAAGAGTTTGGGACTTGATATAAACATGTCAATTTCTGCTGTGTCCATGGGTGAATTTAGGAATTGGTCTATACATGCCAGTTTCTGCTGTGTGACCGTGAGAGTGAAGTTCTCAATGAGTTCCAGTCACTTTCAACTCTTATATATCAAAGTTGCTCAATTCTCTGGCAGCCAATAATATTCTAAGAGTACAATGATGTCCATGAATCTATTGTTGATTGCCAGAAAAACTCATCTGGTTCAGTAATGCCCTTGAACGAAGGAAACTGCCATCCTTCCCTTGTCTGGCCTGCATGTGACTCCAGACCCACATCAATGTAGCTGCATGGGTAGTTAGGGATGGGCAATAAAGGCTGGTCGAGTCACTGATGCCCCCGTCCCATGAATGAATTAGAAAAGAATTCTGTGACTGTGATTCAATCTGTGATAATCGTGTTCAGGGTGTTGAAATTGGGCCTTAATCTCTTATACATTTTGTGATTTATGACTCAATCACAGAATTGGTACAAACATTTAGCCTGTTCTGTCTGCACTGGAACATATTATTCTTTATCTGTTCTCCATACGAGTTTCCACAAATTGTTGGGATTCTAATCTTCAATCACTCACTGCCAGTGTCTCGGTGTAAATGCCAATTTGAGATTAGTTCTGCAGTTATCGGCCTTTGAATACCTATAGTGCCACTTTTGCTCTGTGTGCAACAGTGACAAATCGAGTATATGGATGCCATTCTCTTTCTACGTTCAGTTATTTTTTTTTCAGTAGGGTAAACCTGTTCAATATTTGATAAACCTGAGGGATTCATGTTGTTTCAATACTTATCTTTGCCAAGACTCTGAATTTTATTGTATTTAATCTCAGTTTTCTTTTGACATTTTGTGTGTGCAGTAGTCTTAGGCAGTTGCTGCTGGGCACTGCAATAATGTAACATCTAATACTAACATCTTCTGAAGTGGTTAATAATGTGGTCTGTCAATTTATGACTGCCCATATCTGGAAGTACTTGTGGGCCTAAATTGCATTTTTTTCCCTTTTACCATTAACTGGCTGAGTGAAAGTGAGTTTTCTGTTGTGCTGCCAATCTGTATCACTTTAAAGAGTGGTACTGGTCGAGATCACACCAACATTGTCTATATGTCTCTGTGTAATTCCAGTTCTGATACACTTTATGAGGTGGTTTTAAGGTTTTAAGGCAGTGTTTCATACATTAAAAAAGTATGGAAATGCTTCTGCATTACTGAGGCCCTCAACCAGAATGGGAGCGTGCATAAAATGTGTTTTCATCAACACTAGACTGAGAGAGACAGAGACAGACACAGATGTGTATGCACGTGTGTGAATGGGCTTTAAGCATCCTCTCTAGAAGCATTCTCAGTAGATAAGGCTTGACCAAGAGGTTCGTTTGAAATTTACATTGTTTGATTATTGTCTTCGTACAGGACAACTGTTTATCTAAAGAATAATTTTGTCCTGCTCAGTTACTCATAAATGCCCAACATTGCTTCTATGTCTGCACTCAAATATATACTTCATATATATATTTGTGATAACCATGTAACGCCATGATCGGTTTGTTCCAATTGATTGTAACTTTAAAAATGCCAAATCTACATATGAATTTAATGCAGCTCAAATGTATATTTATTATAAGCATACAGTCTAACCTGCTTCTAATCTTATGAATGATAATTGCCTTTGAATAATGGAATTTACTGTCACTGAGGTGGTAAGCATTGAGAACTGGGTGAAATAATGTAGATTTATATATCGTCAGTTGTGTTTAACTCTTGGATTGAATGTGTACTTCTGGAAATTGAGCTCAATGTGTGTCTGACTCAATCCACTCAGACAGTGGAAAGGACCTTCTCCTCTCTGACAGTGGTAACATACCTGCTGGGTGTGAGAAGCAGCTGGTCACCCTTGGATTGGTCCATCAAATATTTGCCTGGAGAAAGACAAAAGAGAGAGCTCCTGTAAATCACTAGCAGCTCACTAGGAAGACATCAAATGATCAATGCAATATTCAGGTTATGATCATTATAATTCTTTGCTTTTGAACAGGGCAAGATAAAAAGAGCTGATCAGGGTTCCACTCGAGTCCTGACCTCCTACTAGTCTTTCTGTTTCCCAAATTCTAAAACATTTCACTTAGATAAAATAAACTAACCAACATATACACAACTCCACAAATGGAATGATGACACAGTTCAATGTCCAGCTCCCAATACATTAACTGTTGAAAAACAAATACTGGGCACGATTTCACACACTTGGAGACATTTATCCGGTGCCTGCTATATTTACCCTTCACAGGATTATTACATTTGTTTCTACTGTCCTTTTATTTCAATGTCTATTCGCAACAAACAGCGTGAAACAGAAACCAAACAATGAATTTCCATCAGTGTTTAGGGGATTATAAACCACAAAAATGTCCCACAGCAGCTTCTTCCCGCTCTGTCTCCCTCAGCAGGCCCACACACAGCCCGAGAAAGGCCTCGCTCCCCCCGACGGTCATCGGCCCATCGCCTGTACTCCCCTATTCGATAACGTAAGGTCAGATCGAATGTTAACTGTGGTATTTAATCCTGTTGACCCTCATCCACAAATATTAACTCCTTGCCAAAGTATCGTACAGAGAGATGGAATAAGTGGAACATTCTTACGAAGGCAGAAGATAACTGATGGAGAGAGTTTTGCATCACAGTGTCAGAGCTTATTTCTGGGTCAGGAGGCCCGTGCAAAAGTCAGACCAGGTGTGCAGTAACATCTCTGGGACTCGATTTAGTTTGTCATGGATGACAGATTTTACTGTCATGTATGCTGCAGACAGAAACCTTGTGATGTATTGTATGCCACAACGAGAGACCCCAGCTGTTTTTGTTTATTCACTCCTGGGACATGGGTGTCGCTGGCTGAGCCTACCATTTATTCTCCATCCCTTTGAGAAAGCGGTGGTGAGCCACCTTCTGGAACAGCTGTTGTCCATGTGCTGCCCACAATGCCATGAACACGGAGTTCCAGGGTCTTGATCCAGTGTCAGCATGATGAGTGCCTTGGAGGGGAACTTGTCTGATATCAAGACGGTGTTCCCTGACATCAGCTGTCTTCATCCTTTTGAATGGAAGTAGTTGCGATTTGGAAGGTCCTCCTTTTACAAATTACAAAACTCGAATCTCTTCGTCAGCAGCCGACAGCGAGAAATCAGAATGGTGTGTTGCCTTCCTGGTGTCAGGATCAAGAGTATCTCAGAGAGAGTGCAGGATATTCACAAAGGGGAGTGCACATTGGAACTAACTACATAGGAATGGAAGGGATTAAATTCCGAAGGAAGAATAAGGAAGAGGGGCAAGAATTTAGAAAGGAGGTCCACTCCACTTGTAATATCTAGCTTACCCCCGCTGCCTCAAGTGATTGAGTGAAGGAATAGGATGATAGAGCAGAGGAATGCCCAACTCAGGAACTGGTGCAGGGGAGAGGTGTTCCAGTTTTTGGATAATTGGAATCTCTTCTGGGGAAGAAATGACTGGTATAAAAAAGAAGCATTGCACCTGAATTGGAAGGGATCTAATATACTGGTAGGGACATTTCCTTGAGCAGCTGGGGAGGGGTTAAACTGGGGGTGGGGGGAAGTCAGTGAAAACCAGGGAGATAGTGAACAAAGATATCAATCTGAAGCTGGTAGTCAGTAAGTCAAATTCCCAGGGCAGACAGGAACATAGCAGAGAATGAGGTTGGATTGATAACTTAAACTGCATTTATTTCAATGCAAGAGGCCTAACAGGGAAGGAGGATGAACTCAGGACATGGTTAAGAAAATGGGATTGGAATTCAGATATCATAGCAATTACAGAGACATGGTTTGGGGATGACACAACTGGCAGCTTAATGTTCCAGGAATCAATTGTTATAGGAAGGATGGGGGGAGGGGTCAGCAAGAGAAAATGGGGAGTGATATTCCTGGGCTTATATCCATGGAAATAATTTGGGTGGAACTGAAAAATAAGAAAGTGTTTGATTACTTTATTGAAATTGGACTGTAGATGCCCCAACAGTCAGCAGGAAATTGAGAAACAAATTTGTCAGCAGATCTTAGATCTGCAGGAATAATGGTATGGTTATGGTGAGGGATTTTAACATAGATTAGGGCTGCCATATTGTTAATGGCTTAGACAGAGAGCAATATCTTAAGTGTGTGCAAGAAAATTTTCCGATTCAGTATGTGACTGTACCTTCTAGACAAGGTACAAAACTTGACCTACTCTTGGGATATAATGATGTGACAGTGGGGAAGCACTTTGGGGCCAGCGACCATAATTTTTATTAGTTTTAAAACTGTGATGGAAAAGGATGGACCAGATCGAAAAGTTAAATTTCGAATTTGGAGGAAGGCCAATTTTGATAGTATTATGCAAGAACGTTCAAAAGTTGACTGAGGGCAGATGTTCACACGCAAAGAGATGGCTGAAAAATGGGAAGCCTTCAAAACTGAGAAAACGAGGGCCCAGAGACAGTATGTTCCTGTAAGGGTGAAAGGCTGGTAGGTGTAGGAAGTGCTGCATGAGAAAAGAAGTTGAGCTTTTGGTCCAAATAAGAAGGAAGCATATGTTAGTTAAATACAGCAGAGGTTGAGTGAATCCTCCAAAGAGTAGAAATACAGTAGGGATATACATAAGAAGGAAATCGGGAGCGCAAACAAGGGACATAACATAGCTTTGGCAAATAGCATTAAGGAGAATTCAAATAGATTTTATAAATACATAAAGGTCAAAAGGGTAACCAGAGAAAGAGTAGGGCCCAGCAAAGATTAACAAGGCAGACTCTGTGTGGAACAACAAGAAATGTGGGAGATACTACACAAGTGCTTGCTGAGAAGAAGGAAATGGAAGATATAGAATGTGGGGAACAGATGGTGACATCTTGAAAAATGTCCATAATACAGAGCAGGTGCTGCTGGATGTTTTTAAACAGAAAAGATGGATAAAGCACAAGCATAGTGATCAGGTGTACCCTGGAACATGGTGTCAAGGCTAGGGATGTGATTTTTATGCCCCTTGCTGAGATATTTGTTTCATCGATAATCACAGGTGAAGTGCAAAAAGCCTGGAGGCTGGCTAACATGGTACCACTATTTAAGAAAGGTGGTAAGGAAAAGCCAGGGAAGTATTAAACAGTGAGCATAACATTGGCAGTAGGCAAACGGTTGAGGGGATTCTGAGAGACAGGATTTACATCATCTTGAAAGGCCAGGATTGATTAGGGGTAGTCAACATGGCTTTCTGCATGAGAAATCATGTATCACTAACTCGACTGAGTTTTTTTGAATTGGTAAGGAAGAGGACTGATGAGGACAAAGTGGTGGATGTGATCTGTATGGCCTTCAGTAAGGTGTTTGACAAGGTTCCCCATGGGAATTTGGTTAGCAAGATTAGATCACATGGAATACAAGGAAAACTAGCCATCTGTATACAGAATTTGTTAGAAGGTAGAAGGTGGTGGTGGAAGGATGCTTTTCAGACTGGAGGCCTGTGACAAGTGATGTGCTACAAGGATCACTGCTGGGTCCACTGCTTTTCATCATTTATAGAAATGATTTTAGATTAAAAAATGACACAAGACCAGGTTATAGTCCAACGGGTTTATTTGGAAGTACAAGCTTTCGGAGTGCTGTTCCTCCATCAGGTGTCTATATTCAGAAAGCTTATACTTCCAAATAAATCTGTTGGAGTATATCTTGCTGTTCTGTCATTTTTCACTATGCACATCCCAGTCCAACACCTGCACCTCCACATTATTATGAGTGGTTTGGATGTAAGGTTGCAAGTATTGTTCCTCAGTTTGCAGATTACACAAAAATTGGAGGTGTAGTGGACAGCAAAGAAGGCTACCTCAGAATATAGCAGGTTCTCGATCAGATGGGCCATTAGACCCAGGAGTGGCATATTGAGTTCAATTTGAATCAATATGAGGTGCTGCAATTTGGAAAGGCAAATCAGGGCAGGACTTCCACACTTAATATTAAGGTCCTTTGAAGTATTGCTGAACAAAGAGACCTTGTAATGCAGGTTCACTGTTCCTTGAAAATTGAGTTATGGTTAGATAGGATAGCAAAGAAGGCATTTGATAGGTTTTCCTTTACTGGTCAGAGCATTGAATATGTGACTTAGGAGAACATGTTGTGGGTGTACAGAACATTGGTTATGCCACTTTTGGAATATTATGTGCAATTCTTGTCTCTCTCCTACATAAAGGATTTTGTGAAACTTGAAACAGGTATTCAAGACAGTTTTTGGTGCAAAGAAAAGGTCTACAATTTGGGAAGAAATATAGTGAAAGACATGAAGGCTGCAAACAGATCCAAATTCAGCAAATAACAGCAAAAAGGGATTTGACTAACAAAGAACAAATGACGAAAACACTAACGTTGCAGAAGCCATTAAAGGAAAAAAAACTGTTGAAGCACTAATAAATTTGTAAAGAGAGACATGAACATAAATAGGTTGGCAAAGAGGACCATATGTCACTTTCAACATAAAAGAGAGGAGTTCAAAATGGGGAACGAAAACGTCTCCAAAATCTCTAACATACTGTTGTTCTCTATTCACAAATGTTCACACAACTAACACAACAGTAATGTTGGGAAGTTTAGTGGGAGGGAAAAACTGAACCAAATCAGTATTATTTGGGAAATGATGTTGGGACAATGGGTTGGATTGAATGTAGTGAAACACCAGGCCTTGATCATCTACGTCTCAGAGTATTTAATGTAGTGGACTGAGTAATAGTGGATGCAGTGGTGGTTATGTTCCAAGATTCTATAAGCTCTGCAATAATTTACAGAGTGGGGGTTACATAGTTTAATCAAATTAATCCAAAAATTGTGAACTATAGACCAGTCAGCTGTCGGGAAAAATCAAAATGAAAGCTTCAATTGCGAAGCATTTGACAAAACAGTGTTCAGGATCTGCTAGAGACAGCATGAACATGAAGAGCCTGTCCCAGTGCATACTATTTGGTCTTCTAAGCTTGACAAACGGATTGACCATCTTTGAGGATGTAAACAATAGAGCTGATCAGAGTGTAACAGTTACTGAGGACAAAAAATGCAACTAAATCCCTGGACACCGCAGCAAAGGCTGAAAGGAGGAGAAATTCTATCCTTCCACACTTACATTTGGTGATGTTTCTGGCCTGTGGCTGTGTGAATGTGAATATTGTGTCAGAGTGATTGTAGGCAAAGGGCGGACGGTTTTCCGTAACTGTGTTTTTGTGTCCGCTAATATTATAATATTTCCAAGTCTCCCCTATGTAACTCAAAAATATTTTCAAATAAAGTTATCCCCCTGCTCCCCTTCTAAACCCCAAAAGTAGAATTGAGGGCAGTATATTTGTTAGTTTCAAGATTTCGGTCTAAAAGTAGCGACAATGTCACCATTCAGCTCAGAGAGCACCATCAGTGCATCAGCAAAATGCGTTTAACTCGACAACGGAGCCGTCAATTCGAATGAAAACGTTTCGGCCGTAAACCTTCCAGTGTCAGGGTGAGGAGCGATCGAGCCTGGCTCTCTGGAGATGCGGAATTTCAGAGGAGTCGGAGAGTTTAGGCCGTTAGAGAAACACAGAGAGGCAGCAGGAGCAGGGAGCTGACAGCAGGATGTCTCTGCGCCGTCCATTCGCTGCCTTGAAGTTGCTCAGTGCCGCCCCCAGCAGCTTCATTGCTGACCCAGTTCAGACTGTCCCAGAGAGAGATTCAGCGCAGAGTTCTCAACATGAGCGACAGTGCAGCCACCGAAACGGCTCCTCCAGCCGCCGCTCCCACCAAAGCCAAGGCTCCCAAGAAGAAGGCGGCGGCTCCCAGGAAGATAACACCCGGTCCCGGGTTGGGAGAGCTGATTCTGAAGGTTGTCGGGGATATCAAGGATCGCAAAGGGGCGTCTCTGTCCGCTATAAAGAAGGGACTGGAGAGAAGCGGGATCGATGTGGGAAAGTGAAAGGCACAGACCAAGATGAGTATCAGGAGGTGCCTGGCGAACGGCTCCCTTGTTCTGGTCAAGGGCCAGGGCATCTCCGGCTCCTTCAAACTCCCTAAGAATCCAGTCAAGGTAAAAGCGGGAAAGAGGGCGGGAACATCAGCGGCCGCCAAGAAACTGGCCGTGAAGAAATCTCAGGCCAAGAAAACGACAGCAAAGAAATCTCAGGCCAAGAAAGCGAGCAGCAAGAAAGCAGCACCGCCCATGAAAGTGACCAAGACAGCAGCAAAGAAATGAACCAGTCGCTGTAACATATAACCATCTGAACCCAAAGGCTCTCATCAGAGTCACCCACATCTCTCAGGAAAGAACTGAGCCCGGCGCCGAGCGCAGACCGACCTTAGATATTAATTGATCTGAATAACTCAAATACACAATGATGTCATGGTTTACGAGAGCGCAGACCTGTGAATGGGGAAGGTATCATATACGGAGAGTTTATTGATCTCCATCTAATTAGTTCGCTTCGCGACTTGTAACTCTACCCAGACACGAATGTGGCATATTGTAGTATTTGGATTTCATTGACCCGTTTAGGATGTTACTTTGTTCAGTTTTGATTCTGGGACGCTGCGCATTAGGAAGGATGTTGTTAATCTTAAGAGAGTGCCATAAAGACTGGCAGCGATATTATCAGAACTAGAGGATTTGAACTATCCGGAGAACCTCAATACACTGGGGCTTTTTTCCCTGGAGCATCAGAAGCTGAGGGGTATTGTTTATATCTGCTTATAAAATCATGAGGGGCATCGATTGGATGAGAAGCCAAAGTTTTTTTCCTAGGGTGGGGAGTATAGAGGGCATAGGTTTAAGGTGAGAGGGCAAAAATTTAAACTGACCTAAGGGACAACCTTTCATGCAGAGGATGATGTCCATGTGGAATGAGCTTTCAGAGGAAGTGATGAAGGTGGGAACAATTACAATGTTTAAAAGTAACCTGGTTGAGTAAATGAACAGGAAGGATTTAAAGGCATATGAGATTTGGTCAGTTTAGGATTTCTAGTCAGAGTGGACTAGTTGGATCAAAGGTTGCATGACTCTACAACCTGAAAGTTGTAGGTTGATAAATACAATTACACAGTCATAAACCAGAGACTGACAGGTACAGATTAATAACTGCACTCTGAGATACACAGAGAAAAAGCCCTTCACCCACAATAACCACCACTCAAGGTGTGCTAATTTCCTGTACTTGTCCCATATCCTTAACTGTTATGACATTTGAAGTGCTCATCCAAATACCTTTTAAAGGTTAAGATTTCTAACCTTTACTACCTTCCCAGGCAGTGTCTTCTAGATTCCCACCAGTGAAAAAGGTTTTACTATATCTGTACCCCTTACACGCCATCATAGTGAGAATCCTTATCCTTACCATATCCTAACCCAATCACCACTTGTGATTGATCGCTCAAACAAGGGAAACAGCTTCTCTTTATTCACCCTGTCCATACGCCTCATAATTTTTTACGCCACAATCATGTGCCCCCATTCAGTCAACTCTGCTCGAGAGAAAACAATCCAAGCTTATTTAGGCTCTCCTTCTCTTTTGGAAGTAATATTTGTGCTTTGATCCTAATCCCCCATACTGGACCTAGGCTTAGCACTGCTGCTGTCACGGTCGGTTTAATGGGAATGATTTATTCCTGTGTCCTTAAGCAGCGCATGCGCAAAGCTGCCCCTTTCCCCACCCCCCAATGCTGACCGTTCCTGACGAGAGGAGCGCATGCGTGAGGCCCTCCCCCAGCGCTGCCATTGAGGAGCATTTACTCAGTGAGTGCAAGAGGTTTGTTTGAAACAGACCGCAATGGAGAGATCAGCGCCCAGGGAAGCGAGGGAACAGCAGGCTCCTTCCAGCAGCACATCGGGATGGGAGCCTGGGACACAGAGGGGGCTCCGAGACCGGGATTGATTCGGGGTGAGTTCAGGGAGAACCGGGGGCTGTTTGTAAGAGGCCGAGCGGAGCAGGAACTTGTCCCGGAATTTGGAGTGAGCGGGCTGGGGGGGAAGAGAGAGGCCTTTCTCGGGCTGTGTGTGGGCCTGCTGAGGGAGGCAGAGCGGGAAGAAGCTGCTGTGGGACATTCTTGGGGTTTGCAATCCCCTAAACACTGATGGGAATTCATTGTTTGGCTTCTGTTTGTACTCCATGCTACTTTTTCCCACCCTCCACCCTCCTCTAGCTTATCTCTCCACGCTTCAGGCTCTCTGCCTTTATTCCTGATGAAGGGCTTTTGCCCGAAACGTCGATTTTGCTGCTCTTCGGATGCTGCCTGAACTGCTGTGCTCTTCCAGCACCACTAATCCAAAATCTGTTTCACGCTGTTTGTTGATGTTGGGCAGTTCAGAATGAAAGCACAGACCATAGTTTTGTGACAATCTTGTAAAGAACACGTACTAGAATGAACAGATTTGAAGTTTCAAGTAAAACATTAGACAGAGCGTCCCTTGCCCTTTCCTTCAACATTTAGTGTATTCTCAGCTTGCTATTGATGTACGTCAGAATTGCAGCTGCTTCAGGAATTCCCATTCATGGAGGTGTACAGTTGTTAGTTCTGGATCTCACCCAATTGTTACAAAGTTGCAAAAAAAAGGAAAGGAAAAGAGGAGCAACTCAGAGAAAGAGTGGAATTGCTAGGTTTAAAAATACTCTAATGATTATAAACTGACTGCCACACTGATCAGTTTAATCTTGCCTAACTTGGCTTATGTTGATTTACAGCTGAAAAATCTTCTGTCTTCCTCCAAGCAAATACTTGAATGGTGAAGAAAGTGTCATATTTCCTCAGTACAAAAGCCATGTGTGACCAGCTGCTTCTAACAAAGAGCAGGTATGTTACCACTGTCAAAGCTGACAGCATCATTTCCACGGGCACAGAGCAGATTGAATCAGACTTAATTTAAGCTCAGTTTCCAGAGATATATTCAAACAAATGGACAGTTAGACACAACTGTGGAAGGACATGTTTCTTTTTTCTCTGCATTCTCCGTAAACATCTTCCCAGTTCCAATTAATATGATTCATAGGCCATTTACATTCAGATCATGTTTGAAGCTGACTGGTTGTCTAAAGTAGGCAAGTGGTGAACTAAATCAAGTTTACATTTAATAAGGGTATTTTAAATATCACAAACCAGATAAACAATGACATCATGCTTTTACATTGTTTCAACAGCCAAATGTGACAAGAAGTGAATCATTACTGAGCACACACACACAAAGTACTGACTGATTCAGATTGAGTCCCCAATACACTCACCATATCAACACACAAGATACAGAGACTAACAGCAATGTACACACATGTACACTGCAGGAAACAGAAGTGAATATATAAAAACTGTTTATACAAAACCAAGCAACTAATCCCATTCAGCCAGCATTCCATTTCAGTAAGTGTGTCATGGCAACAGAGGAGACGCCAAAATAATTCTCAACATGTTCACCTTGCAGGAATAGAAACTAAATTTTCACTCTGCCAGGTATTAATTTTTTATGCAAAAATTGTGTAACTTTATCTTCAAATTCACTACAATCTTCTGCAAAAAATCCCACTTACCCCACCCTATGAAATATTACAAAAAAGCAATAAAATACAATATCATATCCTCAATTTAGCAATATAATCAACAAAGAAATTTAGCCAAATCTTGTAGTTTGTAAATTTTCATTTTTTTTGCAAGAAGAGGTCAACCATGTTCAATAAATTGCCTAAATGATTTAAATCTTCTCCACTGTATGACAAAAATACAAGTCTTTTTGCTTTCCTCATTGGCACCATAGAACATCAGGACAGTACTGCTAATGGCTTGCACCGTCACACCACAGAGCAGGATTATGTAATATTCACAATAGAATGATGAAGTGAACTAGCCAATTCTCTTTCCTGTAGCAGGAACATCGTGGTCAGTCGCCTAAAATACAATTTATTTGTTCATTCCCCTTTCCTTTCAACACTAACAAAGGAATGTAACACCTATTCATTTCTCAGCATTGTTCACAAAAGTATTTAGCTATGCACTGAGAAAAGCTGATGGCATCCTGAAGAACAGCCCGTGATATTATTCCTCCCACTCCGAGCCTGCACTATAGGATTTGAAAAACCCTTTGATTTTCTATTACACAATCCATGACACAAAACAGATGTACTGAGCAGAAACTGACAGGTACAGATTGCACTCTCACATTCCTACAGCAGAAATTGACAGGCATAGATTGATAAATAAATTCACAAAGCAGAGGCTGACATGTACAGATTGCTGACTGTACTTATACATTCACAGAGCAGTCAGATTGGTAACTATATTCTGATGTTCATATTGCCGTAAAGTGTATGTGCAGATTGCTAATTGCACGCTCTAATACATATAGCAGAAATCGACAAGGAGAAATTAAGAACTATATTTACACACCAGAACTGGCAGCTACAAATTCTGGTCGCCCTATTATAAGAAAGATGTGGATGCTTTGGAGCGGGTTCAAAGGAGGTTTACCAGGATGCTGTCTGGACTGGAGGGCTTATCTTATGAGGAGAGGTTGACTGAGCTCGGACGTTTTTCATTGGAGAAAAGGAGGAGAAGAGAGGACCTAATTGAGGTATACAAGATAATGAGAGGCATAGATAAAGTCAATAGCCAGAGACTACTTCCCAGGGCAGAAATGACTAACACGAGGGGTCATAGTTTTAAGCTGGTTGGAGGAAAGTATAGAGGCGGGTTCTTTACACAGAGAGTTGTGAGAGCATTGCCAGCAGCAGTTGTGGAGGCAGGGTCACTGGGGACATTTAAGAGACTCCTGGACATGCATATGGTCACAGAAATTTGAGGTGCATACATGAGGATCAGTGGTCGGCACAACATCGTGGGCTGAAGGGCCTGTTCTGTGCTGTACTGTTCTATGTTCAATTGCTAAGCACGTTCACATATTCATAACACAGAAGCTGATAGGCTAAGATTGACAAATGCACTCACAGTCGCATGGCAGAGACTGGCAGTTAGACTAATAACTACACACTCAGATACACAGAGCTGAAGCTGACAGGAACAAATTGGCCATTTCTGCAATCTGCTGCAGGGTTATGGGCTCATGCAGAAAGATGGGAAAATGACATTGATGATGACACACGTATTGACAGGGCAATTAAACTTACACACACACACAAACACACACACACTCTCTCTTTCTACCTTGCGGGCACCGTCATGGATAAATTCATAACACTACACACATTCTCTTATTTTCATTGCACATACCAACAGGAACGGGTTGACAACTACACTATCATACTCAGATATCAGAAAGTGTCACGTACAGATGAATAACTGTGCTCAAATGTTCACCTATCAGAAAGTGGCATTATAGATCAATAACCAAACTCAACTACTGTCGGGTAGAGACTGAAGGTGACACTCTCATTCCCAGAGATTACAAGAATTGACAGGTACATTATGATAGCTAAAATTACATTCATATATTGGAAACTGACACAGACAGATAGGTAAGTACACTCACACTTTTACACAATAGTAACTGTCCTAGAAAGATTAATAAGTGTTCTCCCATATTCACAATGCAGAAACTGACAGGGACAAATTGATAACTACCCCATATTCACAGAACATGAACTGTCATGTTTGAGGCTCTTTTTAAAGTTGGAACAACAGAGGTAGCCTGAATGGGTGTGGTCAATCTTTCACAGAATGACATTTTTAATTTTGGCTTTCAGCAAAACTGTTGGCTTCTTGAAGACGGGAAATCTAGTTTTTTTCCTCTCAGTTATAGTCAGAAGCTGCAGATTCTCTTTCTGCTACTGGAGTTTTTTTTTACTTTGTCTTTTGTCAAGGATGTTTGTGGGATATTACTGTATTGGAACAGTTAATTAGGTAGAGTTACTGTATCCATTATTCTGTTAAATATTCTAATAGAGTTAAGTTATTCCAATTCCTTCTTTATTGTGTTATAGGTTAACTATCGTGGACAGGACAAAATACACCTTTTAAAGCTACACTATCATTCTAACTGATAACTACCCTCATATTCACATAACAGAAATGGACTGGTACAGATAGATAACTACACTGCCATATGCACACCAGAGAAACATTCAGGAGCAGATTAAGCCAATTCAGATATGCACAAAGCAGAAGCTGACAGATACAGATTGATAACCAAACTCTCATATTCACAAACTAGAAAACGTCAGGTGAAGTTTGATGACCATATTTACAACACAGAAGCTGACATGGTGAGATGATAAAAGCATTCACACAGTCACATAGCAGAGACTGATAGGGGTAGACTGTTAATTACACAGACATATTCACTGAACAGAAACTGACGGGTACAGATTGATAATGCCAGTCAAACAGTCACATAGCAGAAATGAACATAAAGAGATGGATAGCAAAACCCCGATTTGCATGGCAGAAACTATCAGCGACCAATTAGTAAATACACTCTCACATTCACAGACCAAACTGTTGATTGATAACTACAATCACACATTGTAACAGCCGAGACCTTGAAGATAGACTGATAATTACACAAACATAATGACTGTGGAAGAACAGACAGGTACAGATTGATGACTAGAGTGCCATCTTCACACATCACAACCTGTGAGGAACAGTTTAACTAAAATGAGAGACCCACAAAGCGGAAGCTGACAGGTACATGTTGATAACTACATTGACATAATCCCAATACAGAAATTGACACGGTCATACTGATAAAAGCACTCCCACATTCACATAGCAGAGACTGAAATTGGGAGACTGATAATTACACAAATAAATTCATTGAGCAGAAAGAAACAGGTACAGATTGATAAAGCCTGTCAAACAGTCTCATAGCAAACACTTATAGGCACTCCAGTGATAACTACCCTTACACATTCTCACATCAGAGACGTTCTGGGATTGTGATAATTACACTAACGTAATCACTGTGGAAGAACGGACAGATACATACTGATTACTACACTCGCACATTCAGATGGCAGAAACTGACAGGGACAGATTGTGTGAGAGAGTAATAATCATTCACCTCCAGAAAGCTCACATGGGCAGATCAAAAACTGCACTCCCATTTTACACAGCCACTAATGAGTGGTAAACTAACCCTTAACCAACCTGAAATTCTGAAGAACACATCATTCACAGTGTAATCAGGGAATCACAGTGATAAAACAAATAACACAAGAGATTGTCACAATTAAAATTCACGCAAATACTGTGTTCAAAATATCCTTAAATAACAGTGACCAGTTCAGAGTGAGTACAAATGACTTGTCACCAAATAAAGTTTAGAGAAAATCCACATAGGACAGTTTGTAATGGGGAAAAAATTCTGCTAGAAACTGAAATGCACCAAATAATATGTATTCTAATGTAGTGCAAAGTATGATTTCAGGAATTGAAATATTGGCAGGAGGCTGCTGACACCGATTGAGGAGCTGAACAGATAGAGAGTAAAATTCATGTTGTCAGCAGGAAGCAAAAGGCACAGGTCACAGTGCATCAGTTCCCTTTAGTCATTGAGGTAATCAGAATCGAACTGAATGATACACACACTGGCAGCTATTCTGAGTAATGTATGAATACTTTGGCTGATACTCATTGGAGATTTGAAGAAGAATAGGGGAAAAGAAGGGAGTTAACAGAGTAGATGATTATCGAATGTCCTTCATCTTCAGAGAGTGTAGAGCAAGAAACACAAGCAAAAGAGAACATTGCTTAACTCCCATTTTCCTCCAACGCGATGCAATTGTCAAGTAGTTCCATCATTTCCAGGAGTAAAACACACTCCCTGTCAGATTGCAGTGCATTTTCTAAATTGACAACAAATGTAATGCCATTTTTAAATGGAAGAGAAAAGAAAACTATTACCTAAAGATGCAGAATGCCTTACAATTAGAATCTCACATTTTAGAGTGAGCTCGGAATTTGATCCCTTCACAAAATTTCGGTTTGTGTTTCCGATGTTATTACAGATCCCGACAGATCCACATTGAGTCCCAAACTAACCAATCAGAGAGAGGCTACTATGCCTACAAAGTAGCCAATCAGAAGGCGGGCTTTCCTCCATCCCTCATTAGCATTGATGACGTCATCGGTCTATAAAGAGCGAGCTCCGAGTCCGCTTTCCGTATTCTGTGTTTGATAGTGAGCGGCACTATGGCTGAGGAAAAGAAGGGTCAAGTTGCCAAGAAGGGCGCGAAGAAAACGGTGAAGAGGGCGCCAGCGAAGGGCGGTAAGAAGAGGAGGCGGTCCAGGAAAGAAAGTTACGCCATCTACATCTACAAAGTGATGAAGCAGGTTCACCCCGACACCGGCATCTCCTCCAAGGCCATGAGCATCATGAACTCGTTCGTCAAAGATATTTTCGAGCGCATCGCGGGGGAGGCTTCCCGCCTGGCCCATTACAACAAGCGCAGCACCATCAGCTCCCGGGAGATCCAGACCGCCGTGCGGCTGCTGCTGCCCGGGGAGCTGGCCAAGCACGCCGTGTCGGAGGGTACAAAGGCGGTGACCAAGTACACCAGCTCCAAGTGAAGGACCGCATTGCACTGAAACACACATCCACAACCCAAAGGCTCTTTTAAGAGCCACTTACAAGTTTCCTGAAACGGTTGGGCCATTATGTTTCAGGGTATGTACAATATGTCTGCGAGATTTGTATGTTGTAAATGTTATATAAAGTAATGAGTGACAGCTGACTCGGTTCGCGTCTTATTATCTGTACTCCTTGCGTGGGGAGAGAGCGATCATGTTAAACACCACTGAATCATTTTTCAGCTGCTTGTATGTGTCCGTGTTTCTCTTTGTTATGCGATCGGTTCCGGAGTAACAAGTCCCGGTGAGGTCCGAACTCTCAGTTTCACCACCGGAATATAAAGTGCCTCTACTATCAGCCGGCTAACAAAATAAACCGTTTCCCTCGGAGTGCGATTTTATTTTTCACTTGCAAATCTCCGCACGGCTATTTTTTAAATTAGAGTACTTAGTGTGAAAAAAGGCCCTTCGGCCCAACAAGCCCATACCGACGCGCAACCCACCCAGACCCATTCCCCTACTTTTACCCCTGCCCCTAATGGCCAAGTTACCTAATCTGCACATTTTTGGATTGTGGGATGAAACCTAGGCAGACACGGGGAGAATGTGCAAACTATACATAGTCAGTCGCCTGAGGCGGGAATTGAACCTGGGTCTCTAGCGCTTTGAGGCAGCAGTGCTAACCACCGGGGGGGAAGGGGAAATGAAGTCCACATTGATGCCGTGGGGTTGAAGTGTTCCGAGGCGGAAGATGAGGTGTTCTTCCTCCAGGCGTCTGGTGGTGAGGGAGCGGCGGTGAAGGAGGCCCAGGACCTCCATGTTCTCGGCAGAGTGGGAGGGGGAGTTGAAATGTTGGGCCACGGGGCGGTGTGGTTGATTGGTGTGGGTGTCCCAGAGATGTTCCCTAATGCGCTCTGCTCGGAGGCATCCAGTCTCCCCAATGTAGAGGAGACCGTATGGGAGCAACGGATACAATAAATGATATTGGTGGATGTGCAGGAAAACTTTGGATGTGGAAGGCTACTTTCGGTCCTTGGATAGAGGTGAGGGAGGAGGTGTGGGCACAGGTTTTACAGTTCCTGCGGTGGCAGGGGAAGGTGCCAGGATGGGAGGGTGGGTTGTAGGGGGGCGTGGACCTGACCAGGTAGTCACGGAGGGAACGGTCTTTGTGGAAAGGGGTGGGGAGGGAAATATATCCCTGGTGGTGGGGTCTGTTTGGAGGTGGCGGAAATGTCGGCAGATGATTTGGTTTATGCGAAGGTTGGTAGGGTGGAAGGTGAGCTTGTTACGATTGGAGGAGTGGGGTCTGAGGGCGGAGGTGCATTGGAGGGCATCTTTAACCACGTGGGAAGGGAAATTGCGGTCTCTAAAGAAGGAGGCCATCTGGTGTGTTCTGTGGTGGAACTGGTCCTCCTGGGAGCAGATACGGCGGAGGAATTGGGAATACGGGATGGCATTTTTGCAAGAGGTGGGGTGGGAAGAGGTGTAATCCAGGTAGCTGTGGGAGTCGGTGGGTTTGTAAAATATGTCAGTGTCCAGTTGGTCGTCATTAATGGAGATGGAGAGATCCAGGAAGGGGAGGGAGGTGTCAGAGATGGTCCAGGTAAAGGCAGATATCTGATTGGGACTCGAAACAACATTAGGCGGGGCTGGACAATGGGACCAATCAGAAACGGTCGTCCCACCATTCCTCCCGAAGGTATAAGAGGCTGCGATGTGGACGGTGCGCAGCATTTTCCGTGAAAGTGCTTGTGGCATTGTGACAATGTCTGGAAGAGATCGCTTCTCAGCCTTTTGGCTAAGATCAAGTGTCTGTTCTTATCAGGACAGGGGTCGAGTTGCGAGTCATCAGAGCTAGTGGAGATCATCGCTGGATCGTGATCGTGATTGGACGTTGGAGGATCGTTTGGTTGTGCTGACCTGCTATTGGTGGATCTTCATGCTGGCTTCGGCCTAACGCCAATTCAGGGACCAGCCAACCTCAGAGCTATGGCCTCAACAGCTGCGCGCAGCCCTGGGCAGGGGGTTCGAAACACTGTCCGTGTGTCTGTCAAGAAGGTGGAGGAGCGTACACCAGTCGATCGGACGGTGTTCGTCAAGAAGGTGTTGTTCGAGTGCTGTGGATTCGCCGCAGCAGACGTGTACTGCCTGCAGGATTTCCCTGGGGCAGGCTACTTCGATGTCACCTTCAGGAGCGTGAAGCAATGTGAGCAGCTCCTGAAGGTCTTCAAAGAAAAGGAAGAGGAGCCGCTGTTCTCCATCCTGTCGGCGGTCCCCTTGTGTGTGCTTCCTGCACAGAGGAGCCGGGTTGTTACAATCCACATGTACAACCCCTACGTGCCAGCAACTGATGTCCTGACGTTCCTGGGAAGATATGTGCAGTTCGAGGGTCAAAGCACCGATGTGGTTGACCCTTTCGGGATCTGGACCAGCAAACGACAGGTCAAGGTAACCCTGAGGGTGGACGCCAGCGGGAATATCCTCCACCCACCCTCCAGCTTTGCTATCGGAGGGAGCAGAGGGTACCTGACTTATGCAGGGCAGCCGAAAGTGTGCCGAACCTGTGGGAGGTCAGGCCACATGGTGGCGGACTGCAAGGTCACGATCTGTCGCAATTGCAAGAAGGAGGGCCACCCGACCAAAGAGTGCAAGGAGGAAAAGAACTGCAATCTGTGCGGGGAGGCGGGCCACGTGTACAGGGCCTGCCCAAGACGAGGGGCCGCCACCTACGTGCAGATGGCCGGAGGCGGGCCACAAAAGGAAGGCAAGGCACCGCAAACCGGCAAGGGAATGGTGTCAGGGGGCACGCAACAGGAAGGACAGGCCGGAGCAGAGCAGATGACAGCTACTGGAGAGGTACAGCTGCCGAGTGAAGCTCCGACAGGACAGGAGGATGAGGCGGAGAAGGGAAAGAAGGAGGCAGAGGAATGGACCGTGGTGAAAAACAGGAAGAGGAAAACCCACCCGGTCACCAAGACCTCCCAGAAAAAGGGGAAAAGGCAGCTACAGGTGGAAGACACGGACAGCTCTTCGGAGAGTGAGGACGGAAGAAAGGAGGGTCGTCACCAAAAGAAGAGGCAGAGCGCTGCGGGGAGAAAGGAGAACAGCAACTGCCAACCAAGGGATGAACCTCCTGAGGAAATGGGAAACCACCACGCCCCACCAGGTGAAAGCCAGGAGGGCCCCACCGCCACACAGCTCCAGGTCACTGGGAGCAGCGACCCTCTGACAGCCCCGCTGTCAGATATAGAAACAGACAGCGTGGACCCTGGTCTTGGCCCAATGACACCGAAGCGGGCAAATGGGCCGAGTGAGGAACTGGACAGCTACCTCAGCCCTGCGAGGGTCTAGCAGTTTGCGTACTGCACGGGGATGCAGACAGCTACCCCAGAGGGGCAGGACCAGCGACAATCGGACATGGGTAACTTTACAACCTGTTAACAAAATGGGGTTTAAAATTGCAACTATCAATGTGCGCAGCATAAAATCTGCTGCGCGATGTGTTTCAACACTGGCCTTCCTGTCCAACGTGAAAGCCGATGTCCTGTTTCTGCAGGAGTGTGGGATACCGCACCTCAGCAGTTACAAGAGATGGTCGAGCTTGTGGGCCCATGGGCCGTCAGTGTGCAGGGGGTAACGATAACCGCTCCTCGGGCCTGGGTATTCTGTTACGGGGAGGCAACTTCACCATGTCCGAGGTTAAGGAGGTGGTGGGCGGGCGCCTCCTCGTTGCTGATGTTACATACAGAAACGCTCCCGTGAGACTAATCAACGTGTACGCCCCAGCGGGTAAGAGTGAACGGTTGGCCGTCCTGCAACAGCTTCCACTGTTGCTGGCTACGTCCAGGCCGGTCATTCTGGCCGGAGACTTCAACTGTATCATCGATGCAGACGGACGATCCGGCGGGGGGGACAGTAAACTGGACGCCACGTCCAGAGCCCTGATGGACACGGTCAAAGACGCCAAGCTGCACGACGTCTTCAGCACCCCTGCAGACGGAGCGCAGCGTAGATATACATGGTCACAGGCAGACGGGTCTATCCGCTCAAGGATAGATTACCTGTTTGTGTCCCGAACGCTCTCGGTCAGATCCACCGACGTCAAGCCGGTGTTCTTCTCTGACCACTGCCTCCTGCTGGCCAACTGTCACCTACAGGACAAGCAGCGGGCTGGTAAGGGAACGTGGAAACTGAACACCAAGCTGTTGCCCCCGGGAAACATTGAGGAGCTCAAGAGGGATTACGCAGGTTGGAGAACCGTGAAGCCCCTCTTTGAGTCTCCAGCAGACTGGTGGGAAACAGTAAAAGGGAACATCAACAGGTTCTTCATCCTCAAGGGTGTTCAGGAGGCGAGAGAGAGACGGGGAAAACTGTCCCAGCTCCAGGAAAGTATGCAGAACCTGCTCCTGCTGCAGACGTTGGGGGTGGATGTCACGGAGGACCTCAAGGAGGTGAAGGGCCAGCAAGCCTCGCTCTTTGCCTCGGAGGCCTCCAAGATAATCTTCCGGTCCAGGGTCCGCTCGGTGGAGCAGGACGAGACGTGCACACGTTTCTTCTTCCAGAAGGTGCACAAAGAGAGCTCTGTGCTCAGCAGCCTGAAGGAAGAAGATGGCTCGGTAACATCATCTCAGGCTGACATCATGAGGATCAGCAAATCCTTCTATGCCAGTCTGTATCACTCGAAGCCAACCGACAGCGCAACCTCCAAGTCATTCCTGTCCTCTATCACGGAGGTCCTAGACGACGGAACACGAGAGAGGCTGGACCAGCCGCTATCCCTGGATGAGCTGACCAAGGCCCTCGAGTCCTTCGAAAAGAATAAAACTCCCGGAAGCGCCAGCTTACTGGTCGAGCTCTATTCCGCTCTTTGGGACTTGATTGGTCGGGACCTGCTGGAGGTGTATGTCAGTATGCTTCGGGCAGGTACCATGAGTGAATCCATGAGGAAAGGCATCATCACCCTCATCTACAAGCAGAAGGGGGAGAGGGAAGAAATTAGAAATTGGAGACCGATCTTACTGTTAAACACAGACTACAAAATCTTGTCAAAGCTCATCGCCAACCGGGTCAGGTCTGCTCTGGGATCGGTGATTCACCCTGACCAAACCTGTGCTGTGCCGGGCAGGAAGATCGCTGAGAGTCTCGCACTCCTCAGAGATACGATTGCCTACGTGCAGGACAGGGGGGTGGACATCTGCCTCATCAGCCTGGACCAGGAGAAAGCCTTTGACAGGATATCGCATACATACATGAGGGATGTCCTCTCCAAAATGGGCTTCGGGGAGGGAATCGCTAATTGGATCAGACTGCTCTACACCAACATTGTCAGTGCAGTCTCAATCAATGGGTGGGAATCAGATAGCTTCCCAGTCAGATCTGGAGTCAGGCAGGGCTGCCCTTCTCTCCTGCCTTGTTTGTGTGTTGCATAGAGCCATTTGCCGAGTCCATCAGGAAGGATGCGAGCCTGAGAGGGGTGACTATTCCTGGCAGCGGGGGCCTGCAGGTTAAGGCCTCCCTGTACATGGATGACGTCGCCATTTTCTGCTCGGATCCGCTGTCCGTGCGCAGACTCATGTGCATCTGTGACCAGTTCGAACGGGCCTCGGGGGCCAAGGTAAACCGAGGCAAGAGCGAAGCCATGCTCTTCGGGAACTGGGCCGACCAATCCTCTAGCCCCTTCACCATCAGGACTGACCACCTGAAGGTGCTAGGTATTTGGTTCGGGGGGGCTGGGGCATGCGCCAAGACCTGGGAGGAGCGGATCAGGAAGGTGAGACAGAAACTGGGCAGATGGGAGCAACGGTCACTCTCCATCGCGGGTAAAAACCTGGTCATCAGGTGTGAGGTGCTCTCAGTATTGTTATACGTGGCAGAGGTCTGGCCTATCCCCAGAACCTGTGCCGCCGCAGTCACCCGGGCCATCTTCCACTTCGTGTGGAGATCAAAGATGGACCGGGTCCGAAGAGATGTAATGTACAAAGACAATGGGGGAAAAAACACACCCAATGCAACCCTCACCCTGATGGCCACCTTTGTGTGTGGCTGCATCAAGCTGTGCGTGGATCCCCGGTACGCAAACACCAAGTGTCACTACGTACTGAGGTTCTACCTGTCCCCGGTGTTGCGAAGGATGGGCCTGGCCTCGCTGCTGCGGAACGCTCCGAGTAGTTGGACCGTTCCGTACCACCTGTCCTTCGTGGAGAAATTTATCAAGAAAAACACCTTTGACCACAAGTCCATCAGGAAGTGGTCAGCACGTAGTGTCCTTGAGACCCTTCGGGAAAAGGAGAGGGAAGATCCTGTCGAGCGGTTCCCTGAGCAGACTGTCAAAGCCATTTGGCAGAATGCCTCATCGCCAGAACTTTCCAACAAGCACCAAGACATGGCTTGGCTGGTGGTGAGAAGGGCTCTGCCTGTGAGATTCTTTATGCACGCCCGCACTCTCTGCCGCACCGCATGCTGCCCTCGAAGCGGCTGCGGGGGGGACGAGACTGTCACACACCTCCTTCTGGAATGTGCCTATGCAGAGGAAGTCTGGAGAGAAATGCAGTGGTATCTGTCGAGGTTCGTCCCGAGCAGCGCCGTGACGCGGGACTCCGTGCTCTACGGCCTGTTCCCCGGGACGCACACCGAGACGAACATCAACTGTGCCTGGAGGATCATCAACTCGGTGAAGGACGCTCTCTGGGTGGTCCGAAACCTGTTGATCTTCCACCTGAAGGAGTTGACCCCGACTGAGTGTTGCAAATTGGCACATTCCAAGGTCTAGGACTACGTGTTGAGAGACGCGCTGAAGCTTGGGGCAGCTGCCGCCAAGGCGCGGTGGGGAAAGACCACCGTCTAACATCTGCCTGTCTAAGAAGAACAGGGGGCCCACGCAGTCATTTGGGCTCCGCTCAATGTAATCGCACCAACCTGTGAATAGGAATGATTACCCTGTTTCGATACGCAAAGAAATGGAATGTGTACAGAATGATGACATGTCCAATTGTATAGATTAAATATATATGAATAAAGTATATTTTTGAAATTAAAAAAAATGTCTGGAAGAGGAGGAAAGGGCGGTGGGAAAGCTCGTGCCAAGGCGAAGTCTCGGTCGTCCCGGGCTGGCCTGCAGTTCCCGGTGGGCCGTGTTCACAGGCTCCTGAGAAAGGGTAACTATGCTGAGCGTGTGGGTGCCGGAGCGCCGGTCTATCTGGCTGCGGTGCTGGAGTATCTGACGGCTGAAATCCTGGAGCTGGCCGGCAACGCGGCCCGGGACAACAAGAAGACCCGCATCATCCCCAGGCACCTACAGCTGGCCGTGCGCAACGACGAGGAGCTCAACAAGCTGCTGGGAGGGATGACCATCGCTCGGGGGGGGTGCTGCCTAATATCCAGGCCGTGCTGCTGCCCAAGAAAACCTCCGCTGGGGGCGCCGCTAAAAAGTGAAGAGACCATTCTTGAATCTGACAACCCAAAAGCTCTTTTAAGAGCCACTCACAGCATCTGTGAAAGGAGCTGAATTCTCTCGTCTGTCGGATTGAATTACTTTCTTTTAACTGATATCGGTTTCAGTCCCTGCCTTATTGGTACTGTACTGTCACTATGTGAGATCTAATATGAAACCTTTTCCTCATGGCCGGTCACCGGTCACTGTGATAGAAGGAGCGTGATAAGTTTATCATCTACAATCGTCCCAGTACATTATTGTTATTGCTCTGTAAATGTCTATCACCTCGTGTCTTTAATTATCGGCCTATAAATGAATCACTCAGTCCCTGTACTCCTCGCTAGCAGGCAGTTTCACGTTATCTTGAACTGCATTTAGTAAGAGCTGAATTAGTCCAGTGTCGCAGGTAAGTTTATAAATGAGTGGTCGCTGATCCTCTGTGCTTTTAACTCTGATACGTTCGTGTATAGGATTCTTTCCCTGCCCGTAGAGAGGGAGGAAAATGGAGGCCACAGTCATTTTCAGTTGCTTCCAGTTGTTCAAATTGCTCTTTAATACGGGACCAGTTCGGGAGGTACACGCTCCTGTGGGATATGACCCTGATTTTGATCTCTGAAGTGCCCTATCTTTGAATTCCACGGATAGATTCATTTAACACTTAAATTTCCGAACACCGAGGGTGTTGTCTGATTGCAGAATGCTCTGAATGAGACTTTGTGCTGTCGTTTAGATACTTTCAAAATGAACTGAGAAGAAACTAAACACTTGTCTCACTGCAAGAGTCATTCAAACAGCACAGAAACGGACCATTCTGTCCAACCAGTCCATACCCACTAATGGGTATGGAAAATGACTGTGGCCTCCATTTTCCTCCCTCTCCACTTCACCAACACCTTCCACCCCGACCTCAAATTCATCTGGACAGTCTCCGATTCCTCCCTCCCCTTCCTCGACCTTTCTATTTCTATCTCAGGCGACCGAATCAACACGGACATCTACTACAAACTGACCGACTCCCACAGCTACCTAGACTACACCACCTCCCACCCTGCCCCCTGTAAAAAACACCATCCCATTCTCCCAATTACTTCGTCTCCGCCGCATCTGCTCCCAGGAGGACCAGATGGCCTCCTTCTTCAAGGACCACAATTTCCCCCCCCGACGTGGTCGACGATGCCCTCCACCGCATCTCTTCCACTTCCCGCTCCTCTGCCCTTGAGCCCCGCCCCTCCAACAACAACCAGGAGAGAACCCCACTGGTCTTCACCTACCACCCCACCAATCTCCATGTACAGCGCATCATCCACCGTCATTTCCGCCACCTCCAAACAGACCCCACCACCAAGGATATATTTCCCTCCCCTCCCCTATCAGCATTCCGTAAAGACCACTCCCTCCGTGACTCCCTTGTCAGATCCACACCCCCCCACCAACCCAATCTCCACTCCCGGCACCTTCCCCTGCAACCGCAGGAGGTGCAAGACTTGCGCCCACACCTCTCCCCTCACCTCCCTCCAAGGCCCCAAAGGAAACTTCCATATCTGCCACAGATTCACCTGCACCTCCACACACATCATCTATTGCATCCTCTGCACCCGATGTGGCCTCCTCTATATTGGGGAGACAGGCCGCCTACTTGCGGATATGCAGGTCTTTGGACTCCTCCATCGCCAGACCACAACAACACGACGGTTGGAGGAAGAGCACCTCACCTTCCGCCTAGGAACCCTCCAACCACAAAGGATGAACTCGGATTTCACCAGTTTCCTCATTTCCCCTCCCCCCACCTTGTCTCCGTCAAATCCATCGAACACAGCACCGCCTTCCTAACCTGCAATCTTCTTCCTGACCTCTCCGCCCCCACCCCAGTCTGACCTATCACCCTCACCTTGACCTCTTTCCACCTATCGCATTTCTGACGCCCCTCCCCAAGTCCCTCCTCTCTACCTTTTATCTTGGCCTGCTGGACAAACTTTCCTCATTCCTGAAGAAGGGCTTTTGCCCGAAACGTCGATTCTCCTGTTCCCTGGATGCTGCCTGACCTGCTGCAGTTTTCCAGCAACACATTTTCAGCATACCCACTGATGTCAAATTAGACTAGTCCCACCTGCCTGTTCTTGGCCCATGACTCTCCAAAACTTTCCTAATTGTGTACTTATCCAAACGTCTTTTCAATATTGTGACTATACCCACATGCATCACCTCCTTTGGAAGCTAATTCCACACAAACCATGCTGTTGTCAAAATAAAGTTACTTTTTAATTTTTTTTTTCCTTTTATCTTAAAAGTATTCCTTGTAGTTTTGCAATCCTTTAGCATATGAAAAAGATATCTACCTTATCTGTAGCCCTCATGATTGTCAAAACTCTATCACCCATCAAGATTTTAGGCTCCAGAGAACAAAAGTCCCAGTCCATTCTTATAATGGAAACCCTCCATTCCCAGCAGCATTCTATAAATCTTTTCTGAACTCTTTCCAGTTCCATAGTATCCTTTCAATAACAGGGTGACCAGAACTTGACATGGTAATCCAGAAGAGGACTCACCAACATCCTATACAACCTCACTATGACCTTCCAGCTCCTGTACTCAAAGGTCTGAGCAAAGAAGGCAAGTGCGCTAGATGTTTTCTTCACCAGACAGTCTACATGTGATGCAAACTTAAAATATGCAGCTGACCCATGATCTCTCTGTTCTACAGCTCTACCCAAGGTCCTACTTGTAGTTGTTTTACCCCTACCCTTGTTTGCTTTGTAAAAATGCAATGCCTCAGTAACTCCATCTGCCATTCCTCAGGCCATTGACTCAATCGATCAAGATTTCTTTCTAAGTTTAGATAGCCTTCACTGTCCATAATACTACCAATTTTGGTGACATCTGCAAACTTACTAACCATGCCTACTGTATTCTCATCTATAACATTTACATATTTTTAAAAAATTGGAGTGGAACATCATTGGTAACAGGCATCCATTCTGAAAAGCAACTGTCCATCACCTCTCCATCTCCTGCTGTTAAGCCAATTTTGTTTTCAATCTGAATTCCATGTAATTTAACCTTACTATTTAGTCTTCAATGCAGGAACTTGTCAAAGGCTTTGCTAAAGTTCAAGTCAGTAACATTTACTACTGTGCCATCAATCTTGGATACTCCCTCAACAATCTCAATAAACTTTGGGAAATATTTCCTTCTACAAAATCATCCTGACAATTCCTAATCATTCATTGCCCTCTCTCACCACAAATTGTACATTTGAATCCTACCTTTCAGGATCACATCGAACAATATATCCACCAGAGTTACAGATTATACAAATATTTCTCCAAGGGGCACCATAATTTCCTCCTTAGTTTCCCACAATGTCCTGGGATACACCAGATCAGATCTGAGATTTATCCAACTCTTCTCTAATGTGAACTGTTTTTGAAACCTCAATATTTATTTCCCTGAGTTTGCTTGCTTCCAATAAAAACTGATGCAAAAATTTATTTTCTGCCTCTCCCGTCTTCTGAAGTTCAAACAGAACTGCAGAGATTAAATTGGATCTGCTTATAACAAATTGGCTGATAAATGAAAAGACAACCGGCCTTAGAATTAAAATGCAAGATGGCTGAAAGGAGATGGATGCCACTAACAGTCTGTCCCAGCCTTAAAGTAAAGAAAACAATGATACCTTTGAACAGAACTACTCCAAAGACAGTTACCTTGAGCAGCAACCATCCCAGATCAGAACATGCCTCTAAGACAAACAAGGCAAGCTTCTCAGCTCACTAATGAAATACCACCAAATGAATAAATACCAGGTGCAAGATATAGCATACTAAACTCCCTAAGTAGCTACAGGACCAACAATTAGCTATTTCACATTAGACAGTTGTTTCTTAATTAATTTGCAATATTAAGCAATAATTTTAGTTAGAGATTTTACAACATAAATATAGATACATGTAACTAAAACATTTATGCCTACGTGCGAAAGTAAGTATATTTTCAGAAGTACCCTCATTCCCATGTCCAAAATACATTATTCACAGCCATTAATGACAATGTACTAAGGGTAGAAATAGCTATACCTAAACTTAACTAACCGGAACAGAAAGCATTCTTACAAATCTTATAGCAACTACTTAAAACTAAATGACTTTGGTATGTTTAACACATGCAATTAGGACAGTGGGAAATATAAGAGGAATAATGAAATTTGATAAAGAAAGCACGAGACGCAATGAATAGCAGAATTGAAAATGACTCTTTGGATAATGCTAGCCTGAGAGGCCTGAAGGAGTCTAGCAATTAAATTTGGGATGTTAATAAAGAGATGCATAGAAAGATGACAAGGATTAGTGAGTATTGGGTCTGTTCAATGCCGTAAGGACATGGGATTCCAAGGCCTGCTAAAGGAATGCCTATCATTGATTAGGTATCTTATAGGATTGGGTTTACAAAGTAAGGGGGAGAAACAAAAGTGATAATGTTGTATGTGATTGTTAACAGAAAGTATATAAAAACAGTGCTTTTTATTATAAATTCAGAGCATATCATGGATCTCCCTTTCAAGGCTGGCCTTTGGGGAAGATGCTTTGGCCCTCTCCCTTCTTTAATTGGGTTTTGCATGAACAAACTTGCGCATCCCTGATTCTGCCTACTTTGTGAGTTTGCATTTCCTTTCGGGGAAAAGACTCCCACAACAACAACTACCTCTTTGGTCTTTAAGGTGCTCTGCTCTCTCTCTCTCTCACCACTAATTTGCTTTGAATGAACTTGTGAAATCTTTTGAATTATGCTTAACCTTATCTGCCAAAACTACCTCATATCCCCTTTGCCTTTCAAATCTCCCTCTCAAGAATGTCCCTACAATTTTCATACTGTTCAAGTGATTCATTTGACCCCAGTTGTCTATATCTACTATATGACTTATTTGTATTCTCAAATAAAACATCAACTTTGCTGCTCCTCCAATGCTGTGCCTTTGCAGCTTCACTTTTTTTCATCAACCTTACATTTATCTACATTATATTGCATTTGACTTTCATTTGCCCACTGACTCCACCTCACCACAATCACAATGCATCCTCTTTCACAGCTCACCATCCAACCCAGTTTTATGTCATCTGTCAATCTGGAGATATTACATTTAGTTTCCTTATCTAAATCACTGTGAATATATTGTGGAGAGCTGGATTCTAATCATGATTCTTGCCACGACCCCTAGTCACTGCTTGCCATTGAAAAGATGATCCATTTATTCTCTCTCTTTTAAAATCCATCTCAACACCATGTTCTTTATTTTGTTTTAAATGGGATTTTGTCAAAGAAAACTTCTGACTGACCCCATCTCCTTATCACGTCTACTCCAGCAGATTTGCCAAGCTGAGAACATAGAACGTTATGACACAGGAACAGGCCCTTCAATTCCGTGCTGATTTTGTTTGATCCTGATCTTTTTTTCCCCGACACTCTGCATTTATGTACTTTATTATCCCAGTAGGCTGAGTGGCCTATAATTCCCAGATAATCACTACCTTGTTTTTCAAACAGATTGGTTACATTAGCTAACCCCCAATCTATGGAAAATATTACAATGACTATGGAATCTTGGATCATGACCATTCAGTATTTCTGACACCACTATGTTAAGTACTCTGGGATGCAGATTACCAATCCCTGCTGTTTCCCAGCTTCAATCCTATCCCTTGTCTCAAGACAAGTTTCCAAACAATACTGACTTGTTTCAGTTTTTCCCTCTCACTGAACTCTATTTTAGATTAGATTAGTTTAGATTCCCTACAATGTGGAAACAGGCCCTTCGTCCCAACCAGTCCACACCGACCCTCTGAAGAGTAACCCACCCAGACCCATTTCCCCTATGACTAATGCACCTAACACTAAGGACAGTTTAGCATGGCCAATTCACCTAACCTGCACATCTTTGGACCATGGGAGGAAACCGGAGCACCCGGAGGAAACCCACGCAGACACGGTCTGTGTTCCCCAACATTCCCGCTGCATCATTTGTGTCATCCTTTGTGAACAGAGATCAGCAGTTATGTATTTGGGTGGATAGCCATTTTTGCTCCCCATTTTTGGTTGTAAGTGACCGATCTTTGTGTTCACCAACACGTTTTTCCGTTTCCTCTTTACACATCTATCAGTACTTAAACGGTTAGTTTCTGTTTCACAACACCTGCAAGCTTACTACTGTCCTCATTGTCTCTTTCTTAATCAATGCCTTTATCTTCCCATTTGCTGATTTCTAACCTGTTCCCAGGCTTTAGGTATGTCTGTTTATTTTCTTCCTAACTTATAAGCCTGTTCTTGGAATCACATACTATCTTAGAGAACCCTTAAGTTTTGTTGAGTTTGCAAAAGTAATACCAAAGTTTTGTAAATTGTAAAACAAATACCTTCCAAACTCAGGGCAACTTCCATCTGAAAAGTTAAATGCAGCTGATGTGAGGCATGTTTCTCTCTTAGTCACATACCATAATAACTTGGAAATATATCCTTTTCCTTCACTGTTCCTGGACCAACTCCCTGCCCGTGGACAACAGCTGTCCCAGAATGTGAATCACCACCACCGAGTCAAAGGGACAGAGAATAAATGTCAGGTTCAGCCAGTGACGTCCATGACTCAAGAGAGAATATAAAAAAACCTGGGGTCTCTCATTGTGGCAATACGTCACAAGGTTTCTGTCTGCAGCATACCTGACATTAATATCTATCATCCACTATAAAGTACATCTAGCCCAGAGATGTTATTGAGCACCTCTGGTCCAGGTCTGACTTTTGCACAGGCCTCCTGAACCAGAATTAGGGACTAATACGGTGATGCAAGACTCTCTCAAACAATTACATTCTGTTTTCGTAAGAATGTTCCACTTATTTCATTTCTATTACTTATTTCCACTTATGTAACTTTCGGGAAAGAGTTAATATTTATGGATGAGGGTCGGCAGGATGCAATACCACAGTTAACATATAATCAGACGCGATGTTATCAAATGGCGGATTGTGAGAGAGCCGGAGGGAGGAGTTATTAACATGACCCGGGAATGAGCTCCATTGGAGCTTCATAAAGGGACAATGACCCAGCTTGAAAAGTTCTCTGCCTCCCCCCCCCCCCAGTTCCTTTGGTCAAACTGAGAGAAAAGGGAATTAGGAAAATTACCAATTGATGTTTGTTTCTGGGAATCATTGGGAAAAGCAGCGCGTGCGCGATGCAGTCCCTCCCCAAAGCTGACCGTTCCTGAGCAGAGGAACGCATGCGTAAGGCCCTCCCCCAGCGCTGCCATTGAGTAGCATTTACTCAGTGAGTGCAAGAGGTTTGTTTGGAACAGACCGCAATGGAGAGATCAGCGCCCAGGGAAGCGAGGGAACAGCAGGCTCCTTCCAGCAGCACATCGGGATGGAGCCTGGGACACAGAGGGGGCTCCGAGACCGGGAGTGATTCGGGGTGAGTTCAGGGAGAATCGGGGGCTGTTTGTAAGAGGCCGAGCGGAGCAGGAACTGGTCCCGGAACTTGGAGTGAGCGGGCTGGGGGGAAGAGAGAGGCCTTTCTCGGGCTGTGTGTGGGCCTGCTGAGGGAGGCAGAGCGGGAAGAAGCTGCTGTGGGACATTCTTGTGGTTTTTAATCCCCTAAACGTTGATGGGAATTCTGTTTGGTTGCTGTTTTGCGCTTTTTTTTGCGAATAGACATTGAATTGTTGGGAAATAAAGGACAGTATATCTAAATATGATAATAGTGCCCGTTGTTCTTCCTTCAACAGTTAGTGTATTGGGACCTGAATATTGAACTGTGTAATCATTCGAACTATGCAGATGTTGGTTAGTTTTTGTATCTTAGTAAATAGTTTTAGAATTTCGCAAACAGAAAAAGACTAGGAGGAGCTCAGGGTTAGACTGGAACCAAGTCTTGCTCTGTTCACTTTGCCCTGTTTAAAAACAAAGAATTATCGTGATCATAACCTGAATATTGCATTGATCAGTCGATGTCTTTCTACACAGTTGATGATGATTTACAGGAGATATTTCTCTTATCTTCCTCCAGGCAAATATTTGATGGACCAAGATAATGTAATATTGCCTTAGTACAAAGACAAGTGTGACCATCTGCTTCTAACAACCAGCAGGTATTTTCTGTATGTCTGTATGTTCTCCAATATGTTGTCAGATTGGAGAACATCCTTTCCACAGTCAGAGTGGATTGAGTCAAATACATATTAAGCTCAATTTCCAGAAGTATGCATTCAATCCAAGAGTCAGACGCAACTGATTTTTTTTATTTCTCCCAATACTCAATACACAGTGGCGGCACGGTGGCTCAGTGGCTAGCACTCTGCCTCACAGCACCAGGGACCCGGGTTCCATCCCACCATCAGGCAACTGTCTGTATCGAGATTGCACATTCTCTCTGTGTTTGTGTGGGTTTCCTCTGGGTGCTCCAGTTGCCACCCACAATCCAAATATGTGCAGGCTCGGTAGACTGGCCATGGGAATGGCAGGGGTATAGGGATAGGGCCAAGGTGGTGGGTCCCATACTGTAGGGAATCGAATCGAATCTAATCTAATCACAACAGCTCAGTTCCAATAAATGTCATTATGCATAGCCAATTATCATTTGCAACATCAAAAGAGGGGTATGCTGTACTCTCCTATGAAATATGCATTCAGGAACTGCAGTCTAGATTAGAATGGTGCTGGAAAAGCACAGCAGTTCGGGCAGCATTTGAGGAGCAGTAAAATCGACGTTTCAGGCAAAAGTCCTTCTTCATTTACCCATTCAGGAACTGCATTAGTTCCACATGTAATAAAGACAATTTTAAAGTTAAAATCAAAGTGAATAAACAGATCATGCTGTTACATTGTTAGAACAAGGATATACAAAGAAGATATTGAGTGCAGATGCAGAAGGAAACTTTGACATTTTCAGTAACTGAGAAAGTCAAAATTACATTTTTGATAGAGTTGTCCTGCACAAAGACACAACAATTAAACAATGTTAATTCCAAATGAATCTCTGGCCCAAAGCTTGATGTAGAGAGAGTGCTTATTGCGTGTACACACACCCAAAGTGACCTCCTCCACCCCATCCCCATATGTGTGAGCACACATCATTCTATCTCACAGAGCTACAGACTGATTTACACTAGTTGCAAATTCATACACTATCCTGAAATACACATTACATCATCTAACAGTAATGAAGATCCATACACACTACAATTATCTGAAAACGTTACATCAAACTGACTTCTACTCTCAGATCTCAAGTCAGAGATCTCCAGTGCAGAATATGTCTATTCCAATTAACCACATCCATCAAAGTTTTACCTGCAAATCCACTAATATCATTTATTGTATCCGTTGCTCCCGATGCGGTCTCCTCTACATTGGGGAGACTGGGCGCCTCCTAGCAGAGCGCTTTAGGGAACATCTCAGAGACACCCGCACCAACCAAACCGCCCCGTGGCCCAACATTTCAACTCCCCCTCCCACTCTGCCGAGGATATGGAGGTGCTGGGCCTCCTCCACCGCCGTTCCCTCACCACCAGACGCATGGAGGAAGAACGCCTCATCTTCCGCCTCGGAACACTTCAACCCCAGGGCATCAATGTGGACTTCAACAGCTTCCTCATTTCCCCTTCCCCCACCTCATCCTAGTTTCTAACCTCCAGCAACACTGACCCCTTGACTTGTCCGACCTGCCCAGCTCCTTTTCCACCTATCCACTCCACCCTCTCCTCCCTGACCTATCACCTTCATCTCCTCCCCCACTGACCTATTGTACTCTGTGCTACTCTATCCCCACCCCCACCCCCACCCCCACCCTTCTCTAGCTTATCTCTCCACGCTTCAGGCTCACTGCCTTTATTCCTGATGAAGGGCTTTTGCCCGAAACGTCATTTTGCCTGTCCTCGGATGCTGCCTGAATTGCTGTGCTCTTCCAGCACTACTGATCTAGAATATGGTTTCCAGCATCTGCAGTCATTGTTTTTACCACTGATGAAAACAGTCTATACCAACATAATAGTTGACTGAAAGGGATTAGAATTGTTAACTCAATGAGTATTCCATTTCCGTAAATATATCATGGCAGCAAAGAAGCTGTCATCCCGATCTGTATCATAACATCATTCTCCATTTCATCATTTTGTAGGATTTTTTTTTCAGTCCAGGAAGAAAGTTTTTTTTTTTTATTATTCTTTTTGTCTTTTGAAATTTGTTTCAAGAAATCTATAAAGAACCCTGCATTCCTCTTGAACCTCCCTTCATTATAGTACAAAAAAAAATTGAGGAATCAGGATATAGTTTTGTCAAGGAGTAAATGGAATTGAATTGTTACTATTTAAAGCAGTGCAGAAAGAAAGAAAAAGTGACATGTTTCAATTTCAATGACACTGAAGCACTGTGAAACACAATAACCAAGAATAAGGAGCACATTGATTTCTCATATCGGAGAGTAAATGAATCCCATTCTCACTCTCAGCCTGGTGCTGATGAGCACACACTTTATCCACACTCACATTCTGGTTGAAGGCTGAAGTAATGCAGAAGCATTTCCATACTTTTAATGTATGAAACACTGATTTATAAGGCATTATACCCACCTCATGAAATGTGTCAGATCATGACATGCAGAATTGGAATCAGAAGGAGACATACAGAAAATGTCAGTAGGGTATAGATCAATGCCACTCCTTTAAAGTGATACAGGTTGGCAGCACAACAGAAAACTCACTCACACTCACCCAGTTAATTGTGAAAGGGAAAAAGGAATGAAAATTAGGCTCAGGTACTTCCAAATATGGACAGTTATAAATTGACTCACCAAACCATTAATCGCTTCAGTTAGTGTTAGATATTACATTTTACAGTGTCCAGCAGCAACTGATAAACACTACTGCATACACAAAATGTAAAGAAAAACAGTCTGAATGCAATAAAATTCAGATTCATGGCAAAGATAAATATTGAACTAACATTAATCCCTCAGTCACAAAAGGTCAGTGAATATTGATCGAGTTTATACGACACTCAGACCAAACAAACATAACTGAACGTGGAAAGAGAATGAGATCCACATACTGTACCTGACACTGTTGCATACAGAACAAAACTGGCACTATAGTTATCAAAGACAGGTAACTGCAGAAATAATCTCAAATTAGCATTTAGATAGAGATACTGGCAGTGAGTGGATAAAGTTCAGAATCCCAATGGTTAATGGAAACTAGTATGGAGAACAGGTGAAGAACAGAATGTCCCAGTGTGCACACAATGGGCTGAATGGCTGTATCAATTCTGTGACTCTGTCCTAAATCTCAAAATGTAGAAGACGTTCAGCCCCAATCACAACAACCTAAAATCTACTATCACAGAATCAATCACAGTCACAGAGAATTATTTTTCCTAAATTTATTCATGAGATGAGGGCATCACTGGCTATGCCAATATTTATTGCCAATCCCAAAGTACCCAGGGGGCACATTGCTGTCGGTCTGGAGACACATGTAGGCCAGAGCAGGTAAGAATGGCAGTTTCCTTCCTTAAAGGACATTAGTGAACCAGATGGGTTTTTCAGACAAACAACAATAGATTCGTTGTCATCATTGGACTATAGTATTATTGGCTGCCAGCGAATTAAGCAACTTTGGTGCATAAGAATAGAAAGTGACTGGTACTGATTGAGCACTTGACTCTCAGTCACACGACAGAAACTGACAAGGATAGATAATTCCTGAACACTCATGCGGACACAGCAGGAACTGACAGGTGTAGATTGATAGCTGCTCTCACATATTCACTCTGCAGAAACTGAAAGGGAGAGTATGATACTTAGACACACACCACACCACTCCCCCCACACACTTCACAAACACTGGCAGGTACAGTCTGATAAAGGCATTTGCACATTTCTAAACTAGATGCTGACAGATACAGATTCATAGCTCCATCCTGAGATACACAGAGCAGAATATAACAGGGACAGATTGCTCAATCACACTCACATGGCAGGACATTTCAGCGGAAGACTGATAACTACATTCTCATTCACAAAGCAGAAACTTATTGGAACAGATTGATAACACTCACAGTTTCAAATCACTTAAATTGACATGTATAGTTTGATAATGACATTCTCATTCACAGGAGAAACCGACAAGTAGAGATTAATAACACGAGAAATCAGGGTTACATTTGAAGTCTAGTGACCCTTCCTCAGAACCGACTCTGTGCATTTCCCTCGCTACCATGTGGTCTTCTCTATTCTGGGGAAACTGAGTGTAGATTGGGTGTCCGCTTTGCCGAACACCTACATTCTGTCCAGAAAAAGGACCCTCAGCTTCCAATTGCCTGCCAGTTCAACACACCACCCAGTTCTCTGACGAACATCTTTGTCTCAGGCTTGTTGCAGTGCTCCAGCAAAGCTCAGTGTACGCTGGAAGAACAGCACCTCATTTTCTGCTTGGGAACCTGAAGCCTCTCACGTCAGGCCTTATTATCACAAGGTCTGCTATTATACACCAACAGTCACTAACTGTCCCTATTAATAGTGATTCGCCTTCTTCATATGACCAAGATCTTTGGATTCTATATCCATCTACTATTTACTCCATATCCTTCAACAAATCCGATCTTCTGCATAAAAACTAATCATTTCCTGGCTACCACAGTTCTCAGGAAGGGTTACTGAACTGGAAATTTTAGCTGATTTCTCTCCACAGACTCTGTCAGACCTGCTGAGCTTTTCCAGCAAATTGATTTTCATTTCTCCTTTCCAGCATCTGCAGTTCTTTTGGTTTATATTTCGCATTTAATAATTACATTTTCATATTCACAGAGCAGAAACTACCAAGGAAAATTGATAATTACATTCACGTACACAAAAGAAAATTTGTCAGGCAAACATTGTTAAATACACTCACATTTATATTACAGACCCTGAACGGGAAGGATACTTAACTAAATTTAACTCAACATTCAGAAAGCAAAACCTGACAGGGACTGTTAAAAACTAAATTCTCCCATTCACATGGCAGAAACTGGCAGGTTGAGATTGACAATTATCCAAACACATTCACCAAGCAGATTTCCCCAGGAGGCTAAGGAAATTCACCGTGTCCATAAACACTCTTGCAAATGTTAATATTGCACCACCTATCTGGATGTGTCACAGTGTGGTATGGCTACTGTTCTGCCCAAGGCCACAAACTACAATGAGTTGCGAATACAGCCCAGTCCATCACTGAAAGCAGCCTTCCATCCAAAGGCTCCATTTACACTTCCCCCTGTGTCAGGAAAGCAGCCAACATGATCAAAGACCCATCTGACCCCGATTTATACTCTCCTCCACCCTGGTCTGTTAGGTAGAAAATACAGAAGTTTGAATACACCGTCCAGCGTATTCAGGAACTGATTCTCTGCTGTTATTAGACTTTTGAATGCATCTCTCAAATTTTAATATTAACCTCTCTCTCTCTCTGCACTTTCTCTACAGCATTACCACTTTATTGCAGTTTCTGTTCTATTGCCCTAATGCACTTCGTATGATATGATCTGCCTGTAAGGCACTCAAAACAATACTTTTCATTGTATCTCTTTACATGTGACAATAATAAATCTGATCAAATCAAATGGATAACGACACTCATGTTCATATCACAGAATCTGAGAGGTACAGTTTGATAGCTACAGTCTCACAACCTGATAGGGAAAGATGAATAAATACACTCAAGCCCTGACATTATAGCGCCTGACAGGGAAGGATTGATAACTGAACACTCTCATTCACAAAGCAGAAACTGATAGTGACAGATGAAAGCTCAGCTCACAAATTTACATAGCATAAACTGGTGGGGGTTGACAATTACACTGATACGTTCTCCAAGCATAAACTGACAGCTGCAGACTGATAACTATATTTATGTACTCACACAGCAGAGTCTGAAAAGGTACAGACTGACAATTACATTCTTAAAAGAAGAAATTGACATATCTGTACTCATCACATATTGACAGGGAAGAATCTAACAGGGACAGATTGGTATCTGCTCTCTCATATTGATGTAGTAGAAACAGATTGACAATGACGTTCTGGTGTCAAATAGCAAAACCTGACAGGTACTGATGGATAATTGCGCTTCCAAATTGATTATAGCTAAAACTGACAGGAAGAGAGCAAAATCTGCATTCATACAGAAGAAATTGAAGGGTACAATTTGATGACTGCATTTAATATTCGTACAGCAGAAACTGACAGGCAGAGACTAATATTGAAACTGACAGGTTCGGGCTGATAACTATACTCTCGGATACACAGCAGAAACTGCTAGGGACAGATTGATAAGTAAACTTATACATTCACAGGGCAGAAACTGGCAGGTATATATTGATAACTAAACTCACGTATCCACATCAGAGAAACTCAAAGGGACTGATTCTATTTATTTAAAATGTATAAAATATATTTATCAACCAGTCTCTGCCAGTTTTTACCATGTAGATATGAGTTCAGTTATCAATCTATACTTGTCAGTTTATGCTATGTGAATGTAGTTATCAATCTGTCCCTATCACTCTCTAGTAAATACATTTTGGACATTGCATAGAGTGACAGGGACAGATTAATAACTACATTCACTCACACATTTGCACAGCTTACACTGACAGGTACAGGTTGACAGCTGTACTCCCACATTCACCTCACAGGAACTGACTGGGTTGATAAGGAAACTCAGATCCAGATACACACTTGTATTGGGTAGCCCTATTGTGGAGCTGTAGAGGTGTTGTTTAGTATCTGGTTCTCAGTGAATTGGTATATATATTCTTTTGTTACAATCACCAAACAAAGAACAACTCAGGCAGATCTGTTGGAATTGCTGGCTTGAAAGAAACAAAGCCCCATACTTATAAATTGAATGTTACACTAAGGTTTGACACTGTCAAACTCATTTAATGTTGATTGACTGGCGATGACTCTTCTGTCTCCCTCCAGACAAATACTTGAAGGAGCAAGACAACGAAGCCAAGTGTGATCAGTTCCTTCTAACAAACAGCAGGTATGTTATCGCTGTGAGACTGAAATACATACTTTCCACAGTCACAAAGCAGTTGAATTAAACACACATTGAGCTCAATTTCTAAGAGAAGTTTTCAAAAGAATAGTCAAATACTACCAAGCAATTATATATTTTTTTAATCTCTCTCCATTCTCAATGCACATCACCCCATTTCCAATAAACGTTGTCATTCACAACTATAGAGTCACTGAGATATACAGCACTGCAGCAAACTCTGCTGTCCTACTTATCCGTGCCAACCAGATATCAGAAACGAATCTAGTCCCATTTGCCAGCACTTGACCCATATCCCTCTGAACCCTTCCTATTCATGTACCCATCCAGATGCCTTTTAAATGTTGTACCAGCCTCCTCCCTGTCTTCTTCAATCCATACTCGCACCATCTTATGGGTACAAAAGTTGCTGCTTCGGTCCATTTTAAATTTGTCCCATTCCCCTTAAACCTATGCCTCTAGTTTTGTACTCCCCCACCTCAGGGAAGAGACATTGTCTATTAACACTACCCATGCCCCTCATGATTTTATAAACCTCTATGTGGTCACCCCTCAGCCTCTGACACTCCTGGGAAAACTGCCCCAGCCTGTTCAGCCTCTCCCTGTAGCTCAAATCCTCCAACCCTGACAAATTCCTTGTAAATCTTTTCTGAACCCTTCAACATTTCACAATATCCTTCCAAAAGGAAGGAGACCAGAATTGCATGCAGTATTCCAAAACTGGCCTCACCAATGACCTGCACAGCCAGAACATACCCTCCCAACTCCTATACTCGATGCACTGACCAATGAAGAAAATGTACCAAAACGCCTTGTTCACTATCCTATCTACCTGTGACTCCACTTTCAAGGAGCTATAAAGTTGCACTCCAAGGTCTCTTTGTTCAGCAAGACTCCCTAGGACCTTACCATTATGTGTATAAGTCCTGCTCTGATTTGCCTTTCCAAAATGCAGCTCCTCAGATTTATCTGAATTCAACTCCACCTGACACTCCTTAGCCCATTGGCCCATCTGATCAAGGCCCTGTTGTACTTTCTTCGCTGTCCACTGCACCTCCAATTTTGGTGTCATCTGCAAACTTATTAACTCTACCTGCTATGTTCAAATCCAAATCATTTACATAAATGATGAAAAGCAGTGGACCCAACACTGATACTGGTGGCACACCACTGGTCACAGACCTCCAGTCTGAAAACCAACTCTCTTCCATCACCCCCTGTCTTCTACCATCGAGCAAGTTCTGCATCCAATTGGCTATTTCTCCCTGTATTCCATGACATCTAACCTTGCTAACCAATCTTTCATGAGGAACCTTGTTGAATGCCTTACTGGAGTCCATATAGATCATATCCACCACTCTGACCTCATCAATCCTCTTTGTTACTTCTTCAAAAAACTAATTCAAGTTTGTGAGACATGATTTTTCACACACAAAGACATGCTGACTATCCCTAATCAGTCCTTGCGTTACCAAATGCATGTCAATCCTGTCTCTCAGGATTACCGCCAACATCTTGCCCACCACCGATATCAGGCTCACCGGTCTATAGTTCCCTGGCTTTTCCTTACCACCTTTCTTAAACAGTAGCACCATGTTAACAATCTTCCAGTGTACCGGCTCCTCACCTGCGACTATCAATGATACAAATATCTCAGCAAGTGCCCAGCAATCGCTTCCCTAGCTTCACAGAGTTCGAGGGTGCACATGATCAGGTCTGAGGGATTTATCCCCATGTATGCATTTCAAGACACCCAGCACCACCCCCTCTGTAGTATGGACATTTTTCAACATGTCACTATCTAGTTCCCCACATTATATAATTTTCCATGTCCTCCTTCAAAGTGAACACTGATGCAAAATATTTGATTAGTATCTCCCCCATCTCCTGCGGCTCTTTTCTCTCCCTAGTTACCCTTTTGTCCTTAATCTATTTCTAGAAACCCTTTGGATTCTCCTTTACCTTATTTGCCAAAGCTATCTCATGACCCTTTTTGCCCTCCTGACTTCTCTCTCAAGTTTACGACTACTGCCTTTATACTCTAAGGATTCATTTGATCTATCCTGTCTATACATGACACATTTTTTTCTTAACTAACACCTCAATTTCTCTCATCATCCAGCATTCCCTACACCTACCAGCCTTTGCTTTCACCCTAACAGGAATATACTATCTCTGGACTCTTGCTATTGCATTTTGAAGGCTTCCCATTTTCCAGCCTTTTCTTTACCTATGAACCCCTGCCCCCAACAGCTTTTGAAAGTTCTTGCCAAATATTGTCAAAATTAGCCTTCCTCCAATTTAGAACTTCAGCTTTTATATCTGGTCTATCCTTTTTCTTCACTATTTTAAAACTAATAGAATTTTGGTCACTAGCCCCAGAGTGCTCCCCTACTGACACCCCAGTCACCTGCCCTGCCTTATTTCCCAAGAGTAGGTCAGGTTTTACACCTTCTCCATTAGGAATATCCTAAATCAGAAACTTTTCTTGTACAAACTTGACAAATTCCTCTCCTTCTAAATCCTTAATACTATGGCAGTGCCAGCCAATGCTTGGAAAGTTAAAATCCCCTACTATAACCACCCTATTTTCCTTACAGGTAACTGAAGTCTCCTTACAAATTTGTTTCTCAATTTCCTGCTGACTATTCGGGAGTCTATAATACAAACCTAATAAGATGATCATTCCTTTCTTATTTCTCAGTACCACCCAAATAACTTCCTGAATATATTCCCAGGAATATTGTCCCTAAGTACAGTAGTAATGCTATCCCTTATCAAAAATGCCACTCCCTCCTCTCTCTCCCCCTCTTTCTAAGCTTCCTGTAGCATTTCTTTCCTGGAGCCTTAAGCTTCTTGTCTTGGAACATTTACATGTTGATTAAGAAATGTTCTTCGAATTTTAAAAGTCTCTTCTCCATCTAAGCCTTTAACGCAATGGTACTTGCAGTCAATGTTTGTAAAATTAAAATCACCTACTATTACAATAGGTGCAGGAGTAGGCCATTCTGCCCTTCGAGCCTGCACCACCATTCATTATGATCATGGCTGATCATCCTCAATCAGTATCCTGTTCCTGCCTTATTTCCATAACCCTTGATTCCACTATCCTTGAGAGCTCTATCCAACTCTTTCTTAAACAAATCCAGAGACTGGGTCTCCACTGCCTTCTGTGGCAGAGCATTCCACACACCCACCACTCTCTGGGTGAAGAAGTTTCTCATCATCTCTGTCCTAAATGGCTTACCCGTTATTTTTAAGCTGTGTCCTCTGGTTTGGCACTCGCCCATTAGCGGAAACATGTTTCCTGCCTCCAGAGTGTCCAATCCTTTAATGATCTTATACGTCTCAATCAGATCCCCTCTCAGTCTTCTAAGCTCAAGGGTATACAAGCCAAGTCACTCCAGTCTTTCAACATAAGATAGTCCCGCCATTCCAGGAATTGACCTCATGAACCTATGCTGCATTCCCTCAATAGCCAGAATGTCTTTCCTCAAATTTGGAGACCAGAACTGCACACAATATTCTAGGTGCGGTCTCACCAGGGCTCTGTACAGCTGCAGAAGAACCTCTTTGCTTCTATACTCAATCCCTCTTGTTATGAAGGCCAGCATGCTATTAGCTTTCTTCACTACCTGCTGTACCTGCATGTTTGCCTTCATTGACTGGTGTACAAGAACACCCAGATCTCTTTGTACTGCCCCTTTACCTAACTTGACTCCATTTAGGTAGTAATCTGCCTTCCTATTCTTGTCACCAAAGTGGATAACCATACATTTATCCACATTAAACTGCATCTGCCGTGCACCTGTCCACTCACCTAACCTGTCCAGGTCACCCTATAATCTCCTAACATCCTCCTCACATTTCACCCTGCCGCCCAGCTTTGTATCATCAGCAAATTTGCTAATGTTACTATTAATACTTTGGCAAATAAGCTGCGGTCCCCCACTGGTCACTGCCTGCCATTCCGAAAGGGAGCTGTCCTGTCAGCCAACCAATTTTCAATCCAAGTCAGTACTTTGCCCACAATACCATGCGCCCTAATTTTGCTCACTAACCTCCTATGTGGGACTTCATCAAAGGCTTTCTGAAAGTCCAGGTACACTACATCCACTGGATCTCCCTTGTCCATCTTCAGAGTTACATCCTCAAAATATTCCAGAAGATTAGTCAAGCATGATTTCCCCTTCATAAATCCATGCTGACTCTGATCTATCCTGTTACTGCTATCCAGATGTTTCATAACTTCATCCTTTATAACTCCAGCATCTTTCCCACCACTGAGGTCAGACTAACTGGTCTATAATTTCCTGTTTTCTCTCTCACTCCTTTCTTAAAAAGTGGTACAACATTAGCCACCCTCCAATCTGCAGGAACTGATCCTGAATCTATTGAACTCTGGAAAATAATCACCAACACATCCACGATTTCTGGAGCCACCTCCTTTAGGACCCTGGGATGTAGACCATCAGGCCCCGGGGACTTATCAGCCTTCAGGCCTAACAGTCTCTCCAACACCAAATCCTGGCAAATATAAATTCCCTTCAGTTCAGGTCCTTCAGCCACTGTTACCTCTGGGAGATTGCTTGTGTCTTCCCCAGTGAACACAGATCTGAAGTACCAATTCAACTCTTCTGCCAATTCTTTGTTCCATGTAATATATTCCCGTTTCTGTGTTCAAGGGCCCAATTTTAGTCTTAACCATTTTTTTCCCTTTCACATACCTAAAAAAGCTTTTACTATCCTCCTTTATATTTTTGGCCAGTTTACCTTTGTACCTCATTTTTTCTCTGGGTATTTCCTTCTTAGTCATCCTCTGTTGTTCTTTAGAACATAGAACATGAAGAATACAGCGCAGTACAGGACCTTCGGCCCTCGATGTTGCGCCGATCCAAGCCCACCTAACCTACACTAGCCCACTATCCTCCATATGCCTATCCAATGCCCGCTTAAATGCCCATAATGAGGGAGAGTCCACCACTGCTACTGGCAGGGCATTCCATGAACTCACGACTCGCTGAGTAAAGAACCTACCCCTAACATCTGTCCTATACCTACCCCCCCCTTAATTTAAAGCTATGCCCCCTTTAAAAGCTTCCCAGTCCTCTGCTTTTTATCTGAAATCTGTGTATATTTGTTCCTCAGTTTCCCTCTTACTATTGGGGGCCTATAGTACAGTCCCATCACAATGATCATCCCTTTCTTATTTCAAACCAGATATTTTCACTGGATGATCTTTTTCAGAAATATTTTCTCTAGTTAGAGCAGCAATGTGTTCTTTAATCAAGAACACCACTCCGCCTTCTCTTTTACCTGCCTTTCTATCCTTCCTATGAAGATCTATGTCCCCTCAAGAGGGGCCTCTTGGTTTGAAATCGGTCAAAGGAATCGACAAATGCGGTCTATTCAAAAAGCAAGGTTCATTAGTTTATTGAATTAAGGTACCTTGACGCAATTCTATGCAGCAACACAGAGATTGAAGCTTCTGTGTTCCGTGATGAAGTTGCGCAATTACATTTGAAAATTACACATTATTTATGTTTTTTAAGAAATAGTGCAGCCTTAATTACAAGAAAGACTAATCACACATAATAAGGTGACATGATTTACAGCAAGTTAATCCAATGATGTTTTCTTTAAGAAGGATATCTAATTTACGTAAATTGTCATGCCATGTCTTAGTTCAAGATTAGTTCAAATGGTCAATTAATGTGTCAGTATTCATCTTATGAAAACTCTATTGTCCTCTTATCTTTGAACTGCAAGTTAATTCTGCAAATCAGCAGTATGGTTTATAGGCCATTTTGTAGTATTCTTTTAAATCGAGAATCCATTCTGTTAAAATAAAAATCTACATATTTTGTTGCCTAAATTCCAAATTTAGATCCTCATTCCCCCCTTTGGTCATTTTATGACCACACCATAAAGGCATAGATCAAATCAATTCAATTCAATAGCAGCAAGAGACTGCCATAGTTCCTCTTCCTCCAAAGGGGAACTAAGGGCAGGCAATGGTGTTTCCTCGTCTTCATTTAAGTGGAGAAGGTGCATTTAAGTGGAGAAGGTGGAGAAGTTAATATTTTAGCAATAATACACTTAACTATAGCAATACCAATAAAAAGACCAATTAAAACAATAGCACCATACAAAGACATATTAATTAAACAGTTGTACCATGAGCCAAACCCCAATCTTCCCATCCCGCACTTTCGTTCATTTGGTTGACAAAAGTGTGAATATTATCAATATGTCTAGTAATGTTTTTGAAAAGATCAGTGACCCTCATAATGCATTTTCCTTTAATTATAATGCAAACTCCACCTTCCTTCGCAAATACATAATCGGTTTTGTTGGGCAAATAGGCGCAATTCTGAAAGCATTTCTAATTTCTTTTAAGGTTACAGTTGTCTCATTTCTCAAAATTGTGAGTCCACCAATGAGATAATTATGGTTTTGATGACTAATAATTCTTAATGACTCTCCTAATGAAAGAACACTAAGAGCTGCATATGCCAATGAGTGTGTTTTACTTCTTGATATGGTCTTTGGATTCTTCCATTCTGCGCAAAAGTCAGGAGAAACTGTACATTTAAAAGGGGATTATGATTTCATTGCAGGTAATTGGACATGGAACAGGAGTTGGAAATAGTGTTCTTACAGCTACGACACGAGGACTACATGCTCTATTCAGGACAAGGTAGTTAGCTGCCTTATTATAATTGAAAAAGAAATCCAGATTTAGCATAGGCAACAGAGGGACCTTCCCAGTGAGATGCAGGCCTATATTTGTGACTTCCTGGGGTATGTGGATAATCCATGCTTACATAATTCGGCTCTGGGTGCTGAGGGTGAAAATCATCCAGTACTAATGAAGTGAATTTCTTGATAAGAAACATCGTCAACATCCCAAAATGGTTCTTCCCTTCCAATACTTGGTGCCGTTAGGGGTATCATAATGAAGGCGTGTGTTGTTACCCTCTCCACATAGACTTTGAATTCCAGTGATAATATGGATACATTTTCGTTAAGGCATAGAAATGAGATGCAAGGTCCTTCAGAAAAGTAGTGACGACTAGTACATTTAATCATAGCACAAAAAAAATTTAGGCACTCTAACATAACTAACACAACATTCTGGGCGGCACGGTGGTTAGAACTGCTGCCTCACAGCGCCAGAGACCCGGGTTCAATTCCTGCCTCAGGCGACTGACTGTGTGGAGTTTGCACATTCTCCCTATGTCTGCATGGGTTTCCTCCAGGTGCTCCATTTCCTCCCACAGTCCAAAGCTGTGCAGGTTAGGTGAATTGGCCATGCTAAATTGCCCGTAGTGTTAGGTGAAGGGGTAAATGTAGGGGAATGGGTCTGGGTGGGTTGCGCTTTGGTGGGTCAGTGTGGACTTGTTGGGCCGAAGGGCCTGTTTCCACACTGTAAGTAATCTAAAAATCTAAAATAAGCGCACCCCCATTCCTTACCCTTGTAGTAATTTGGATAGGATATTGCGGATTTATTCAAGGAAGTCCATAAACAAGTAGCTGGTGGGGATAGGTAATAACTAAAAGAGATATTACCTTATTACTATTCCATACCCCCATGTTAGGATTTGGAAGGATAAAAAGGGGTCAGGGAGTCTCTTACTGAAGTAAGGACATAACAAATTACTTCATCCTTTCCAAAAATTTTATTATGGGTTTCTAGAAACATTCCCCCCCCCCCTTGTCTCTTTTACTACATGATCTATCTGAAAGGACATCAGGCTTATCAGGGATGCCCATAGTACAAATGTAATCAAACTGGCACACAACAGTTTTACATGGTAAAGACCATTTAGACTTGTTAGAATTTAGAATGGGCGGCATGGTGGCACACATGGGCGGCACGGTGGCACAGTATGGGCGGCACGGTGGCACAGTGGTTAGCACTGCTGCCTCATAGCGCCTGAGACCTGGGTTCAATTCCTGCCTCAGGCGACTGACTGTGTGGAGTTTGCACGTTCTCCCCGTGTCTGCGTGGGTTTCCTCCGGGTGCTCCGGTTTCCTCCCACAGTCCAAAGATGTGCAGGGTCAGGTGAATTGGCCATACTAAATTGCCCGTAGTGTTAGGTAAGGGGTAAATGTAGGGGTATGGGTGGGTTTCGCTTCGGCGGGTCGGTGTGGACTTGTTGGGCTGAAGGGCCTGTTTCCACACTGTAATCTAATCTGTAATCTGTTGTTCTAAATGCGGTTGACGACTGCAAAAGTCTTTCTTGGCAACATTCAGTCTTTTGGCACACAAGGACACCTTCCTGACATAGTTGATACACAGTCACTGTTTGCTCAGGATCGCACAGGTAAACTGTCCCTTCTTGTGCACCAATGCTGGCAAAGGCAAGTCCAGCAGCAGGTCAAGTTCGATCTTTATCATCTCCCCCTTTGCAAGGTTGGAGACCACGAAGTGTCCATTGTAATAAAGTATAAACTATTTCCTCCTTTGTATATAAGTATATACAATATACATATATTCAATTAAAATAGGCAGCAGCACAGAAGTAACACAAACTAATCTGATAGAGGTTACCCATATTCTGGTTTGAGTATTGCGGGAGTACCTTATTTGAGGCTTTAATTTGTGCTCTTCAGTAGGCTAGAAGCCCTAAGAGCAATTTTGTAATAAATAATTCTCAAATTAATCAAACTCAAATGGCCCGCTGGAGTAAATATATTGCCCATACTGGCAAAAAGTTTGTTCATTTTAAATTATGCACTAGCATTCCCTTCCTTCCCATTATTTTCTTATTTTATATGGAAAAGCCCGGGCATGGGCGAATTAAGCAAACCTATTTTTATAAATCCAGCTTTGCTGGGATGTAATGCTGTTTGATGTTTTGCTATTTAAAAAAATCTATATTATCTAAAATTTAGATTAGTTCTGCAATATATATTCTTTGTTTTTTAAAAAAACATTAACATTGTGCCCAATTAAATGGCCTGATCTACAGCTTTAGTTAGCAGTAACTAGAATTAAATGTAGAAATCTGATGATTTTGAGAAAAGTCAGTAATAAATATTCGCTGGAGGGCAATGCTGTCCCCAAATTATGGTAACATTACACACAGCTTTCAAACCACATTGAAATTTTTCTAGTAGTGAGGTAACCCTACAATATAAGTATTGGTATAGTCCTAAAATTATAAACTATCACTGTTCAGTATTAAATATCTAAGTGAAGATAATAGCTCAACCAGACACACCTTCTTATATCTGACAGCCCAATCCAAAAGTAAATCAAATCAACCAGTGTGTATTCTTATAAGCTCCATACACAAAGCAAAGATATTTAGGCTTAGCGTCCATGTATGAGATCAAATCACTTGATAATTCAGTATATCGTAGTATAAAGTGCCTGTCGATATTTCAGAAATGGAAATTTGCAAATTACTTCCAAATTTCAAAACAATATTGAAAACAATCCAAACACTAAACCTGTATGATTACAGTCAGTAAGCAATAGAGAAATCAACCTCTACATTGTGAATTGGCACTGAACAGACAGTATCATTCCCCCGTGATTTTTGCACCTTACCCAGGTCTGGCATACTGTGCCGAAACGGGTTTTGCTAGGGACCCTATGGGATCAGAAGTTTGAGTTGTAAGGCTAACTGTTTGGCAGCTGCATATACTTGCCCATCACTTTATAAACAGTATCATTTTCATCAGCATGAGCCAGATATCTTGATAAATGTCAGATTGATTGGACAAAATATCATTACTATAACACTACCCCCCCCCCCCCCCCCACCTCCCTTAGAGTTAAAAATCTTCAATGTTCCCACAAGGCTCCAAAATCGTGGATCGTATTAAAATCAATGAAGAGTCAGTGTATATTAGTAGATTTTCCTTTTGATAGGATGAAAGCCTGTCGATTCCCAATGTCAGCTCCGAGGTAACATTAAAGACACATTACTCCACATTTCAACAGTTAAAGCAAGGGCCAGGCATTTGCTCCTGGGTTTCTTTTTTGATGTCTTGTTGCCAGTCACGAAGGTTAAATGTTGGGGCCTGCCTTCCCCCATTTTTAGGATCCCCTCGGGAAAGCGTTGTCCAGCAGTTGTCATCGGGAAGGTACATGAGGTACGTTCCGCCCCCAGTGGGTATCCTGGTTCCAATCAACCCTATCAGGGCTGGCGTATGGCATTTGGGATCGCAAGGATGATGGATATAATTTGTTTTACCTGTAACTTGGATCATGGTTCAGTCTAGTTCTGGCCATCCCAAATCCCACCTCATTTGCTACTGGAAATTCCTGGACTGGTTTGTACTGTTGGTCTGGATCATGTCAGTGACTCCAGCCAGAAAACGTTGCAAAAGCATAGGGTTAAATAAAGGTAATTGAGCTTCTTCATTATTGTTCAATTGTTTGTCACTTCTATCAGACAGATAGGCACATCTTTCAGACTTGTAACACAAGCCTGAAAGTATTCAGGCTACTCCTAGAATTTTACTGCATTTGCATCCGTTTCACACTTGGACATACTGAGCAAATTTGGCTGTTTGGTCTTGCAGTCAGGGGCATGCTTCATTAACATTACTCTAGTCCCTGGTTTAGGATGGCACAAGGTCACTCATCCCCATGATATCGACTATGAAGACTGAATGCTTCATTTTCCAAAGAAGGAAAAGTTTCAACAAGTGAATGCTTTAAATTAAGGCTGGGGACAATCAGGAGATGATTCAATTTCCTAGAGTGTGGAAACAGGCCCAACAAGTCCACACCAATCTTATGAAGAATAAACCACCTAAACCCATTTCCCTCTGACTAATGCACCTAACACAATGGGCAATTTAGCATGCCCAATTCACCTGACATTCCCATCTTTGGACTGTGGGGAAAAAACCGGAGCACCCGGAGGAAACCCACACAGACACTGAGAATGTGCAAATTCTACACAGACAGCCATCCAAGGCTGGCATTAAACCTGGGACCCTGGCACCACGAGGCAGCAATGCCAACCACATAGCCACAGGGCTCAGCATGTATACAGGAACAAAATCCCAATTCTCAAAGGGTTGGTATGCCAGACACAGATTCTACTCGGAAAGTTTTTTTTATTTTACAGTTTTGTTGCTTTAACCTTATTTATATATTCCTCAACCTTGGTGGTCTTACATTGTCTTCTCATGTTATTTTTTATTAAATATACATATATATAAAACCATTCACAATCACCTCCCCAAGTTTTGGGAGTTTCATCTACCATATATATATCTATCCCTATCCCCCAATCATATGCAAACTTTCTTCAACTGGCCAGTAATGTAGCTTTCATTCTTTAATTAACAATGAATGAATGCAGTCATGTTTTAAATTAGCCATGAATCAATATGACAGGTCACTGAGAATGTGTGAAGGTATCCTGCCAATTAATATTGATTCAGGCTAACACAATTGATTTATTATAAATATTAATAATATAAATAATATATAATTAAGTAAATATTTATAATAATAAATAAAATAATTATTATCTTTAATTCAGGGTGGAAACCCAACAAGTGACTAAAACATTTTAAAAACTGTTCTCTGCTGCTTTATCCTTCTTATTGAGTGGGAGCAGCGGCCGAGTTGAGGTGAACCCGGGAGACTACAGCTAAGGTAAGAGTTTTTTTCAAAATTACTTACCTGTAGCGGGCATCGGTGTTTTGTTTTCTCTCTCCTTCACAGAAAGAGCGGGAGCAGCAGAGGAAGTGACGGCAAGCAGAGGGGCAGCCGGGAAGGAGAACTGAGTATAAATACTCACTGTTTCACCACCAACGGTCATTTGAGTGGGAGCAGCGGCCGAGTTGAGGTGAACCCGGGAGACTACAGCTAAGGTAAGAGTTTTTTTCAAAATTACTTACCTGTAGCGGGCATCGGTGTTTTGTTTTCTCTCTCCTTCACAGAAAGAGCGGGAGCAGCAGAGGAAGTGACGGCAAGCAGAGGGGCAGCCGGGAAGGAGAACTGAGTATAAATACTCACTGTTTCACCACCAACGGTCATTTGAGTGGGAGCAGCGGCCGAGTTGAGGTGAACCCGGGAGACTACAGCTAAGGTAAGAGTTTTTTTCAAAATTACTTACCTGTAGCGGGCATCGGTGTTTTGTTTTCTCTCTCCTTCACAGAAAGAGCGGGAGCAGCAGAGGAAGTGACGGCAAGCAGAGGGGCAGCCGAGACCCGGAAGCAGTTAGTGTAAGCTTAGCTGGGTTAGTTTTTTCCCCCTTTAAAAGCGTGAAGGAGAGAACAATTAAATGCGTGGCTTCAGGGATGGTGCAGGAGGGAGGGGTTCCAGTTTTTGGATAACTGGGGTTCTTTCTGGGGACGGTGGGACCTCTATAAACAGGATGGTCTACACCTGAACCTGAGGGGAACCAGTATCCTTGGGGGGAGGTTTGCTAGTGCTATTGGGGGGGGTTTAAACTAACTCGGCAGGGGCATGGGAACCCAGATTGTAGCTTCAGGGTGCAGGGCCTGGAGTGTAGGGAGGTGAGGAACATGGCATCAATTTCCAAGGAGGGTGCCTGTAAACAGGGAAGTGGCTTGAAGTGTGTATACTTCAATGCAAGAAGTATACGGAATAAGGTAGGTGAACTTGCAGCGTTGGTTGGTACCTGGGACTTCGATGTTGTGGCTATTACGGAGACATGGCTAGAACAGGGACAGGATTGGCTGTTGCAGGTTCCGGGATTTAAATGTTTTAGTAGGGTCAGAGGTGGGGGTAAAAGAGGGGGAGGTGTGGCATTGCTTGTCAAAGATAGTATTACAGCGGTGGAAAGGACGATGGATGAGGACTTGCCATCTGAGGTAGTTTGGGCTGAGGTTAGGAATAGGAAAGGTGAGGTCACCCTGTTAGGAGTCTTTTACAGGCCTCCTAATAGTCCTAGAATCATTGAAGAAAGGATTGGGAAGGTGATTCAGGAGATGAGTGACAGTAATAGGGTGGTTGTTATGGGGGACTTTAACTTTCCTGATATTGATTGGGAAAGCTATAGCTCAAGTTCGTTAGATGGGTCAGTGTTTGTTCAATGTGTGCAGGAGAGTTTCCTGACACAATATGTAGACAGGCCAACAAGAGGTGAGGCCATACTGGATTTGGTTCTGGGTAACGAACCAGGCCAGGTGTTAGAATTAGAGGTAGGTGAGCACTTTGGGGATAGTGACCATAATTCGGTGATTTTTACACTCGTGATGGAGAGGGATAAGTGTGTACTACAGGGCAAGAATTATAGCTGGGGTAAGGGAAATTATGATGCGGTGAGGCATGACTTAGGATGTGTGGCTTGGAAAAGTAGACTCCAAGGCAAGAGTGTAAATGATATGTGGAACTTGTTCAAGGGGCAACTACTGAGTGTCCTTGATAATTATGTACCTGTCAGGCAGGAAGGAAAGGGTCGTGCGAGGGAGCCGTGGTTTAATAAGGAATTGGAATCCCTTGTTAAATGGAAGAGGGCGGCCTATCTCAAGATGAGACGTGAAGGTTCAATTGGGGCGATTGAGAGTTATAGGGTAGCCAGGAAGGACCTGAAGAGAGAGCTAAAAGCAGCAAGGAGGGGACATGAAAGGTCCTTAGTAGATAGGATTAGGGAAAACCCTAAGGCTTTCTATAGGTATGTTAGGAATAAAAGAATGACTAGGGTAGGAATAGGTCCAGTCAAGGATAGTAGGGGGAAGTTGTGTGTGGAGGCGGAAGAGATTGGGGAGACACTGAATGAATACTTTTCTTCAGTATTCACTCAGGAACAGGGCATTGTTGTCGATGAGAATACTGAGGCACAAATAAGTAGAATGGATGGCTTTGAGGTATGTAGAGAAGAGGTGTTGGAAATCCTGGAAAAGGTGAAAATAGATAAGTCCCCTGGGCCTGATGGCATTTATCCTAGGATTCTCTGGGAAGCAAGGGAGGAGATTGCAGAGCCATTGGCCTTGATTTTTATGTCCTCTTTGTCTACAGGAGTAGTCCCAGAAGACTGGAGGATAGCAAATGTGGTTCCCTTGTTCAAAAAGGGGAGTAGGGATAGCCCTAGTAACTATAGGCCGGTGAGTCTCACTTCTGTTGTGGGCAAAGTCTTAGAGAGAATTGTAAGGGATAGGATTTATGCACATCTGGATAGGAATAATGTGATCAAGGATAGTCAGCATGGTTTTGTGAAGGGCAAGTCGTGCCTCACAAACCTTATTGAATTCTTTGAAAAGGTGACGAAGGAGGTTGATGAGGGGAAAGCGGTAGATGTGGTATATATGGATTTTAGTAAGGCGTTTGATAAGGTTCCCCATGGTAGGCTACTGCAGAAAATACGGAGATATGGCATTGAGGGTGAGTTGGAGGTTTGGATTAGAAATTGGCTGGATGGAAGAAGACAGAGGGTAGTAGTTGATGGCAAAGTTTCTTCATGGAGTGCCGTCACTAGCGGTGTTCCACAAGGATCTGTTTTGGGACCATTGCTGTTTGTCATTTTTATAAATGACATGGAAGAGGGGTTAGAAGGTTGGGTGAGCAAGTTTGCGGATGATACGAAAGTCGGAGGAGTTGTTGACAGTGAGGAAGCATGTGGCAGGTTACAGCAGGATATAGAGAAGCTGCAGAGCTGGGCAGAAAGGTGGCAGATGGAATTCAATGTAGCTAAGTGCGAGGTGATTCACTTTGGGAAGAATAACAAAAAGATGGGGTACTGGGCTAATGGTCGGATACTTGGTAGTGTGGATGAGCAGAGGGATCTTGGTGTCCATGTACACAGATCTCTGAAAGTTGCCACCCAGGTAAATAGTGCGGTGAGGAAGGCATATGGCGTACTGGCTTTTATTGGTAGAGGAATTGAGTTCCGGAGTCCTGAGGTCATGATGCAGTTGTATAAGACTCTGGTACGGCCGCATCTGGAATATTGTGTGCAGTTTTGGTCGCCATACTATAGGAAGGATGTGGAGGCATTGGAACGGGTGCAGAGGAGGTTTACCAGGATGTTGCCTGGTATGGAAGGAAAATCGTATGAGGAAAGACTGAAGCACTTGGGGCTGTTTTCACTAGAGAAAAGAAGGTTTAGGGGTGACTTGATTGAGGTGTACAAGATGATTAGGGGGTTAGATAGGGTCGACAGTATGAACCTTTTCCCGCGTATTGAGTCGGGTATTACAAGGGGGCATAGCTTTAAATTAAGGGGGGGTAGATATAGGACTGATGTTAGGGGTAGGTTCTTCACTCAGCGAGTTGTTAGTTCATGGAATGCCCTGCCAGTAACAGTGGTGGACTCTCCCTCTTTATGGGCATTTAAGAGGGCATTGGATAGGTATATGGAGGATAGTGGGTTAGTGTAGTTTAGGTGGGCTTGGATCGGCGCAACATCGAGGGCCCAAGGGCCTGTACTGCGCTGTATTCTTCTATGTTCTATGTTCTATGTTCTATTGCATCATTCTCTTCCCTTCAGTAGTTGATCTCCTTGCCTCTATTTTCATTTTAACCTCATTTAACCAATTTATTAATTTATGCTTGTCCAACTTTAAAGCCTGTTCCTTACTATACATTTTGGAATCTTACTTGTCATATTCTGAAAGCTAATTTTAGGCTTTGAATTTTCAGCAAATCAAAAATTGCAAGAGGAGAATAACTACATAGGTGATTTGTCTCATTCACTTGTCCTCGTCATTGTATCACAAAGCTGTGACATTATGGAGCTTGCCAACTCCATGAAATGGGGCAGTGATGCTACAAAAAGAAATAATGATTGATATACCACCCTATTCATTGATATGTTTGGCTGTCCCTATTTTCCAAAGGTTGGAATGCTGGGTGACAGCAGTGCCTGCTTAGGTCAGGCAGTAGTCCTTTTTCATCGTTAGGGACACCTAATGATATGGATAGAATTCAGCTTGAATTTTGGAGACAGCACTGAGTGGAGTGGTACCAAGCGTACTTTATGCATTAATGAGTGTGGATACATCTGAAGAAGATTATGGAGAATAATTAAATTTTCCATTTAATTTGTGGACATTGGAGGATCAACAGAGCTTAGCTCTCAATGTCTTGTTTTTGAGAGTGGATCTGTTTTTGGGAAGGCAAGGACTGATTAGGGATAGTCAACATGGCTTTGTGCGTGTGAAATCATGTATCACAAACTTGATTGTTTTTGAAGAAGCAACAAAGTGGATTGATGAGGGCAGAGCAGTAGATGTGATCTATATGGACTTCAGTAAGGCATTCGACAAGGTTCCCCATGGGAGACTGGTGAGCAAGGTTAGATCTCACTGAATACAGAACTGGCACAAAGGTAGGTGGTGGTGAAGGGTTGTTTTTCAGCCTTGAAGGTCTCTGACCAGTGGAGTGCCACAAGGATCGGTGCTGGGTCTACTACTTTTCGTCATGTATATAAATTATTTGGATGTGAGGATAAGAGGTATGGATAATAAATTTACTGATGACATCAACATAGGAGGACATCAACAGCGAAGAAGGTTACTTCAGATTACAATGGGATCTTGATCAGATGGGCTAAAGGGCTGAGAATTGGCAGGTGGAATTTAATTCAGATAAATGTGAGGTGCTGCATTTTGGGAAAGCAAATCTTAGCAGGACTTATACAGTTAATGGTAAGGTCCGAGGGCAGTTTGCTGAACAAAGAGACCTTGGGGTGCAGGCAGATCGGATAATGAAAGCATTTGGTATGCTTTCCTTTATTGGTCAGAGTATTGAGTACAGGAGTTGGGAGATCATGTTGTGGCTGTACAGGACATTGGTTAGGCCACTGTTGGAATATTGCATGCAATTCTGGTGTCCTTCCTATCCAAAAGATGTTGTGAAACTTAAAAGGGTTCAGAAATGATTTACAAGGATGTTGCCAGGGTTGGAGGATTTGAGCTTTAGGAAGAGGTTGAATAGGCTAGGGCTGTTTTTCCTGGAGCATCGGAGGCTAAGAGGTGACCTTATAGATTTTTATAAAATCATGAGAGGCATGGATAAGATAAATAGACAAAGTCTTTTCCCTGGTATGGGGGAGTCCAGAACTATAGGGTATAGTTTTAGGATGAGAGGGGAAAGATATAAAAAAGACTTAAGGGGCAACTTTTCCACCCAGAGGGTAGTACGTGTATGGAATTCGCTGCCTGAGGAAGTGGTGGAGGCTAGTACAATTGCAGCATTTAAAAGGCATCTGGATAGGTAGATGAAAATGAAGGGTTTGGAGGGATATGGACCAGGCGCTGGCAGGTGGGATTAGATTGGGTTGGGATATCTGGTCGGCATGGACGAGTTCGACTGCAGAGTCCGTTTCCGTGCTGTACATCTATATGACTCAACATCACCACAGGAAATAATGTCACCTTCCCAAGGCAACACAAATAGAAAGTGGGCCATACCATCAGTGCTTCAACTGGAGGCTCACTGATGATGCTACCTAGTATGGTGATGAACTGTCTGAAAATGAAAACTACGGCTCAGCGAGCAAATCTATATACAGAAGTCTCTAAAATTGAGATGCATGGTTAAGGTGATATTCAGAATCTTTTTCCAAGAGTTGAAATGTCTAATACTAAGAGACATGTGTATAAGGTGAGCGGGGAGAGCTCAAAGGAGACATATGGAGCAGTTTCTTTTAAACAAAGAGAGTGGTAGGAGTGGAACACACTGCCAGAGGCAGAGATAGAGGCAGATATGATAAGGGCATTGAAAAGACTTTTAGGTAAGCAAATGAAAATGCAAGAAATGGAGGGTTATGGACCAAGGGCAAGCAGGAGGAATTAATTTCATTTGGCGGCATGTTCCGCACAACATCGTGGGCTGAAGGACTCATTCCTGTGCTGTATCATTCTATGTTCAGATTTAATGCAAGTTGATTGGAACTGCGTAGAATGCATTTAGAATATAGATTAAATAGATAGAAACTTCCATTTCATTGGTGGTGTTTGACTTTGAACATATCTGGAAATGGAGCTCAATGTGTCTCTGATTCAATCCACTGTGACTGTGGAAAGGATGTTCTTCGCTCTGACAGCAGTAACATACCTGCTGTTTGTTCAAAGCAGCTGGTCACACTTGGCTCTGTACCGAGGGAATATTACATTGTCTTGGTCCTTTGAGTACTTGCCTGGAGGAAGACAGAAGAGATACCTCCTGTAAATCAACATCAGCTGTGGTTGGCAACATCAATGTAACATTCAGTTAATGATCATTATGATTTTTTTTATTTAAAGCCAGCAAATTAAACAGAACCACGGGTCTTATTCCACTCCTGCCCTGAGCTGCTCCTTGTCCGTTTTTTCTTAAAATTGAGTGAGATCCAGAAACTAAAAAACATCGACACAGCTCCGTGAATGAGATTACCAGATGCAAATGGGTATGTGAGTTCAGTTATTAATTTATACCTGTCAGTTCCGGCTTGGCGAATGTGAGAGTGCAGTTATTAAACTGTAACATTAATTATATGGTCAGTATGTTTACATATTCACACAGCAGAGACTGGCAGGGTCCAATTGATAACTATCGAATCATAAAAATAATACAGCACAGAGGGGTCTTTTCAGCCCATCTTGTCCATGCCAACCCAAAGATGCCCTTTCTCATCCTACCTTCCTGCCACAGCCCATAGCCTTGCAGTTTACAGAACTGGAGGTGCAGTTCCATGGATTTTTGTTTAAAAGAGTTTAGGGTCTCTGCGTGCACCACCAAATCAAAGTTAAAAATCACAACACCAGGTTATAGTCCAACAGGTTTATTTGGAGGCACTAGCTTTTGGAGCACTGCTTCTTCATCAGGTGATTGTGGAGAGTAAGATTGTAAAACACAGAATTTATAGCAAAAGTTTCCAGTGTGATGTAACTGAAATTATATATTGAAAAAGACCTAAATTGTTTGTTAAGTCTTTCATCTTTTAGAATCATGACCACCAAATCAGGCAGCGAATTCCAGATACCCACCACTCTCTGCATAAAACACATTTTTCCTCTCATATTATCTAATTCTACAGCCGCTTGGTTTGAATAAATGATCCCTGGTGTTTGAAATCTCTGCCAAAGGAAACAGGTTCCTCTAATCTCTCCCCCTCACTATTTAATGAAAAATCACACAACACCAGATTATAGTTCAACAGGTTTATTTGGAAGTACTAGCTTTTGGCGTCAGCTCCTTCATTAGTAGCTCACTACTTAGTATTTACGATTTAATATTCCTTAATCATGTCACCTCTGTTCCAAGGAATATAACCCCAACCTCTCCAATCTCTCCCGATAGCTACAATTCGCCAGCCCTGGCAACATTCTAGTAAATCTCCTCAACACTCTCTCCAGAGCAATGATGTCCTTCCAGTGGTGTGGGGACCCGACTGCATACAATATTCCAGTTGTAGCCTCACCAGTGCCTTATACGATTTCATTGTTATATCTCTACTTTTGTATTCCATCCTTCTGCCCATGAAGAAGAGCATTCCACATGCCTTCTTTACAACCCCATCTATCTTTAGGGACCGGTGTACTTGCACACCAAGAACTCTCGCTATATTCCCATTTACTGTTTGACTTCCCAAAATGCATTCCCTCAAACTTATCAAAGCTGAACTCCATCCGCTGCATTTCTGCCCACTCCTCCAAATGATCTATGATAGTTATGGAGCTTACAGCTATCCTCTACACTATCCACAACATGGCCAATTTTTCACAAACTTGTCCACCACAGTCAAATCCAAATCCTTCATGTATAAAACAAACAGCAGAGGTCCCAACACTGAGCCATGCAGAGCACCACTTGTAACAGCTTTTCATTCACATGAGCAGCCATCAACCATTACCCTGTATCTTATGGTTTTTACCTTTTGAACCAGTCTGCTGTGATGCTGCTGCTCCTTTAACAAGCCTGTAAAAGACACAGATTCCGAACTGTCTGAATTTAGGGGTTTTAGGTCCATTTTGATTATAGCTAACAGATAATGCCTCAAGCATTAAAAAATACACTTGCACAATGAAAGGGGAGTGGCCCAGTTTTCCCAGCTCAGTTTATCTCTGGTTTGATTTGGTTTTTAACTGTCTAGCTATGGACTGAAAGTAGTCAGGCAGTTGAAAAAGCTGCTGAACCCAAAGAAGCCGATCGATGCTGGTACTCTCTCATTGACATCTCTCCTGTAAGACCCTGTGTTTGATTTTACCTTTTTGTGCCAAAGGGTGTTTGTGGGGATTGTTGCAAGTATTGGGAACAACATAGTTAAGTTGGTACAATCCGTCGGGTTTTCGGATAGGTTACGTTATTTAGTATTATGTTCTCTTTTGTTTGTTTCATTCGGCAATCTTGTAAATCAATTCTGCTTTGTTTAAAACCACGTGGTTTGACCAGCTGCATCACTCCTGGAACAGCGCAGTTACACCCGCTTAAACCAACTGGCAAAGTTAGGGTCCGGGCTACTTTCTTGAAATGTTTTGAGGGGGTCTGGCCTGATCCGTACCAGCGAGTGGTCGGTGTCTGTGTCTTTTGTTCCGAATTTTGAATTCAGTTGGTTTAAACATTGCTTGGGATAGCAATGGCTTTTTCAGTCATCAAGAGTTTTCTGGGAGTGGAAGTAGTGATTTGGGGGCTTTTGCAAATGTGCTGGAAATAGCAGACGCCTGGAATTAAGGTTGTGTCCTTCCATGAGGAAAGGAGAGATAATTACAGCAATAGCTCAGCATTTAAATTTGTTGGAAACACCGTCAGAATCTTCAGATTGGCTAAAATTCAATGGAAAGTGAAGTAACTTGAGTTAGAGGCAAAAGACAAGGAAATGGCAACAGAAATGAAACCGTTTGAATTATGATTAAATGCAGAAGGGAGAGAAAATACTTAAATACAACCACGGGTCTGATTCCATTGTTGCTATGAGCTGCTCCTTGTCGGTGGATTGTATTTGTTTTTCATATGATTCGATACGAATTGAGTGAAATCTAGAAACTAAGCAACAAGTGCACAGCTCCATGAATAGGACTACTCACCACCAGAATGCTGAGAGGTCCAACTCCCAGTACACTGACGGTTGGAGAGATGAAAAACGGCGCTATATCTAATGTTTTTACTAAGACCCCTGTGTATGTATTTTAACAGGAGTCTCACATTCCTACAGTCGGTCTCCGATTCCGCTATTGGTTGCACAATTTCAACAAACAGTGGGAAACAGAAAGAAATTTCAACAGGTTCAGAGGATTGTAAACCACAAGAATGTCCCACAACAGCTTCTTCCCGCTCTGCCTCCCTCAGCAGGCCCACACACAGCCCGAGAAAGGCCTCTCTCTTCCCCCCAGCCCGCTCACTCCAAGTTGCGGGACCAGTTCCTGCTTCGCTCGGCCTCTTACAAACAGCCCCCGGTTCTCCCTGAACTCACCCCGAATCAGTCCCCGTCCACGTCGGAAGGAGCCTGGTATTCCAAACAAACCTCTTGCACTCACTGAATGGCAACGTTGGGGGAGGGCCTCACGCATGCGCTACTCTGCTCAGGAACAGTCAGCTTCGGGGAGAAAAGGTTTAGTCCCAGATACAGTTGCTGGAGGCGGAATTGGATGGCCAAAGACATTTCCCTGCTCTGTCTGTCACTCAGTTTCCTCTCTGGACCCGTCTCTTACTCTCTGCCAGGTCGTACCGGGCTTTATAAAAAAAGGAAGCGGAGACAGCTCTGCTCTCATTCGGCAGCGGTTGGAGTGAAGAAGCGTGATGTCTGGGGGAGGCAAAGGCCTGGGAAAAGGCAGAGCGAAGCGGCACCGCAAAGTGCTCCGTGATAACATCCAGGGCATCACGAAACCAGCCATACGGCGCCTGGCTCGCCGTGGCGGGGTCAAGCGCATCTCGGGCTTGATTTACGAGGAGACCCGCGGGGTGCTGAAGGTTTTCCTGGAGAATGTGATCAGGGATGCGGTCACCTACACTGAGCACGCCAAGCGCAAAACGGTCACCGCCATGGATGTGGTGTACGCTCTGAAACGCCAGGGCCGCACTCTCTATGGATTCGGCGGCTGAGGGTAAAGCGACTCTTTTTCAGCGAATCCAAAGGCTCTTTTCAGAGCCACCCAAACCCTCGGATAGAGAGCGGAGACCTGAGGACGGGGAGGGGATAGCGTACTGTTGACGGTGATTTAACATATAGCGATTATAAAATTATTTCAATCCTGAAAATGTGCTAATACCGTGTTCTGCAAGTGGGTGGACTCTGTATCGCATCGTGACTTGTAGTTGTAAGATATAGCAGCAGCATCACGCCACTTTACCCATCCAGTTTGTTCTACAATGGCTGATAGTTCTCAAACTTGTTCTTGCGCCTGCTCCCCGTAACCTTCGTTCCTCTTTTCTCGTGAATACCTGTCTATCTCAGTAATAATATCAATGTGTACTTGGTGTCCATGCCATGAATTTGCTTTTATTTATTTTGGAATCCAGACATTAATGTTGCGTATTGTAATATTTATATTTCCGAAGCATAGTATTTGGCTCAGTTTTGTTTCTGGGAGCCTATGGATGTCGTAATGGCGCGTTCTTTCCATCTGCCCGTTCAGGCAGCGATTACAAATTGTCTTCGGGCAAATAATGCTCTGGATGTGGTAGGAATATACTGATAAAATGTGGTTTTGTAATTTTATCGGTGTACACCATGTTACCTTTGAAGATGTTTCAATCGGCGGGCACAAGTTCGCTTGCTCATCCTGAGAGAGTAGGAAGCAATAGGGGACATTAGTATTTCTGTCGGAAGTTACTTAAAAACAAAACGGCCGGCAGCGGTAGTGAATTTTGCAACTAAGGAGATATTCATTCAGGGATTGCGGAATCTATGAAAAAATATAGTAATAAGTGTGATTTTAACATCAAATTTTGGTATTGGGTTAGATATTTGTGGAAAAAAACCCATCTCATTGACTGCCTTTGCGTTAACATGGCTAGTGGGGAGGTGGAGGCAGGAGAGAAAGGGAAAAAATGGCGCCGGCTTACTTTCAAATTTGAAAATGCCCGCCATCACGTATAAAAGAGCAGCAAGTTTTACAGTACGTACACGTTGATTTCATAACCGAAAAAAGCAATTAAATATCAGACAATCTCACTTTACCCCATTCCCGCCTTTACAGCTGAAAAAAATGTCTCAATGGTGATCAATCTGCTGTCTCTCCAGAGACAGGGGACAGAATATTGGATATGAACCGAGTCGAGAATAAAACGCAGAGGGTCAGGGACCGTTCCTTACTGCATTGGGTCAAACCAGTTCTTCCTACTGCACTTAAAGGAAATGTGAATCTAATTTGAGGTCAAACCCGATCGCGGACGTTCGTGCCGCCATTCTAAACTCCTAGTAAAGACAGAGATCACTCAGGCAGTGACCGTTCAATACGAAATCTTGTAGGTCAGGACACTCTTGCAATCGCATTTTATGACAAATCATAGCAAATAACAGCATCCAATTAAACGGAGCGCGAAATTTATTTATGACTGGCTTATTATGAGGCGAGGGCTCGCCACACTAAAATGAAAATAATCAATCCGACAGAAAGATTAGCTCCTTTCACAGATGCTGTCAGTGGCTCTGAAAAGAGCCTTTGGGTTGTCAGATTCAAGAATGGTCTCTTCACTTTTTAGCAGATCCAGCAGCGGAGGTTTTCTTGGGCAGCAGCACGGCCTGGATATTAGGCAGCACACCGCCCTGAGCGATGGTCACCCCTCCCAGCAGCTTGTTGAGCTCCTCGTCGTTGCGCACGGCCAGCTGTAGGTGCCTGGGGATGATGCGGGTCTTCTTGTTGTCCCGGGCCGCGTTGCCGGCCAGCTCCAGGATTTCAGCCGTCAGATACTCCAGCACCGCAGCCAGATAGACCGGCGCTCCGGCACCCACACGCTCAGCATAGTTACCCTTTCTCAGGAGCCTGTGAACACGGCCCACCGGGAACTGCAGGCCAGCCCGGGACGACCGAGACTTCGCTTTGGAGCGAGCTTTCCCACTGCCCTTTCCTCTTGCCGACATTGTCACAAGCACTTTCACAGAGAATGCTGTAGTCCGTTCACATTGCGGTCTCTTATACGTTCGAGAGGAATGGTTCGGCGGCCATTTCGGATTGGTCAGCATCTCCTAATGTTGTTTCAATTCCCAATCAGATATCTGCCTCATTCCCCAATCCGGGGAGGACATGGGGAGGAGGGCGGAAAGTACCAGCGCCAAATCATCAACCGCATTTTTACAAGTTGAAAAGCCCGCCAATTTACAAACAAAGGAGTATGTTTTACCTGAATAATGAAGTACAAAAACGGAGGAAGTTCAAAAAACATTAATACTCATGTTAATTTACTTTTAGTTTACAAATGTGTACTTCACACTGTCTTACTCTCCCTCATTTTTCGAACTGTTATCTGTCCATTTCTGATCTTGAGAGTGGGTTATTTTCTAAACTTTGAGAAGAGGCTGAAACAAAACGGACCAAACACTGCAGTCTGCAACCTGGTTTTTCTTTTCACATTTCAATACCACCCCGAAATGACGATAAAGCAGCACACAGCATTCTTATGGCTCAGCAAACACGTTTTTTAAGACGATATTTTAAAGCTGTCCTCCCTTATCGCTCTCGATCAGATTCAGCAAATGCTCCACGTTTCAGTCCGGTAGCTGTGTTGGTGTTCTCTCGGTTCGCTTTTAAAGTCTCTCACCGAGAGCAGGAAGCTTTATTTTGCATTCCGAAAAATCGGATCAAACCCGCACATTGGAAATGTAAAGTAAATCAAAGTAAAATGCGTCAATCGTGGGACGGAAAGATGTGGGCATTTGTCTACCAGGGGTGAACGAGCAAGAGGAAAATGACTCACTGGCGCTTGATTTGCTCTCTCCACCCCACTCCCAAATAATTTGCAAAGCACTTATTAACACAAAAACACATAGCACAAGAAGTTCGAATGCCTTGTCAAGAATCACATGCAAACTAAAACAAACAACTCCTAAAGAAACAGTTCAGCTGTCTCAGGGAAGTTGTGGGTGGCTCTTATAAGAGCCTTTGGGTTGTGGATGTGTTTGTCTTAGTGCAATGCGGTCCTTCACTTGGAGCTGGTGTACTTGGTCACCGCCTTTGTGCCCTCCGACACGGCGTGCTTGGCCAGCTCCCCGGGCAGCAGCAGCCGCACGGCGGTCTGGATCTCCCGGGAGCTGATGGTGCTGCGCTTGTTGTAATGGGCCAGGCGGGAAGCCTCCCCCGCGATGCGCTCGAAAATATCGTTGACGAATGAGTTCATGATGCTCATGGCCTTGGAGGAGATGCCGGTGTCGGGGTGAACCTGCTTCATCACTTTGTAGATGTAGATGGAGTAACTTTCTTTCCTGGACCGCCTCCTCTTCTTACCGCCCTTCGCTGGCGCCTTCTTGATGATTTTCTTCGCGCCCTTCTTGGAGGCTTGCTGTGCTTTCTTCTCATCAGCCATAGCGCCGCTCACTTTCAGATGCAGAATAAGGGCAAGTGGGCTCGGAGTTCCCTTTTTATAGACTGACGACGTCATCAATGCTAATGAGGGATGGGGGAAAGCCTGGTTCCTGATTGGGTACTTTACACAGAGTCATTCCCAAACATTGAGTCTCTCTGAGTGGTTAATGTGGGATCCAATGTGGATCTGTCAGGATTTGCAACGAAATGTTAAGTGGATAGTGATTCTGTTCCTGTCAGTCTGACTGAGGGAGATTTGTTTTGTGTTTGTGATACAGAAAATGACTGTGGTATTGGCTCGGTTTCCTTTTTCTTGTTGTTGTGATGATGTGTTTCTAGCTCCGCATGTCTGTTTCTGTTCCTCTGCATGGGCTGGAATTAACACAGAACTGTGTGAAAAAAAATCTCGTATTCGAAATTGCGATTACATTTGTTGTCAAGTTACACAAACGACTGGAACCTGACTGTGAGTGTTTTCTACACTTGGGGTTGATGCAACTTGTTCTCAATTGCACGGAGTTGCAGAGAAATGAGAAGAAAAAGTTTCTATGTAATACTTTTCTTGAGTCACGAGTTGAGTCATGTCTTGACTGTGGGATGAATAAATTTCTGTGACCTTGACTGATAACTGTGGGCCCAGAGACCTATCGATAACTGTGTGCTTTGAAAGTCCCCGCAGTGTAACTAAACCACGTTGCTGCACGTTTCATTTAGGGACTTATAACACTTCTCAGTCTTACACGAATGCCTGTTCACAAGCAACTGTTAGCATGCTATATATATGCGTCAGTTTAACTTTATATCTGTCGTGTCCTAATTTACACATTTTGCACTAACTCAAACATCTGTCCAATGAGGCTCTGGTCCTCCATCTAATAGTGTTATTTCAAGACGGGTTTTATTCTGTAACCATCAAACACTGCTGTGAGCGGTAAAACGTTATACTATTTGCCAGCCACTTAGAAATATTCCTCCAATCTGTGCCCCGAGGAGAAAGTAAGAACTGCAGATGCTGGGGATTAGAGGCTTATGCCCAAAACGTCGAGATGAAGGGCTTCTGCTTGAAACATCGATTCTCCTGCTCCTCGGATGCTGCCTGACCTACTGTGCTTTTCCAGCACCACACTCTCAACTCCAATCTGTGCCCGCCTGTTTCTCGGATGTATTTTTTGTAAACTCTATTTCACAGTCTTAACATGTCAGTACGTTACTGGACTGTAACTCAAACCTTCTGAAGTGTACCTTGTTGCTTTACTGTGTCGGTGTCAATTTTGAAAGTACCAGATACCACTTTGGACAGACTCAGGAAGGACTCACTACTCTCCACTCCCAAACCCTATGAATATCAGCCTCTGCAAATTGAAGCTGAGTTTGTATTTATAACTGCAGCATTTTGATAAAGGATAATACTTTCTACATTGTTACTGACAATATCTGCAATGTCACTGCGGATGTTACATTGTTTATGCCAGTTTCTAGCTAATCAATAGTTGTGTTATATCCAAACAATTTATTGCTTTGCAAGTGACTCAGTATTTCATTCTGTAACTGCCAGTTTATTGTTTCTAATCTTGTATTTACTCAGTTTCAGTCAATCACTGGCATTACAGAGAGCAAATCTCAAAGTTTCTGATGAAATGGATGGTTAATCTTTTTTTTTCACTCCATCCTTGATACATCAGGGTAACTTGTAACTGAATCGATCAGTATGTGATCTGTGAGCACACACATATCAGTAAGTTACAGATAAAGTGTATAGTGAATGATGCCTCCCAATCCTGTCATGCAGATGTATATGCTGTAGTTATTAATTTCTTTCTATCTTGTGTCACCTTAAATATCTCAAAGCAGAAGACCATAAGAAGCATGAGAATTCTGTGACATTTCTATCTGCCTGTGTGTACTCTGTCATGAGAACAGATCACAAAGGCTTTAGTTATGGTCTTCATCTCATTTTGATGTTTAGTGCCCATAACCAAAGACTCCCTTATGTATCAAAAAGGATATATGGCTACATTAGCATAACTTAAGCTGATAACTCCACCCTAACTGCTCTCTGTGGAACAGAACAAGGGGAGAATATTCTCCATTGCTTTCTTAGACAGAAGGCTTCCTGTTCAAAACTGTGTCCCTTACTCAGGATTCTCTCATGAGCAGTGACCTACTCCCAACATCAACTCCCTTCAGATCATTTTTTTTGCTCTAAAGGCCATACATTGTTCTTCAAAACTCCAATGAGAATATATCCAACCATTTTATACTTACAATGAGAGCCTATGTGTCAATCTGCAGCTCTAAGCTTCTGCTATTTGAATATGTGAGGACAGGTATCACCCTCACCCAGTAAGATTCTGCTATGTGCATACTTGAGTGAAGTTATCACCCTAAACCTGTTGGTTTCTACTTGTGAATATGACAGTTTCTAGTCTGTAAATGGGATAGTTTAATCAATCATCCATTCAGTTTCTGCGTTGTTAAAATGTGAACGTAGTTATCAATGTCAACCTGCCATCTTCTGCGAAGTGAACATGTGGGGGTCCATATTGAAATGTACCTGTTGCTTTCAGTGACAGGAATGCATGAGTTTAGTTATCATTCATTCCCTGTCAGTTTCTTCGATGAGACTGTATTGGTGTAGTTATCCATCTGTACTGATGAAGGGCTTTTAAACAAAACGTCGATTCTCCTGCTCCTTGGGTGCTTCCTGACTGCTGTGCTTTTCCAGCACCACACTCCCGACTCTAATCTCCAGCATCTGCAGTCCCCACTTTTGCCTATTCATTTGTACCTGTCACTTTTTGATCTGTGAATATGGAAGTGTAGTTATTGATCAGTCCATCAGTTTCTGTATTTTGAATATGACTGTCTAGTTATCTATCTGCCCCGTCAGATTCTGCTGTGTGAATATGAGAATGTCATTACCAGTCTCTACCTGTCAGCTTTTGCTATGTCAATGTGATTTTAGTTATCAATCTGCCTCATTCGGTTCTAGGTGAATGTAAAAATGTAGTTATCAATATATACCTGTGACATTCTGCTCTGGGAATGTGGGTGTTATCAAAATGTACCTGTCAGTTTCTGCAATGTGAATGTGTTTGAGCAATCATCAGTCTATCCCTGACAGCTTCAACTATATGAATGGATGAGTGCATCTGTACCTGAAAGTATCTCTACCTGTCAGTTTGTGCTCTGTGAATAAGTGAGTGAACTTATACATTTACCTCTGTTAAACATAACACTTGCAGAAACTGCAGGAGCCTCCTCTATTTACTTCAAATCTCTGTTGCTCAACATGAATAAAGTTTTGTACATTGCCATCCATTTCAGGGTGGCATGGTGGCACAGTGGTGCCAGGAACACAGATTCAATTCCAGCCTTGGTTCATTATCTGTGTGCAGTTTGCACATTCTGCCCGTGTCTCCATGAGTTTCCTCTGAGTGTTCTAGTGAGAGAGAATTTCACCAGCACCTTCACTTTCAAAGATATCGCCATCACTGATCCCTCCCACTTTCAGCATTGGGCGTGGTGTGGGGGTGGAGGTTACCATTAAGAGAGAATAAAACCATCACCCTTCGGTGTCCAGTTGTGGTATTATTACTAAATCCCCCACTATCAACATGCTGGGGTTACCATTGAGAGATAATTTAACCATCATCTCCTTCATGTTCCCCATTATCAACATTCTGGAGACTTTGTTGAGAGATCACAACCATCGGCACCTCAATGGCGCTACCATCACTGAACCTATCCTCCCTCCTCCACATTAACACCTGGGTTGCTATCATTAAAAGAATCTAATCCTTGCCCCCTCAATGGTGTTTGTATCACTGATTCGATCCATGATTAACATCCTGAGGATTACTGTTAAGAGAAAATCTAACCAGCGGCACTTGACACTCAATATTAGTACCATCACTGAATCCCCCCTCGATTAATATCCTGCAATTACCTTTGACAAGAAACTGAATAAGACTCATCATGTAAACACAATAGATACAAGAGCAGATCAGAGGCTGGGAAGCGTGCAGTGTGCAACACATCTTTGGACTCCCTAAAGCCTGTCCACTATCAACAAGATACAGTAACCAGCAGCATGGTGTAGTGTGAGGAAAGTCGTATCTCAATAACTTGATTGAATTTTTCGAGAAGTGAGAAAAGAAGATTGATAAAGGCAGAGTGGTGGATATTGTCTATATAGACGTCAGCAAGATGTTTGACAAGGTTCCAAATGGTAGACTGTTGAGCTAACCATTGGACATACAATTGACTGGAAGGTGGGAAACAGACGGTGGTGGGTTGCTTCTCAGAGAGAAGGTCTGGGATCAGGGTGCCACAAGGATGAATGCTGAATCCACTGCTTTTCCTTTTGTAAATGATTTGGATGTGAATATAAAAGGCATGATTTGTAAATTTGCAGACAACAACACAATTGATGACAAAGTGGACAGTGAATGAAGTCATCTCAGGTTACAACAGAACCTTGATTAGATGGGCTGAAGAGTGGCAGAAGGAGTTCAATTTAGATAAATGTGAGGAGTTGCTTTTTCATAACGCAAATTTGGGAAGGATGTGTACACTTGATGGTAGGTTCTGAGGAGTATTGTCAGACAAAGAGGCCTTGGAATGTAGGTTTACAGTTCATTGAAGGTGGCATTGCAGGTGGGGAACAAGGTGAAGAGGGCATTTGGTACGCTTGCCTTTAATGGTCAGTGCATTGAATATAGGAGTTGGGTTTTCATGTTATGGCTATACAGGACATTGGTTCAGCAAATTGAGAATACTGACATCCGCAAGATGTTGAGAAATTTGAGAAAAGATTAACAAAGATGTTGCCAGGGTTGGAGGGTGTAAGCTATGTGGAGATTGAGTGAGCTGGGTCTATTTTCCCTGGAACATTTGCGGCTGAAGGTTTATGACAGAGGTGTATAAAATCATGAGGAGCATAGAGAGAGTGAATAGCCAAGGTCTTATCCCCAGGGTAGGGGAGTACAAACCCAGAGGGCATAGATTTAAAGTGAGAGAGGAAAGATTCAAAAGGGATCTGAATGGGTTTATGGATAGCAAAGGTTTGGAAGGGTATGAGCCAGCTGCTGGCAAATGGGAAAGATTAATTTAGGATATCTGGAGGGTAGCAAATGTTGCCCCCTTGTTCAAGAAGGGGAGTAGAGAAAACCTTGGTAATTATTGACCAGTGAACTTTACTTCGGTTTTAGGTAATGTTTTGGTCAATGTTATAATAGATAGGATTTATAATCATCTGGAGAGAAATACGTTGATTCGGGATAGTCAATGCGGTTTTGTGAAGGATAGGTTATGCCTCCCAAAACTCATTGGGTTCTTTGAGAAGGTGACCAAACAGATGATGACAGTAAAGCGGTTGATGTGTATATGTGTATCTCAGTAAGGCATTTGATGGGTTTCCCCATGGTGGACTATTGTACAAAATACAGAGGCATGGGATTAAGGATGATTTAGCTGTTTGGATCAGAAATTGTTTAGCTAAAAGAAGATTGTGGTGGTGGTTAATGGGAAATGTTTATCCTGGAGTTCAATTACAAGTGGTGTACTACAAGGGCGGGCTTTGGGGCCACTGCTGTTTGTCATTTTTATAAATGACATGGATGAAGGCACAGAAGGATGAGTTGGTACATTTGTGGAAGACATTAAGATTGGTTGAGTTGTGGATGGTGGTGAAGGATGTTGCAGGTTACCGTGGGGTAACCTGCAGAGCTGGGCTAAGAGGTGGCAAATGGTGTTTAATGCAGAAAAGTATAAGATGATTCACTTTGGAAGGAGCAACAGGAATAACGAGTACTGAGATAATGGTAAGATTCTTGGTAGTGTAAATGAGTAGAGAGATCTCAGTGTCTATGTCCATAGATCCCTGAAAGTTGTCACCCAGGTTGTTAAGAAGGCATTCGGCGTGCATGAGAAACAGCGTATGAATGTGTGTGTGTGAGAGCGAGACAGAGTGAGCGTGTGTGCATATGTGAGGCAGTGTGCATGAGGGAGAGAGGTCATGTTGCAGTTGTACAAACCTCTGGTGTGGCCGCACTTGGAGTACTCCATTATAGGAAGGATGTGGAAGCTTTGGAAGGGGTTCTGAGAAGGTGTACGAGGATTTTGCCTGGTTTGGAGGGCAGGTCTTCTGGGGAAAGGTTGAGGGACTTGAAACTGTTTTCAAGAGAGAGAATAATGTTGGGGGTAACTGAATTGTGGTATATTAGATAATCAGAGGGTTAGACAGGGTGGACAGCAAGAGTGTTTTTGCCTCGAATGACTAGCATGAGGGGGCATAGCTTCAAATTGAGGGTTGATAGACATAGGACAGATGTCAAAAGTAGTTTCTTTACTCAGAGTTGTATGGGCCACGGAATTCACTGCCTACAAAAGTAGTAGAGTCGCCAACTTTAAGGATATTTAAATGGTCTTTGCATAAACATATGGATGAAAATGGAATAATGTAGGATAGATGGGCTTAAGAGTCGTTCCACAGGTTGGTGCAACCTCTAGGTAAAAGGGCCTCTGCTTCGCTATGGTGTTCTATGTTCTATGGTCAGTGTGGACGAGTTGGACTGAAGGATCTGTTTCTGTGCTGTACGTCGCAATGACTCTAAATCACGAGTGTGATGGACACAAAATGCTAACTGTGTTTTTCCCTCTCCCTCTCAGTCCACAGATGCTGCAATACCTGCTGAGCTCATCCAACACTTTGTGTTTGTTTCAGATCTCGCAAACTTGTGATACTTTGTTTTCCATGATGTAAACACTGATGTTAGTGCAGACACTGTGGAGTTCTTCAATAAGTCATGAAAGGAACCCCACTGGATCGCAACATACGTTCTTGTATTTGTAGAATCATCACTTGCCCTGAAAATATACAATTAGGCACAATCAATAAGTTTCATGGAAAGTGGAGTGGAAGGTGACCAGATCAGCCATGAACTCATTGAATGGCGGAGCTGACTCAAAGGGCCGAATGGCCTACTGTGATGCTACGCCTTAAAATGAGGGGCCTTGCTTTAATTTGTTCAGTGGTGATGCATAATCAGATTCATTTGTTGAGGTCACATTTGCATTTTTGTTTGTGTGAGAAAAGATTGGGCGTGCATGAGAAACAGTGTATGAATGTGTGTGCGTGAGAGAGCGAGACAGAGTGAGCGTGTGTGCATGTGTGAGGCAGTGTGCATGAGGGAGAGAGGTCATGTGTCTGTAAGTGTGTGTGTGTGTGAGAGTGGGGGGGAGTCTGTGTGTGTATGAGAGAGAGCAGTCAGTGTGTTTGTGTGTGTCTGTGAGAGAGAGGGGTTTGTGTGTGTGAGAAGGAGGGAGACAGAGTGAGAGACAAGTGTGTGTGTGTATGTATGTGAGAGAGAGAGAGAGAGAGAGTGGAGTCTATGTGTTTGTGACAGAGGAGTCTATGCATTTGTATGAGACAGAGAGGAGTCTGTGCGTTTGAGAGAGGGGGGAGTCTCTGTGTGAAAGAAGAGTATGTGTGCGTGAGAGAGAGAGACAGAGAGAAGAGTCTCCCACACCCTCAGACTCACTCCTGCAACCTCACGCTCTATCTCCCGCAACCTCACTCTCACACACACACCTCACTCTCTCACTCTCTCTCCCGCACCTCTCTCTCTATTCCACACCCTCACTCTCTCCCGCCGCACCTCACCCTCTCTCTCTTCCGCACCTCACCCACTCACTCTCTCTCCCGCACCTAACCCTCTCACTCTCTCTCCCGCACCTAACCCTCTCACTCTCTCTCCCGCACCTCACCCTCTCACTCTCTCTCCCGCACCTCACCCTCTCACTCTCTCTCCCGCACCTCACCCTCTCACTCTCTCTCCCGCACCTCACCCTTCACTCTCTCTCCCGCAACTCACTCTCTCACTCTCTCCCCTGCACCGTCATTCCCACTTTCTCCCACACCGTCAGTCTCTTTCTCTCCCGTACCCTCACTCTTTGTCTCCCTCACAACCTCACTCTTTGTCTCTCTCACACCCTCACACTCTCTCACACACCCTCACTCTCTGTCACTCTCGCACTCTCACTTTCTCTCTCACGAGGGTGTTTGTGTGTGTGTGAGAGAGATTGTAATAGAGAGTGTGAGAGAGGGAGACTGTACGTGAAAGATTGAGAGAGATTGTGAGGAGAACAGGTAAGAGAGGGTGTGAGAGAGACTCTACATGAGAGAGATACACCGTGAGTGAGAGATTGTGAGATTTTGAGAATGTATGTAAAAGACAGTGTGTGTGAGAAAGATTGTACGTGAGAGTGATAGAGTGGATGAGATTGTGAGAGTGCATATGAGAGGGTGTGTGTGTGACACAGAGTAACAGTGTTGGAAAGTGTGTGTGTGTGTGAGAAAGAATGTGTGTGACTGCTTGTGAGTAAGTATGAGAGTGTGAGACTAAGCATTTAAGAGTATAAGTAAGTATGCAAGTGTGTGTGTGTGAGAGAGAGAGAGAGAGAGAGAGAGAGAGAGAGAGAGAGAGAGAAAGAGAAAGAGAGAAACAGAGAGTGCATGTGAGGGTGCGTTTGAGGATGAGTATGAATGTGTAAGAGTGAGTCTGTGAGCGTGTGTGTATGTGTGTGTATTTGTTAAACAGTCTGGGAAATGCCAGCACACTTGTACACTTCTGTCTGCACACAGTAGGATTGTGCCTCTTTTCACATTCTCGTTGTACACTGAGCTGAGGGCAGGAGCTGAATGACAGATATATTCCTTGCACCCAGCATGAAATGGTGATAAAAGCTGAAGACACGTACTGAGCAGTAGGAGAGCAGAGACGATCTTCATCGCAGTGCCCTGTCAGATTGGGGTGTGCATTCAGTCAGTGACTCAGTTTGGTGTTTCCTGCTTGTCTGATCCTGCTGATGGCCGGGAGTGGGGGCGAAGTTTGCACAGCCAGAGAATCTGAGAGAGATAGAAGTGGGGCACAGTCGTCAGTCACCAGGACCTTTCTTCACCCACCACCACTCCATTAATTCCATTCTCCATCCTGATTAAAAGTCTCAGCCTTCAGTACACTCAACAGCCCTTTGTGGTAAATAATTCCACAAATTGACTCCTTTTGGAGAGAAGAAATTCCTCCTCACTGACAGCACAGAAACAAAGACTCCAGCTCAGCTCCCTTCCCCTCGATCCAGTTCTTGGGGCGAAACGGGATCAGCCATTCCTCCCCATCTATTTCCAATCTGTCCCACTCCATTGTCCTGAAACAGTGACCCTCTCGCTTTAGATTGTTCCACATAATGGAGCATTCTCTCTCCATCTCCTTTGTCAATCACCCCTTCAGCATCTTACTTCCCTCAGTTAGATCTCCTGGACAAGAGGGCAGGTTGCATTCAAGCTGGAAGGGGACCGATATTCTGGTGGAAGGTTTTGCTGCACCCACTCGGGGGGGTGGGGGTGGTTAATCTGGTAGGTAGATGGGATGCAAAGCCTTGGGGAGGTGAAAGAGAAGGCTGAGGTCAGTACAGAAGGTAATGACAGCAATTAAAAAGCAAAGGCAGTGTTGGTAATCCCAACACTAGACAGGACAGACGAGGGCATGGCAGGAAGCAAGGGAAATCTGGGTTAAACTGCACTTATTTCAAGGTAGGAAGCCTGATAAGTAAGACAAATGAACTGAGGGCATGGATTGGCACATGGGACTCGAATTTTACAGCTATTACAGAAACATGGCTGAGAGGGACAAGACTTGTAGCTCAATGTTCCAGGGAACAGATGCTATAGGAAGGATAGAGAGGGAGGCAAGAGTGCAGGGGGCGTTCATTTTTGATTAGGGAGAACAGCACAGCAGTCCTGAGAAAGGACATTCCGGAGGGAGGATTCACTGAGTTTATATGGGTAGAAGTGAGAAATAAAATGGGCAAGATCACTTTAATGGCATCTACTACATGCCTCCCCAACAGACGGTGGGAGATGGAGAGCAAATATGTAAGGAGACCATAGACAGCTGCAAGAATAATAGAACTTTAATAATAAGGGAATGTCACTTTTCTAACATCGACTGGGGCTGCTAAAGTGTTGAGGGCTTGGCTGGAGAGAAATGTGAATGTGCTCAGGAAGAATTTCTCATGCAGTTTGTACATGGCCCTATTAGAGAAAAAGCAAAAGTTGACCTCTTCTTGGGAAATAAAGCAGGGCAAATCTCAGAAGTGAGAGTAAGGGAGAACTTTGTGAATGGTGACCATAATTTCATTACTTTTAATAGCTATGGAAGACAAAAGGTCCACAAGTTAAAGTTCTCAATTGGAGTAAGGCCAATTTGGTTGGTCTTCGACAGGAGTGCTCATGAGTTGATTCCAGGAGGCTGGTTACAGACAAAGGGACATCTGGTAAATAGGAGGCTCTCAGAGGTGAGTCAATGAGCTTTCATGGCCAGCATGTTCCCGTCAGAAGTAGGGAACCCTGGATGCATAAAGCTGTAAAGGCCTTGGTCTTGGAAAGGAAAGGAGGCACATGACATTTGGCAGCATGGTGGCTCAGTGGTTAGCACTGCTGCCTCACAGCACCAGGGACCCAGGTTCAATTCCAGCCTCAGGCAACCATCTGTGTGGAGTTTGCACATTCTCCCCGCATCTGTGTGGGTTTCCTCTGGGTACTCTGGTTTCCTTTTACAATCCAAAGATGTGCAGTTCAGGCGGATTGCCCATAGCGTTAGGTTTATTAGTTAGTGTCTGGGTGGTATACTCTCAGAGGGTTGGTGTGGACTTGTTGGGCCGAAGGGCCAGTTTACATACTGTAGGGACTCTAATCTAATCAAGTATAGGGAGATGGGATACAGTGAATTCCTTGAGGAGTAGAGAGGTTGTCAGTGTGTGCAAAAGAGAGAAATCAGGAGTGTGTAAAGGGGAACATGAAATTATCTTGGTAGAGAAGGTAAAGGAGAATCCAAAGTACATGAAGGACAAAAGAGTAACGAAGGAGAGAATAGGGCTTCTTCAAAATCAACAAGGTCATCTACATGCATATGGGTGAGGTTCTAAATTAAAATGTAGAATCAATGCCAGGGGAATTACTTATTGCTTTGCATCTGCCCCAATACCATTCTTTCTCCATACTGGGCCATGTCTTTGGCACGATCTAACAAGTCAAGCTTTCCAAATAGCAGCATGTTGCCAGAAATGCTTACCTCAATTTAAAGACAACTCTTGCAAGTGAATCACTTCAGGAGTGCGATTTTCCCTTATCACCACTGAAATAACTCCATGAAGACCAGAATCCTGTCACCAAGTCACCCTTTACTTACACGTGCATAGTACATAGCACTGACCCACCTCCCAAAATGAACAGAACTCCTAATAGTCCTATTTTATTAAACAATTCACAGTTTACAAAACAATTAACATTTACAGTTGCATACAGAGAAACAGCAATTTTACAAGGTAGAGGAATGGCAAAGCTAAGCCCCAAACACTAACGTTCAACCAGTTTTCAAGGAAATGAAGACAAACCTCAAATCCCAGTTTCAATCATTACAAACAGTAACAATGACATTTGTACATAAAAGACAATCCAATTACATAAGAAGCAGTACATACAATACAGACTCCAGGAAAACCCAGCAAGCCCCCCCACCCCCCGTCACTCCCACCTTGCGGCTACTCTAGGGCAGCCCGCCTCTACGCATCTTCCGTCTCTTGTTCCGGCCTGACACACCTTTCGAGCACCTCTAGGACAGCCCGCCCCGGTACCCACCCAGGGTGATGGTGGTCAGGATGGCCTATACACTTTCTAGCTTCACTAACCACCCTCAGCGCCTTCCGACCACCTCTAGGACAGCCCGCCGCAGTACCCACCTTGGGTAGCAGCGCCGAGGATGGCCTACCCGCTTTCTGGATCTTGGACTGCCCCTTCGTACCATTGGGCTCTCACCCACCCTGATGTGCCATGTGGCCTGTAGACTGCCCTGAGACACCTTTCGGCCACCTCTAGGACATCCTGTCCCCTTCCCCTGGTATGAGTGTGTGCCGGGCAGCCCACAAGCCTTCTGGATCTTGGCCTTCTACGTGTCTTCTAGCTCTCAGCTGCTCTGACACATCTTCTGATCACTTCTAGGGCAGCCCGCCCCGATCACCGTTTCACGGGACGACAGCGCTCAGAACGGCCTACCCACCTTCTGGCTCTCGGGTTGACAGTTTTCAGGACGACCTAGGAGTCTTCCAGCTCTCAGGTGAGGCCTGCCAGACCCAGGGACATACAAGACAGTGCAGGTGATAATCCCAACAAATCATATGACAGAGTTAATTATTAACAAACAGAGTCCTTTCAGGTACAGAATTCATTAGCATAGACAGTTCTCTTCAAAATGTACACCCCATTCCCTGGAATGGAGTCCACTCCAGTATACAAAGTGCATTGTCAGAAATGGAGTCCACTCCAAACTGCAGAGAGTTTGTTGCTAAAGACAGAGTCCACAACTGAGGAAAGAGTCCACTCTAAGGCAGCAAATGCATACCCCACAGCACACAGGTATTCAATCTCCATGGAGTCCTGGCCCACCCTTGAAGAACCAGGCCCATTCACAGGAACACAGTATATTGTAAAAGGTGCAGTTAACTCCCAGGGGTTTGGTCCACTACTAAAGGAAAAGTCTTCTTCCAAACTCAAAAATACAGCAAGTGCTCGCCTCCCAGCACATGCACAGGTGGTCAATCTTCAAAGGCCCAGTCCCAGGGCTAGGCCTCCCTACAGGAACAGCTCATCCGGAAGGTTGTAATTTCTCACGGACTCAGTCCAAACATAAAAAAACTGAAGACACATACTAAAAAAAAAGAAAAAAAGTCCAAGGGCTAAGACATACCACAAAAATCAACATTTGTCCTTTTCTCAAAAGTGAAACAGTAACACGCAGGCTGCAACCAACCAGTGAAACAACACTGTTTGTGGGCGGCACAGTGGCACAGTGGTTAGCACTGCTGCCTCACAGCGCCAGAGACCCAGGTTCAATTCCCGACTCAGGCGACTGACTGTGTGGAGTTTGCACATTCTCCCCGTGTCTGCGTGGGTTTCCTCCGGGTGCTCCGGTTTCCTCCCACAGTCCAAAGATGTGCAGGTCAGGTGAATTGGCTATGCTAAATTGCCCGTAGTGTTAGGTAAAATGGGGAACATGTAGGGGTATGGGTGAATTGTGCTTCGGTGGGTCGGTGTGGACTTGTTGGGCCGAAGGGCCTGTTTCGACACTAAGTAATCTAATCCCCTAATGAGAATTGAGTTACATCTGAAAGACATTGTGTGCATCAGGAGTTTGGACATCATTCCTCACCAAAGGAATCCCAGTTAACAAACTGGCTAAGTAATTCAGCCAATTCAGTAATCAGGTTTCCACCCCAGAAAAAAGCAGAAACCAACAGTAACATACTGACTGTGGCCCAGCCAGCACAGAGCCAGTTCCCTAAACTGAGAAGACTCTGAATCTCCTGTTTATAATATTTTATTAAACAAATTACAAAACAGTTTACATTTACAGCTATACACAATAGCAATTTTACAAGGGAGGAGCAGCAAAACTAGGCCCCAAACCCTACCATTCAACCAGTTTACAGGGAGATGAGGACAAACCTCAAATCCCAGTTCCACATATAAAAGACAGCAACAATGACATCTGTACATAAAAAGCTAATCCAGTTACATAAACAGTGCAGACCCAGCAAGCACCCATTCCTCCCACCTTCTGGCCACTCTAAGGCCCCTTCCAGCTCTCCGTCCACCCCATGCCCCTTCCAGTTCAGTCCACCTGACACACTTTTCGACCACCTCTGGGGCAGTCCGCCCCGGTACCTGCCCGGGGTGACAGCGCTGAAGACAGCTCTCGGTCTGCCCCTATCTGCCATTGGGCTCTCACTCACTCACCCCGATGCACCTTCCGGCCACCTCTAGGACAGCCCTTCCCCTTCCCTGGGATGACAGCGTGCAGGGTAGCCCACAAGCCTTCTGGATCTCAGCCCGCCCCCTAGGCACCTTCTGGCTCTCGGCTGCTCTGGCAACTTTCAAACACCTCTAGGATAGCTCGTCCGGATCACCCCTTCTTGGGACAACAGCGCTCAGAACCCTACCCACCATCTGGCTCTCAGGGCGACTGGCATAAGGGTGGCCTACCCACCCTCCAGCTTTCAGGACAGCCTACCAACCTTCAGGTTCACAGGATGGCCTACCCATCCTCCGGCTGTCGGGGTGACAACTTTCAGGATGACCCATGAGCCTCCCAGCTCACTGTAAGATCTGCCAGACCCAGGGACACAAGACAGTGCAGGTGATAACCCAAAAAAACACCACAATACAGTTAATTGCCAAAAAAAGAGTCCTTTCTGGTACACAGTCCAAACGTAGAGTCTACAGAATACAGAGTCCATTCACAGAAATGTAGTCCACTACAGTTTTTGAGGTGCATTGTCCAAAATGGAGTCCACTCCAAACTGCAGAGTCCACTCCTGAAGGCAGCAAATGCACACCCCGAAGAACACAGGTGTTCAGTCTCCATGGAGTCCTGGCCCAGCCTTGGAAAACCAGGCCCACTCACAGGAACATAGTACATTGGACAGGTGCAGTTAACTCACAGGGGTTTAGTCCACTCCCGAATGAAAGGTCTACTGCCAAACTCCAGGATACAGCAAGTGCTCACCTCCCAGCACACACAAAGGTGTTCAATCTTCAAAGGCCCAGTCCCAGGGCTAGGCCTCCCCACAGGAACAGCTCCTCTGGTAAAATGTATGTCTTCCACAAGGGCTCAGTCCAAACACCAAAAACAGTGAAGATACATACAAAAAGAACCAAAGGAAACCAGAGTCCAAGGGCTAAGCCCTACCACAAAATTAACATTGTCTTTTTCTCAGAAAGAGAAAGGAGAGAAAAGAGTAACACACAGGCTGTAACCAGCAAGTGAAACAACAACCCCCTAATGAGAACTGAGTTACACCTGAAACACATTATGTGCATCAGGAGTTTAACAATCAGTCCTCACTAAAAGGAATGCCAATTAACAAACTGGCTAAATAATTCAGCCAGTTCAGGAATCAGGTTTCGCCCTCCAAAAAAAAGGGTAGCAGAAACCAACAGTAACACATTGACAGTGGCACCAGCCAGCACAGAGTCAGTCCCCTAAACTGAGGAGACTCAGAATCTCCTGGTTTTTTATTAAACAAATTACAAAAACAGTTTGCAACAAACAGTTACATTTACAGCTGCATACAAGAGACAGCAATTTTACAAGGGAGAGGAACAGCAAAGCCAGGCCCCAAACACTACCATTCAAACAGTTTACAGGGACATGAGGACAAACCTCAAATCCCAGTTTCACATATAAAAATATAAAGAGACATCAACAATGACAGTTGTACGGTAGACAATACTGTTACATACAAAAGTGCAGACAATACAGACTCAGCAGGCCCCCACCCCTCCCACTCTAAGGCAGCCCACCCCTACCCACCTTCTGGCTCTCGGTCCACCCCATGCCCCTTCCAGTTCTCGGTCCACCCTGACACACCCAGGACAGCCCACCCAGGGTGACAGCGGTCAGGACCGCCTACCCACCTTCCTGCTTCACTAACCACCCTCAGCACCTTTCGACCACCTCTGGGGCAGCCCGCCCCGGTACCTGCCCGGGGTGACAGCGCCGACGACGGCTACCCGTCTTCTGGCTCTCGGTCTGCCCCTACATACCATTGGGCTCTCACCCACCCCGTTGCACCTCCGATCAGTGGGCTATCCTGGCACACCTTTCGGCCACCTCTAGGACAGCCCGTCCCCTTCCCTGGGACGACAGTGTGTAGGGTAGTCCACAAGCCTTCCGGATCTCAGCCCACCCCCACGCGCCTTCTGGCTCTCGGCTGCTCTGACACCTTTCGACCACCTCTAGGAAAGCCTGTCCCGATTACCCCTTATCGGGATGCCAGCACTCAGAATGGCCTACCCACCATCTGGCTCTCAGGGCGACTGGCATCAGGGTGGCCTACCCACCATCCGGCTTTCAGGACAGTCTATCAACCTTCAAGTTCACAGGATGGCCTACCCACCCTCCGGCTCTCGGGGTGACAGCTTTCAGGACGACCCATGAGCCTCCCAGCTCACAGTAAGGCCTGCCAGACCCAGGGACACGCAAGACATTGCGGATGATCGATCCAGGAAACACCACAATACAGTTAGTTACCAAAAAAAAGAGTCCTTTCTGGTAGACAGTCCAAATCCATACACAGTCTTCAAGATATGGAATCCATTTCCAGGAGGAGTCCACTCCAGAGTACAATGTGCAATGTCAGAATTAGAGTCCACTTCAAACTGCAGAGTCCGTTGCTAAAAACAGTGCACAACCAATGGCAGAGTCAACTCCTGAAGGCAGAAAATGCACACCCCACAGCACACAGTTGTTCAGTCTCCATAGAGTCCTGGCCCAGCCTTGGAAAACCAGGCCCACTCACAGGAACATAGTACAGGTGCAGTTAACTCACAGGGGTTGGTCCACTCCTGAAAGAAAAGTCTACTCCCAAACTCCAGGTTACAGCAAGTGCTCACCTCCCAGCACATACACAGGTGCTCAATCTTCAGAGGCCCAGTCCCAGGGCGAGGCCTCCCCACAGGAACAGCTCCTCTGGTAAAATGTATGTCTTCCACAGGACTCAGTCGAAACACCAATAAAAAGTGAAGACACATACAAAAAACAAAGAAAACTACAGTCCAAGGGCTAAGCCCTACCACAAAATTAACATTGTCTTTTTCTCAGAAAGAGAAAAGAGTAACACACAGGCTGTAACCAGCCAGTGAAACAACAATCCCCTAATGAGAACTGAGTTACACGTGAAACACATTATGCGCATCAGGAGTTTAACGATCAGTCCTCATGAAAAGGAATGCCAGTTAACAAACTTGCTAAATAATTCTGCCAGTTCAGTAATCCGGTTTCACTTTCCAAAAAAAAGGAAGCAGAAACTGACAGAAGCACAGAGTCAGTCCCCTAACTGAGGAGACTCAGCATCTCCTGTTTATTATTTTTATTAAACAAATTGCAAAAACAGTTTACAACAAACAGTTACATTTACAGCTGCATACAAGAGACAGCAATTTTACAAGGGAGAGGAGCAGCAAAGCCAGGCCCCAAACCCTACCATACATTTTTCAGGGACATGAGGACAAACCTCAAATCCCAGTTTCACAAAGATGTAAAGAGACAACAGCAGTGACAGTTGTACATTAGACAACTTGCTAAATAATTCTGCCAGTTCAGTAATCCGGTTTCACTTTCCAAAAAAAAGGAAGCAGAAACTGACAGAAGCACAGAGTCAGTCCCCTAACTGAGGAGACTCAGCATCTCCTGTTTTTTTTAACCCCCACACTACCACCTAAGTGCGGTAGTGCTTATTTTATCCTCAGCACCCATGGTGTGTGTGTGTGCAGGTGTGAGACACAGTAAAAGACACAAAGTGCACCAATCTTTATTCAAATTCCACCACCAGGAAGATAGGAAAACACTCGGGTGGCCAGTGACAAACACTGCCCTTCACATCAAAGGTCAGTGCTGTGTGATCAAAACAGTGAAGGGGAGGGTAGGGACTAAATCAAAATAGAGTTGGAGGGAGAAATGATGCACTCCACTCCCTGCGGCGCCCACCTCTCCCTGAACAACTCCAGGGTGTTGGTGGACACCGCGTGCTCCTTCTCCAAGGACACCCGGGCTCTAATGTAACCGCGGAAGAGGGGCAGGCAGTCGGCCCTAACGACCCCCTCCACGGCCCGCTGCCTGGACCTGTTAATATCTCCTGGTTTTTTTTCCTGTTTATATTTATATTTTATTAAACAAGTTACAAACAAACAGTTTACAAAAAACATTTACAGCTGTACATAAGAGACAGCAATGTTACAAGGGAGAGGAGCAGCAAAGCTAGGCCCCAAACCCCAACCATTTTACAGGGAGATGAGAGCAAACCTCAAATCCCAGTTCCACTTATGGCAAGACAGTGACAATGACATTTGTACATTAGACAATACTGTTACATACAAAGTGCAGACAATACAGACCCAGCAAGCCCCCATCCCTCCCACCTATCTCCTGTTTATTTATTTATTTATTTTTTCCGTGTGCCACTCCTGTTCTTTTTTTTTTCTTTCTTAACCCCACACTACCACCTAAGTGCGGTAGTGCTTATTTTATCCCCAGCACCCATGGTGTGTGTGTGCAGGTGTGAGACACAGTGGAAGACACAAAGTGCACGAATCTTTATTCAATTTCCACCACCAGGAAGATAGGAAAACACCCAGGTGGCCAGTGACAAGCACTGCCCTTCACATCAGAGGGCAGTGACACTTCCCTCTTTTTAATATTTTTTTTCCTTTAACCCCCACACTACCACCTAACTGCGGTAGTGCTTATTATTTTTTTTCCCCAACACCCATGGTGTGTGTGTGCAGGTGTGAGACACAGTGGAAGACACAAGGTGCACGAATCTTTATTCAATTTCCACCACCAGGAAGATAGGAAAACACCCGGGTGGCCAGTGACAAGCACTGCCCTTCACATCAGAGGGCAGTGACACTTCCCTCTTTTTAATTTTTTTTTTCCTTTAACCCCCACACTACCACCTAAGTGCGGTAGTGCTTATTTTTTTCCCCAGCACCCATGGTGTGTGTGCGCAGGTGTGAGACACAGTGAGAGACACAAGGTGCACGAATCTTTATTCAATTTCCACCACCAGGAAGATAGGAAAACACCCGGGTGGCCAGTGACAAACACTGCCCTTCACATCAAAGGGCAGTGCTGTGTGATCAAAACAGTGAAGGGAAGGGTAGGGACTAAATCAAAATAGAGTTGGAGGGAGAAATGATGCACTCCACTCCCTGCGGCGCCCACCTCTCCCTGAACAACTCCAGGGTGTTGGTGGACACCGCGTGCTCCTTCTCCAAGGACACCCGGGCTCTAACGTAACTGCGGAAGAGGGGCAGGCAGTCGGCCCTAACGACCCCCTCCACGGCCCGCTGCCTGGACCTGTTAATATCTCCTGTTTTTTTTTCCTGTTTATATTTATATTTTATTAAACAAATTACAAACAAACAGTTTACAAAAAACATTTACAGCTGTACATAAGAGACAGCAATGTTACAAGGGAGAGGAGCAGCAAAGCTAGGCCCCAAACCCTACCATTCAACCATTTTACAGGGAGAGGAGGACAAACCTCAAATCCCAGTTCCACATATGACAAGACAGTGACAATGACATTTGTACATTAGACAATACCATTACATACAAAAGTACAGACAATACAGACCCAGCAAGCCCCCATCCCTCCCACCTATCTCCTGTTTATTTTTTTTAATTTTTTTTTCTTCTCCTGGTTATATTTATATTTTATTAAACAAATTACAAACACAGTTTACAAAAACAATTTACAGCTGTACATAAGAGACAGCAATGTTACAAGGGAGAGGAGCAGCAAAGCTAGGCCCCAAACCCTACCATTCAACCATTTTACAGGGAGATGAGGACAAACTTCAAATCCCAGTTCCACATATGACAAGACAGTGACAATGACATTTGTACATTAGACAATACCATTACATACAAAAGTACAGACAATACAGACCCAGCAAGCCCCCATCCCTCCCACCTATCTCCTGTTTATTTTTTTTAATTTTTTTTTCTTCTCCTGGTTATATTTATATTTTATTAAACAAATTACAAACACAGTTTACAAAAACAATTTACAGCTGTACATAAGAGACAGCAATGTTACAAGGGAGAGGAGCAGCAAAGCTAGGCCCCAAACCCTACCATTCAACCATTTTACAGGGAGATGAGGACAAACCTCAAATCCCAGTTCCACATATGACAAGACAGTGACAATGACATTTGTACATTAGACAATACTGTTACATACAAAAGTACAGACAATACAGACCCAGCAAGCCCCCATCCCTCCCACCTATCTCCTGTTTATATCTGTCAGCCAGGACTCCCTGATTGGACCAAACCACCAGCCCAATCAGGGAACACAGATTCTATGAGGTACACCTGGCTGACCTCATTCTAATCATTATTTTCGGAGAGGTCATTGCAGTCTTTCAAAAGTGTTTACTACACCTCACTTACTACAAGGGCTTGGTCTCCTCCTCTTTGTCATGTTTTGCCCACACACTCTATTCCAGGAGAGCCCACACTGCGTTGATCTTAACCTCTCGAAATGAATGTTAACATTACATTTGCCTTCCTAACCGCCAACTGAACCTGCCTGTTAACCTGAAGAGAATCCTGAACTCGGACTCCCAAGTCCCTTTGTGCTTCAGATTTCCGAAACCTTTCCCCATTTAGGAAACAGTCTCCGCCTCTATTCTTCTAATCCCATTGCATACCCTCCCACACTGTCATCCATCTACCAACCGAACCTTAACAGGATCCTGAACTCGGACTCACCCTCGAGGACCTTGTTTGTGCTTCAGGCCTGGCAGCATCTGTCCAGAGACAGACAGAGAGAAAGCGGAGTCAACGTTTCGAGTCCGGGGCAGCCGTCCTTCAGGAGAGTGGCCTTTGGTCTTGATGTGCCGCCGCACAATTTCTTGTTCACTCCCACCTCTCTGTCTGTGTGTGTATTTGTCATTATTATTGAGTTTGGCGAGTCCCGGAGCCGGCCCTGTTGTTTCTCTCTCCTGAAAGGGTTGTCCCTTTAAAGAGTCTTTCCCCTGAAGCAGCTGCTAACGGTCACTTGGGGCACGAGGCGGCCGTTAACCGCCATCTTGCGCGGGGCCTGAAGCTAAAATGGCGCCGGGGCCACGCGGGAAGGAAAAGCGCCGAAGGAGAGCGGACTGTGTCAACATGTCCCGTTCCCGAGGGTCAGGATGGTGGTTATTGGGGGGTGGAGGGGGACAGGAGAGATCGCCCCTCCCAGTGAGGCACTTTGTACAAACCGCGAGGTCTCTCCCCGTCTCTATACATCTATCTCTCTCTGTAACTGACTGTCCATGACTTGCTTTAACTCTCTATTTTGATTAATGTCGATGACTCTGTGATCTTGTGTTTCTCTCTGACTCTCTATCACTATGTTTCTTTATAACTCTATGTCCCTCTGTATGTCTATGTCTCTCTTTGTTTTCCCTGCCTCTCTATGACCCTCTCTGTTACTCTGTAACTCTCTGACTGAATGGTGAGAGTAATGTTTGTTGCTGAACACAGCAACAACTCCTGCCTCAGAAAAGTGCCTAAGTTTGGTTTAATCACAGGCATCCCTGTGTCAGTCCTAGAGCTGAATGCCCACCTGGAAATGAGGTAGGGGAGGGAGACAGTACCTCATTAAACCGCTCCGTTCAACCCAATTCAATATATTTTCTACAAGGTTGTGAGATTTACTGGGAATACTCCAACCACTGCAGAACCGTACACACAATCATCAACATCAGCAAAAGTCAAGAGGGCAATTAGCACTGTGCTGTTTCTAACCAGCAGGCAGGGTCTCACCTGAACAGCAAATTGTATAAGAGAATAGAGAGTTGGTTGCTTTTGACTGGTATGGATTCAGTCGGCTGAAGATCTGTGCTGTCGACCTCTGATACCAGAATTACTTGTTAAGCAATTCATCGGAGAAAGGTAGAAGCTTAGACAATATGAGCTGGGGGAGACCGATGGTAACACCAAAGATGTTCATAGTAGTGTAGAGTTGGGGACAGTGATGGTAACCCACAGGATGTTGACAGTGAGGTGGTGGTGGGGACAGTAACAGTAACCCTCAGGATGTTGATATTGAGGATGGGGACAGTGGTGGTAACCCTCAGGAAGTTGATATTGGGAAGAGGGTGGGGTCAGTGACGGATGTTGATAGTGCAGTGGGGTGTGGACAGTGATAGTAACACCATGGAACATCGACAGGCAGTGGTTGGATGATTTGCCTATCCATACTTAAGACAAATCTTTTGAAATGTAGATTTTACACCAAAGGGAGACTTTGCAATGATGTGAAATCTCGCTTGTTTTATTTCTCCTTTCCATCAATTATTAACCTGTCATCGAAGATAACATCTGTGAAAAAGAGATAATTTCAGCGTCCGATCTTTCATTTCCTCTTTTTCTTGTTTTCTTCCAGTTCCTGTTGCTGGGGTTTTCCTCACCGCCAGAGCCACTAAAATGGAGATCCTGATTGGGAGTCATCTCATTCCAGAGTGTGTACTGAGCCGAGGTACTGGACCCTACTTTCAATGGTACTTTCAACAGAAAGCCTTAAACAATGGCAGTGGGAATTACACCTCGAGTTCAGACAGGACAGAGCTGGCCATTGAATGTTGATATTGAGGATGTGTGTCTGTCTGGGTTGAGGGTTGAGTATGAGAAAGTGTATGTGTGTGTGTGTAGTGAGTGTAGAGTGTCTTAAGTCTGTAAGGGGTGCATGTGGGACTGTGTGTCTGTAAGGGTGTGTTTGGGTGTCTGTGTGCACGTGGGTGTAGGAGTATATGTGTGTATATAGTGCAATATTGGTCACCTGTAACGTGATATGAACCGAAGGTCCCAGTTGAGGCCCTCCCTCTGGGTACCGAACTTAGCTATCAGCCGCTGCTCAGCCACTTTTCTCTGCTCGGAGAAAGTGAGGGCTGGAGATCAGAGCTGAAAATGTGTTGCTGGAAAAGCGCAGCAGGTCAGGCAGCATCCAAGGAGAATCGACGTTTGGGGCATGAGCCCTTCTTCAGGAATAAGGAGAGAGTGTGCCGAGCAGGCTAAGATAAAAGGTAGGGAGTAGGGGAAGGGGCGTTGGAAAGGCTATAGGTGGAAGGAGGTTAAGGTGAGGGTGATAGGCCGGGGTGGGCGTGGAGAGGTCAGGAAGAAGATTGCATGTTAGGAAGGTGGTACTGAGTTCGAGGGTTGGGACTGAGACAACGTGGGGGGGAGGGGAAATGAGGAGACTGGAGAAATCTAAGTTCATCCCTTTTGGTTGGAGAGTTCCTCGGCGGAAGATGAGGCACTCTTCCTCCAGCCGTCGTGTTGCTATGGTCTGGCGATGGAGGAGTCCAAGGACCTGCGTGTCCTTGGTGGAGTGGGAGGGGGAACCCTCCCCCACTCACCCATTGTACTCTATGCTACTTTCTCCCCACCCCCATCCTCCTCTAGCTTATCTTTCCACGCTTCAGGCTCACTGCCTTTATTCCTGATGAAGGGCTTTTGCCCGAAACGTCGATTTCAAAGCTCCTTGGCTGCTGCCTGAACTGCTGTGCTCTTCCAGCACCACTAATCCAGAATCTGGTTTCCAGCATCTGCAGTCATTGTTTTTACCTCGTTTTTACCTTGTTTTTACCTACTGTGAATCCTCTTGCAAGGATGCCTGCCTTGAAGAAGTTTTCCTCCTCTCTCTACAAGAATCTCAGGGAGTCCCTCTCCCACTGCAACTCCCAGGTCATTTCCTAAACTTCCAGCTCAGCACTGTCCCCATGACTTGTCCTACCTGCCTATCTCCTTTTCCACCTATCCACTCCACCCTCTCCTCCCTGACCTATCACCTTCATCTCCTCCCCCACTCACCCATTGTACTCTATGTTACTATCTCCCTAACCCCACCCTCCTCTAGCTTATCTCCACGCTTCAGGCTCCCTGCCTTTATTCCTGATGAAGGGCTTTTTCCCGAAACATCGATTTCGAAGCTCCTTGGCTGCTGCCTGCTGTGCTCTTGAGCACCACTAATCCAGAATTTGGTTTCCAACATCTGCAGTCATTGTTTTTACCTCGGGGAGTTGAAGTGTTGAGCCACGGGGCGGTTGGGTTGGTTGCTCCGGGTGTCCCAGAGGTGTTCTCTGAAACGTTCAGCAAGTAGGCGGCCTGTCTCTCCAATGTAGAGGAGGCCACATCGGGTGCAGTAAATGATGTGTGTGGAGGTGCAGGTGAATTTGTGGTGGATATGGAAGGATCCTTTGGGGCCTTGGAGGGAAGTAAGGGGGGAGGTGTGGGCACAAGTTTTGCATTTCTTGCGGTTGCAGGGGAAGGTGCCGGGAGTGGAAGTTGGGTTGGTGGGGGGTGTGGACCTGACAAGGGAGTCACGGAGGGAGTGTCTTTTCGGAACGCTGATAGGGGAGGGGAGGGAAATATATCCCTTGTGGTGCCGGAAATGACGACGGATGATACGATGTATGCTCCTACCACCCCATCAACCTTCTTATACATCGTATCATCCGTCGTCATTTCCTCTCCCCCACCTTGTCTCAGTCCCAACCCTCGAAATCAGCACTACCTTCCGAACCTGCAATCTTCTTCCTGACCTCTCCACCCCCACCCCCACTCCGGCCTATCACCCTCGCCTTAACCTCTTTCCACCTATTGCATTTCCAACTCCCCTCCTCCTTTCCTTTTATCTTAGCCTGCTTGGCACACTCTCCTCATTCCTGAAGAAGGGCTCATGCCCGAAACGTCGACTCTCCTGCTCCTTGGATGCTGCCTGACCTGCTGCGCTTTTCCAGCAACGGATTTTCAGCTCTGATCTCCAGCATCTGCAGTCCTCACTTTCTCCTAGATGAGTCACATGAGTACCTGCCATGTACAAGGTGGGAGGTGTCCCCACTCGTAATGGTGGTATCGATGTCCACACTGACACGTCTTGCAGCGCCTACCGTGACAGGAGTGTATGGAGTTGCCCTGAGAGCCGGGCAGCTTGTTTGAGGATTGGCTCTGCGGGAGATCCGTCGTTACCAGAAATCCACCGAGCTGCTGATCCGCAAACTGCCCTTCCAGCGCCTGGTGCGAGAGATCGCTCAGGACTTCAAGACCGACCTGCGCTTCCAGAGCTCGGCGGTGATGGCCCTGCAGGAGGCCAGCGAGGCTTACCTGGTGGGACTGTTTGAGGACACCAACCTGTGCGCCATCCACGCCAAGCGGGTCACCATCATGCCCAAAGACATCCAGCTGGCCCGCCGGATCCGCGGGGAACGCGCCTAAACGGAGCATAGCTGGCCCTGCACATTCGCCCCGAGGCAGAACGGAAAACACAACGGCTCTTTTCAGAGCCACTCCACCGTTCCGAGAGAGCGGGGAACGATGGGTTGCATTAATATTGCAATCGTAAAACAAATTAGTCAATAGGGAATGAGGTATAAGCGATATTGACATGGGCAGTGAAGTCATAACTAATGAGATCTCCCGTGTTCGCAGAATTAATTACAGCAGATTGTGGAATATAATTTTAACATGACATTGTGGTAGTGAATTATAAATTCCCGCGAATCTCCCTCTGTGTCTCGGTATTCATAAGCCTCGTCGTTGGGGGATGGGAAAGATTTGTCGTCAAGAGATCGACTACTTGCGGACATTGGTATCATATTTTAGGAAGTGCATAGGAGCTGACTAAAGCATTAATAGGGAGTCAGTTAAACACGAAAGGCACAGACAACGGCAGTCAAGTTCCAAGTACTGAGCTCTCCGGTGATCGCAGATTTTGTCATAATAAATTCCAGAATTTAACTAATGGGGGATGGGATAGAATTGGCGCCAAAAGATCAACGGCTCATTTTCAAATTTGAAAAGCCCACTAACATGTAGAAAAGACCCCGAAATCACAAAGGTTTTGTGATTTACACATGAAAGAAGTGAAACTATCACTGTATTCTAACAGATGAAAGGCTTAACAGAATTAATTTTTCAATGTATAATTTCAGTTACATAACACTAATTTTTTGCTATAAATTCTGTGTTAGGATTGAGCCCTCCACTATCACCCGATGAAGGAGCGACGCACCGAAAGCTAGTGTGCTTCCAACTAAACCTGTTGGACTATAACCTGGTGTTGTGTGATTTCATTTTGGCACAGACAGTTTCACACAGGGCAGCTTACACCTTAAAGGCAGTATCTGGGCCAACGTGACACCAGTTGTTCAAGTTCACTTGAGAATTTAATATTAGATGTTCTGCGATTTATATTTGTAAAAACTGAAACTAACATGGTCATGCTAAAATATTAGAGATTAACAAACAATCCAGGTTTCTTTTAATATATGGTTTCAGTTACAGCACACTGTAAACGTTTGCGAAAAATTCTGTGTCTTACGATCTTATATTCTACAAGCACGTGATGAAATCTCCGAAAGCTAGTGCATACAAATAAACTTGTTGGGCTACAAGTTGGTGTTGCGTGATTTTTAACTTTATACACCCCAGTCCAAACCACAAGTATTGAATAACAAGGCGATAGTAATGAACTGATCTCAGGTTCAAAGTTCAAGCTTCTCCATATTAAAAGTAAAAATAAACCCAACAGCAATGACGGTGTAGCCCCTTTGACAGATGCTGTGTGTGGCTCTTAAAAGAGCCTTTGGGTTGTCAGATTCAAGGATGGTCTCTTCATTTTTTAGCAGATCCAGCAGCGGAAGTTTTCTTGGGCAGCAGCACGGCCTGGATATTAGGCAGCACCCCGCCCTGAGCGATGGTCACCCCTCCCAGCAGCTTGTTGAGCTCCTCGTCGTTGCGCACGGCCAGCTGCAGGTGCCTGGGGATGATGCGGGTCTTCTTGTTGTCCCGGGCCGCGTTGCCAGCCAGCTCCAGGATTTCAGCCGTCAGATACTCCAGCACCGCAGCCAGATAGACCGGCGCTCCGGCACCCACACGCTCAGCATAGTTACCCTTTCTCAGGAGCCTGTGAACACGGCCCACCGGGAACTGCAGGCCAGCCCGGGACGACCGAGACTTCGCCTTGGCGCGACCTTTCCCACCGCCCTTTCCTCTTCCGGACATGGTCACAATCTCACAAGCACTTTCACAGAGAATGCTGCACTCCGCCCACATTGCGGCCTCTTATACCTTCGGGAGGAATGGTGGGGCGGCCATTTCTGATTGGTCCCATTGTCCAGCCCCGCCTAATGTTGTTTCAATTCCCAATCAGATATCTGCCTCATTCCCCAATCCGGAGGGGGCACGGGGAGGAGGGCGGAAAGTACCGGCACCAAATCATCAACGGCCTTCTTTCCAATTTGAAAAGCCCGCCAATTTACAAACAAAGGAATGCGCTTTATATTGAAAAATGAAGTACAAAAAAGGAGCAAGACTTTTTTTTATAAAATACTCGTGCCTTTTACTTTTAGTTTAAAAATGTATACTTCACTCGATCTGTCTCTTCCTCATTTGCCGACCTGTATCCGTCCATTTCTGATCCCGAGTGGGTAATTTTCTAAACCTTAAGAAGCTGAAACGAAACAGGCCAGATATTGCAGTCTGCATTTGACTTCTCACTTCACATTTCAGTAGCAACCCGGCATCCTGATAAATCAACACACAACATTCTTCCGGCAAATTGCACACAGGCATGCTCCCCATGTTGGCATTGGTTTTGATACGACATGGGTAAACCCTTTGCGAATTTAAAACCAGCAACACTGAAAAGATTTATCCCATGCAGTAATCTGTGAAAATTTGACAGGCCTAGAACCAGTTTAATAAATAAAGCTATTCATCTTTACTTTAAGTATAACAGAGAGTGACTAACTAACAAGTATTTACAACTCCTTGCTCTAACCTATCTCCTATAATACTAGTCCGATAGAACTTCTGATTAAGATTTACAAAACAAAACTGCTTATCTCAAAAGTGCTTTTGGTTCTTTTCTGTATACGGTTGTCTTTTGTTCTTCTTGGGGATTGTGCTTCACAGGTCACTGATCGATAAAGGTACCTTTAACAGAGCTAACTTTCATGGAGTCTTTTTACATGCTGGTGGCTTGGCAATTCGCCTCCTAACTGTTCAATTTTCCCCAGTCTTATACCTCCAGAGTTTCAGATATGTCTTTGGCTTTTAAGATTGTCAATATACTCAATTCAAACTGGATTGGAATTTGATATCTTTGGGCTATAATTTCAACTGATTGGTTGAATTCAAATGTTTTTGTCTCCAGGCAAACAGCTACTTGGGTTCAACATTAAATTTTAGTTTCCAAGTTTTTCACTAGTCTATTCACCTTGGCTATTCACCCTATCATGCCCATGATTTTCACATCCTGTGTAAAGGTCACATCTGATTCTCCGACAGTCCAGGGAACAAAGCAACAGCCTGTTCAGCCTTTCCCTATAACTCAAAACCCCCAGTCCTGGCAATGAAGAATACTGATGAGATTGGAGCAGTTGACGTGATTTATATGTACTTCAGTCAGGAGCATAAGCCCTGACCGGGGATGACAGACTCAGCAGGAGGCAGTATTCAGGCAAGTGGTAGGAGGTTAGTGCAGGACAAAAGACTGTCCTCCGAGACTGGCCTCAGAACAGAGGTCTATGACACACTCTGATTTTACAATAAAAAGCAATATTTTTAATAAACTTTCTGATAACAATCACATACAACTTTATTAAGATGTTCCTCTCTCTTACTTTGCATATCCTATTCAATGAGATACCTAATCAATGATGGGCATTTCTATGGACTGCCCCAGGATCCCCTGACCTCTCAGAGTTTAGCGGACATTGTAATCTCTTGGCCTTGTGATCTTTCTATGCATCCTATTCATTCATATTCCAAAGTTATGTGCGATACACCTTCAGGTTTCTCTCAGGCTAGCTTGTCTCAGGACAGTTTGAATGCTATTATACATTGTATTCCATTTTATCAAGTTCAATTGTTTCTCTGGTATAATTAGGACAGTGGGGAATATATGAAGAAAAAACAAAGGACAGTTTGTTTTGACTTACTTGCCATAGACTTGTAATTTTAATTTTTGTTATAAAAAAGTTAGTTACAAAGTGTGAAGTAATTTATTTGCCCCAACTGTTAGTACTTTGTGATTAATGGGCTGTGAGCAATCTATTGTGATTTGGCCATAAGAGAAGTCATTACCTAAAGTAACTAACCTTGACTTCCAGGTTTAAATGCTTCTTTTCCACTTTATGCTTTGGTATTATACACCTATTTGCCATGCTGAAAACTACTGTGATGATGCTAAGACTCTTTGCAAGTATTTTTCTTAATATTCAAACTCACATCAAGAAACTGAGTACTATAAGATAACTTTAGCTGTTGCACCCTCAGCTGTTTTAGGGCATTAATGGGCTGTAACTAGCACCTGGTGGCTGTTCAGTAACTGGGACAATTACCCTTTCGTTTAATGTGGCTGGAGTTGCTCATTTACCGGACCTTCGGTCTGCTTGTCAGAACTGTTTCAAATTGGAACAGGCTGGGTCCTTGGAGTGGCTTGTTCAATGGTATCATTTTACCTTACTATGTGTGAGTGGGCTGTATGGCTCAGATTCTGCCTGCCATTCTGTTTCATATCCTGCTGTTTAATTCTACTTTACACTTACATACCAGTTTGTGTCAACAGACATGGGCCACTCTATTCTGGCCTGGTACAGGCCATCCTGAAAACCTTTGACAAAATCCCATATAAAAGACTGGTCCAAGATTGGCTCTTGGAGTCTTAAGCAAACTGGATCTGAAGTTAGCTTGCAGACAGGATGCAAACTATAATGGTGGAGGCAAAAGGAAGCCTGTGACTAGTGGTGTATCACAGGGATCAGTGCTGGGACCCTTGCTGCTTGTTATATACATATTAACAATTGGATGTGAATGTAGAAAGTATAATTAGCAAGCCTGCAGATGACTTTTTCATGTGGAAGTATTAAATGTTTCAGTGCAGTCTTGGTTTGCAAAGGACCTGTTTCTGTTCTTTGCTCTATGGCATGAAAGTTGGTGATGTTGTTGACAGTGAGGGGGGTGGTCTCAGGCTACAGTATGAGGACATTGGGCAGAGCAATGGCAGATGGAATTTAATCCTAATAAATGTGAGGTAATGTATTCTGGGAGGTCCAGTAACGGAAAGAATTACACAATGAAGGATTGGTCCTGAGGGAGTACTGAGGAACAAAGGGACCTTGGTGTACAAGTCTATACATCCCAGAAGGTGTCAACATAGGCAGACAGGCTACTGAAGGCGGCATACACAATGCTTTCCGGAGCTGTCGAATATAAGAGCGAGGAAGTCTTATTCCAACTTTATAAAACAGATCAAATACTGTGTGCAGTTCTTATTGCCACACAATTAGAAGGATGGGATTGACTGGAGAGGATGCAGTGGGTTGGAAAGTCTCCGTCAAAAAGGGAGACCGTATGAGCTAGGTTTGGTTTCCTTGGAGCAGAGGATGTTGAGGGAGGTTCTGACTGAGATATACTAAATTGTGAAAGATGCAGACGGAGTAGATTGTGAGAATCTTTCTCCCCTTGGCAGATGTGCCTAAGACCAGAGGGCAAAAGTTGAAGTTGTGTGGAAAGCACTTCAGAGGATATCTGAAAAAAATATTTTGACCTAGATGGTGGGTAAAGTTTGTAATATGCTGCCTGAGAGTGCGATGGAATACTCTCACAGCATTTAAGCAGCATCAGGATATGCCCTTAAGAAATCAGTCAGTTATTGACCAAGTGCAGATAAATAGGATGAATGCAGTTTGGTGTTTGTTGGACATCATGGACATGGTGGGCTGAAGGGTCTGTTTCTATGCTGTATGACTCCATATTGCTATAACATCCTTGTAAATCTTTTCTGCAGCATCTCAAGTTTAACAACATCCTTCCTGGAGAAGGGTGATGAGCATTGTATGTAATCTCATAAAAGTGGCATCACTAATATCCTGTACAGCAACCAGATGACATCCCAACTCCTACACTCAATGTTCTGACCAATGAAGGGAAGCATGCCAAATGCTTTCTTCACCGTCCTATCTCCCTGTGGCTCTACTTTCAAGAAAATCTGCAGCTGCAACCCTCAGTCTCTTTGTTCAGCAACAATTGCCAAGGCCCCACCATTAAGTGTACAAGTCCTGCCCTGGTTTGTCTTAATCAAAATCTAACACCTCATGTATCTAAATGAAACTGAATTTGTCACTTCTTGGCCCATTGACCTATCTGATCAAGGTCAGAATTAGTATTTTTTTTTCAGTGGACAGTGATATAATTACTTGAAGACTGTTGAAGTAAAGGTAGGCGTTAATCACCCTGCAGTGTATTGTGTGGCTCTACAGAGAGGAGGAGAAAGTAATGATTTTCTCTCATGAAATTGGAAGAACCAAACTAAATTTTTTGAAGAATGAAATTTTTGAATTCTTCTCACAAGAAGAGAAATGAGCAGCTTTAATAATCTACATTATCTTGTGGGGAGTTACCAAGACATAGTCATCTCAGGTACAAGAAAAATGGCCAATGGGTTACTGTCAGGGGACTGAAAGGGAACCAGTAAATAGTGCAGGGAGCTCCTGTGGCCATTCCCCTTAATAACAAATATACTGTTTTGGATACTGTTGATGGGCGGGGGCGGGGAAAGAGAACATACCAGCAGTAAGCCACAGGGTACAGGTCTCTGGCACAGGGTCTGTCCCCGTTGTCCTGGCAGGGGGGGGAAGAGTGCATTCGTCACTGGGCTCTCCATAGTTAAAGGGACATAAAGGAAGTTCTGTGGGAATGAGGGAGACTCATCGTTGGCGTGTTGCCTCCCAGGTGCAAGGGTTCAAGATAGAGAGAGAGATAGTTAGAGAGAGAGAGAGCGAAAGAGAGAGAGCGAGAGAGCGAGAGCGAGAGAGCGAGAGAGCGAGAGCGAAAGAGAGAGAGCGAGAGAGCGAGAGAGAGAGAGCGAGAGAGAGCGAGAGCGAGAGAGCGAGAGCGAGAGAGCGAGAGCGAGAGAGATAGAGAGAGAGATAGAGGAGTTGAACACGTGATGAAAGGGATAGTGTGGGAGGGAGCATTTCGGATACCTGGATAATTGGGGTAGGTGAGACTTCTACAAACATGGTGGATTGTACCTGAAGCAAAGTAGTACCAATATCCTGGGGAAGTTTGCTAATGCTCTTTGGGAGGGTTTAAACAAATTCAGTAAGGGGAATAGGAACCTAAATTGTGGTTACTGTGTCCAGTGGTTGAGCATAGTGAGGTCAGAAATATGGCTTCAATGTTGCAAGTGTGCACTGGCAAGCACGAAGGTGGTTTGAAGTGTGTCTACTTCAACGTCAGGAGCATCCTGAATAAGGTGGGTGAACTTGAAGCATGGGTTTGTACCTGGGACTTTAATGTTGTGCCATTTCAGAGACATGGATCGAGCAGGGACAGGAGTGGTTGTTGTAGGTTCCGGAATTTTGATGTTTCAGTAAGAACAGAGAAGACAGTAGAAGAGGGGTAGGTGTGACATTGTTAGTCACGGACAGTATTCTGGTCGCAGAAAGAATGTTTGAGGACTCATCTAATGAGGTAGTCTGGGCTGAGGTTAGAAACAGGACAGGACAGGTCACCCTGTTAGGAGTTTTCTATAGGCCTCAGAATAGTTCCAGAGATGTAGAGGAAAGGCTTGTAAAGATGATTCTGGATAGAAGTGAGTGTAACAGGGTAGTTATTATGGGGGACTTTAAATTTCAAAGTATTGACTGGAAATACTATAATTTGAGTACTTCAGATGGAGGGTGGCACGGTGGCACAGTGGTTAGCACTGCTGCCTCACAGCACCAGAGACCTGGGTTCAAATCCCGCCTCAGGCGACTGACTGTGTGGAGTTTGCACGTTCTCCCCGTGTCTGCGTGGGTTTCCTCTGGGTGCTCTGGTTTCCTCCCACAGTCCAAAGATGTGCTGGTCAGGTGAATTGGCCATGCTTAATTGCCTGTAGTGTTAGGTGAAGGGGTAAGTGTCGGGGTATGAGTGGGTTGCGCTTCGGTGGGTCGGTGTGGACTTGTTGGGCCGAAGGGCCTGTTTCCACACTGTAGGTAATCTAATCTAAAAGTATAGATCAGTTTTTTGTCCAGTGTGTGCAGAAGCTTTCCTGACACAGTATGTAGACAGGCCACAATGGATTTGGTACTGGGTAATGAACCCGGCCAGGTGTTAGATTTGGAGGTAGGTGAACACTTTGGTGAGAGTGACCACAATTCGGTTATGTTTACTTTAGCGAAGGAAAGGGATAGGTATGTACTGCAGGGCAAGATTTATAACTGGGGGAAAAGGCAATTATGATGCAATTCGGTGAGATTTATGATGTACTGGATGGGGTAGGAAACTGTAGGGGATCGGCACAATTGAAATGTGGAGCTTATTCAAGGACAGCTACTGTGTGTCCTTGATTAGCATATACCTGTCAGGCAGGGAGGAGGTGGGGAGTGAGGGAGCCGTGGTTTACGAAGGAAGTTGATCTCTTGTCAAGAGGAAGAAGGCTTATGTTACGATGAGATGTGAAGGCACCGTTAGGACGCTTGATTTTTAAAAGCTAGCCAGGAATGACCTAAAGAGAGAACTAAGAGGAGCCAGGAGGGGACAAGAGAAGTCTTTGGCAGACAGGATCAAGGAAAATCCTAATGCTTTCTATAGCTATATCAGGAACAAAAGAATGACTAGAATTAGATTCGGGTCAATCAAGGACAGGAGTGGGAAGTTGTGCGTGGAGTCCGAGGAGATAGGAGAAGTGCAAAATGAATACTTTTTAAAATCGGTATTCACACTGGAAAAAGACAACGTTGTCGATGAGAATACGGAGTTACAGGCTACTAGACTAGATGGGAGATAAGTTCACAAGGAGGACATGTTAGCAATTCTGGAAAGTGTGAAAATAGATAACCCCCTGGGCCAGTTGGGATTTATCCTAGGATTCTCTGGGAAGCCAGGGAGTAGATTGCAGAGCCTTGGGCTTTGATCTTTATGTCGTCATTGTCTACAGGAATAGTGCCAGAAGACCAGAAGATAGCAAATGTTGTCCCTTTGTTCAAGAAGGGGAATAGAGACCACCCAGGTAATTATAGATCAGTGAGCCTTTCTTCGGTTGTGGGTAAAATATTGGAAAAGGCTAGAATAGACAGGATTTATAATCATCTCAATAGGAATAAGTTGATTAGGAATAGCCAATATGGTTTTGTGAAGGGTAGGTCGTGCCTCACAAACCTTATTGAGTTCTTTGAGAAGGTGACTAAACAGGTGGATGAGGGGAAAGCAGTTGATGCAGTGTATATGGATTTCAGTAAAGTGTTTGATTAGGTGTTTTCAGTAAGGTTCCCAACTGTAGGCTATTGCACAAAATATGGAGGCATGGGATTGAGGGTGATTTAGCGGTTTGGCTCAGAAATTGGCTAGCTGAAAGAAGACAGAGGGTGGTAGTTGATTAGAAATGTTCATCCTGCAGTCAGTTACTAGTAGTGTACCGCAAGGATATGTTTTGGGTGAGGGCTTAGAAGGATGGGTTTGCAAAATTTGCGGATGATACTAAGGTCAATGGAGTTGCAGACAGTGCTGAAGGATGTTGCAGGTTACACAGGTACATAGATAAGCTGCAGAGTTGGGTTGAGAGGTGGCAAATGGAGTTTAATGTGGAAAAATGTGAGATGATTCACTTTGGAAGGAGTACAGGTCTATTGGTAATGTTCTTGGTAGTGTAGATGAGCAGAGAGATCTCTGTGTACATGTACATAGATCCCTGAAAGCTGCCACCCAGGTTGATATCGTTGTTAAGAAGGCTTTTATTGGGAGAGGAATTGAGTTTTGGAATGATGAGGTCATGCTGCAGCTCTACAAAACTCTGGTGTGTCTGCACTTGGAAAATTGCATCCAATTCTAGTCCCCACATGACAGTACGAATGTGGAAGCTTTGGAAAGGATTTATAGGTGATTTACTGTGCCGTTGCCTGGTCTGGAGGGAATGCCTTATGAGGAAAGGCTGAGGGAGATGAGGCTTCATTAGAGAGAAGGTGGTTGAGAGGTAACTTAATAAAGACACACAAAATAATCAGAGGGTTAGATAGTGTGGGCAGTGAGCGCCTTATTCCTCCGATGGTGATGGCGAGCAGCAGTGGACATCACATTAAATTGAGGGACGATAAACATAAGACAGATGTCAGAGATAGTTTCTTTACTCAGAGTAGTAGAGGCATGGAATGTTCTGCCTGGAACTGTAGTATACTCACCCACTTTACAGGCATTTAAATGGTCACTGGATAAACATATGGATGAAAATGCAATAGTATACTACGCTGTCATGTTCTATGTTCTATTATCTCACTACATCTTTCCTACTCCATTGTTTAAAATTACGATTATGTGATCACATTGAGTATTTGAGAAAATGGTATTGAGTGTTCTTGTGTTTTATATCAGACATCATAGGAATGCAGGGCTATTTGTAGAAAATGAAAATTACTTCGAAACAATGGCACAAGATGCCTTTTTGATGAAAATAGAGTCATAGAAAATCTGTTCCTGCAAGTTGGAGAAATGGAGAATGACGTTGTGCTAAAGGTGGGGATGGCAGCTCTTCTGCCACACTGATACATTGATGGAAATGGAATGCTGTCTGCGTGGGAGTAGAATTGTTAGTTGGATGTTTCTGACTGCTGCAGACCACAATGACTCCATGTGAGAGTGATATTCATCTCAATTGGATCATTTTCTGTTGCCTGCAGTACATATGGAACTCCAGAACTGTTAGTCCTGCTCTGCAGCCATGGTGTTTGTATTTTGAACTAATTCTGAATTAAGTCAGTTGCGCTGTGTGTGTGCCTGCAGTAATTATTCTATATTGTCAGGAATAAAAACAGAAATTCCTGGAGAAGCTCAGTTCTGAATAACTGGTCCCAAAACATTAACTCTGCTTTCTCTCCACACATGCTGCCAGATACGCTGAGTTTCTTTTTCAGCAATTTCTCCTTGTTTCCAGCCTCTAGCATCTGCAGTTTTATTTGTCAGGTTTGTCCTGGGTGTTTGGAATTCACATTATTTAATTGTCATGTGACTTTATGTGACAATTATTCATTAAAGGGTTAACTCTGTCCTGTTGGAAAAGCGCAGCAGGTCAGGCAGCATCCAGGGAACAGGAGAATCGACGTTTCGGGCATAAGCCCTTCTTCATTCCTGAAGAAATATTACACACAAAGTAGTCCTGGATGTCTTGAAATGCACAAAAATGGATAAATCCCCAGGACCTGATCAGATGTACCCTAGAACTCTGTGGGCGGTTACGGAAGTGATTACTGTGTCCCTTGCCGAGATATTTTTATCATTGATAGTTACAGGTGAGGCGCCGGAAGACTAAAGTTTGGCTAACGTAGTGCCACTATTTAAGAAAGGTGGCAAGGAAAAGTCAGGGACCTTTAGGCTGGCAAGCCTGCTATCAGTGTTGGGCAAGATGGTGGAGGGAATCCTGAGGGACAGAATTTACATGCATTTTGAACGACAAAATGATTCGGGACAGTGAACATCGTTTTGTGCATGGGAAACCATGACTCTCAAACTCCATTAAGTTTTTTGAAGAAGTAACAAAGAGGATTTCCCCATGGGAGACTGGTTAGCAAGGTTAGATCTCATGGAATACTGGGAGAACTAGCCATTTTGGATACAGAACTGGCTCAAAGGTAGAAGTCAGAGGGCGGTAGTATAGGGTTGTTTTTAAGACTCGAGGCATGGGACCAGTGGAGTGCCACAAGGATTGGTGTTGGGTCCACTACTTTTCATCATTTATATAAATGATTTGGATGTGAGCAAAGGAGGTAAGACACCAAAATTGGAAGTGCAGTGGACAGCGAAGAAGGTTACCTCAGATTACAAACAGGATCTTGATCAGATGGGCCAATGGGCTGAGGAGTGGCAGATGGAGTTGAATTCAGATAAATGCGAGGTGCTGCCTTTTGGGAAAGCAAATCTTAGTAGGATTTATACACTTAATGGTAAGGTCCTAGGGAGTGTTATTGAACAAAGAGACTTCAGAGTACACGTGCATGGTTCCTTGAAAGTAGGGTCACAGCTAGATGGGATATTGAAGAAGGCATTCAATATGCTTTCCTTTATTGGTCAGAGTATTGAGTACATGTTTCAGCTGTAAAGGACATTGGTTAGACCGCTGCTGGAATATTGCAAACAATTCTGGTCTCCTTCCTATCAGAAGGATGTTGTGAAATTTCAAAGGGGTCATAAAGGATTTACAAGGATGTTGCCATGGTTGGAGGATTTGAGTTACAGGGAGAAGTTGAATAGGCTGGGCCTGTTTTCCCTGGAGCATCAGAGACTGAGGGGTGACCTAATAGAGGTTTATAAATTTATGTGGGATGTGGATAGGATAAATTTACAAGTTATGTTCCCTGGGGTAGGGGAGTCCAGAACTATTGGGCATAGGTTTAGGGTGAGATGGAAAATAAAAGAAATCTAAGTGGCAAGGTTTTCATGCAGAAGGTGGTACATGTATGGAATGAGCTGCCAGAGGAAGTGGTGGAGGCTGGTACAATTGCAACTTTTAAAAAGCGTCTGAATGCGTATGTGAATAGCAATTGTTTGGAGGGGTATGGGCCGGGTGCTGGCAGGTGGGACTAGTTTGGGTTGGGATATCTGGTTGGCTTGGACGAGTTGGACCGAAGGGTCTGTTTCTGTGCTGTACATCTCTTTGACTCGAAGATTGATGAGGTGATCAATATGGACTTCAGTAAGATGTTGGACAAGTTTCCTCATTATAGACTGGTTAGCAAAGTTAGATCACATGAAAATCGGGGGGGGGGGGGGAAGAACTAGCAATTTGGACACAGAATTGACTTGAACATGGAAGATAGAAGGTGGTTGTGGAGGGCTACCTTTCAGACTGGAGACTTGTGATCAGCTGTGTGCCACAAGGATCGGTGCTGGGTTCACTGCTTTTCCTTATTTTTATAAATGATTTGAATGTGAACATAAAGGTTTGCAGATGACACAAAAATTGGCGATGTAGTGGACAGCAAAGAAGGTTCTCTCAGATTACAACAGGATCATGATCAGATGGGCCACTGGGCTGACCAGTAGCAGATGGAGTTTAATTCAGATAAGTTTGAGGTGCTTCACTTTGGAAAGGCACATCAACGCAGGGGCTATACACTTAATGGTAAGGTCCCGGGGAGTATTGATGAACAAAGAGACCATGGAATGCACGTTCATAGTTCCTTGAAAGTGGAGTCGCCGGTCGATAGGATAATGAAGAAGAACGTTACAGCTGTGTAGGTAATTGGTTGAGCCACTTTTGGAATATTGTGTACAATTCTGGTCTCCTTCCTATTGGAAGGATGTTGTGAAACTTGAAACATTCAGAAAAGATTTACCCGATTGTTGCCAGGGTTGGAGTGTTTGAGTGAAAGGGAGAGGCTGAACAGGCTGGACCTGTTTGCCATGGAGTGTTGGAGGCTGAGAGGTGACCTTATAGAGGTTTATAAAATCAGGAGGGTCACTGTAATAGTAAAAAAAACAAATGTAATTCCTCCATGATATTTAACTCTTGATTTGAAAATTTCTCTCTGGAAATTGAATCAATGTGTGTCTAATTCAATCTGCTCTATAACTATGGAAAGGATATTATTCAGTCTGACAGCAGTAACATACCTGCTGTTTGTTAGAAGGAACTTGGCTTTGTACTTAGGACATATTACACTGTCTTAGTCCTTCAAGTAATTGCCTGGAGGAAGGCAGAAGAGACATCGTTTGTAAATCAACATTAAGTCAATGTAATAATTTAATAATCATTAGGCTGTTTTTTTCCTTCAAGACAGCAATTCCAACAGGACTACAGACTGATTCTATTCTTGGCCTGACCTGCTTTTTGGTGACTGTATCAAAAAAATCTATACCAATTCACTGAGAACCGGATACCAACCAGCACATCAACATATAGAACATAGAACAGTACAGCACAGAACAGGCCCTTCAGCCCACGATGTTGTGCCGACCACTGATCCTCATGTACGCACCCTCAAATCTCTGTGACCATATGCATGTCCAGGAGTCTCCTAAATGTCCCCAATGACCCTGCCTCCACAGCTGCTGCTGGCAACGCATTCCATATTCTCAACTGTGTGTGTAAAGAACCCGCCTCTGACATCCCCTCTATACTTTCCTCCAACCAGCTTAAAACCATGACCCTCGTTTTAGTCATTTCTGCCCTGGGAAATAGTCTCTGGCTATCGACTCTATCTATGCGTCTCATTATCTTGTATACCTCAATTAGGTCCCCTCTTCTCCTCCTTTTCTCCAAAGTCCGAAAAAAGTCCGAGCTCAGTCAACCTCTGCTCATAAGATAAGCCCTCCAGTCCAAGCAGCATCCTGGTAAACCTCCTCTGAACCCTCTCCAAAGCATCCACATCTTTCTTATAATAGGGCGACCAGAGCTGGATGCAGTATTCCAAATGCGGTCTAACCAAAGTTTTATAGAGCTGCAACAAGATCTCATGACTCCTTTACTCAATTTCCCTGTTAATCTAATATGTGATAATCTAATGCAAGTGCGTTCCTGGATATGAAAGTTTCTTTATCTATCTCTCGCTGTCAGTTCCTGCTCAGTGAATGTGTGAGGACAATTATCAAGATGTACCTGTTAATATCTGAGTGTCATTATCAAACTGTAATTATCAATCCACATAATCTGTACAAATATGTGAGTGAATGCAGTTATCAGTCTGTCCCTGTCACTCTCTGGTAAATATATTTACATGTTCTCATCACAGAGACAAATAGGGACAGACTGATAACTACACTCATACATTCACATAGCATAAACCTACAGGTGCAGATTGATAACTGAACTCCTGCATCCACATAGTGGAAACTGCCAGGGACTTGTTGATAAATATATTTCATACATTATAAATAAATAGGATCAGTCCCTATGTGTTTCTCCGATGTAGATATGCGAGTTTAGTTATCTATATATATCTGTCAGTTTCTGCCCTGCGAATGTGCGTGTTTGCTTTACCAATCTGTCCCTAACAGTTTCTGCTGTGTGTCTGAGTGTATACCTGTCAGTTTCAGCTATAAGAATGCGAGTTTCGATATTAGTCTCTACCTGTCAGTTTCTGCTGTATGAATATGAAATGCAGTCATCAATTTGTACCCATCAGTTTATTCTGTGAGAATGTGGATATTCATCTCTCACTGTTAGTTTAAGCTGTAACAATATGGGAGAGCAATTATCAAATAGTATCTGTCAGGTTTTGCTATTTGACACCAGAGTGTCATTGTAAATCTATTTCTACTATGTCAATATGACAATGTAAATACCAATCTATCCCTGTCAGTTTCTTCCCTGTCAATACAGTTATTGATCAGTACCCATTAGCTTCTGCTCTGTGAATGTGGGCATAGTAATCAAACTGTAGCTGTCAGTTTCAGTGATGCGAATGTGGGAGTACAGTTATCATTCTCTACCTGTTATTTTCTTCTTTGTCAAAGTGAGTGTAACTGTCAATCTGTATCTTTCAGACTCTGCTGTGTAAATACATAAAGATAGTTGTCAATCTGTAGCTGTCAGTTTCTGCTTGGTGAATATAATTGACAATCCTTCCAGTTTCTACTATGTGAATGTGTGAGCTGAGTTTTCACCTGTCGCTATCAGTTTCTGCTTTGTGAATGTGAGAGTTTAATTATCAATCTTTCCCTGTCAGGCTCTGTAATTCCAGTGTTTGAGTGTATTTATTAATCTTTTCCTGTCAGTTTGTGTGATTGTAGTTATCAACCTGTACCTCTCAGATTCTGCTCTCTGAGAGTGTAGCTATCCATTTGATTTGATCTGATTTATTATTGTAACATGCACTGAGATACAATGGAAAGTATTGCTTTGTGCACTTTACAGGCAGATAATATCATACAAAATGCATCAGGGTAATAGAACAGAATCCGCAATACAGTATTAAAGGTGCAAAGAGAGAGAGATTAACATTAAAATTTGAGCGAGATTAGGTTGGTGCTAGAAAAGCACAGCAGGTCAGGTAGCATCCGAGGAGCAGGAAAAACGACGTTTCGGGCAAAAACCTTTCATCAGGAATGTCCAAAATGTTGATTTTCCTGCTCCTTGAATACTGCCTGACCTGCTGTGCTTTTCCAGCACCACTCTAATCTTGACTAATCTCCAGCATCTACACTTTCGCTTTAAAATTTGACCAGTTCATTCAAGTCTGATAACAGGAGAGAAGGTGTTCTTGACTTTGTTGGGTGGTGTATTCAGACTTCTGTATTTTCTGGTGGTAGCTAGGAAAATATTAGTTTTTCTACAGAAGATAGGGTGGGTGGAAGGGTGATAGTAAAAGACAGATGGAGATAGAGTCCAGAGAAAGAGAAGAACAGTAGGACAAACAAAGGAGTGGATAACTATCATACTAAGTGGGTGAATAGCCTATTAATAGGGTTGGTTAGTGGCTAACAATTGGTGGTGTATAGTTGCAGACTATATGTTAACAAGGTCGGATATGTGGGGTTTTGGGTAATGACATGGGAGAGCTCAAGCTCTGTAGCTGTTGAGATCCCAAGCAGAAAATTAGGTGCAGTTCTTCCAGCTTGCACTGAGCTTCACTGGAGCACTGAAGCGAGCCTGAGACAGAGATCTTGGCCAGGGAACAGGGTGGTGTGTTGAAATGGTAGACAACTGGAAGCTCAGGGTCTTTTTCTCTGGACAGAATGGAGGTACTCTGCACAGTGGACACCCAATCTACACTCAGTTGCCCCAACATTGAGGAGACCACATTGTGTGCATTATCCTTGCCACCATCAGTTCTGAAGACTGGTTACTAGACTGAAATGCTGCCAGACCTGTGAATTTTCCACTAATGTTTGTTTTGTTATCAATCTCTGCCTGTCAGTTTCTTCCCTATGAATATGTGAGAGTCGTTATTAAATTGTGCGTCAAATTATGTGATTTGAAAAATGGGAGCATAATCAATCTATTCTTGTCAGTTTCTGCTTTATAAATATGAAAGTGTAGTTATCAATCTTTCTCTGGAATTTACTGCCACCTGTATGTGTGAGTTATTAACCAACCTGTCCCTGTCAGATTCTGCTCTGTGCATCTGAGAGTGCAGTTATTAATTTGTATTTTTCAGCTTCTTGTTTATAAATGTGCAAAATCATTTATCATACTGTACCTGTCAGGTTTTGCTATGCGAATGTGTTAGTCTAGTTATCAACACGTACTTGTCGTATGTGTGTTCATGATTATTGTTCTCTCCCTTTTAGTTGCTGCAATGTGAGTATGTGAGAGCAGATATCAATCGATGTGTGTCAATTTTGGTTGTGTCCATAGAACTTGATGTCTGCTGTCCATGTGTGAATACAAGCCAGTTTCTGCTGTGTGACTGTGAGATTGAAGTTCTCAATGAGTTCCAGTCACTTTCAACTCTTATATATCAAAGTTGCTCAATTCTCTGGCAGCCAATGATATTCTAAGAGTCTAATCATGTCCATGAATCTATTGTTGATTGCCAGAAAAATTAATCTGGTTCAATAATTCCTTGAATGAAGGAAACGGACATCCTTCCCTTGTCTGGCCTGCATGTGACTCCACACCCACATCAATGTGGCTGCATGGGTAGTTAGGGAAGGGCAATAAATGCTGGCTGTGTCAGTGGTGCCCCATCCCATGAATGAATTCGAAAAAAAAATCTGTGACTGTGATTCAATCTGTGATAATAGTGTTTAGGGTGTTGAAATTGGGCTTTAATCCCTTATACATTTTATGATTTATGACACAATCACAGAATTGGTACAGCCATTCAGCCTGCTGTGTCTGCACTGGCACATTCTATTCTTTATCTGTTCTCCATACCAGTTTCCACTAATTGGTGGGATTCTAATCTTCATTCACTCACTGCCAGTGTCTCAGTGTAAATGCCAATTTGAGATTAGTTATGCAGTTATCAGCCTTTGACTACCTATAGTGCCAGTTTTGCTCTGTGTGCAGTGACAAGTCGAGTATATGGATGCCATTCTCTTTCTATGTTCAGTTGTGTTTTTTTCAGCAGGGTGTAGGATAAACCCGTTCAATATTTGATAAACCTGTGTGATTGAGGGATTAATGTTGTTTCAATACTTATCTTTGCCAAGAATCTAATTTTATTGTATTTAATCTCAGTTTTCTTTTTACATTGTGTGTGTGCAGTAGTCTTTGGAAGTTGCTGCTGGGCACTGCAATAATGTAACATCTAATACTAACATCTTCTGAAGCAATTAATAATTAGGTCAGTCAATTTATGACCGTCCATATCTGGAAGTAGTTGTGGGCCTAAATTGCATTTTTTTCCCTTTTACCATTAACTGGCTGAGTGAGTGAGTTTTCTATTGTGCTGCCAATCTGTATCACTTTGAAGAGTGGTACTGGTCTATATAACACCAACATTGTCTGTATGTCTCTGTGATTCCAGTTCTGCATGTCATGATCTGATACACTTTATGAGGTGGGTTTAATGTCTTATTAATCAGTGTTTCATACATTTAAAAAGTCTGGAAATGCTTCTGCATTACTCAGGCCCTCAACCAGAATGGGAGCGTGCATAAAGTGTGTTTTCATCAACACCAGGCTGAGAGTGAGAATGAGAGAGACAGAGACAGACACAGTAGTGTATGTACGTATGTGAAGCATCCTCTGCAGATAAGGCTTGACCAAGAGGTTCATTTGAAATTTACATTGTTTGATTGTCTTTGTACAGGACAACTGTTTATCAAAAGAATAATTTTATTCTATATATAATTTGTTATAACCATGTAACACTATGATCAGTTTGTTCTAATTGATTGCAACTTTAAAAATGCCAAACCTACATAAGAATTTAATGCAGCTCATAAATATATATTTATTATAAGCATACAGTCTAACCTGCTTCTAATCTTATGAATGATAATTGGCTTTGAATAATGGAATTTACTGTCACTGAGGTGCTAACCACTGAGAACAGGGAAAAATAATATCGATTTATATATAGTTAGTGTGTATTGAATGTGTACTTCTGGAAATGGAGCTCAATGCGCATCTGACTCAATCCATTCAGACAGAGGAAAGGACATTCTCCTCGCCGACAGTAGTAACATACCTGCTGGGTGTGTGTTGCCATCAATGTCTTTTTGCCTGTTTCTGCAAAGTGAACGAGTGAACAAAGGTATCAATGCATGCTTGTCAGTTTCTATTGGGTAAAGGGACGTATCTCTCTGGCAGCCACTAAAATTCTCAGTGAGGGTGTGATTCTTTATGTGATACTCGTTATGAGGGTGACTTTAGGCAGATCTATTTCAGTTCGTGAGTGCATATTTTGGACAAGAATTCAGACATTCCAGTTTCAAAATTGTTCAAATGTCAATGAACTGTGAATGGTAAATTTGTTCAAACTGGACACATGTGCATTGTGAATTGTGAGAACAAAACAAACTGATATTTTCTCAGTTGTTTGAACATCTCTCTCTCAAACTGAGCTCAACGAGTTTCAGCTGTCTGTCTATGAGAGTGTTGATATGAACATGTAGCTGCAAGTTTCTGCTTTGGTAATGACCGAATGCCTTCATCAAAATGTATGTCAGTTTCTGTAACGTGAATGTGTGAGTCCAGTTATCAATTTATGGTGGTTATCATCTATACCTGTTAGTTTCTGTTACATGAATGAATGAGGATGGTTTTCAACCTGTTCCTGTCAGTTTGTGTTGTGAATGTGTCAGTGTAGTTATCAGTCTGCATCTGTCAATTTCTGCTAGGTCAATGAGAGAGTGTAGTTCCCAACATGTACCTGTGAGATTCTGCTCTGTTATTTTTGAGTATCATTATCAAGCTGTACATGACAGTGTGTTTTTCCCTCTGTGAAATTGAAAGTGTAGTAATAAGTCTTTACCTGTTAGGTTATGCTATGGGAAAGTTTTTGTCAGTTTCCGCTATCCATCTGTGCCTGTCTGTTTCAGCTATCTGAATGTATGAGTGCAAGTATCAATCTGTGTGTCTCAGTTTCTGCTACGTCAATAAGCGAATTTAGTTTTTGATCTGTACTTGTCAGTTTCAGATATGTGAATGTATGAATGCAGTTATTAATATATCCCTGAATGTTTCTGCTTATAAATATGCAAATATATTCATTAAATCATACCTGTCATTTTCTGCAATATGAATGTGAAAATGTAGTCATCAATCTGTAACTATCAGTTTCTGTTCTGTGAACATACGAGTGTTGTAATCAATCTGTACCAGTCAGTTTCTAAAATGTGAATATTCTTGTATAATGCAGCATATTATACGGCACAGTGACTCAGTGGTTGGCTGTGTTGCCTCACAGCGCCAGAGATCTGGATTCGATTCCAGCCTCAGGTGACTGTCTGCGTGGAGTTTGCACATTCTCCCTGTGTCTGTGTGGGTTTCCTCTGGGTGCCCCGGTTTCCTCCCACAGTCCAAAGAAGAGGTTTTGTGAATTGGCCATGCAAAATTGTCCACAGTGTTCAAGGATGTGTGGGTTAAGTGCATTAGTCAGGGGGAAATGTAGAGTGATAAGGGAATGGCTCTGGTTGAGATCATTTTAAGAGGGTCGGTGTGGACTTGCAGGGCTAAAGGTCCTGTTCCAAAACTGTATGCATTCTAATTCTAACTAAAAGACTAACCCTGAAAGTTTCTGCTAGATGAGTTATTAATGACTAATAAATTTATATTTAATCTCTCCCAATCAGTTTCTGATTTGATAATGCATGAATGCATTTATCAATCTGAATCTGTCATTCTTTGTAATATGAATATGTGAGTAGAGTTACTATTCTATGCCTGGAGACATAGGAGTGGAGGCTAGGAAACTTGGGGAATTAAATATTGACATCATGAAAACAGTTCACATGCCAAAAGAAGAGGTGTTTTTTAGATTAGATTAGATTACATTACAGTGTTGAAACAGGCCTTCGGCCCAACAAGTCCACACCGAGCCGCCGAAGGGCAACCCACCCATACCCCTACATTTACCCCTTACCTAACACTATGGGCAATTTAGCATGGCCTGACCTGCACATCTTTGGACTGTGGGAGGAAACCGGAGCACCCAGAGGAAACCCACGCGGGCACGGGGAGAACGTGCAAACTCCACACAGTCAGTCGCCTGAGGCGGGAATTGAACCCAGGTCTCTGGCGCTGTGAGGCAGCAGTGCTAACCACTGTGCCACCGTGCCACCCGTGTTAGAGACGTTAAAAAAAAATAAAGGTGTCTCAAACTCTTGGACCTGATCAAGTATATCTCATGATGTTGTAGGAAGCTGTATTAATAATTTGAATTAATGATATTATTTTTTCATATTGATATTGTGTGCTCAGTAATGATTCCCTACTTGTCACATATGGCTGCTGAAATTATGTAAAAGCACGATGTCATTGTTTATCCGGTTTGTAACATTTAAAATGTAAATTGGATTTAGTACACCAATTGCCTACTTTAGACAACCAGTCAACTTCAAAAATGCTGTGAATGGTAGTGGCCTATGAATCATATTAACTGAAACTGGGAAGATGTCTATGGAGAATGCAGAGAAAAAAGAAATTTGTCTTTCTGCAGTTGTGTCTAACTGTCCATTTCTTTGGATATATCTCTGGAAATTGAGCTCAAACTAAGTCTCATTCAATCTGCCCTGTGCCTGTGGAAAGGATGTTCTCTGTTTTGACAGTGGTAACATACCTTCTGTTTGTTAGAAGCAGCTGGTCACAATTGGCTTTGTACCGAGGAAATATGACATTCAAATATTTCCTTGGAGGAACACAGAAGATTTTTCAGCTGTAAATCAATATAAGCAACGTTAGGCAAGATTTAACTGATCAGTGTGGCAGTCAGTTAATAATCATTTGGGTATTTTTAAACCTAGCAATTCAAACAGAACCAGGTTTCAATTCCACTCTTTCTCCTTTTCTTTTATTTGCAACTTTGTGACAATTGGGTGAGATCCAGAAATATTATCTGTTCACCTCCATGAATGGGAATTCCTGAAGCAGCTGCAACGCTGACATACACCAATAGCAAGCTGCCAATACACTAAATGTTGAAGGAAAGAACAAGGGACGCTATGTCTAATGTTTTACTCGAAACTTCAAGTCTGTTCACTCTAATAAGTATCCTTTATAAGATTGTCGCAAAATTATGGTCTGTACTTCCATTCTTCACTGCCCAGTATCAACAAACAGTATGAAACAGAAGTCAAACAATGAATTCCCATCAGTGTGTAGGGGATTAAAAACCCCAAGAACCAGCTTCTTCCCGCTCTGCCTCCCTCAGCAGGCCCACACACAGCCCGAGAAAGGCCTCTCTCTTCCCCCCAGCCCGCTCACTCCAAGATCCGGGACCAGTTCCTGCTCCGCTCGGCCTCTTACAAACAGCCCCCGGTTCTCCCTGAACTCACCCCGAATCAATCCCGGTCTCGGAGCCCCCTCTGTGTCTCAGGCTCCCATCCCGATGTGCTGCTGGAAGGAGCCTGCTGTTCCCTCGCTTCCCGAGGCGCTGATCTCTCCATTGCGGTCTGTTTAAAACAAACCTCTTGCACTCACTGAGTAAATGCCGGGGCAGCGCTAGGGGAGGGCCTCACGCATGCGCTCCTCTACTCGTCACAAACGTTCAATTTTGGGGAAGGAGCTGCATCGCGCATGCGCTGCTTCCGGATGCAAGAATAAATCATTCACATTAAACCGACAGTGATAGCAGCAGTGCTAAACCCATACCCAGTGTTGTGGATTAGTATCAAAGCACAAATATTACTTCCAAAAGAAAATAAGAGACTAAATAAGCTTGGATTGTTTTCTTTCGAGCAGAGAAGACTGAATGATTTCAGTCTGGTGGCTCATGATTTTGGTATAAAAGGTTATTAGGCGTATGGACAGGGTGAATAAAGAGAAGCTGTTTCCCGTGTTTGAAGATCAACCACAAGTGGTAAAGATATAAAGGATATTGTAGGTGCAGACTCGATGGCTGATGTATGAGTATATCTGTGCTGTATGAATATATCTGTGTCAGCTGTTGCTCTGCGTATCTCAGAGTGTAGTTATTAATCTGTACATGTCAATCTCTGGTTTATTACTGCATTTATCATACGCCACATGTCAAAGCTTTTGTCGTGTATATGTGAGAATCTAGTTATCAACCTGCAACTTTCATACAGCCTTTGATTCAACTGGTGCACTCTGATCAGATACCCTAGACTGACCAAATCTCATTTACTAGCATTTGGCACATATCCCTTTTTATCCTTCCTGTTCATTTACCCATCCAGGTTACTTTTAAATGTTGTAATTGTTCCCAACCTTCATCAATTCCTCTGGAAGCTCATTCCATATGGACATCACCCTTGCATGAAAGGTTGTCCCTTAGGTCATTTTAAATCTTTGCCCTCTCACCTTAAACCTATGCCCTCTATGCTTCCCCACTCGAGGAGAAAGACCTTGGCTTTTCATTCCATCGATGCCCCTCATGATTTTATAAGCAGCTGTAAAAATCACCCTCAGCTTCTGATCCTCCACAGAATAAAAAGCCCCAGCCTCTCCTGATAGTTCAAACCCTCTAGTCCTGGTAACATCTCTGTCAATATTTTTTGCACCCTCTTAAGATTAACAACATTTTTCCTATAGCCGCGTGACCAAAATTGTATGCAGTCCGCTAAAAGTGCCCTAACCAATGTTCTGAGCAGCCCTAACATGATATTCCAGCTCCTAAACTCGATATGCTTACCAAAGAAGGCAAGCATGCCAAACTTCTTTTTTCCACAATCTGTTATACCTGCCACTCCACTTTCAAGCAGCTATTCATATGCACCTGTAGGTCTTATTGTTTGGCAAAACTCGCCAGGGTCCTACCATTAACTGTGTAAGTCCTGCCCTATTTTGAGCAATGAGAATATATGTGTAACTATCATTCTCTCCCTGTCAGCCTCTGCAATGTGAATATGTGAGAGCAGCTTCGTCAGTTTCTGCTGTGTGACTGTGAGAGTGAAGTCCTTAATCCGAACCACTTTCTACTCTTGCGTACCAATTTGGCTTAATTCTCTGGCAGCCACTAATATTCTCCGTGAATGCGCTTTATTCCGTGAGAGAAGGAATGAGATGTTTAATTAACATATCGGGATGGTTTTGAAATGTGAAATAAAGAGATTAATTGCAGATTGCAGTTCTTGGCGCTTGGTTTTGTTTCTGCCAGTTCGTCAGGTCCAGAAAAAAAAACGGTAGAAAGAAACAGATGCGGTTCGGCAAATGAATGAGCGAGAGAGATTGTCTGAAGTATACATTTGTAACCTAATTAACAGGTATTGGTGGATTCTCCTCTGAACAACGTCCTCCTTCTTATACAGCATTCTTTTATGCAAAACATACTCCGTTACTTGTGAATCGGCGGGCTTTTCAAATTGGAAAGAAAGCTGATTATGATTTGGCGCTGGCTTCGAGAGAAGAGAACGTGCCCTCTCTTCTCTGCCTCTTGGGAACATATTAATCTTTTTTCTGCTATTTGCTCAAGTTACTCTCTATTTGATTATTCCGGAAGCTACAAGCCCCGGTTGGGGCGTAAGCCCTGAGTTTCATCATTGGGAAACAAAATAAGTTCCCTTTTTCTTACAGACCCACGGGTAGATACAGTTCAAAATGAACCGAGATCCAACCAGAACAGTTGCCTGACTGGAATTGTTAATGTGGAGCTTTTGCAACAAGGGAGTACGATATTAAAATAATACCTCAGGCGGTGTTCGTTATCAATGCGCTCACGGCGAAGAACGTTCATGAAATCCTGACAGGGCTTAATGAGGGCATTCGGCCCATCGAGTCTGAACCTCCCCTCCAAAGAGCATCTCGGATCCTTCAAACAGCTCATGTGTTCACTCCTCCTAAAGAGAGACTGTGTGAACTGTACTTTAGTAATCTAAAAGCAAATTAACGATGAAGTACGAAAGCATTTTTTCTATTAAACTCCTACGTCTCGGCGGGATGTCCAAATCTGAAGGAAGACGGTTGATGATTTCCCGCCTGCCTTCTCAGCAATGATCAGATAGTAGTCATGATTTGGAGATGCCGGTGTTGGACTGGGGTGTACAAAGTTAAAAATCACACAACACCAGAATATAGTCCAACCGGTTTAATTGAAAGCACTAGCTTTCGGAGCGTGATGAAGGAGCGTCCACGTGATGAACCTGTTCGACTATAACCTGGTGTTGTGTGGTTTTTAACAATGATCATACAGTTACAGCTGGTGGGAATGCCAAGGGAGACAATTAGGAGAGAGGGTCTTTAATCCGGAATACTCCACTACCTTCATATATGATGTACAAATTACATTTCAGTATGTTTTTTTCACTGCCGCTCAATGGGAATAACTCCCCGGCAATGCATTACTCACTGGTGTTTAATATGCTCGCTATCTCTCTCGGAATAAAAAGACTCTGTCTCGAAAAATTGACTCACTGGCGAGTCAATTTTTTTTTGCAGATGTAAGTTAGGAAAGGGAGTAATGAAGAATTGTTTTTGTAATGGGAAAAACAAATCACCGAATACGAATTCACGTATTCTCCTCTGGCATGTTGGCGGGCATTTCAATTCAAAATAAAAGCGGCTGGTCTCTTGGCGCCAAATGTTCTCCACAAGCACAAGCCATGTTTACCACCACGATAAACAGTGAGGAGCGAGGGCTATTGTTGGGGGAATTCCTAATTGTGTAGTAAAATTACAAATCTCTAATATCGTATTATAATAAATTCTGCGATCACCGAAGACCTCGGTCGGTGTATTTTCATTGTCGCTGACCGACTCCAAATCAATATTTCACTCAATCTCCATTTACTTGTTCCTTTCATAATAACAATACTAATACATCGTTTCCTGCTCTCTCTGGATGGTTTAGTGGCTCTGAAAAGAGCCGTTGTGTTTTTCTCTCTCTGTCTCAGGGTGAATGTGCAGGGCCGGCCAGGCCCCGTTTAGGCGCGCTCCCCGCGGATCCGGCGGGCCAGCTGGATGTCTTTGGGCATGATGGTGACCCGCTTGGCGTGGATGGCACACAGGTTGGTGTCCTCAAACAGTCCCACCAGGTAAGCCTCGCTGGCCTCCTGCAGGGCCATCACCGCCGAGCTCTGGAAGCGCAGGTCGGTCTTGAAGTCCTGAGCGATCTCTCGCACCAGGCGCTGGAAGGGCAGTTTGCGGATCAGCAGCTCGGTGGATTTCTGGTAGCGGCGGATCTCCCGCAGAGCCACCGTGCCGGGCCTGTAGCGATGAGGCTTCTTCACTCCGCCCGTGGCCGGAGCGCTCTTGCGGGCTGCTTTGGTCGCCAGCTGCTTGCGGGGAGCTTTCCCTCCGGTGGATTTGCGCGCTGTCTGCTTGGTCCTGGCCATTCTCTCCAACTCTCTATAACACACACAGGTTACTGCTGTCAATGCTGAGGCTGCTGCGGTGCTGCCTATTTAAGGGAATGGAGAGCCCGCCCTAGAGCTGCGATTGGATACAGCCCTGTCCCTCAACCCGCAGAGAAACAGCTCCGGAAGGCACAGAAAAGGCAGGAAAAGAATTGTTGGAGGCTGATTGGGTAACGTGAAATGACAGTTGGTCAGTTTGAAAATTCCCGCCGAATTCATCCTCACAAACCTTGAGATTAAGTTAACCATTGAAACGCAAAACACCATCCGTCTGCAACGAAGATAAAATTTAATATTTTATAGTAATTCTTTAAATTCTAGTTAACTGTCAGCGCGGACAGGAGGCGGGATCATTGCCTGATCTGTCTGTAACAGGCAGGAGGAAAGGCGGGTTTTAAAACAGCCCAGAAAAACTGAACAACCGAACTTGTACCGGCCGTGAATCAATCTAAACAACCCCGCCAATTTAAACATATTAAAGGCTAATGCAGTGTACACCGATAAAAGGGCAGAATCTCACTTAATCTGTTTTTTAAATCACCTTCCCTATTCTCAGGTCTCCAATTTCGTAAACCATGGCAAGTGTGTATTTGAGTGATTCAGATCAATTAATATGGAAGCTGGTCTGCGCTTGGCGCCGGGACAGGGAACATTGAATCCGGGCTCAGCTCTTTCCTGAGAGATGTGGGTGGCTCTGATAAGAGCCTTTGGGTTCAGATGGTTATATATTACACTGACTGGTTCATTTCTTTGCTGCTGTCTTGGTCACTTTCGCTTTGGGCTTGGCCTTGCTTTTAGCCGGTTTGCTGAGGGGTTTGGGGGCTTTAGGGCCCTTGGTCTTTTTCACCTTCTTCACGGGAGTCCGTTTCTTTGGCGCTGCTTTGCTCACCGCTTTCTTTGGCGGTGCCGCCTTCTTGCCGCTCGCTTTCTTGGCTGGGGATTTCTTGACTGTCGCTTTCTTGACCAGGGATTTCTTGACTGTCGCCTTCTTGGCCTGAGATTTCTTGGCTGTCACCTTCTTGGCCGGTGATTTCTTCACGGCCGGTTTCTTGGCGGCCGCTAATGTTCCCGCCTTCTTTCCCGCTTTTGCCTTGACTGGATTCTTTGGGAGTTTGAAGGAGCCGGAGACGCCATGGCCCTTGACCAGAACAAGGGAGCCGTTCGCCAGGCACCTCCTGATACTCATCTTGATTTGTGGGTTTCGCTTTCCCACATCGATCCCTCTTCTCTCCAGCCCCTTCTTTACAGCGGACAGAGACGCCCCTTTGCGATCCTTGATATCCCCGACAACCTTCAGAATCAGCTCTCCCAACCCGGGACCGGGTGTTTTCTTCCTGGGAGCCGCCGCCTTCTTCTTGGGAGCCTTGGCTTTGGTGGGAGCGGATGCTGGAGGAGCCGTTTCGGCGGCTGCACTGTCGCTCATGTTGAGAACTCTGCGCTGAATCTCTTTCTGGATCAGTCTGAACTGGGTCAGCAATGAAGCTACTGGGGGCGGCACTGAGCAACTTCAAGGCAGCGAGCGGACGGCGCAGGGACAACCTGCCGTCAGCTCCCTGCTCCTGCTGCCTCTCTGTGTTTCTCTAACGGCCTAAACTCTCCGATTCCTCTGAAATTCCGCATCTCCAGAGAACCAGGCTCGATCGCTCCTCATCCTGACACGGGAAGGTTTACGGCCGAAAAGTTTTCACTCGAATTGACGGCTCCGTTGTCGAGTTAAACGCATTTTGCTGCAGCACTGATGGCGCTCTCTGAGCTGAACGATGACATTGTCGCTACTTTTAGACCGAAATCTTGAAACTAACAAATGTATTGTCTTGAATTCTACCTTTGAGGTTTAGAAGGGGAGCAGAGGGATAACCTGAATTGCAAATACTTTTGAGTTACATAAGAGAGACTTGGAAATATCATAATATTAGCGCGCACACAAACACAGGTACGTTAGACTAACCGTCCGCCCTTATCCGACAGTCTCTCTGACACAGTATTCACATTCACACAGTCACACGCCGAAATATCACCAAATGTAAGTGTGGAAGGAGAGGATTTCTCCTCCTTTCAGCCTTTGCTGCGGTGTCCAGGGAGTTAGTTGTAGTTTTTCTCCTCATTAACTGTTATACTCTCATCAGCTCTACTGTTTACATCCTCAAAGATGGCCAGTCGGTTTGTCAAGCTTAGAAGACAGAACAGTGTGCACTGGAACATGCCCTTCATGTTCATGCTGTCTCTCGCAAATCCTGAATACTGTTGTGTCAAATGCTTTACAATTGAAACTTTCATTTTGATTTTTCCCTGTAGGCTGACTGGTCTATAGTTCCCAATTTTATACCTACCTCCCTTTTCCATTGGATTGCTTACACTAGCTAGCCACCAATATGTGTAAATTATTGCAGAGTTGAGAGAACATGACCACCACTGAATCCAGGTAAAAGTGAGGAGTACAGATGCTGGAAACCAGAGTTTAGATCAGAGTGGTGCTGGAAAAGCAGAGCAGGTCAGGCAGCATCCGAGGAGCAGTAAAATCGATGTTTCGGACAAAAGCCCTTCACCAGGAATCACCACTGCATCCAGTACTACGCAGCCCACTACATTAAATATTCTGTGACGGAGATGATCAAGGTTTGGTGTTTCCTAACCTTCAATCCTACCCACTTTCCCAACATCATTTCTCAAATAATACTGATTTGATTCAGTTTTTCCCTCTCAGTAAACTCCCCAACTTTACTACTTTGTTAGTTGTGTGAACATTTGTGAACAGAGAACAACATAATGTTAGAGATTTTTGAGACGTTTTTGTACCCCATTTTAAACTCCCCTTTTTTATGTTGTAAGTGACATATGGTCCTCTTTACCAACCTATTTCTCCCTTTACACATTTATTTTTGCTTCAACCAATTTTTTTCTTTCATGGCTTCTGCAACATTACTGTTTTCTTCATTTGCTCTTTGTTAGTCAAATCCCTTTTCCCTGCCATTGGCTGAATTTAGATCTGTTTGCAGCCTTCACATCTTTTACTATATATCCTCCCAAATTTTAGGCCTTTTCATTGGACCAAAAAGTATCTTGTATAGCCGTTTCAAATTTCACAATATCCTTTCCATGGGAGAGAAACCAGAATTGCACATAATATTCCAAAAGTGGCACAAACAATATTCTGTACACCCACAATGTGTTCTCCTAACTTACATACTCAAAGCTCTAACCAGTAAGGGCAAACATATAAATGCCTTCTTTGCTATCCTATCTAACTATAATTCTACTTTCAAGCAACAATGAATCTGCATTCCAACGTCTCTTAGTTCAGCAACACTCCACAGGACCTTAATATTAAGTGTGTAAGTCCTGCCCTGATGTGCCTTTGCAAATTGTTGCACCTCATATTGATTTAAATTGATCTCAATATGCCAATCCAGGGTCCAATCGCCCAACTGATTGAGATCCTGCTGTATTCTGAGGTAGCCTTCTTTGCAGGCCACTACACCTCCAATTTTTGTGTAATCAGCAAACTTATTAACAGGTGCAACTGCACATCCAAATCATTCATAATAATGTGGAAGTGCTAGTGTTGGACTGAGGTGTGCAAAGTTAAAAATGACACAACACCAGGTTATACTCCAACAGGTTTATTTGTAAGTACAAGCATTCAGAGCATCGACACCTGATGGAGGAGCAGCACTCTGAAAGCTTGTACTTCCAAATAAACTTGTTGGACTATAACCTGGTGTTGTCATTTTTTAAGCTAAAAGCATTTATATAAATGATGAAAAACAGCGGACGCAGCAGTGATTCTTGCAGCACATCACTTGTCACAGGCCTCCAGTCTGAAAAGCATCCCCCCACCACCACCCTCTGTCTTTTACCTTCAAACAAGTTGTGTATCCAAATGGCGAGTTCTCCCTGCATTCCATGTGATCTAATCTTGCTAACCAATTTCCCATGGGGAACCTTGTCAAATGTCTTACTGAAGGCCATATAGATCACATCCACCACTTTGCCCTCATCAGTCCTCTTCCTTACCAATTAAAAAAGAAACTTAGTTGAGTTCGTGATACATGACTTCCCATGCAGAAAGCCATGTTGATTACATCTAAAATAATCCTGGCCTTTTGAAAAGATGTAAATCCTGTCTCTCAGAATCGCCTCAACTGTGTGCCTCCTGTCAATGTTATGCTCACTGTTCAATAGTTCCCTGGCTTTGCCTTACCACCATTATTAAACAGTGGCACCACGTTGGCCAACCTCCAGTCTTTTTGCACCTCAACTGTGACTATTGATGGTACAAATATCTCAGCAAGGGGTCCAACAATCACTTCCCTAGCTTATCACCGTGTTCCAGGGTACACCTGATCACGTGCTTTATGTTTAAAACCATCCAGTATCTCCTCCTCTGTATTATGAACATTTTTCAAGCTGTCACCATCTATTTCCCACATTCTACATCTTCCATTTCCTTCTCCTCAGTAAGAACTTGCTTAGTATCTCCCACATTTCCTGTTGTTCCACACAAAGACTGCCCTGCTAATCTTTGCTGGGCCCTTTTGTCCTTCATGTATTTATAAAATCTGTTTAAATTCTCCCTAACAATATTTGCCAATGGTATTTTATGTTCCATTTTTGCCCTCCTGATTTCCATCTTAAGTTTTTCCCTATTGCCTTTATACTTTTTGAAGGATTCAGTCAACCTCTGCTGTATTTAACTAATATATGCTTCCTTCTCATTGGACCAAAACCTCAACTTCTTTTCTCATCCAGCATTTCCTACACTTACCAGTCACGCCTTTCACTCTAACAGGAACATACTGTCTCTGGACTCTCGTTTTCTCATTGTTGAAGGCTTCCCATTTTCCAGCCATCCCTTTGCCTGTGAATATTTGCTGTCACTCAACTTTTGAAGATTCTTGCATAATACTCTCAAAATTGGCCTTCCTCCAAATTAGAATTTTAACTTTGAGATCTGGTATATCCTTTTCAATAACAGTTTTAAATTATGGTCACTGGCCCCAAAATGCTCCCCCACTGACACATCATTATATCCCAAGTATAGGTCAAGCTTTGCACCTTGGCTAGAAGGTACCTTCACATACTGAATCAAAAAATGTTCTTGTGCACGCTTAAGGAATTCCTCTCTGTTGAAACTATTAACAAAATGGCAGTCCCAATCTATGTTTGGAATGTTAAAATCCCTTACCATAACCACGCTAGTATTCCTGCAGATCTAAGATCTCCTTACAAATTTGTTTCTCAATTTCCTCATGATTGTTGGGGTGTCTACAGTCCAATCCCAATAAGATGATCAAACCTTTTCTTATTTCTCAGTTCCACCCAAATAATTCCCAGGAAAATCCTCCCTAAGTATATCTGTAAGCTTATCTCTTACCAAACACGTCACTCCCCATTTTCTCTTGCTGCCCGCCTCTCCCCATCGTTTGATTCCTGGAACATTAAGTTGCAGTTGTGTCCATTACCGAACCATGTCTCTGTAATTGCTATGATATCCCAAGACCAATCCCATTTTCCTAACCACCATGTCTCTGTAATTGCTATGATATCTCAAGACCAATCCCATTTTCCTAACCATGTCCTGAGATCATCCTTCTTCCCTATTAGGCCTCTTGAATTGAAATAAACACAGCTTAATTTATGGATCCTAAGTCATTCTCTTATGTTCCTCCTGCCCTGACTGTTTGACTTGCCAACTATACCAGTCTCAGATCGATCTCTTTCCTCACAATCTCCCTGGTTCCCGCCCCACACCTTACTAGTTTAATCCCTCCCTAGCATCTCCAGGAAATGACCCTGCCAGTATATTAGACCCCTTCCAATTCAGCTGCAATCCATCCTTTTTATACAAGTCACGTCTTCCCCAGAAGAGATTCCAATGATCCAAAAATGTGAACCCTTCTCCCCTGCACCAGCTCCTGACTTGGGCATTACTTTACTCTATCATCCTACTGCTACCCTCACTCGCTCGGAGCAGTGGGAGTAATCTACATGTTACTACCGGAGAGGACCTCCTTTCTAAATTCTTGCCTCTTCCTTATTCTTCCTTCGGAATATAATCCTTTCCCCTTCCTATGTAGTTGGTTCCAGTGTTTACTCTGGCTGGTCCCTCTCAATTTTGTGAATATTGTGTACTCTGTCCAAGATATCCTTGATCTTGGCACCAGGGAGGCAACACGCTATTCTGATTTCTCGCTGTCGGCCGGAGAGACGTCTGTCTGACAAAGAGATTCGAGTTTTGTAATTTGTAAAAGGAGGACCTTCCAAATCGCGACTACTTCCATCTAAAACGAATTAAAGCAGCTGATGTCAGGGAACACCGCCTTGATATCGGACAAGTTCCCCTCCAAGGCACTCACGATACTGACTTGGAAATAAAACCGCTTTCTTTCACTGTCACTGGATCAAGACCCTGGAATTCCCTGTTCGTGGCATTGTGGGCAGCACATGGACAACGGCTGTTCCAGAAGGTTGCACACCACCGCCTTCTTAAAGGGTTGGAGAATAAATGCTCGGCTCAGCCAGCGACATCCACGTTCCAGGAGTGAATAAACAAAAACAGCTGGGGTCTCTTGTTGTGGCATACAATACATCACAAGGTTTCTGTCTGCAGCATACATGACACTAAAATCTGTCATCCACTACAAATTAAATCGAGTCCCAGAGATGTTGTTGCACACCTGGTCTGACTATTGCACGGCCCTCCAGACGCAGAAATAAGCTGTGATTCAAGACTCTCTCCATCAGTTATTTTCTGCCTTCATAATAATGTTCCACTTATTCTATGGGCAAGGAGTTAATATTTGTAGATGAGGGTCACCAGTATTAAATACCACAGTTAACGCGCGATATGACCAAATGTTGTCGAATGGGGGAGCACAGAGTGGCCGCCAGTTTCTCCGCCCCTGATCAGATTGTGAGAGAGCCGGAGGGAGGAGTTATTAACATGAGCCGGGAATGAGCACCATTGGAGCTTCCTAAAGAGACAATGTCCCAGCTTGAAACCTTCTCTGCCCTTTCCCCCGACAGTCCCACTTCCTTTGGTGAAACTGGAAGAAAAGGGAATTGGGGGAAATGACCAATTGATGTTTGTTTCTGGGAATCGTGAGGAAAAGCAGCGCATGCGCGCTGATTGTTCCTGAGCAGAGGAGCGCATGCGTGAGGCCCTCCCCCAGCGCTGCCATTGAGGAGCATTTACTCAGTGAGTGCAAGAGGTTTGTTTGAAACAGACCGCAATGGAGAGATCAGCGCCCAGGGAAGCGAGGGAACAGCAGGCTCCTTCCAGCAGCACATCGGGATGGGAGCCTGAGACACAGAGGGGGCTCCGAGACCGGGATTGATTCGGGGTGAGTTCAGGGAGAACCGGGGGCTGTTTGTAAGAGGCCGAGCGGAGCAGCAACTGGTCCCGGAACTTGGAGTGAGCGGGCTGGGGGGAAGAGAGAGGCCTTTCTCGGGCTGTGTGTGGGCCTGCTGAGGGAGGCAGAGCGGGAAGAAGCTGCTGTGGGACATCCTTGGGGTTTGCAATCCTCTAAACACTGACGGAATTAAATGTTTGGCTTCTGTTTCATGCTGTTTGTTGCGAATAGACGTTGATATAAAGGACAGTAGAATCAGATGTGATAATCCTGTGAAGGGTAAATATAGCAGGCACCGGATAAATGTCTCCAACTATGTGAAATCGTGCCCAGTATTTGTTTTTCAACAGTTAGTGTATTGGGAGCTGGACATTGAACTGTGGAATCATTACATTTGTGGAACTGTGCATATGTTGGTTAGTTTATTTTTATCTCAGTAAAATGTTTTAGAATTTGGGAAACAAAAAAAGACTGGAAGGAGCTCAAGGCTCGAGTGGAACCAGGATCAGCTCTGTTCAGCTTACTCTGTTCAAAAACAAAGAATTACACATACCAGCAGGAGTGGGTTGACAACTACACTTTCATATTCAGATATCAGAAAGTTTCGTGTACAGATGAATAACTGCTCAAATGTTCACCTATCAGAAAGTGGCATTACAGATCAATAACCAAACTCAACTGCTATCAGGTAGCAGTTGAGTTTGGTTATTGTTCACAAAGATAAAAACAAACTGAGCAAAAGCCCTTCATCAGGAATTGAGGCAGGAAGCCTCCAGGGTGGAGAGATAAATGAGAGGGGGTGGGAATGGGGGGAAAGTAGCACAAAGTACAACAGGTGAATGGGGGTGGGGATGGAGGTGATAGGTCAGAGGGGACGGTGGAGCGGATAGGTGGGAGGGGAGACTGACAGGTAGGATAGGTCATGTGGGCGGTGCTGAGCTGGAAGTTTGGAACTGAGGTAAAGTGGGGGGAGGGGAAATGAGGAAGCTGGTGAAGTCCACATTGTTGCCCTGGGGTTGAAGTATTCTGAGGCGGAAGATGAGGTGTTCTTCCTCCAGGCTTCGGGTGGTGAGAGAGTGGTGGTGAAGGAGGCCCAGGACCTGCATGTCCTCGGCAGAGTGGGAGGGGGAGTAAAACTGTTGGGCCATGGGGCAGTGGGGTTGTTTGGTGCGGTGTCCCGAAGATGTTGCCTGAACTGCGCTGCGAGGAGGCGTCTAATCTCCCCAGTGTAGAGGAGACTGCATCAGGAGCAACGGATACAAAAAAATGACATTGGTGGATATGCAGGTAAAACTTTGATGGATGTAGAAGGCTCCTTTGGGGCCTTGGATGGTGGTGAGGGAGGAGGTGTGGTTGCAGGTTTTGCAATTTCTGTGGTGGCAGGGGAGGGTGCCAGGATGGGAGGGTAGTTTGTTGGGAGTGGACCTGACCAGGTAATCACTGAGGGAATGGTCTTTGCGGAAAGGGGTGGGTAGAGAAATATATCTCTGGTGCTGGGGTCTGTTTGGAGATGGTGGAAATGTCGGCAGATGATATGGTTAATGCGAAGGTTGGTAGGGTGGAAAGTGAGGACCAGGATGGTTCTGTCCTTGTTACGGTTGGAGGGGTGGGGTTTGAGGGCGGAGGTACGGGAGGTGGACGAGATGCATTGGAGGGCATCTTCAACCAGTTGAGAAGGGAAATTGAAGAAGGAGGCCATCTGGTGTGTTCTGTGATGGAACTGGGAGCAGATGCAGCAGAGGTGGAGGAATTGGGAATACAGAATGGCATTTTTGCAGGAGATCGGGTGGGAAGAGGTGTAATCCAGGTAGCTGTGGGAGTCGGTGCATTTGTAAAAAAAGGTCAGTGTCAAGTCAGTCGTCATTAATGGAGATGGAGAGGTCCAGGGAGGGAAAGGAGGTGTCAGAGATGGTCCAGGTGAATTCAAGGTGGGGGTGGAATGTGTTGGTGAAGTTGATGCGGGAGCACGAGGTGGTGCCAATGCAGTCATCAATGTAGCGGAGGAAGAGGTGGGGAGTGGTGCCGGTGTAACAATAGAAGGTGGACTGTTCTACGTAGCCGACAGAGACAGGCAGAGCTGGGGCCCATACAGATGCCCATGGTTACCCCTTTGGTCTGGAGGAAGTGGGAGGATTCGAAGGAGAAATTGCAGAGGGTGAGGACCAGTTCATCCCAACAAATGCGAGTGTCAGTGGTAGGGTATTGATGGGTTCTTTCTAAGAGGGGTGGAAGGTTTGGTGTTATTGTGGCTTTAAGATGTTTATGTTGCTCTTTGTTCTTGAAGTGAGGTTTTATGGCAGAAGTGTCGAGAAGTCTCCACTTGAGTAAACAGTTTGAGGCTCCTTTTAAAGTTGGAATATCAGAAACAGCCTGAGTGGGTGTAGTCAAGCTCTCACAGAATGACATTTTAGTTTTGGCTTTCACCAAAGCTAGTTTTGATGAAAAAGCTAGTTTTCACCTCTCAGTTACAGTCAGAAACTGCAGATTCTATTTCTGCTACTGGAGATGTATATGAGACTATCTGTTTTATTGAGTTTGTCTTTTGCCAACAATGTTTATGGGATAATACTGGAACGGTTAATTAGGAAGAGTTACAGTGCCCATTATTCTGTTAAGTTTTCCAATAGAGTTAAGTTATTCCAATTCCTTCTTTATTGCTTTGTATGTTAACTACTGTGGACAGGACAAAATGTACCTTTCAAAGCCACATTATCATTCTAACTGGATAAGTGCTCTCATATTCACATTACAGAAATGAACTGGTAAAGATAGATAACTACACTGCCATATGTGCACCAGAGTAACATTCAGGAATAGATTAAGCCAAATTCAGATATGCACAACGCAGAAGCTGACAGACAAACATTAATATCCAAACTCTCTTATTCATAAAATAGAAAACGTCAGGTAAAGGTTGATGACCATATTTACAACACAAAACTGACAAGGTGAGACTGATTAAAGCATTCACACAGTCACATAGCAGAGACGGATAGGGGTAGACTGTTAATTACACAGACATATTCACTGAGCAGAAACTGACAGGTACAGATTAATAATGCCAGTCAAACTTTGAATAGCAGAAATGAACATAAAGAAATGAATAGCAAAACCCTCATTTGCATAACAGAAACTGTCAAAGACCAGTTAGTGAATACACTCCCATTCACAGAGCAAACACTGCCAGGGACAGACTGATGACTGCAAATAGGGGGAGAAAGTGAGGACTGCAGATGCTGGAAATCAGAGCTGAAAATGTGTTGCTGGAAAAGTGCAGCAGGTCAGGCAGCATCCAAGAAACAGGAGAATCAACGTTTCGGCCATAAGCCCTTCTTCATGCCCGAAACGTCAATTCTCCTGTTCCTTGGATGTTGCATGACCTGCTGCGCTTTTCCAGCAACACATTTTCAGAGCTGATGACTACAAATACACATTCTCACAGCAGAGATCTTGAGGATAGACTGATAATTACACAAACATAATGACTGTGGAAGAACAGACAAATACAGATTGATGACTAGATTGCCATACACATCACAACCTGTGAGGAACAGTTTAACTAAACTGAGATACTCACAAAGCAGAAGCTGACAGGTACATGTTAATAACAACATTAACATATTCCCAACACAGAAACTGAAAAGGTAATATTGATAAAAGCATTCCCATATTCACATAGCAGAGACTGATATTGGGAGACTGATAATTACACAGACAAATTCATTGAGCAGAAAGAAACAGGTACAGATTGATAAAGCCGGTCAAACATTCTCATGTCAAAGACTGATAGGCACCGCAATGGTAATGACAATTATACATTGTCACAACAGAGACTTTCTGGGATTGAGTGATAATTGCACAAACGTAATCATTTTGGAAGAACTGACAGGTACAGACTGATGACTACACTCACATTCAGATGGCAGAAACTGACAGGGACAGATTGTGTGAGAGAGTAATAATCATTCACCTCCTGATAGCTCAAATGGGTAGATCAAAAACCATACACCCATTTTTCACAGCCACTAATGAGTGGTAAACTAATCCTTAACCAACCTGAAATTCTGAACAACACATCATTCACAGTGTAATCAGGGAATCACAGTGATAAAACAAATAACACAAGAAATTGACACAATTAAAATTTACACAAGTACCATGTTCAAAATAATCCATAAATAACCGTGACCAGTTCAGAGTGAGTACAAATGACTTGTCATCAAATGACGTTCAGAGAAAATCCACACCGCAAAGTTTATAATGAAAAAAAAGTCCTGCTAGAAACTGAAACGCACTGAATGATATCTATTCTAATGTGTTGCAAAGTAAGATTTCAGGAACTGAAAAATCGGCAGGAGGCTGCTGACACTGATTGAGAAACCAAACATTCATGGAGTAAAATTCACGTTGTCAGCAGAAAGCAAAAGGCACAGGTCACAGTACGTAAGTTCCCTTCAGTCATTTGAGGTAATCAGATTAGAACTGACAATGATACACACCCTGGCAGCTATTCTGAGTAATGTATGAATACTTTGCGCTGATTCTTATTGGAGATTTGAAGAAGAATAGGGGAAAAGATAACTGAAAGGAGTTTACAGAGTAGATGATGGTAGAATGTCCTTCATCTTCAGCAAGAAACACGAGCTAAAGAGAACCTTCCCTAACTCCCACTTTCCTCCAACACGATGCAATTGTCAAGTAGTTCCATCATTTCCAGGAGTAAAACACACTCCCTGTCAGATTGCAGTGCATTTTCTCACTTGACAACAAATGTGATGCCGATTTTAAAATGGAAGAGAAAAGAAAATCATTATCAAAAGATACAGAATACATTACAAGTAGAATCTCACATTTTAGAGTGAGCTCGGAATTTGATCCCTTCACAAAATTTCGGTTTGTGTTTCCGATGATATTGTAGATCCAGACAGATCCACATTGAGTCCCACACCAACCAATCAGAGTGAAGTTACCGTGCCTACAAAGTAGCCAATCACGAGCCAGGATTTCCCCGATCCCTCATTAGCATTGATGACGCCATCAGTCCATAAAGAGCCCGCTTTCCTTTCTTCTGTGTCTGACAATGAGCGGCGCTATGGCTGAGAAAAAGAAGATTCTGGATTAGTGGTATTGGAAGGGCACAGCAGTTCAGGCAGCATCCAAGGAGCTTCGAAATCGACGTTTCGGGCAAAAGCCCTTCATCAGGAATAAAGGCAGTGATTTTCCCCGATACGTCGATTTCGAAGCTCCTTGGATGCTGCCTGAACTGCTGTGCTCTTCCAGCACCACTAATCCAGAATCTGGTTTCCAGCATCTGCAGTCATTGTTTTTACCTTGAGGAAAAGAAGGGTCAAGTTGCTCAGAAGCGCGCGAAGAGGGCGGTAAGAAGAGAAGGCGGTCCAGGAAAGAAAGTTTCTACATCTATAAAGTGATGAAGCAGGTTCACCCCGACACCGGCATCTCCTCCAAGGCCATGAGCATCATGAACTCGTTCGTCAACGATATTTTCGAGCGCATCGCGGGGGAGGCTTCCCGCCTGGCCCATTACAACAAGCGCAGCACCATCAGCTCCCGGGAGATCCAGACCGCCGTGCGGCTGCTGCTGCCCGGGGAGCTGGCCAAGCACGCCGTGTCGGAGGGCACCAAGTACACCAGCTCCAAGTGAAGGACCGCATTGCACTGAAACACACATCCACAACCCAAAGGCTCTTTTAAGAGCCACCCACAACTTCCCTGAGACAGCTGAACCGTTATGTTTTGGAGTATGTACAATTTATGTCTTTGCGGTATATGTTCTATAAATGTGTAAATTCATGATTGATCGCTGACACGGTGCGCGTCTTATTCACGGATGTGGTCTTGATCTCTCTCCCCAGGCAGGGACTATGGGATATACATGTTAAACGCCAATGAGTCATTTTTCAGCTGTTTGTATGTGTCCTTGTTGCTCTTTGTTATTTGAACAGTTCAGGAGCTACAATTCTCGGTGGGGCACGAACTCTAGGTTTCGCCCCCGGCAAGCAAAACAAAATGTTTCCCTCTGAGTCCGATTTTACTTTGTTTATTTTCATTTCCAAATCTCCGCACGGATATTGTCCGGATGCAGAACCTTGCAAAATGCACTGAAATAAAACTAAAACAGCTGAAGAAGTGGCAGCGCAAATGTGGAGCTTTTACCGATCTATGATGGTGTGCAATAGGGAGGGCAACTTTAAAATATTCTCGAATGATCGTGCTCACTATTAATGCACTTACTCGGGAGAACGTAATCTCCTGTTTTGTCAGTATGTCGGGGTGCTGTTGAAGTGTGAAGTAAATGATTAGTTGCAGATTGCAGGGTTTGGCGCCTTTTTTGTTTCCGCTTGTATTTAATGTTTAGAAAATCCCAATTCAAGATCCGAAATTGGCAGGTTCCAATAGGCTAGGGACTGAGGTAGAGAGTTAGAGGGTACACTTTTAATGTAAAAGTAAATTATCTCGAGTCGTCGTGCATTCTTTTGTGTTTAAACTCCGTACTTGTTGGTACATATTGGCGGGCTTTTCAAATTGTAAAAAAGCGGATTGGGGAATGAAGCAGATATCTGATTGGTCACATTGTTCAGCACCTCCTAATATTGTTTCAATTCCCAATCAGACACGGCCGCCACACCATTCCTCCCGAAGGTATAAGAGACCGCAATGTGGGCGGAATGCAGCATTCTCTCTGAAAGTGGTTGTGTGAGTTTGTGACTATGTCTGGAAGAGGACCGACCACCTGAAGGTGCTGGGTATTTGGTTCGGAGGGGCTGGGGCGTGCGCCAAGTCTTGGGAGGAGCGTATCAGCAAAGTGAGGCAGAAACTGGGCTCTCCATCGCGGGAAAAAACCTGGTCATCAGGTGTGAGGCACTGTCATTGCTGTTATACATTGCACAGGTCTGGCCTATTCCCAGAACCTGTGCCGCTGCAGTCACCCGGGCCATCTTCCAGTTTATGTGGAGGTCAAAGATGGACCGGGTCCGAAGGGACTCACTGTATGGGGAATGGGGGAAAAAAATACACCCAATGCCACCTTCACCCTGATGGCCACCTTTGTGTGTGGCTGCATCAAGCTGTGCATGGATCCCCGGTACGCAAACACCAAGTGTCACTACGTACTGAGGTTCTACTTGTCCCCGGTGTTGCGAAGGATGGGCCTGGCCTCGCTGCCGCGGAACGCTCCGAGTAGTTGGACCGGTCCGTATCACCTGTCCTTCGTGGAGAAATTTATCAAGAGAAAACACCTTTGACCACAAGTCCATTAGGAAGTGGTCAGCATGTAGTGTCCGTGAGACCCTTCGGGAAAAGGAGAGGGCGGATCCTATCGAGCGGTTCCCTGAGCAGACTGTCCAAGCCTCATCGCCAGAACTTTCCAACAAGCACCAAGACATGGCTTGGCTGGTGGTGAGAAGGGCTCTGCCTGTGAGATCCTTTATGCACGCCCGGACTCTCAGCCGCACCGCACGCTGCCCTCGAAGCGGCTGCGGGGGGGGGGGGGACGAGACTGTCACACACCTCCTTCTAGAATGTGCCTACGCAGAGGAAGTCTGGAGAGGAATGCAGTGGTGTTTGTCGAGGTTCGTCCCGAGCAGCGCCGTGACGCGGGACTCCGTGCTCTACGGCCTGTTCCCCGGGACGCACACCGAGACGAACATCAACTGTGCCTGGAGGATCATCAACTCGGTGAAGGACGCTCTCTGGGTGGTCCGAAACCTGCTGATCTTCCAGCTGAAGGAGTTGACCCCGACTGAGTGTTGCAGACTGGCACATTCCATGGTCCAGGACTACGTGTTGAGGGACGCGCTGAAGCTTGGGGCAGCTGCCGCCAAGGCGCGGTGGGGAAAGACCACTGTGTAAAGTCTGCCTGCCTAACGAAGAACAGGGGGCCCATGCAGTCATTTGGGCTCTGCTGACGCCTCAGCTAATTATATGGGCATATGATCAAAAAATGTACAGACCTGTATAAAAATGATAAGTTTTGATCTCTGTATGTACATGTTTACATATGTATGGCATGACCAATTGTACAGACCATCAAATTATTTTATGAATAAAATATATTTTTGAAATAAAAAAAAATGTCTGGAAGAGGAGGAAAGGGCGGTGGGAAAGCTCGTTCCAAGGCGAAGTCTCGGTCGTCCCGGGCTGGCCTGCAGTTCCCGGTGGGCCGTGTTCACAGGCTCCTGAGAAAGGGTAACTATGCTGAGCGTGTGGGTGCCGGAGCGCCGGTCTATCTGGCTGCGGTGCTGGAGTATCTGACGGCTGAAATCCTGGAGCTGGCCGGCAACGCGGCCCGGGACAACAAGAAGACCCGCATCATCCCCAGGCACCTGCAGCTGGCCGTGCGCAACGACGAGGAGCTCAACAAGCTGCTGGGAGGGGTGACCATCGCTCAGGGCGGGGTGCTGCCTAATATCCAGGCCGTGCTGCTGCCCAAGAAAACCGCCACTAGGGGAGCCGCTAAAAAGTGAAGAGACCATTCTTGAATCTGACAAACCAAAGGCTCTTTTAAGAGCCACTCACAACATCTGTGAAAGGAGCTAAACTCTCCCCTCTGTCGGATTGAATTACTTCCTTTAATTGATATCGGTTTCAGTCCCTGCTTTATTCGGTACTGTACTGTCGCTGTGTGTGTGATCTAATATGAAACCTTACCTCATTGCCGTTCGTCGTTCGAACTGTGACAGAAGTAGTGTGAAAAGTTGTTCATGGATAAATTATACACCGCAAATCTAACAAGGGTCGTAGTGCATCATTTTTATTGCTCTGTATATGTCTATCATCTCGTGTCTTTAATTATCATCCAAAAAATGAATCACTCAGTCCCTGTACTCCTCGCTCGCAGGCAGTTTCACGTTATCTTGAAGTGCATTTAGTAAGAGCTGAATTGGCTCAGTGTCACAAGAAAGTTTATAATGAGTGGTCGCTGACCCTCTGTGCTTTTAACTCTGAAGCGTTCGTATGTAGAGCCTTTTCCCTGTACGTAGAGAGGGAATATAATGGGGGCCGCAGAGTCATCTTCAGCATCTTCGAGTTGTTCAAGTTGCTCTTTAATACTGGACCAGTTCGGGAGCTCCTGTGGGGTATGAACTTGATTTTGATCTCTGGCAAACAGGAAAAGTGCCCTATCTTTGAATTCCACAGATAGATTCATTTTACACTTAAATTTCCAAACACAGGGTGTTGTCTGATCGCAGAATGCTCTGAATGGGACTTTCTACTGTCATTTTGACGCTTTCAAAGTGAACTGGCAACAAACTAGAACATTTGCCTCACAGCAAGAGTCAGTTAAACAGCACAGAAACAGATCTTTCTGTCCTACCAATCCATACCCACTATAACCTCAAACTAGATTAGTACCACGTGCCTGTTTGTTGGCCCATAACTCTCCAAACCTTTCCTAATTTTGTACTTATCGAAATGTCATTCAAATATTGTGACTGTACCTACATGCATCACTTCCTTTGGAAGCTAATTCCATGCAAACCACATTGTTGTTTAAAAAAAGGTTGCTTTTTAAAATCTGTTTCCTTTTACGTTAAAAATATGCCTCAGAGTCTTGCAATCCCTTAGCATATGAAATACATACCTACCATTCATCTTACCTTTAGCCCTCATGATTGTCAAAACTCTTATCACCCAACAAGATCTTGGACTCCAGAGAAGAAAAGTCCAAGCCTATTCTTATAATGGAAACCCTACATTCCCAGCATCATTCTACTAGATCTTTTCTGAACCATTTTCAGTTCAATAGTATCCTATAATAACAGGCCGACCAGAATTTGATATGGTAATCCAGAAGAGGCCTCCCCATCATCCTATATGACGTCAATATGACTTTTGAACTCCTGTACTCAAAGGGCTAAGCAATTAAGGCAAACATGCTAGATGTTTTCTTCACCACACTGTCTACATGTGATGCAAACTTCAAGAATATGAGCTGATCCACTAGGTCTCTCTGTTCTACAACTTTATCCAGCGCCCTACTTGTAGTTGTATAAGCCCTAACCTTGTTTGCTTTGTAAAAATGCAATGCCTCAATAAATCCATCTGCCATTCCTCAGGCCATTGATTCAATTGATCAAGATTTCTTTCCAAGCTTAGATAGCCTTCACTATCCATTATACTACCAATTTTGGTGACATCTGAAAACTTACTAAGCATGCTTACTATATTCTCATCTATATCATTTGCATATGAAAGAAAAACAAACAAGAGTGGACCCAGCACTGATTGGGGTGGAACGCCATTGGTAACAGGCATCCAGTCTGAAAAGCAACTGTCCACCACCTCTCAGTCTCCTGCTGTTAAGCCAATTTTGTATCGAATTGGCATGCTCAACCAGAATCCCATGTAATCTAACCCTACTATTTAGTCTACAATGCAGAAACTTGTCAAAGGCATTACCAAAGACAAAGTCAATAATGTTTACCACTGTGTCCTCAACCTTCTTGGATACTCCCTCAACAATCTCAATCAGCCTTGGGAAATATAATTTCCTTCTACCAAACTATCCTGACAATTCCTAATAATTCCTTGCCTTCTCCCACCACCCCTCCCCAAACCGTACATTTGAATCCTACCTTTCAGAAGCACCTCCACCAATGCATCCACCACACAAGTCAGACTCACTGGTCTATACTTACCAGATTCTCCTTATATCCCTTCTTAAAATAATGGCAAAATATTACCCAATACCTAGTCATCCAGCACCTCAGCGTAGTTACAGATGATACAAATGTTTCTGCAATGGGAATCATTATATCCTCCTTAACTTCCCATAATGTCCTGGGATACATTAGATCAGATCTCTGAGATTTATCCAATCATATGCTTTCAAAGACCTCCAGCATTTCCTCTTCAGTAATGTGTACTGTGTTCAAAACATCAATATTTATTTCCCTGAGTTTGCTGCTTCCCAGCAAAAAAATGTGAAAATTCATTTTCTGCCTCTCCCATCTTCTGAAATTCAAACTGAACTGCAGAGGTGAACTGGATCTGCTGATAACAAAATGGTCCATGTCTGCTCACACAAAATGGCTGACAAATAAAAAGGCAACCTGCTTTAGAACTAAGATGCAAGATGGCTGAAAGGAGATGAATGTGACTAACAGTCTGTCCCAGCCTTAAAGTAAACAATGAGACCTTTGAACAAAACTACTCCAAAGACAGTTGCCTTGAGCAGCAACCATCCCAGATCAGAACATGCCACCAAGACAAACAAGGCAATATTCTCAGCTCAGTAATAAAAGTGTGATTATACCATCCAACGAATAAGCTCCAGGTGCGAGACATAGCTGTTGGTCCTGTAGCTACTTAGGGAGTTTAGTATGCTATTTCATATTAAACAGTTGTTTCTTAATTAATTTGCAATATCAAGCAATAATTTTATTTAGAGTTTCTACAACATAAATATAGATACATGGAACCAAAACATTTATGCCTATGTGTGAAAGTTAGTAACTTTTCAGAAGTAGGCTCATTCTCCCTGGACAAAATAGATTACTCACAATCATTAATCACAATGTCCTAAGAAGAACAGAAAGCATTATTACAAATCCTATAGCAACTAGTTAAAATTAAATGCCTTTGGTATTTTTAACGCAAATAATGAGAACAGTGGATAATATAAGAGGAATAATAGAATTTCATAAAGAAAGCACATGAGATAAAATAAATAACAGAATTCAAACTGACTGCAGATAAAGCCAGCCTGAGAGGCCTGAAGGAGTCTAGCAATTAACCTTGGAATGTGATGAAGAGGATGCACAGCAAGATGGCAAGGACTAGTCATTATAGTACCTGTTCAACGCCATAAGGCCATGGGAAGCCGATGCCTGTTAAAGGAATGCCCATCATTGATTAGAAGTCTTATAGGATTTGGTTTACAAAGTAAGAGGGAGGAGCAGTGTGATCAAGTTGTATGTGATTGTTAACAGCAAATTTATAAAAATACTGATTTTTGTTATAAATTCACAGTGTGTCATGGATTTCCCTTCAAAGGCTGGCCTCTGGAGAGGATCCTTTGCCCCTGTTCCTGCTTTAACTGGGTTTCACATGAGTACACCCCCACTTGCCTGAGTTCTGCCTGCCTGCTGAGTTTGCATTCTCTGTCAGCGAAAAGGCTCTGACGACAATAACAACTACTTCTTTGAACTTTAAGGTGTCTTTCTCTCTCTCTCTAATTGTTAACTTGCTCTGCATGAATTTGTAGCATCTCTTTGAACTAATTTTAACCTTATCTGCCAAGACTATCTCATATTCCCCTTTTGCCTTTCAAATCTCCCTCTCAAGAATGCCCCTACTATTTTCATACTGTTCACGAGATGCATTTCACCCCAGTTGTCTATGTTTAATATATGATTTATTTGTATTCGCAAATAAAACATTGACTTTGCTGCTCCTCCGATGCAGTGCCTTTCCAGTTTCATTTTCATTTTCAATTTCACTCGAATTCCCAGTTCGTGGCATTGTGGGCAGCACATAGACAACAGCTGTTCCAGAAGGTGGCTCACCACCGCCTGCTCAAAGGGGAATAAATGCTAGGCTCAGCCAGGGACGTCCAAGTCCCCAGAGTGAATAAACAAAAACACCTGGGGTCTTTCGTTGTGACATACAATACATCACAAGGTTTCTGTCTGCAGCATACCTGATACTAACATCTGTTGTCCACTGTAAACTGAATCGAGGCCTAGAGATTTTATTGCTGCTGCTCCAGGTCTGATTTTTGCACACGCCTCCTGAACCAGAAACAGGGACTAACACTGTGATGCAAGACTCTCTCAAACAGTTACATTCTGCCTTAGTAAGAATGTTCCACCTATTCCACTTATGTTCCTTTCGGAAAGGAATTAATATTTGTGGATGAAGGTCAGCAGGATTGAATACCACAGTTAACATAGTTAAAAATCACACAACACCAGGTTATAGTCCAACAGGTTTAATTGGAAGCACACTAGCTTTCGGAGCGACGCTCCTTCATCAGGTGATTGTGGAGGGCTCGATCGTAACACAGAAATTCTGTGTTACGATCGAGCCCTCCACAATCATCTGATGAAGGAGCGTCGCTCCGAAAGCTAGTGTGCTTCCAATTAAACCTGTTGGACTATAACCTGGTGTTGTGTGATTTTTAACTTTGTACACCCCAGTCCAACACCGGCATCTCCGAATCATGACAGTTAACATAAGATCAGACGTGATGTTATTGAATGGTGAGCACAGGGGATGGGCCGAGTGGCCGCCAGTTTCCCCGCCCCCTGATCAGATTGTGAGAGAGCCGGAGGGAGGAGTTATTAACATGACCCGGGAATGAGCTCTATTGGAGCTTCATAAAGGGACAATGTCCCAGCTTGAAACCTTCTCTGCCCTTCCCCGACAGTCCCAGTTCCTTTGGTCAAACTGGGAGAAAAGGGAATTGGGGAAATGACCAATTGATGTTTGTTTCTGGGAAGTATTGGGAAAAGCAGCGCATGCGCAAAGCTGTCCCTCCTCCAATTCTGATTGTTCTTGAGCAGAGAAGCGCATGCGTGAGGCCCTCACCTAGCGCTGCCATTGAGGAGCACCACTAATCCAGCATCTGCAGTCATTGTTTTTACCTCGTTGATTTTAACCCTACTGCGAATCCTCTTGCAAGGATGCCTGCCTTGAAGAAGTTTTCCTCCTCTCTACAAGAATCTCAGGGAGTCCCTCTTCCACTGCAACTCCCAGGTCATTTCCTCTGCCCTGAAGCACTTACTTTTCCCCACCCCCACCCACCCCTAGCTTATCTCTCCAGGCTCACTGCCTTTATTCCTGTTGTAGGGCTTTTGCCCGAAACGTCGATTTCGAAGCTGCCTGGACTGCTATGCTCTTCCAGCACCACTAATCCAGAATTGAGGAGCATTTGCTCAGTGAGTGCAAGAGGTTTGTTTGAAACAGACCGCAATGGAGAGATCAGCGTCCAGGGAAGCGAGGGAACAGCTGGCTCCTTCCAGCAGCACATCGGGATGGGAGCCTGGGACACAGAGGGGGCTCCGAGACCGGGATTGATTCGGGGGTGAGTTCAAGGAGAACCGGGGGCTGTTTGTAAGAGGCCGAGCGGAGCAGGAACTGGTCCCGGAACTTGGAGTGAGCGGGCTGGGGGGAAGAGAGAGGCCTTTCTCGGGCTGTGTGTGGGCCTGCTGAGGGAGGCAGAGCGGGAAGAAGCTGCTGTGGGACATTCTTGTGGTTTTTAATCCCCTAAACACTGATGGGAATTCATTGTTTGGCTTGTGTTTCCCGCTGTTTGTTACGAATAAACATTGAATTGTTGGGAAATAAAGGGCAGTGTATCTACATGTGTTAAAAGTGCCCGTTGTTCTTCCTTCAGTTTTTTTGGGGAGCTAGATATTGAACTGTGTAATCATTCTATTTTTGGAGCTGTGCATATGTTGGTTAGTTTTCTTTCATCCGAGTAAATTGTTTCAGAATTTCGCAAACAGAAAAAGACTAGGAGGAGCTCAGTGTCGTTTTGTAACCAGACCTTGCTCTGTTTAAAAGCAAAGTATCATGATCATGACCTGAATGTTGCATTGATCAGTTGATGTCTTTCTACTCAGAAATGATGATATCGCTCTTTTTTTTCCTCCAGGCAAATGTTTGATGGACCAAGATAATGTAATATTTCCTCAGTACAAAGCCAAGTATGACCATCTGCTTCTAACAACCAGCAGGTATGTTACAGTTGTCAGATTGGAAAACATCCTTTCCAGTCACAGATACACATTAAGTTCAATTTCCAGAAGTATGCATTCAATCCAAGAGTCTCACAACTGATGAAATATTTTTAAAAAGATCTCTTTATACTCAATGCACAAAAGCTCAGTTCCAATAAATTCCATTATGCATAGCCAGTTATCATTTGCAACATCAGAAGAGGGATACACTGTATCCTCATATGAAATATACATTCAGGAATTACATTAATCCACATGTAGTAAAGCCAAGTTTAAAGTTACAATCAAGGTGAACAAACAAGTCATGCTGTTACATTGTTACAACATGGATATATGAAGATATTGAGTGCAGATGCAGAAGGAAACTTTGATATTTTCAGTAACTGAGAAAGTCAAAATTACGTTTTTGATAAATCATTGTCCAGGAAAAGACACAACAATTAAACTATGTAAATTCCAAATGAACCTCTGAGCCAAAACCTGATGTTGATAGTGCTCATTGCACACACCCACAACCACCATCTCCATCCCACCCCCATATGTGTGCTTGCGCATGCGCACACTATTCCATCTCACACAGCTACTGACTGACTAACAATAGTTGCAAATTTGTACATCATCCTGAAATACACATTACAACATCTAAGTGATGAAAATCCATATACACCCCAACTAGCAGAAAACATTTCACCAAACTGATTTCTACTCTCAAATCACAAGTCAAAGAGATCGACAGCACAGAATATTCAAATTATTAAGTCTGCACTGATCAAAAACAGTCTATAACAACACAGTTGATTGAAAGGGATTAGAATCATTAACTCAATGAGTATTCCATTTCCATTGATTTTTCATGGCAGCAGAGAAGTTGTCATTCCCATCTGTATCATAACACCATTCTCCATTTCATCATTTTGTAGGATTTTTTTTTCAGTCAAGGAAGAAAGTTTTTTTTCTTGTGTCTTTCAAAATTTGTTTCAAGAAATCTAGGAAGAACCCTGCGTTCATCTTGACTATCTCTTCATTAAACTACGAAAAAAATCAAGGAATCAGGATATAGTTTTGTCAAGGAGTCAATGGAATCAGATCATTACTATTTAAAGCAGTGCAGAAAGAAAGAAAAAGCTAAAATTGATAGGTTTGTCAAGCTGCTCCTTTATTTTAATCAACAAGAGTTGATTGTTCAATAAATTAATTTGACTGTTTAAATATTCTTCACCGATAGAGGAAAATAAAATACCTTTTGTTTTCCCCCGCCATACCAGAGAGCAACACAAGAATACTGCTAATGGTTTGCACCAGATCCTGTCCAGATTGGTAAATAAAATAGAATTGGCCAATTCTCTTTTCTGCACAAGGGGCATTGTCTTCAGTCAGCTGCAATGCAGTTGGAAGTGTTCACTTAGTTGCAAATTGATTCGGTTAATACTGATCATTAATTCATTGGTAAAGTATGTCACAATGCAAAAAGTGATAGCATCCTGAAAACCAGACCTTGATATCCCCACTGTTCCTGGTTCGACTCTGCACTATAGGAATTACAAAAGTCTATTGCTTTTCTCCCCTTGATTCTGAAGAAAAGCACAGATGTCTTTCTGTTGTAATGTGTTGCATGTTCACCTGTCCATGGATCCTATAGGCTCTAAAACTAAAGGACATAGGCTGTGGACATTATCCAACTACATGTACGAGGCCAAATATTAGATATAGAAACACATCCACTTTCACTGACTGGAGCTGACTCGAGTGGCAATGGATACAACCTCATTCATGTCAAGTAGTAGAAATTTAAACAATTAATTATGCTTGCAGTTACTAAAAGTGACATGTTTCAATTTAGATAACACTGAACCACTGTGAGATACAATAACCTAGAATAAGGAGCATATTGGTATCAAGTATCAGAGACTGATCGGTTGAATTCAGTTCTCACTCTTGGCCTGGTGCTGATGCAAACACACTTTATCCACACTCACATTCTTGTTGAGAACCTGAATAATACAGAAGAATTTCTGTACATTTTAGTGAATGAAACACTGATTTATAAGGCATTAAACTTACCTCAAAGTGGATCAGATCATGACATGCAGAACTGGAAACATAAGGAGATAGACAGACAGAAAATGTCAGTGTGGTACAGACCAGTACCGCTCCTTTAAAGTGATACAGATTGGCAGCACAACAGAAAACTCACTCACTCAGCCAGTTAATGGAGAAAGGGAAAAAAGAATGAAATTTAGGCCCAGGTATTCCCAAATATGGACAGTTATAAATTGACTCACCAAACCATTAATCGCTTCAGTTAGTGTTCAATGTTGCATTTTAGTGTCCCGCAGCAACTGATAAAGACTCCTGCATACAAAAAATGTAAATGCAAAAGTCTGAAAATAATAACATCCAGATTCATGGTAAAGGTAAACAGTGTTTGAGGGATTAATGTTGGTTCAAAGTGTTAGTGAATATTGGTCAAACAAATACAACTCAACGTGTAAAGAGAATGAGATTCACACACTCCACCTGATGCTGTTGCATACAAAACCAAACTGGCACTATAGTTATTCAAAGGCAGAATACTGCAGAACTAAACTCACATGAGCAATTACCTTGAAAAACTGGTAGTGAGTGGATGATGTTCAGACACCCAACAATTAGTGGAAATTAGTATGGAGAACAGATGAACAACAGAATGTCCCAGTGCAGACACAATGGGCTGAATGGCTATATCAATTCTGTGACTCTGTCATAAATCACAAAATGCAGAAGAGTTTAAGGCCCAATCACAACACCATTAAAAACTACTATCACAGAATGAATCTCAGTCACAGAGGATTGTTTTTTGCTAAATTCATTCATTGGATGAGGGCATCACTGGCTAGGCCAGTATTTATTGCCCAGGGGGTCGATTGATAGCTGCTCTCTCATGTTCACTTTGCAGAAACTGAAAAGGGAGAGAATGATACATAAATATACATGCGCACACGCACAAACTAAACTAACACATTCATTTAGCAAACACTGGCAGCTACAGTCTGCTTAATGCATTTGCACATTTATAAACTAGATGTTGACAGATACAGATTCATAACTCCATCCTGAGATACACAGAGCAGAATATAACAGGGACAGATTGGTCAATCATTAACATGTGCACATGGCAGGACATTTCAGAGGAAGACTGATAACTACATTCTCATCATCAAAACTTGTTGGAACAGATTAATAACACTCCCTGTTTCAAATCGCATACATTGACATGTACACTTTGATAATGACACTCCTGTTTACAGCACAGAAACTGACAGGTAGAAATTAATAACAAAAATTGCTGGAAAATCCACAGGTTTGGTAGCATTGGTGGAGGGAAATCAGACTTAACATTTGAGGTCTAGTGACCCCTCCTCAGAACTGATTGTGTGCATTTTCATAGCTACCATTTGGTCTTCTCTATGCTGGGGAAACTGAGTGTAGATTGGGTGTCCACTGTGCAGAACACCTACATTCTGTCCAGAAAAAATGTCCCTGAGCTTCTAGTTGCCTGCCACTTCAACACACCACACTGTTCCCTGGCCAACATCTCTGTCTCAGGCTTGCTGCAGTGCTCCAGTGGAGCTCAGTGCAAGCCAGAAGAACAGCACCTCATTTTCTGCTTGGGAACTTGACAGCCTTCCGGACTCAATATTGAATTCTACAACTTTAGAGCTAGAGCTCATTACCCAAAACTTCACACGCCACGCAGTGTTATCACAGGGTCTTCTAATGTACACCAAAACTCACTAACAGTCTCCATGAATAGCTATTACCATTCTCGTCTGACTGTGATCCACTAGTTTGTCTGTCCAACTGTTCTTTCCTCTCTGGATTTTATCTCCATCCACCATTTACTCCCTTACCCTTCAACAAACCCTATCTTCTGCACAACAACTAATATTTTCCTGGCTACCATCTCTTCACAGGAAGGGTTACTAGCCTGGAAATTTTAACTCTGATTTCTGTCCACAGACTCTGTCAGACCTGCTGAGCCTTTCCAGCAATTTGTTTTAGTTTCTGATTTCCAGCATCTGCAGTTCTTTTGGTTTTCATTTAGAGATTAATAACTACATTTTCATATTCACAGAGCAGAAACTACCAGGGAAAATTGATAACCACATTCACATGTTCGCAAAAGAAAATCTGTCATGCAAACATTGATAAATGCACTCAGATTTACATTACAGATCCTGACCAGGAAGGGTTCTTAACTAAACAAAACATTCGTGAAGCATAAACTGACAGGGACTGTTAAAAAGTAATTTCTCATATTCACATAGCAGTACCTGGCCGACTTAGACTGACAATTATCCAAACACAATGAAATGTCGATTTCGAAGCTTTTCGGATGCTGCCTGAATTGCTGTGCTCTTCCAGCACCACTGATCCAGAATACAGTTGTTGGGAGGTCACCTTGCAGCTGTACATGACATTGGTTAGGCCACTGTTGGAATATTGCGTGCAATTCTGATCTCCTTCCTACAGGAATGATATTGTGAATTTTGAAAGGGTTCAGAAAAGATTTACAAGGATGTTACCAGGTTTGGAGGATTTGAGCTATTGGGAGAGGTTGAATAGGCTAGGGCTGTTTTCCCTGGAGCATCGAAGGCTGAGGGGTGACATTATAGAGGTTTATAAAATCATGAGGGGCATGGATAGGATAAATAGACAAAGTCTTTTCCTTGGGGTGGGGGAGTCCAGAACTAGAGGGCATAGTTTTAAGGTGAGAGGGGAAAGATATAAAAGAGACCTAAGGGGCACATTTTCATGCAAAGGGTGATACTTGTATGGAATGACCTGCCAGGACGATGTGGTGGAGGCTGGTACAATTGCAGCATTTAAAAGGCATCTAGATGGTATATGAATAGGAAGTATTTGGAGGGATATGGGCCGGGTGCTGGCTGGTGAGACTAGATTGGGTTGGGTTATCTAGTTGGCATGGACAAGTTGGACCGAAGGGTCTGTTTCCGTGCTGTACATCTCTATGACATTCACTAAGCAGATTTCCTCAGATGGCTAAGGGAATTCAGCACGTCCATAAAGACTCTTGCAAACTTTTATAGGTGCACCACAGAAAGCATCCCATTTGGATGTGTCACAGTGTACTATGGTTTCTGTTCTGCCCAAGACCACAAGAAACTACAGAGAGTTGTGACTCAGCCCAATCCATCACTGAAAGCAGCCTTCCATCCAAAGGCTCCATTTCCACTTCCCCCTGTCTCAGGAAAGCAACCAACAACATGAAAGACCCATCCGACCCCCATTATACGCTCCTCCACCCTGGTCTGACAGGTAGAAAATACAGAAGTTAGAATACACCATCCAACAGGTTCAACAACTGCTTCTCCGCTATTATTAGACTTTTGAACGGACTTCTAAATTTTGATGCTAATCTCTGTCTGCAGCTTTAACACTGTATTCTGGATTCTGTTCTATCACCTTGATGGACTTTGGATGAGATGATCTAACTGTAAGGTGCACAAAACAATACTTTTCAATTTATCTCAGGATATGTGATAACAATGATCAAATTAAATAAATAACTGCAGTCTTATATTTGTATAGCAGAATCTGACAGGTACAGGCTGATAACTACAGTCTCACAAACTGACAGGAAAAGATGCATAAATACACTCAAAACACTGGAATTACAGAGCCTGACAGGGTAATATTGATAACTCAGCTCACACATTCACATAGCAGGGATAGATTGACAATTACATATTCACCAAGCAGAAACTGACAGCTGCAGACTGATAACTATATTTATGTATTCACGCAGCAGAGTCTGAAAGGTACAGATTGAGTTACTCACTTTGACAAAGAAGAAGTTGACAGGTAGAGAATGATAACTGTACTCCCACATTCACATTGCTGAAACTGACCACTACAGTTTGATTAATACACCCATATTCTTAGCAGAATCTGATAGCAGAATCAGAATCTGATCAATAACTGTATTCACATTGACAGGAAATAAACTGACAGGGACAGGTTGGTATCGACACTCTTAAATTGACGTAGTAGAAACAGATTGACAAAGACATGCCGGTATCAAATAGCAAACCCCTGACCAGTACTGTTTGATAATTGCATTCACACATTGGTATAGCTAAAGCAGACAAATAGAGATCAATATCTACATTCACATAGAAGAAACTGATGGGTACAATATGATGACTGCATTTAATATTCATGCAGCAGAAACTGACAGATAGATACTGATAATGACAGTCACCTTCTCATAGCTGAAACTGACAGGTTCAGGTTGAAAATTACAATCTCAGATACACAGTAGAAACTGTTCAGGACAGATTGGTCTGTAAACTCACATTCACAGGGCAGAAACTGACAGGTACATATTGATGACTAAAGTCTCACATCCTCGTCAGTGAAACACACAGGGACTGATTTTATTTACTTAAAATGTTTTTAACAACCAGTCCCTGCAAGTTTATTGTGTGGGTATGAGTTTAGTTATCAATCTATACCTGTCAGTTTATGCTCTGTGAATGTGAGTGTCGTTATTAATCTGTCCTTGTCAGTCTCTGCAGTGCCAAAATGTAAATTTATTAACCAGAGTGTGACAGGGACAGATTGATAACTACATTCACTCACATTTGCACAGCTTATTTTGACAGGTACAGGTTGATAGCTGTATTCCCACATTCACCTCACTGGAACTGACGGGTATGGATTGATAAGGAAACTCTGAGCTTAGATACACACTTTGATTAGATTAGATTACTTACAGTGTGGAAACAGGCCCTTCGGCCCAACAAGTCCACACCGCCCCGCCAAAGCGCAACCCACCCATACCCCTACATTTACCCCTTACCTAACACTACGGGCAATTTATCGTGGCCAATTTACCTGACCTGCACATCTTTGGACTGTGGGAGGAAACCGGAGTACCCGGCGGAAACCCACGCCGACACGGGAAGAACATGCAAACTCCACACAGTCAGTCGCCTGAGGCGGGAATTGAACCCAGGTCTCTGGCGCTGTGAGGCAGCAGTGCTAACCACTGTGCCACCGTGTCGCCTTGTAGTGTGGAGGTGTTGGTTAGTATCTGGTTCTCAGTGAGTTGGTACAGATACTTTTATTACAATTACCAGACAAAGAGCAGCTCAGGCCAAGAATAGAATCAAATCTATAGTTCTGTTGGACTTGCTGGTTTGAAAGAAAAACAGCCTAATGATTATTAAATGAATGTTGCATTCAAACGTTTGTTGATTTACAGGAGATATCTCTTCTGTCTTCCTCCAGACAAATACTTGAAAGACCAAGACACATTCCCGAGGGGCAAAGCCAAGTCCTTCGAACAAACAGCAGGTATGTTACCATTGTCATACTAAAGAACGTCCTTTCCACAGTCACAGCAGTTTGAATTAGACGCACATTGAGCTCAATTTCAAACAAAGAGTGAAATACCACCAAGGAATTACAATTTTTTTTATCTCTCTCCATTCTCCATGCACATCACCCCATTTCTAATAAATGTTATTATTCACAACCATATAGTCATAGATTTATACAGCACCGAAACAGATACTTCAGCTGGACTAATCCATGTCAACCAGATATCCTGAACTAATCCAGTCTCATTTGCCAGCATATGGCCCATATCCCTCTAAACCCTTCCTGTTCTTGTATCCATCCAGGTGCCTTTTAAATGGTGTAATTGTACCAGTCTTCACCAATTTCTCTGGCAGTTCATTCTATACACACACTACGTGACATTGAAAAAAATTGCTCTCCAGATCCCTTTTAAATCTTCCCCTCTAACCCCAAGCCTATGCCCTCTCACTCTGGACTCCCCTACCCTAGGGAATAAATGTTGTCTATTTATCCTATCCATAGCTCTCATGATTTTATAAACCTCTATTAGGTTACCCCTCCAAAAACAGCCTTAAGCCTATTCAACATCTCCCGATACCTCAATACTCCAACCCTGGCAACATCCTTGTAAATCTTTTCTGAACCCCTTCAGGTTTCACAATATCTTTCCGATAGTTAGGAGACCAGAATTGCATGCAATATTCCAACTGTGGCCTAACCAATGTCCTGTACAGCCACAACATGATCTCCCAACTCCTGTAATCAATTCACTGACCAATAAAGGAAAGCGTGCCAAACGCCTCCTTCACTATCCTATCAATCTGCAACTCCACTTTCAAGGAGCTATGAACTTGCATTCCAAGGTCTCTTTGTTCAGGAAAACTCCCTAGGACCTTACCATTAAGTATATAAGTCCTACTAAGATTTGCTTTCCCAAAATGCAGCACCTCGCATATATCTAAATTAAAGTCCATCTGCCACTTCTCAGCCCATTGGCCCATCTGATCAAGGTCCTGTTGTAATCCGAGGTAATCATCTTCGCTGTCCATTACACCTCCAATTTTAGTGCCATCTGCATACTAACTATACCTCTTGTCAGGTGGGTCAGTGGGCTGAGGAGTGGCAGTTATAGTTTAGTTTACATATGTTTTGAGAAGGCAAACCCAGGCACGAATTCCAACCTTAATGGTAGGGCATTGGGGAGTGTTGCTTAACTAAGAAATCTCAGTGTGCCAGTGAAGATCTCCTTGAATGTACTCAAACAGGTTTATTTGGAAGCACTAGCTGTCAAAGCACTGTTCCTCCTGCTACCACCTGATGAAGGTGCAGTGCTTCAAAAGCTAGTGTTTCCAAATAAACCTGTTGGACGAAAGCCTGGTGTTGTTATTTTTCACTTTGTCCATCCGAGTCCAACACTGGCACCTCCAAGTCCATGAATGTAGTTGCAGATAGACAGGGTGGTGAAAAAGGCATTTGGCGTGCTTGCCTTCATTGTTCAGGATATTGAGTGTAGGAGTTGGGAGGTCATCTGGTGGCTGTGCAGGATATTGGTGAATCCACTTTTAGGAGATTGTGTACAATCTGTTGCAAGAAGGATGTTGTACCACCTCAAGTTTAACAAGGATGTTATAGAGATATAGTCGTACAGCATTGAAACAGACCTTTTGGCCCACCATGTCCATGATGTTCAACAACCACCAAACTACATTCGTCCCACTTACCTGCAGTTGGCCCATAGCTGACTATACCCTGGCTTTTTAAAAGTATGTCCTGATGCTGCTTAAATGCTGTGAGAGTACTCAATCACCCTCTCAGGAACAACGTTCTAAACTTTACCCACCCTCTGGGTCAAAATATTTTTCTCTCATTTCCTCTAAGCTGTTTTCTCCTCCACTTCAACTTGTGCCCTCTGGACTTAGACACATCGGTCACAGGGAGAAAGATTCTCTCAATCTACTCTGCCTACATTTCTGGTAATCTGGTATTCTTCAGTCAGATCCTCCCTCAGCCTTCTCTACTCCAAGAAAACCAAACCCAACCCATCTAGTCTTACCTCAGTGGAGACTTTTCAACCCACTGCACCCTCTCCAGTACAATCGCATCCTTCTGATAGGGTGGCAGCCAAAACTGCACACAGTATTCCATCTGTGGCCTAATCAATGTTTTATAAAATTGTAATAAGACTTCCTTTCTTTTAAATTGTACAGCTCAGGTATTAAAAGCCAGCATTCTGTACGCCTCCTTCAGCAGATTGTCTGCCTGTGCTGTTTCCTTCTGGGATCTATAGACTTGTATACCAAGCTCCCTTTCTTCCTCAGTACTCCCTAGGGACTTTATCCTTCATTGTGTAATTCTTTCCCTTGTTAGACCTCCTAAAATGCATTATATCACAGTTATCAGGAATATCAGAGCCATTGTTCTGCCGGTGGTACTCACTGCAGCCTGAGACCAGCCCCCTCACTGTCAATCGTGCTGCCAATTTTCATGTCGAAGAAGAAAAAATAGTACAGCACAGTAACAGGCCCTTTGCCCTCCAAGCCTGCATCAACACTTTTTGCACTTCCACACTAAAATCTCATCTATAAATATAGTAATTATACATTCTACATTCACATGCAAGTCGTTAATGTACATAATGAACAGCAAGTGTCCCAGCACTGATCCCTGTGGGACACCGCTGGTCACAGGCTTCCAATCACAAACACAACCCATCACCATCACACTTTGCATCCTGTCTGCAAGCTAATTTCAGATCCAGTTTGCTTAAGACTTCAAGAGTCAGTCTTCGACCAGTCTTTTATATGGGACTTTGTCAAAGGCTGTCGGGGTGGCCTGTACCTGCCAGAATAGAGTGGCCCACATCTGTTAACACAAACTGGCCGATAAGTGGAAAGTAGAATTAAACAACAGGATGTGAGAGACAATGGCAGAAACTAAGCACATCAGCCTGTTCACAAACAGTAAGACATAATGATACCATTGAACAAGCCACTCAGAGGACAGTAAAAAGGACCCAGCCTGTTTCCATTCGAAACAGTTCTGACCAGCAGACCTAAGGTCTGATAAACGAGTAACTCCAGCCACATTAAATGAAATAGAATTGTGCCAGTAAATGAACAGGCACCAGATGTTAGATACAGCCCATTAATCCCCTAAAACAACTGAGGGGGCAACAGCTAAAGTTATCTTATACTACTCAGTTTCATAACTGTGTGACTTTACACATTTTAACTAACTTTATAAGAGAAATTAAAATTACAAATTTTTAGCAAGTAATGCAAAATTAACAGTTTTGTTTTTTCTTCATATATAATAAGGACTGTCGGGCATGTAAGAGTAGCAATAGAATTTGATGAAAATTAAATACAATGAATAACAGCATCCAGGATGTCCCTCAAGATAAGTTAGACTGATAGAAACCCGAAGGAGTATAGCAAGTAACTCTGGAATGTGAACAAATAGGATACATAGAAAGATCCCAAAGCCGAGCGATTACAGTATCTGCTAATCACCTTGAGATCATGTTAACCTGGAGCTGTCCAATGGATGTCCATCATTGATTAGGCGTCTCATAGGATAGGGTATGCAAAGTAAGCGGGAGGAACATATTAATCATGTTATTTGTGACTGTCCACAGACCGTGTACAATAAATACTGCTTTTTTTATTGTAAAATCAGTGTGCGCATGGACCTCTCTTCTGACGCCAGTCTCATGAGAAGATCCTTTGGCCCTCTCCCTGCATTAACTGGTTTCTGCTTGAATAAACACCTCCCACTTGCCTGAATCCTGCCTGCCTCCTGAGTCTTTTATCTCTGGTTGGGGGTTACGCTCCTACAAAGGCCTTATTGTTGTCCATGTAAACTACATCAACTGCACTACTCCCATCAGTATATTTTGTTGCCAGGACTGGAGGATTTGAGTTATGGGGAGACTCCAAATAGGCTGTTGCTTTTCCCCCTGGACTGTCTGAGGCTGAGGTATGACCTTAATGAGGTTAATAAAATCATGAGTGACATTTGAGAGGGTGAATACGCAAGGTCTTTTTTTTTTCTAGTGTTGGGGAGTCCAAAAATAGAGGGCATAGGTTTAAGGTGAGAAGGGAAAGGTTTAAAAAGCACTTGTGGGGTTACTTTATCATTGCAGAGGGTGGTGCTTGTATGGAATGAGCTACCAGAGGAAGTGGAGGTGGTGGGTACAATTACAACCTTATGTAGGCACCTGGATTGGTACATGAATAGGATGGGTTTAGAGGGGGACAGACCAAATGCTGGCAATTGGGACTTGGTCAGATTAGGATCTCTGGTCAGCACTAACAGCACTAAAGGACCTGTTTCTGTGCTGTACAACTGTATGACTCTCTGAAGGCCAGACCTTGATATCACTACTCCCAGTTAGATTCCGTACTATCAGAATTGCAAAAGTCCATTGCTTTTCCCACCTTGACCTTTAAGAACAGCACAGACTCGTTTCTGTGGCAATGTGTTACAGCTTTACTTGTCTATGAATCCTACAGATACAAACAATTACAGAAAATAAGATCTTTCCCATTCACTTCAGGAAACATGAACTGAGAACTCTCTCCTGTCCCACTTTGCTAACTGGCTGTCCACTTTACAGCAAACATTTAAACTGTTCAGCAACACAATGCAGGAAGACTGAAGCAGGGTCAAGTGAGTATAGGCATCCTCCCTGTGTCATAACTGTTCCTTTCAAAAATCTTTTTTATATATAAAATAAGTGTGTATACACAATGGAGAACGGCTTGAGTAGTCAACATTAAATTTTAGTGTCTAAGTTCTTCACTGGACAACGTGACTCTACTCTGTGGCAGCCTGTCACACCTGAGCAGAGTTTTGAAGGACCAGTCCCATTGATAGCACAGACTGACAGGTAGATAGTAATTCCCAAGTACACAAGCCGTACAAGTGAATGGAAGAGCAGAGCAAATAGTTGCTGACTGTGCCAGTTATTGTCCTTATTCATGTAATGAAGGGTGTGAAGGCAACTGATTTCTGGACGCAACAAAGAATGAGATAGTGCCAATACACAGTGGGTATAGAATAACTTACAAAGTTCGGAAATACTGCCAGGTTAATAGGTCCATAGGCAAAAATAGAAAAATCATGCCCACAAGGATCACATGGTTGGGAGAGCGAGCATTTCATTAATGAAGTTAAACAGGACAGGGTAAGAGTGAAATATGTCAGTCCCAGTATTCAAGTGAACTTCCAATCAAATTTAAATGTATGGCATCACATTGGTCAAAAAGTAAACTCCACTTGTTTGTTCAGAAATACTGAACCCCCTATTGCATATGCACAATGTATTCCAGTTAAGTAGAGAAAGAAGTAAATAAACATTCAGATTAAGTATTCATCCAATTGTCTTACCATGGTTTAAACTTGCTGTCTGACTCTACGACTGTATGTAATTCATATATCAATTCTGTTTGTCCAAGCTGGAGGAATTAGATAGCAGGCCAAGTGTCAGATTGAAACAAATATTTAATTTAATTCATTTCCACAAAGTGAAAACAGAACACACCTCTTACAAAATGACTGAATGAATACTTTGTTTTCAAGTGATCCAAAGGGAAATGAAATATTGACATGAAAAGGTACACATTCAGACAGATCCCTAGAGATTATTGGACACAGAATGAAAAAGCTCTCAAAGTGGTCTTGTTATAAACATGTGAACAATAAATTCAAAATGCACATTCAGAATATAACTTACAATCATAAACCCTACCATAGAAGTTGTGGAAATTGTCCAAATTGCTCCATACTGTCAGAGACTGACAATGGTATAAAAAGTCTCATTTTCATTTACAGTACATAGAATTTCTCCAGTGCAGATAGAGGTCATTTGGCCCATCCCCCTGCAACAACTCTCCAAAGCGGATCCCACCCAGGTGTAGACCCCACTCTATCCCCATAACTCCCCGCTTACCATAGTTAACTCACTGACACTGTACATCCTTAAAGACTACAGGACAATTTACCATGGCTAATCCAGCAAACCTGCACACGTTTGGACCATACAGAAAAACAACAGCACCCAGAGGAAACATATGCAAACTACACACCGATAATGAAGCATGGTTGGAATTGAATCTGCATCCCTGGCACCACTCTGCCACCATGATATGGATGGCAATCGATGAAATCTTATTCATGTTGAGGAGCAGAGATTTGAACTAAAAAGAGCTCCTGCAGTTTCTGCAAATGTCATGTTAAACAGAGACAAATATGTAAGTACACTCACTTATTCACAGAGCACAAACAGACAGGTAAAGATACTTTCAGGTACAGATGCACTCATCCATTCATATGGTTGAAGCTGTCAGGGATAGACTGATGATTGCACAAACACATTCACATTGTAGAAACAGACAGATACATTTTGATAATACATTCTCATATTCCCAGAGAAAAATCTGAAAGGTATATATTGATAACTACATTCTTACACTCACCTAGAACCTAATGAGACAGATTAATAATTAACATCGCATTGACATAGCAAAAGCTGACAGGTAGAGACTGATAATGACACTCGTATTCACACAGCAGAATCTGACATGGGCAGATAGATAATTGGACCATCATCTTCACATCACAGAAACTGACAGGGAGAGACAGTCATATTCAAATTGGAGAGATCAATAACTACACTTCCATATTCACAGATCAGAAACTGACAGGTACAGATGGATACGCAAAAAGTGAGGACTGCAGATGCTGGAGATTAGAGTCAGGAGTGTGGTACTGGAAAAGCACAGCAGGTCAGGAAGCAACGAAGGAACAGAAGAATTGAGGTTTTGGCTAAAAGCCCTTCATCAGTACAGATGGATAACTACACCATACATTCACATAGCAGAAACTGACGGAAAGATTGATAACCACACTCATGCATTCACGCCGCAGAAAGCAAAAGGTACATTTCAATACAGACCCACACATGTTCACTTGGCAGAAGATGGCAGGTAGATATTGATAACAATGTTCAAATTTTAACAATGCTGAAACTGACATGGACAGATTGATAATTAAACAATCACATTCACAGAGCAAAAGCTGTCATATTCACATAGCAGAAACCAACAGGTATAGGGTCATAACTTCACTCAAGTATGCATATCTTACTGAATATGCGAATAGAGGTATTACTCTACTCGCATATTCAGTAACTGGAAACCAACACGTACAGGCAGATAACTTCACTCAAGTATGCACATCGCATAAACTGACAGGGAGAGAGTGACAACTGTACTCACATTGCAGAATCTGCAATTTGCAGATTGATATATAGGCTCTCATTGTAAATATAAAATGGTTGGGCATATTCTCACTGGAGATCTCACCCCTGCTATTGGGGTGGCACAGTGGCTCAGTGGCTAGCACTGCTGCCTCACAGCACCAGGGTCCCAGGTTCGATTCCAGCCTTGGGTGACTGTCTGTGTGCAGAAGCTGATATTTATAGAGTATGGGAGTGGAGGGAAGTGAGTCCTACCTGAGTCTGTCCAAAGTGGTATCTGGTACATTCAAAATTGTAGATACTACATGAAACACATTCTTATGTCAAAGGGTGACACCTTCAGAGTAAAATAAGTTACACTTCCGAAGGTTTGAGTTTCAGTCTAGTAACATACTGATATGTAAAGACTCTGAAATAGGGTTTACAAAAGTGCTTTACATCCCAGAAACAGACAGGCACAGATTGGTGTGTGGTGCTGGAAAAGTACAGCAGGTCAGGCAGCATCCGAGGAGCAGGAAAATCCATGTATCGGGCATAAGCCCTTCATCTAAACGTTTCAGGCATAAGCCCTCAAATCCTCAGCATCTGCAGAACTCGCCTCTCCTAGGGGCACAGATTGCAGGAATATTTAAGTGGCTGGCAAATAGCATAACGTTTTACTGCTTACATCAGCATTTGATGGATACAGAATAAAACCCGTCTTGAAGTAACTCTAATTGACTATTACACAGAGGACCAGAGTCTGGATGGACAGATGCTGAGTTAATGCAAAATGTGTAAATAAGGACACAACAGATACAACGTTAAAGTGACACATATATAGCATGCTAACAGTTGCTGGTTAACACGCATTCGCATAACACTGAGGAATACTGTAAATTCCTATATGAAGCTGCACGATGCCTAAGCAGTTATCGATAGGTCTCTGGGCCCACAGTTATCAATCAAGTTCTCAAAAATATATGAATCCCACACTCAAGACGTGACTCAACACTTGACTCAAGCAAAGTATGACATAGAAACTTTTTCTTTCCATTTCTCTTTAACTCTGTGCAATTGAGAATGATTTGCATCGACCCCAAGCGTAGAAAACACTCACGGTCAGGTTCCAGCAGATTGTGTAACTTGACAACAAATGTAATCACAATTTCAAATGGATGAGTTTTTTTTCACAGTGATAGGTTGTGCGTTAATTCAGAATTCAGCGGAATTCAGACAGAGCAGGGCAATGTCTTTGATCATCCAGCTCCGCCTCCACTCACTCCAGCCCCAACTGTATCTGGGACTGAAGTTTTTCTCCCCAAAGCTGACTGTTCCTGAGCAGAGGATCGCATGCATGAGGCCCTCCCCCAGCGCTGCCATTGAGAAGCGTTTACTCAGTGAGTGCAAGAGGTTTGTTTGAAAAAAAACGCAATGGAGACATCAGCGCTCAGGGAAGCAAGGGAACAGCAGGCTCCTTCCAGCGGCACATCGGGATGGGAGCCTGGGACACAGAGGGGGCTCCGAGACCGGGATTGATTCGGGGTGAGTTCAGGGAGAACCGGGGGCTGTTTGTAAGAGGCCGAGCGGAGCAGGAACTGGTCCCGGAACTTGGAGTGAGTAGACTGGGGGGAAGAGAGAGGCCTTTCTCAGACTGAGGGAGGCAGAGCGGGACGAAGCTGCTGTGGGACTTTCTTGAGGTTTGCAATCCTCTGCACCCTGTTTTAATTTCATTTTGTTTCCCGCTCTTTCTTGAGTTTGTGTGGATCAACTGTAGGAGTGTGATACTCTTGTAAAAGGACATACACTGGGGTCTTGGTAAAAACATTAGAAGTAGCACCGTTTTTCCTCTCTCCAACAAGTAGTTGGGGAGTTGGATATTGAACTTTGTAAGCATCCTGGTGGTTGAGTACTCCCATTCATGGTGCTGGGCAGTTGTTGTTCAGTTTCTGGATCTCACTCAATTGGTATCAAGTTAAAAATCACACAGCACCAGGTTATAGTGCAACAGTTTTTTTTGAAGCACCTGATGTGTGATTTTTAACATTGTGCACCCCAGTCCAACACCAGCATCTCCAAATCAATTAGTATCGAATCACATGAAAAACAAACAAAATCTCCAGACAAGAAGCAGCTTAGGGCAAAAATAGAATCAGATCCGTGGTTCTGGTTAAGTTGTTGGCTTTAAAGAAAAAAAACAACAAACATCCTAATGAAGGTGCAATGAATCAGTTCAATATTGCCAGACTAGCCTCATGTTGATTTACAGGTGGTGTCTCTGTCTTCCTCCAGACGAATACCTGAGGGACTAAGACACTGTAATACTTCCTCGGTTCAAAGCAAAGTGTAACCAGCAAACTGTGTTCACTGACAGGGAAGAATTACTGAAGAGTTGTCGAGTCATAGAGACATATAGCATGGAAACAGACCCTTCGGTCCAACTTGTCCATGCCAACCAGATATCCTAACCTAATCTAGTCCCATTTGCCAGCATTTAGCCCATCTCTCTCTAAACCCTTTCTATTCATATTGTTAAAGTTGAGACCGCCCAGGGAATCCCTTATGGACTCAGACTTATTAGTCTCTTTTGGTTCGTCATGGAGATCTGACAAACAGTTTAATTTTAGCCTTCACCTTTATTTACCAATAGCATCACTGTTATAACGTAACATTGACACCTAAAGGCCAGGTTAGCTAAGGTTCTATAACCTTAGAAGAGTGGGATACCAACTCTTCCTTTAAGAGCCCTCGCAGGCTACTCCACTCTTTTGTCACAAACAGGCTTCCTGTTTACAAAGTTTTACAAAAAACACTGCATGTTCTTAATTAGACAGACAGTGGGAAGGCAGTAATTCATAAGGAAGAAAGGTTAATTAACAGGTCTGTGTGCACTTAACTGATCACTCCCATAGGCCCTTAGCCATCCATCAGGTGGGAAAAACAGATCCAGCCGAGTCAGTGCCTGTTGGTGAGGTAAGTCCCTATCATAAAGAGGTATCAGTCTAAACTAAGTGGGAGAGGTCATAAGGTAACCTTGCACATGCCAGAGATCATTATTTTTCAAAAAGGCTTCTTAGTGAGGAGGGCAAGCTTTGACCATAAAATGGCTTCCTGACAGATTGTGTCAGAATAATTTTTAAGCTGGGAGGAGACTCCTGCTTTTTATCTTTAACACAGCATCATTCTGTAAATGGGGCTGAAATGTTACCATAAGGTTGAATTTTAAATGAATCATTAGTCTCAAATTAAACATGCTTTCTTTTCAGGGTTGTGATTCAAATTCAAAGAAGGCAGAAGATCTGATGAGTTAGAATTGACAGTGGGGCATTTACGGTCTGTAAGAACACTAAGTAAGTTAAAGCTTCATCAATATTACATTTTACAGAGTTTGCATTTCATAATCAGCAATGGCTACACATTCATCATAAAGTCCAAAATGCAAATAACTTCAAAACATTCATATCTCTCTCTCTCTCATACACACACATAATAAGAATCCATTATAGTTAATAGGACCCAACTGTTTATTACAAGGTTTTTGGCATGCTATTGAGATGATATAAAGTTTCCGAGATCACAAACACTGTCATTAATTTCACATGTTAACAACTGTGAAATGTTATTACTGCGTCCTTTTTACACAGATTCATTGATGTTAAGGCAAATGTTCTTAATTGCTTGGTGAGAACAGGTGTTTTTAATCTTCTGCACATCCTCGGTTCCCCCTTTTGTGGCCTGATGCCTCCCTGCCTGCCCTGTTTATTTTCTTGTGCTCTATAATTCAACATTACATTTAGTCTAAGTATTTAAGGACAAGTTTTAAGGCTCTCTCATTATACCCATCCAGATGCCTTTTAAATGTTGTAATTGTACCAGGCTCCACCACTTCTCCATGTGCCTTATGATTTTATAAACTTCTATAAGGTCACTCTCCAGGGAAACAGTTCAACCTATTCAACCTCTGTCTATAGCTCAAATCCTCCAACCAGGATGAAGCATATTTACATGGAGTTTCTGTGACAGACAAGGACAGACTTAATCCTTTACTAAACAGTTGTCACATACAGAAATGACAATTAAATAATGTGAATTTCAAACAGATAATTTACGCAGGTTGCTAATGTGCTACACGCAACATAACCCACTGGCAATACAACTTGATAAACTTCTGCCCATTTCTCGTCTGCCTGAATGTGATGTTCTCTATTTCCTCATTAAGACATCTTTTTTAAGATAATAACAATCCAATAGGATTTGTTTTATGTATGCCTTTTGATACAATTGCTTTAAATTTTCATCTTTTTGCTGTAACTTACTTAATTTACCTGAGCTAAAGATGTCTGCTTTGTCATTTATCTGTTCCTGGTTTGTCTGGACTATCTGATCAAACAGTGTCTCTGCTAATTTCCCTTCAACTTTCTTATCTGTACTCTTTGATCTTTCCTGTTTCAATTGGTGACCTTGTGACCTCGTTACCACTCAGTCAGGAAATATCCCAGGATATGTGTCCTGCAATAGTTCAGTTGCCTAAATTTCCATTGGCTTTTCAACCACAGTCAACAGCGCTCCTACCGGTGAATCAGCAACATCATTAGCAACGATAAATTATATTCCTGGAGCTGAAAGTTTGTCCAGTACTCCTACTATGACTTCTCCCCTCTTCACTAGATACTCTCACCTCACTTCTTACAATTGAGTATTTTTTATTTCAATGTGAATTCCCGTTACTCTTACCTTTTCTGGCAATAGTCTTTCAGAGGTACATATATCCTCATCTTTTAGCATCACAGGTTGAGAGGATCTCTGAAAATTGTTACCTCTTTACTGCTGCTCCTGGCCTATGCTTTAACTTCACGGTGTATGGTTTAAGAAGATCTGGCACTTCCTCCAAAAACAAACTTCGACCAGCTTGTACATTCTGGTGCAGCTTTCTAGTCTCCACAGTGCTCTATGTTACCACTCCAACAAAATTCACTGGCTTGTCTTGTTTTCCTACATCTGGCTTTCAATGCTTTTCCTAACCCACTAACACTGACTCCATGTGGCCTACTTTATTGAAGACACCAGAGATTTTTCACTTCTCTTTCCCCTTCAAGGGTTTCCTTTTTACCCTGTAGTAAATCATCCTTGTGATCTTCACCGAGATCTATTTTTTCCTTTCCACACAAGAATTTCTCTTATCCACAATTATTATCCCTCATGGATTGAAATTGATTTTGGTAGCCCAATTTTGATTTATTGATCAACTCAATCATCAGCCATTTCTGATGCCAGTCTTGCTGTTTTAACTCTCTGCTCTTCCACATTAGTTCTTATTAATTCAGGAAGCAAATTTTTGAACTCCTGTCTAAGTGCCAATTTCCAACGTTCAAACTCCCTCTTTTTTTCCTTTCCCCTCACTCTTTTTCTCTCTCTTCTCCCTCTCTTCTGCTTTTAATCATAATTCAAACTGTTTTGTTTCTGTTGCCCTTGACTTTTGCCTCTAACTCGAGTTGCTTCATTTTCAATTGAATGTTAGCTATCTCTAAAGATTCTGATGGCATTTCCAGCAAATTTAAATGGTGAGCTATTACTGTAATTATCGCCCTTTTCCTCGTGGAAGGAGGCAGGTCAAGCTCCAGCTGGTCTGCTAATTCTCGCAACTTGGCCTTTTTGCAAAATTCTGAAATCACTTCTTCCACCCCCAGAAAACTTTTGGTGACTCAGAGCCATTCCAATCCAAGCACTGTTTCCTGATGAAGGGCTGATGCCCAAAACATTGATTCTTCTACTCCCCAGATGCTGCCTGACCTGCTTGCTTTTCCAGTACCACACTCTCCTCTCTGATCTCCAGCATCTGCCGTCCTCACTTTATTCCAGCAATTGAATTTAAACCAATTGAATTCAACACCCAGAACAAAAGACGCTCAGACTTACCACTTGCTGTCTTTGAGTCCAACAACCTGAATCCCAAATCAGAACTGCAGAATAAATTCTGCAAACAGCCCCAATCTGTTATTGAAAAGGCCAGACCCCTCCAAACATTTCAAGAAAGTAACCTGGACCCTTACTTTGTTAGTTGTTTTTAAGCGAGTATAACGAAGATATTCCAGGAGGGATGCAGCTGGTCAAACTAGTAGTTTTAGACAAAGCAGTTTGATTTACAAATTTACTGAATGATACACAAACAAAAGAGAACAGAATACTAAATAACTTAAAAATCTGAAAACCCAACAGATTATATCAATTTAATGATGGTGGGCCCAACATTTACAACAATCCCCATAAATATCCCTTGGCACAAAAGGTAAAATCAAACAACAGGGTCTTACAGGAGAGATGCAAGAGAGAGGGTACCATCATGGACCTGCTTCTTTGTGTTCAGCAGCTTTTTCAACTGTCTGACTGCTTTCAGTCAATAGCCAGACAGTCAAAAACCAAATCAAATCACAGAAAAGCTGAGCTGGGAAAACTGGGACACTCCCCTTTCATTGTACAAGTGTTCTTCTTAAAAATGTGGAAGTCTTTTGCCTGAGGCATTACCTGTTAGCTATAATCAAAATAGCCCTTCCATCAACTCTGACTTTTCAGAGCCTGTGTCTTTTACAAGCTTGTTAAAGGAGCAGCACGTCACAGCAGACTGGTCGAAGAATTAAAAGTCCATGGCATACAGGCTAATGTGTTGAATTGGATCCAAAGTTGGCTCAGTCACAGGAAAGAAAGGATAATGGTCGTTGGCGGCCATTGTAAATGGAAAGCTGTTACAAGTGATGCTCTGCATGGCTCAGTGTTGGGACCTGAGCTGTTTGTTTTATACATTAATGACTTGGAGTTGAATATGGTGGGCAAATTTGTGAAATTTGCTGATGACACAAAAATTGGCCATGTAGTAGATAGTGTGGAGGATAGCTGTAAGCTACAGAACTATATAGATGGTTTGGTAGAGTGGGCGGAAAAGTGGCAGATGGAGTTCAGCTCTGATAAGTGTCAGGGAATGCATTTTGGGAAGTCAGACGGTAAATGGGAATAGACAATAAATGGGAATATACTGAGAGGGGCAGGTGAAGTGAGAGATCTGAGTGTGTAAATGAACGGGTCCCTAAAGATAGATGGGGTTGTAAAGAAGGCATGTGGAATGCTCTCCTTCATTGGCAGAGGGGTGAATACATAAATAGGGAAATAACAATGACACTGTATGAGGCACTGGTGGCTACAACAGGAATATTGTGTGCAGTCGGGTCACCATGTTACAGGAAGGACGTCATTGCTGTGGAGAGAGTGCAGAGGAGATTTACTAGAATGTTGTCAGGGCTGGTGAATTGTAGCTATTAGGAGAGTTTGGGGTTGTATTCTTTGGAATAGAGGTGCCATGATTAAGGAATACAGGGCGACTCCCCCCATTCGTGGGTCCGGTTATCACGGTTTACCGTGGTCCGAGTATATAAAAGGGAATGTTCCAGAACCAGGGACCAGGAGGCTGCCGGGAAGGCATATTTCCCATTTAATTTAATGGTTTTGTGTTTCCACTGGAACATATCCTCCACGGCTATGGGGGGGTCTACAGTACTAAATAGTGAGCAACCCGATGAAGGAGCAGCACTCTGAAAGCGTGCACTTCCTTATAAACCTGTTGAACTATAACCTGGTGTTTTGTGATTTTTAACTAACTAGTGACATTAGAGGGAGACATTAGACAGGAGGAACCTGTTTACTTTGGCAGAGAGTTCAAAAATCAGGGAGCACAGATTTAAACTCAGTGGTTTTAGGATTAGATGATATGAGGAATTTTTTTTATTATGCAGAGAGTAATGGGTATCTGTAATTTGCTGCCTGATTTGGTGGTGCAGGCAGAGACCTTACATTTTTTTAAACAAAAGTTCCCTGGAACTGCACCTCAAGTGTTGTAAACTGCAAGGTTACCGGCTGTGGCAGGATGGTGGGATGAGAAAGGGCACCTGGGTGCATTGGCATGGACAAGATGAGCTGAATGCCCGCCCCCCGATGCTGTATTATTCTCTAGTTATCAATGAGACCAGTCAATGCTGTGTGAATATGTAAATAATATTTACTATATACCGAAAGTTACAGTTTGATAACCACACCCACACATTCACTAAGCAGGAACTGACAGGTATAGATCAATAACTAAACTCACATATCCACATACCCACTTGCATCAGGTGGCCTCATTCATGGAGCTGTATGGGTGGTGTTTAGTTTCCGAATCTCACTCAACTGGTATTAGAATTTTAAGAAAAAATGGACAAAGAGCAGCTCAGAGCAGGAGTGGAATTAGACCTGTGGTTCTGTTTAAATTTCTGGCTTTAAACAAAAAATCCTATTGATCATTAACTGAATGTTACATTGATGTTGCCAATCACAGCTGATGTTGATTTACAGGAGGTATCTCTTCTGTCTTCCTCCAGGCAAGTACTCAAAGGACCAAGACAATGTAATATTCCCTTGGTACAGAGCCAAGTGTGACCAGCTGCTTCTAACAAACAGCAGGTATGTTACTGCTGTCAGAGCGAAGAACTTCCTTTCCACAGTCACAGAGTGGATACAGTCAGACTCACACTGAGCTCCGTTTCCAGAGATATGTTCAAACCAAGAGTCAAACACCACCAAGGAAATAGAATTTTATATTTTTTAATCTATATTATCAGTTCCTATCAATTTGAATGAATGCGCATCGGAAATATACACTGTATTAAATCTGAACTCGACCAGTACAGCCCAGGTTCTTCAGTGTACCATGTTGTGCCGAACTTGACGCCAAATGCAATTAATCCCTTCTGCCTGCCCTCGGTCCATATTCCTCCATTTCTTGCATGTGAATTTGCTTATTTTTAAGTCCCTTCAATACCTTTATTGTATCTGCCTCCATCACCACCCCTGGCAGTGTGTTCCACTCCTAAAACTCTTTACATTAAAAGAAACTGCACCTTAGGTCTCCTTGAACTTTCACCTTATATTCATGCCCCTTAGTTTTAGACATTTCAACTTTTGGAAAAAGATTCTGACCATCAACCTTAACCATGCATCTCAATTTTATAGACTTTTGCATATAGGTTTGCTGGCTGAACTGGAAGGTTTGTTTTCAGACGTTTCATTGCCATACTAGGTAACATCATCAGTGAGCCTCCGGATGAAGCACTGGTGGTATGGCCCGCTTTTTATTTATGTATTTAGGTTTCCTTGGTTTGTGATGGAATTTCCTGTGGTGATGTCATTTCCTGTTCATTTTCTGTGGGGGTGGTAAATTGGATCCAAGTCAATGTGTTTTTTGATGGAGTTCCGGTTGGGATACCATGCTTCTGGGAATTCTCATGCATGTCTCTGTTTGGCCTTTCCTAGGATGGATGTGTTGGCCCGGTCGAAGTGATGTCCTTCCTCATCTGTATGAAAGGATATTAGTGAGAGTGGGTCATGTCTTTTTGTGGCTAGTTGATGTTCATGTGTCCTGGTGGCTAGTTTTCTGCCTGTTTATTCAAGGTAGTGGACACATAAATACAAAGTGGGCCATACCACCAGTGCTTCATCCGGAGGATCATTGATAATGGTACCTACTATGGTGACAAAACATCAAGGTCAGCGAGAAAACCTAGATCCAGAACCTCAACCTGAGCTACAACTCTTCTCAAACTTTTATAGATTTCTATTAAGTCAGCCCTCAGTCTCTGCTGCTCAGAAGAAAACTACCCAGTTTTTCTAGCTTCTCTTTATAGCTCATACCCGCTAGACAACATTCTGGCAAACCTCTTGTGCACCCTCTCTAAATCCTGCACTTCCTTCCTGTAATGTGGCAACCACCATTGAAAAATCACACAACACCAGATTATAGTCCAGCAGGTTCATTTGGAAGTACTAGCTTTCACAGCGCTGCTCCTTCATCAGGAAGCTGTGAAACAGGATAATGAGACACAGAATTTATCGCAAAAGACTATTAGTGTCATGCAACTGAAATGATATTTTGAAGAAACCTAGATTGCTGTTCAGTGTTTCATCTTTTAGAATGGGTTGCAGGTTTCAGTTCATTAATATATATACATCCCAGAACTTCTTTTACGTCACATTCTCAAAATAACTTCAGGTTTTATTTAAAAAAAGGTGACATCTCAACTGAAACAATGTATTAAAGGTGAGGTTAGAGTCTGTCTGTATGCCAATCTTGAGTCAGACTCGTTCTATTGCAAAAGTCGGAATTTATAAAGTATTACATGGATTGACTGCCTGCAGATTGTACTCTTTTTGAGCAAAATAGAATGTATCTGCAAATATAACTCTTCAAATGCAAATTCACCTCCAGAGACTTGCATGTGCGTGCGTGCATATGTGTGTGTGTGTGAGAGAGAGCATTTGAGTGTGAGTACACATGCGAATGTCTGTGTGTATGCTTGGTAAAATGTGATAGAGTATAAGCTTGTGAGAGGGTGTGTGCATGGGTGTAAGTGTGAGGGTGCATGTATGTGTGTATGAGGGAAAGCGTGTGGATGAGAGAGGGTCTGCATGAGTGTGTGAGTAGTGTGACAGGAACTCAAGGTCCCAAATGAGGTTGTCCTCACAGGTTCTGAGCTTTATTAAGGATTACAATCGAGGTGAACAAATGGACAATGCTTAGTTTGAACAACCATATGTGAGGTAGATAGTGAGCACATTGAAGGAAACATTTCAGCTATCAATTTTGTCACAATACTCTAAGTATGGCCCAAGATCCTTCTGTACGTCAATGTTGTTCAGAGTCCAGCCATTAACTGTATACCTTTCCTTAACATTTGATCTCCCAAAGTCCAGCATCTTACACCTTGCCGGATTAAACTCAATCTGTCAATTCTCCACCCAAATCTGCAAGTGATCTATATCCTGCTGTATCCCTTGACAAAATTCTCCACTGCCCACAAGTCCACCAATCTTTATATTATCTGCATTTAGTAACAATAAATTTAATGTTACAATCAAGGCGAACAAATAGCTGATGCGATTACTTTGAGCAACTATATATTGAGTGCAAATTGAATTGAAGGATACGTTTCAGCTATGCTTAACTGTGAAGGACACTTTTGTCACTTACACAGACACAGCAATCAAATAATATGAATTCCAAATGCACAATCTGTGTCAAAGCTTTACATAGAATGATTAATGTGTAGGTACGTAACCATATGTTTCCCCCCACCACACACACACACACAGAGTCTCTATCTCGATCTCTCTCTTACTCGCTCGTTCTCTGACTTATGATGAGTTTCAAAAACATACACCATCCTGACACACAGTACAATGTCTAACAGCCATGCAGTTCCATTGACATTGCAAGTAACACAGAATGTTATGTTCAAAATTATTTCTACCCACAGATCCTTTGTCAGAGAGGCCTATAGCACAGAATCAGGCCCTTTGAAACTTTTGAGTCTGCACTGATCAGAAACAACCAGCTAACAATTTTCATCCTGATCAGCCAGCATCCATTTGCATAAATGGATCATGGGAGCAGAGGAGCTTATCATCCCCATCTTTATCACAACATCATTCTGCATTTCTTCATATTGCAGCAGAAGACTTTGTTTTGTCTGTTTCAGTCCATCCAGAAACTTTTTTTTGGATAATTATGTACTTCTTTCAAAATTGTTGCAATTTTCTACAGATCTCTGCATTCCTCCTCCCCCTCCCTGGGATGTCTCACCAAAAAAGCATGAAATTTGGCTGCAATTTTCACAATGCATCAATGGAATCTAATAACCACCCTTCAAAGCAGTGGAGAAAAGGGGGGAAAAAAAAGCAAAAATTGGTAGGCTTGTAGAATTGCACATTTTATTTTCAAACAGAGTTGAACAGTGTTGATTATTCCATAAACTTAATTTGACAGTTTACATATTCTGCACTGCATGACACAAAAAAAAAACAAGGTCCTTTTCTATTCCTCCTCCCTACTATAGAGCAACATAAGATTACTGCTAATGGTGCATCATCAGCAGGGTAATGTCCTGTTTGCATCAAAAAAATAGAAGTGAATTAGCCAATTGTCTTTTCCGTACAAGGTTAGTCAGTTCCAATACAGTTGAATTGTTTGTCACAAAGTTGCAAATGGATTCAGTTTGCACTGATTGTTACTTCACCAGTATTCATAAAAGAACATCACTATGCACTGAAACAAAAGCTGATGGCTTTCTGAGACCAACATTTTATATCATTACCCTCTATTAGATTCCACACTATCCAAGATACAAAAGGTCCATTGTGTTTCCTACCTGGACTCTGAATAACAGCACAGAATCCTTTCTGTTGCAGTGTGTTACACTTTCACTTGCACGTGATTCCTACAGGCACTAACAATTAAAGAACTTCGGCTGTTGCCCATTCACTACAGGAGAAATGACCTGAGATACAGACTGGCAGCACAAGCGTAAACTCACTCTCACTCAGCCACTGGATGCTGAAAGGAAAAGAATAAAATTTGGCCTCAATTATTTCCAGATATGAATCGACTCTCAACATCACTTATCACAGCTGAGGATAGACAGTGCCCAGCAGCGCCTGATAAAGTCTACTATACATGCACTCACACAGAATGTAAAAATAAACAGACTGAAATGCAATACAATTAAGCATCATTGAAAAGAGTTTATTTACAGAGTTTGTGCTACACTCAGACAAAACCACAACTGAACACACGTGAATGAGATCCAGCAAATCTCCAATGACCCCTCTACAGAGCTTGAGGATCCTTCCTTAAATAAATTGCCCAGAACTGAACACAAATGTGATCTGGCCAACCAAGGACTACAGTTATTAAAAGTCAGCTGTCTACAGAACTGTTGTTAAATTGTCCTTTCCATATAGACACTGACAATGTGTGGATGAAATTTACATTCCCAATTACTGCAGAACTGATGCATAACAGAATGTCCCAGTACAGGCACAATGGGCTGAATGGTCTGCTTCTGTGCTGTACCATATCAGTGATTCTGATTTTGGTGAGAAAGGAGATCACATGCTGTTGTGTTGCGTATTGGTATAAAAATATCATTCACATATTGACATAGGAGAAAATGACAAATACAGATTAATATCAACATACGCAATTCACAGCAGGGACAGACCAGTAAATACACTCACACATTCACATAGGAAACCGACAAATACAGGTCAACATTGACGGTCTCAATTCACAGAGCAGGAGCAGACTGGTAAATACATTCACATATTCACATAGGGGAAACGGAAGGTAAATTGATATTTACATGCACAAAGAAGAAACTGACACGTACACATTGACAACCACATTGGTTCTATAAATGATTCGGAGTTGGGCGTTGAGGACATAATCTCTAAATTGCAGTTGACACTAACTCAGGGAGAGGAGTGAATTGTGAGGATGATGCTGAGTGACTTCACAGGGAGATTGACAAGTTGGCCAAATGGGCAGAAATCTGGCAGATGAATTCCAGTGCGTACAGTTCTGGTCAACCTGCTGTAGAAAAGATGTTGTTAAGCAAGAAAGGTTACAGAAAAGATTTACAGATGTTACCAAGATTGCAGGGTTTGACTTATAAGGAGAAGCTTCATAAGCTGGGTAGCTTTTCTCCCCTGGAGCATTGGAGGCTGAGGCAAGTTATAAAATCACGAGGGGCACAGAAAAGGTAAATGGATATGGTCTTTTACCCAGGGTGGGGTGTCCAAAGCTAGTGGGCATAGGTTTAAGGTGAGAAGGAAAGATTAAAACAGGACCAGAAAGGCAAATTTATCCCACAGAAGGCAGTGTGTATATGGAATAAGCTGCCAGAGGAAGTGGTAGAGGCAGGTAAAATTACATTTAAAAGACATCTGGAAAGGTACATGGATAAGAAAGGTTTAGAGATATGGGCCAAATGCAGACAAGTGGGACTAGTTGAGTTTGGGAAACCTGGTCGGCACGGGCGAGTTGGGCTGAAGAGCCTGTTTCCGTGCTGTATGACTCGGTGAAAACAGATGAGAATAACAAACTTTGCCTGAAAGACAACCAGTGTATAGGAGGAGCTGTGAATATCTGGGGTCATTATACAGACCAATTTCTTTTGGCAATGCACATGACTGGAACAAGCCTAAAACTGACCCTGACAAATGTTATTTCTTGGTACTCTGAACAGGACATGGCCATCTCTGCCAAAGTGGGAAGTGAATACAATTCCGAAATATCCTTGAACCAATCGACTGGCTCAGCCAGAGCCAGTGAAAAGTTTGCAAAGGGTTAGGAGTGCAGAGAAGACCAGGTAAAGAGGGCAGATTTCATTCCCTTAAGAACAATCACAGACATGAACAGGAGAAGGCCATTCGGCCCCTCAAGCCGGCTCAGCTATTCAATACCATCGTGGCTGATGCCTGATTCCTCACGCTCACTTTCCTGCACTTAACATGTAACCCTCAATTCCCTGACTGATCAGGAATCTACCTACCCCAGCCTTAAATCTATTCGCTGTCCCCACACACAGCTCTCTGTTGCAAGGAATTCCAAAGACACTCAACCCTCCGAGAGAAGAAATTCCTCCTCACCTCAGTCTTCAATTTTGAACCAGATGGTTATTTGTTCCTGACAACAGTCATCATTAGAGTATTAACTCCAGATCTGCTTTTGTTTAATATCTTACTCCAAATCCACTACCTGCCACAGCAAGTTTCAAATTCACCTCAGCAGGGCATACCCTGGGGAGCTGAAAACATAGGATTTTGTTTCCCCGTTATTTCAGAAACTCAAAGTGAATCTCACCAAAATTGAGATCAGAATAAATTGCCCCACACCACTGAGTTAAACATTGATCTCCCCAGAATCCATATAGTGTGCAAAGGGCATTCAGCCCATCCAGTCTGTCCCAAGCCAGTGAAGAGGATCTCACCCAGACCCTACTCCTGTAATCCTGCATTAACCATGGCCAATTCCCCTAACCTGCACATCATAGAATCCTACAGCGTGGAAGCAGGCCTTTCTGCCCATCGGCCCATATACTGACCCTCTGAATAACATCCCACCCTGACCCACCATCCTCTCTAATCCCCATAACCCTGCATTTACCATGGCTAACGTTCCTAGCCTGCATAACCCTCACACTATGGCAACGTAACATGGCCAATCCATCTAAACTGCATATCTTTGGACTGTGGGAGGAAACCAGAGAACCCGTGGGCGGCACGGTGGCACAGCGGTTAGCACTGCTGCCTCACAGCGCCAGAGACCCGGGTTCAATTCCCGCCTCAGGCGACTAACTGTGTGGAGTTTGCACGTTCTCCCCGTGTCTGCGTGGGTTTCCTCCGGGTGCTCCGGTTTCCTCCCACAGTCCAAAGATGTGCAGGTCAGGTGAATTGGCCATGCTAAATTGCCCGTAGTGTTAGGTAAGGGGTAAATGTAGGGGTATGGATGGGTTGCGCTTCGGTGGGGCGGTGTGGACTTGTTGGGCTGAAGGGCCTGTTTCCACACTGTAAGTAATCTAATCTAATCTAAAACCCGGAGAATACCCACGCAGAGAAGGGGAGAATATGCAAATTCCCTTTAGACAGACAGTCACCCGAGGCTGGAATTATTCCTGAGTCCCTGGCACTGTGAGGTAGCAAATGCTAACCACTGAGCAACTGTGCCACCCAATATTTTTACCACTGGCCATGTAGGTGTTGGTTTGCTCAGTTGATTCTATAGTTGGCTTACAATGTATAGTCACGCTGACAGCATGCGGTTCAATTGCTGCTCTGGTTGAGATTGCTGTGAATGATCATTCCCTGTGCCTTAGATGTGGTGACCCTCAGTTTAAACCATAAACAGTTGTTGCTTTTTCTCTCTCTTTCTACCCCCACACCTCTCCCCCCGCTCTGTAATAAGACAACAGTGAACTTACATTAAGCACCTGCTAAACACATAACTTTGCTGATTAAAAATTAACTGCTGTTTTCTTCACTGCAATATAACTTACATGCTTCCTTCCTGCTGCACCATGAGAGTGACCTGTAAATGAAAGAAAAGACATTTTACAGTGGAGACAGATCATTTTACTGAGAAAAGTACAGCACAGAATCCCCCTTTGGTCCACGATGTTGTGCCGAGATTTGATCCTAATGTAAAATACAGTAACTTAACCATGTGCATGTCCAGCAGTCGCTGAAATGTCCTCAATGACTCTGCTTCCACCACCACTGCTGGCAACGCATTCCATGCATTCACAACTTTCTGTATAAAGAACCTACCTCTGGCGTCTCCTTTATACCTTCCTCCTAATATCTTCAAAATATGACTCCTCGTACCAGTCAATCCTGCCCTGGGGAAAAGTCTCTGGCTATTGACTCTATCTATTCCTCTCATTATTTTGTAGACCTTGAACAGGTCTCCTCTCTTCCTCCTTCTCTCTCTCTCTCTCTCTCTCTCTCTCGAGAAAAGTCCAAGCTTATTCAACCTTTCTGCACAAGGCAAGCCCTCCAATCTAGGCAGCATCCTGGTGAACCTTCTTTGCACCCTCTTCAAAGCCTCTGTATCTTTCCGATAGTGAGGCGACCAGAACTGGACACAATATTCCAAGTGTGGTCTCACCAGGGACTTGTAGAGCTGCAACAAAACCTCGCGGCTCTTAAACTCCCCCCTACCACGGGAAACCCTATCAAATGCCTTGCTGAAGTCCATATACACCACATCCACTGCTCGACTGTCCTCAACCTGTCTGGACACTTCCTCAAAGAACTCAATAAGATTTGTGAGGTATGACCTGCCCCTCACAAAGCCATGCTGACTGTCTTTAATCACACTATGCTTTGCCAAATAGTCATAAATCCTATCCCTCAGAATTCTTTCCAAAACTTTGCTGACCACAGACATAAGACTTGACTGGTCTATAATTGCCAGGGATTTCCGTATTAAACTTCTTAAAAGAGAAACAATATACACCTCCTTCCAATCCTCCGGTACGACTCCCATGGAGACTGAGGAGGCAAATATCCTCGCCAGAAACTTAGCAACCTCCTTTCTCACTTCCCGGAGCAGCCTAGGGTAAATCTGGTCTGGCCCTGGGGACTTATCAATCTTAATGTTTTCCAAAATTTCTAGCACATCAACTTCATCAATCTTGATCGGGTCAAGACTGTGTCCCAGCTCCTAAGTTTTCATTTACAACAAGTTACCTTTCCTCGGTGAAAACCAAAGCAAAAAACTCATTTAGGGCTTCCCCTAACTGCTCAGACTCCACGCACAAGTTCCCTCCGCTATCCCTGATCGGCCCTACCTTCTCCCTGATCATTCTCTTATTCGTTACATATGAGTAAAATGCCTTTGGGTTCTCCCTAATCCTTCTTGCCAAGCCTTTTTCATGCCCCCTCCTGGCTCTCCTCAGTCCATTTCTGAGCTCTTTTCTAGCAAGCCTGTAATCCTCTAAAGCTGTGCTAGCTCGCTTCCTCCACCTTACGCAAGCTGTCTTCTTCCTTTTGACGAGAAGTTCCTCTGTTCTCGTCATCCAAGGTTCCTTAATCTTACCCCTTCTTACCAGTCTCAGAGGAACAAATTTGTGCATCACTCGCAACAACTGCTCCTTAAATAATCTCCACATGTCTGCTGTGCCCCTTCTGTGGAGCAATTGCTCCCAGTCTGTACTTCCCAACTCCTGTCTGATAGCGCCATAATTTCCTTGTCCCCAATTGAATATCTTCCCTCGGTAACTACTCCTTTCACTTTCTAAGGCTATGCTAAATGTGAGGCAGTTGTGATCACTTTCACCAAAGTGCTCTCCCACCACAAGATCTGACACCTGTCCTGTCTCATTGCTGAGCACCAAACCCAAAATGGCTGCCCGCCTTGTTGTCCTGTCCACATACTGAGTAAGGAAACCCTCCTGAACACAAATGACAAAAATGGCTCCATCCAAACCATCTGCACTAAGGAGGTTCCAGTCAATATTGGGAAAGTCAAAATCACCCATAATAACAACTCTGCTACTTTTGCATTTTTCCAGAATCTGCTCACCTATGAGATCTTAAATCTCTCTACTGCAATTAGGTGGTCTGTAGAAAACCCCCAATGCGGTGGTTATTCCCTTGCTGTTCTTAACTTCCACCCATACTGACTCAGTAGAAAAACCTTCCTCAACAACCTTCATTTCTGTAGCTGTGATGCACTCTCTGATTAGCAATGCTACACCCCCTCCTCTTTTTCCACCCTCCCTGTTCTTTTTAAACGTTCTAAACCCTGGAACATCAAGCAATCATTCCTGCCCCTGTGAAACCCACGTTTCCATTATGACCACAACATTGTAGCCCCAAGTACTGATCCATGCTCTAAGTTCGTCACTCTTATTTCAGACACTCCTGGCATTAAAGTAAACACACTTTAACCGATCCCTTTGTTTCATCGCATGAGAAACCTTCCTGATAGATTCAATATATCCTGTCACTGTCCATTTTGCAACTGACCCCCTCTCAGACATGTGGATCTGATTCCCAACCCCCTGTCAAACGAGTTTAAACCCTCCTGAATCACATGAGCAAATCTCCCACCCATCCTTCATGTACAGGTCCCACCTTCCCCAGAAGGTATCCCAATGGTCTAGGTATCTGAAGCCCTCCCTCCTGCTCCAGCCTCGCAGCCACGTGTTAAGCTGCATTTGCTGACTGTTCCTCATCGCACTAACTCGTGGAATCTAAATGAATTGTGAGAGGATGCACAGGGAGATTTATCCTATCCATGCCCCTCATGATTTTATAAACCTCTATAAGGTCACCCCTCAGCCTCCGATGCTCCAGAGAAAACAGCCCCAGCCTATTCAACCTCTCCCTAAAGCTCAAATCCTCCAACCCTGGCAACATCCTTGTAAATCTTTTCTGAATCCTTTCAAGTTTAACAACATCTTTCTGATAGGAAGGAGACCAGAATTGCACGCAATATTCCAAAAGTGGCCTGTACAGTCGCAAGAAGACTTCCCAACTCCTGTACTCAATTTCTTACCAATAAAAGAAAGCATACCAAACACTTTTTCCACTATCCTATCTACCCGCGACTCCACTTTCAAGGAGCTATGAACCTGCACTCCAAGGTCTCTTTGTTCAGCAACATTCCCTAGGATCTTACCATTAAGTGTATAAGTCCTGCTAAGATTTGCTTTCCCAAAATGCAACACCTCACATTTACCTTTCTCAGCCCAATGGTCCATCTGATTCAGGTCCTGTTGTAATCAGAGGTAACCTTCTTTGCTGTCCACTACACCTTCAGTTTTGGTGTCACCTGCAAATTTACTAACTATACCTCTTATGCTCACATCCAAATCATTTATATAAATGATGAAAAGTCATGGACCTAGCACCAATCTTTGTGGCACTCCACTGGTCACAGGTCTCCAGTCAGAAAAACCCTCCACCACCTGCCTACGTCTCCTACCTTTGAGCCAGTTCTGTATCCAAATGGCTAGTTCTCCCTGCATTCCATGGAATCTAACCTTGCTAATCAGTCTCCCATGGGGAACCTTGTTGAATGCCTGACTGAAGTCCATGTGGATCACACCTTACGTTCTGCCTTCATCAATCCTCTTTGTTACTTCTTCGAAAAACTCAATCAAGTTTGTGAGACATGATTTCCTACGCACAAAGCCATATTGACTATCCCTAATCAGTCCTTGCCTTTCCAAATACATGTACATCCTGTCCCTCAGGATTCCCTCCAACAACTTGCCCACCATCGACGTCAAGCTCACTGGTCTATTATTACCTGGCTTATCCTTACCACCTTAAACAGTGGCACCACATTAGACAACCTCCAGTCTTCTGGCACCTCATCTGTGACTATCAATGATCAAATATCTCAACAAGAGGCCCAGCAATCACTTCTCTAGCTTCCCACAGACTTCTAGGGTACATCTGATCAGGTACTGGGGATTTATCCACTCTTATGTATTTCAAGACATTTCAAGGTAATATGGACATTTTTCAAGATGTCACCATCTGTTTCCCTACATTCAAAACCTTCCATGTCCTCCATGTAAATACTGATACAAAATACTGTTTTAGTATCCTGCCAACTTCTGCGGCTCCACACAAAGGCCACCTTGCTGATCTTTGAGGAGCCCTATTCTCTCCCTAATTACCCTTTTGTCCTTAATGTATTTGTAAAAACCCTTTGAATTCTCCTTAACTCTATTTGCCAAAGCTATCTCATATCCCCTTTTTTCCCCCTCCTGATTTCTCTCTTAAGTATACTCCTACTGCCTTTATACTCTTCTAAGGATTCACTCGATCTATCCTGTCTATACCTGACATATGCTTCCTTCTTTTCCTTAACCAAAACCTCAATTTCTTTAGTCATCCAGCATTCCCTACACCTACCAGCCTTTCCTTTCACCCTAACAGGCATATACTTTCTCTGGACTCTTGTTATCTCATTTCTGAAGGCTTCCCATTTTCCAGCCGTCCCTTCACCTGCGAACATCCGCGCCCAATCAGCTTTTGAAAATTTTTGCCTCATACCATCAAAATTGGCCTTTCTCACTAGCGATGTTTAAAAGTGGTTGGGTATTAGAGGGTTAAGATAAACTCGAGAAAATCTCTAGTTTCACTGAACCAGAAATGTTATGAAAGGACTGTATCCTTTACCAGCGTTTCTTATTTTTGAGATGGTGAAAACTGCTATTTGTTTTGGAATCATCTATAATCAAGAAAATATAAACAAAGTGAACCGAAAGTCTAGAGATCAGAATGTTAAACCAACAGCAAACGATGCCTCAAACTGATAATTAAGGTCACAGCCCCAACCCAGCAGGAATATAAAACTCTTGGCTATATATCAACCTTTTCAAAGCAGTTCACAAACCAGGTGACTCAATAACATCGAATGTGTATTTTGCATCAACATTTACTTCAAAGGTTGTGCCCACCCTCCCAGAACAAGCTCACATAGGAAGGTAGAGGGCCTGGGATCATTTACAATTTTTTTTACTATTATTCACTCATGGCACATGGGCATCACCCGCTGGGCCCAGCATTTATTGCCCAACTCATCCCTAGTTGTCCCCTTGAGAAGGTAGGGATGAGCTGCTTTCTTGAACTGCTGCAGTCCATATGCTGTAGATAGACACACATTGCCCTGAGGGAGGGACTACCAGGATTTTGACCCAATGACACTGAAGAAACAGTGTTATATTTCCATGTCAGGACACTGAGTGGCTGGAAGGGGAACTTGCAGAGAGTGGGTGTTCCCACGTATCTGCTGTACTTGTTCTTCTAGATGGAAGTGGTTGTGCTTTTGAAGGTGCTGCCTGAGGACCTCAGGTGTATTTCCACAGTACATCTTGTAGATGGTACACACTGCTGCTACTGAGCATGGCTAGTCGAGGGAGTGGGTGCTTATGGATGTGGTTCCAACCAAGTGGAGCTGCTTTGTCCCTCGATGGTGTCGAGTTTCTCGAGTGTTGTTGGAGCTGCAACTATATTCTGGCACATGGGCAAGTGGGGAGCATTCCATCACACTCCTGACTTGAGACTAAGATAGTTGGAATGGCTCAATCAGGGAAGATTCTCACCATATATATCCCTCTAACGAATAATAGAATGAAATCATGACAAATCAATATTGTTCTGTCTTCCTCAGATGGATCCCAGGATCTACCCTACAAATTCCAAATTGAGTCATACCCATCGCACACAGCCTTTGATTTTCCGCCATTTAATAATAATAATAATAATAATTCTCAGAGTACACACCCTTGTTCGAGAATCTCAAGGTTTGTAAACAAAACAAATCGTTGCCATCGTGTGCCCGTGTTCTTTACTGAACAGTACATGGCTCCAGCAAAACTAAAGGATCAAAAGGAAAGTTGAAAGGTTGTCTTACAGTAAACTGTCAGTCTCTAGGTGGCAAATAATATCTGTCCCTGCCGAGTTTTTCCAACAATTTCTGTGTTTCCTTTTATTTCTATCATTCATTGCCTGAAGAAAGCTAATTGAATGCTGGCATTTATACTGAGAGATCTGGTGTACAAGGATGCAGAAGGGATGCTGTAGTTATACAACACCCTGGTTAGACCCCACTTGGAGCAGATCTGGGCACCACACCAGAGGGAGGATAGATTGGCCTGGGAGGGAGCACAGCATGAGTTTACAAGAATGATACCTGGGTTTCAGGGGTTAAGTTATGAGGAAAGATTACACAAATTAAGCCTGTTCAGTCCAGAATTTACACGGTTCATGGATGATTTGATCAAAGATATTAACAGGAGAAGACGGAGTATAAATTGAAAGTGTTTCCACTGGGAATAGGGAGGGCATATCCAGAGAATTACAGCCAGACTGTTCAGGAGAGATCTTAGGAAGTACTACTACACACAAAGGCTGGGAGATGTTTGAAACTCTCTTCCACCAACAGCAGGCATTGCTGGATCAGTTGATAGTTTTAAATCTGAGAGATACATTGTTTGGTTAGCAAAGTTATTAAGGGGATAAGGGGCCAAAGGCAGGTCTGTGAAATCAGGTCACAGATCTGCCATTGAATGGTGGAACAGGCTCAAGGGACTGAATGGCCTCCTCCTGCTCCTTTATACGAATATTCCACATTAATAAATCATGGAACCCCCTGCAGTTACAAAATGGCATTTCCACACATCGGAGCAATTAGCGATTTCAAATAGAAACTGAAAGTCCAAATATTTTATTTTATCTTTATCCTCCCAAGCAGCACATTCCAAACCCAACAACTCAAATAAGTTTCTCCTCATCTCACACTGACATTGACAATCTTGAAATTCTGACCATAATAATAATAATAATAATAATATTATTATTATTGTGGGTGGCACAGTGGTTAGCACTGCTGCCTCACAGCGCCAGAGACCCGGGTTCAATTCCCGCCTCAGGCGACTGACTGTGTGGAGTTTGCATGTTCTCCCAGTGTCTGCGTGGGTTTCCTCCGGGTGCTCCGGTTTCCTCCCACAGTCCAAAGATGTGCAGGTCAGGTGAATTGGCCATGCTAAATTGCCCGTAGTGTTAGGTAAGGGGTAAATGTAAGGGTATGGGTGCGTTGCGCTTCGGCGGGGCGGTGAGGACTTGTTGGGCCGAAGGGCCTGTTTGTACACTGTAAGTAATCTAATCTAATCTAATCTAATCTAATCTAATAATAGTAGACCAAAGAGGGGAAAACAATAACTTTCTTTCCCCTGTCAGAATTGTTCAGAACTTTCAACATCTCAATAACGTCACTACTTCATCTTCTCTACTCGAAATAGAATAAACTCAATCTCTTGAACCTTTCCCTGTATCTAAAATCCCTCATCGTTGGTATCATTCTCGTAAATGTCCTTCACACTGTCTCCAGGGTTTGAACATCCTTCCTTAAGTAAGGTGTCCAGAACAGAACAAAACCAGCCTGGGTAATAGAAGGCCAACTGCCTTTGTCAAATGTATTTCTAAATTCAGCTTTTGTTGCCTGTGAAGGTAAGATGTTACACACATACAAAGAAATACTCAACCGCTCCAACATGATCTGATATTCACCATTCAATACTTGTGATGTCACTGGAATTAATTTATTTTCTGTTCTCTGCTTTGTGCCGGGTGTCAGGTTAGCTCAGTTGGCTGGATGGCTGATTTGGAATGTGGAGTAACATCAACAGCATGGGTTTGAATCTCTCACTGACTGAGGTTACCATGAAGGACTGTCCTCCTCCACTCCTCCCCTTGTGTGAGGCATGGTAACCCTCAGGTTGAACCACCACCTACCAGTTATCACTCTCTCCCTCTCTGACACTCCAGCTGAGGTCCACCAGTGTCTTTTGCAATTTCAACATCACCTCCTTGTTCTCTGACTGTATGCCCCTATTAATAAAGCCGAGGATGCTGTGTGTTTTATTAACTGCTCTCCTCCTGTTATGCCTCCTTCACTGATCTGTGGATATATACCCCAAGTTCCCTCTGCTCTTGCACCCCCTTTAGAATTTTACCCCCTACTTTGTATTGTCGTTTTGTTTCGTTCAACCGACATCCTTCACCAAATTTGTGTTGAGTCACTTTTGTCTTTATTTTCCAATGTTCATGAATTAAAACCTATTTTGTTAAATCAAACTTCATTTTCTCCCTCCTAGTAGTTTTGCTGCTAACTAATAATATAACTCCACAAGAACATACAGTCTAGGATCAGGTTGAGTCCATTTAGCCCCCCAGGAACCTGCTCCGCTATTCCATACGATCGCAGCTGATCCTATCTCAGCCTCAGCCCCACTTTCCTGCAAACACTCCCTTTGATCCATCACTGATTAACAATCTGTCTGTCTCCTCCTCCAATTTATGCAGTGTCCTGGGTGGTGAGGGTCAGGGGGAGTGATTTCACAGATTTGCAACCCTGGTTCAATTCCCACCTCAGGCGACTGACTGTGTGGAGTTTGCATGTTCTCTCCTCATTTAAGAGAATTCATTCCCCCTGTTTTCAGTCTGCCCAGCCCCTTATCCTGAAATGATAACCTCTTGTTCTAGATTCTCCCACACGAGCAAACATCCTCTCTCCAACTCCTTGTCAATACCCCCTTCAGCATCTTATAGCCCTCAGTTAGATCTCCTCTCTTCCAAACTCCAGAGAAACTGCTCAATCTCTCATCTAAGGGCGGCACGGTGGTACAGTGGTTAGCACTGCTGCCTCACAGCACCAGAGACCCGGGTTCAATTCCCGACTCAGGCGACTGACTGTGTGGAGTTTGCACATTCTCCCCCGTGTCTGCGTGGGTTTCCTCCGGGTGCTCCGGTTTCCTCCCACAGTCCAAAGATGTGCAGGTCAGGTGAATTGGCCATACTAAATTGCCCGTAGTGTTAGGTAAGGGGTAAATGTAGGGGTATGCGTGGGTTGCGCTTCGGCGGGGCGGTGTGGACTTGTTGGGCCGAAGGGCCTGTTTCCACACTGTAAGTAATCTAATCTAATCTAAAACAAACCCTTCCTCTCTGGAAATGATTGAGTGAATCTCCTCTGAACTACCTCCAGTATAAACTGCATCTGTCCTCAAGTAAAGAGATCAAAATTGTACCAGTCTCTTCTCATAAGACTAACCTTTCATCTGGGCAATCAATTCAGTGATTTCCTTTCAACTCCCTCCAATTCAACTAGATCCCTTCTCAAAGAAGGGGACCAAAACTGTCTGCAGTACTCTGGATGTGGAAACCCCAATTCCTTGTACAGTTGCAGTAACAATTACCTACTTCCAAAATCCATTCCTTTTGCAATAAATGTCTTCCTTGTGACCTGCTGTAGACTTTGCACTGATACTTTGAACTTTTTCTCCTATTCAGATGATAAGTTGCCTTTTTCAATTCTTCTAACTGCAATGGATAGTCTCACCGCTAATGGGTCTGATCAATGCTCAGTTCACTGTCTAACGGAAATTGTGAGTGTGTCCTCGATTTGAACTGTTGTGCTTTAGATTTGCAAACGTGTCAGACACAATGGTTCATTTGCTCCAATTTGTCTAACAAATGTAAAATTACTGGGTTTGCATCCCAGGGTGATTTTCAGGCCATTTGGACAGTGTTGGAATGCTGTTCGAAGTTGCTAACCGCCTCACTAATTTACCTGTGCCACCGGGAACTGTTGGAAGAAGCAGCTGGAGAAAATAAGAGAGAAAGAACATAGGAAAGTTTTACTGTAAATATTCAGCTTCTCCAGCTAGCAAATGAATCTGGGTTCTTTGACTGATGCGCAAGCAACAATTATTCCAATTTTAACCTTTAGTTTATATCTGTGCTGACCATTCCTCTGAACCATTGTCTCCCCAAATAATTTTGTCTGCCACTTGCTCAGCCTGCCCACATCCTCACAAAGCACAATCCCAAATAGTGCTTTATTTCTTTTATAATTCACTTGTGCGACATGGAAATCATTGGCTGGGCCGAAAATTTATTATCCATCCCTAGGTGGCCCCTTGAGAAGCGGGTATTAAGCTGCCTTCTTGAACCACTGCAGTTCCACGATACCATTAGAGAGGGAACTACAGGACTTTGACCCAGCGACACTAAATGAATGGCTGATACATTTCCAAGTTGGGATGGTGAGTGGCTCAGAGGGAAACTTGCAGGAGGTACACTTTCATACTCTCACTCAAACGCACTCACACACATACCCTCTCATACACACACCCTCATACACTATGTGACCAACATCAGTTTGAAACCTACATCGAGTGCTGACCGGAGAATGATCGCTGCGGTTACCTCCTGGAGTGTCTCACCCACCAATTCCGGAGTTTAATGGGAAGCAATATGATGAGAGAAAGGATCAGAAACAGTGGGACAATGAGTACTGCCATCTCAGTGCTGTGTTCCTGTGCTGGATTCAGAGAGGCATTTCCTATCAATAACATCATCCCTTCAGCAAACACCAACCCCAGTGTTCCTGTCGCCCCCCCCACTCCGCCCACCACCCCATCCTCTGCCAACACTCATCCACTTGGAGGGAAACCCTGTGTCTGTAAAATTCCCTTCAAACCCTCACCATTGCAGTAACATGATTCTTAATGAGAGAGGCTGCACAGAAACAATATCCCACCAATCCAACCCAAACTATTCGATGCTAAACTCAAAAAAAAAAAAGATCACTCTGCACCAACTCTCTCTAAATTGTCAACTAGAAGTTACTGTCCTTCATTTTCACGGCCTGCATATAACGAGGCAAAACTTGCCTTGACCTCCACCAGTCAGCAGCAACTGGGCCATTCACAAAGAAACATAGAAAATATCAACAGGAGGAGGCCATTCCGCCCCTCTAGCCTGCTCCGCCCATTCAAAGGGATCATGGCTGATCACCCAACACAGCCGCTTGTCTCCCTGCACTCTCTCTTGAGCCCCAAAGAACTCAATCCAACTCCTTCCTGAACAACATTCAGTGTTCTGGCCCCTGACTGCTTTCTGTGGCAGAGAACTCTACAGGCTCCCCACTCTCTGGGTGAAGACATTTATCCCCATCTCAGTCCCACTCCATTTCCTTTTTACTGTGACCGCATGGTTCCGGACTCTCCGACCAGTCGCCCGGAACACCCTCCCCTTGTTTACTCTGTCTCATCCTTGTTCAAATTTATAGGTTTCTATGAGATTTCCCCTTAATTCTTTTCAACTCCAGTGAATGTCATCCTAACCGATCCAGTCTATCTCCACCTGTCAGTCCTGCTATCCCAGGAATCATTCTGGGAAACCTTCGCTGCACTCCCTCCATAGGCACAATATCCTTCCTCAAATAAGGAAATCCCCAAACTGCGTACACAGTTCTCCAGGGTGTGGTCTCACCCTGTCCAATTGTAACGAGACATCCCTGCACTTGGACTTGAATCCTCTCGCTATGAAGGCCTCCCTTATCTGAGAAAGGATATTACTCTCTCTCTCTCTCTTTGTCTCTCTCCCTCCCCCGGACAGATGCTGCTAACCTGCTGAGTGTCAAAAGCAATTCTTTAGTGTTCATGTCAAGATATCAACTGGACCCCAGTGAAGAACGAACACAGATCAAAGATGAAGAATGAAATACCTGGCTCTGTGAGGTTGATGGAATACCTGGTCACATTAAATATTGTTCCAACCCCGGTTGATCGCGACGCACTGGTGTCTGCCTTGGTGCTGGGACTGGAAGGATTCAACGGCCAGCTCTCTCCTGTCTGAGCTAAAGTTGTAATTCCTGCTGGCATTAAGGCTTACCTTTGAAAGTAGCATTGAAAGTACGGTCCTGTACCTCGACACAATACACACTCTCGAACAAGACGATTCCCAATTGGAACCTCCATTTTATTGACTCTGGGGGTGAGGGAAACCCCAGCAACAGGAACTGGAACAAAACAAGACAAAGAGGAAATAAAAGATTGGATGTTGAAATTGTCTTTTTTTTCCACAGACGTTATCTTCTATGACAGGATAATAAATGACAAAGGAGAAATAAAACAACTGAGATTTCACATCATTGCAAAGTCTCCATCTGTTGTAAAATCTACACTTCGAAAGATTTCTGTTAACTATGAATGGCCAAATGGTACACCATCCAACCATTGCCCTCTTGATGTTCAATGTTATTATTATCACTGTCCCTAATCCCTGCACTCTGAAACCTTCGGGGTTACTGCCACTATCCCCACCCCCGCAGTATCAACATCCCGGCGGTTACTGTCACGGTCCCCACCCTCACCCACATTCAACATCCCAGGGGTTACTGTCACTGTCCCCACACCAACCCCACATTCAACATCCTGGGGGTTACTGTCACCGTCCCCACACCCACCCCACATTCAACATCCTGGGGGTTAACGTCACTGTTCCCACCCCCATCCCACTGTCAACATCCTGGGGGTTATCATCACTGTCCACACCCCACCTACTGTCAACATCCTGGGGTTACCGTCACTGTCCCCATCCGACACCCCACTTTGAACATCATCCATGCCAGTCAAAAGCAACCACCTCTGTTGTCTAACACCATACTCCCACTCGTAAGGTCACAGAACAGAAATAGGCCCTTCAGCCCAACACAACGATGCTGACCAGGTCTCCAAATGGAACTAGCCGCATTTGCTTATGTTTTGCCAATATCCGTCAAAACCTTTCATATCCATGTATCTTTCCAAATGTCTCTTAAAGGTGGATATTGTACCCACTTCTACCACTTCCTCTGGCAGCTCATTCTAAAACACGCACCACCCTCTGTGTGAAAAAGTTATCCCTCAGGTCGCTTTTAAATCTTGCCCCTCTCACCTTAAACCAATGCCCTCTAGTTTTGGACTCCCTGCCCTGGGAAAAAAGACCTTGACTATTCACCTTATCCAAGCCCCTATTTTCTGCAGCAATATGCATATGAAACATCAAAGACCACTTAATGTGAGTCTAGCCTTGAATTGCAAGTACACATCTAAATCGTTCTTCAATGTGATGAGGATTTCTGCCTCTCCCACCCTTACAGGCAGTGAGTTCCAGGTCTCCATCACCCATTGAGTGAAAATGTTTTCCCTCACATCCCTCTCTGAACTCCTGTCCCTTACCTTAAATCTATGCCCCTCCCCCAGTCATTGATCCCTCCATCAAGGATAGGGGAGGAGGCTTCTTCCTGTCTACCCTATCTATGCCCCTCATCATTTTGTACATCTCAATCATGTCCGCACACTTTCAATCTGCTCTGCTCTAAGGAAAACAACGCCAGTCTGTCCAATCTATCTCCTTCACTGAACCTCTCCTGCCCCCAAGGCAACATCCTGGTAAATCTCCCTCTGTATGCTCCCCCAGTGCTATCACATTGCTCTGATAATGTCGAATTGTATAGAGTTGCTTAAAAACTCACTGAAATGGCGATATATTTGCTATTCAGGAGAGATTCTGCCTGCTGGTTAGAAACAGTGTTGATGATTGTGTGTACGGTTCTGCAGTGGTTGGAGTATTCCCACTAAATCTCTTCACCATCCTTACAGAATATATATTCAATTGGGGGTCGAACAGAGCAGTTTAACAAGGTACTATCTCCCTCCACTACCTCATTCCCAGGTGGGCAGTCAGCTCTAGGCCTGACATAAGGATGCTGTGATTAAACCAAACGGTTAGGCACTTTCTAAGGCAGGAGTTGTTGTTGTGTTCAGCAACAAACAGTACTCCCACCATACAGTCAGAGAGAGTTAGAGTCACTGAGTCAAAGAGAGACAGAGGGGCAGGGAGAAACACAGAGAGACTTAGACATACAGAGGGACATAGAGTTTTAAAGAAACATAGTGAAACAGAGTCAAAAAGAGGGACAAAATCACAGCGTCGAGATTAATCGACAGTTAAAGCAAGTCATAGACAGGCAAACAGAGAGAGATAGAGACACAGATACATAAAGTGAGAAGTACAAGATGCCGCACTGGGGGGAATTTCTCCTGTTCCCCTCCACCCCCCAATAACAACCATCCTGACCCTCGGGAACGGGACATGTTGACACAGTCCGCTGTCCCTCGGCGCTTTTCCTTCCCGCGTGGCCCCGGCGCCATTTTAGCTTCAGGCCCCGCGCGAGATGGCGGTTAACGGCCGCCTCGTGCCCCAAGTGACCGTTAGCAGCTGCTTCAGGGGAAAGGCTCTTTAAAGGGACAACCCTTTCAGGAGAGAGAAGCAACAGGGTCGGCTCCGGGACTCGCCAAACTCAATAATAATGACAAATACACTCACAGACAGAGAGGTGGGAGTGAAGAAGAAATTGTGCGGCGGCACATCAAGACCAAAGGCCACTCTCCCGAAGGACGGCTGCCCCGGACTCGAAACGTTGACTCCGCTTTCTCTCTGTCTGTCTCTGGACAGATGCTGCCAGGCCTGAAGCACAAACAAGGTCCTCGGGGGTGAGTCCGAGTTCAGGATCCTATTAAGGTTTGGTTGGTAGATGGATGTCAGTGTGGGAGGGTATGCAATGGGTTTAGAAGAATCGAGGCGGAGACTGGTTCCTAAATGGGGAAAGGTTTCGGAAATCTGAAGCACAAAGGGAGTTGGGAGTCCGAGTTCAGGATTCTCTTCAGGTTAACAGGCAGGTTCAGTTGGCGGTTAGGAAGGCAAATGTAATGTTTGCATTCATTTCGAGAGGGTTAGAATACAAGAGCAGGAATGTACTGCTGAGGCTGTATAAGGCTCTGGTCAGACCACATTTGGAACATTGTGAGCAGTTTTTGGTCCCCATCTAAGGAAGGATGTGCTGAACTTGGAAGGAGTCCAGAGAGGGTTTACAAGAAAGATCCCAGGGATAAAGAACTTATCATATGAGGAGAGGTGGAGGACTCTGGTACTTAAATCGATGGAGTTTAGAAAGGTGCGGGAGAATCTGATTGAAACTTGCAGATTATTGAGAGGCCCAGATAGAGTGGACATGAAGATGTTTTGACAAGTAGGACAGACTAGGACCCAATGGCCCAGCTTCAGAGTGAAGGGGCGTCCTTTTAGAACTGAAATACTGTTGGGGGAACGACTTACTGGGGTAAGCAATGGGGTACAGGTCCCTGTCTCTGTTCTTCCATAGGGAAGTGGGAAGAGAAGTAGAGCATTAATCACTGGGGACTCCATAGTTGGGGGACAGACAGGAGGTTCTGTGGGAACGAGAGAGACTCACGGTTGGTGTGTTGCCTCCCAGGTGCGAGGGTTCGTGATGTCTCCGATCTTGTTTTTGGGATCTTTGCGGGTGAGGTGGAGCAGTCCACATAGGCACCAACAACTTTGGTAGGAAGAGAGATGGGGATTTAAGGCAGAAATTCAAAGAACTAGGATGGAAACTTAGAGCTAGGACAAACAGAGTTGTTATCTCTGGTTTGTTGCCCATGCCACGTGCGAGCAAGGCAAGGAAGAGGGAGAAAGAGTAAGAAAGTTTTTAGCCTTAAATGTTGTCCTTAATTATTGAGACTAAAATGTAATTTTGAATTATGGAACACATTTTCTGCATACTAGAAAATGGCATGGTAGGAGCGAATCTGTATAAACAAGACACTGAATGATAACATTCTCAGCTGTTCCTTTTGTGAAATTAATTTCACAATGTTTAATTCTGACCTCAGAATGAAATTCTGTATCAATTAACTGATCTCCCAAATTATTGCCCTTTGCTATTATCTGTCTAGTTCACTATATGCAGAGCTTTTGTTATTTTTTGTGTTTGTGACAGTAACACCTTTGTAAATCTGTGTATAAAAGTAGTCTGTTTTTGATAGTAGGACGGAGTTGCTGGCCAAAATCCATTTAGCCTGACTTATAGGTGTCAATATTATGTAACAGTGATGGTATTAGTAAATGAAGGGGATGATTAAAATTAAACTAAACTGTCTGTAAGAGGCATTTTTTTTATTCCAGACCACCAAAGAGTATGATCTCTGGTACGAACCATAAGAGAGGCTAAACAGTTGAGTTCATAAGGAATTCCTGGGCGGTCTCAAATCTGTACTTTAACAAGAGGAATAGTGCAGGAGGGAGGGTTTTGGATAACTGGAGCTCTTTCTGGGCTAGGTGGGACCTCTTCAAACAGGATGCTTGAAATGGGGTTTATAGGTCACTTGAACCACGGGGTAACAATATCCTGGGAGGGGAAATTTGCTAATGCTCTTGGGATGGATTTAAAATAATTCATCAGGGGGATGTGAGCCTAAATTGTAGTTCAATTATAGAGGAAGTTGAGAGTAAGGAGACTGAATATAAGGTTTCAGGGTTTCAAGAGGGCACTCTCAGGCCAGTAGTTGGTTTGAAGTGTGTCTATTTCAACACCAGGAGCATCTGGAATAAGGTCGGTGAGCTTGCAGCATGGGTAGGTACCTGAGATTTCGATGTTGTGGCCATTTCAGAGGCATGGGTGGAGCAGGGACAGGAATGGTTGTTGCAGGTTCTGTGATTTAGATGTTTCAATAAGATCAGAGAAAATGGCAAAAGAGATGGGGGTGTGGCATTGTTAGTCAAGGACAGTATTGCGACTGAAGAAACGACATTTGAGGATTCGTCAATTGAGGTAGTATGGGTTGAGATTAGAAACAGGAAAGGAGACGTCACACTGGCAGTTATCTACAGGCCTCTCATTAGTTTCAGAGATTTAGAGGAAAGGATAGCAAAGATAATTCTCAATGAGAGCAACAGTAACAGTAGTTGTTATGGAGGACTTCAATTTCCCAAATATTGACTGGGAACACTATCGTTCAAGTACTTTAGATGGGTTAGTTTTTATCCATTGTGTGCAAAAGGGTCTTCTGACACAGTATGTAGACAGGTCAACAGGGGGCAAAGCCACATTGGATTTGGTACTGGGTCATGAACCTGGCCAGGTGTTAGATTTGGAGGTAGCTGAGCACTTTGGTGGTAGTGATCACAATTCGGTTATGTTTAGTGATGGAAAGGGATATGTATACACCGGAGGGCAAGAGCTACAGCTGGGGGAAAGTCACTTACAATGTGATTAGACAAGATTTAGGATGCATAGCATGGGGAAGGAAACTGCAAGGGATGGGCACAATAGAAATGTGGAGCTTCTTCAAGGAACAGCTACTCTGTGTCCTTGATAAGTATGTAACTGTCAGGCAGGGATGAAGTTGTTGAGCACATCAACCTTGGTTTATTAAGGAAGTTGAATGGCTTGTCAAGAGGAAGAAAGGCGGCTTATGTTCGATGAGAAGTGAAGGCTCAGTTAGGATAATTGAGTGTTACAAGGTAACGAGAAAAGACCTAAAAAGAGAGCTAAGACGAGTGAGGAGGGGGCCTGAGAAGTTGTTGGTGGATAGGATCAGGGAAAGCCCTAAAGACTTGTACAGGCATATAAGGGATAAAAGACTCACGAGTCAGTTTAGGGCCAATCAAGAACAGTAGTGGGAGTTTTGTGTGGAGTCAGAGGAAATAAGGGAAACGCTAAATAATCATTTTTTTGTCAGTATTCACACTGGATAAAGACAATTTTGTCAAGGAGAATGCTGAGAAACAATTACAAGACGAGTTGGAATCCAGTTTCATAAGGAGGAGGTACTAGAAATTTTTGAAAGTGTGAAAATAGATAAATATCTTGGGCCAGATGGGATTCATCATAGGATTCTCTTGGAAGCCACGGAAGAGATTGCTGAGACTTTGACTTTGATCTTTATGTCGTCAGTGTCTACAAAAATAGCACCAGAAGACTGGAGATAGCAAATGTTCCCTTGTTCAAGGAGAGTAGAGACCACCCTGGTAATTACAGACCAGTGAGCCTTACTTTGGTTGCGAGCAAAGTGTTGGAAAAGGCTAGAAGAGATAGGATTTATAATTATCTCAAAAGGGGTAAGTTGATTAGTGATAGTCAACACGGTTTTGTGAAGGTAAGTTGTGCCTCAGAAACCTTATTGAGTTCCTTGAGAAGGTGACCATACGGGTGGATGAGGGGAAAGCCGTTGATATGGTGTATGTAACTTTTGATCAGGTGTTTGCTAAGGTTACCCATGGTAGGCTAGTGCACAAAATACAGAGGCATGGGATTTAGGGTGATTTAGTGGTTTCAATCAGAAATTGGCTAGCTGAAAGACAACAGAGGAAATGTTGATGGGAAATGTTCAAGATCCTGTTGTAATCTGAGGTAACCCTCTTCGCTGTTCACTACACCTCCAATTTTAGTTTCATCTGCAAACTTACTAACTGTACCTGTTATGCTCGCATCAAAATCATTTATGTAAATGACAAAAAGTAGAGGACCCAGCATCGATCCTTGTGGCATTCCACTGGTCACAGGCCTCCAGTCGGAAAAACAACCCTCCATCATCACCCTCTGTCTTCTACCTTTGAACCAGTTCTGTATTCAAATGGCTAGTTCTCCCTGTATTCAGTGAGATCGAACCTTGCTAATCAGTCTCCCATGTGGAACCTTGTCGAATGCCTTACTGAAGTCCATGCTACCGCTCTGCCCTCATCAATCCTCTTTGTTACTTCCTCAAAAAACTCAATCAAGTTTGCGAAACATGATTTCCCATGCACAAAGCCATGTTGACTATCTCTAATCAGTCCTTGCCTTTCCAAATACATATCCATCTTGTCCCTCAGGATTCCCTCCAACAACTTGCCCACCACCGACAACAGGTTCCCTGGCTTGTCCTTACCACCCTTCTCAAACAGTGGCACCACGTTAGCCAACCTCCAGTCTTCTGGCACTTCACCTGTGACTATCGATGATACAAATTTCTCAGTAAGAGGCCCCAGCCAACACTTCTCTAGCTTCCCACAGAGTTCTAGGGTACACCTGATCAGGTCCTGGACATTTATCCACTTTTACCCATTTCAAGACATCTAGCACTTCCTCCTCTGTAATATAGACATTTTGCAAGATGTCACCATCTATTTCCCTACCTTTTCCACAGTAAATACTGATGCAAAATACTTATTTTGTATCTTCCCCATTTTCTGCGGTTCCACACAGTGGGCTGAGAAGTGGCTGGAAGGTGGAGTTTAATTCAGATGAATGCAAGGTGCTGCATTTTGGGAAAGCAAATCTTAGCAGGACTTATACACATCACGGTAAGGTCCTAGGGCGTGTTGCTGAACAAAGAGACCTTGGAATGCAAGTTCGTAGCTCCTCGAAAGTGGAGTTGCAGGTGGATAGGATAGTGAAGAAGGTGTTTGGTATGTTTTCCTTTATTGGTCAGAATATTCAGTACAGGAGTTGTGAGGTCATGTTGCGGCTGCACAAGACATTGGTTAGGCCACTGTTGGAATATTGCGTGCAAGTCTGGTCCCCTTCCAATCAAAAAGATGCTGTGAAACTTGAAAGGGTTCAGAAAAGATTTACAAGAATTTGCCAGGGTTGGAGGATTTGAGTTATAGGGAGAGGCTGAACAGGCTGGGCTGTTTTCCCTGGAGAGTCAGAGGCTGAGAGGTGACCTTATAGAGGTTCACAAAATCATGAGGGGCATGGTTGGGGTAAATAGTCAAAGTCTTTTCCCTGGGTTCAGGGAGTCCAGACCTAGAAGACATAGGTTTAGGGTGAGAGAAAAGATATAAAAGGGACCTAAGGGGCAACTTTTTCACACAGAGGGTGGTAAGCGTATGGAATGAGCTGCCAGAGGAAGTTATGGAGGCAGGTGCAATTGCAACATTTAACAGGCAGGTGGGTATATGAATAGGAACGGTTTGGAGAGATATGGTCCGGGTGCTGTCAGGAGGGATTAGATTGGGTTGAGATATCTGGTCGGCATGGATGGGTTGTACCAAAGGGTCTGTTTCCATGTTGTACATCTCTATGACTCTATATGTCTTCCTATTCAGCTGCTAATAATTTACAGGAGCTCTATCTTTTGTCTTTCTCCAGTCAAATATTTGATGGACTAATCCAAGGGTGACCGGCTGCTTCTCACAACCAGCAGGTATGTAACCACTATCAGAGTGGAAAAGGTTCTTTTCACAGTCAGAGTTGATTGAGTCAGACACTCATTGACCTTAATTTCCAGAAATACACATTCAATCCAAGAGTCAAACACAACTGATGAAATATAAATCCACATTATTTCGCTCTGTTCTCAGTTACAGTAAATTCCATTATTTATAGCCAATTATCATAAGATTAGAAGCAGGTTAAACAATATGCTTATAATAAATATGCATTTATGAGCTGCATTAAATCCATATGTAGTAAAGGCATTTTTAAAGTTACAATCAATGTGAAAAAATCAATCATGCTGTTACATTGTTGTAACAAATACATATGAAGTAGATATTCAGTGCAGATATAGAAGGAAAGTTGGACATTCAGTAACTGAGCAGGACAAAATTAATCTTTTGATTAGTTGTTTAATTGTCATCTTTGTACAGGACAACTGTGTAAATTCCAAATTAACCTCTTCATCAAGCCTGATCGAGAAAGCATCCTTGCTGCTCATTCAGACACATATATACACACACCTCTTTCTCTTTCTCTCTTACACACAGCTACTGGTTGATTTACAATGAATTGCAAATTGATGACATCATCCTTACATACACATTGCAACACTTAATGGTGCTGAAGATCCATACACACTGCAACTATTACAAAACGTTACATCAAACTGATCTCTACACTCAGATCTCGAGTCAAAGAGGTCCACACCACAGAATTATTAAGTCTGCACTGATCAAAAACAATCTATAACAACATAACAATTGACTAATCTAACAATTCTAATCCCTGTCAACTGGCATTCCATTTCCATAAATATCATGGCATCAGAGAAGCTGTCATCCCCATCTGTATCATAATGTCATTCTCCATTTCACCATCTTGCAGGAGTTTTTTTTTTTAAAATCAGTCCAGCAAGAAACATTTTCTTTATAATTCCATGTGTCTTTCAAAACTTGTTTCATAGTTCTATGACGAGCCCTGCATTCCTCTTGACGTTCCTTTTGATATATTACAGAAAAGCAAGGGATCCAGATACAGTTTTCTCAAGGAGTCAATGGAATCAGATAATTACCATTTAAAGCAGTGCAGAAAGAAATGAAAAGCCAAAATTGCCAAGTTTGTGAAGCCGGTCACTCTTTCTTTTTAACAAGAGTTGAACAGTGTTGATGTTCAAATATTCTTTACTGCATGATAAAATAAAAGTCCTTTAGCCTTCCTCCTTCCTCCTTCCTACCATAGAGCTACACAAGAGTACTGCTCATGGCTTGCACCAGATCCTGTCCAGATCGGTAAATAAAATAGAATTGGCCAATTCTCTTCCCTGCACAAAGAACATTGCGGTCAGTCAGCTACAATGCTGATGAATTGTTCATTGCCCTTTCACTGAGTTACAAATGGATTTACTTAATACTGATCGTAAAGTATGTAAAAATTGATAGCATTCCACAATTCCCAGTTAGACTCTGCACTATAGGAGTTGCAAAGGTCCATTGATTTTCTCTCCTTGATTCTGATGAATAGCACAGATGCTCTTCTGCTGCAATGTGTTGCCTGTGCACCTTTCCATGGATCCTGCAGGCAGTAAAACTAAAGAACATTGGCTGTGGAAGTTATCCAACTACATACAGTCATTGAGATATACAGCATGAATACAGACCCTTCGGTCCAACTCGTCCATGCCAACCAGATATCCCAACCCAATCTAGTCCCACCTGCCAGCACCCGGCCCATATCCCTCCAAACCCTTCCTATTCATATACCCATCCAAATATCTTTTAAATGTTGTAAATGTACCAGCCTCCAGCACTTCCTCTGGTAGCTCATTCCATACACGTACCACCCTCTGTGTGGGAACTATAGTGAGCCTGATGTCTGTGGTGGCAAGTTATTGGAGGGAGTCCTGAGGGACAGGATGTACGTGTATTTGGAAAGGCAAGGACTAATTAGGGATAGTTAACATGGCTTTGTGCATGGGAAATCATGTCTCACAAGCTTGATTGAGTTTTTTGAAGAAGTAACAAAGAGGATTGATGAGGGCAGAGCGGTAGATGTGATCTATATGGAGTTCAGTAAGGCGTTTGACAAGGTTCCTCATGGTAGGCAGGTTAGCAAAGTTACATCTCAGAATACAGGGAGAACTAGCCATTTGAATACAGAACCGGCTCAAAGATAGAAGACAGAGGGTGGTGGTGGAGGGTTGTTTTTCAAACTGGAGGCCTGTGTCATAAGGATCGGTGCTAGGTCCTCTACTTGTTGTCATTTACATAAATTATTTGAATGCGAGTGTAAGAGGTACAGTTAGTAAGTTTGCAGATGACACCAAAATTGGAGGTGTAGTGGACAGCGAAGAAGGTTACCTCAGATTACAACAGGATCTTGATCAGATGGGCCAATGGGCTGAGAAATGGCTGATGGAGTTGAATTCAGATAAGTGCGAGGTACTGCATTTTGGGAAAGCAAATCTTAGCAGGACTTGTACACTTAATGGTAAGGTCCTAGGGAGTGTTGGTGAACAAAAAGACCTTGGAGTGCAGGTTCACAGTTCCTTGAAAGTGGAGTCGCAGATAGATAGGATAGAGAAGGTGTTTGGTATGTTTTCCTTTATTGGTCAGAGTATTGAGTACAGGAGTTGGGAGGTCATGTTATGGCTGTCCAGGACATTGGTCAGACCACTGTTGGAATATTGCGTCCAATTCTGGTCTCCTTCCTATCGGAAAGATGTTTTGAAACTTGAAAGGGTTCAGACAAGGTTTACAAGGATGTTGCCAGGGTTGGAGGATTTGAGCTATAGGGAGAGGTTGAACAGGCTGGGGCTGTTTTCCCTGGTGCGCCAGAGGCTGAGGGGTGCCTTTATAGAGGTTTACAAAAAATCTGTGTTTTCAGTGCCAGACTGTACAAACACATCCACTTTCACTCATAGGAGCTGACTCCAGTGGCAATGGATAATACCTGTCAAGGAGCAGAAGTTTGAACAATGAAGTACTCTAACAGTTACAACAGGTGACATGTTTCAATTTAGATGACACAGAAGCACTGTGAAATACAATAACCAATAATAAGGAGCACGTTGATATCTAGTATCAGAGATTGAATAAATCCCATTCTCACTCTCGGCCTGGTGCTGATGAACACACACAAGATACACTTGCATTCTGGTTGGGAACCAGAGTAATGCAGAAGCATTTCCACACTTTCTCAATGTACGAAAGACTGATTTATAAGCATTAAACACACCTCAAAGTGTATCAGATCTTGACATGCAGAACTGGAAACACAAGGAGACATACAGGCAATGTCGATTGGACATAGACCAGTACCACCTGTAATGCAGATTGACAGCACAACAAAAAACTCACTCACACTCAGCCAGTTGATGGTGAAAGGGAACAAAATGCAATTTAGGCCCACAAGTACTTCCAGATACGGACAGTTATAAATTGACTGACCAAATTATTAATTGCTTCAGAAGTTCTTAGTATTAGATGTTAAATTATTGCAGTGCCCAGCAGCAACTGACAAAGACTACTGGGCACACAAAATGTAAAAAAAAACGAAGATTGAATACAATAAAATTCAAATTCCTGGGAAAGAAAAGTATTGAACCGACACTAATTCCTTAATCACAGTTTTAATGACTCTCGAACAGGTTTAACCTACACCCTGACTGAAAAAAACACAACTGAATGTCGAAAGTGAATGGCATCCATATACTCTACTTGTCACTGTTGCACACAGCAAAACTGGCACTATAGGTATTCAAAGGCAGATAACTTCAGGATTAATCTCAAATTGGCATTTACTTCAAGACACTGTCAGCGAGTAGATGAAGTTCAGAATCCCAACAATTAGTGGAAACTAGTATGGAAAACAGATAAAGAATAGAATGTCCCAATGCAGACACAGTGAGCTGAATGGTGGTACCAATTCTGTGATTGTGTCATAAGTCACAAAATGCAAAGAGTTTAAGGCCCAATCTCAACACTAAAAACTGCCATCACAGATTGAATCACAGCCACAGAGAATTTTTTTTTCTACTTCATTCATGGGATGGGGGCATCACTGGCTAGGCCAGCATTTATTGCCCATCCAAACAACCCATGCAGTACCTATGAGATAACCACATTGCTGTGGGTCTGGAATCACATGTAGGCCAGACAAGGTAAGGATGGCAGATTCCTTCCTTCAAGGACATTATTGAACCAAATGAGTTTTTTTCTGACAATCAACAATATATTCATGGACATCATTAGACTCTTAGAATATTATTGGCTGTCAGAGAATTGAGCAACTTTGATATATAAGAGTAGAAAGTGACTGGAACTCATTGAGAACATTACTCTCACAGTCACACAGCAGAAACTGACATGTAAAGATCATGTCCTAAACTCTCATCTGGACACAACCAAAACTGACAGTCATAGATTTATAACTGCTCTCTCATATTCACTTTGTAATAACCGAAAAGGAGAGAACTATAATCTCTCTCTCACTCACTCACACAATAGGTACAGGTTGAAATCTAGACTAACACATTCCCAATGCAAAACCTGAGAGGTACGGTATGATAAATGAATTTGCGCAAATATGAACAAGAAGTTGACAGATAGACATTAACAACTGCACTCTCAAATGCACAGAGCAGAATCTGACAAGGACAGATTGGTAAATAACTCACTTGCAGGTGGTAGTAAATTTCAGAAAAAGATTGATAACTACACTCTCATATTCACAAAGCAAAAACTGATTATGCTCCCAATTTCATGTACATGTCAACTGACATGTACACTTTGATAACGACAGTTACATATTCACAGAGCAGAAACTGACAGGTAGAGATTAATAACAAAACAAAAATTGATGGAAAATCCACAGGCTTGGCAGCATTTGTGCAGAGTAATCAGAGTTAACATTTTTGGTCTAGTGACTATTCCTCAGAACTGATGGGAGCTAAGAAAATGCACACAATGTGGTCTCGTCTATGTTGGGGGAACTGAGTAAAGATTGGGTGCCCACTTTGCAGAACGCCAACATTCTGTCCAGAAAAAGACCCTGAGCTTCCAGTTGCCTGCCACTTCAACACACCACCCTGTTCCCTGACCCAACGTCTCTGTCTCAGGCTTTCTGCAGTACTCCAGCAAAGCTCAGTGCAAGCTAGAAGAATAGTACCTCATTTTCTGCTTGGGAACTCTACAGCCTTCTGGACTCAATCCTGAGTTCAACAACTTTAAGGCTAGAGTTCTCCCAAGTCATTACCTGAAACCCCACACACCCGGCCTTGTTAACACATTTTCTGCTATTCTACACCACCAATTGTTAGCCAGTAACAGTCCCTATTAATAGCGACTCGCCCTCCCAATCTGACAGTTATCCACTCCTTTGTCTATCCAACTGTTCTTCTCTCTCTTTGGACCTACCCTTCCAACCAACCTATCTTCTGCATAACAGCGAATATTTTCCTCGCTACTATCAGTTCTGAAGAAGGGTTACTGGCTCAGAAATTTTAATTCTGATTTCTGTCCACAAACGCAGTTAGAGCTGCTGAGCTGTTCAAGCAATTTCTGTTTCTGTGTTACAGCAACTGTAGTTGTTTTGGTTTTTGTTTAGAGATTAACTACATTTTCATACTCTGAGCAGAAACTGCCAGCAACAATTGGGCGGCACGGTGGCACAGTGGTTAGCACTGCTTCCTCACAGCGCCAGAGATCCTGGTTCAATTCCCGCCTCAGGCGACTGACTGTGTGGAGTTTGCACGTTCTTCCCGTGTCTGCGTGGGTTTCCTCTGGGTGCTCCGGTTTCCTCCCACATTCCAAAGATGTGCAGGTCAGGTGAATTGGCCATGCTAAATTTCCCATAGTGTTAGGTAAGGGGTAAATGTAGGGGTATGGATGGGTTGCGCTTCGGCCGGTCGGTGTGGACTTGTTGGGCCAAAGGGCCTGTTTCCACACTGTAATGTAATCTAATGTAATCTAATCTAAACGATAACTACATTCACATGTTCACAGAAGAAAAGCTGTTAGGCAAACATTGATAAATTCACTCAGATTCACTTTAGAGTCTGACTGGGAAGGATTCTTAACTAAACTTAACTAAGCATTCACAAAGGGAAAACTGACAGGGACTGTTAAATACTAAATTCTCCCATTCACATAGCAGAAACTGGCAGGTTTAGATTGACAGTTTCCCAAATACATTCACCAAGCAGATTTCACCATGTCCATAAAGACTATTCCAAATTTTTATGGATTAACCATAGAAAACATCCTATCTGGATGTGTCACAGTGTAGTATGGCTACTGTGCTGCCCAAGACCACCACAAACTACAGAGAGCTGTGAACACGGCCCAGTCCATCACAGAAACCAACCATCCATCCAAAGTCTCCATTTACACTTCCCCTGTCTCAGGAAAGCAACCAACATAATCAAAGACCATCCGACTCCGGTTATGCTCTCCTCCACCCTCGTATGTCAGGTAGAAAATACAGAAGGTTAAGTACACCATCCTACAGATTCAAGAACCGATTCTCCGCTGTGATTAGACTTTTGAAAGGACCTTCCACATTTTAAAGTTAATCACACTCTTTGCACCTTCTCTGCAGCTTTAACACTTTATTCCAGATTCTGTTCTATAGAACATAGAAAAATACATCGCAGTACAGGCCCTTTGGCCCTCGATGTTGTGCCGATCCAAGCCCACCTAATCTACACTAGCCCACTATCCTCCATATGCCTATCCATGCCCGTTTAAATGCCCATAATGAGGGAGAGTCCACCACTGCTACTGGCAGGGCATTCCATGAACTCACGACTCGCTGAGTAAAGAATCTACCCCTAACATCTGTCCTATACCTACCCCCCCTTAATTTAAAGCTATGCCCCCTCGTAATAGCTGACTCCATACGTGGAAAAAGGTTCTCATGGTCAACCGTATCTAAACCCCTAATCATCTTGTACACCTCTATCAAGTCACCCCTAAACCTTCTTTTCTTCAATGAAAACAGCCCCAAGTGCCTCAGCCTTTCCTCATACGATCTTCCTACCATACCAGGCAACATCCTGGTAAACCTCCTCTGCACCTGTTCCAGTGCCTCCACATCCTTCCTATAGTATGGCGACCAAAACTGCACACAATACTCCAGATGCAGCCGCACCAGAGTCTTATACAACTGCAACATGACCTCAGGACTCCGGAACTCAATTCCTCTACCAATAAAAGCCAGTACGCCATATGCCTTCTTCACCGCACTATTTACCTGGGTGGCAACTTTCAGAGATCTGTGTACATGGACACCAAGATCCCTCTGCTCATCCACACTACCAAGTATCCGACCATTAGCCCAGTACCCCATCTTTTTGTTACTCCTACCAAAGTGAATCACCTCACACTTACCTACATTGAACTCCATTTGCCACCTTTCTGCCCAGCTCTGCAGCTTATCAATATCCTGCTGTAACCTGACACATCCTTCCTCACTGTCAACAACTCCACCGACTTTCATATCATCCGCAAACTTGCTCACCCAACCTTCTAGCCCCTCCTCCAGGTCATTTATTAAAATGACAAACAGCAATGATCCCAAACAGATCCTTGCGGAACACCGCTAGTAACTGCACTCCAAGATGAACCTTTACCATCAACTACTACCCCCTGTCTTCTTCCAGCCAGCCAATTCCTAATCCAAACCTCCAACTCACCCTCAATGCCATACCTCCGTATTTTTTGCAGTAGCCTACCATGGGGAACCTTATCAAACGCCTTACTAAAATCCATATACACCACATCTACCACTTTACCCTCGTCTACCTCCTTAGTCACCTTCTCAAAGAATTCAATATGGTTTGTGAGGCACGACCTGCCCTTCACAAAACCATGCTGACTGTCCTTGATCACATTATTCCTATCCAGATGTTCATAAATCCTATCCCTTACAATTCTCTCTAAGACTTTGCCCACAACAGAAGTGAGACTCACCGGCCTATAGTTACTCGGGTTATCCCTACTCCCCTTCTTGAACAAGGGAACCACATTTGCTATTGCCCTAATGCACTTTGACCTGCCTGTAAAACACACAAAACAATACTTTTCATTGTCTTTCTGTACATGTGACAATAATAAATCGGATCAAATCAAATGGATAACTAAACTCATTTAAATGTAGCAGAATCTGAGAGGTACAGGCTGATAACTGCAGTCACACAACCTGAGAGGAAAAGATTAATAAATACACTCAAACACTGACATTATAGAGCCTGACAGGGAAAGGTTGACAACTAAACTTTCACATTCACAAAGCAGAAACTGACAGTGACAGATGAAAACTCAGCTCACACATTCACATAGCAGAAAATGGCAGGGATTGGCAATTACACAAGCATATTCACCAAGTAGAAACTTGACAGGTACAAATTGACAACTATACTTGCGTATTCACACAGCAGAGTCTGAAAGGTACAGAATTGACAATTACACTCTCACTTTGACAAAGAAGAAATTGACAGTTAGAGAATGATAACTATATTCCCACATTCACATAGTTGAAACTGACAGCTACAGTTTGATTAATACATTAAAATTCACAGAGCAGAATGTACTGATCAATATCTGTATTCACATTGACAGGGAAGAATCTGACAGGGACAGATTAGTATTAGTACAGTAGAAACAGATTGACAATGACATTCTGGAGTCAAGTAGCAAAACCTGACAGGTACTGTTTGATAATTGCACTCACATATTGGTATAGCTAAAACTGACGGGTAGAGGTCAATATCTACATTCACACAGAAGAAACTGATAGGTGCAAACTGATAACTGCATTTAATATTCATACAGCAGAAACTGGCAGGGAGATACTGGTAGTGACACTCCTGTTCTCACAGCTGAAACTGACAGATTCAGGTCGATAACTACAATCTCCAAAATATAGCAGAGACTGATAGGGTCTACAGATTGATAACTACACTCATGTATTCTCATCACATAAACTGACAGGTATAGATTGATAACAGAACTCGCACATCCCCATCAGAGAAACACATAGGGACTGATTCTATTTATTTAAAATGTATAAAATGTATTTATCAACCAGTCCTTGCCAGTTTCTACTATGTGGATATGAGTTCAGTTATCCATCTATACCTGTCAGTTTATGTGATGAGAATACATGAGTGTAGTTATCAATCTGTAGTCCCTATCAGGCTCTGCAATGTCAAAATATATTTACCAGAGAGTGACAGGCTCAGATTAATAACTACATTCATTCATACATTCGCACAGCTTATACTGACAGGTACAGTTTGATAACTACACTCCGATATTCACAGACCAGAAACTAACATATTTATCCTAGGATTCTCTGGGAAGCAAGGGAGGAGATTGCAGAGCCATTGGCCTTGATTTTTATGTCCTCTTTGTCTACTGGAGTAGTGCCAGAAGACTGGAGGATAGCAAATGTGGTTCCCTTGTTCAAAAAGGGGAGTAGGGATAACCCTAGTAACTATAGGCCGGTGAGTCTCACTTCTGTTGTGGGCAAAGTCTTAGAGAGAATTGTAAGGGATAGGATTTATGCACATCTGGATAGGAATAATGTGATCAAGGATAGTCAGCATGGTTTTGTGAAGGGCAGGTCGTGCCTCACAAACCTTATTGAGTTCTTTGAAAAGGTGACGAAGGAGGTTGATGAGGGGAAAGCGGTAGATGTGGTATATATGGATTTTAGTAAGGCGTTTGATAAGGTTCCCCATGGTAGGCTACTGCAGAAAATACGGAGGTATGGCATTGAGGGTGAGTTGGAGGTTTGGATTAGGAATTGGCTGGATGGAAGAAGACAGAGGGTAGTAGTTGATGGCAAAGTTTCTTCATGGAGTGCCGTCACTAGCGGTGTTCCGCAAGGATCTGTTTTGGGACCATTGCTGTTTGTCATTTTTATAAATGACCTGGAAGAGGGGTTAGAAG